>NC_081407.1:828681860-829947360 GCF_030272615.1 Cryptomeria japonica | reverse complement strand
AGAATTCATTCCATCTTGTCAATGCTAGTGTTTGTGAAGTGCCTATCGATACACAACTCAACCAAAACATGAAGTCAGAATAGATTGCCATGTTGCCATCAATGAGAACATATTGAAACCAACCAATTGAGTATGAATTTCCAACAATGTCCTCCTTTGGCATTGATGGTAACACTCATGTGAAATGATCATGGTTTCATCTGTCGGTTTCATCCTGAGCCTTCTCCCTCTGAGCTGAATACCCATCAATACAAAATACTCCATATTTCCATAGTTTTCCATCTATACTCCCCCTAGTGTACACAACTCCCTCTCTTTCCTTTTCACATCAATATCTCTCCCCCTTTGACATCAATGCCATCAAAATTTCCAAAAAGAGTACCAAAAATCCAAAACCAAGATGAAGAATGAAAGATATTGTGTTGGCCATTTGGTGGAATTGATTATGTGTTGCATTGATGTTTTTTCATTGATGCCAACACTAACTATTCAGATACTTTACTGAAACCCTTCTCATCCTGGTAGAATGAGTGGTTTATGGTTGGTTTGGATCCAGCATGATCTGGTAGGCTCCGATTATGGAATTAGCTTATTCATGATAATCATGGTCATATTTAGTCAGTTGGTTTTGGTCTACTGATCAGATGCTATCTTGTTTTCTTAGAAGCTTGGGTTTTGGATTCGATGACGGTTTCATCAGTGGAGCTTTTGATGAAGATCTTTGATGATATGCTTAAGTGGTGTTGGCAAATTTTTTGGTGGACTTTCAGGATTCTATTTGTGATCATGTTCGAGACTTGGCGGATGGAGATCATTGTCTTAGCGTTTGGACTTATATTGTGTCTGGGTTGATCTAGGTTATGGACTGACTTAATGTAACATGTGGATTGGACCTCTCAATGTGTTTTTAGGATGTCTTATGTGTTTGATATTATTTGTTTGGTCTAAGGCCAACATGTTTTGTAATTATGTAATTGGTTTATTATCTTGTGGCCGACCTGATTATTTATGGTTGAGGGTTTGTATATATAGTTGTAAGATCTCAGTATAGATCATATATGGTAGAGATAAAGGGAATGTGATATGGAAATATGTAATGTGAAAATAATTTAATATCATTCACGTAGAGGATTTGGTCGATCATTGGAGATCGAATTGGGTTTATGTAAGAGGGTTTAGTCCTCCGGTATTGAGCTTAAGGAGAACTATACTCAGGCATAGTAGATGCTATCTTTGCAGTTCAAACACTTCTTCGGATTGTATTCTAGATTTCTATGTAGTTAGCAAGTCTCCTTTTGTGATGATAAATTAACTCTAAGTTGTTGGCCTTCCTACAAGTGCAAGCGCCTCAATTGTAATTCACATACCTTTTGCAGAAGTATTATCTGACAGTGGGTAGGCTTCCCACCATGGTTTTCCCCTTTATCAATTTTTCCACACATGAATCTTGGTGTCATTTGAATTTTATTTATTATGTGATTTCTATTTATACTTAATTGGTTTAATTGATAATCTAGTATTTGGTTTAAGAGTTTCAGTATTAATATTTTGGGTTCCGGTATTAAATTTTTAATTGTTAATGGTTCTGGTAATCTATGACAACTATTTCAACCCCCCCTCTTAGTTGTCTTCCAGTTATTTGAACTGTCTAACAATTAGTATTAAAGCACTGGTCCTCCCTGCAGAAAAATTAACTATTTGAGTAAGATCCTATGCCATCTAATAGTTCAAGTTCATCCAGTTCATGTGGAGCTATCTTTCAGAGAGATATTCCTAGGATTGATGGAACAAATTATACAGTATGAAAGATTTGGATGGAGACTCATCTGAGATATCTTGGCAAGGATATTTGGGAGATCACACAAAATGGTGTCACGCCTTATAATCTGGGATCTAGCAATCCTCCTCTAGAAAACCTAGATAAGGAGATTGAGAATGATTGTAGAGAAAGAAAAGCCCTCTTGTGTGCACTTTCTGATTAGCAAACAATGGGATTAACCAACAAATCATCTAGAAAGGCTATATGGGATAATTTGGAGACTCTTAATGAAGGTGACACTATAGTGAAGATTGCTAAAATTGACAGTTACCGAGTGAGATATGAAAACCTGAAGATGGAAGAAGATGAAAGGATTACTACATTCATGGAAAGGGTAAATGATATTTTTATGGTAATTCAATATTGTGGTGGAACTTTGAGTGAAGATGAAATTATTTCTAAAGTCCTGAGAGCCCTACCACCGGCTTACAAAATGAAGGCTATTGTTATTAATGAATTAAGAGCAATGGATAATACATATGTGAACATAGATACCTTGGTTGGGAAATTATTTTCTTTTGAGCTTGAAGAATTTGGACCTTCTAGAGCTGTGAAGTCTGAACCTTCTTTTCATGCATCTGCATCAGCAAATGGTAAGAAAGATTCGAGAGCTTTTGATGAAAAAGAATTAGATGATATGAAGAGAGAAGATGAAGAATTTGAGCAACTTGAAGCACTATTTTCTAGAAGAGTACGTAAAGGACCAGTAGGAAGTAAGTATGAAGGAAAAAAACCTTTTAACTATTTTCCATATAATAAGATTGGTCATTTTGCATCTAGATGTTCTGAAAGGAATTCAAGGTTTGAAGAAAGAGTTAGAAGATCTTTTAAGCCTAACCCTGGATATAAGAAAAAGTATAAGTACAAGAAAAATAGAGACAAGTCATGCTACATAGAGGATGAGGAATGCATTACTTATTCTAATGATGAACTGGCAGATGACTCTACTAGTGGTTCCAGCAATAAGAAGGAATGGGTGTTCTTGGCTATCAAGGAAGTTGTACTAGCACTAGAAGAGAATGTACCTGAAGAGAAGGCACTTGCTACTAAAAATGAAACAAGGATGAATGGGTAATTGACAGTGGTTGTTCACATCATATGATTGAAGATAAAGGGAAGTTTCTATCTTTGCAATAATTTGATGGTGGTCTGGTTAGATTTGGAGATGACAAAGCATGTATGATCAAAGGAAAAGGAACTATATCATTGGATGGTAAGAACAATACAAATAATGTTTATTATTTTGAAGGTTTAAAGCATAATATTTTGAGTGTAGGAAAATTGGTAGATAAGGGATTTCAATTACAATTCAAGGATGAAAAATGAAAAATCATTAACAGATCTGGCTTGGAGATTGCAACCGGTACACAGACAAAAGGTAATATATTTCATTTGAACTCTAGTGAGAGGACATATTTGATTACATAGATTGGTGAGAGTTGGCTATGGAATAAAAGGTTGTGTCATGTGAATTTTGATTGCATTGTGAAGATTAAGTCAACTAAGGGAGTTACAGATATACCTAAGATTATAAAGCCCTGTAATCCAGTATGTAAAGAATGTCAAATGGGTAAATAGGTCAGAATCTCTTTTAGGAGTGTACAAGATAAATCTAATCATTTTCTTGATCTTATTCATACTGATTTGTGTTGCCCTACTAGAGTTAAAATATTTCAAGGTGATATATATTTCATGCTAACCATTGATTATTATTCTAGAATGATGTCGGTTACTTATCTAAAGAAAAAATCAGAGGCATTAAAAAAGTTTAAAATCTTTAAGGCTAAACTGGAAACTAAGATAGGATTGAAGATTAAATGTTTGAGGTCAGATCATGGTGGATAATTCACATCTGGTGATTTTAATAAATTTTTTGAGAAACATGGTATAAGAAGATAATTTTTTTCTCCCCAAACACCTCAACAAAATGGAGTTGTAGAAAGGAAGAACAAAACTATCTTGGATGCTGCTAGAACAATGATGATGGAGGCTAGTCTACCTCATATCTAATGGATAGAAGCAGTGAGCATAGTGATTTATTAAACAAATTACATATCAAAGGAGAAATAGGTAAGACAACTTATGAATTATGGTTTGGGAATACACCTACAGTTAAGTATTTCATAATATTTGGTAGTAAATGTTATATCAGGGGAGATAATATCATTAGTAAATTTGATCCTAGAAGTGATGAAGGCATATTTATTGGTTATTCTAATGAAAGAAATGCACATAGATATTATAACAAGAGATTGCAAAGAAATGTGGAGAGTGGTAGTCTCAAAGTGGATGAGATAAATAGAGGTCAAATCAAAGTTTCTGAGAAGGAACCAACTATGGAAATGATTATATCTGAATTAGTAGCACCTTTACCGAAACAGAGTGTTTAACCAGTTACTCTGGAAGTATCACAAAATTTTACAATAGCTAAAGAATCGAGAAGAGGAACAAAGATTCAAAGGACTCCTAGGTATGTGAGATTCAATCATTCAAAAGATCGGATCATTCGGGATAAGAAAAATGGAGTGATGACAAGAAGAAGATTGACAACTAATGAGGTATTTTTAATTTCAAAAGTTGAACCAATATCAGTAATTGAGGCATGTAAAGATGAATATTGGTTGAAAGCTATGAAAGATGAATTAGATCATATTGAGAAAAATAACACATGGAATTTGGTTCCCCGACCTATAAATAAAAAATTTATTGGAACTAAATGGGTTTTTAGGAATAAATTGAATGAGGATGGTCAAGTTATAAGAATAGAGCTAGATTGGTTTGTAAAGGATATTCTCAGAAGGAAGGAATTGATTATGAAGAGACTCTTTGGTACAGGAGCACCTAGGACTTAGGCTCATAGTCCTTCTACAATTTTGGCTTGTACTGACCTTGGCCAAGTCAAGTTTCTAATAAGAACTACAAGAGGGTCCACGGTGTGTGTGCAAAGTTTGATTTGAGTCAAGTGTAGGCTTAGTTATCTTAGTTTCTTTTCTACATTTGTACTTTGTGAGTAGGTGGTAGTTTGAGTAGGTAAATAGCCTTTTTGATGGTAAAAAGAGGAATAACTTGGTGTGAGTATTAGAGAGGTTTATAATAGTCTTAGGAAAGTTGTAAAAGTCATGAGTAATGACTTGGAATAGGTTGCTTAAGTTGAAAAGACAAAATGTGGAAAGTTATAAAAGTTGTCATGACAACTTTTAAAAGTTATCATCACAACTTTGGTCCTAAAGAGCTTAATGGTGGAGTTAGGGTTATCATATTGACCTAAGATTCCTCCACATGTGGGGAAGACTATTTAAACATCCTCTTGCATGGTTACCAAGATTGGAACTTTGATTTTGTATGAAAGACAATCTGAAATGTGAACACAAATGGATTGATCTAGTTTTGGATTGTACTTCTTTGGTGTCCATTGATCCAATTTTGGATTGTATTTCTTTAGTGTGTTCCAGTGTCATTTGGTTCATTTCATGCTTTGTAGATAGGGTGTTATAGTACTTTCATTGTTTTGTTTCCAAATAGCCAGTTTTGGCGTGTAAATAGCAAATTATTGTAAAATGGTTGCCCCATAAAATCCCTCTGTGCTACCATCATGACATGTTGGGAAATGGAAGGAAACCCTATGTATAGTGTAAATATGCAAGGAGGAGTTCTGGAAGTGGATTTCATCATGGTTACCACCTTGTTCTATGCGAGTCCAGGAGCAACCCAGCTAGAGAAAATAGGGTGAAAATTGAATGCATACTGCAAAGGTGAATACCAAACCTGAAAAAAATAATTTGGGATGGTTCATGAGGTCCATAAAAAGTTGTAGTAGCAAGGATAAACCTTGACAAGTCATTTAGATGCCCATTTCATAAATTTGGATAGTCAATGTCAGTTAAAGGCCTAGAAACCCTAGCAAACCCTCATTTTTGGGTTAGGGCACTGTACGGTAAGTTGGAGAGATAAAACCTACAAAATCTCTTGGAGATGGGTGAGTGATTGAAGAAAAATAAACCCTATTGCAGGATCTTTTGGATCGATTCCCTCAAAACCCTTGAAAACTGGATTTAGGAGGCCTAATTGGGGCTCATCCTTGTAGCCCTATTTCTAGGCAAATTTATGAAATTGGTAAGAATGATAGTGAATGCAAAACCAAAAATGGAAAAAATTGAATTAATTCCATGGTAAATGCCACCTCCACACCTCTACAATGACTCACAATAGTATGGGGGTGAGAAGTGAGAAATTGATAAGTTGTTGTCAATATTGCAAGATTGAGCATATGGGAAACACTTTGAAATGGTAGGGTTCCTAGTCAACACTTGTTGCAAATACCTTGAGATTGGAAAATATAAAGTTCTAGAAGAGATTGGGAAGGACTTGGAGGTCTTGGAGCATAGCTAGACCTTGAGAGGTTAGTGGAACTGAGCAACACCAACTAGGTGAAGTGTGAGCAAGCTAAGTAAACCCTACCAAATTGGTATCAAAGCCTATAAGATTTGGGCTAGAAGAGTATATGTCCTCGGTGGAATTTGTAGGAGACAACACCATGGTGACCAATACAGAGTTGGCAAAGAAAGTGGAGGATTGGGAGGAAGAGAATAGACTCCTGAAGGAAAAATTGATAGAATTAGACAGTAAGCTTGGTGAAATTGAAACCAAAGTATATGAAGTGTTGGTAAAGGTTGAAGGAGTAGAAGGCAAGGGTAAAGAGGTGTCAGAGGTAGAAAAAGTACCTGAACTTGATCCTGTCTTAGAACAAGAACCTTTCCTAAAGGCATTGAAAGCCTTAAGTGGTAAATCACTAGAAGTATTGCCATTGTTTACTGGTAAGATGGAAGCAGAAGTGGTTCTAGAATGGATAGAGGGAATGGAAAACCATTTTAAGTAGAGGTTCCTTATATTTTGCCTCAATGAAATGTTACCATTGAAATAAACTTGGTCATCCAACATATAGGTGTCTAGAGAAGAGATCATCATCACAGGGTAGTGAAAGGAGAGTGAACTATCTTCAAGAAGAGACTTCAAGCAAAAAGACTTCAGAGGTTGCCTTAGAATCAGAGGTAGGTGACAGCCTAATGAGAAGAAGAACTTTGATAAAAGAACCTGTTAGAGAAGAGCCTAGCCAAAGCAGGTCATTATTTAGGATCAAATTAAAGATAATGGATAAAGTTTGTAAAGTGATCATAGACTCAGGGTCAACAGACAACATTGTGTCTGAAGAGGTAGTGAGTAAGCTTAAATTGCAAAGGATACCTCACAACAACCCATATAGGGTCACTTGGTTGAACAAAGGCCAACATGGTCAATGAGAGAGCATGGGTGGATTTCACCATTGGGAGGTATAAGGACAAAGTGTTATGTGATGTTGTACCTATGGATGCATGCTATCTTCTATTAGGAAGCCATGGAAATTTGATAGACAAGCTATTCATGATGGAGCCAAGAATGCATATTCATTCAAGAAAGGTGGAGTCACATTCAAGATCCAATATGTCCTAGACGAAGGTGAATAAAGAGCAGTAGGTCCTATTGTCTTTTTGGTGAGTGAAAAATAGTTCTTGAAGACACTTGAGGAAGGTGAAGGTATAGGGTTTGCATTAGTGATGAAGCCTAAAGAGGAAGACAAGAAAGAGCAGCCAGATTTTCCAATAGAGGTTCAAGACCTATTGAAGAAGTTCAAAGGGATAGTGAGTGATGGACAACCAACCACCTTACCTCCAAAAAGAGCCATAAGTCATCAAATAGACTTTATACCTAGATCATCCTTACCTAACAAGGCGGCTTACAAAATGACTCCCCAACAAAATGTTGATATTGCTAAACAAATCCAACAACTTTTAGAGCAAGGCCTAATTAGGAAAAGCATTAGTCCTTGTGTTGTACCTATCATCTTAGCTCCAAAGAAAGGTGGTACTTAGAGATTGTGAACTAACTCTAGGGCTATAAATAGGATCACCATTAGATATAGTTTTACAATTCCTAGAATAGAAGACCTAATGGATTGTTTAGGGGAAGCCAAATACTTTACCAAGATTGACCTTAAAAGTGAATACCACCAAATTAGGATTAAAGACAATAGAGGGTCTTTATCAATGGCTTGTAATGCCATTTGGCTTATCTAATGCTCTAAGCACCTTCATGAGATTCATGAATGAGGTGATGAAATACTTCATAGGTAAATTTGTGGTGGTATATTTAGATGATATTCTCATTTTCAGTAAGGATAGGGTAGATCATGTTAATCATTTACAAAATGTGCTACAAAGATTGTATGAAGAGAAGCTAACCATGAACCTGGACAAGTGTGAATTGGTTAATGAGTTGGTTTAACTTGGGTTTGTGTTGTAACAAGGAAACCTCAAGATGGATCCTAGCAAGGTTGAAGCCATAGTAAATTGGCCTACTCCTAAGTCAGTAACAAAGGTGAGAAGCTTCCATGGACTAGCTCAGTATTATAGGAAGTTCATTAGGCAATTCAGTGCTATATGTGCACCAATGTTCGAAACTATTAGAGGTGGAATGAAGGAAAAGTTTCAATGGAATGAACAAGCAAATAGAGGTTTTGAAACCCTGAAAGAAAAGATAGCTACTCAACCAGTGTTGGTGTTGCCTAGTTTTGAGAAACTCTTCACAGTGGAATGTGATGCAAGCAATGTTGTAGTAGGTGTTGTCCTAAGTCAAGAAGAAAGACCAGTAGCTTTCCATAGTGAGAAGCTAAGTGATGCAAAGAGGAAATACTCCTCATATGACTTGGAATTATATGCTTTAGTGTAAGCTTTAAGGAAGTGGAGACACTATCTCCTCCCTAGGGAATTTGTATTCTACATAGATAATCAAGCTTTAAGCTTTCTAAATTCACAAGACAAACTTAGTCATAAAAACATGAATTGGGTAGAGTATATGCAAGCCTACACATTCACAATCAAGCACAAAAAAAGGTTAGTTAAACAGGGTTACTGATGCATTGAGCAGAAGACTCTTGACAGTCCAAGAAATACAATTAAGAGGCATAGGTGTTGATAGTTTTAGAGACCTATATCTGGATGATGAAGACTTCTCAAATGCCTACAAGGTATGAAAAGAGTATCAAAATCATTTTCATAGTGAGTATTCAGATTTTACCTTGCAAGATGGGTTATTGTTTAGAGGAGGGCAACTTTGTGTACCTAAAGGGTCGATGAGAGAAAATCTCATACAAGAGAAGCATAATGGAAGTATTAGTTGACATTTTGGACTCAACAAGAGTTGAGAGTTAGTTCAGAGGTATTACTATTGGCCTAGGATGAATCAACATGTTAGGAAGTATGTGGAAACTTGTATTGTTTGTCAAAAGGCCAAGGGAACTTCTTCAAATGTTGGTTTATACCAACCTCTTCCCATACCAAATAGACCTTGGGAGTGCATTAGTATGGATTTTGTAGTAGGTTTACCAAGGACAAAGAAAGGATTTGACAATATTTATATCATAGTGGACAGGTTTAGTAAGATGGCCCACTTTGTACCTTGCAAGACTACTCATGATGCATGTCATATAGCTCATTTGTTATTCAAGGAAGTGATAAGGATACATGGTTTACCCATGAGCATTGTTTTAGATAGGGACTCAAAGTTCATGAGTTATTTTTGGAAGACACTTTGGAAAAAGCTTGGCACCAACCTATCTTTTGGATCATCCTACCATCCACAAACAGATGGGTAGACTGAAGTGGTTAATAGGAGCTTATGAAACTTATTTAGGTTCCTTACCAAGGAGTACGGTCAGACATAGGATGAAGTGATATCACAAGCTAAATATACTTACAATGACACAATAAATAGAACCACAGGCAAGCGTCCTTTTGAGGTGGTCTATGGTCTTCACCCAAGGGGTATATTGGAGTTAAGGGATTTAGGAAATGTAACAATAAGGAGTGCATATGTTGAGGATTTTTCTCAGTCAATGAAAGAGGTACATGAATCAGTCAAGAAAGCATTGATGGAAAACACTAGTAAGATCAAGCAAAAGGTTGATGAGAGAAGGAAGAACCTACAATTCCAAGTGGGTGATCTTGTTATGGTGCACCTTAACAAAGAAAGGTTACAGCAAGGAGTACCTAATAAGTTGTAGATGAGAAGGTTGGGTCCATGTGCCATCCTATCCAAGTATGGAGAAAATGCATACAAGGTGGACCTACCTAGTGAAATAGGACTGTCATCGGTTTTCAACATAGTAGACTTAGTGGCTTACAAAGGGCCAATCCTAGATTCAAAATGTAGTCCCTCAGAGGTATCAGATGATGTAAATAACCTTCAAGTACCAACAAAACAAAGTCCAAAGGCTAAAAAGGTATTGAGCTCAAGGATCTATAAGAAGGTAAGGCACCAAATTTATTGAGAGCACCTAATCAAGTGGCAGGGTATGGATGATGCTGAGGCTACATGGGTACTTGAGACAAAGTTCCAGAAGTTAGGCATTGATCAGAATCTGATTCCCAAAGAGGTGACTTAGTTTTCTTTTGTTTGGGAGAATGGTGCAGGAGAACCTAGGACTTAGGCTCATAGTCCTTCTACAATTTTGGCTTGTACTGACCTTGGCCAAGTCAGGTTTCTAATAAGGACTCTAGGAGGGTCCAAGTTGTGTGTGTAAAGTTTTATTTGAGTCAAGTGTAGGCCTAGTTGTCTTAGTTTCCTTCTAGCTTTGCACTTTGTGAGTAGGTGGTAGTTTGAGTAGGTAAATGGCCTTCTTGATGGTCAAAAGAGGCATAAATTGGTGTGAGCATTAGAGAGGGTTATAATAGTCTTAGGAAACTTGGAAAATTCATGAGTAATGACTTGGAATAGGTTTCTTAAGTTGAAAAGACAAAATGTGGAAAGTTGTAAAATTTGTCATGACAACTTTGGTCCTAAAGAGCTTAGCAGTGGAGTTAGGGTTAGCATATTTACCTAGGATGCCTCCACACATGGGGAAGACTATTTAAACCTCATCTTGTATAGTTACCAAGGTTAGATGTTTGATTTTGTATGAAAGACAATCTGAAACTACTCATTTTCGGACTGTTATCACTATTTTTGTCTTATTTGAATAAAATGTGAACACAAATGGATTGAATCCATTCATCCAGTTTTGGATTGTAGTTCTTTTGTGTGTTCCAATTAAATTTGGTTTATTTCATTCTTTGTAGATAGGTTGTGTTATTACTTTCACTGTTTTGTTTCCAAACAACGAGTGTTGGCTTGTAAATAGAAAATTCTTGTAAAATGGTTGCCCCATAAAATCTCTTTGTGCTACCATCATGACCTATTGGGACATGGAAGGAAACCATATGTATAGTATAAATATGTAGGGAGGAGTTCTGTAAGTGGAGTTCATCATGGTTACCACCTTGTTCTAGGTGAGTCCAGGAGCAACCCAGCTAGAGAAAACATGGTGAAAATTGAATGCATACTGCAGGGGTGAATACAAAACCTTAACCAAATAATTTGGGATGGTTCATGAGGTCCATAAAAAGTTGTAGAAGAAAGGAGAAACCTTGACAAGTCATTTAGATTCCCATTTCACAAAGTTGGATAGTCACTGCCGGGTAAAGGCCTAGAAACCCTAGCAAACCCTCATTTTTGGGTTAGGGCACTGTATGGTAAGTTGGAGAGCTTAAACCTACAAAATATCTTAAATATTGGTGAGTGATTGAAGAAAAATGAACCTTGTTGTAGGGTTTTTTGGACCAATTCCCTCAAAACCCTTGAAAATTGGATTTAGGAGGCCTAATTGGGGCTCATCCTTGTAGCCTTATTTCTAGGCAAATTTATGAAATCAGTAAGGAAGATAGTGAATGAAAAATAAAAAATGGATGAAATTGAATTCATTCCATGGTAAATTCCACCTCCACACCTTTGCAATTGACTCAAAATAGTATGGGGGTGACAAGTGAGAAATTGATAAGTTGTTGTCAATATTGCAAGATTGAGCATAAGGGAAACACTTTGAAATGGTAGGGTTCCTAGTCAACACTTGTTGCAAACTGGTGCAGGAGCACCCAAGACAAGATTGGCCACCATGAGGTCATAATGAAGATATATCAGATATTAAGTCTATAAGGTTAGAATGACCATTTGATATTTTAAACGTGGATAATAATGCCATTTGGAGTTTTCAAACTCATGTAATGAGTCATTTTGTAATAAGTTGTCAAAATGAGTAATGTAATGGGGTCTAATGGGTAGAATAAGTTTTTAATGAGAATTTTAAGTTTCATAAGGTCTTGTGTGACCATATTAATGTAATAAAGTTGATTATAAAGTGTCAAGATGCAAAAAGGTTAAAAACTTCTCAATTGACAACTAAAAGTGTCAATTTGACAATAAATTAAACTTATAAACACCCAAAAGTGGTTGTATCAGTGGTTAAGAGTTGGTTTTAGGTTTCCATGAATGTAAGAGGTTTAAATATGTTTGTAATGATCCAAAATGAAGAGGTAGAGGGTCATATTTGCTTGGCATTGTAATAATTTGGGGTTTGGCAATAAAAATACAAGGTTTTCCTTGCAATTTTGGTCTAAAATCTACACTTTATTGGTCTGAAACTCTTCTTATTTGCTTCATTTTTGAATGGAAATGGATTTTGAAATGTAGAGGAGTGTTTTTAATATCATTTGACACTTCTACTAAAGGTTTTACATTCAAATTTGATATACTTCTATTGGCTATTCTAAAATCTGTTGTAGGTGATTGTTTTGGGGAAGTTTTGAGAGTCACAATGCAAATGTGACCCGTTCCACTTTATGTGGTTTCTATTTCTTATGTAATGGGTCAGGAATATTGTATTATATGTGTCGCTAACCTTACATGTTCAAGGAATAACATGGAGAGGAAGTGTCGATTCCCTAGGCTAAGAGATTGAGTGAGAAAAAGCATGAAAATGGAGGCATGAGTATAGCAGGAAAAAATATACCTTAAGGAGGTAGTGTTTTTATGTGAAAAAGTGTTAGGGGATGGTAAATTAATGGTCAATACCAAATTTAAAGATCTGGAAGTGAGTTTTGGGGTTTGAACAAGGAGGCCCTAGCTTTTTAGGCCTAAAAAGGGGGGTTTAGTATCTAACCTATCAAATGATTGTGTATTTTTTTGAAACATGGACAAAATATGGTTTTGGAAAATTTTTCAAGACTTTTTTTGGGGTTTGGTGTTGTGGTTGTACCATTTGTTGGTACTTGATTTGGAAAAGAGGGCTAATTGGGCCTAGTTGGTGTGTAGAAGGGTGCTGGTCTGAGTATTTCATCCAAAAGAACCATAGTTGATTTTCACATATGTTAGGTAACATAAAAAAGGGTATCCAAATATGCAATTTATTTGTCAATTTTTTTCAAATTATTTTGAGTAAATGTCAGAATACCTGTCGAACAGGGCTACTAGGGAATTGGCCTATTTAGGAACCCGGGTAAGGGTTTGAGAGTGAACCTATTGATAGGGTAAGTGAATCCTATTGGGTAAAGTGGAATACGGTTTTTAGAGACCCTAGGAAGTGTTGGATCGAGTTGGTGAGGTTGAGAGTTCTATTTAGGCATCTTGGTGAAGCCTAGTGAAGGAAGGTGAAACAAGAAGAGCTGAGTTTTTGAAGAAGAAAGAATGATAAGTTGCAATGTAATTGCAGGAGGGTCAATGATGCTCTAAATCATAGTGGTATTAGAGCAAGGCAATAGGTCCTTGTAGATTATAGATTGAATACTAAGAGATAAGAGAGGAAACCATCATGGAAGAAGATGAAGAAATGTGGGCAAGGTATGCTCAGGGGCACTCCATATTCTGGACAGAATGCAAATGCAGGGGTAAGGTATGCAAGGTTGTTGTTAGCAGTGGTTCTCTTGAAACTATAGTCTTAGTAGAGATGGTTGAGAAGTTTAACCTTCCAAGGAAACCTTTTGAGTCACCGTACAGAGCATATGGGGTAAGCAATGATCAATGGGTTGATGTTAAAGAGAAAGCATATGTTTCTTTCAGCATTCGTTCATATTATGATACTATTATATGTGATATTATGCCTTTGAGTGATTGTCATATGATCTTGGGTAGAGTATGGTAAGTTGATGTTAAAGCCCTACATGACGGTAGAGAAAATTCATATGTTATTAACAAGGATGGGAAAAAGTTTATGATGAAATCATTGCAGGATGAGAAGGCGGTGTGGGGAATGTCAAAGATAATGTTGATTGCAAGAAGAGAGTTCCTAAGGCATAAGGAACATAAGGATTAAGAAAAGACAAAGATAGAAGCCACTTCTAGGCTTGAAGAAGACAAGGTAGAGTCTAAGTTACAGGAAGAAGATGCAAAGAGCAGGTATGAGGTGAAGGAGAACAAGGAAGCAATCCTTGAGAAAGAGCAATAGTTAGCTTGTGAAGAGGAAGATGAACCTAATGGAAAAGAGGTTCCAAGAGTTGAGACAGAGGTAGATGATAGAGATGCTAGTGATGACAGCAAGGGTTCAAGTCTTGAAGGGCTTAAGTATGCAAAAGTGATTTTTATTGGGACAATGTAATGTTCTTTGGATGGAGTAAAGGGTATAGTGCAGCAAAGTACCCCTATGATAGTGACTTGTGAGGCTAATTATATAGCCTTGAAGTTGGATAGAGAGTTGGTATTCCAAGAGGAATGGCATGAGATGAGGAATGAGTTGGTAAAGGAAGTTGAGTTATTTGATAAGATTATGATGGGCCAAGAGAAGGCTAGAGAAGGTGTGAGTTCTCCTAGCATGGAGATGAAATATGTTGATGATAAGACTATGAGTTGTCTTTGGGTGGTAAGTCTGATTTTTTTGTAGATGTATGTTGTTGTGATAGAGATTCCAAGCATGGTGAAGATGATGGATGTTGGTAGAAGTCAAATGGTGGAAGGGGCATGCTATTGCTTCTTGATTTTGTTGACTTTGATAATGAATAGGAAACCAAGATTGAACATAAAGAGAAAGAGTCAGAGTATCAGATGTTTTGTCATATGTGAACATGAAATTCAGATAGAGAGCATACGGGAGCAGCCTAATCACAGCATGGAGGAGAAGATTCAATAGGAAAAAGAAGCAATGAGGGGTACAAGAGATAAAACATGGATGGTAAGTCAAAAGAATGACAAATACAAACCCAAGTTGAAGATGAGAATAGTAAAAGGGAAAGATGGTGCATATTTTATGTTTGTTTGTTTCTATGAGTACACCATTTCCAAGAGACTTGGAAATTTTTGAGGCGGGGAGTATGGTGCAGGAGCACCCAAGACAAGATTGGCCACCATGAGGCCATAATGAAGATATATGAGATTAAGTCTAAAAGGTTAAAATGACCATTTGATATTTTAAACATGGATAATAATTCCATTTGGAGTCCTCAAACTCATGTAATGAGTCATTTTGTAATAAGTTGTCAAAATTGCCATGTTGGGCAAATAATGTCAAAATGAGTAATGTAATGGGGTCTAATGGGTAGAAATAAGTTTTTTATGAGAATTTTAAGTTTCATAAGGTATTTTGTGACCATATTAATGTAATAAAGTTGATTATAAAGTGTCAAGATGCAAAAAGGTTAAAAACTTCTCAATTGACAACTAAAAGGGTCAATTTGACAATAAATTAAACTTATAAACACCCAAAAGTGGTTGTATGGGTGGTTAGGAGTTGGTTTTAGGTTTCCATGAAGGGAAGAGGCTTAAATATATTTTTAATGATCCAAAATGAAGAGGTAGAGGGTCATATTTGCTTGGCATTGTAATAATTTGGTGTTTGGCAATAAAAATACAAGGTTTTCCTTGCAATTTTGGTCTAAAATCTGCACTTTATTGGTCTGAAACTCTTCTTCTTTGCTTCATTTTTGAATGGAAATGGATTTGGAAATGTAGAGGAGTGTTTTTAATATAATTTGATACTTCTATTGAAGATTTTACATTCAAATTTGATATATTTCTATTGGCTGTCCTAAAATCTATTGTAGATGATTGTTTTTGGGAAGTTTTGAGAGTCACAATGCAAATGTGACCCGTTCCACTTTATGTGGTTTTCGTTTCTTGTGGAATGGGTCAGGAATATTGTATTATATGTGTCTCTAATCTTACATGTGTAGGGAATAACATGGAGAGGAAGTGTTGATACCCTAGGCTAAGAGATTGAGTGAGAAAAAGCATGAAAATGGAGGCATGAGTATAGTAGGAAAAGATCTACCTTAAGGAGGTAGTGTTTTTATGTGAAATAGTGTTAGGGAATGGTAAATTAATGGTGAATACCATGTTTCATGTTTTGGAAGTGAGTTTTGGGGTTTGAACAAGGAGGCCCTAGTTTTTAGGCCTAAAAAGGGGGGTTTAGTATCTAACCTATCAAATGATTGTGTATTGTCTTGAAACCTGGAAAATCTATGGTTTTGGAATATTTTTCAAGACTATTTTTTTGGTTTGTTTTTATGTTCATATTGTTCGTTGGTACTCGCTTTGGAAAAGAGGGCTAATTGGGCCTAGTTGGTGTGTAGCACGGTGCTGGTCTGAGTATTTTGTCCAAAAGAACCATAGTTGATTTTCACATATGTTAGGTAACTTACAAAAGGGTATCAAGATATACAATTTATTTGTCAAGTTTTTTCAAATTATTTTGAGTAAATGTCAGAATACCTACTGAATAGGGCTACTAGGGAATTGGCCTATATAGGAACCCGGGTAACGGTTTGAGAGAGAACTAGTTGATAGGGTAAGTGAATCCTATTGGGTAAAGTATAATAGGGTATGTAGAGACCCTAGGAAGTGTTGGAGAAAGTTGGTGAGGTTGAAAGTTCTATTTGGGCATCTTTGTGAATCCTAGTGAAGGAGGGTGAAACAAGAAGAGTTGAGTTTTAGAAGAAGAAAGAATGATAAGTTGCAATGTAATTGTGAGAGGGTCAATGATGCTCTGCATCATAGTGGTATCAGAGAAAGGGAGTAGGTTCTTGTAAATTATAGATTGAAGACTGAGAGATAAGAGAGGAAACCATCATGGAAGAAGATGAAGAAATGTGGGCAAGGTATGCACAAGGGCACTCTATATTTCTGACACAATGCAAATGCAGGGGTAAGGTATGCAAGGTTGTTGCTAGCAGTGGTTCTCTTGAAAATATAGTCTTAGTAGAGATGGTTGAGAAGCTGAACATTCCAAGGAAACCTCTTGAGTCATCATACAGAGTATATGGGGTAAGCAATGATCAATGGGTTGATGTTAAAGAGAAAGCATATGTTTCTTTCGGCATTGGTTCATATTATGATACTATTCTATGTGATATTATGCCTTTAAGTGATTGTCATATGATCTTGGGTAGAGTATGGAAAGTTGATGTTAAATCCCTACATGATGGTAGAGAAAATTCATATGTTATTAAAAAGGATGGGAAAAAGTTTGTGATGAAATCATTGCAAGATGACAAGGCAGCATGGGGAATGTCAAGGATAATGTTAATTGCCAGAAGAGAGTTCCTAAGGCATGAGTAACATAAGGATGAAGAAAAGACAAAGATAGAAGGCACTTCTAGGCTTGAAGAAGACAAGGTAGAGTCTAAGTTACAAGACAAAGATGCAAAGAGCAGGTATGAGGTGAAGGAGAACAAGGAAGCAATCCTTGAGAAAGAGTAGGAGTTAGCTTGTGAAGAGGAAGATGAACCTAATGGAAAAGAGGTTCCAAGAGTTGAGACAGAGGTAGATGACAGAGATTCTTGTGATGACAGCAAGGGTTCAAGTCTTGAAGGGCTTAAGTATGCAAAAAATATTTTGATTGGGACAATGGAATGTCCTTTGGATGCAGTAAAGCGTATAGTGGAGCAAAGTACCCCTATGAGAGTGACTTGTGAGGCGAATTATATAGCGTTGAAGTTGGATAGAGAGTTGGTATGCCAAGAGGAATGGCATGAGATGAGGAATGAGTTGGTAAAGGAAGTTGAGTTATTTGATAAGATTATGATGGGCCAAGAGAAGGATAGAGAAGGTGTGAGTTCTCCTAGCATGGAGATGAAATATGTTGATAATAAGACTATGAGTTGTCTTTTGGTGGTAAGTCTGATTTTTTTGCTGATGTATGCTATTGTGACAGAGATTCCAAACATGGTGAAGATGATGGATGTTGGTAGAAGTCAAATGGTGGAAGGGGCATGCTATTGCTTCTTGATTTTATTGATTTTGATAATGAATAGGAAACCAAGAGTGAAGATAAAGGGAAAGAGTTAGAGTATCGGATATTTTGGCATATGAGAACATGAAATTTAGATAGAGAGCATATGGGAGCAGCCTAATCACAACATGGAGGAGAAAATTCAACAGGAAAAAGAAGAAATGAGGGGTACAAGAGATAAAACATGGATGGGAAGTCAAAAGAATGACAAATACAAACCCAAGGTGAAGATGAGAAAACTAAAAGGGAAAGATGGTGCAGATTTTATGTTTGTTTGTTTCTGCGGGTACACCATTTCCAAGAGACTTGGAAATTTTTGAGGCGGGGAGTATGGTGCAGGAGCACCCAAGACAAGATTGGCCACCATGAGGCCATAATGAAGATATATGAGATATTAATTCTATAAGGTTGAAATGAATATTTGATATTTTAAACATGGATAATAATGCCATTTAGATTCATAAAACTCATGTAATGAGTCATTTTGTAATAAGTTTTTAAAATTGCCATGTTGGGAAAATAATGTCAAAATGAGTAATGTAATGGGGTCCAATGGGTAGAATAAGTTTTTAATGAGAATTTTAAGTTTCATAAGGTTTTGTGTAACCATATTAATGTAATAAAGTTTATTATAAAGTGTCAAGATGCAAAATGGGTTAAAAACTTCTCAATTGACAACTAAAAGTGTCAATTTGATAATAAATTAAAGTTATAAACACCCAAAAGTGGTTGTATGGGTGGTTAAGAGTTGTTTTTCGGTTTCCATGAAGGGAAGAGGTTTAAATATGTTTGTAATGATCCAAAATGAAGAGGTAGAGGGTCGGATTTTTATGGCATTATAAGAATTTGGGGTTTGGCAATAAAAATACAAGGTTTTCCTTGAAATTTTGGTCTAAAATATGCACTTTATTGGTCTGAAACTCTTCTTCTTTGCTTCATTTTTGAAAGGAAATGGATTTTTAAATGTAGAGGAGTGTTTTTAATATCATTTTATACTTCTATTGAAGGTTTTACATTCAAATTTGATATACTTCTATTGGTTGTCCTAAAATCTATTGTAGGTGATTGTTTTGGGAAGTTTTGAGAGTCACAATGCAAATGTGACCCGTTCCACTTTATGTGGTTGCTTTTTATTTTGGAAAGGGTAAAGAATATTTTATTATATGTGTCTTTAACCTTACATTTGCAGGGAATAACATGGAGAGGAAGTGTTGATACCCTAGACTAAGAGATTGAGTGAGAAAAAGCATGAAAATGGAGGTATGAGTATAGCAAGAAAAGATCTACCTTAAGGAGGTAGTTTTTTTATGTGAAACAATGTTAGGGGATGGTAAATTAATGGTGAATACCAATTTTCAATATATGGAAGTGATTTTTTGGGTTAGAACAAGGAGGCCCTAGTTTTTTAGGCCTAAAAAGGGGGGTTTAGTATCTAACCTATCAAATGATTGTGTATTATCTTGAAACCAGGAAAATATATGGTTTTGGAACATTTGTCAAGACTTTTTTTTTGGTTTGGTGATGTGGTCATACTATTTTTTGGTACTTGCTTTGGAAAGGAGGGCTAATTGGGCCTAGTTGGTGTGTAGCAATGTGTTGGTCTGAGTATTTCATCCAAAAGAACCATAGTTGATTTTCACATATTTTAGGTAACTTCCAAAAGGGTATCCAGATATACAATTTATTTGTCAAGTGTTTTGAAATTATTTTGAGTAAATGTCAGAATACCCACTAAACGGGACTACTAGGAAATTGGCTTATTTAGGGACCCAGGTAAGGGTTTGAGAGAGAACTAGTTGATAGGGTAAGTGAATCCTATTGGGTAGAGTGGAATAGGGTATGTAGAGACCCTAGTAAGTGTTGGAACATTTTGGTGAGGTTGAGAGTTCTATTTGGGCATCTTGGTGAAGCCTAGTGAAGGAAGGTGAAATAAGAAGTGTTGAGTTTTTGAAGAAGAAAGAATGATAAGTTGCAATATAATTGTGGGATGGTCAATGATGCTCTGCACAATGAGTCACAATAGTATGGGGGTGAGAAGTGATAAATTTATAAGTTGTTGTCAATATTGTAAGATTGAGCATATGGGAAACACTTTGAAATGATAGGGTTCCTAGTCAACACTTGTTGCAAACACCTTGAGATTGGCAAATAGAAAGTCCTAGAAGATATTGGGATGGGCTTGTAGGTCTTGGACCATAGCTAGACCTTGAGAGGCTGGTGGAATTGAGCAACACCAACTAGGTGAAGTGTGAGCAAGCTAAGTAAACCCTACCACTTTTTCACCTATAGCTAGGATTGAAGCTGTAAGATTATTTCTTGCCTATGTTGCTCATAAAAAACTACAAGGTTTATCAGATGGAGGTTAAGAGTGCATGTTGAAATGGGGATCTTGATGAGGAAGTTTATATTGAGCAACCTGATGATTTTTCACTATCAGATGATACAAACATGGCTTGCAGGTTAAGGAAAGCTTTATATGGATTGAAACAAGCATCTAGAGCTTGGTATGCAAGGTTGGATAAATATATTTTTAAGCTTGGTTTTACTAAGGGTAATGCTGACACTAATTTATATTATAAAATCACTAATGAGGATATACTGATTATTGAAGTATTTGTTGATGACATTATTTTTGGAGGTGAAGATAAGTTCTGTCAAACTAAGTATGCTAAGGAATTGTTGAAGAAATTTGGTATCAGAGATTCTAAACTAGTAAGTACTCCTATGGTTACAAGTGAGAAATTGACAAGGAAATATGTTTATGTACCGGTAAATCCTACAAGATACAAATCTATGATTGGAGGTCTCCTATATTTGACTCAGACTAGGCCTAACATAATGAATGTTGTTTGTATTGTTTCAATATTTCGGAGTGATCCTAGAGAAAATCATGAGAGTGCAGTGAAGAGGATTTTTAGATACTTGCAAGGTACATCAAAGTATGGTTTGTTGTACCCTAAGGATGATAACTTTACATTATATGCATATACAAATGTTGATTGGGCTAGAGATGTTGATGACCCAAAAATAACTTCTGGTGGAGCTTTCTTTCTTGGAAATAAGAAAATGTTGAAGGATATAAAGGTGGATTATAATGGACCTGTAGTTATTGATCACTATGATAACTTTGCTGCTATTGACATATCAAAGAATCTAGTATTTCATTCTAAGACAAAGCACATATCTATCAAGTACAACTCAAGTTCTATGGATGAAGAAAATGTTGAAGGATATAAAGGTGGATTGTAATGGACCTATAGTTATTCGCTATGATAACTTTTCTGCTATTGACATATCAAAGAATCTAGTATTTCATTCTAAGACAAAGCACATATCTATCAAGTACAACTTTTTTAAACAAAAGGTGGAAGCAAATGAAATTAGATTGTCTTATGTGATCACTAAAGAGACGATTGCATATATTTTCACTAAACCTTTGCCTAAAGAATCATTTGAGTACCTAAGAGATAAATTAAGGGTTTTTGCCCCTCCGACAGAGACTTGATTGATGTGGTGGCATCAGTCCAGTATAGATTATCATAGAAACTATTTATTATGGCACTGATGTGGGGATGCTACTGCTCAGGAGGAGTAGTTAGTTTTTAGTTTTAATGGTTTATATTTTTTCTTTGATATTTTTGTCATATTTTTGGCATTGATGTCAAAGGAGGAGACATATTTATGTGAAAAAAAAAGGGGGAGAGATATATGTATAATTTAGAGCTTTATAGAGATATCATTCACAGGGGGAGTTTTGTCTTTGTTTTAGAATCACATTGCTATATCTTTGAGTGAGAGAATTGTTGGTTGTCTTCTATTGGGGGAGACTTGTTTGGCATTTCTTGGTACTTAGATGTTTTCAACATCTAGTGTTGCCATCAATTCCAAAGGGGGATATTGTTGACAATTTGGTGGAATTGATTGTGTTGCATTGATGTTTTGTCATTGATGCCAACAATAGCTGTTTGAATTCTTTATCAGCACCGTTCTAGTCCTGGTAGGATGAGTGGTTTCTGGTTGGTTTGGATCTGGCATGATCTGGTAGGCTCTGCTTATGGAATTGGCTTATTCATGATACTCATGCTCATATCTAGTTAGTTGGTTTTGGTATGGGATTGGATGCTATCATGTTTTCCTAGAAGCTTGGTTTCTGGTTCTGGCGAGGGTTTCACTGGCGGAGATTTTGATGAAGATATTTGATAAAATTAAGATATACTGATTATTGGAGTATTTGTTGATGACATTATTTTTGGAGGTGAAGATAAGTTCTGTAAGGAATTTGCTAAACATATGGAGAAAGAGTTTGAGATGCCTATGATTGGTGAGATGAATTTTTTTTTAGGTTTGTAGATTACTCAGACTGACAAAGCTATTTTCATCTGTCAAACTAAGTATGGTAAGGAATTGTTGAAGAAATTTGGTATCAAAGATTCTAAACTGGTAAGTACTCCTATGGTTACAAGTGAGAAATTGACAAGGAAAGATGTTTCTGTACCGGTAAATCCTACAAGATACAAATCTATGATTGGAGTTCTCCTTTATTTGACTCAGACTAGGCCTAACATAATGAATGTTGTTTGTATTATTTCAATATTTCAGAGTGATCCTAGAGAAAATCATGAGAGTGCGGTGAAAAGGATTTTGAGATACTTGCAAGGTACATCAGAATATGGTTTTTGGTACCCTAAGGATGATAACTTTACATTATGTGCATATACAAATGTTGATTCGGCTGGAGATGTTGATGACCCAAAAAGTACTTCTGCTAGAGCTTTCTTTCTTGGAAATAAGTTGGTTCAATGGATCAACAAGAAATAGTTATGTACTTCTTTATCTACTATTGAAGCTGAGTATGTTGGTACTGCTACTAACCGTACACAAGTTCTATGGATGAAGCAAATGTTGAAGGATATAAAGGTGGATTATAATGGACCTGCAGTTATTCACAATGATAACTTTGTTGCTATTGACATATCAAAGAATCTAGTATTTTATTCTAAAACAAAGCACATATCTATCAAGTACAACTCAAGTTCTATGGATGAAGCAAATGTTGAAGGATAGAAAGGTGGATTGTAATGGACTTGTAGTTATTCGCTATGATAACTTTTCTGCTATTGACATATCAAAGAATCTAGTATTTCATTCTAAGACAAAGCATATATCTATCAAGTACAACTTTTTAAAATAAAAGGTGGAAGCAAATGATGTTAGTTTGGCTTATGTGACCACTAAAGAGAAGATTGCAGATATTTTCACTAAACCTTTGCCTAAAGAATCATTTGAGTACTTGAGAGACAAATTCAGGGTTTTTTCCCCTGCGACGGAGACTTGATTGATGTGGTTTGGCATCAGTCCAGTATACATTATCAGAGAAACTATTTATTATGGCACTGATGTGGGGATGCTACTGCTCAGGAGGAGTATTTAGCTTTTAGTTTTAATGGTTTATGTTTTTGCTTTGATATTTTTGTCATATTTTTGGCATTGATGTCAAAGGAGGAGACATATTGATGTGAAAAAGAAAGGGGGAGAGATATATGTATAATTCAGAGCTTTATAAAGATATCATTCACGGGGGGAGTTTTGTCTTTGTTTTATAATCTCATTGCTATATCTTTGAGTGAGAGAATTGTTGGTTGTCTTCTATTGGGGGAGACTTGTTTGGCATTTCTTGGTACTTAGATGTTTTCAACATCTAGTGTTGCCATCAATTCCAAAGGGGGAGATTGTTGATAATTTGATGGAATTGATTGTGTTGGATTGATGCTTTGTCATTGATGTCAACAGTAGCTATTTGAATGCTTTATCAACACCCTTCTAGTCCTAGTAGGATGAGTGGTTTCTGGTTGGTTTGGATCCAGCATGATTCGATAAGCTCTTCTTATGGATTTGGCTTATTCATGATACTCATGCTCATATCCAATTAGTTGGTTTTGGTATGGTGATTGGATGCTATCATGTTTTCCTAGAAGCTTGGTTTCTAGTTCCGGCAAGGGTTTCACTGGCAGAGATTTTGATGAAGATATTTGATGAAATGCATAAGTGGTGTTGGTACAATTTCTTGTGGAGTTTCAGGATGTTGTTGGTGATCATGTTTGAGACTTGGTAGATGGAGATCATTTCTTTAGCATGTGAACCTATATTGGGTCCCAGTTGATCTAGGTTATGGACTAGCTTAATGTAACGTGTGGATTGGACCTCTCAATGTGTTTCTGGGATGTCTTATGTGTTTGATATTATTTGATTGGTATAAGGTTGACATGTTTTGTAATTATGTAATTGGTTTATTATCTGGTGGTCAACCTGATTGTTTATGGTCAAGGGTTTGTATATATAGTTGTAAGATCTCATTATAGATCACATTTGGTAGAGATCAAGGGAATGGGATATGGATATGTAATGTGAGAATAATGTAATTATTGGCAATTGACACTCATCAAATTTATATGATGTCATTGATGGCAACAAGAATCTATAGAAAACATATACCGGCATTAGGAGGCATACACTGGCAGATATCGACATTGGAGTATTCAAGGTCACAACCGGCATCGACACGAGCATCCAGCACTTCAGTGAAGCCGACATCAGTCTGGGATCCAAAGAATGTCTTATTAGTAAAATCATTTTGTAATTATTTTATTGGGCCGACATAAGGCATATTGTTTATAAAGGGTATATAAGTCAGTTTATTAGGTCATTGTGAGATATGGAATAGAAGATTGTGTATGACAAGGCAGTAGAACTGTGTGATGCGAAGGATATGTATGTAAATTATTTGTATGTGAATGTTATATCATGCAATGAACTGTAGATGGTTTGTAAAGTATTCTTGGAGGAAAGGAGATACCAATAGAATTGTTCAGGGTTTATGAACTGGTATAGAACAGAGCTATAACTGGAACTCTTTTTGGAATTACAGATGCATTTTGTGAGTTCATAATTACTATTTTATCTCAGTAGAAGCTTGTATTTAGTGAGACTATTTTGTGTTGAGCAGTGTGCCTTCTTGCATGTGCAGGTCATCATATTATGTAATATCTTTCATATGGCCAGTGAATTGATATTGTGGGTCACAAATCCCACTGTGGTTTTTCCTCTTTGAGGTTCTCTATGTATAAATTATGTGTGTTATGGTGTTCATTCATGTGGCTGGTTTATTTACTTCAAGTTATATGTTTCTTCATTTACCATTTTATATGTGTATGTTATAAAAAAGTAAAATCATATATTACTAGCAAAACACTAATTCACCCTCCCCTCTCAGTGTTCTTGGATTCCAACAATTGGTATCAGAGCCTAGTTCCTTGGAGGAAGTTTAACAACTTGAGGAATATCCTGAAACCGGAATCATTAAACATGGCTATGGAGAAGCAACTTGAGATGGCACTTGAGGAATATGATGCTGAAGGGATGAAGAACTTAAAGCTGCAATATGAATTGAATTTTTCTAATGAATTCATTCTTGTCCTACAAGAAAGGTTATCATCAATTCAAGCTAGCATGAAGGAACTTTTGCAAAACCAGGATGATGAAGAGAAAAATACACTCAAGGAACAATGTCAGAAATTGAGTCAAGAAAATATGCTCATGAAGAATGAAATGCAAGACCTGACTATGAGGATGTCAAAAGATATTGAGGATAGAAAGAATAAGGAAGAAAATATTGTTATATCTCTAAAGAACAAATATGAAGAATGTGGCAGATTGGCTCACGAGAATGATATGTTGAAAAGTAATTTGGTACAATCCCATAATAATGAACAAGATCTTGAAAGACAAATAATAACTCTGAGAGATGATCTGACTACTGCAACTGAGTATAAAGAAAAAATTAAGATTAGGGTTGCACAGTTGGATGATTTATTGAAAATCCAAAGGCAGAATGAAGATTCTAGAGAACTTGGATTTGTACAAGGTGAAAGCTCCAGTACTCATCAGACTAGAGGAAACCAGTAAGGCAATCTAATGCTCCTAAATTCAATGGTAGATATTCTTTTTGTAATAAATTTGGGCATATGGCTAAACAATGTAGAAATAGAGAAAATCAAAACAATAATTATGTTCCTGGTCAATAGAGCATATTTTTCCAACTGGTATTATGTATTATAGTCTTTAGAATTTCGATGTTTTGTAGAAGGTGTTTACTAGTCACAAACTAACTGAAGACCCAAAATGGTATGAAGACCTCAAGTGGTTCAAGGATCTCAAAGCGGTACGAAGAAACAAAGTGGTAGTTAACATTTTTTCAGTCTTCATTTTGACAACCCCTAATTGATAAAATGTATGAACTGGTAATTGGTAATGAACCGGTATTACTCTGTGATGAGTTACCAACTAGTATTTTTGTGATGAGTTATCATCTACCGACACTGGCGGTGATTTTGTGTGATTTGTCATGGTCATGGTCACACTACTACAGCATGTAGAAGGAAGAATGGAAACATGAATAATGGACCTTGAAGAGCACCTGGAATGGCTTTCTATCATTGCAAAAAATCAGGCCATACAACAAGATTCTGTAGAACAAGAAAGAGTATATCGGATGATATACTAGTCACTCTAGAAGGAAAGATTGATCTTGAAATTGTTCAAGTAGATATGAAGAAAACTTGGAAGAAGAAGCTAGAAGAAGTGATTCAAGAAGAACCAGTTTCTGCACCTAGTTTGGAAGTCGTTGAACCAACAAACTAAGCATCAGAAAATCTTAGGGGGAGAAAATGGTGAAATATTTCAAACCCCTGGTTTACACTGGTAAAAGACCTCAACCAGTATGTGATATCTATCAGTTGGCAGAAGACCAGAAATGGTAAAAGGAAAATTAGAGTTTACACCCTAATAGTGGAGCATTTATTGTGGTAGGTGAAGAACTTGTTTAAAAGTATTTTTCAAAGTCATTTTTCACTTATCAGTTCATGCGCGAATAATTTTTCAAGCACATAGAAAAGGAAAATCATTTGGATTGTAATTCAAATAATTTAACAAAATCCTGAAGAAGAATCAGAAGCAAACATCTGTTTGTGAAGTATATAAACAAAGCAGTATTTCAACAACCAAAGGAGTGTATAGTGAAGTTTAAATTGCGTGCCCTAAATTTTAAATTACGATGGTATTTTTCTCAATTCTCTATTTATCATGGCTTCCGCATCACATGCTAGTTCTAGTGCACTTGATGATTTTGTAGACTTCATTCAACGGAAGGCAAAATACAATGCCCTATCTCAAATACCCATTGGTGTTATAGTGGAGGAAGACATTTCTAATTACATTGACTATAAGATTGAAGATCTAGGATATATGATGATCCATTCTCAGTTGAGTTTTTTATGTGGAAAGGACAAAATGATTAAACTGGAATTCAGTATTCTGGAAAAGAAGAAACTTTACAATGTTGTCTATTTCCTTGAAGAATTTTCAGATGATCACATCCGCATTATTTTGAGCAGAGTACACGGTGATAAAATGTACTTAGAATGGACACATGATATTACACCAGAAGCAATTCATGCCATCACCAGTTTCTGCAACATCAGTGAAGCGCCATCCCTAAGGAAGATTAGCAAGATAAAAATGACTAAGCTCACCAGTTCAGTGAGTGACTCATGGGGAATGACTATCAATTCCATCAAGGATGATCTGATCAAATATGTGTGTATGGTGATAGGATACTGGACATTCCATGCTAGCAGAATCAACTCTGTCTCTTCTACAGTGGTAAATACCACCCATAGGATGATCAAGGAAGATGCATCATTTGATCTGTGCACTTGTATGCAAAGACAACTTCTATTGAACCTCAAGTCAATCAAACAGGATAATGCCTTGAGATTTAAGTTTGGACAACTATTGGTTGGGTTGTTCTTCTACTTCCAAGGCTATTTTCTAGGAGTAGGTGATATTCAGTGATCTGTTGACCAACCGGTGACAAAGCAAATCTAGGAAAGCCTACAAGCGGTAGGAATCGGTTATCCGAAAGTGCTGAACAAATACTTTGATGAGTTCAGATACAAAATGAACCAAAGGGTAAGAATATTCGGTGATATTGTCAAGAAATATGAGGACATCTGCTTCACCATCGGAGTTGATGAGTGCATAATGGAGGCAGTTGAGCCTAGACAGAAAGAAGTGGAACCGATGGGATATAAGGTAATGTATGACATGCTAGATGGGTATGCCTCTACCCTAATCACCTCACCCCTTGATCCAAAGGCAAAGAGAATCAACACCTATTTGGAAAGGGTTACACCGGCTGAAGAACCCTCAGTAAAGAAGGGAAAGGTAGTGCCTTCATCATCGGCACTGATTATCATAGCTAGTCCCAAAGTGACCAAGCAGTCACCAGCAAAGAAAAAACCAGAAGCGACACTTGCCAAAGTCTTTTAGAGGAAGCAGAAGACAAAAAGAAATACACCAAACTCAGAGGACACTCTCTCTAAAGAACAACCTAAGAAGACTAGGAAAATGAGGAAAAAGAAAAAGAGTGAACCGGCAACATCTATACCGGTAAATATTGATATTTCCTCTTACAAACCTTTGACACATTATCAAAGAACAATTAAGAATATTAGAAGAAAATTACTTGGTGATTTGAAAGAGTGCTTTGATGATTTTAATGATGATGAAAAGAAGGAAGTTGAACCAGAAGTTATCAATTATTTATGTATTAATGACCAGTGGCCGTCAAAAATTAAATCTGAGACACCTGATTCTTTGTATAATTCTTTGGACAACAAGTGGCACATTGTGATAGAAAAGGAACAAGAAATAAGAGAGGAAGTATTTGCACAATACTTTCCTAATGTACCCAAAAAAGAACTATATGAAGTGGTGGAGAGATATAAGGGCCTCTTCTTCATGAGAAGAAGAAGATCCCTGTTGTTGGAAGGAAAAGTTTTGGAAGTGGTCAAAGATACCCACTCCCTTGCTCAATCAGCTTTAAGATTGCATGAAGTGGTAGAAGCCAATAGGAAAGCTGAGCAAGAACTGGAAATCACTCAACCAGATGAAGTATATGATAGTGAAGGAGAACCAGTCACTACTCAATTGGACCTGATCATGCCTTCTATCTTTGGCAGTCTTCTTTTGGCTCTGTCAGCTAATTTCTTGGACAATCACCAAGATTGGTCTTACAATTTCCTCATCTATCTCAATCTCCTCAATCACTCTAAGCTGGCTCTCAGTTTTCCTCCAGACCTCGAACCACAAACCTCTACAATGGCGTGCAACACATGCCATGAATTATGGTATCTACCATTAATGTCGACTTACTCACCAACTACCTCGCCGGTGTTCATTCCATCTAGCGCTGCATGCAAGTCTGCCACCTTCATTCCACATGGAATCCATGTTTTCCAACTACCAACTTGGATCTTTATGTTGGTCTAGATAGGATCACCATCCAAACACTCTATTGGTTCCTCTTCACTGCTGGTTTACTAACCCTGTCGGTTAAACTATCAAACTGGTTTGTCATCAACCTTGCACTCATGTGATTTCCCTATTTGTGCAGCACATCTTCAAAAAGGGACAATTGATCAAGTGTGGGCACATTCACTATTAGTCATTACTTCTCATGATGACTCCATCTTCATTTGGTGGGAGTCATGTTGTTCTGCAGCCTCAAAGTATACTAATGACCTATTCATTCTTCTACGGTGTTGATGTGATTAAGGTAACATTCTTCCTATTCATCACAAACAACATCCAAGAATCCTATTCATCCACACAAGTCAGACACTAAATTGTGTACCAATGACTCCAGTGATCATTCCTTTGAATGACATTCTCTTCATTGCCTTATCGGTGATCTGCAACACAAGGTGATATCAAGGATATCTCAACCTGTACTCCTCCTTAACAATGTTGCATATATATCTCTCATACCGGTAGTCATCCCATACCTGTTGACATCAATGACAACACCATGCCAATAATCTCCCCCTTTGGAATTGATGTCAACACATGTAGTATCTGGTATACTATAGTAACTTTCTCCCCCTTTGACAGCAATGGCAAAAGGCACTGTCAGGATAATCTTCCTCCTTGTATTTTTTTTTGTTATTGATAGAATTCTTTCTCCCCTTTTTCTTTAGTAGATGTGTCTCCTCCTTCGATACCAATTTTTAGAAATTATTACATCTTCTCAAGTCATGACACTTGAGATGGAGGACTCACTCATCAACTGACACCAATTGAGCATGCAAATTGTATACCATTTGTTAAAATACTCAAATGCAGAGGGATATGTCAGTGAATACTACTCACTTGTCGATCAAACTGCATCACTTCCCATTTGATCCCAAATTTCTTTAGAATCAAGTGTGATTGTACTATGAATACACCCAACCAAATGACAAGTAGATATCCATAACAATGAAACTCTCCTGGGTATTCCTACTATAACTTCCATCATCTGCAGTTTGGGCAATCAATGCACTTACTTTTTCAAGTTCAAGCATGTCGGCCTTGCATCATAACCACTTGAACTCCCCCTGAGTCATACATCTCAGGTCCTCATCTCTAGTGAGGTCTAATATTGAGACTCCACTATTCCACATAGCCTATGACATGATCCTGGATGTACACAATGCCATACAATGTCATCATCAAGTCATAGAACAATCTGGTCAGCCCAATAACATGTGAGCATGCATGATCAACCTGATAACTCAATGATGAAAAGTGAGCACCAAACTGGTACTGAGAGGGGGGGTGAGTCATTACAGGCACAACAATAAAACTTCTCTTGAACCGGTTTGATTACAGACTATAAACTACTGGCAATCTCTAACACCGGTCCAAACCAGACTACTACCGGTTAAACAAAGTGCAAGTGTCAAAGACATGAACCGGTAAATCTTCTTAGCTTTCCACACAACCTACTTCCTCATTTCCAATTTGTCCTTATGCACAAATAAATAATCTATCATCAGAGACACAATAATTTACTAGCATAACATGATTCACCGCTTGACAAAAAATAACAAAGCATCACATGAAAGAGGCATCACACATGACACACACATTTTTCACATGGAAATCCAACTGGGAAAAACCATAGTGGGTGTCTACCCAAACTATAATGATAATAATAATACCTCTAATTGAAATCTCAATCTGAAGTTTGGACATTCATATGGAAGAGTTTACTATTTTCATGGCTGGTGTTCATTTAGTTATCAATCCAGGAACGTAAAACTTGAAATGGGTCTGCAATATATATGCACTGAGCTCCTTAAATGATTATTCTGCATTACTGCAGTAACTAACATTGTGTAGAAAGGAAAGGTAGGAATGGAAATCATAAAAGGCTACATGAAAGCTTCACAAAAAACTTCTGAAATGATCTAATGAAAATAACAGAAATCACACCGTTCTGTCTTGGCTACAGGAACAGTTAGCGGATCTATTTCCAGTGGCTACAGGAACAATCTAGTCATGAGCTTCTACTGCAACTAAGTAAAAACTAACTTCTATGATCATAAACATAGGATCACTCACCAAGTGGGCCCACTTGGATGAGTGATATCAAACTTCCAGCAAAGTACTATTAACAGATCAGAACAACATATTCTTTATTCATTTCTTCCTGAAAATGATTACATATTCTAAAAGAGAAAAATTCAGAATGCTTGTAAAAACTCTGCTCAATTCCTTTCCATCTTGTCTAACTCAAAGAAAGAAGGAAGAGCTTATTATAAAGAAAATATTAACTACAACGGACAACTCAAGTTACGTCTAGAAGAAGAGGCGAATAATTGTCGGATAAAGGAGATAACGAAGGGCTTCGCTATAGGAGCCGTGGATCTTGAAACTGAACCACAGTCTTTGCATGCCAAAGCAATATTTTGCGAATTCAATATGCACCAGAGTTTAGCTCCCATGGTGAAGTATAATTGCTCTGATTATGCCATACATTGCACTTGCTCGAATCCCCTTCAGTTTGACCTCTAGTTATCTAAACATGATTCTCCAGTCCTTAGGCACGAAAGAAAATCATCCACCACAGCATCAATTATTATCTTCACTAAAAAAAAAAAACATACAAGGACATGCATATGTATCTTACTCAATTAATACTTTCATTAACTCACATATGACACTATCCTAAATAATCTGCATATCACAGGGACAAATCATTTGGCTACAGGAATAAATTGGCATGGCTGCAGGAATTAACCGACAAAGTTCAAACATGATTTCATAAGTTCAGTTTTAAAACATGGATTACATATAGTCAATTCACAATATTTTACTATCACAATGCAACCCAAAAGATGCCAAAAAACCTAAGAGTCATGATAAAAAACATGTCAAAGCATTGACTTATCATGCCTCCCAACTTTAAGGGTTTGTTGCTCTTGCAGCGAAAGGAAAATTTCTGATTTTTGCTAAAGCTTTGAAATCACCAACAGTGTCTTGTTCGGTTGCCTTGGAAGGAAAATTCCAATAAAATCCTTTCATTTTCTCCAACCTGGACCATCTAGTTGTTTCTTCTACAACTACATCATAATTTTGTTCTGTTGGTTGGCATGCCAAAAGTGGCCACATAAGGATTGGAGGCTGAAAGATCAATGGCAACAAGTTGTTGGCTTCCTCCCTGCCTAGCTATATGTATCTGGAGGCTCTTTGTATGGCTGCATGAAAATTCTATAATGAGTAAGGTTCTCCCAGTTTTAAATGATTTGGTAGATTATTCTAGCGTTGAGTGAACCCTTTTAATGCAGTTGTCCTGTGGGTCTGAACCAAATGCTCATATGCTTGATAGACTTCCTCTCTCATTGGAAGTACTATCTTACTAACATCATCTCTTATTATCAACTTTTTCCAATCATAATACAGACCCCTAGGTGCTTCTGATTCCCTTCTTAATGGTAATGGATAGTCAAGCTCTAATTTTTCAAACTCCCTGGCTTGTGGTCCTATGATCATCTCATTTTGGATCCATGACATTAAAGCTCTGAGATGGATATCTCCAATATACAATAAAGAATTACATTCTCTGTCTTGGGGTACAACATAGTTATGTAAATATAATTCACATAACAAATTCCTTACAGCATGTGGAGAGGTTTGATAAGCATGATAGAATTCCTCAGGTGTTTCCAAGGATGGATTAAGGTCCCTAACAATGTGGTTTAGTTTGAAATTTAGGTACCGCTCTTTCAAATGTATTGCATAAATTCTTGGGAGTGCCCTACATTGCATCATCTCAGGAACCATACCATAAATCTCTTCTACCTTAGCTTCTAATTCCTTAATTCTATTATCTTTCTTTTCAATCTCTTTTTGCTGCTTATTAATTATCCCCTGCAACCTATCCTTCTCTATTTCCCATTGCCTAAAAAATGTTAAAGAAATTGATAAACTACTTAGGGATGAAGGACGTCTAATAGGTCCTACCTTAGACCATGGAATTTCTTCAATAAACTCCTCATTTTGAGTTGACATATCTCCCACATTTTCTTCAAGTTGTTGTAAAACATCTTCAATAATCTCTTCACATCCTACAGCAACTCTTCATGGACTATTGGCTCATGGCGAATTAGATCACCACCCATCTTTTACTCTGATACTTCCGCAGCTTCACCAAAATGTTTGACAGTTTCACAAAAAACTAAAATCTACATATCTTAATTTTGGCGGCAGACCTTATTATTCACTTGCATGAAATAATAATCATCATAAGTAATGTTAGTTAGGAAATCAATTCGAAATATTAAAAAAAACTGATAATAAATTTTATTGGAAAAAGGACCATAAAGTACCCCCCCAACTTAACCTAGCACGTGTCCACATAGGCTGATGAGATTTCAAGTTTGGAGCAGATTTAAACAGGATAAAAATCATAATGAACTAATAAATGCATAATTAAAATAAAGTACAATATACACGTACCTGCAATTGGGTGAAAATGATGGCGAAATGAAATGAAGTTATAGGTAAGAAAGTGGAATGGAATGTAGTGGATCGAACTTTATGTACGGAGAATAATATTCTCCATGTGGAAATATTTTATTATGATACCATGAATAAGTTCACTGCAGAGGCTATAGGAATATCACCTTTATCAATATGCTTAAGTGCAACAGAAAGCTCACGAATTGATACCGAATCATTGGCAGTTGCTACAGGAACCTTGCCATTTGTTGCAGGAACTTTTATTTCACCTTGGGGAGCAAACTGCTGTAGGAACTCTTGTCTGGTAGCTGGCTTGTGATAAAGTTGTAGTCAGTGTCCATTCACTAATATTTTAAATCGAACAGGATCTATTATGGACAAATGGACTGCTCCATTCTGAAAGACTTCTTCTACCTCATAAGGACCTAACCACCTTGTTTGGAGTTTTCCCATAGCATCCTTATATCTGGAATCATACAGGAGTGCCCAGTCACCAACTTTGAATTTCTTTTCTCTAATATATTTATCATGCCATCTTGCTCTTTGGTTTTAAATCAATTATGTCTGCTGAATAGCTATCTTCCTCCATTCATCAAGATCTTTTAACTACTAAATACATTCCTTCTATGCTTCAGACAATGTCATATTCAGCTGTAGAGTTGTTCTCAAAGTTTTATGCTCAAATTCAATAGGCATCATTGTTGTTTTGCCATAAACCATCTCAAAAGGTGTGAATCCAATTGGTGTTTTCCATGTTGTTCTATATGCCCAAATTGCCTCTGAAATTCAATGAGACCAATCTTTCTTGTGGATAGACATTGTTTTTGTAAAAATAGCCTCAAACTCTCTATTGGTAACTTCTACTTGTCCATTAGATTGATGATGATATGGAGTAGATTTCTTGTGTCCTATATTGTATTCATTGACCAAAGCTTTTATCAATGTTGATGTAAATTGAGGTCCCTGATCTGAGACAATTTCCCTTGGTACTCCATAAATTGTAAATATTTCTTCATAGAGAAACTCGGCCACCTTATTATCTCTTGCATGTTGCATAGCTCTAGCTTCTACCCATTTTGTTACATAGTCTGTAAATACCAAGATATAGGATTTGCCATTAGAAGGTGGATCAATGAGACCAACAAAATGTTGGTATTTTGGTATGGTTTTGTCATTGATGTCAACACCTACTGAAAACAAGCACTTTGGAGATCCAACAACATTCACCGGCAAGCAAGTAACTATTGTACAGTTACTGGTATATGGTTCACCGGCAGGATATAATGTTCACCAGTACCTGGAATGATATGGAAGACACTTGGTAATGTCAAAGACATCATGTGGACACTTTGTTTTGAAGAAGTGATCATTGGTATATTCATATTTGCATATTTGCTTTTATGAGCAAATAGGTCCAGGATTATCTAGGGTTACACCGATAGGTTTATCTTTTCCAGATCAGCATAGCACGATATGGAGATGATTTATTATTGATATAAATGAATTAAGCTGACATATTTAATCGGTTATTACATCGGATATTATATTGTATGTAAAAAGTTTTTATTATAATATCTTGTAGAGCCGACCTACTAAAATTGGTCTTAGGGTATGGTATAAATGTAAGATATTATTTGCAAGATCAAGTGGGGAATGCGAAAAAGACTTGAGTGAAGGTATATGCAAGATTAAGAAGAGGTATACACGAAGACATCATTTGAAGGTGAAGCTAGGTTTTTGTAGAAACATATCAGCATTACACTAGTACTGAATCCAACATATGAAGATGCTATTTTGTGCAGTACATTCTTATTGGATTTAACCATCCAACTGTAGTCAGTGTGACTCCCATTTTGTGTTTGAGCAGTGAGCTCTAGGCTGTTGACCTTTTTGCATGTGCAGACCCCATTTATGTACACTTACTATCTACAGTAGTATCATCTGATTGTGGGTAAGGTTTCCCACGATGGTTTTTCCCCTTATATGGTTTCCACGTACAAATATTGGTGTTATGTGTTGTGGATGAATTGATGTTAATGTTTCATGCATTAAACTTTACCGGTATAGCAATTAACTATTAACACTGTCTACCGACATACTTAACTTGTTTACCAGTATTAAGTATCAAGTTGGTTAATTATTTTTTGGTTTGAATTTATTAGACAACTGATTCACCCGCCCTCTCAGTTGTCTTCGGGACCTACCAATTGGTATCAGAGCCTAGTCCTCGTTTGCAGAAGTTTAACAACTTGAGGAGAACCAATGTCTACAAATTATTTCAGGAAGGATAGTCCTAAACTTGATGGAACCAACTATGGGATATGGAAGATCAGGATGGAGACACATCTGAATTGCATCGGTAAAGACATCTAGGAAGTTACAAAGAATGGTTATACTGCTGCTGTAGCTAGTCAGACTACTCCAACTACCTTAGCTAAAGATGAAGAGAATGATTGCAAAGCAAGAGAAGAACTTTTGAGTGCATTATCAGATCAACAAATCATGGGATTATCAGATAGGTCTACTACTAAAGATATTTGGGATCATTTGGAAACACTAAATGAAGGAGATTCCATAGTTAAGATTGCAAAACTTGAAAGCTTCTGAGTCAGGTATGAACATCTGAAAATGGAAGAAGATGAAAGGATTTCTGCTTTTATGGAAAGAGTAAATGAAATTGTTTTGGGTATTAAATGTTGTGGAGGAACTTTGAGTGAGGATGAAATTATTTCAAAAATCTTAAGAGGATTACCACTGGCATATAAAATGAAGGTTACTACTATAAATGAGATGAGAACAATGCCTAATACATCAGTAACTAGGGATACATTGATTGGAAAACTTTCAGCCTTTGAAATTAAGGAATTTGGTCCTATTGCTACTATAAAAACTGATTTGGCCTTTAAAGCATCAACATCATCTGCTCCATCATTTGACAAATCAGACTGGAAAGCCTTTTATGCAAGAGAACTTGAAGAAACCAGGAAGGAGAATGAAGAACTTGAAGAACTTGAAGCACTATTTGTAAGGAAAATGCCAAAAGGTCCATGTTGGATTTTGCCAACATCAAGGGCACAATGAAAAGCATAAAAGAGACAATAGAATGACAAGAACAAACTGTATTCTCATCAATATAAAAATGATCAACTGGATTAACCAATACAATGAATAGAGGTATGCTTATATAGGCAAGGCCATATGGATGTATGAACACACAAATATGACATGTGGCTCAATGAGAAACAAGGGTAGGTAGGAAATAGGTGTGGGTAGGTAGGAGAAATAATATAATATTCCACATGAGGTGGATCACCCACCGAAGGTGGAATTATCACTCCACAATAAGTGGATATGATAGTGTAATAACAAGATCAACACCATAAAAGGTGGAATTTCTCCTACACACACTATCCCAATGTGACACAAACACCCAAGTGTCTCATATCCAAACTACTATGAAATGCATTATCCTAAGTTAACTTAAGTAAGTGTAATAATATCCATAATGAATATTTATTTACACCAACACCCCCCCTTAAGTGCAACTTAGGGGAATGAAGACTCAAGTCAACAATGCAAGATGGGTCCCGGCTACTAGGCCATGATAGGTACCCATGTACAACATGCAAATGCAAGCAAAACAATGCAATGCAATCTCTCACAAACAGAGAAAGGGAGAAAACCCAGTGGGAAAAAACTCCCCCCCAAAAGAGAGATGAATGTACAAAAGAATCTCAAAGAAGAAGGACATAACCTCAAAGAGGAAAAAGTCCCCCCCATAAGAGAGGAAGGAGAAGTCAGCTGACCCCCCCTAATGACACATCCCGCACCCCCAAGAGAGCTTGCAACTGCTAGAACTTACTCTCGGTGAAAGGTTTGGTGAATATGTCAGCAACCTGCTCTGCTATAGGACAATACTGCAATTCAATGACCTGCTCCTAGATGAGCTCTCGGATATAGTGCATATGAATCTCGATATGTTTGGTCCGCTGGTGCTGGACCGGGTTCTTCGAGATGGCAATGGCACTCTGATTGTCACAATGGAGAACTGTCGGTCATGGAGTGGTGAAACCAAACTCTGTGAGAATCTGCTAGAGCCAAATGGTCTCAGTCGCTGTGTTAACAGCACCTCGATACTCAGCCTCAGTCGAAGAGAGAGCAATAGCATGTTGCTTCTTGCTATGCCAACAAATGGGGCTGGAACCAAGGTGAAAACTATAACCAGAAGTAGACTTACGATCAACAAGATCGCCAGCCCAATCGGAGTCTGTGTAACCAACCAAGCGAAGTCCTGTGCCTGCTACATAGTGAATCCCATAGTGATGTGTACCCTGGATGTAATGTATAATGCATTTGGCGGCTTTCCAATGAAGCTCATGTGGTTCCTGCACGAAGTGGGAAACCATGCCAACTGCAAATGAGATATCAGGGTGTGTATGAGTCAAGTAGATGAGACTACCCACAAGCTGACAATACAAAGTGGCATCAACTAGTGGAGAAGAACACTGAGCCTCAAGCTTGAATCCTGAAAGAAAGGGAGTTGGGGCAGGCTTACAATCAGCCATATGAAAGCATGCAAGTAGATCAAGAGCATACTTGGGCTGTGATAGAGTAATCCCGGAAGGGGACTGTGAAATCTCTATCCCTAGAAAGTAGTGCAAAAGACCCAAGTCAGTCATAGAAAATCTGTCATGCAAAGCAGATTTGACCCTGCTAATGATGGATGAAGTACTCCCTGTAATGATCAAGTCATCAACATAGAGTACAAGTATCAAGTGAGAGTCATCCTGTCGCAAAATGTAGACATTCGGATCGGAATGACACCTGGTGAAACCTGCAGAGAGAAGAAAGGAATCCATCTTGGCATACCAAGCCAAGGGGGCCTGCTTAAGGCCATAGAGAGATTTTCTTAGTCTGCAAACCAAGGAAGTATCCTGGATGAAACCTTGTGGCTGCTCCATATAAATCTCCTCATCAAGATCACCATGAAGAAAGGCACTCTGCACATCCATCTGATGTACAGCCCAACCATGAGCTGCAGCAATAGCAAGTGTCAAACGAATGGAGTTCATCTTGGCTACAGGTGCAAAGGTCTCAGTATAGTCAACACTTGCAACCTGTGAGAAACCTTTTGCAACAAGCTGAGCCTTATACTTATCCACAGTACCATCCACTGCAAACTTGGTCCGATAGATCCACTTACATCAAACCATCTTTCTCCCCTTAGGGAGATGAACTAGATCCCATGTGTTGTTCCTCATCAAGGAACTATACTCTTCCTCCATAGCTTAGTCCCACTCAGGAACCCCTGATGCTTCCCGAAATGTCTGTGGATCGGAAGCAGTAGCAATGAATGCATGTGGAAGATCCTGATGTTGTGATCGAGTTCTCCATGTATCCAAAGGATCCCCAACAAGAGAACTCGCGGACTCAAGTGTCTGTCAAGCCCAATGAGGTCTAGGTGGAGGTGGAGAACGAGGCTCCTCAACTGCAAGTGGACCCTATGGAGGTGTAACCCTGCGAGTCGGAGTTGAGGGAGTCTCATCATCTGAATCACTAACATCACTATCCACAATGGAGGAAGGTGGAGGAGGTAGAGAGGCTAAGCTAGGAGAGCTTTCCTCAAAGTGAACACTCCTCTCAATGAATACCTCATGTGTCTCTGGATCCATCAATCTATATGCCTTAACACCCTCAGGATATCCAACAAATATGCAAGGTCGACTCTGAGGTTCCAATGCCTTGTGTTTCTGTGGAGGTATGCGAGCCCATGCTGGACACCCAAAAACTCTGAAATGTCTCACAATCGGTTTCCTACCAGCCCAAGCTTCAAAAGGAGTAATACCTTGTAAAGCTTTGTGAGGAACCCGATTCTGGATATGTGTGGCACAACTGATAGCCTCAGCCCAAAAGGAAGGATCAAGAGAACGTGCATGAATCATACAGCTAGCCATTTCTTTGAGAGTTTGATTCTTGCATTCTGCAACCCCGTTCTGCTGTGGAGTGTATGCAACAGAATGCTGAAGATCAATCCCCTCAAATGTACAAAAATCCTCAAGTCTCTTGTTCACATATTCCCTTCCATTATCTGTGCGAAGAATCTTGACCACTTTCCCTGATTGCTTCTCCACACGAGTCTTGAAGTCCTGAAATCTATCAAATACTTCACTCTTATGAATGAGAAAGTAGACCCAACTGAAGTGGGAGTAGTCATCAATGAAGGTAAGAGCATAGCGGGCCTTACTAAATGAAGGTGCTGGAAATGGACCTGCTACATCACTGTGAACAAGTTGAAGAACTTCCAAAGCTCTCCAAGTTTTCTCTTTATCAAACTTCTCTTTGGGATGCTTGCCCATGGAACAACCTGAACATACACCCTCTGAAAAACTAATTCGAGGAAGACCTGTGACCATGTCTTTAGTGCTTAGTTGCTAAAGATAGCGATAGTTGAGGTGACCAAACCGCTCATGCCATAACTTACTTTCTGAATTTGAATGAGTAAGCAAGGCCCTAGAAGGTGAACTTGGCACAAAGTGGGAGAATGAATAAAGCCTTGAGTTGTCATTGACTTGTCCCACTACTACCAAGGCATCATCAACAAGTTCCTTTACCACAACCGAATCTGGTGTAAACTCAACCTTTTTCCCATTCCCATAGTGAGTGATTTGGTAGATGGAGAGAAGGTTGGTAGACAAGTTAGGAACATAGAGAACATTCTCAAATGTTCCATCATCCATGTCAACTGAACCTTTCCCTTCAACCTCTACTTTTGTGTCATCACCTATGTAAATGTGAGGTACCTTAGATGGCTCCAATGAAGAAAACTGCTCCTTTGTAGAACCCATGTGATATGAGGCACCCGAGTCAAGTATCCATTGCTGTGAAGAACCTGTTTTAGCCACAAATGCTTGCCCTTTTCCCTTAGACTGTGAGGAAGAGGAAGGAGTTGAATCCTTCTTTGTGTAGGCGGATGGCAAGTTGATGTTGTTCTTCTTGAGAAGATTAGTTAACTCATCAACTTGCTTTGCGTGGCATCGATGCTCATCATGACCATACTTTTTGCAATATGCACAAGTTGGTTTATCCTTCTTAGGTGGTGTCCCCTTCTTGGAAGAGGATTGAAAATTGCCTTGTGATGGAGAGGATGATTGTCCCTTTTCCTGGTGTGGTTGAGACTTAGATTGCTTCTTCTTCTTGTTGGAATCTTTGCCTTGACTTCCTTGATTTCCTTGATTTGCTACCAAAGCCTTGGACTTTGAGGACTTGAGAAACCCCATGTTCAACAAGTTAGATTGTTCCAATATCAACATTTCTATGAAAGCATCAAATGAAGGCATAACATAAGAACTCCCCACTATCAAACGATGAGTTTGGAAGCTAGATACAAATGCTGCATATTTTGGTGCATGCTTGTCCAACAAGTTGAATATCAATTGAGCATCCTTCTTGTCAATTCCACAATCCTTTAGCTTTGCTCTTAGCTCATTTGCTTTGGTTACATAATCTTGGATTGTATCAAAATTCTTGGGATCTAAGTTGGTGAGCTCATTATCAATCTGATAGCCTCTAATTTCATCAACTTGTCCATACAATTTCTGAAACATATCCCAAGCCTCTTTAATTGTTTTACACTTCTCAATGTGGAAAATGAGGTCATCTGATACATACTTGCGTAAGGTTCCAAGAGCCATGCAATTCTTTGTGAGCCATTCTAATTGAGCATTTGGATCAGTCTTAGGATTAGGTGGTGCTGTAATTGTTCCATCTTTCTAGTGTGTGAGACCCTTTTCCATTAGTTTACTCCATACTTTAATTTTCCATGATGCATAATTATGTGGAGTTAATGGTGGAAACTTATTAGGACTCATTGCAACAAGAATGGAAAGAGAAAAAGGAGAGGCACAATCACACAAGAGACCCCCCCAAATTCACTTTATCAAAGAACCCCCCCAAATGTGATGATTTTGGCACTTTATAAGTAGTGCATATACAATGGGCCACTTGCAAAAAATGGCAAAGTGGACTTCTGATTTACAATTTTACAACTGCCTCAATAAGGTCAAAAGAGTCTCAAACTATTAATGCAAGAGATCTAACTAAGATCCAAGCAATTTACAAGTACCTAATAGGCCAAATAAGACCAATATCTGAAAGTACAATTTTCACTCAAAATCTCTGAAATCTGATCATAGATCCTGAAAGTAGATGAAAAAATAAGCACTTTCAAAAAAAACGGCACCTGAAAAGGAGGTCGTATGAGCTCAAACGAGGCCTTTGAAGTTGCAGAATTGAGGATTGGATAGGTACAGCTGAGAGAATCTAAAAATTCCAAAAAACTTGTGCACCAAAATTAGAAAATAACCACACCACTGCAAAGATCACAAAATTTTAGCCCATTTCAAAAAAAATTGCACCAAAAAAGGAGCAAAAATGAGCAAGATATGGCCTTCCAAAGTTGGACTGCAAAACTGAAAAGCCCAATGGAGAGGGGTCAAAAAAATTTCAAAAAGTGCTGATGTGGCGCTGACGTTAGCAAGTCACTATGTTAAATTTGACGATCGTATGACCGTCGCAAAAAACTTCGCCTCCCTGCTAACTAGGCGTCCGTACTGTACGGACTGCTGACTGTGTCACTGACTGTGCAGGCCATACGGATGACGTGGCACTGTACGGACTGTTTGCGTGTCATGGTGACTGGGTAGGCCATACTGTCTGCGTGGCATATGGAGGTCTATTTTTGGGCCACATCGCTGGGTCCTGTTGCTGACGTGGCGCCTGTGTGTCGGTCGGGTCAACAGGGCATCGCCGGAAGTCTTGGGCCGGCGGAGGAGGTAACCAGAGCCGGGGAGCGGAGGCGCCAGGAACTGTCGAAGCAGGTGGGCGGGGGAGGCGCCGGGAGCGGCCGGAGCAGGTGGCGCGGCGTTCAGCGGGAGATCTCGGTGCGGTCTCTGCACGGCGGCTGGAACCTGCACGGGCGGCAATCTGCGGGTACGTCAGCCTGCGGCGGGTACTGGTCGGCGGTACCTGCGCGCAGAAAGTTACAGGTACGGGGGGGTCTGCGGACCCCCAAACAAATTTTTCTTTTTTTTGATTTTTTTTTTCGATTTTTTTTTTTTGCTTTTGGATTTTTTTCGAAATTTTTTTTTTGATTTTTCCAATTTTTGAAAAATATTTTTCAGAAAAAAAGAACAATTTTTTTTTTTGAAAAATAATAATAAATCCAAAAATCCATACTATGTAGCAAAATTGGGGAAAAAAAAATTTCTCACCAAAATAGGTCGACTTTATAGTCGAAATTTATGGAAATGGCCTCCCGGATTCAACGGTGATGTCCAAATCACTGTATGATGCATCCAAAAAATGAAGATCCCCAAATCCGAAAATAGAAGCCTTCCACAATGTCTCCAAAAACTGTTCAATGAAGCCCCAATAGCTCTGATACCATGTTGGATTTTGCCAAGATCAAGGGCACAATGAAAAGCATAAAAGAGACAATAGAATGACAAGAACAAACTGTATTCTCATCAATATAAAAATGATCAACTGGATTAACCAATACAATGAATAGAGGCCTGCTTATATAGGCAAGGCCATATGGATGTATGAGCACACAAATATGACATGTGGCTCAATGAGAAACAAGGGTAGGTAGGAAATAGGTGTGGGTAGGTAGGAGAAATAATATAATATTCCACATGAGGTGGATCACCCACCGAAGGTGGAATTATCACTCCACAATAAGTGGATATGATAGTGTAATAACAAGATCAACACCATAAAAGGTGGAATTTCTCCTACACACACTATCCCAATGTGACACAAACACCCAAGTGTCTCATATCCAAACTACTATGAAATGCATTATCCTAAGTTAACTTAAGTAAGTGTAATAATATCCATAATGAATATTTATTTACACCAATAGTCTAGTTGGAAGTAAGTATGAAGGTAAAGCACCCTTTAAATGTTTAAACTACAATAAGATTGGTCATATGGCTTCAAGTTGCCCTGATAGACATGCTAGACTAAGAGAAGAAGCAAGAAGGACATAAAAGCCTAATCCTGAATATCAGAGATACAGATTTAAGAAGAACAAAGAAAAATCTTGTTACATTGCTAATGAAGGTGTGATTGATGATTCTGATGATGATCTAGCAGACAATGGATGGGTTTTTGTTGCTATAATAGAGGATCAACTAGCACCTACTACTCAACCGGTAGAACAAGCCCTAGTAGCTAAAGTTGAAGCAAAGGATGAATGGATCATCGACTCAGGATGCTCACATCATATGACAGGAGACAAAGGCAAATTCCTCAACTTTCAAGAATACAATGGAGGTTTAGTAAGATTTGGAGATGACAAAGCATGTTCAATCAAAGGTAAGGGTTCAATATCTCTTGATGGTAAGCATAACACTGACAATGTCTACTATGTTGAAGGATTAAAACATAATCTTTTAAGTGTTGGTCAATTAGTTGAGAAGGGATTTCAGTTACAATTTAAAAACAATAAATGCAAAATCATGAATAGAACTGGTTTGGAAATTGCAACCGGTAATCAGACTAGAGGTAATATCTTTCATTTGAATAACAGTGAAAAGGCATGCTTAATTGTACATATAGATGAAAGTTGGTTATGGCATAAGAGACTATGTCATATAAAATTTGATTGAATGGTAAAAATCAGTACTTCTAAGGCAGTAAGAGATCTACCTAAAATTGTGAAACCTCAGAATACAATTTGTAAGGAATGTCAATTTGGAAAACAAGTTAGAGCTAGTTTCAAAAGTATTCCAGAAAAATCCAATAATGCTCTTGATTTAATTCACACTGATTTATGTGGTCCAGCTAGAACAAAAAGCTTACAAGGTGATAGATATTTCATGCTAATTATTGATTATTATTCTAGAATGTGTTGGGTTACTTTTCTCAGAGAGAAATCAGAAGAACTTGGAAAGTTCAAACTATTCAAAGCAATGGTTGAAAATGAAACTGGTAAGAAAATCAAATGTTTAAGATCGGATCAAGGAGGAGAATTCACATCTAAGGACTTTAATACATTCTGTGAAGTGAATGGAATCAGAAGACAGTTATCAGCACCTTGGACACCATAGCAGAATGGAGTTGTTGAAAGGAAAAATAGAACTATCTTGGATGCATCAAGAAGTATGTTGGCAGAAGAAAATCTACCACATGTGTACTGGAGAGAGGTAGTTATCACTTCTATCTATACATTCAACAAAGTTCACATCAAAGGTGAAACTGGTAAGACCCCTCATGAACTATGGTTTGGTAATACTCATACTCTTAAGTATTTCAGAATTTTTGGAAGTAAATGTTATATTAGAAGAGATGAGTGTATTGGCAAATTTGATCCTAGAAGTGATGAAGGAATATTTCTTGGTTATTCATCTAAGAGAAAGGAATATAAATGTTTTAATAAGAGATTGCAGAAAATTGTTGAGAGTACAAATGTAAAGATTGATGAACAATTCAAAGGAACTTCAAGGTATATAGACTCTGAACCAGCAACAAAATTTGTGACAAATGAACCTATACTGAATCCACCAGTATAGAATGAAGATCCAGTTACTCTGGTATCATCAGAGGATTCCATAGTAATTGAAGAACAACAGTAAACTAAGACACCTCGGTATGTAATATTGAATCATTCTGAAGATCAGATAATTGGAAACAAATTTAAAGGAGTTATGACAAGAGGAAGATTGGCAAATGAAGAGGTATGTCTTATTTCTAAAATTGAACCATCATCTATCAATAAGGTATCTGAAGATAAATTTTGGATTAAAGCTATGGAAGAAGAATTAGGACAAATTGAGAAAAATAATACTTAGACATTAGTTCCCCGACCTAAAGATAAAAATGTAATTGGAACCAAATGGGTATTTAGAAACAAACTTAATGAAGATGGTAAGGTTGTCAAAAATAAAGCAAGACTAGTGTGTAAGGGATATTCTCAGAAAGAAGGAGTTGATTACAATGAAACCTTTGCACTAGTAGCCAGAATTGAGGCAGTTAGATTATTCTTGGCTTTTGCAGCTCACAAGGACTACAAAGTTTATCAAATGGATATTTAATGTGCATTTTTGAATGGAGATCTTGAAGAAGAAGTATATATTGAACAACCTGATGGATTTTCTTTAACAGATGATAATGATATGGTTTGCAGGTTAAGAAAAGCTCTGCATGGATTAAAACAAGCCCCAAGAGCTTGGTATGCAAGGTTCGATAAGTACATTTTCAAGATTGGATTTATTAAAGGAAATGTAGATAGCAATTTATATTACAAAATAACTAATGATGACATATTGATTATTGAAGTATTTGTTGATGATATAATCTTTGCAGGAGAAGATGGATTATGTAAGGAAATTTCTATTAAGATGCAGCAAGAATTTGAAATGTCTATGATTGGAGAAATAAAATTCTTTTTCAAATTGCAGATTTCATAGACTGATAAAGGTATATTTTTGAGTCAATCCAAGTACTTATAAGAATTACTATAGAAATTTGGGATGGAGAACTCTAAACCAGTAAGCACACCTATGACTACAAATGACAAATTATCTCAAAGGGATGAATCTACACCTGTTAATCCAACTAGATACAAATCTATGATAGGAGGTTTACTGTATTTGACACAAACCAGGCCAAATATTATGAATGCAGTATGTATTGTTTCTAGATTTCAAAGTAATCCTAGGGAAAATCATGAATTAGCTGTAAAAAGAATTTTCCGGTACTTACAAGGCACATCAAATCTTTGATTATGGTATGCTAAAGATGAAATTTTTGATCTATGTGCATACATAGATGCAAATTGGGTAGGAGATGTGGATAGAAAAAGACCCACTGAAGGAGCATTCTTTCTTGGAAAAAGATTAGTTCCTTGGTTGAGTAAGAAATAGAGTTGTACATCTTTATCAATAGCAGAATCAGAATATGTTGTAGCAGCAACTAACTATACACAGGTACTATGGCTTAAACAAATGTTGAAAGACATAAAGGTAAAATGCAAGGAACCCATTACTATATATTGTGATAACACTGTAGCAATTGATATATCCAAGAATCCGATATTACATTCTAAAACAAAACATGTTTCTATCGAACTTAATTTTCTAAGGGAAAAAGTTGAAGAAAAGGAGATAAAACTGGTTTATGTGAATACTAAAGAACAGCTTACAGATATTTTCACAAAACCTTTGCCTAAGGAGACTTTTGAATATCTCAGAGATCAGCTTGGAGTCATACCACCACTGGTAGAGACTTAGACAGTTGATGATTGTCATCAACCAGAAGAATTAAAAGACAAATCTTTTACTTCGGTCTTTTGATGAGGAAGCTACTTCTGGGGGAGTAGTTGGTATTTTGTATGAACTTGATTTTTAACTTTGGCATTTGATGTCAAAGGGGGAGAGATATCTATGGAAAAACACATTATCTTTTTAAGAGAGACTTGTATTGGAAATAAATATTCAGATAAACACATGTTGCCCCCAGGGGGAGAAGTTGTCGTCTAAGGGAGATTGTTGGTTATTGGTATTTGGCATTACTGTTTTGGCACTTTGATGGTTTTTCCATCTTGTGTTGCCATCAATGTCAAAGGGGGAGATTGTTGGTATTTTGGTATGGTTTTGTCATTGATGTCAACACCTACTGAAAACAAGCACTTTGGAGATCCAACAACATTCACCGACAAGCAATTAACTATTGCATAGTTACTGGTATATGGTTCACCGGTAGGATATAATGTTCACCAGTACCTGGAATGATATGGAAGACACTTGGTAATGTTGAAGACATCATGTGGACACTTTGTTTTGAAGAATTGATCATTGGTATATTCATATTTTCATATTTGCTTTTACCAGCAAATAGGTCCAGGGTTACACCGACAGGTTTATCTTTTCCAGATCAGCACAGCATGATATAGAGATGATTTATTATTGATGTAAATGAATTAAGATGACATATTTAATCAGTTATTGCATTAGATATTATATTGTATGTAAAAAAAATTTATTGTAATATCTTGTAGAGCCGACCTACTAAAATTGGTCTTAGGGTATAGTATAAATGTAAGATCTTATTTGTAAGATCAAGTGGGGAATGCGGAAAAGAATTGAGTGAAGGTATATGCAAGATTAAGAAGAGGTATACATGAATACATCATTTCAATGCGAAGCTAGGTTTTTGTAGAAGCATATCAACATTACACCGGTACTGAATCCAGCATATGAAGATGTTATTTTGTGCAATACATTCTTATTGGATTTAACCATCCAACTATAGTCAGTGTGACTCCCATTTTGTGTTTGAGCAGTGAGCTCTAGGCTGTTGGCCTTTCTGCATGTGTAGACCCCATTTATGTACACTTACTATTTGCAGTAGTATCATCTGATTGTGGGTAAGGTTTCCCACCGTGGTTTTTCCCCTTACAGTGTTTCCACGTACAAATATTGGTGTTATGTGTTGTGGATGATTTTTTGTTTATGTTTCATGCATTAAACTTTACTAGTATAGCAATTAACTGTTAACACTATCTACTGGCATACTTAACTAGTTTACCGGTATTAAGTATCAAGTTGGTTATTTAGTTTTTGGTTTGAATTTATTAGACAACTGATTCACCCCCCGTCCTCAGTTGTCTCCGGGACCTAACACAAAATCTAATCCCCACTTGTCAAATGGTGTAATAGATATTTGAGGATATAGTGGCATCTCATCAGATTTTGTAGGTCTGCCCATTCGCTGACATCTATCATATTTCCTTGTGTACTGAGCTGCATCCTTGTATAATGTAGGCTAATAGTATCCAATATTGAGTATTTTATGTGTTGTCCTTTTGGCAGCAAAATGTCCTACACATGGCTCATCATGACATGCATGCAAGACGTCATATGTTTCATCTTCTCTGACACATTTTTGCATGACATGGTCAGGTCCAGTATAAAATAGACAATCAACAATCCATGAAAAGTGAAAACTTTTTTCGAATAGTAACCTTCTTTCCTTAGGATAAAATGAAATTGGCATCTTAGCTGCAGCTAAATAGTTGGCAATATCAGCATACCATGGAGTATGAGCCTATATGAGAAACAAATGCTCATCTGGAAAAGCATCATCTATCATTGTAGAATCTTCCTCCAATTGAAGACATGAAAGATAATCTGCAACAACATTAGGCTTCCCTGGCTTATCAACAACTGTGATATCAAATTCCTGCATCAACAATAACTGGCAAGCCAGTCTACCGATGATTGATGGCTTATTCATGAGATATCTAATTGCAGTATGATCTGTATGCACAAATATGGGATACCCTATAATATAGTGCCTAAACATGTTAAGGGCATATATGACAGCTAACATTTCCTTTTTAGTAATTGTATAATTCAATTCAGGTCCTTGCAAATTCTTGCTGATATAATATATTGCATTTTCCAACTTGTCAACTTTTTTGTCCCAGCACTGCTCCTACGGCATAATCAGATGCATCAGTATGGATTTGGAATGGTAGAGACCAATTTGGTCCTTTGAGAAATGGTTCTTGAGTCAAAGCATGCTTAATCTTTAAAAAAGCTTTATTGCATGCTGAGGTCCACTTAAATTTTGCATCTTTAGTAAGCAGTGAATATAAGAGACATGCAATTTTGCTGAAATTTTTGATAAACCTTCTGTAGTATCCAGCATGGCCAAGAAAACTTTTGACATCTTTCTGCTTCACAGGGTCATTAATATGTTGAATAACCTCAATCTTTGTTAGATCCACTTGTATGCCTTGTACAGATATATGATGACCAAGGACTATTCCTTCTTCCATCATAATGAAACACTTCTCACTGTTTAGAGACAAGTTGTAGTCTTCACACCACTGCAAAACTTTCTTCAAATTACCTAATTCTTGATCAAATTCAAAGCCATAAGTTGTAAAGTCATCCATGTAATTTTCCATAATATCTTGAGAAATATCAGAAAAATACTGATCACCGCCCTTTGAAAAGTGGCTGGAGCATTACACAACCCAAAAGGAAGAATACAATATGCATACGTGCCCCATGGGCAAGTAAATGTTGTTTTCTCCTGATCCTCGGGAGCTATTTGTATATGATTATAGCCACTAAATCCATCCAAGAATGAAAAATATCTCTTACCAGCAAGAGAATCCAATACCTGATCCACAAATGGCAGTGGAAAATGATCCTTCCTTGTGGCTAAGTTCAAGGCTCTATAATCAACACATACTCTCCATTTTCCTCCCTTTTTAGGAACTATCACCAAAGGTGATACCCATTGACTATTAGAGATATAATAGATAAACCTAGCTTTCAACAATTTCTACAATTCTTCTTTAACTATCTCCTTCAAAGTAGGGTTGACTCTTCTTTGAGGTTGTCTGAGGGGGTAGCACTCATCCTTTATGTAAATATGATGAGTACAAATTGTTGGATCAATTCCATTCATATCCTTGTAATCTCATGCAAAAGCATTTCTATGGAGTTTCAACAAGTCCACTAGGCTATCCTTTTGAGTATCTGCTATATTCGTTTTGATATTCAAATATTTATTCAATTCCACCTCTATCTTGAAAGTAAGATCAATCTAATTTATATTAGAAAAATGAGAATAAGACAATTCCTGCGGCAATAAGGTATGTAAGATATCAGTGGCTGTAGGAAAGTCCAAGCCTGCAATATTTAGAACCAATTCCTACAATTCTTGGTCTTCTATTAATTCTTTTATCAGGACCTTATAAAGAATTGATTCTTCATCATATAAATGCATGAGTGGCACTCGATTAATCATCATAAGGTGATTAATAGAGTCAATTTCTTCAGATTCCTCTCCCAAAATAGGCCAAACAGCCTGCTGCTACTCAAGCTGAGGTTGTGCTGGGGAATACAAGGATAATGTTTTTGTGGAACTGCCATCTGAAATAGTCATGTCTCTTGATCTATACCCAATATATGCATCAACTATGGCAAGCCATCTCTTGTCCTATTTCAGCCCAAGTAGATTGTGTAATGTCACCTCCTCCCATAAGATCTAAGGAATCTGTGCATTCATCACTAATACCCCTCAAGAATATCAATTTGAGGGAATCTTCATTCAGAGTACTATGCTTGGACTTTTTGACACTGAACAAAAACCTTTCCAGATAATCCTCAAGGCTCTCATCTTCAGTTTGTGTCATTCTAAAGATATCATCCCCATGACAATCAGTGCCTCTACAACAATCCTTGTATTTTGCAAGAAACAATTGTTTCATCTCATCCCATGTGTTGATTGTTCTACTACCCAAGCTCATAAACCATCTCAAGGATGACTCCTTCAAAGTGGCTGGAAAAATTTTGAGTCTATGGGCATCTATAGTATAGTCAAAACTCCTACAGAGAACATCAAACTCAAATAGAAATGTATCCGGATCCTCTGTCACCAACCCATAGAATTTAGGAAGTGAAGATGTTGGAATGTTCTTGAGGTTAGCATTATCATGCTAGTCAGCGATGGGAAACTCAAATGTTGGACCAAGTGATGGTGGTGGATTATTCCCAACAGGAGGTGGGTTCCCTTGCATTGGACTTGTGGGGGTTGTTACTATAGGAAATTCTTCTTCTTGTGGACCAAAAAGGAACTGAAAGACTACCTTCTGCAAATTCAGACTCAAGATGATTCAAATTTTGTGGGACTTGATATAGTTCAGCAAAAGGGTTTATATCTGGAAAATTATCTTCTGCATGAGTAGTATGAGTGGGCAGAAATCTACCTCTAGAATCTCTTCTTCTATTATACATGTAGATTCATGAAATTTCAAACAATTAACTAGAAACTAAAATAATCATAAAAGTTTCTTAGCTTGACACCATCCCCAGCAACAATGCCAAAAATGTCTACCCCAACCATAATGATAATAATAATACCTCTAATTGAAATCTCAATCCAAAGTTTGGACATTCATATGGGAGAGTTTACTATTTTCATGGCTAGTGTTCATTTAGTTATCAATCCAGGAATGTAAAACTTGAAATGGGTCTGCAATATATATGCACCAAGCTCCTTAAATGATTATTCTGCATTACTGCAGTAACTAACATTATGCAGAAAGGAAAGGAAGGGATGGAAATCATAAAAGGCTACATGAAAGCTTCACAAACCACTACTAAAATGATCTAATGAAAATAACATAAATCACACCATTCTGTCTTGGCTGCAGGAACAGTCAGCAGATCTATTTCCAATGGCTGCAAGAACAATTCAGTCATGAACTTCTACTGCAACTAAGTAAAAACTAACTTCAATGATCATAAAAACAAGATCACTCACCAAGTGGGCCCCCTTGGATGAGTGATATCAAACTTCCAGCAAAGTACTATTAATAGATCAGAACAACATATTCTTTATTCATTTCTTCCTGAAAATGATTACATATTCTAAAAGAGAAAAATTCAGAATGCTTGTAAAAACTCTGCTCAATTCCTTTCCATCTTGTCTAACTCAAAGAAAGAAGGAAGAGATTATTATAAAGAAAAGATCAACTAAAATGGACAACTCAAGTTACGCCCAGAAGAAGAGGTGGATAATTGTCAAATGAAGGAGATAACTAAGAGCTTGGCTACAGGAACCGTGGATCCTGAAACCGAACCACAGTCTTTGCATGCCAAAGTGATATTTTGCAAATTCAATATGCACCAAAGTTAAACTCCCATGGTGAAGTATAACTGCTCTGATTATGCCATACATTGTACTTTCTCTAATCCCCTACAGTTTGACCTCTAGTTATCTGAACGTGATTCTCTAGTCCTTAGGTGCGAAAGAAAATCATCCATCGTAGCATCAATTAATATCTGCACTAAAACAAAAACAACATATAAGGACATGCTGATAGGGAGGTAGGGCAAGGGGGTTGCCCAAGAGGCTTGTATTTTTACTAAGTGATAGGTCCTTTGCTAGTTTCAAGGTGTAGTCACCAAAATTAGAGTGCGAAAAGCTTATAGGCAACCTAGCAACTCTCCTTGATCCACCTCCCTAAGAAAAACACTCCTTGGTTGCTCAAGGGCTTCAACTCCATTCTTTTAGGCTTTGTATTCTAACACCTTACTCCCTCTATTGGAATTCATTTCCTCTATCCCTGACCTATTCTCTGACTACACAAGGTCTCCTCTTGATGAATTACAAGTTTGTGTCAAGTTCTACCCCCATGGGTGTCTTTGGTCTTTTATGGTTTGGAGTGTAGTAATCCTTCACAAGTGCTACAAACTGACTTATGGAGTCTATCTCACCAAATTTGTTAAATGCATGCAAGATTAAATTGTTTCAACTTGATTTGATGAGTTTTATGCTTTACAACCTTCCTTTGTGTACCCGATTTGACAAAAACCATATTTTAGGCCTAAAACGGGCTACAAGGAATTAGCCCTCTTTTTGGGGTTTTGTGCTCATCCTGCTCCAATGATGGACTTCCAGAAAAAAAACACCTGATATTCTGATACCCTTTTGGAAGTTCTTGAGGATTTTCTAAGTCTTAGGATCCATTAGGCCTCCTCCATGACTATCCCAAAAATGGGTGCAAAAAGAAGGGTTTGCTAGGGTTTTGATGGCAAGAATCAACTTACAAGCTAGAAACCTTCAATGTGAATCATGCAACCTTATTTATACCATGCCACATACTAATTAGGCCAAAATAGAGAATTTTTACACCTTCAAATGTTAGAGAACAAGGTTTTACAAAAGATGCTCATAAGGAGTGTGCAACATTTACAACTTTTCCCTTTCTTGCTTTCCACAAACACATCATTGCATGAGTACCAATTACATTCAAAACATGTAAACATGTGCAACATTAGTGACAAAGGGGAACCACATTATCCCTACACAAAAAAGGCATTAGGCAATTACAAACCAATGAATCATTCACTGTCAAAACTTGTTATCACTGCAGTTTGCCTCTTTGACTGCATTTTCACTTTAACTTGCATTTACCATGGCAAAAAGATTTTTCAAAGGTCTGTCTAGTGATTTTGATCAATGCTCTATCTTTGAATGTTTTCTGACCTTCATACTTGCTATTTGGAAGAGGAATATTGCATAAATAACTCAACTAAAATGCAAAAATCAATCATAATTGACTGTTACAGCAAGCTGGGTGTTACAACATTGCCTAAAGGATCATTAACTGATCTTGGAAATCTCAACACCCATGGGTAGGGTCAAATAACACTCCTTGTTCTTGTTTGCAAACAAATAAAAGGAGATACAAGGCTTTACAAACACCAATATATGGTGGAGAGTAAGCAAATGAGTGGAAACCAACACCAAAACAGTGACTCACTATTTTTTTTCACAATTTTCACAAACTGAAAAATGCAACCATCCTTATCATGGCTTAGAAAGCCTCTTTGCTTTCACAAACAACTTGAACATCAAGACAGGCCTATCCACCTGATGAATGCATTTTCTATAGAAGAGCAAAGCATCAAACTTCTTCAAAAGACCCTAGCCAAATAGCATACTTGCCTAGGGCTCCATGGCCACAAAACTTCTTACACCTATATTTTTGAAATAAAAACATGTATTTACATATCTTACAAGTTGACCAACTAGTTCTTGGGAAGCCATGAACATTTAGGGCTTCAAGAAGCCAAGTTGGTCAAGCATCCTTGCCAAATTCCTAGACAAGGCAGTGAAACTGTCAAAACCAATTAATTTTGCTTAGAACTCAAAACTTAATGAAATTTGATGCCACCAAAGGGAAAAGCTTCAGGAAGCATAAGAGAACTTGAAAATGTAAGAACAGTACGCCCAAGTATGGCAGGTGTATGGATTGATGCTCACATGGAGTTAAAACTTAGAGAAAAACTAGTGCAAACTTTCAAATGTTTGATATCTCCACAAAATCAACCCTTACAATGGTTAAAGTAGGAGAATAAATACCTCTACAAGTCAGTTATCCTCCTGTACGGACAGGTACATGTCCAAGAGCACTCAAATTTGACATTTTCATGTCTAAAATGACAACTTTTAATGCCTAGATGATGCAAGGTTGATCTCAAAGACTACCAATCACCTAAGAACACTACTCACACCTAAAACCCAAGCACAAAGCATGTCTAAAAGCTTTTCAAAACAAAAACACATTGAAAACTCACTTTTCCCAACATTTTGCCAAGCAACTTCAAACTGGCAACTTTGAGCAAAGAGATGAAAATAGGAAACATGACCACACAATGAGTTCAAAACTCATCCAAACAACTTAGAACAACTCAAAAACATCTTAAACAAACTTTCCAACTCAAGACTAATAAAAATCAAACCTGCTATCAAACCTATGATGAAATGAAGCTAGGTGCTCCTACACCATACTACCTCGGTGACAAAGAAGTAATGTGACTCCTTTGGGCAAAAAAGAGAGAGGAATACCAGCCTTATGGAAGTCACTTCCAGGTATCCAAGTGGCTTCAGAGGCTGGTTGATCCTTCCACTTGATCAAATGTTCAAAGTAGTCATGTTGTCTAGTCTTCTTGATGATTCTGGAATCAAGTACCTGTTCAGGAATGGGAAAAGAAGAAGAGGGGAGAGATAGATCAGAAAGGGAATGTGAAATGCCTGAAGCTCTCTGAGTCTCTTCTGGAGGCTGCCCCTTGAAAGGTACCAAATCTACAACATTAAAGATAGGAGACAAGGAAACATTAGTAAGTAAATCAATCTTATAAGCATTAGGACCATACTTAGCCAAAAACATGCAAGGCCCTATTCTTCTCATCTATAATTTGGTAGGAACTCCCTTTTGCAATATGGACTTATTGAGAGGCACCATCACAAGATCTCCAACTAAGAATTGGACATCCCTCTTTGAAGCATCCACCCTTGCCTTGACTCTTGCTGTGGTGTCTTGCAAAAACTGCTTAACCTGTTCATGGATCTCTTTCAGAGACTGTGCCATATCCTTTGTTGTCCCACTAACATGTTGCAAGTTAGTCACATCATGTAACTCAAAAATACCTTTTGGATGCATACCATAAACAATCTAAAATGGACTCTTACCAGTGGATCTGTTTACACTATCATTATAGGCAAATTCTGCTTGTGGAATGAGCTAATCCTAGCTTTGTCCATACTCCTTGGTGAGACATCTAAGTAGATTACCCAATGTTCTATTCACCACTTCTATTTGGCCATCTGTCTGTGGATGATAAGTTGAGCCAAAAGACAAGTTAGTACCCAATTTCTTCCACAAAGCCTTCCAAAAATGACCCAAAAACTTAACATCTCTATCTGACACAATGCTAGATGGTAAACCATGTATCCTGACAACTTCTTTAAATGAAAGGAAAGCAATATGACTTGCATCATTAGTAGTTTTGCAAGGTATAAAGTGAGCCATTTTGCTAAATCTGTCAACAACCATAAAAATACTATCATACCTTGCTTTTGTCTTTGGTAAACCTACAACAAAATCCATGCTGATGCACTCCCATGGCCTAGAAGGAATGGGAAGTGGCTGATATAAACCAGCATTAGTGTTATTACCTTTGGCCTTCCGACATACCATACACTGCTCAACATACCTTCTAACATCTCTCTGCATCTAAGGCTAGTAATAGAAGCGCTGAACCAACTATAAGGTCTTATTGAGACCAAAATGGCCACTCAAACACCCATTGTGTTTCTCTTGGATAAGGTTTTCTCTCATGGAACCTTTAGGAACACACAGTTGTCCTCCCCTGAATAACAAACCATTCTGTAATGTATAGTCAACATACTCACTATGGAAATGATTCTCAAAAGCATGACAAACTTTATAAGTAGCAAAAAAATCATCATCATTAGGATACAAATCTTGAAAGTAATCAATACCAATACTCTTAACTTGAATCTTCTGAATAGTCAACAATCTCCTACTCAAAGCATCAGGGCTGACTCAGTCTTCTGAACACTGCCATCATAGATATTCAACTCATATGCAGTCAACTTTGCAATGATAGATTCTAAGGATACCTTGGTTTTGTCAATAGACCTTAGCTCCTGAATAGCAACAACTCTGATTGCATAGACCGGTAGCAATGATCTCAAAACTTTATTGACAATGGTGGCATCATCAATTGTTCCATCGGTGCTCTTGATATCTCCAACCACAGTTTTGATCCTTATGCCATATTGTTGAATGGTCTCTCCTTCAACCATCCTCACGTCTTCAAATTTTCCTCTAAGGCTCTCTTCCTTAGCTTGCTTGACATGCTCATCACCACCATAAATGGTTTCCGGTGTGTCCCATTCATCCTTAGGAGTGCCCTTATCTTGTACATCAATGAACTCAATATCAGACAGGCTGCTAATAAGAGCTTCTTTGACTTGCCCATTTTATTGAATCTCTCTTTTCTGATCATAGGTTAGAGTGTCAGTGAGGATTACATTGGCATTCTCAACATAGGTCCAGTGTTGAGCACCTAAACTCTTGATATAGATCTTCATTTTGTCCTTCCATATTTTGAAGTTATCTCTATTGAACTTATAACCTTCCCTCTTCATCATTAAAGCAGGATCTTTTGCCTCAAGCAATTAAGCTTATATCACTGAGGACCTGGAGTTTCTCTGATACCAATTGATGAATAATGATGAACAAAAATTACCCTAACTGGTACTGAGAGGGGGGGTGAATCAGTACATATAAAAACTTCTCAACAACTTATCAAGTTAAAACAATGATAACCAATTGTCTTCATCATTGAACTTAACCATGGCAATATCGATTAAACACAGTAAGACTTTAGATAGCTAAACCAGTAAAACTGAATACTTCAAATAACATTCAACACTTGATAACTACTTCACCAATATACATATGCGTGTGTTGTATCAATAATACCATAACCATTAGCTTTGCATTCACCTAAACAAAAAATACTTAATCATCAAATGAAGAATGCACAACTCATAACACAGATTTTTTCATGTGGAAACCCAAATGGGAAAAACCACAGTGGGGATGAATACCCAGAAGCTTGTTTTTGAACTCTTTTGAAGCTAGCTCTGTTAGGAGCCTAGTCTAGTTAAATACTCTACAATAAGGTTTTGCTAGGAACCGATCCTATTAAAGATCACCCGGTTAAGGGATGGCTATATATCCTATTTAAGGTTGAAACCCTATTAAAGGTTACCTTGCTAGGGGATTTGAAGAACTCGATGATCTTGAGTCATCTGGTTAGAGTATTTCCAATAAGCCTATTAAACCTACCCAGTAAAGGGATTTTCCTACTGTTGAAATGGTTAGAAGACAATAGGTAAAGCTCTGATCTGATAACAACACTACATGCTAAGGCAGATCCTTTTTTACTTCCTCTACTCTGTAATCACACTCTGTAGTTTTCCACTCCTCTACTCTACAATCACACTTTGTAGTTTTCTATTTATTGGTCTGGCAAGTATCTCATCACTCAGATACAAACACAAAATTTCCCAACAACTTACAATATCAAAACTCATCAAACTTCTAGACAACAATTAGGTCGGTAGCATAAACCCTAAACCTTAAATATTTTAGGTTTACAATATAAGCGGTCTAATCCTGACCATCCAAAACACTTTGCATAGAATAAAACAATCTTAAACAGATCACAAGTCATTCTGCATCATCCATTCTTTACCACACATGGGAATCAGTAACCCATCATGCTTTCTTCTCATACCGCTAAGAAGAATGTTCATTCCCAAGGTAGACATTTAATGCAATCAATCTTCACATGCACAAAATTGACGTGACCTCTCAATCTCAACCTCATCTTGTAGCTAACTCATCAAAGAATGTCACCAGTTGCATCTCATAAGCTAGATTGCCAAACTAGAAACCCTAGAGCTGAGACTACCAACTGGTAGTCACACTTAGTGAAACCAAGACACCAGTTCACTTTATCTCTCCATACGAGTTCTCCTACTTGAACATCAATAACAACTTCTTCCAATTTTCATATCGGTTCACCTGTACTTATTGACATCAATGACAACATATATTATCATCATATCATCGTACCAGTTCATCATATGCCAACACTACCCAAGGTTTATAAATAACTGAGAACCTAATCTCTGATACCAATTGTTAGACACAATGCACCACTGAGAGGGGGGGTGAATCAATGATTCTTATTCTTTTTCCCTTTAACTAACTTATGTGTGTATATCGGTTATGGGATCTAACAAAATGCAAACTTATGGTTAGTGGGGATACTTAATCACAAATGAAATCACACACAAAGGATCATCACATAGCACCAGCATGTACGAGGAAAACCCAAGATGGGAAAAATCTCAGTGAGCAATGCTGCTAGTGTCTACTGCTCCAATCCAGCCTCACAATGAAACTTTGTTACAATGTTTAAGGTACCAACCCAAGGAGCTACAACCCCTGATTTAGGGCACCAACCCAAGGAGCATCAATACCTAATTGATTTATGGGCTACAACCCAAAGGAGCTACAACCCCTGCATCGAGCTACAACTTAGTGATCACAAAGATAACTTCAAATACAAAATGTGTCAGACTATTATAAGTTAATCTTGTAACCATTTCATATGCCTTTCTCTCTCGATGAAACACCTTCTCTTCTACACCAGTTCACTCTTATGTTTCTCTCATTTGCTTCTTTGCTTTCTAGTAAACTCTACCTGTTCACCTCTCCTCTATTCTATTGTACTAAATCTCCTCCTCACTACTCTTCTCTTTACTAGTAATATACCCTATCGGTTCTATATCTTCCTTCTCTGCAGCTTCCTTCACTTCTGCTCTGCCAGTATGGACACTACCAGTTCTATACTTCTACTGGTTGAACACTTCAACTTGGTTCTCCACCTCACACTCCATCTCTTCTCAGATACTTATTGAGCACTTGACTGATTTTCTATCACATGCAGAAGTAACACTCAATCACCTAACAATAACACTATCTTCCTTTCTTTAGAAACTCCTAACATAATCTTTGGCTTGCATATTTATAGCCTGGTTTTCCTGCCAAAAGCCAATTCAAATCTCAAGCAATTAGGGCTTTCTCATCAACCTTGAGGTAAAACAAATCCAATTGGATCACCTAGAGAGCTATTTGCTCATCACCACCATTGTCGTGCTTTCTTGATCACAACTTCTATCTTTGGCAGTCTTCTTTTTTCTCTATCAGCTGATTTCTTAGTCAATCACCAAGATTGCTCTTGCAATTTCCTCATGTATCTCGATCTCCTCAATCACTCTAATCTAGCTCTCAGTCATCCTCCAGACCTCGAGCCACAAACATCTGCAATGACTCGCAACACATCCCATGAAAAATGAGATCTACCATTAATGTCGACCAACTCACCAACTACCTCGTCGGTGTTTATTCCATCTACCACTGCATGCAAGCCCACCACTTTGATTCCACATGGCATCTATGTCGACCAACTACCATCTTGGATCTTTATGTTAGTCCAGATAGGATCACCGACCAAAACTTCTACCGATTCCTATTCATTGTCAGTTAAACTGTCAAACCGGTCTATCATCAACCTTGTACTCATGTGACTTCCTTGTTTGTGCAACACATATTTAAACAAGAAAAATTGATCAGGTGTGAGAACATTCAATGTCAGTCATTATTTCTCATGATGATTGTATCTTCATCCAGTGGGAGTCCTATTGTTCTACAACCTTACAATATATTGATAACCTATTCATTCTTCTCTTCCAGTGTTTGTTGGCATTGGGTTGTCATTGATGTCAACTAGTATGACATTTCTACCAATAGAAGAGGTATATATGCAACACTGACAAGGGGGAGTATAGGTTGAGATATCTTTGATATCACCTTGTGTTGCAGAATACCAGTAACGTAAGGAAGAGTACCCCAAGAGTCACCGATACACAAGTTAGTTCCTTACTTGTGTGGATGAGATGGTAAGGTAATCGGTACAAGTATAGTATATCACAAGTAAGGAAAGGATGTCAACTGATAAGTGCCATGTTGACATGGAGAAGTTAGATCAGCCAAGTGAGTGGTCATCTGCTAGTAATGCTCATGACCAGTGTACAAGCCAGATGGCCAAGGTGCTTGAGTTGTTGTTTGTGATGAAGAGGTGAAATGTTACCTAAATCACATCAACATAGCATGAGAAGAATTAACAGATCATAGGTATGTTATGAAGTTTTTGAATAGTAGGATTCCCACCAGATGAAGATGCTATCATCATGAGAAGCAATAACTGATAGTGAAAGTGCCATCACTGGATCACATGTGTCTATTTAAAGGTTTGCTGCTCAAACAAGGAAGTCATGTGAGTACATTGCAAGATGCAGAAGACAAGGTGTCACTCCATAGGTAAGTGGAACTTATCTCCTATCATGCATTGTGTGTACTATAGTTTTGCTAGATAAGGAAGAAGAGGTGTGCATCATGTGCATGAAATCGGCGATATGCATTGAACCAACTGAGAAGGCATGTTGAGATGCCGGTACAGATCAAGAGTGTTTACTAGTATGTAAGTCCACTGGTAATATGATCAAGGTGTAGATGTAGATGTCCTCCCACTTTGTGGGAATGTGCATGCTTGGCTTAGACATTTCTGAAGACCAGTTTATGTGTTCCACCGACAATTCAACATAGTGCAAACATGAGGAGTCAACTAGTAGAATGTAAGATATCGACAGGGTTAGTAAACCGACGGGAAAGAAGAACCGGTAGAGTGTCTGTTTAGCGATCCTATCTAAACCAACATGAAGATCCAAGATGGCAGTTATTGGATATGGATGCCACATGAAGTCAAGGTGGTGGACTTGCATGCAGTAGTAGATGGTATGAACATCATTGAGGTAGCTACAAGGTTGGTCGATATTAATGGTAGATCCCACAAATCATGGGACTTGTTGCAGAGGTTTGTGGCTTGAGGTCTACAAGACAACTTAGAGCTAGCTAAGAGTGATTGAGGAGATCAAGGTAGATGAAGGAAACAACAAGACTGATCTCAGTGCTTGATCAAGAAATCAACCAACAAGGTAAAAAGCAAATTGCCAAAGATAGAAGGTGTGGTCAAGAAGGTGTGATACTGGCGGAGATGTATAATATGCTATCAGAGAGATCAAATCAAGGAAGATCTGATTGGATTTGGTTTGCCTCAAGGTAAGTGAGGAAATGCTAACTGCTCAAAGTTTAAATTGGTTTTTGGCGGGAAAAATAGTCTATAAATATACAAGCCAAAAAATAGAGATGAGTGCCACTAGATAAGAGAGTAGAGTTGTTGCATAGAATAAGGGAGTGCTACTTCTACATGTGAGAACAAATCAATCAAGTAATCAATGAATATCTAAGAAGAGACTGAGTGTGAGAAAGAACCAGTTTGAAGTGTTCAACCAGTAGCAGTGCAGAACTAGTAGTGGTTATACTGGCAAAGCAGAAGTGAAGAAAGCTGTAGAGAAGGAAGACAGTGGACCAGTAGAGTCTAGTACCGATGAAGAGAAGAGCAGTGAGGAGGAGATCAAATAGAGCAGAAGTAGAGTAGAGGTGAACCAATAGAGTTTACTGGCAGTGAAGCAACAAATGTGAGCAACAGGAGAAGTGTATCGGTGTAGCAGAGAAGGTATCTCACCGACAGAGTAAGGTATATGAAATGGTTACAATATTCACTCATAACAAGACAACTACTTTTGTAATTGATGTTTTTATTGTGGTCACTGAGTTGTAGCTCAGTGCAGGGGTTGTAGCTCCTATGGGTTGTAGCCCATAAATCAGTGAGGGGTTGGTGCTCCTTGGGTTGGCGCCCTAAATCAGGGGTTTTAGCTCCTTAGGTTGGTGCCCTAAATATTATAATAGAGTTTTGATTGTGAGGTTGGATGGGAGCAGTAGACTCTAGCATCATTTCTCACTGAGGTTTTTCCCATCTTGGGTTTTCCTCGTACATGCTAGTGTTATGTAATGACACTTTGTGTGTGATTGCATGTGTATTTTTGTCTCCCCACTAACTGGTAAGTCTTCATTGTGTTGGATCCAATAACTGGTATACACATCTAGGTTGTTAAAAAGAAAAGATTGAGAATCACAAATTCAACCCCCTCTTAGTGGTACATTGTGTCTAACAATTGGTATCAAAGAATAGGTTTCTAGTCTGTCGAGTTTTCTCTAGCTTGGGTAGATTCTGGCTTAAGGATACAATGGTTTGTTTAGTGTCAATCCCCGCTCTTGCATTTGATGGGTCAAACTATTCCATTTGGAGTTGTGGAATGGAAGTCTTCCTATCCTCTCTAGAGTCCTCCCTCTGGATCTAAAGTAGAAAGAAGATGCTTGTGCATTGAAGAAGCCATGAAGTCTATTTCCAATGGCCTCATTGGTGATGTTTCCTCATAGGTAGACAAATGTAAATCAGCAAAAAGTCTATAGGATAGACTAAAGAAGCTCTATGGAAATGAATCCTGCACCATTGAATCAGCTTGTGAGAGCAAGAAAAACAACGTTGAAGATACATGTGAAGATGACAGAGGCAGTTTAGATTGTTGTTACAACATTGCTGATGTGGAGACTCATCTCTTCATGGCCCATGAAACTGACATTGAGAGTCACACATCAAAAGGGGATAATCAAGATAGTTCCCACTGGTATAATGTGTTTGATAGTGACACTGAAAAAGAAGAAGATATAGAAGTAGATCTTGAGTGTGAACTGGTAAGTGCTCTAGAAGAGCTTCAAAATGTTAGAAATAATTTTAAAATATAGAAAACATAAGTTCATGAGGATTGCAGCCAGTTGAGAACCTGCCTTGAAGTGTCAAACCAAAAGGTTTTTTTATTGAGCACTCAACTAGAAGAGACAAAAATATTAACTGATGATTTGAAATCAGTTTTGGACTCCAAGGAAAGTGAAAGGGACAATCTGAGAAATGAATACAAGCTATTCAAGAATGCTGCTATAGTAGAGAAGAACCGACTGACAAAATGCCTTGAGGAATCTGAGAAATGCATCTCAGAGTTGAAGTCTTAGGTAAAGAACACCAAGGTGGGCTGATGTGAAGATCTGGCATCTAGACTAGAAGTTAAAGATAAAGAATATCAGAAGCTGCTTGGAGAAATGGAGACTCTTTGAAATGACCTTGAGAAGTGTCAGGATGAGCTCAAGGTATGAATCTAATTTGATGGCAGTAGTGATGCCTTGGACAAAATGTTGAAAAAGAAAAATTAGGCCAAGGAAACTGAAGGATTAGGAAGTGGTGACGGTGAATGCTCCACCAGCAAAAATGTTCCCCACAATGATATTTTGTTTGTCTCCCCCAATGGAGAAAACAAAGGGAAAACCTTCATAGTGAAAAATTCTCCCTGGGAGAAGGTTGATCTAAACACAACTAATGAGGACTTGCAGACAAAAAGGGAGACTAGTGCTGAAATAAGAAGGAACAATGTAGATCCCAAAGGTAAAGAGAAGATGAGAGAAGATAGCTTCACCGGAAGCAAGAAAATGAGGAAGCAACAAAGAATACTTCCTACCGACAGAGGACAAAGAAATGCTACCACCCACAGAGCAAAGAAAATGTGGGAGAAGAAGAGATCAGATGGAAGAGGTACATAGAATGGACAACCAAGGATCTATTCTCAAAGAAGAAGAAATGGAGATGCTAAACCAGTAAGATCTCCTCATGCATGGAAAAATAAATTTTTAAGTCATATGCCATCCTTTACTGGTTACTGCTTTACATGTAATGGCTATGGCCATAGGGCAGAGGATTGTAGAAAGAGGTATAGAAAGAATAATATAGGATCTCATGGACATCATGCACATGAGAAAAATGTATCCAGAAGTAGATACATGCATGTCCCCTCTCCCAGTTATGCTAGAAAGAATCCATCTGCTATTGTATGTGTGAGATTTTGCCAAGATCAAGGTCACAATGAAAATTATAAAAATAGAGACAAAATAATGACAAGAACAAACTGTATTCTCATCAGTATGAAAATGATCAATCAGATTCACCAATGCAATTAATATAGGCCTTCCTATATAGGCAAGGCCATATGGATGTACAAGCACACAATCATGACATGTGGCTCAATGAGAAACAAGGGTAGGTCAGAAATACTAGGGGTAGGTAGGAGAAATAATATAATATTCCACAAGAGGTGGATGACCCACCGAATGTGGAGTGTAACAACAAAACAAGACCACAAAAGGTGGAATTTCTCCTACAAGCTCTATCCCTATGTGCACACTTCCCTAAGTATCTCAAATCCAAACTATGAAGAAATGCATTATCCTAAGTTAACTTAAGTAAAGTGTAATAATATCCATAATGAATTTTTATTTACACCAACACCCCCCCTTAAGTGCAACTTAGGGGAATAAAGACTCAAGTCAACAATGCAAGATGGGTCCTGGCTACTAGGCCATGATAGGTACCCATGTACAATATGTAAATGCAAGCAAAACCATGCAATGCAATCTCTCACAAACGAACAAAAGGAGAAAACCCAGTGGGAAAAAACTCCCCCCCAAAAGAGAGATGAAAGTACAAAAGACTCTCAAAGAAGAAGGACAAAACCTCAAAGAGGAAAATTCCCCCCCATAAGAGAGGAAGGAGAAGTCAGCTGACCCCCCCTAATGACACATCCTGCACCCCTAAGAGAGCTCACAACTACTGGAACTTACTCTCGATGAAAGGTTTGGTGAATATGTCTGCAACCTGCTCCTCTGTAGGACAATATTGCAAATCAATGACCTACTCCTGAATCAACTCTCGGATATAGTGCATATGGATCTCGATGTGTTTGGTCTGCTAATGCTGGACCAGGTTCTTTGAGATAGCAATAGCACTCTGATTATCGCAATGTAGAACTGTCGATCGTGCAGTGGTGAACCCAAACTCTATGAGAATCTGCTGAAGCCAAATGGTCTCAGTCATTGCATTAATAGTGCCTCAATACTCAGCCTCAATCGAAGAAAGAGCAATAGCATGCTACTTCTTGCTCTACCAACAAATGGGGCTTGAACCAAGGTGAAAAATGTAACCAGAAGTAGACTTATGATCATCAAGATCACCAGCCCAATCAGAGTCTATGTAACCAACCAAGCGAAGTCCTGTGCCTGCTGCATAGTGAATCCCATAATGATGTGTACCCTAGATGTAATGAAGGATGCATTTGGTGGCTTTCCAATGAAGCTCATGTGGTTCCTGCATGAAGCAAAAAAACATGCCAACTGCAAATGAAATATCAGGGCGTGTATGGGTCAAGTAGATGAGACTACCCACAAGCTAACGATACAAAGTGGCATCAACTGGTGGAGAAGAACACTGAGCCTCAAGCTTGACTCTAGAAAGAAAGGGAGTCGGTGCAGGCTTACAATCAGCCATATGAAAGTGTGCAAGTAGATCGAGAGCATACTTGGGCTGTGATAGTGTAATCTGGGAAGGTGACTATGAAATCTTTATCCTGAGAAAGTAGTGCAAAGGACCCAAGTCAGTCATAGAAAATCTGTCATGCAAAGTAGATTTGACCCTGCTAATGATGGATGTGGTACTCCCTGTAATGATCAAATCATCAACATAGAGCACAAGGATCAAGTGAGAGTCATCCTATCACAAAATATAGACATTCAGATTGGAATGACACCTGGTAAACCTTGCTGAGAGAAGAAAGGAATCCATCTTGGCATACTAAGCCCTAGGGGCTGCTTAAGGCCATAGAGAGATTTTTGTAGTCTACAAACCAAGGAAGTATCCTGGATGAAATGTTGCGGTTGCTCCATATAAATATCCTCATCAAGGTCACCATGAAGAAAAGCACTCTTCACATCCATCTGATGTACAACCCAACCATGAGCTACAACAATAGCAAGTGTCAAGTGAATGGAGTTCATCTTGGCTATGGGTGCAAAGGTCTTAGTATAGTCAACACCTGCAACCTGAGAGAAACCTTTCACAACAAGTCGAGCCTTGTACTTATCCAAACTACCATCCGTTGCAAACTTGGTCCGATAGATCCACTTACATTGAACCATCTTTCTCCCCTTAGGGAGATGGACTAAATCCCATGTGTTGTTCCTCATCAAGGAACTATACTCTTACTCCATAGCTTCATCCCACTCAGGAACCCCTGATGCTTCCCGAAATGTTTGTGGATCGGAAGCAGTAGCAATGAATGCATGTGGAAGATCATGATGCTATGATCGAGTCCTCTGTGTATCTGACGGATCCCCAACAAGAGAACCCACTGACTCAAGTGTCTATCGAGCCCAATGAGGTCGAGTTGGAGGTGGAGAACGAGGCTCCTCAACTACAAGTGGGCCCTATGGAGGTGTAACCCTGCGAGTCAGAGTTGAAGGAGTCTCATCATCTGAATCACTAGCATCACTATCCACAATGGAGGAAGGTGGAGGAGGTACAGAGGCTAAGCTAGGTGAGCTTTCCTCAAAGTGAACACTCCTCTCAATGAACACCTCATGTGTCTCAGGATCCATCAATCTATATGCTTTAACACCCTCAGGATATCCAAGAAATATGCAAGGTTGACTCTGTGGTTCCAATGCCTTGCGTTTCTACGGAGGTATGCGAGCCCATGTTGGACACCCAAAGACTCTGAAATGTCTCACAATTAGTTTCCTTCTAGCCCAAGCTTCAAAAGGAGTAATACCTTGCAAATCTTTGTGAGGAACCTGATTCTGGATGTGTGTGGCACAACTGATAGCCTCTGCCCAAAAGGCGGCATCAAGAGAATGTGCATGTATCATACAACTAGCCATTTCTTTGAGAGTTCTATTCTTGCGTTTTGTAACTCCATTCTGCTATGGAGTGTATGTGATAGAATGTTGAAGATCAATCCCCTCAAATGTACAAGAATCCTCAAGTCTTTTGTTCACATATTCCCTTCCATTATCTATGCGAAGAATCTTCACCACTTTCCCAGATTGCTTCTCCACATGAGTCTTGAAGTCCTAAAATCTATCAAATACTTCACTCTTATGATTAAGAAAGTAGACCCAAGTGAAGTGGGAGTAGTCATCAATGAAGGTGAGGACATAGCGAGCCTTACTAAATGAAGGTGCTGGAAATGGACCTGCTACATTGCTGTGAACAAGTTAAAGAACTTCCAAATCTCTCCAAGATTTCCCTTTATCAAACTTTTCCTCGGGATGCTTGCCCATAGGACAACCTAAACATACACCCTCTGAAAAACTGATTCGAGGTAGACCTGTGACCATGTCTTTAGTGTTGAGCTGCTGAAGATAGCGGTAGTTGAGGTGACCAAACTGCTCATGCCATAGCTTACTTTCTGAATTTGAATGAGTAAGCAAGGCCCTAAAAGGTGAACTTGGCACAAAGTGGGAGAATGAATAAAGCCTTGAGTTGTCATTGACTTGTCCCACTACTACCAAGGCATCATCATCAAGTTCCTTTACCACAACTGAATCTGGCGTAAACTAAACCTTTTTCCCATTCCCATAGTGAGTAATTTGGTAGATAGAGAGAAGGTTGGTAGACAAGTTAGGAACATAGAGAACATTCTCAAATGTTCCATCATCCATGTCAACTGAACCTTTGCCTTCAACCTCTACTTGTGTATCATCACCTATGTAAATGTGAGGTACCTTAGATGGATCCAAAGAAGAAAACTACTCCTTTGTAGAACCCATGTGATATGAGGCACCTAAGTCAAGTATCCACTATTGTGAAGAACTTGTTGTAGCCACAAATGCTTGCCCTTTTCCCTTAGATTGTGAGGAAGAGGAAGGAGATGAATCCTTCTTTATGTAGGCGGATGGCAAGTTGATGTTGTTTTTCTTAAGAAGATTAGTTAACTCATCAACTTGTTTTGTGTGGAATCGATGCTCATCATAACCATACTTCTTGCAATATACACAAGTTGACTTATCCTTCTTAGGTGGTGTCCCCTTCTTGGAAGAGGATGAAAAATCACCTTGTGATGGAGAGGATGATTGTCCTTTTTCTTGTTTTGGCTGTGACTTAGATTGCTTCTTCTTCTTGTTGGAATCTTTGCCTTGACTTCCTTGATTCCCTTGATTAGCCACCAAAGCCTTGGACTTTGAAGACTTGAGAAACCCCATGTTCAACAACTTAGATTGTTCCAATATCAACATTTATGTGAAAGCATCAAATGAAGACATAACATAGGAACTCCCCACTGTCAAACGATGAGTTTAGAAGCTAGACACAAATGCTACATATTCTGGTGCAAGCTTGTCCAACAAGTTGAATATCAACTGAGCATCCTTTTTGTCAATTCCACAATCCTTAAGCTTTGCTCTTAGCTCATTTGCTTTGGTGACATAATCTTGGATTGTATCAAAACTCTTGGGATACAAGTTGGTGAGCTCATTGTCAATCTTATAACCTCTAATTTCATCAACTTGACCATACAATTTCTAAAACATATCCCAAGCATCTTTGATTGTAGTACACTTTTCAATATGAAAGATGAGGTCATCTGATACATACTTGTGCAAAGTTCCAAGAGCCATGGAATTCTTAGTGAGCCATTCTAATTGAGCATTAGGATTAGCGTTAGGATTAGGTGGTGCTGCTATTGTTCCATCTATGTAATGTGTGAGACCTTTTTCCATTAGTTTGCTCCATACTTTAATTTTCCATGATGCATAATTATGTGGAGTTAAAGGCGGAAATTTATGAGGACTCATTGCAAAAAAAATGAAAGAGAACAAGGAAAGAGAGGCACAATCACACAAGACACTGCCCCAAATTCACTCAATCAAAGAACCCCCCAAAAGTGATGATTTGACACTTTATACTTAGTGCATGTACAATGGGCCACTTGTAAAAAATGGCAAAGTGGACTTTTGATTTCAATTTTACAACTGCCTCAATAAGGCCAAAAGAGACTCAAACTAATAATGCAAGAGATCTAAACTAAGATCCAAGCAATTTATAAGTACCAAATAGGCCAAATAAGGCCAATATCTGAAAGTACAATTTATACTTAAAATCTCTAAAATCCGATCATAGATTATGAAAGTAGATGAAAAATAATGAACTTTCAAAAAAAATGGCACTTGAAAAGGAGGTCGTATGAGCTCAAACGAGGCCTTTGAAGTTGCAGAATTGAGGATTGGATAGGTATAGCTGAGAGAATCTGAAAATTTCAAAAACCCTGTGCACCAAAACCAGAAAATAACCACACCACTATGAAAAGCATGAAAAATTAGCCCAAATCAAAAAAAATTGCACCCAAAAAGGAGCAAAATTGAGCAAGTTATGGGCCTCCAAAGTTGACCCAAAAATCCAAACTGCTCAACGGAGAGGGGTCTAAAAATTTCCAAAGAAAATGCTGACTAGGCGCTGACTGGGTGCTGACTGGGTGCTGACTGAATGCTGCTGACTGGGTGTTGATTGTGCGCTACTGACTGGGCAGAAGGTACGGATCCCAAAAATAATTTTCAAATTTTTTTTTATTTTTTTTCAAAAAAAAATTTTCAAACTGGAAAATAATTTTTAGAATTTTTTTTTTTTTTTTTGAAAAAATTCGAAAATTCCGTACCATACCACCCGAATTGGGCAAAAAATTTCCTCCACACCCAAAAATCGATTTTCGCCAAAATAGGTTGAATTTATACTCGATTTTTATGGAAACGGCCTCCCGGATGCAATGGTGAGGTTGAAAATGCTCTAAGATGCCTCCAAAAAATGTAGTCCCTTAGATCCAAAAATAGAAGCCTTCCACAATGTCTCCAAAAATGAATCAATGAAGCCCCAATGGCTCTGATACCATGTGATATTTTGCCAAAATCAAGGGCACAATGAAAAGTATAAAAATAGAGACAAAAGAATGACAAAAACAAACTGTATTCTCATCAATATGAAAATGATCAACCGGATTCACCAATACAATGAATATAGGCCTTCTTATATAGGCAAGGCCATATGGATGTACGAGCACACAATCATGACATATGGCTCAATGAGAAACAAGGGTAGGTAAGAAATACTAGGGGTAGGTAGAAGAAATAATATAATATTCCACAAGAGGTGGATGACCCACTGAATGTGGAGTGTAACAACAAAACAAGACCACAAAAGGTGGAATTTCTCCTACAAGCTCTATCCCTATGTGCACACTTCCCTAAGTGTCTCAAATCCAAACTACAAAGAAATGCATTATCCTAAGTTAACTTAAGTAAAGTGTAATAATATCCATAATGATTATTTATTTACACCAACATTATGTTATAACTACAATGGATTTGGCCATAGAGAGTTGGAGTGCAAGAAGAGGAACCTATAGTCACATGGAGGCCGATATAACTATGCTCTGCAGAAAGGGGAATATAGAGCATATGGAAGTCAAAGACCTGTATGGAACCAAAGGAGAAATGTCCCTGCAGGAGCAAGAGGTCTATCAGTTTTGGTTGCTAGTCAAAGAAACATGACCAGAAGAAGATGGTCAAACCAGTATGTCAAGAGACTCCCCAAACATGAAGTTGGGAAGGATGTTGTGTTCTACTATAGAACTACTTCTGGATGTGATGGAAAATCAAGAATGTTGGTATTATGGATATGTTAAATTGGTTTTGTCATTGATGTCAACACTTAGCAACACTTATCCTTTTGGAGATCTTTGGTTATGTTGAACTGACACATTATGTTCACCGCCAAGTTCAGTGACTTATGCACAGTCACTAGTATTTGGTTCACTAGCAAGTTATATTATTCACCAGCACTGATGATGACTTGTTATCATTTGCAGATCACTTGGTTATGTCGAAGACATGGTTTGGACACTTGGTTTTGGAGATTTGGTAATTGGTCTAATCAGGTTGGCATATTTTTTGTTATTAGCAAATTGGTCTAGGTTATGGACCAGCATGCGTTATCTATTCCAAATCAGCATGACATGTTATGGAGATGGTTTAATCAATTAATATTGTTGTTGAGACGACATGATGTATCGCATCTTGACTTACTTGTAATAGATTTTATTGTATTATTCAAAGTAAGCCGACCTACACATTTTGGTCTTAGGTTTTGGTATATATGTAAGATCTTAATTGTGAGATTAGTGTGGTGATTGTATGTAATAAGGTATTGTAAGGTTGTGATATTCGGTACATGTGAATATAAGTGGAGCTACTAACACAAACATCACTTGAAGATTCAAGGAAGGTTTGAAAGAGACAATCAAAGCTTAACCAATACTGAATCCAGCATTGGAGATTCTACTTTGAGTAGTACATTATCATTGGATTTAATCATCCAATTGTAGTCAGTGTGACTCCCATCTTGTGATTGAGTAGTGAGCTCTAGGCAACTGGCCTTTCTGCATGTGGAGACACCATTTGTATAAACATACTATCTGCAGTAGTATCATTTTTATTGTGGGTAAGGTTTCCCACCGTGGTTTTTCCCCTTACAGGGTTTCCACGTACAAATCTTTGTGTTATGTGTTGTGGATATTGTTTCTCTTTTTGTTTCATGTATTAAGTTTCACCGGTACTATTATTAACTGTTAATCTACTTACCAACATTAAGTTTGGTTTACCGGTATTAAGCATTAAGTTTGGTTAAGTTATATTTGGGTTGAAATTATTAGACAACTGATTCACCCCCCCCCCCTCTCAGTTGCCTCCGGGTCCTAACAAGGAAATGGAAGGACCCATCAGTAGAAGAAGGAAAGACCTGCTCCTAAGCCTAAAAATGGGAAGAAGAATGAGACCAATCAGGTATGGAGGAAGAAAACCATGGACCAGAACTGTGCATATAATGCACAGGTGATATATCCTAAGGGTTAAAGGAGATGCAGGATCTTAGGGGGATTATTGCACTAAACCTATCATTCACCCCCTTAGTGATGTAAGCAATAGGTAAGAACATGTTTCTACTAGTATGAAGGAGGAAAATGAGAAGGTAAGTGTGTGTAAAGGCTAACTTGACTACACACCCATAGATCAAAGTTGAATCACTACTGTTGTATCAATGCATAACAAGATAACAATTGAAATCAGATATAGAGTGACACAGAATGTCAAGAGTCACACAAAGGTGCTCTGGTAGTGATAGTGGATCAGAATAGAAACTGGTATGTACAGGATGTTACCAGCATAAATGTTAACATATACTTGCAATTTATGTAAGACATTGAAATTGGAGATCATTGAAATAGCCCCGATAGCATGGAATGTGGAGTTCATGTCTCAAGTGGTATTGGAAAAGACCTAAATGACATATGTTGGCCTAGTGACTGACCATGCAGGCATGCATGTTTATGGGCCTACTGGTTAGAATTATGACTTGATGATGACATTGCATGGCATTGTGTTCATCCAGGATCATTTCATATGGTGTGGTGAAATAATAAAGTTGAAAGATCATCAAATGATCTCACTTGCACGTCTCAACTGGTACATGGAGACGATTGGAGCCCTCTAGTATTAGACCTCACTAGAGTCGAGAACCTGAGATGTATGACTTAGTGGGAGTTCAAGTGGCTATGATGCAAAGCCAAGATGCTTGAAATTTGAAGAGTAAGTGCACTGACTGCCCAAAATTGTAGATGATGAAAAGTTACAGTAGGAATGCCCAAGAAAATTTTATTGTAAGGGGTATCTACCTGTCATTTGGATAGTTGTATTCATAGTATAATCACATTTGACTCTTACTTGTCATTTGGATAGTTGTATTCATAGTATAATCACATTTGACTCTTACTTGTCATTTGGTGGGTTGTATTGGTAGTACAATCACATTTGATTCCTAAAGAAATTTGGGATCAAACAAGAGGTGATGCAGGTTGATCGACAGGTGAGTAGTGTTCACTAGCACATACCTCTATAATTGAGTAGTTTAACAATTGGTATAAAATTTGCATGCTCAATTGGTGTCAGTTGATGGTTGAGTCCTCCATCTCAAATGTTGTGACTTGAGAAAATGCAACAAAATGTAACAATTGGTATCAGTGACCAATAAATACAAGGATGAATGATACCCTAACAATGTCCTTTGCCATTGTTGTTAAAAGGGGAGAAAGATTTTGTAGTACACAAGATACTACATGGGTTGAGAATCCATAGATCAGAGAAAGGGGGAGAACGATTATGTAGTATGCTGGATACTACATGAGTTGACATCAATGCCGAAGGTAGAGATTTTTGGTATTGGGTTGTCATTGATATCAACCGATACAAGATGTCTACCGGTAGAAGAGGTATATGTGCAACACTGACAAGGGGGAGTATAGATTGAGATATCTTTGATTTCACCTTGTGTTGCAGAACACTGGTAAGGTAAGGAAGAGTACCCTGGAGTCACCTATACACAAGTTAGTGCCTGACTTGTGTGGATGAGATGGTAAGGTGATCGATATTAGTATAGTATATCATGAATAAGGAAAGGATGTCAACTGATAAGTGACATGTTGACATGGATAAGTCAGATCAACCAAGTGAGTGGTCATCTGCCGACAATTCTCATGACCAGTGTACAAGCCGGATGACCAAGGTGCTTAAGCTATTATTTGTGATGAAGAGGAAAAATGTTACCTAAATCACATCAACATAGCAAGAGAAGAATGAATAGATCATAGGTATGTTGTGAAGTTGCAGAACAACAGAACTCCTACTAGATGTAGATGCGGTCATCATGAGAAGCAATAACTGACAGTGAAAGTGCCATCACTGGATCACATGTGTTTGTTTAAAGGTTTGCTGCTCAAATAGGGAAGTCACATGAGTACATTGCAAGATGCAGAAGACAAGGTGTCACTCCATAGGTAAGTGGAACTTATCTCCTATCATGTATTGTGTGCATTATAGTTTTGTGAGATAAGGAAGAAGAGGTGTGGATTAAGTGCATGAAATCAGGGATATGCAATGAATTGACTTAGAAGGAATGTTGAGATGTTGGTACAGATCAAGAGTTTTTATTGGTATGTAAATCCACTGGTAATATGATCAAGGTGTAGATGTAGATGTCCTCCTACTTTGTGGGAATATGCATTCTTGGGATAGCTATGTTTGAAGACTAGTTTAGGTGTTCCACCGACAGTTCAACAAAGTGCAGACATGAGGAGTCAACTAGTAGAATGTGAGATACCGATCTGGTTAGTAAACTGGCAGAAAAGAGGAACTGGTAGAGTGTTTGTTCAATGATCCTATCTAAACCAACATGAAGATCAAAGCTAGTAGTTATTTGACATGGCTGCCACATGAATTCAAGGTGGTGGACTTGCATGCAGTAGTAGATGGTATGAACATCGATGAGGTAGCTCCAGGGTTCATCGATGCTAATGGTAGATCCCACAAATCATGGGATGTGTTGCAGAGGTTTGCGGCTCGAGGTCTAGAGAAAAACTAAAATCCAACTTGAAGTTATTGAGGAGGTCAAGGTGGATGAAGGAAACAACAAGATCGACCTTGGTGCTTGAGCAAGAATTCAGCCGACAAGGTAAAAAGTAGATTACTAGAGATAGAAGGCATGGTGAAGAAGTGTGATAATGGCGAATATGTATAGTTGGATGTCAAAGAGATCAAATTAGGGAAGATCTGATTGGATTTGGTTTGCCTCGAGGTAAGTGAGGAAACCCTAACCACTCAAAGTTTGAATTGGTTTTTAGGGAGAAAACTAGTCTATAAATATACAAGCCAAAAACAGAGATGAGTGTCACTAGATAAGAGAGTAGAGTTATTGCATAGAAGAAGGGAGTTCTACTTTTGTATGTGAGAACAAATCGGTCAAGTACTTGATGAATATCTAAGAAGAGACTGAGTGTGAGAAAGATCTAGGTTGAAGTGTTCAACTAGTAGCAGTGCAGAATCAATAGTGGTTATACCAATAGAGTAGAAGTAAAGAAAGTTGCAAAGAAGGCAAATAGTGGACTAGCAGAGTGTAGTACTGTTGAAGAGGAGAGAAGTGAGGAGGAGATCTAGCAAAGGAGAAGCAGAGTAGAGGTGAACCAGTAGATTTTACTGGTAGTTAAGACACAGATGTGAGTAGCAGGAGAAGTGTATTGGTGTAGCAAAGAAGGTATCTAACCGGCAGAGTAAGGTATATGAAATGGTTACAAGATTCACTTGTAACAAGACAACTACTTTTTTAATTGATGTTTTTATTGTGATCACTAAGTTGTAGCTCGGTATAGGGGTTGTATCTCATATGGGTTATAGCCCATAAATCAGTGAGGGGTTGGTGCTCTATGGGTTGGTGCCCTAAATCAAGGGTGGTAGCTCCTTGGGTTTGTGCCCTAAACATTGTAAAAAAATTTTGATTGTGAGGTTAGATTGGAGAAATAGACTCTAGCAACATTGCTCACCGAGGTTTTTCCCATATTGGGTTTTCCTCATACATACTAGTGTTATGTAATGACCTTTCGTGTGTGATTGCATGTGTATTTCTATCTCCCCACTAACCGGTAAGTATGCATTGTGTTAGATCCCATAACTGGTATACATATCTAGGTTGTTAAAAAGAAAAGATTGAGAACCACAAATTCAGCCCCCTCTGAGTGATACATTGTGTCTAACAGTATTGATGTGATTAAGTTAACATTATGCCTCTTCATCACAAACAACATCCAAGCATCCTATTCATCCACACAAGTCAGAGACTAACTTGTGTACCTATGACTCTAGTGATCATTCCTCTGAATGACATTCTCTTCCTTGTCTTACTGGTGATCTGCAACACAAGGTGATATCAAGGATATCTCAACCTGTAGTCCTCCTTAACAGTGTTACATATATATCTCTCATATCGATAGTCATCCCATATCAGTTGACATCAATGACAACACAATGCCAACAACTCTTGTATCATTAAATTCGTGTACTCTTGTATTGTTGATAGTCTCCTAGCATCTAACATATCATACAATTGTGTTAGTATTTGGTCTTCAATTTCTAATAGGAGTTTCTTATAAATATCCAAATATTACAAATCTTCTTCCTCTACCTCTCTTTGTTCATTATTATCTAAATGTTCATAATAAAACTGTACATTCTTTAACGTACCATCTTTAGTAATTTTATCAACTATCTCTACACAAGTGTTTGGTGGAATGATAGTTGCATTACCGGATTCAATTTCCAAATCAATGTTGTCCTTCTTCTCTCTCCTTTCACTACTGAATGGGGCTAAAGGTTTTTCTTTAGGAGTTCTTCTTTGTGCTAGTACATTGAGGGTAACTTTCCTAACTGGTTGCTTCTTAGCCTCTACCTTAGTTTCTTCAGTTTTCTTCCTTATTACCCTTTTGAATTCCAAGGGTGTGTCATCTTCAGATGCAAATTCAGCTGCAATAAGTTCAATAAACATTTTTGGTTCTTTTCTCTTTATGCATTTCTCTGGGACAACATCAATCAATGCTTTGATATCCTCTGAAACCTTTTCAACAAAATTAATTGCCTTACCTTCCTGCTTCTCTCTTTTCTTCTAGTTGAACTCAGTTTCAACCTCTTGTGTCTTCTTCTTAGTAGTGCCAAAGTTATTTATAGTTCCATCTATTGGTGCATGAATTAGCATCTTTGCATAGGCATCCAGAATCTCTGCATGAACTTCATAACCCATCTCCTTAATCCATATCTTCTAGGGTATGACCTCTTTCTTAACCATGAAGCATATGTTAGTGGAATATTTCTCAACAATGTTCTTAGGAACCCTCTTTCTATATTTCATAGCCTTCTAGAGTGCCTTAAAATAACCTCAAACTTTGTCATCTCTCTGACTACCCAATGAAGCAATTGACTATTTCAATTGCCTCCCTACCAGGATATCAAATACCCATTGTCTCTTCCCAAAAGAGGGAGTCTCATTGAGGAAAAATAACATTAAATAGACAATTAGGTTACCATATCGGAAAGTTCCTTTCTTTTCTCCTTTAATCTTTCCTAGGTTTATCAACAGTTCATCCAACATCCAATGACATAGATCTAACTTCTTATTTTTTCTCATCATTTTATGAGATGGATAAATACAGGAGCTAGAAATATAATTTAGATGGTTTGATTGTGTTACCTTATACCCAATAATCATGCTTCTGCATATGATGTCTCTATCGATGATAGTACTGATTCTCATTGATTGCCTATCTGAAGTTGCACCCATGATTTTGTTCACATGATTATTAGAAACCTTCTTCCTTGGAAGATTCCCAACCAGTGGTAAACCAATGATTCCCCTGATGGCCTCTTTGGTAATCTTATATTGTCTATCCAACTAGATAAACTCTGCATTCACTCTGCTCAAAACATACCTAACAATTTCATCTTCCAATTCTGGAATGTCCAGAATATGGGTAAACCCTAAATCCTCAATGTGCTTGTACTCGGGCTTAATATTTCTAGAATCTCCCATTAACTCATTCATGTACATGTTCTTGATATCAGACATTCCCAAATTATCAATGTGACAGTGAATGTAGTCTCTTACATCTTCAACATACACAACTCCTTCTGAAACACAAGAAAATATGCCAACAGAATCGTCCAGGGTAGCAACATGCAGATATCACTTGAAATTTGTCCTGGGATGGTCCTTGACCTCCACAAGAGTCAAATTTGCAACAAAGATAGGTACAAATGATGATCTCACTTCCATGATTGAAGATAAATACCTATGAACCACTGTTGGTGAAAGACCCTAAAGACCTCTTCCAATCGCTGGTGAAATCACTCAAGAAGATATCTGATCTCATTGAATCTCCTTATACTCACTCTGAATCTCTCTTAATGGCTCTGAATGCAAGGTGATAGAAAATGAATTAGATTCAACCTTTTATCCTCCAAGAAAAACCCTAATCCGTCATTGATATAAATGAACTCTGGTGGAAGATACCAAATCTCGATAAAAAATCTCCATGCCACATAAGCATATCCAATGGATAGAACCTCTTCCACAACCTCTTCTTGGGGCATATGTAGAATCTTCATGAATTTTGCCTACACCTAAGGCATCTTCCTTAGTTACTAGTTGAGCTTCCTGCAAGTGCAGGAGAAACCTCTTCTGTTGGTTGAGTAACTGGAGCGTTCCTATCAGCAGATTGGTCTTTTGACTTTCTGACCCATCTCTAGGTATTATCTTGCCAGATTTCATTAACCTTTTCTTTCCCTTTCTCATTTGATCCTCCATTACCAACCATTGGATTTTTGCTTCCACAGAATTTAGGAATATGTCCAACCTCATTACGTGCATAACATGTAACATTGTTCTTTTGAATTTCTTTGCTAAAACCATTATAATTGTTTGACATGCACTGATTAGCCATATGTCCAAGTTTTACACATGCATAACATTTTACATTCATTCTGTAATCTTCTTTTTTATGACCATTCTTATTGCATTTAGAACGTTGACCAAGAGCAGAATTATTGTTCTGATTTTCTCTATTTCTACATTGCCTAGCCATGTGACCAAATTTATTACAAACAGAGCATCTACCATTAAATTTATAAGCATTAAACTACATTAGCGGTGCCTTATAGTTTTGATCTTCATTTGTAGTATTGTAACTCTGTCCTTGTTCAAATCCAAGTCCACTGGAATCTCCATTCTACCTTTGTCTCTTCAATAACTCATCTAGTTGTGTTGAACTAATCTTGAATTTTTCTGTATACTCACTTGCAATAGTTAGATCATGTCTCTGAATTATTATTTGTCCCTCATGCTCTTGTTCATTACTTTGGGATTGTACTAAATCAGTTTTTAACATATCATTCTCATGAAGCAACCTACCACATTCTTCAATTTTTTTCTTTAGAGATACAACCAGATTTTCTTCTTTTTTCTTTTGGTCTTCAATTTCCTTAGACATTCTCATAATTATAGCTTGAATTTAGTTCCTCATGACCATGTTCTCCTGACTCAACTTCTGACATTGTTCCTTAATTACATCTTTCACTTCATCATCCTAATTTTGCAAAAGTTCCTTCCTCCTAGCTTGAACAGATGATAGCCTCTCCTATAGGACAAGAATGAATTCTTGAGTAGAATCCAATTGATCTTTTAACTTCAAGTTTTTTATCCTTTCAACATCATTATCTTCAAGTGCTACCTTAAGTTGCTTTTCAAAACTCATATCCATGAATTTTGGATTCACGATCTTCCTCAAGTTGTTAAACTTCTTTCGAGGTATAAGGCTCTGATACCAATTGTTGGAATCCAAGAACACTGAGAGGGGGGGGGGGGTGAATTAGTGTTCTACAAAAATGATGAATTTTAACCTTATTAGAACATGCATACACCAATCGGTATACCGGTATATATAGAATTTAAAGAAGTAAATTAACCAATAAGAAAATCACATAAATGGATATCGTAACACACAAAAATATACATGGAAAACATCAAAGAGGAAAAAACATGATGTGATTTGTGACCCACAATATCAATTAACTGGCTATATGAAGAGATATTACAAAACATAGGGAACTGCACTCGTAGAAAGGCTTATAGCCTAGAGCACACTTCTCAATCACAAAATGAGTCTCACTAACTACATACAAATCAATACCATAATATAGATAAATGAATGTACTTCTAAGATAGCATCATCTATGCTTGAACATAGTTTCGGTTAAGCTCTGTCTATTCCAGTCTAAAACCCTAAACCCTTTATTGGAATACCCCTTTACATAAATATCCTCACATACATGATCTCTCTCATATGTTTCGCATCTCCCTTTTTATTTCCTTCCACATTACATATTACAAAATGATTTTACCAACTAGCCTATATACCCTTTACAATTTATCATGTCTTATGTCAACTTACAAAGATAATTACAATATCAATATACATGTCAGCTAGATAACATAAATACATGAATATCAAAAACAATTATCGATGTCGTATCTCCAAAAGATGTAGGCCTTCAATACCAATAACCTTAGTCTAAACCATGACGACATGCATTATCAGTAACCTGAGAATTTCCTTCATCCTGTCGGTGCCAATACTGATGAAGTTGATGAATACTAAGAGGGGGATTGAATTAGTATACAAAAAAATACTATAATCAATCTTTTAAACAGTTTAGCAGATAATCGGTGCAACAGATTCACTAATAAACTGGTTAAGATAAGTGCAAACCAAATAGAAAACAAAGCATTATCACCCAAAAGAGCACAATCACCATAACACAAGATATTTGACATGGAAACCCAAATGGGAAAAACCATGGTCAGCAGAAATTCACAAGTACCTATCTGCAAAATAGTAACCAAACTGATTAAGGTTAGACCAGTTAAGGTCATACAATGTTCTTCACTAAAACAGATCCTGTTAGGAATCTAGATCTTTGTTAGGAGATAAGTCCTATTAAATACTACCTTGTTAAAGAATTTCAGATCCATAGTTGTGAACCACCTTGTTAGAGGATTTACAAAGGCTTTGTTGGGCCTACCCAGTTAATGGTTTCAGACTTATCAAAGATATTAGTAATCAACAAGTGAATGACCTAGATAATAGCACAATATGCTTAATTAGATCCTTGACAGCTCATTGTTAATGCATTTCAGCATTACTTCAGTCTTCAATATCTCCACACTCTAACTCTTCACATAGAGCTAATCTTCTCTTCGATGATCGCACATAACCTTTTATATTCTATGTCTCACACATGCAAACCCTAGACATGATGTCCTTATAAAGGAATCTGATTTCATGTCAGTCCAATAGAATTAGACTACAAGTTCCTAGGTACAGTGTATCTAGACACATTTGGTAACATGGCACAAACACACTGCCAAAGTGTTGGTTGATGATAACTCATCACACATTACAGTAATACCAGTTGGTATCTCATCACAGGTATATACCGGTTAATACAATATACCGATTACCAGTTGTCAGAAATGAAGACTGGAAGATCGTAGTGTTCTGATCAACAGTTAACTACCACTTGGGTCCTTTGTACCACTTGAGATCCTTGAACTGCTTGGGGTCTTCATACCACTTGGGATCTTTAGTCAATCTATGATTGGTAAACCATCTTCTGCAAAATATAGATAGTCTAAAGACTCTTCATTCAATAATAAACAATACCGGTTGGAACAATTGCTGATTGAGCATAACTCATACATGAAGAAAGTTTGTGTCCATCAATGACAATCAAAACATCATCAAAATGCCAACATAAGTGTGTGAAGTGCCTATCAGTACACAACTGAAACAAAAACTAAAGTTTGAATAGATTGACATGTTGCCATCAATGATAACATATTGAAACCAACCAATTGAGTTTTAATTGACAACAATATCCCCATTTGGAATTGATGGCAACACTCATGTTAAAAATGATCATGGTTTCATCTATCAGTTTTATCCTAAGCCTACTCCCCCTGAGCTGAATATCCATGAATACAAAATACTCCATATTTCCATAGTTTTCAATCTATACTCCCCTATTGTATACAACTCCCTCTTTTTCTTTTTTGCATCAATATCTCTCCCGCTTTGACATCAATGCCATCAAAATTTCCAAAAAGAGTACGAAAAATCAAAAACCGGGATGAAGAATGAAAAATACTTGTACAATGAATATCCCAAAAATACCTTACTGGAGCTTAATATATTTGAAAATTTCTAGATAGGTCTTCTCCGAAATCTCTAGATAAGTATCCCAACCAAATTTGAAAGTGTTGGAAATAGATACAAGTCCATTTAGCATATGGGCAAATGACTCTTTCTCATTTAACTTTGTCTTGAGTTACCGTGATAGCTTCCAAGTCGAGAAAACATCTCTGAAGAAGCTACAGTTCAGGTAATAGGAGCAATTGAAGCTCTTGCAAATCTTGTGTCCGGTTGCTAATCTCTAAGTCCATATTGGTCGTCTGATGCTGAAAATGATGAACAGTTTGTCCATAGGCAGTGAATATATCATAGGGCATCTTTAAGTTGCTAATATGCTCCTGTAACTCTGATTGGAGTTGAGCTTTCTGTTTATCTTCACAAAATAGATGGGGTTGGTAGATTTTACTCAAAAGTAATCTACCCTCACCCATAGCAACACTAATATCATTCTGCTGCTTCAGTAGTTGTGTCTTGAGTTCATTCATTTGCTTGACTAAGGAAATATTGAGTGCCTTCTCATGATTCTTTCTTGCAGTTGCTTGAGAAGCATCTTCCAAGCATTGTACCTGGTCCTCTACTACGGTACAAAGAAGTTTGATCTTGGATAGAGAGGAGTCAGTACTAGAGAGGTTAGTACTGGGAATTAGACTGGTAAGGGTGTCAACTGCAATTTGTATGACATCCTCTTCTTTCTTCCTCCGCTATTCTTCCAGTCTCTCCTGTGCAAGTTTGATGCCCCAAAGTAGCTTAGACTCATCTATTGATTGAGTTAGACATGCAAGAGTTAGATCAATAGGACTGGTTGAACCAACCTACTTGGTTTGATCATCGGTTTCCTTAGGATTCTGCCCTCCTTCTTTGGTCTTGATCTTTGCTTGTTTTCTCTTCTCTGATTCCTTCTCCTCTTCCACTCTTTTCTTTTCTTCTTCTTTCTTCTTCTCTGACACTTTCCCCTTCTCCTCTTCTTGTTTCTTCTCGATTTATTCCTTCTTCTTATCCTCTTCCTATTTTTTCTTCTCTTCCTCCTTCTTCCTTTCTTCTTCCTTCCTCTTGTCTTCTTCTTTCTTCTTCTCTTCTTCTTTTCTCTTATGTTCTTCTCTCCTCTTCTCTTCTTCTTTTCTCTTATCTTCTTCTCTCTTCTTCTCTTCTTCTTTTCTCTTATCTTCTTCTTCTTTTCTCTTATCTTCTTCTTTCTTTTTGTTTTCCTCTTTTCTCTTGTTTTCTTCTTGCCTAGATTTTTCCTCTTGTTCTTTCTCTGCTTTCTCTTTGTCCTATTTCTCTTTCTTATCTTTTTCTCTATCAGGAGTAACATCCTCATTATCTAATGCATCAACATCAATAGGGTCAATTTGTTCTGTCACTCTTTCACCTTGACTGTCAAATACCTCATCCGATTTTCCTGAGGATAGGTCAGGTTCTTGATCAGCCTTCCTAGTGGCTTCAGATACTTGGTGTATTTCAACAACAACTTTAACATGTATGTGTGTATCCTTTTCTACTTTAGAAGTTTTACCTTCTAGTAACCTAAGTTGCCTCCTTCTCATAAATAAGATGCCTTTGTTCTTATCCATAATTTCAAATACCTTAGAATTTGAAGCATCAAGAAAGTACTGTGCAAACATTTTCTCCCTAATCTCTTGTTCTCTCTCAATGGCAATGCACCATTTATTATCCAAAGAATTATACAAAGAATTTGGAGTAATAGCCTTAATCTCAGAAGGCAATCGATCATTAACACAAATATTTAATGACCTCCTGTTCTACCTCCTCTTTCTCACTATCACTAAAGTCATCAAAATATTCCTTTAAATCATCAAGCACTTTCCTCCTAATGTTATTTATTGTCCTCTAACAATGTGTCATTAGTTTATAAGAGGAAATATCTATATTTACTGGTGCAGAAGTTGCTGGTGCATTACCGTCAGACTTCGGCTTTTTGCTTGAATACCTAGACTTCTTTATTTCAACCTTTGGTTCAGTGTCCTCTAACTCCAGTGAGTGATTCTTGGTTTTCCGCTTCCTCTCGAATACTTTTGCTAGAATAATCTCAAGTTTCTTTTTGGCTGGTGACCGCTTGGTCACTTTCAAACTGGAAGATGTAATTGGTGCAGATACCAATGGCACTGCTTTTCCCTTTTTCTGCATCAGTTCCTCAATCGGTGTGACCCTCTCCAAGTAGGTATCGGTTATTTTCTTATTTGCATCCAGTGGTGAGGCAAGTAGGGTAGAGGCATACCCGATCAATAAGTCATTCACCACTTCATACCCCATAGGGCCAACTACTTCCTTTCTCAGTTCAACAACTTCCATTAAGCAGTCATTTGTCCTCATTGTGAAGCAGAAGCCATCTTCATACATCTTCACAATATCACCAGATATCCTTATTCTCTGGTTCATCTTTTGTTTGAATTCGTCAAAATACTTATTTATAACCTCAGGATATGCAGTTCCTACTACTTGTAGACTCTCCTTAATATGTTTGGAAACTAGTAGGTTAGTAGACCATTGAACATCACCTACTCTAGGGAAATAACTTTGAAAAAAGAAGAATAGGCTGACCAAAAGTTGGCTAAACTTGAACCTCAGTGATTTATCCTATTTGATGGATTTCAGATTCACCAACAATTGCTTCTATAAATAGGTACATAGGTAAAATTTAGTATCTTCCTTGATCATTCTGTAAGCAACATTCACCATAGCAGTAGGAACAAAATTCATTCTGTTGGGATAAAATATGTCGTAACCAATCACCATGCAAGCATATTTTACTAGATCATCTTTAACGGTGTTGACGGTTATTGCCCATTGGTCACTCATAGAACCGGTGAGCTCTGTCATTTTAGTTTTGGTGACCTTCCGTAGAGCTGGTACTTCTCCAACATTGTAGAATTTGGTGACGACATGAATCACTTCTGCTGTGATGTCATGGGTCCGCTTGAGATACATTTTGTCACCATGCACTCTGCTAAGGATAATGCAAATATGTTCTTTTGTAAATTCTTCCAGAAAGTATACTGCATTGTGTAGTTTCATCTTCTTGAGGATGCTATACTCTAGTTTGATCTTCTTGTCATCTCCATAGAATAGACTTAGCTGGGAGTGAATTACTAGGGATCCTAGGTCTTCCAACTTACAGTCTATATACCCTAAAATATCTTCCTTGACAATAACTTTGGCAGGAATTTGAAATAGGGCATTGTATCTCATTTTCTTTTGAAGAAACTTAGGTGTATCTTCAGGTGCACTAGAACTAGAATGCAATACAAAATGCATAACCAAATGATAAAAAATAATTTCGGAAAATACCTTCACAATCTGAAATTTAGGTTTTCCAATATTGTGCACAGTACACCACCTTGGTTGCTAGTTCACTGCTTAGTGTTCTTCACTGATTGCTTGAAGATGATTGCAAGATTTCACACATGATTTCTCTAAATACTAAACAAATTTCTTTGGTTGCTTTTCTCTTGAAGATTCTTCTTTCGTAAACATATAAGTGAAAAAGATGACGAAAATCCTTTTAAACAAACTCTCACCTACCATAATAAATGCATCACCACTAGGGCACAAACCCTAATTTTTCCTTTTACCGCTTCAGATCTTCTGCTGACTGACAAGTAACATATACCGATAAAGGTCTTTACCAATATAAACTAGGGGTTCAAAATATTTCACCGATATGTTCCCCCTAAGCTTTTCTAAAGCTCAGTTTGTTGGTTCACACACTTCCACACTAGGTGCAGAAGCAGGTTCATCATATGACTCTTCTTTTGATTAGTTTTTTCCAAGTTTTATTCATTTCCACCTGAATAGAATCAACATCAATCTTCCCTTCTAGAGTGATTAGTATATCACCCGATATGTTCTTTCTCAATCTACAAGTTTTGGCAGTGTGTCCCGGTTTGTTGCAATAATAGCATACCATTCTACGTGTTCTCTGTGGTCCGTTATTCATACTTCCATTCTCCCTTCCGCATGTTGCAGCAGTTTGACCACTACCACGATAGATCAAACAAGATGCTCTCCAACTAGTTGCCGCTTGATAACTGACTGACTGATGGTCATAGGTATTGTACCAGTTGGGATTCCGGTTCACAAAAAGTTCTGAAATAACTCCTTGAGTCCTTGGAGGATATCTCTCAGTGTTGTGCAAAACCGACCTACATTCAAATGCTCTATGCCCAAACTTGTTGCAGGCATAACAGTTTCCATTGAATCTATTGGATCTAGGCATATTGTTTTGAAAATAAGGAAAATTATTGTAGGCCTTGCTTATACACACATTGGTAGTATGTCCTTCTTTGAGACAATTAAAGCAAACGGGTTTAAATATTTTCTTACCTTTATCCTTGGATGTCGGTTGCTTCTTTGATACTTCATCTTTTGTTCCAGAGGTCTCACCTTCCTCATACCCAGAGAAACCAAGTCTAGTGGTATTATTTACTGTCTTTGCCGCTTCTAACTTTTGCTCTAGCTTAGCAATACTCTGATTGAATTTGGCAAGTATCTCCTTTGAATCAGTAAGTTCCTTGGAAATAGCAGCATTGGATTCCATCAAGGTTGCATTCTCAGAAATAATCATGTTTAGTTCACCTTGCATTTCTTCTTTCTCCACTTTACTCTCTTGGAGATGAGCGGTAAGGGTACTAATGTCTTGCTTCAGCTTGAAGATCTCATGATCTTTGTCTTTTAGTAGATCTTTAGCTTTCCTTCCATTCTAAAGCTCTTGACACATTCTGATAGTCAGTCCTTCCAACTCTCTTCTCAGATTGGCTTTAGATTCATTCAGTTTTTCAACTTCTTCAACTAGGGCATCCATGTCTACTTCATCAGAAGAGCTATTTACAGTGAGTTCCATCAGTTTCTTAGCATGCTCTCTTCTCTTAGCCAAAGAGGCTTTATACTTGACTTTGAGTTCATCATAGGCTCTCTCAGTTTGAGTGAGATGATGAGTAATTTCCCTCACACTATATTATGCCATATCTCCTTCCAAGTGGTTAGACTTATACAAAGGTTAGCTCTGATACCAATTTATGAATACTAAGAGAGGGGGTGAATTAGTATACAAACAAATACTGTAATCAATCTTTTAAACAGTTTAGCAGATAACCGGTGCAACAGATTCACTAATAAACTAGTTAAGATAAGTGCAAACCAAATAGAAAATAAAGTATTCACCCACAAGAGCACAATCACCATAACACAAGATATTTGACGTGGAAACCCAAATGAGAAAAACCACGGTGAGAAGAAACTCACAAGTAACTATCTGCAGAATTGTAACCAGACTGGTTAAGGTTAGACTGGTTAAGGTCATAAAATGTTCTTCACCAGAATAGATCCTATTAGGAATCTAGATCTCTGTTAGGAGATAAGTCATGTTAAATACTACCTTGTTAAAGGATTTCAGATCCACAGTTGTGAACCACCTTGTTAGAGGATTTACAAAGGCTTTGCTGGGCCTAACCGGTTAAGGGTTTCAGACTTGTTGAAGATATTAGTAATCAACAAGTGAATGATCTAGATAATAGCACAATATGCTTAATTAGATCCTTGACAGCTCATTGTTAATGTATTTCAACATTACTTCAGTCTTCAATATCTCCACACTTTATCTCTTCACACAAACCTAATCTTCTCTTCAATGATCACACAAAACCTTTTCTATTCTATGTCTCACACATGCAAACCCTAGACATGATGTCCTTATAAAGGAATCTGATTTCATGTCAGTCCACTAGAATTAGACTACAAGTTCCTAGTTACAGTGCATCTAGACACATTTGGTAACATGACACAAACACACCGCCAAAGTGTCGGTGGATGATAACTCATCACACATTACAGTAATACTGGTTGGTAACTCATCACAGGTATATACTGGTTAATACAATATATCGATTACCAGTTGTCAGAAATGAAGACTGGAAGATCGTAGTGTTCTGATCAAAATTTAACTACTGCTTGGGTCCTTTGTACCACTTGAGATCCTTGAACTCCTTGGGGTCTTCATACTGCTTGGGATCTTTAGTCAATCTATGACCGGTAAACCATCTTTTGCAAAATATAGATAGTCTAAAGACTATTCATTCAATAATAAACAATACCAGTTGGAACAATTGTCGGTTGAGCATAACTCATACATCAAGAAAGTGTGTGTCCATCAATGACAATCAAAACATCATCAAAATGCCAACATAAGTGTGTGAAGTGCCTGTCGGTACACAACTGAAACAAAAAATGAAGTCTGAATAGATTGACATGTTGCCATCAATGATAACATATTGAAACCAACCAATTGAGTGTTAATTGACAACAATATCCCCCTTTGGAATTGATGGCAACACTCATGTTAAAAATGATCATGGTTTCATCTATCGGTTTTATCCTGAGCCTACTCCCCCTGAGCTGAATATCCATGAATACAAAATACTCCATATTTACATAGTTTTCAATCTATACTCCCCTATTGTATACAACTCCCTCTTTTTCTTTTTTGCATCAATATCTCTCCCCCTTTGACATCAACGCCATCAAAATTTCCAAAAAGAGTACGAAAAATCCAAAATTGGGATGAAGGATGAAAAATACTTGTACAATGAATATCCGAAAAATACCTTACTGGAGCTTAATATATTTGAAAATTTCCAGATAGGCCTTCTCCAAAATCTCTAGATAAGTATCCCAACCAAACTTGAAAGTGTTGGAAATAGATACAAGTCCATTTAGCATATGGGCAAATTATTCTTTCTCATTTAACTTTGTCAATGTGAGATTACCAACCATATCTATACACTCCTTCTTATGTACACTAAGTGAATCTAGCTAGGGACTCACCAAACCTCTAAGACTTTTGGCTTTTCTTGTGATTCTGTCTTTTTCCTTCTTAAGAGAAGAAACTTGGGCTTCCAAAACCAAAATCTAACCATCAATGGATGTAATTAATTAATTCAATCCACCAAAAGAATTGGATATAGTTGCAATTTTCTCCTAAGATTCCTTAATCTTCTTATCCAAATTAAATGTAAGAAAATCTGTATTACAACATACTCTCTAAATATTTGTACACTACTTTAAAGAATTATCTATCAATTTCAACTTATCATTGATTTCCTTCCTTTATGACCCAATCATTTGATCAAATGCAACTCTCTTTGCCTGTGTGAATCTTTCTAGTGCTTGTCAGTTTGATATCTGCTAAAAGGATTGAAAATACTTTGAAATGTGCTCAATGGTTGTCTTAAGCTTGTTGGATGGGCTTGTTTCACTATTAAACTTTCACTCCGAGCCTAGTCTATGCAAAATAGTGATAGATTGATCAATAATCAATTTATCCATAGATCCCTCCTTCAACATTTTCTGTGTAGCCATCATCATGAGTTTAGTAGAGCTCATCTCGATTATGCTTTTCTTTTCAACCTTTGAGGTGTCAATTGACAACAATGATGGACTCACTATCGGTTCCCTGTCAGATTCCTCTTTCTTCTCCTTTGATGTTTTAACCTTTATATCTTCCTCACTTGCACCGGTGGCTTCGCCACTTGGTGCAGTCTCAGTTACTGTCGGTTCCTCCCTAGAAACTTTATCCTCATCCTATACATTTATATCTAGAAGACTATTGTCCTCAACATTAGAAACCATCTTCACACTCTGAGTATTTGTTGGTATCTCAAAATTTGTCTGTACATTTTTATCTATCAGGGGCTCAATTTTCACTATCTTAACATTTTGCAAGATTGAGGGTGAAGTACCCATAATACCCTTTCCTTTTCCTTCAACCGAGATGTCTGCAATATCTGTTTTTTATTCGCATGAAATATTAAAACCATAGTTCTCTTCAAATAACTTAACCCATGCCTTGTGGGTCTCTTTGATTATCTCATTTACCCTTCCTAACATAAGACTGATTATTCTATGTTTTTTGTTAAATATTTTTCTATCTATAACCTCAAGTGTCTTATCTATCTCCTCTCGAGCAATAGAAACACAAACAAATAACAACTCTTGTATCTTTATACGCTTGTCCTCTTGCATTGCTGATAGTCTCCTATCATCTAACATATCATACAACTGTGCTAGTATTTGGTCTTCAATTTCTAATAGGTCTTTCTTATAAATATCCAAATATTACAAAATTGCTTCCTCTACCTCTCTTTGGTCATTATTATCTAAATGTTCATAATAAAATTGTAGATTCTTTAACATACCATCTTTAGTAATTTCATCAACTAGCTCTGTACAAGTCTTTGGTGGAATTATAGTTACATTACTAGATTCAATTAACATATCAATGTCATCCTTCTTATTTCTCCTTTCAATACCGGATGAGGTTGAAGGTGTTTGTTTAGGAGTTCTTCTTTGTGTCAGTACCTTGATGGTAACTTTCCTAACCAGTTGCTTCTTATCCTCTACCTTAGTTTCTTCAGTTTTATTCCTTATTACCCTTTTGACTACCAATGGTGTGTCATCTTCAGATGTAGATTCAACTACAATAGGATCAATAAACATTTCTGGTTCTTTTCTCTTTCTTCCTTTCTCCATGATAACATCAATCAATGCTTTGATGTCATGTGAAAAATTTTCAACAAACTTACTTGCCTTACCTTCCTACTTCTCTTTTGTCTTCCAGTTGAACTCAGTTTCAACCTCTTATGTCTTCCTCTTAGTAATGCCAAAGGTTTTTACAGTTTCATCTACCGGTGCATTAATTAGCATCTTTGCATAGGCATCTAGAATCAGTGCATCAAATTCATAACCCATCTCCTTAATCCAGATCTTCTTGTCTTTGACTGCTTCCATGAGTGTTTCATCTTTCTTAACCATGAAGCATATGTTAGTTGAATATTTCTCAACAATGTGCTTAGGAACTCTCTCTCTAGATTTCATAGCCTTCTGGAATAACTTAAAATAACCCCAAACTTTGTCATCTATTTGACTACCCAATGAAGCAATTGACTATTTCAGTTGCCTCCCTACCAGGTTATCAAATTTCCTTTGTCTCTTCCCAAAACCGAGAGTCTCATTGATGAAAACCACCATTAAATAGACAATTAGGTTACCATACTAGAAAGTTCCTTTCTTTTCTCCTTTAATCTTTTCTAGGTTTATCAATAGTTCATGCAACATCCAACCAGATAGATCTAACTTCTCATTTTCTCTCATCATTTTATGAGCTACATAAATGCAGAAGCTAGAAACGGAATTTGTTACGTCCCAGAGACAACTGAGAGGAGGGGGGTGAATCAATTGTCTAATAAATTCAAACCAAAAACTAATTAACCAACTTAATGCTTAATACCGGTAAACTAGTTAAGTATGCCGGTAGACAGTGTTAATAGTAAATTGCTATACCAGTAAGGATTAATGCATGAAACATAAACATAAAGTCATCCACAACACATAACACCAATATTTGTATGTGGAAACCCTGTAAGGGGAAAAACCACAGTGGGAAACCTTACCCACAATTAGATGATACTACTACAGATAGTAAGTGTACATAAATGGGGTCTGCACATGCAGAAAGGCCAACAGCCTAGAGCTCACTGCTCAATCACAAAATGGGAGTCACACTGACTACAGTTGGATGGTTAAATCCAATAATAATGTACTGCATAAAATAGCATCTTCATATGTTAGATTCAGTACCAGTGTAATGCTGATATGCTTATACAAAAACCTAACTTCACCTTCAAATGATGTCTTCGTGTATATCCCTTCTTGATCTCGCATATACCTTCACTCAATTCTTTTTCGCATTTCACACTTGATTTTACAAATAATATAGTATCCGATGAAATAACTGATTAAACATGTCAGCTTGATGCATTTATATCAATAATAAATCATCTCCATAGTGTGCCATGCTGATTTGGAGAAGATAAACCTGCCGGTGTAACCCTAGATAACCTGGACCTATTTGCCGGTAAAAGAAAATATGCAAATATGAATATACCAATGATTAATTCTTCAAAAAAAAGTGTCCACATGATTTTTTTGACATTACCAAGTCTGTTCCATATTATTTCAAATAGCGGTGAACAATATATCCTGCTGGTGAACCGTATACTAGTAACTGTTGCACAGTTTACTTGTTTGTTGGTGAATGTTGCTGGATCTTCAAAGTGCTTGTTTTCAGTAGGTGTTGACATCAATGAAAAAACCATACCAAAGCACCAACAATCTCCCCCTTTGGCATTGATGGTAACACAAGATGGAAAAACCATCAAAGTGCCAAAACAGAAATGCCGAATACCAAAAATCAACAATCTCCATTTCTCCCCCTGGGAGTAACATGTGTTTATCCAAAGATTTATTTTCAATACCAATCTTTCCTCAAAAGATAATGTGTTTTTCCATAGATATCTCTCCCCCTTTAACATCAAATGCCAAAGCTACAAAATTTAAGACCATACAAAATACCAACTAGTCCCCCTGTGAAATAGCTTCCTCATCAAATACTAGAATAAATATTTGTCTTTTTAATTCTGTCGGCTGATGAAAATCATCAACTATCTAAGTCTCTACCGGTGGTGGTATGACTCCAAGATGATCTCTAAGATACTCAAAAGTCTCCTTAGGCAAAGGTTTTGTGAAAATATCTACAAGCTATTCTTTAGTATTCACATAAACCAGTTTTGTCTCCTTTTCTTCAACTTTTTCCCTTAGAAAATTCAGTTTGATAGAAACATGTTTAGTTTTAGAATGTAATACAAGATTATTAGATATATCAATTGTTGCAGAGTTATCACAATATATAGTAATGGGTTCCTTGCATTTTACCTTTATGTCTTTCAACATTTGCTTAAGCCATAATACCTGTGTACATTTAGTTGTTGCTGCAACATATTCTGATTTTGTTGTTGATAAAGATGTATAACTATGTTTCTTACTTAATCAAGAAACTAATCTCTTTCCAAGAAAGAATGCTCTTCCAGTGGTGCTCTTTCTATCATCCACATCTCCTGCCCAATTTGCATCTATGTATGCACATAGGTCAAAATTTTCATCTCTAAAATAACATAATCCAAGATTTGCTGTGCTTTGTAAGTACCGAAAAATCCTTTTTACTGTTGATTCATGATTTTCTTTAGGATTACTCTGAAATCTAGAAACAATACATACTACATTCATAATATCAGGCCTAGTTTGTGTCAAATACAGTAGACCTCCTATCATAGATTTGTATCTAGTTGGATTAATAGGTGTAGATTCATTCCTTTGAGATAATTTATCATTTGTAGTCATAGGTGTGCTTACCAGTTTAGAGTTCTCCATCCCAAATTTCTTTAGTAATTCTTTCAAGTACTTGGATTGACTAAAATATATACCTTTATCAGTCTGAGAAATCTGCAAACCTAAAAAAAAATTTATTTCTCCAATCATAGACATTTCAAATTCTTGCTGCATTTCAATAGAAAATTCCTTACATAATCCATCTTCTCCTCCAAACATTATATCATCAACAAATACTTCAATAATCAAGATGTCATCATTAGTTATTTTGTAATATAAATTGCTATCTGCATTTCCTTTAGTAAAACCAATCTTTAAAAGATACTTATCCAACCTTGCATACCAAGCTCTTGGGGCTTGTTTCAATCCATACAGAGCTTTTCTTAACCTGCAAACTATATCATTGTCATCTGTTAAAGAAAATCCATTAGATTGTTCAATATATACTTCTTCTTCAAGATCTCCATTCAAAAATGTACATTTGATATCCATTTGATAAACTTTGTAGTCCTTGTGAGCTCCAAAAGCCAAGAATAATCTAACTACCTCAATTTTGGCTACGGGTGCAAAGATTTCATTGTAATCAACTCCTTCTTTTAGAGAATATCCCTTACACACTAGTCTTGCTTTATTTCTGACAACCTTACCATCTTCATTAAGTTTGTTTCTAAATACCCATTTGGTTCCAATTACATTTTTATCTTTAGGCTAGGGAACTAATGTCCAAGTATTATTTTTCTCAATTTGTCCTAAGTCTTCTTCCATAGGTTTAATCCAAAATTTATCTTCACATGCCTCATTGATAGATGATGGTTCAATTTGAGAAATAAGACATACCTCTTCATTTTCCAATCTTCCTCTTGTCATAACTCCTTTGAATTTGTTTCCAATTATCTGATCTCCAGAATGATTCAATCTTACATACCGGGGTGTCTTAGTTTGTTGTTGTCCTTCAATTACTGTGGAATCTTCTGATGATACCAAAGTAACTGGATCTTCATTCTGTATCGATGGATTCAGTATATGTTCATTTGTCACAATTTCTGTTGCCGGTTCAGAGTCTATATACCTTGAAGTTCCTCTAAATTGTTCATCAGTCTTTACATTTGTACTCTCAACAATTTTCTGCAGTCTTTTATTAAAACATCTATATGCCTTTCTTTTAGATTAATAACCAAGAAATATTCCTTCATCACTTCTAGGATCAAATTTGCCAATATACTCATCTCTTCTAATATAACATTTACTTCCAAAAATTCTAAAATACTTAAGAGTAGGAGTATTACCAAACCATAGTTCATGAGGGGTCTGACCGGTTTCAACTTTGATGTGAACTTTGTTGAATGTATAGACAAAAATGCTAACTGACTCTCTCCAATATACATGTGGTAGATTTACTTTTGATAACATACTTCTTGCTGCATCCAAGATAGTTCTGTTTTTCCTTTCAACAACTCCATTTTGTTGTGGTGTCCGAGGTGCTAATAACTGTCTTCTGATTCCATTCACTTCACAGAATGTATTAAAGTCCTTAGATTTGAATTCTCCTCCTTGATCTGATCTTAATCATTTGATTTTCTTACCGGTTTCATTTTTAACCATTGCTTTGAATAGTCTGAACTTCCCAAGTGCTTCTGATTTTTCTCTGAGAAAAGTAACCCAACACATTCTAGAATAATCATTAATAATTAGCATGAAATATCTATCACCTTGTAAGCTTCTAGTTCTAGCTGGACCACATAAATCAGTGTGAATAAAATCAAGAGCATTATTGGATTTTTCTAGAATACTTTTGAAACTAGCTCTAACTTGTTTTCCAAATTGACATTCCTTACAAATTGTATTTTGAGGTTTCACAATCTTAGGTAGATCTCTAACTGCCTTAGAAGTACTGATTTTTACCATGCAATCAAAATCTACATGACATAGTCTCTTGTGCCATAACCAACTTTCATCTATATGTGCAATTAAGCATGCCTTTTCACTATTATTCAAATGAAAGATATTGCCTCTAGTCTGATTACCGGTTGCAATTTCCAAACTAGTTTTATTCATGATTTTGCATTTTCCATTTTTAAATTGTAACTAAAATCCCTTCTCAACTAATTGACCAACACTTAAAAGATTATGTTTTAATCCTTCAACATAGTAGACATTGTCAGTGTTATGCTTACCATCAAGAGATATTGAACCCTTACCTTTGATTGAACATGCTTTGTCATCTCCAAATCTTACTAAACCTCCATTGTATTCTTGAAGGTTCAAGAATTTACCTTTGTCTCCAGTCATATGATGTGAGCATCCTGAGTCAATGATCCATTCATCCTTTGTTTCAACTTTAGCTACTAGGGCTTGTTTTATCGGTGGAGCAGTAGGCGTCGGTTGATCTTCTATTATAGCAACAAAAACCCATCCATTGTCTACTGGATCCTCATCAGAATCATCAGTGACACCTTCAGCAGCAATGTAACAAGATTTATCTTTGTTCCTTTTAAATCTATATCTCTGATATTTAGGATTAGGCTTGTATGTTCTTCTAGCTTCTTCTCTTAGTCTAGCATGTCTATCAAAGCATCTTGAAGCCATATGACCAATCTTATTGCAGTTAAAACATTTAAAGGGTGCTTTACCTTCATACTTACTTCCAATTGGACCTTTTGGCATTTTCTTTGCAAATAGTGCTTCAAGTTCTTCAAGCTCTTCATTCTCCTTTCTGGATTCTTGAAGTTCTCTTGCATAAAAGGCTCTCCATTCTGATTTGTCAAATGATGGAGTAGATGATGTTGATGCTTTAAAGGCTAAATTGGTTTTTATAGTAGCAATAGGACCAAATTCCTCAATTTCAAAGGTTGAAAGTTTTCCAATCAATGTATCCCTAGTTACTGATGTATTAGGCATTGTTCTCAACTCATTTATAGTAGTAACCTTCATTTTATATGCCGATGGTAAACCTCTTAAAATTTTTGAAACAATTTCATCTTCACTCAGAGTTCCTCCACAACATTTAACTCCCAAAACAATTTCATTTACTCTTTCCATAAAAGAAAAAATCCTTTCATCTTCTTCCATTTTCAAATGTTCATACCTGACTCGGAAGCTTTCAAGTTTTGCAATCTTGACTGTGGAATCTCCTTCATTCAATGTTTCCAAATGATCCCAAATAGCTTTAGCAGTAGACCTATTTGATAATCCCATGATTTGTTGATCTGATAATGTGCTCAAAAGTGCTTCTCTTGCTTTGCAGTCATTTTCTTCATCTTTAGCTAAAGTAGTTGGAGCAGCTGACCAGCTATAGCAATAGTGTAACCATTCTTAGTAACTTCCCAGATGTCTTTACCAATGCAATTTAGATGTGTCTCCATTCTGATCTTCCATATCCCATAGTTGGTTCCATCAAGTTTAGGACTGTCTTTCCTGAAATAATTAGTAGACATTGGTTCTCCTCAAGTTGTTAAACTTCTACAAAAGAGGACTAAGCTCTCATACCAATTGTTAGGTCTTGGAGACAAATGAGAGGGGGGGGTGAATCAGTTGTCTAATAAATTCAAACCCAAAACTAATTAACCAACTTAATGCTTAATACCGGTAAACTAGTTAAGTATGTCGATAGACAGTGTTAATAGTAAATTGCTATACCGGTAAGGATTAATGCATGAAACATAAACATAAAGTCATCCGAAACACATAACACCAATATTTGTATGTGGAAACCCTGTAAGGAGAAAAACCATGGTGGGAAACCTTACCCACAATTAGATGATACTACTACAGATAGTAAGTGTACATAAATGGGGTCTGCACATGCAGAAAGGCCAACAGCCTAGAGCTCACTGCTCAATCACAAAATGGGAGTCACACTGACTACAGTTGGATGGTTAAATCCAATAAGAATGTACTGCATAAAATAGCATCTTCATATGTTGGATTCAGTACTGGTGTAATGCTGATATGCTTATACAAAAACCTAACTTCACCTTCAAATGATGTCTTCATGTATATCCCTGCTTGATCTCGCATATACCTTCACTCAATTCTTTTTCGCATTTCACACTTGATTTTACAAATAAGATCTTACATTTATACCATACCCTAAGACCAATTTTAGTAGGTCGTCTCTACAAGATATTACAATAAAATTATTTTACAAACAATATAGTATCCGATGCAATAACTAATTAAACATGTCGGCTTGATGCATTTATATCAATAATAAATCATCTCCATAGCGTGCCATGCTGATCTGGAAAAGATAAACCTGCTAGTGTAACCCTAGATAACGTGGACCTATTTGCCGGTAAAAGCAAATATGCAAATATGAATATACCAATGATTAATTCTTCAAAACAAAGTGTCCACATGATGTTTTTGACATTACCAAGTGTCTTCCATATTATTCTAGATACCAGTGAACAATATATCCTATCGGTGAACCATTTACCAGTAACTGTTGCACAGTTTGCTTGTTTTCTGGTGAATGTTGCTGGATCTTCAAAGTGCTTGTTTACAGTAGGTGTTGACATCAATGACAAAACCATACCAAAATACCAACAGAATTCAGATTGTTTGATTGTGTTACCTTATACCCAATAATCATGCTTCCAAATCTGATGTCTATGTCAGTGATAGTACTGATTCTTGTTGATCGCATGTCCAAAGTTGTGCTGGTGATTTTGTTGACTTGATCATTAGAAACCTTCTTCTTCAAACACTACCCATCCTTTGGTAAACTAGTGATTTCCCTGATGGCCTCCTTTGTAATATTATATGGTCTATCCAACCAGATAAATTCTCCATGCACTCTGCTCAAAACATACCTAAAAATTTCATCTTTGAATTTCGGAATATCCAAAATGCCCGTAAACCTAAATCCTCAATGTGCTTGTACTCGGGCTTAATGTTTCAATAATCTCCCATTAACTCATTCATGTACATGTTCTTGATATCAGATGTTCCGAAATCCTCAATGTGACAATGAATGTAAGTTCTTACATCTTCAACATACACAACTTTTGAAACATGAGAAAATGCACCAACCGAATCATCTAGAGTAGAAACATGTAGATATCGCTTCAAAGTCTGTCTCAGAGGGTCCTTGAACTCAACAATAGTCATATTTACAACAAATATAGGTACAGATGATGATCCTGCTTCCATGATTGAAGATAAATACCTATGAATCGTTGTTAGTGAAAGAACCTAAAGACCTCTTCCAATCACTGGTGAAATTGCTCAAGAAGATATTTGATCACACTGAATCACCTTAGACTCACTCTGAATCACTCCTAATCACTCTAAATGCAAGGTGATGAAAAATGAATTAGATTCAACATTTTATCCTTCAAGAAAAACTCTAATCCACATTGATATAAATGACTTCCGGTGGAAGATATCGGATCTTGATAAAACATCTCCATGCTGGATAAGCATATCCAATGTCTATAACATCTTCCATAACCTCTTTCCATGTCATACACAACATCTTCATGAATTTTTCCTACGCCTAAGGCATCTTCCTTAGTTACCAGTTGAGCTTCTTGCCAGTGCAAGAGCAACTGATGAATAGTAAGAGGGGGGAGTGAATTAGTATGCCAAAAATATTTGCACTTAAACACTTTGCAAGACTAATAGTAAACCGGTAAAATAGTTTAATAGACAAACTGGTTAACAAACATGCAAACCAAAGAGCTAATAATGCATTCACCCACAAAAGCACAAACACCATAACACAATAGATTTTGATGTGGAAACCCAAATGGGAAAAACCACGGTGAGATGGAACTCACAAGTAACTATCTGCAGAATAGGAACCAAACCAGTTAAGGTCAGACCCATTAAGGTCTTACAATGTTCTTTACTAGAACATATCCTGTTAGGAATCTCAATCTCTGTTAGGAGATAAGTCCAATTAAAGACTACCTTGCTAGAGGATTTTGGTTAAGGGCTACAAACTTGTCAAAGATGTGAGTAATCAACAAGTGTTTTATCTATCTAATAGCACAGACTGCTCAGTTAGATCCTTGATAGCTCATTCTTAATGCACTCCTAGATTACTTCAGTCTTCTACACATTCATATTCTTTCCAACTTCTCTACCACCTTAAACCCTACCAACAATATAAACTTTTGTTGCAATCTAATCAACAACCTACAACCCTAGACATGATGTCCTTATAAAGGAATCTGATTTCATGTTGGTCCAATAGGATTACATTACAATTTCCTAGGTTCAATGAACCTGGACATACTTGGTACCATGACACAAAAGAACCGTTAATGTTTCGGCACCATCAAACAATTGGTAGATGGTAACTCATCACAAAATGCCAGTTGGTAACTCATCACAGAGTATTACCAGTTCATACAAAATGTTGGTTGCCGGTTTGACAAAAATGAAGACTGGTAAAAATGTGTTATGCCGCTTTGGTCCTTCGTACCGCTTGGGGTCAACATGTCACTTCAGACCATGAAACACATTCTAAAAAAACATCAATAGTCTAAAGAGTATAATTCAACATACTGGTTGGAACAAATACCAGTTGTGCTCTAACTTATACATATAAAGAGAATCTCAATGCAAGTGTGTGTCCATCAATGACAATCACAACATAAACATAAAAAATGCCAACAATCTCCCCCTTTTGCATTGATGGCAACACTTAGGAAAATAAAATTTTGACATCTAAGTGTTTAACAACAAAATCAGGCCATTACCAAAATTGCTCCCCCTAAGCATATACACTATCCCTCTAACAATACAATGTATAGCATTTTTGCATATAGAGCATAAACATTGAGATATTCAAAGCATATAATCAAAATTTTGACTACCAGATACTTCTCCAAATAGAATTCTTCTCCCCCTTTGCCAACAATGACAAAGTACAGCTAAACAACCCTATTTTCATTTGATTTTAAAAATAATAAAAGTTTATGACAACAAGGAATGATACTTGTCAAAAACAGATTTAAAGTCCTCCAAGAATTGTTTCATCGACAAAGACCAGGACTCAAGTAGGGAGGTGGCTACTTCTTGCTTTGTCTACATCTGGGAGACCTATTCTTCCATGGCATCAATTGTGCTCATCTCCTATGTAACTGTTAAGGCATCCAGGTTCAGATAGCACTTCTGAAGAATTTGGAATCATGGGAGTAGAACCAGTTGTAGCTCCTGCAAATCTCTAGACCGAGTGTTGATCTCTTGCTCCATTTTTGCTGACTGGATGTGAAACCAGTGAATGGTTTGCCCATAAGTTGTAAAGGAATCATAAGGCAGCTTGAATGTGCTTAAGTAGGACTGCAAGTCTATTTCAAGTTTTTTCTTTTGAGCTAGCACATCATCATAGAATAGATGAGGTTGACAGATCTTGCTGAATAGCAGATTCCCCTCATCTAGAGTGTCCCTTATATCCTTTTGTTCTTTCTTCAGTTCAGTCTAGAGCTCATTAAACTTCTTCACCAGAGCTATATTAAGAGCTTTTTGATGCTCCTTGACATTAGCCTCTACTGCCTCTTCTAGACTCTACACCTGGTCATCCACTACTGTGCATAGGAGCTTGAGTTTAGCTAGTGATGAATCGGTGTTGGGAAGATTTGTACTGGGTATCAAACTGGTAAGCGTATCGACAACCTCTTGAATTACATCCTGCTTCTTCCATCGAATGATTTCAAGGCACTCTTGAGCTACCTTGATCCTCTACATTAGCTCCATTTCAATTGCAAACTAGAGATCGATAGGACTGGAGAGATTAGCTGGTTTGGCTTGACTCTAGATTGCCTTCAGAGTCTCCATCTGGGTGCTTTTCTCCGCTTCTCCTGCCTTGTCCTCTTCTACTTTCTTCTTCTTTGCTTCTCTCCTCTTCTTCGCTTCCTTATCCTCCTCTTCCTTCTTCCTTTTCTCTACTTCTCTTCTCTTTTCCTCTTCTTTTTCTTCCTCGTCCTTCTTCTTCTTCTCTACTTCCTTCTTCTTCTCCTATTCCTTACCTTCTTCTTCCTTCCTTTTCTTTTCATCTTCTTGCTTCTTTTTCTCTTCTTCATCCTTCTTCTTCTCCTCTTCATCTTTCTTCTTCTTCTCCTCTTCATCTTTCTTCTTCTTCTCCTCTTCATCTTTCTTCTTCTTCTCTTCTTCATCCCTTTTCTTCTTCTCTTCTTCATCCTTTTTCTTCTTCTTTTCTTCCTTTGTCGCTACCTGTCTATCCTTGGCTTTCTTATCAACCTGTTTAGCCTATTGCTACTACCCTGTTTCCTCAGATGGTGTTTCTTGAGTAACATCCTTAACATCTAGAGCATCAACATCAATGGTGTTGATTGGTTCAACAACCGGATTTCCTTCATCATCAAATACTTCATCCGATTTGGATATAACTGGTTCTTTTTTAGCTTGTTGGTTGGCTAGACGTGCTTTGTGAGTCTGGACAATGGTTCTCATATACAAATGAGTGTCTTTTTTGACATCATCAAGTCTACCTTCTAATAGCCAGAGTCTTCTTCTTCTAGTGAAGAAGAGTCCTTTATTTTGGTCAATAACATTAAACAATTCAGAATTTGACAGGTTGGGAAAGTACTGTGCAAAAACTTTCTCCCTAATTTCCTATTCCTTTTCTATGGCAATACGCCATCTATTGTCTAATGACATATATAAAGAATCTGGTGTCTAAGACTTAATCTCTGAGGGCGACCGATCATTAGCACATAAATATTAAATTATTTCCTTTTCAACTGCTTCCTTTTCATCATCATTAAGGTCGTCAAAACACTCAATTAAGTTATTTAGCACTTTTCTCCTAATATTCTTTATTGTTCTTTGACAATGTGTCAAAGGTTTGTAGGAAGAGATATCTATATTTACCAGTGTAGAAGATGCCAGTTCATTCTTTGTCTACCTCTTTGCTTGACGTGTTTTCTTTGGCTTTTCTTCAGACACAATTTCTTTTGAGTCTGGAGAGGTATTCCTTGTCTTCCTCTTTCTCTCAAACACTTTAGCCGATGTTGCTTCCAGTTTCTTCTTGGCTGGTGACCTCTTGGTCACTTTTGGAGTTGTAGTAGTAACCAGTGCTGATGCTGTAGGCACTGCCTTTACCTTCTTTACTGCTAGTTCTTTTTCCTTCATTGTTGGTGGTTCCTCAATCGGTGCTATCCTCTCTAGGTAGGTGTCGGTTCTCTTCACCTTAGGATCAAGCGGTGAGGTAATAAGGGTAGAGGCATACCCTTCTAGCATATCGTACATCACCTCATAGCCCATTGGCTCCACTTCTTCCTGTCTAGGCTCAATAGCCTCCATTATGCATTTATCTACTTGGATGGTGAAGCAGATATCATCTTCATATTTCTTGATGATGTCACCTGATATCCTCACTCTTTGGCTCATTTTCCTTCTAAACTCATCAAAGTACTTGTTCAAAACATCAAGGTAGCTGGTTCCAATTGCTTCAATGCTTTCCTTGATTTGCTTGGTCATCGGTTGGTCACCAGACCATTGGACATCTCCTACTCCTGGAAAGTAGCCTTGGAAATAGAAGAACAACCCAACTAGTAGTTGTCCAAACTTAAACCTAAGTGCATTATCTTGTTTGATCAACTTTAGATTCAACAGGAGTTGTCTCTGCATACCAGTGCACAGATCAAATGACTCATCCTCCTTTATCATCCGGTAGGTGACATTTACCGCTACAATAGATACAAAGTTAATTCTGCTAGCTGAGAATGTCCAGTATCCAATCACCATACATGCATACTTAACCAGATCATCCTTGATAGAATTTACTGTCATGCCTCGTGAGTTGCTCACTGAACTAGTGAGCTTGGACATTTCAGTTTTGCTTACCGTCCTCAGGGCTAGCACTTCCCCTATGTTGTAGAATCTAATGACTGCATGAATTGTCTGCGACGTGATATCATGTGTTCTCTCCAAGTATGTCTTATCACCATAGACTCTGCTCAGAATGATCCTTATATGATCCTCTATGAAATCCTCCAGGAAGTAAACAACATTGTGGAGCTTTTTCTTCTGCAAAATATTAAACTTTAGTTTGATCTTCTTATCTTTTCCAAAAAATAAACCTAACTAGGTGTGGATAGCTAGAGACCCTAGGTCTTCTATCTTGCAATCTATATAGTTAGAAATTTTGTCTTCTACTATCACACTAGCCCAAACTTGTGATAGGGCATTATACTTGGACTTCCATTGAATAAAACTTGTAGACTCACCAGATGCACTAGAACTGGTATGAGTTGCGGAAGCCATGATAGAAATCTTAAGAACTCGAGAAATACCTTTTGAAACATGTGAAATTAGGGCTTGCCAATTCTCCTTCACTTCACACTCTGTCAGTTGCTGAATCACCGCTTTGTGTTCTCCACTTGACCATTTACAGTTTGAATTTGAATGTCCTTCGCAGTTTCTCAATTTCTTAAAATCTTTGCTCAAATCGCCTTTTCGTCACTATGCTCTTTGAAAAAAATTTCTTCGCTTGAAAATTGATAGTGGGAAATGATTTGAAAAATTCTTTTAAACATATTCCTCACCTACCATCATTAATGCTCCTCCATTAGGGTGTAAACCCTAATTTGCCTTTTTACTATTTTCGGTCTTCTACCAAATGACAGGTATCACATACTAGTTAAGGACTTTTACTAGTGTAAGCCAGGGGTTCGAAACATTTCTCCATTTGCTCCCCCTAAGCTTTTTGTAGCTTAGTTTGTCGGTTTCATGATTTCCACACTAGGTGCAGAAACCGGTTCCTCTTGTAACACCATTGGTTTCTCTTTCCAGATTTTGTTCATGTCTGCTTGAATAGTGTCAACATCAATGTTTCCTCCTAGAGTGACTAGTATATCATCAGATATGTTCCTTCTTGATCTACAGAATCTGGCAATGTGACCCGGTTTCCTGCAGTGATAGCAAACCAATCCAGGTGCTCTCCAAGGTCCATTGTTCATGTTTTCATTCTTCCTTCTATATGTTGCAGCAGTGTGACCATGACCATGACAGATCATACAATTTTCTCTCCATCTGGTTGCCAATTGATAACCACCGCTTCTTGGCTGATGATTGAAGGCATTAAACCGATTGTGATTCCAGTTCACAAAAGGTTCAGGACCAACTCCTTAGGTCCTCTGAGGATATCTTCCAGTGTTATTCATAATAGACTTGCATTCTGATGCTCTATGCCCATGTTTCATGCATAACAGTTACCATCAAATCTATAGGATCTAGGCTTATCATTTAGGAAATAAGGAAAATTGTTGTAAACCTTACTCCTACACACATTTGTAGTATGTCCTTCTTTAAGACAGTTGAAACAAACAGGTTTAAACTTTTTCTTACCTTTATCCTTTGATACCAGTTGTTTCTTTGATGTTCCAGCATTTGTACCAGAGGTCTCACCTTCCTCATGACCAGAATAACCAAGTCCATTGGTATTCTTGACCGGTTTGGTAGATTCAAGCTTTTGCTCTAGCTTGACAGGGCTCTTGTTGAACTTAGCAAGTATTTCCTTTGACTCAAAGAGTTCTTTGGAAATAGCAGCATTTGTTACCAACAAGTTTTCATTCTCAGAGATGATAGTGTTTAGTTCTCCTTGCATGTCTTCATTTTCCACTTTGCTTGCATGGAGTTGAGCATTTATGGCACTCATCTCTTGTTTCAGCTTGGAGATCTCATGATCTCTTTCTTTCACCAGATCTTCAGCTTTCCTCCAGTTCTCAAGCTCTTGACACATCCAGATAGTCAGTCCTTCCAACTCCTTTATCAAGTTGGAGTTTGATTCATTCAACTTATTTACTTCAGCAATTGGGGCTTCCATGTCTGCTTCATCTGAAGAATTATTTTCAGATAGCTCCATCAACTTTTTTGCATGTTCTCTTCTTTTTGCTTGAGATGCCTTGTATTTGAACATAAGATCATCATAGGCTTTCTTCGACTGAGTGAGCTGGTGTGTAAGTTCCCTCAAAGTGTATTCCCCCATATCTCTTTCCAAGTGGTTAAACTTATAGAAAGGTTGGCTCTGATACCAATTGATGAATACTAAGAGGGGGAGGTGAATTAGTATGCCAAAAATCTTTGCACTTAAACACTTTGCAAGACTAATAGTAAACCAGTAACATAGTTTAATAGATAAACCGGTTAACAAACATGCAAACCAAATAGCTAATAAGGCATTCACCCACATAAGCACAAACACCATAATACAATAGATTTTGACATGGAAACCCAAATGGGAAAAACCATGGTGAGATGGAACTCACAAATAACTATCTGTAGAATAGGAACCAGACCGGTTAAGGTCTTACAATGTTCTTTACCAGAATAGATCCTGTTAGGAATCTCAATCTCTGTTAGGAGATAAGTCCGATTAAAGACTACCTTTCTAGAGGATTTTAGATCCACAGATGTGAACCACCTTGTTAGAGGATTTACAAAAAGGCTTTTGGGCCTACCCGATTAAGGGCTACAAACTTGTCAAAGATGTGAGTAATCAACAAGTGTTTGATCTATCTAATAGCATAGACTGCTCAGTTAGATCCTTGATAGCTCATATTTAATGCACTCCTGCATTACTTTAGTCTTCTACACATTCATATTCTTTCCAACTTCTCTACCACCTTAAACCCTAGCAACAATATAAACTTTTATTGTGACCTAATCAACAACCTAAAACCCTAGACATGATGTCCTTATAAAGGAATCTGATTTCATGTCGGTCCAATAGGATTACATTACAATTTCCTAGGTTCAATGAACCTGGACATACTTGGTACCATGACACAAAAAGCACCGTTAATGTGTTGGCACCGTCAAAAAATCAGTGGATGGTAACTCATCACAAAGTATTACCAGTTCATACAAAATGTCGGTTGTTGATTTGACAAAAATGAAGACTGGTAAAAATGTGTTATGCCGCTTTGGTCCTTCATACCGCTTGGGGTCAACATGCCACTTCAGACCAAGAAACACATTCTGCAAAACATCAATAGTCTAAAGACTATAATTCAACATACCAGTTGGAACAAATACCAGTTGTCCTCTAACTTATACATATAAAGAGGATATCAATGCAAGTGTGTGTCCATCAATGACAATCACAACATAAACATCAATAAATGCCAACAACAACCTCCTCTGCGAGTTGAGTAACTAGATCATTCCCATCAACAGATTGATCTGTTGACTTTCTAACCCATATCGAGGTATGATCTTTCCAGATTTCATTAGCCTTTTCTTTCCCTTCCTCATTTGATCCTCCATTACAAACTGGTGGATTTCTGCTTCTACAGAATTTAGCAATATGTCCAACCTCATTATGTGCATAACATGTAACTTTGGTCTTTTGAATTGCTTTGCTAAAACTGGTATAATTGTTTGACCTTCACTGATTAGCCATATGTCCAAATTTTTCACATACATAACATTTTACATTCATTCTGCAATCTTCTATTTTATGACCATTCTTATTATAATTAGAACATTGACCAGGAGCAAAATTAATGTTCTGATTTTCTCTATTTCTACATTACCTAGCCATGTGACAAAATTTATTACAAATAAAGCATCTACGATTAAATTTATAAGAATTAAATTGCCTTACCGATGCCTTATGGTTTTGATCACCATTTGCAGTACTAGAACTCTATCCTTGTTCAAATCCAAGTCCGCTAGAATCTCCATTTTGCCTTTGTCTTTTCAATAACTCATCTAGTTGTTCTTAACTAATCTTGATTTTTTCTTTATACTCACTTGCAATAGTCAGATCATGTCTCAAAATTATCATTTTTTTCTCAAGCTCTTGTTCACTACTCTGGGATTGTACTAAATCAGTTCTCAACATATCATTCTTATGAACCAACCTACCACATTCTTTAAATTTATTCTTCAGAGATACAACAAGATTTTCTTCCTTTTTCTTCTGGTCTTCAATCTCCTTAGACATTCTCATAGTTATATCTTCCATTTCATTCCTCGTGACCATGTTCTCCTGACTCAACTTCTAACATTGTTCCTTAAGTGCATCTTTCTCTTCATCATCCTGATTTTACAAAATTTTCTTCCTCCTAGCTTGAACAGATGATAGCCTCTCCTGTAGGACAAGAATGAATTATTGAGCAGAATTCAATTCATCTTGTAACTTCAAGTTTTTTATCCTTTCGGCATCATAATCTTCAAGTGCTACCTGAATTTTCTTTTCCAAACTCATATCCATGGATTTTAGATTCAAGATCTTCCTCAAGCTATTAAACTTCCTCTGAGGTACAAGTCTCTGATACCAATTTTAACCTTATTAAAACATGCATACACCAACCGGTATACCACTACATAATAATCCAATCACATAAATGGATACCATAACACACAAAATTAAACATGGAAAACCTCAAAGAGGAAAAAACATGGTGGGATTTGCAACCCACAATATCAATTCACTGGCCATATGAAGAGATATTACAAAATATAGGGGCTTGCACTTGCAGGAAGTCTTACAGCCTAGAGCACACTAATCAATCACAAAATGAGTCATACTGCCTACATACAAATCAAGACTACAATCTGGACAAATGAATAAACTGCTAAGATAGCATCTTCTATGCATGAATACAGTTATGGTTAAGATATGTCTGTTCCAGTCTGAAATCCTAAACTATTTATTGGAATACCTCTTTACATAAATATCATCACATACATGATCTCTCTCATATGTTTCACATCTCCCTTTTCATTTCCTTCCACATTACATATTACAAAATGATTTTACCAAGTAACCTATATACCCTTTACATTTTTTCATACCTTATATCGGTTTACAAAGATTATTACAATATCAATATACATGTCAGCTAGTTAACATAAATACATGAATATCAAAAACAATTGTCGATGTCGGATATCCAAAAAATGTGAGCCTTCAATATTGGTAACCTTATTGTAAACCTTATTGGCTTGCATTACCAGTAACCTGAGAATTCCTTTCATCCTGCCATTGTCGATACTGGTGCCAGTGTCGATGAAGTGTCTGTGAAGTGCCTGTCAGTAAACAACTAAACCAACACATGAAGTCAGAATAGATTTCCATGTTTCTATCAATGAAAAGATATTGAAACCAACCAATTGAGTGTAAATTGTGAACATGAAGATGTCTTTGAATGGGTCATTGCAAGAAGCCAACAATGGTTTAAACTTAGGCTTCAACCAAGTGCCATCAGGGAAAAGAAGAAATGAAAGGGTACTATAAATCCTTAATCTAAAACAACTAAGGAATATGTGAGGTAGACAAGGTCTGAATATAGGAAGAACATTCTAGTGCACTAGGAAGCTGCTAAATCTATTATTGGTAAAGAATTAATGAAACAATTAGATGCAAAGATTTAGGATTCTCAACTCCTGAAGACAACAAATGAGCAAGACATAAAAACTAGGTTGTTCTCCATGACAGAAGAATCTACTAGACCCATTGTACCTATCATTAGCATTGTTCCGGGAGAGGGTATCTCACATGTACAAGATGAACAAACTACCCCTTTATCCCAAGCTCCTACAACAACTACCAAATCAACTCATCAATGAGTGATTATGCACAACATTAAATTAGATTTACATGAGAATGATGAGCCAATTGAAATAGTATTTCGTAAGAATAAAAAAAACTCTATGCAAAGGCAAGCTACCTCATCAGAACATCTAAAAGAAACTATATTAGACTAGGTGTCTTCCACCTCACAAGATGAGAAACCTACTCAAGAATTTAATGATGAGCTCAAGGATAAAATTGTGGAGACCACCCAAACATAGTTTAATGAGGTACTAGTAGAAACCATGGAGGTGGATGAGCAATATGAAAAAGATGAACGAATGGATCTTATCAAGCAAACTATGCCATTTGCTAGATCATTCACTTGCTGATTACTCACATCTTTGACAAGTCAGAAACCCTTAACTGGGTAGGCCCAAAAAAGCCTTTGTAAATCCTCTAACAAGGTGGTTCACATCTATGGATCTAAAATCCTCTCACAATATAGTCTTTAATCGGACTTATCTCCTAACAGAGATTGAGATTCCTAACAGGATTTGTTCTGGTAAAGAGCATTGTATGACCTTAACCAATCTCATTACTATTTTGTAGATAGTTACTTATGAGTTTCATCTCACCATGGTTTTTACCATTTGGGTTTCCACATCTAAATATCTTGTGTTATGGTGATTGTGCTTCTATGGTTGAATGCCTTATTTGCTATTTGGTTTTCATGTGTGTTAATCGGTTTGTTTATTAAACTGTTTTACTAGTTTATTGCTAGGTTGTTAGAGTGTTTAAGTACAATATTTTTTGGTATACTAATTCACCCCCCCTCTTAGTATTCATCAATTGGTATCAAAGCAAACCTTTCTATAAGTCTAACAACTTGAAAAGAGATATGGGGGAATACACTATGAGGGAACTTACTCATCAGCTCACTCAGACTGAGCAAGCCAATGATGAACTTAAGGTCAAATATAAGGCCTCTCAGGCAAAAAGAAGAGAGCATGCTAGAAAACTGATGGAGCTAACTGAAAATACTTCTTCTAATGAAGCAGACATGGAAGCCCTAATTCAAGAAGTTGAAAAATTGAATAAGTCCAATGCCAACCTAAAAAGGGAACTTGAAGGACTAACTATTAGAATGTGTCAAGAGCTTGAGAACAGGAGGAAAGCTAAAGATCTGGTAAAAGACAAAGATCATGAGATCTCCAAGCTGAAGTGAGAAATCAGTGCACTTACTGCTCATCTTCTTGAAAATAAAATGGAAAAGAAAGGAATCCAAGGTGAACTAAACATGGCTATTTTTGAGAATGCAACCTTGAAGGAATCCAATGCTATTATTTCCAAAGAACTCACTAAGTCAAATGAAATACTTGCCAAATTCAATAAGAGCATTGTCAAGCTAGAACAAAAGCTTGAATCAGCTAAACTGGTAAAGAATACCAATGGACTTGGTTTCTCTGATTATGAGGAAGTTGAGACCTCTAGAACAAAAGATGGAGCATCAAAGAAATAACCAGCATCAAAGGATAAAGGTAAGCACAAGTTCAAACCTATTTGCTTTAATTGTCTCAAGGAATGACACACTGCTAATGTATGTCGAAGTAAGGCTTACAATAATTTTCCTTATTTTCTAAATGATAAGCCTAGACCCAATAGATTCAATGGAAATTGTTATGCATGCAACAAGTTTGGGCATAGAGCATTTGAGTGCAGGTCTGTCATGCACAATACCGGAAGGTATCCTCAAAGGAGTCAAGGATTTTTTCATGAATACTCTAAGAACCAAAACCCAAACCAGTTTAATACCTATAGTTATTAGTCAGGTAGCGGTGGCTATCAAGCGGCAACCGGATGGAGAGAAATTTGTGTGATTTGTCATGGTCATGGTTACACTGCTACAACATGCAGAAGGAAGAATGGAAATATGAATAATGGACCTTGGAGAGCACCTGGAATGGTTTGCTATCATTGCAACAAATTGGGCCATACAAAAAGATTCTGTAGAACAAGAAAGAGTATATCGAATGATATACTGGTCCCTCCAGAAGGAAAGATTTATGTTGAAATTGTTCAAGCAGATATGAAGAAAACCTGGAAGAAGAAGCCAGAAGAAGTGATTCAAGAAGAACCAGTTTCTACACCTAGTGTGGAAGTCATTGAACCGACAAACTAAGCATCAGAAAAGCTTAGGGGGAGAAAACAATGAAATATCTCTAACCCCCAGTTTACACCGGTAAAAGACCTCAACTGGTATGTGATACCTATCAGTTCACAGAAGACTGGAAATGGTAAAAAGCAAATTAGGGTTTACGCCCTAATAGTGGAGAATTTATTATGGTAAGTGAAGAACTTGTTTAAAAGTATTTTTCAAAGTCATTTTTCACTTATCAGTTCATGAGAAAAGAAGTTTTCAAGCATAGAGCAAAAGAAAGCGATTTGGATTGTGATTCAAATAATTTAACAAAATCATGAAGAAGAATCAAAAGCAAACATCTCTTTGTGAAGTATATAACACAAAGCAGTATTTCAGCAACCAAAGGAGTGTAGCAAAGTTTAAATTGCATGCCCTAAATTTTGACTTATGAAGGTATTTTTCTCAATTCTCTATTTATCATGGCTTCCGCATCACATGCTAGTTCTAGTGCACCTGATGATTCTGTAGACTTCATTCAACGGAAGGCAAAATACAATGCCGTATCTCAAATACCCGTTGGTGTTATAGTGGAGGAAGACATTTCCGATTACATTGACTATAAGATTGAAGATCTAGGAACTTTGGTGATCCATTCTCAGTTGAGTTTGTTATGTGGGAAGGACAAAAAGATTAAACTAGAATTCAACATTCTAGAAAGAAGAAACTTCACAATGTTGTCTATTTCCTTGAAGAATTTTCACATGATCACATCCGCATTATTCTGAGCAGAGTACACGGTGAAAAAATGTACTTAGAGTGGATGCATGATATTACACCAGAAGCAATTCATGTCATCATAGGTTTCTACAACGTCGGTGAAGCACTAGCCTTAACGAAGATTAGCAAGACAAAAATGACTAAGCTCACTGGTTCAGTGAGCGACTCATGGGGAATGACTGTCAATTCCATCAAGGATGATCTAGTCAAATATGCATGTATGGTGATAGGATACTGGACATTCCATGCCAGCAGAATCAACTCTATCTCTGCTACAGTGGTAAATGTCACTCACAGGATGATCAAGGAAGATGCATCATTTCATCTGTGCACTTGTATGCAAAGACAACTTCTGTTAAACCTCAAGTCAATCAAACAAGACAATGCCTTGAGATTTAAGTTTGGAAAACTATTGGTTGGGTTGTTCTTCTACTTCCAAGGCTATTTTCCAAGAGTAGGTGATATTCAGTGGTCTGTTGACCAACCGGTGACAAAGCAAATCAAGGAAAACCTACAAGTGGTATGAACTAGTTATCTGGAAGTGCTGAACAAATACTTTGATGAGTTTAGATGCAAAATGAACCAAAGGGTAAGAATATCCTGTGATATTGTCAAGAAATATGAGGAGGACATCTACTTCACCATCGGAGTTGATGAGTGCATAATGGAGGTGGTTGAGCCTAGACAGGAAGAAGTGGAACCAATGGGATATGAGGTAATGTATGACATGCTGGGTATGCCTCTACCCTAATCACCTCGCCCCTTGATCCAAAGGCAAAGAGAACCAAAACCTATTTGGAAAGGGTTACACCGGCTGAAGAACCCTCAGTAAAGAAGGGAAAGGCAGTGCCTTCATCATCAACACCGATTATCACAGCAAGTCCCAAAGTGACCAAGTGGTCACCAGCAAAAAATAAACTAGAAGCGGCACCTGCCAAAGTCTTTGAGAGGAAGTGGAAGACAAAAAGAAATACACCAGACTCAGAGGACACTGTCTCTGAAGAACATCCTAAGAAGACTAGGCAAACAAGGAAAAAGACAGAGTGAACCAGCAACATCTGCACCGGTAAATATTGATATTTCCTCTTACAAACCTTTGACACATTGTCAAAGAACAATTAAGAATATTAGAAGAAAATTACTTGGTGATTTGAAAGAGTGCTTTGATGATTTTAATGATGATGAAAAAAAGGAAGTTGAACAGAAGTTGAAAAGGAACAAGAAATAAGAGAGGAAGTATTTGCACAATACTTTCCTAATGTGCCCAAAATAGAACTATATGAAGTGGTGGAGAGATATAAGGGCCTCTTCTTCATGAGAAGAAGAAGACTCCTATTGTCGGAAGCAAAAGTTTTGAAAGTGGTCAAAGATACCCACTCCCTTGCTCAATCAGCTTTAAGATTGCACGAAGTGGCTGAAGCCAATAGGAAAACTGAGCAAGAACCAGAAATCACTCAACCAGATGAAGTATATGACAGTGAAGGAGAACCGGTCACTACTCAATTGGACCCGATTGATGTTGATGCCTTGAATGGTGAAAATGTTACTCCAGATGCACCAATAGAAATAGAAGGTTAGGAGAAATAGGAGGAAGACAAGAGAAAATAGGCAGAGAAAGTGAAGAAGAAATAGGAGGAAGAAAATAGAAAATAGGCAGAAATGGAAAAGAAGCAAAAGAAGGAAGAGAAGAAAAAAGCAGAAGAGGAGAGAAAAGAGGAAGAGAAGAAAAAGGAAGAGGAGAAGAGGAAACTAGAAGAGGAAAAGAGAAGAAAGGAAGATGAGAAGAAGAAACAAGAGGAAGAGAAGAAGAAGAAGGAAGCAAAACAGGAAAAGTAGAAGAAAAAGGAAGAGGAGAAGAAAAAGGAAGAGGAGAAGAGAAAGGAGGAGGAGAAGAGAAAGGAAGAGGAGAAGAGAAAGGAGCAAGAGAAAAAGAAGCAGGAAGAGGAGAAAAAGAAGAAGGATGAAGAAGAAGAGAAGCAGAAAGAAGAGGAGAAAAAGAAGGGAGAAGAGGACAAGAAAAGAGCTAAACAAAAAGAGGGAGCGACATGGAGAACTTAGATGGAGACCCCAAAGGCAACCAGTAGTAAGCCAAATCAGCTAACATTACCAGTCCCATTGAACTCTAGTCTGCAAGAATAGAGGTAGAGATAAGAAATCGAACATGTAATTTGTACGAACTTCAACTGGTCCTACTACCAAGACTACAAATTTTTCAGAAATGCTATCTAAATCTAGATGCCCTAATGGTCACTCAAGAGATGAGTACCCTGGATGCCATGGAAGAGCAGGTCTATCAGATGCAAATGGAGAATGAGGTTGCTACCTCATTGCTTGAATCATGGTCTTTATCCATGAAGACATTTATGTAGGACTTTAAATCACTTTTTGACAAGTTTCACTCTTTATTGTCATAAACTCTTTAAATCAGTTATTAATGCTAATAGAACAGGGGTTTTTTAGCTATACTTTGTCATTATTGGCAAAGGGGGAGTAGTATTCTATTTTTTTTATTTTTTTTGGGGGAGTAGTATTTTGAATTTTAATGCATGCTATGTATACTTTCATGTTTATCTCAGTAAAGAAGTAGTATACATTGTATTTTTTGCAAAAGGGAGAGTGTATATGCTTAGGGGGAGTAAATTTGATTATGGCATAATTTTGTTGTAAAACACTTAGTTGTCAATTTTTTTTTTCCTAAGTGTTGCAATCAATTCCAAAGGGGGAGATTGTTGGCATTTTGATGATTATGTTGTGATTGTCATTGATGGACACACACTTGCTATAAGATCACTTTGTGAATGTATGAATTATGCTCAACCAGTAATTGTTCCAAACCGGTATCACGTTGTAGTATTTAGACTATTGATGTTATGAAGAAGTGTTTACCAATCTCAAGCGGTATAAAGACCCAAGTGGCATAGAGAGATCAAGCGATTTAAGGATCTCAAGCGGAGTGGAGCAAAGGAGCTAGAAGCGGCAGTTATCTTTTTCCCAGTCTTCAAGTTTTGTCAATGGGAAATCTGTTTGAACTGGTATTACTTTGAGTTACCAACCGGTAATCAAAAAAGTTGTATAAACTGGTAATACTCTGTGATGAGTTACCAACCGGTATATTCTTGTGATGAATTTCCATCCACCGACACTTTGATGGTGGTTTTGTGTCATGTTACCAAATGAGTCTAGATACAATGAACCTAGGAACTTGCAATGTAATCCTATTAGACTGACATGAAATCAGATTCCTTTTAAGGACATCATGTCTAGGGTTTTATATGTATGTATGAGTGTAGTTGTAAGGTTGTGTGTTCGTTGAAGCTCTTGTATGTACGATCTTAACTAAGAAGATCAATTCTATGTACTGCAATAGAGTGTGGATTTACTGAAGAGTGAAGTAACACTGAAGAGTATTAGCTATGAGATACAATGGATCTAATCAAGCAGACTGTGCCATTTGATAGATCATTCACTTATTGATTACTCACATCTTTGACAAGTCAGAAATCCTTAACCGAGTAGGCCCAGAAAAGCCTTTGTAAATCCTCTAGCAAGGTGGTTCACATCTGTGGATCTAAAATCCGCTCACAAGGTAGTCTTTAATCAAACTTATCTCCTAATAGAGATTGAGATTCCTAACAAGATATGTTCTGGTAAAGAACATTGTATGACCTTAACCGATCTGGTTACTATTCTGCAGATAGTTACTTGTGAGTTTGATCTCACTGTGGTTTTTCCCATTTGGGTTTCCACGTATAAATATCTTGTATTATGGTGATTGTGCTTCTATGGGTGAATTCCTTATTTGCTATTTGGTTTGCATGTGTGTTAACTGGTTTGTTTGTTAAACTAATTTACCAGTTTACTGCTAGAATATTAGGTTGTTTAAGTACAGTACTTTTTGGTATACTAATTCACCCCCCCTCTTAGTATTCATCAACAATAACATTGACAACACCATGGTGTAAGTAAAGACAAGAAAGAATAACCACATGTAACCCATATAGTGACTACTAAGATAGCCACGCAAGGTAAGAAACAAGATGATAGCATGCCATAATGGCTTAGATTTAGTTTTCGAAAGAAAAGAAGGTGGTCCTACTAAGAATTATCTTATAAGAAGTGGTTGTTGGGTCACCAAGAAGAGTCAAGAAATATAAAACCTTATACCACCTCTCAAGAATTGACTCCACATATGTTATAGATAGTATTGCCACCCCTATAAAGGGTATGGAAGGAGAAGGAAAATCTTATTCGAAATATCAAATCTCTCAAGTGAACCTTGGGAAACAAACTAAATGGGAAGAAATAGCCTCTTTGGTTGTGCTGATAGAGAGTATAAAGACAAGGATGGAAAAAGGGCACAAATAAAAGAAAGAGGTCAAAGCTCAGCTACAACAATATAGATTTATTCTCACAGAGATGGTGATACCTCTTGATTTGAGGCCCAAATATTCTCAACCTTCCACCTCGACACTACCACAAAAGGAGGTGAAATCATTATATGCAATGAGGAAGGTGGCCATTTCTATTAAAAATTAGACTAGAAGTCAATTGAGAAAGTTAAGGATGTTCCTCAAAGAAACTATAGACATATATGAGGATTCTAACGTCCTTGAAAGGCATATGATCATACACACCACCTAATGGAAAGCTCAAATTACCAATTTTGCAACAAGTTAAAGTGGTGATGAAGATTAAAGATCTAGGTGAGGAGGTAATTAAGAAAGAAGACCTATTAGGAGGAGAGGACACTAATGTTATACAAGCCTCTATCTATGCTTTGGAATTCAAATTAGATATTTTAAACCAATGTAGAGCCAAATGATTATAAAATCATCCACCTCTCTTAATCCTCCTTGATGAATATGAGTAGTATGTTGTAAGGGTCTTGGGTAAACATGGGTTGGAAGTCCTCCGAATAGGCTCACTCAACCATGAGGAAGTGTTGAAGAAATGGAATGCATACAAGTCTAAAAGTTTCTCTTCAATCATTGAGTTCAATACGGATGTCATAGAAAGATACATGTACCTTGTCCTCAAATCTTACCAAGTGACTCAAATAATAGATATCTTGATTGGTATAATGGAGGAACAAAGAGAAAGTTTAAAGGTTGCCAATTTTTGCATTCAGTACTTGACGAGCCAAATACAAGCCTTAGTGGAGGTCTATTTGGAAAACTACCAGAGCTACAAGCAAAATAGGCAGTAAACAAGTAGGTCATTCTTAGTGTATTCCTAGTGTTTGCAAGACAGGAGGTGTAGTCATAACTCATGGGAATTGGACACACAAATTTGACATTATTTCACCTAGGTATGTGTTCAAAATGCACTACACCACCAAGCCCTATCTAGATGAAATTGCTACTACAATCAATGGTCACATATTGTTTAATGCTAGTTGAGTGAGGTTCAAAAGTAGTGACTTGCATGTCAACTGCAACCTCCACCATTTTGCAACTAGGTCATGGGCTTAGTTAACTCCTAGAGTGTAGGGGGTAAGAAACTATAATTTTAATAAATGGAGCTATTTTGAGGGTCCGAAAATTGAAGATTGGAGGCCAAAGTTAAGAATTTATTTAGAGTATTTTTATTTATAGAAATTTTAATTTTAAATATTGTTGAACTTTTATAGTATCAGATTTCGCTAGTACCTATTATTTCCTCAATTAATCAATGCAATTTGCTTCATGGATCACATGTTTTATGATCTTTGTTGATTGAAATTTAGTATTTATTTCATCTAAAGTCTACTATCATTATGGATAGCATAATTGTTGTAAGTAAGTGTGGGTTTCATGATAGCTTAATTTGATAGTCAATTTTTTCTTTATGTGGGATCATAGACCTTGCAGATAGATGGAAAGTTATACTAGTTTCTATTTGGTTTATCATTAATAATATTTTATCACTTGAAATATTTCTTCCAAGTTTAACATTCTTGCATGGCTATTTTTGTTTATTCTCGATAGCTTATCTCTTTTGCATTTTACTTTTGACTAGATCTATGTAAGTCTCTATTGCAACCAACATACCACCTTGATTGAACAATTTACATAGGCCCTAAACTATCCCTACATAGTTGTGACCTAATGAATACGACCTTGTAGAGTAGGGATTACATAATATTTTTTTTTTTCAAGAGAAGCTCCACTTTGTGAAGCTTGCATGTTAGGTGAGTGTTGCTTCCAAAACCAACAATTCCTAAATCCTAGAGAAATAACCACTGATTCATAAACAGATCTAGGATTGGGTTTGACCAATGAACAAGATTCAACACAAAGGATGTAATCTTATTCTCTTTCACCTCTACAAGACCTAGGTGGGTACCCCTATTGCAATGTTTTACAGCATTTTAACTTTATATAAATAGACATTAGAGTATATAGAAAATGCTTTCAATGAAAATATACCAAGGATAAGTATAATATACTATAAATTATAGCTTGAACCTTAGTTCTTATCACTTTGCTTGCATTAAAAGTTGGCTTTAATATATTCTACTCCTAATGTAGAAAAACTAAGAAATGAAAAATAAAAGCTGAAATAAGAATATTGAAATGATCCCAAAACCTAGAAAAGTATGACTAGTGCCTGTTCAAGGGAGATACGGAGTGAAATAATAGGTCTAAAGACATACAATATCACAATATCAAAATTAAAATGCAATAATAAACATTCAAGACTTTCTTAAAATGATCAGACTGAGAATGTATTCACAACTTCCTCACAATACCTCTCACACAAATGTTCCAGTATTCAAGACATAATCTAGTTCATTTACTTGAAATGAAACCTATTAAGATATACACATTCTCCATTGGAGAAGACAAATTGAACATGTCATTAACATAACAAATCATACAACACCATACAAAAGATATGAGCAAGAAAATGAATGTCCTCTTTATTGATTTTTAGAATAAAATTGATACATTCATGATAGATTATTATGCTTAATAAGTCTGTAAAAGAATAACTATCATAATATTACTTGAAGGCTACCTAGTACATACTAAGAAAAAATTCAAAATCCTTCTTATTGTCTCTGAACTTCCTTTTATAACACAAGGGAGGAAAACAAACCACTGGCCAAGAAGACACACATGTCATTGTTTTATTACCCGAGACCAAATATACCTTGATCTGACCCTCCTCCTACTATGCACAGAATCAATCTTGAGACATCAATGCAATTAGCCATGAAGATCACCACTGGGACTTGGGACCACAAATTGCCCTTGTTCAGACTCTATTCTTATGCCGGATCAAACCACCTCTTGAGTGGTAAGTTAATGATTTTTCCATTTTGTATTTTCAATTGCTACAATTTTTCTCTTTCCTGTTGTCAAATTAAATTTTCTTCTCTTGCTATCTCTGCTTTTTCTTATGATAGATCATAGAGCTTGATGTAGGAAGGAAGGAAGAAAAATAAATCTATAAGGACAAATCAGGGGTAGCTATCTCAAGCCACACAAAGAGAAGTCACATTTAGTTCATCCTCAACTACATCCTGATTGATCTCTGAAATTGGATTACCACATTTAGTAATCCGCCTTCTTTATGTCCTTCTCATCTTCTGGGTTGGTTACCCTCTGGCATGTTTGATGAAATGAAATCCCACCAACTTATCTTCTGATATCTTTGAGTTGTACAATTGATCTCCTATCTGATCCTCATTTAATGTGAGCTCCCTGTTGGGCTTTGTCACTATGATTCGATCTGATCTGGACACAAAATCTATCTACAATATTTTGACAGTGTCAATTCCTTTAATAAATGGAATTTGGCCAATTAATATATATCATGTCTTTAAAATACTCGCCTCTATCCTCTGGTCCACCTCCATCAAACCTCCATGTGGACACTTTGACCATCGGGTTGTGCTCTACAAATCATGTGACATGCATGTTATGCACCCCTTTGATTCCATCCTTTGGCCTTCAACATCGCAGGATAAGCCTTTTGTCTATCACCTTAATCATTTTCTTATCCCACATCATCTTTCACTACCTTAACCATCCCCACGAGGTAAGGCTCTTATGTATTTACTTATCCTTTTTATTCCACAACACCTAGGAGCATCTGTTTCACTATCGTGTGATGAGTACCCATTGTCTTCACCTCATCAGCTTTCTTCCCATTTATCCCACACCATACTTTCTAACTATTATGAACCTCATAGGATAAGACCTTTCTTATTTTTCCTTTGTCTTTCCTTATTTCGCGGGCTCTTTCTCTTCTCATTTTCCCCACATGGGATAACAATGTTGACTCCCTATGCCTTAGCTTCTTATCCCGTGGCCTTGTGAAACAAAGCCTTTACCCCTACAAGATAAGATTTTTAAGATTTTTCTCTATTGGCCTCACCTTTTTCTTATCCCATGACCTTCATTTGTATCCTTCTTGCCCCTCACAGGACAAGCCTTTTGCTGGTATCCTTCACAAATTTCATTATCCCGTGTGACTTTTTGGTGCAGGGCACACATCACTCCAAGCAATTTTGGTTTGTTCATAACCTAGGATTTTACCTTATGTAAGTCCAAAAGCACACTTTTTGGGGTTGTCTTAAATTATATGGTTCTAGTTTATCAAAAATCTTGTCTAGGATCCCCAAATTCTCTTCTCTATTATGTGACTTTGCCAGTATATCATCCACATAATGTTCCATGAAGGTGTGCATCATAACATGAAAAATGGTTGTCATAGTTCTCTGATAAGTATCTCAGGCATTCTTGAGCCCAAATGGCATGACGTTCCAACATAAAGTACCCCAAGGGCACGTGAAGTTTGTTTCTCTTGATCCTTAGGGGCTATCTTAATTTTATTTTACCCCGAGAAGCCATCCATCAAAGAGAACATTTCATGTCCTGTTGTGAGATCTACAATAATATCAATCCTTGGTAATGGAAAGTCGTCCTTTGGGCATACTTTGTTTAGGCTTCTAAAATTTTTGCACACTCTAATACTTTTATCTAGTTTTGATATACATAAAATAGTTGAAACCCATTCTAGATATGTAACTGGTCATAGGAACCCTACATGCAATATTTTGTTCAACTCTAATTTAACAAGAATAAAAATATGTAGATGCATCTTTCTAAGTCTAGGTTTGACAGGTTTAGGTCCTAGAGAACAAAGAGATGATGCATAATGAGATTTGGGTCAAGTCCTGGCATATTAGTGTATGACTAGGCAAAGTTGATTTTCATTTTCTTGAAAAACTTGCTATAGTCATGTCTTTCTTGTTCTACTAAATATGTTGTAGGATGAAGAATTTTGGGATTCTCTAGAGTACCAATATTAACTAGCTCTATATGTTCTATTAGAATAGCTGCTCTCTCTTGGAAATATTCTCAAAGAGTGTGAAAACTTCCATCTTCTTACACCTCAAGTTTTGATCATTAGATGCACCCTTTATTTTATCTTTTGACTGATCTGCCATAAAATGGTTTTTAGTATTAGACCTTCTTCTTTGTTTTGTTATTTCACTTTTGCAATTGCAAGATTTGGCACCCTCCTGACCATAAAAAACATTATTCAATTCACTGGTGGAAGCTTTTTTTAGTGGTATAGGTTCAACAATATTAAGGTATACAAATATAGCATGACTATTTGGGAAGGTATCAATTTCAATGAGATAAGTATTTTTCCACTTAATAAGTTCTAGATGGAATAAGGGTAAATCATCTACTTGATCAGTCTCAAAGGTCATAATGGTCATGATGTAGGTGTCAAAGTTCTCAAGTGTGTTAGTTGAGTTAAGGATATCACTCTCTTTAGGATATACTCTCTTGATCTCTCTCCAATTAGCTCTGGTAAAGTTAGAATGGGTAGTTTGTGATTTACCCTCAAGTGGTCTATTCGTTGTTGTAGAAATGAGCATACCATATCGACATATACATCTTTTGTGTCACAAAAATATTTGGAAGATGTCTCATAATTTGTATCGACCTCCCACTCACATGAGCTAGTTTCACTACTAGCTTGTAATCTACATATTTGTTTATATAGATTATAGGTAGCTTCTGCTATTTTCCTTGCTATTTCTTTTCTTCTTTCATCCTTTGCTTCCTCTAGACTAATTGTTTGTTTTTCTTGGCTTTCTATTAGTTCTTCTTGGCTTATTCTCATTTTTGGTCCTTGTTAATTGGGCATTGACTTGGATTTTATACCATTTTGTTATTCTGGTTGGTGATTAGTGACTAGTTCTATTACTTCTTGTTTTCTCTTGTTTTTGTCTTCTTGTTTTCTAACATGTTCATCTTTTTGTTTAGTAGAAGATGTTTCTTTCTTTGTAGTAATTTTCCATTTCCCTAAGCCTATTTTATCTTCATTTTCTTAACTTGACAAATCAGATGGTGAGATTGGTTTTGTACTTTCTTGCACTCTTTGCATCTGTTTATAAGAAGCCTCTTCCCTTTGTATTTTGATTGCTTCTTCAGTTGCTTGTTGTTGTGCCAATTCTTGGGATGATTGTTCCCTTTGTGTTACTTTCGTGTTCTGATGGTGATGTTGATGGTGATGTTGATATTGACTTTGTGTATGTTGAGTATGTTGGCCATACCCAAGTCCAGATTTGTCCTTAGCATGTTGATAGTGAGGTTGGATGGGTTCTATGATGTCTTGTTGATGCTTGCCAATAGGGCCTTTTCCTTTGTATCTTATTCTTCGCATGATTCTGAATCCATTATCATACTGCTCTATGGGGATAGTGACCTCTAAATCTTCTACTCTAGTCTCTTCTTCATCCTTGTATAACCAACTAAGGATGTCTTTGTCCTCAGTTTCTTCAGATGATGGACCAAATCTAAGAAATACTCCACCAAATATTTGAAGAGATTTTTATGGGATTCATGATTGTGAACTTGTCAGTTTTCCATAAGATTTTGGAGAAGATGGTAAATTTTGTAAACAAGACTTTCTCATTCCTTCATCATTTACTTTTATCTTTTTATCAAACATTTTTAAGGTTGATGTGAAGGATGTCTCTTGAGATAACACAATAGGAGAGAATGCTTCCTTGTTATGAGGAACTCTTGTATCCTGAGCTGGCTTTAGATTGCTGCAATATTGAATTGAATTTGCTAAAATTCTTATCTCTTATCCATTATAGTTGAGTTTTACACATTGATGATATGTTTATGGGACATCTTGCATATCCTGAATCCAGGGTCTTCCCAAAAGAATGTGATAGGATAAATTCAAGTGTAAGACTTGACAGACTGTATCTTTTTGAACCATTCCTATTCTAAGTAGTAGAACCGCTGTACCTTTGGAAGAACGTTCTTCTTCATCATATGCTTTGATTTTTATCCTCTTTTTGGGATCCACAACTCTTTTTGAAAAACCCAAATCTTTTACTAAACTTGATGCATAAATATTTAGGCCCGCTCCTCCATCTATGAGAAAATGTTTGATTCACATTTTATGAATAAGAACTTCCATGTACAATGGAGAATTATGATGATGTTTGAATGATACGTCATCATGCTTTGTGCATGATAAGAAATGAGGGGCTATGAGATGTCTCACCATGTTTTGAAACTGGTCATTATCCAAGTCTTGAGAGACTGTTGTTTCTACTAGATCCTTTTCTAATATTGCCTTATGCATTTGTGAGATTTTTAGGAGCTATGTGATTGATATTTGTGTGCATGTTTTCTGCAACTAATCTACTAAGCTATGATGCCTCATGGCAGAGGTTGTATCATTCATTACACCTGGGAATGTTACCTTAGATTTAATTCAAGTAATGACATGCACTAGTTGTGAGTGTATTTTTTCCTTAATAATAATAATTTTGTTAGTCCCAACTAGTGTTGAGAGGGGAGGGTTGAATCAACACTTTACCGGTTATACCAGATTTAACCTTAATCAAGTTTTCTATTGAAACTTAATACTTATCAGAATAAGAATCATTAATAAACTACATGTACACACATGACTATTCACACAAGAACACAAAGATTTATCTCGTGGAAACACAAATGGGAGAAAACCATGGTGTTAGTAGAAACTCACAAAATCTACACTCTTCTGGAGTATGCCCAGTGAGGAGCCATCCCTGTTAGGAGATTAAAAAGACACTGTTTGGTGCCACCCAGTTAAGGGATTTTCTTTAAGGCTTGTTAGTTCCTTTACCCTATTAGAGGTAGCCTTGTTAAAGCACTTAGGATCATCAATTAAGATGTCATCCGGTTAAGGAATTATATAAAGGGACCTTTTAAAGTGCACCCAGTTAAGGTATTTTGAGTTACAATGTTTAGAAAGAAATAGGAAGTTGGTCTATTGGAATAGCTACTGATAGCTTGGTCAGATCACAAATAATCTCATACTCTATCTGCACCAGTTATGTCTTCTCTACACTACACTGATTTTCTGCTCATACCCTTGGCTCTGCACTCTGCCAGTCTACTTCATAGACACACTCTTCTCTGCTAAATCACTTAGCATGTCCTCACTCTTCACTCTGCACCTTGGATTGCCTCTCATAGGATTTTCACTTTGCAAATTTTTTGATCAAAAATGTTTTTGCATGAACTCAAAACACTTTATACTCCCTCTGTCATCACCTTCAGGTGTTCCTTAATCAGTGAAATCACAAATCTAAATAGATTTGAAAATCAAATCTTCCCACTCTTTCTCTGCATGCCATGCAATAATTCCACCAGCTAATCATCCAAATCTATCATCATATCCCCCAAAAATAGCGACTTCTAGGTTGATTTCAGTCTTTTAAATGCGAACCAGAAAATCTACAAGAAATCATGGCTCAATTGCATGATGACTGAGGTTGACTTCACCAACCTCTAGTTTGGTGCTATTACAAACTAACCAGCTCACCTTTTTCCATCGCAACTTTGTAACCAATCACCACTCCTAGATTTATGCTGACCACCTATCTTCCCTCTGCTTCACCAGGCTATCAGTATACCACTGCGCTCTTCACTATTGATTCATCCTTTGCTAGCGGTTTGTAGTACTTCCATCAAGCCTCTTTTCCTATTTTCCAATGAGGTTCCAGTTTGCATAGGACCTCAATCCTTCTTTCCTAAGTCACCTTTTGTGACTACATCATCATTAGAATAGCCAACTTGAAGATCTGACCTTAACACCAATCTTCTTGAATGATAGACCGGTTGGCTTATTCTATCTTCCCTTGAACTGATTGAAACTTGATCATCTATCTCTCATAGTGCTTCCATGTTGTTTGCAGGCCATCACCTTTACTACTAATATACACCACTCCACTGGTCAGTGTTAGTCATTAATGATAAATCTTAGCTAATATATCGGTTCACTGGATTAACCAGTTTTGTCAGTATCAGTAATTCCAACAATCTCCCCCTTTGTCATTGATAGAAACACTTTAGAATCTATCTCATCAATTGATCTTGCATGTTCTTTCTTCATGTCTTTCTTTATTTATATACTAGTTATTACTTCTGCTCTGAGTAATGAGTATATCCCCCTAACACTAGCAACACTCTATTTCCAACAAACCACTCTAACCACTTCTAGCAACCCTCTGCTCAACACTACAACACACATTCTGCCCACTAGTCAAAAATACTGAAACACTATAATAATCTCCCCCTTTGACAACAATTCCAAAGATGTATTTCAATATAGTTACAAGACAACTCCCCCTAATCGGAGTAGTCCACACTTATCAATCTACTTTTAGAGTTTTTTCATAAAGAAAGCATACTAGATTGATGTAGATCCCTTCTTCGCTTACTTTAATGCAGGGAAGGGGTATCAGCCCTAGCTTACCTTTGAGATATTTAAAGGTGTCCTTCGATAGTGGCTTGGTGAAGATATCAACCACCTATACTTTTGTTGGTATATACTCCAATCTTACTTCCTCGTCTTGAAACTGTTCCCCGAGGTAGTGGTATTTGATAGCTATATGCTTTGTCTTCGAATGCATCACCGGATTCTTGGATATGTCGATAGAACTGGTATTGTCACAGTGAATCACCACCTATTCAGATTGATGGTATGATGAAATAATAAGTATCCGATAGAATACTAAGAGGGGGCTGAATCAATATATTGAAAAATTGATAAAAAGTTCCCAAACTCAAGCTCAGTCAAACAAAGAAAACATATCTCAATCAAGATCAATATTCATAAGAATACTTGACATCAACCAATTTGATTGTTAAGACAACTTTAATAGTAAACAACTTCAATCTTGTAAACATCAACAATGCTTAATCATAACTCAACATATTCATCTCTCAATGCTTCTACTTAACACGCCTTATCAGAAATTAACAAAATCAGCAAATAAGATGACAGCCACAAAAGCATTCACCACTTGACACAAATGTTTATACATGGAAAACCCAAATAGGTAAAAACCACGGTGAGATGGGACTCACAAGGATAGCTATCTGAACTCTTTCGAAGTTTGCCATGTTAGGAGCCAAGCCTATTAAAGCTTTACAATAAGTCCTGTTAAGAACTAATTCTGGTTAGGAATCACCCAGTTAAGGGATTTACAAATATGCCTTGATGAAAATCACAATACCATATTAGGAGTAACCTCACTGGAGGATTTAAGATTCCAAGCTAATGGACAATCTTGTTAGAGGATTTAATGAGTAACCAAGCTTGTTAGAGCTTACCTAGTTAAGAGATTTTACTTTTGCTGTAATTGTTAGAAAACAATAGGTTTTCTTGATCTGTCTGAGTAGCACTATATTTGCTTGATCATATCCTTCTAAGCTTCAATCTGCCTTCACTCAAAGTGCAGATCCATTCACTGGCTGGGAAACTACACACTCAACAGGTTTTCTACCAATCTTGCCAACAACATTTACAGACAACTTAATCGACCTTAAATACAAATCAATTAGGTGGGTAACACAACAAAAACCTAATTCTCATCATTAAGATTACAAACAAGTCGGTTCAATCTTGACCATTAGAAATCATGACAATCTCTTCACATTCTTTAATAAAATTCCAACCCCTCCATGATCACCGCTCCATTGGACTTTGTAACTCATCACATGCTTGTGCATTAAATGAAATCCACTTTGCTTCTTCCCTAGACAATAAGCAAATGTGCCAAAATAATTTTGAATTTATCCTTATACAATGATCACATGTGTCTCCATCATTACCACTCATTAGATAATAAACCAACAAACTTGATTGGTTAGGGTTTAATAGCTAATAGGGTTTACTGGTCACATTATATAGAAAGGTTTAATCCTTTACACCGGTTCACTTGTTCAACTCACAAACTTTACATACTGGTTTACAACATCTTCCACATAGCTCTTCTTACCAGTTACTAGCTAATATCAAAAACAACAATATAAACTATAACATGAATACCATTACTAGTTCAATTGACATCATTGACAACATATCATTAATGCAATCTCTATGTTAAATGCCAACAAACTCAAAATGCCAACAATTTCCCCCTTTGGCATTTATGGAAATACAAATATCAAAGCCTATAATTGCTACTGAGATTGGTGAATAAGAATCCTGGTTTACATTACCAAGTATTCACCTTGCTTTGTGTGTCTTGAGCATGCCACTAGTGAATAGGAATCCTGGTTTACATTACCAAGTATTCACCTAATCAGATACATAATTCTTCTCCGCAATCACATAATTCATCTCCCCCTTTGATAGCAATGCCAAAGTGAAAGTAAAACATGTAATGTTGCTCTCACTATGCATCAACAACATTCTCCAACTTGATGCTCCCCCTATGGAATACATCCACTTCTTCATCAATCCATGTAAAATTCTGCAAGTGGTTCAGAGACTGATGTAATCAGCATCATGCTCAACTAACTTCATGAAGATGGACAACCCCTAATTGAATTCTAAGATACTCAAAAGTTGTCTTAGGCAAAGGTTTGGTAAAGATATCTGCAAGCTACTCTTTGGTAGAAACATGCTCAAATATAACATCTTTACTTTGAACTTTTTCCCTCAAGAAGTGATATTTCAATTCAATGTGCTTAGTCCTTGCATGCAAAACAAGATTTTTAGAAATTTTTATTGCACTTGTATTATCACATAAAATCTTTATAGGTTCTAATATTTTCATCTTCAAACCTTCCAAAATGTGTCTCATCAACATAGCTTGTGTGGAATTCATATAGACTACTACATACTCAGCTTCAGCAGTGGATTGTGAAATGCAACTCTTATTTTTACTACTCCATGAGACTAGCCTTCCTCCTAGAAAGAATGCTTCATTGGTAGTACTCTTTCGGTCATCAATATTTCCTTCCCAATCAACATCTGTGTATGCTTTCAAGTTAAAACCTCCACCATATGGATACCATAATCCATATTCAATAGTACCTTTCAGATATCTAAAGATTCTCTTGGTTTCCATCAGATGTGCCTCCTTTGGATTCTTCTGAAATCTAGCAACAATACCAACTTCATGGGAAATATCTAATCAACTGTGAACAACATAGTGTAGTTTGCCAATCATTGATCTGTATTCCTTTTCATCTATAGAGTTAGATGCATCTTCCTTGGACAATTTACAACCTGTAACCATTGGGGTTCCAACTGGTTTAGATTCACTCATACCAAAAGTCTTTAAAACCACTTTCACATACTTTGATTGAGTAATGAAAATACCATTATTCATTTTTTGTATCTATAATCCTATGAATTTTTTTATTTCCCCTACTAGTGACATCTCAACTTCATTGTTCATTTCATTTGCAAAACAATTACTCATGTCATCATTACCTCCAAATATAATGTCATCTACAAATACTTCACTGACCAATATATCATCTCCTTTAGACTTGAGATAAATGTTGTTGTCATCATTGGTTCTAGCAAATCCTATCTTCATCAAATGAGTATGAAGCCATTCATACCATGCTCTGGGTGCCTACTTTAAATCATACAAAGCTTTATGCAATTTGCATACCATGTCTTCCTTATTTGTCAATGCATAACCATCAGGTTTCTCTATATAAACCTCTTCTTCCAGTATCCCATTTAAGAATGCAGACTTGACATCCATCTGGTATACCTTCAACTTCTTATGAGATGCAAATGCAAGTAGTATTGTGACACCTTCCAGTCTTTCTACTAGTGCAAAGGTGTCTCCATAGTCTTCTCCTTCTTCTTGCACATAACCTTTGCATACTAATTTTATCTTATTGTGAATTACAACACCATCTTCATTTAGCTTGTTTTTGAACACCCATTTAGTACCTATAACATTCTTGTTTACCAGTTGGGGTACTAGGGTCCAAGTGTTGTTCTTCTCAATTTGTTCGAACTCCTCCTCCATAGCTTTCACCAAATGATCATCACCAAATGCCTCCTTAGCATTTCTAGGTTCAAAGGTGGATATCATGTTCTCTCTTATTCTCCTTGTAGTTAGTACTCTAGCATCCTTATCCCCAATTATTTGATTAGGATTGTGATTCAGTCTCACATACCTAGGAATAACATGATCATTCTCTTCTGGTTCAGCTTCTTCATTGTCATCTTCCTCTAAATTTATTTGTTTCAGTTGAACAAGTACATCAAGATTTGCTTTATCAGTTTCTGATTTAACAGTTTCAGGTTCCAAAATCAAAATGCAAGGATCTTCATCCTTATTCTCAGAACTGGTTCCTTCTGAAATTTTAAGACATTCATCTACATGAACATCAACACTCTCAACAATTTTCTGTGTCTGGTTGTTGAAGCATTTATAGGCCTTACTCTTGGTGGAATAGCCAAGGAATATGCCTTCATCACTCTTAGCTTCAAAATTGTCTATGTAATCACCTCTTTTAATAAAACATTTGCTTCCAAATACCTTAAAATAGCTAAGATCAGGTGATCTCCCATACCAGTACTCATATGGGGTCTTGTCCTTACCTCTTTTCACCATAACTCGGTTCATTATGTAGACAGATGTACTTACAACTTCTTTTAAAAAAAATTTCTCTACACCTCCTTGTATCAACATAGTTCTAGCAGCTTCAACCACTGATCGGTTGTTTCTCTCTGCTATACCATTCCACTGTGATGTCCTTGGTGCAAAAAGGTGCTACTTGATACCATTATCATCACAATATTTAGTGAGCTCTGTAGAAGTGAATTCACCACCTTGATCTGTTCTTAGACATTTTATCTTTTTGCCACTCTCTTTCTCAGCTAAGGCTTTGAATGACTTGAATTTACCAAAAGTTTCATTCTTATCCTTCAAGAATGTGGCCCACATCAGTGAAGATCATGAATTATTTGTCACCTTGAATGCTTCTTGTTCTTATTGGTCCACATAGGTCTGTATGAACCAAATATAACAAGTGCTCTGTTGAGAAGGACTTGCTCTTGAAAGTTGAAGAAGTCATCTTCCCTAGCTGACATTTTTTACAAAGAGGATTAACTAGTTTGTCTAGCTAAGGCAGACCTCTTACTGTCTTAGACTTACTTACTTTAACAATATTGTCAAAATCTCCTATGCCAAAGCTAGCTATCATCTATTTTGGCAACCAAATAGTTGCTAACTTTAGGATTGAGATGAAATAGATTACCTCTAGTCTATTTCCCGGTTGCAATCAATTCACCTTTGTTGTCAAAGATTTTGCACATTCCATTTCTAAACTCCAGTGGGAATCCTCTATCATTAAGTTGTGCCACACTTAACAAATTGTGCTTTAGGCATTCAACCCAATAGACATCGTTAGCATTGCTCTTCTCATTAAGAGAAATAACTCCCTTACCTTTAACCATAAAGGGTGAGTCATTTCCAAATCTGACAACACCACCATCAAATTCCTTCAAGGAAATAAATTTTCTCTGATCACTGGTCATGTGATGTGAACAACTACTATCAATTATCCAATCATCAAAGTTATCCATTCTAGATACTAGTGCTTTTTGATCAGATATTTCTTTCTTAATTACAGCAAACACAATATCTTCACTAGCATCATCATCAGATTCATCATCAGTAATACCACTGTCAATAGCTACAAGACAATCTCTCTTTTCTTTACCCTTATACTTCTTAAATTTGTCTTTCTTGTATTCATTTTCACCATTAGGGCAGTTTGCTATTATATGACCAATCTTATTGCATGCAAAACATTTTAAAGGTAGCTTACCTCTATATTTACTAGTGCCTCTAGGAATTCATTTTCCCAATAGTGCTTCAAGTTCCACTAAGCTTTCTTCATCACTAGCATCTCCACTGGATCTAGATTCATAACTATGGCTGGTATCTCTACTTCTTCTAATAGATGGGTTAGAGACAGAAGCTCTGAATGCAAATTCTGATTTTTGTACACTACCATCATAGCCATTTAGTTCAAAAGTAGTAAGTTTGCGAATAATAGAGTCAAGGGCTACCTTTGTCTTGTCAATGGATTTCAATTCCTGAATAGATGCAACTTGGATAGTATAGACTGGTAGCAGGGTTCTCATTACCTTATTGATTACTCTAGCATCTTCCACTATCCCTCTTGCACTCTTTATCTCTCCAACTATCTGTTTAATCAGTTGACCATACTGCTGGATGTTCTCACCTTAAGACATTCTCATGTCATCAAACTTCCCTCTTAAACTCTCCTCTTTGGCAATCTTAACATGTTCATCACTGCTATAAATCTCTTCTAGTTTCTTCCATACTTTATAGGCAGTTTCAAGACCATGAACATCTACATATTCAACATCTTACAATGTATTGATAATAGCTTCTAATGCCTGGTGATTTTCTTATTATTCTTTCTTGTGATCATCAGTTAGGGGTCCAGTAGGTGTAGTATACTTATTTTCTATATGATCCCAATGCTGACTACAAAGACTCTTAATCTAAATATTCATTCTATCACTCCATATTCTATAGTCATCTATGTTGAACTTTGGACCTTCTTTCTTCATCATGATCTACAAGATCTTTTTCTCAAGCTGTTAGGCTTTTAGATTAAGAGGACCTGATATGCTATGATACCAATTGATGATATGATGAAAGAATAAGTATTCGGTAGAATACTAAGAGGGGGGTGAATCAGTATATTGAAAAACTAATACAAAGTTTCCAAACTCAAGCTCAATCAAACAAAGCAAACATATCTCAGTCAAGATTAGTATTCATAAGAATACTTGACATCAACCGGTTTGACTATTAAGACAACTTTAACAGTAAACAACTTCAATCTTGTAAACATCAACAATGCTTAATCACAACCCAACATATTCATCTCTCAATGCTTCTACTTAACATGCCTTATCAGAAATTAACAAAATCAACAAATAAGATCACAGCCACAAAAGTATTCACCACTTGACATAAATGTTTATACGTTGAAAACCCAAATAGCTAAAAACCACGGTGAGATGGGACTCACAAGGATAGCTACCTAAACTCTTTCGACGTTTTCCCTATTAGGAGCCAAGCCTATTAAAGCTTTACAATAAGTCTTGTTAAGAACTAATTCTAGTTAGGAATCAACCGGTTAAGGGAATTACAAATATGCCTTGATGAAAAGAACAATACCCTATTAGGAGTAACCTCGCTAGAGAATTTAAGAATCCAAGCCAACGGACCACCTTCTTAGAGGATTTAATGAGTAACCAAGCTTCTTAGAGCTTACCCGGTTAAGGGATTTTATTTCTATTGTAATTGTTAGAAAACAACATGTTTTCTTGATATGTCTAAGTAGCACTATATTTGCTTGATCAGATCCTTTTAAGCTTCAATCTACCTACAGTCAAAGTGCAAATCCATTCACTAGTTGGGCAACTGCACACTCAATAGGTTTTCTACCAGTATTGCCAACAACATTTACAAACAACTTCACCGACCTTAAAGAAAAATCAATTAGGTCGATAACACAACAAAAAACTAATTCTCATCATTGATATTACAAACAAGTCAGTTCAATCTTGACGGTTATAAATCATGACAATCTCTTCACATTCTTCAAGAAAATTCCAACCAGTCCATGATCATCACTCCATTGGACTTTGTAACTCATCACACGCTATGCATTAAATGCAATCCACTTTGCTCCTTCCCTAGACAATAAGAAAACATGCCAAAACAATTTTGAATTTATCCTTATACAATGATCACACATGTCTCCATTATTACCGCTCATCAGATAATAAACCAACAAACTTGATCAGTTAGGGTTTAACAACTAATAGGTTTTAACAGTTGCATTACATAGAAAGGTTTAATCCTTTACACCGGTTCATCGGTTCAAATCACAAACTTTACATATTGGTTTACAACATCTTCCACACAGCTCCTTTTACCGGTTACTAGCCAATATCAAAAACAACAATATCAACAATAACATGAATACCATTACCGGTTTAATTAACATCAATGACAACATATCATTAATGCAATCTCTATGTAAAATGCCAACAAACTCAAAGTGCCAACACAGATACTCTTTCCTATATTTCTTCCATAATTTGTGTGCAATTGATACCCGCAACTACATATTCTGCCTCTACTGTGGACTAAGATATACAATTTTCTTTCTTTCTTTTCCATGGCACTAACCTGTCACCAAGAAAGAATGCACCTCCACTAGTGATCTTTTTGTCATCAATATTTCCTACCCAATCTACATTGGTGAAGATACTTAAGTTGAAGTCTCCCTTATGTGGATACCAAAGACCATACTCATCAGTCCCCTTAAGATATCTAAATATCCTCTTGATTGCCATCATATGTCTCCTTTGGATTTGTAGCAAATCTAGCAACCAAGCCAACTGCTTGAGCTATATATGATCTACTATGTACTGCATACTGCAACCTATCGATCATGGATTGGTAAAGTGTCTCATTTACTTCATTATCCTTATCATTTTTGGAGAGCTTGCAACTTGTAACCATTGGAGTTCCAACAGGTTTGCAATCTTCCATTCCAAAGGTCTTCAATATATCCCTTATGTATCTGGTTTGGCTAATGAAAATACCATTCTTTAGGTGAGATACTTACAGGCCGATGAATAATTTTATTTCATTGGTCATGGACATTTCAAATTTCTTCTTCATCTCTTCTAAAAAACCTTTGCTCATTTCATCATCTCCTCCAAAGATGATGTCATCTACAAAATTTAACTCTGTAATAAGATGTTTTCCATCTTCTCCAATATTCAAGTACAAGTTATTGTTTTCACTGGTTCTTATGAATAATATACTTAGTAGGTATGAGTGCAACCTCTCCTACCAGGCTCTTAGTGCTTTCTTTAGTCCATACAAAGCCTTCTTTAGTTTACACACCATATCTAGTTGCTCAATGTACACTTCTTCTTCTATAACACCATTCAAGAATGTCAATTTGACATTGATTAGGTAAACGTTGAACTTCTTGTAAGGAGCATAAGCACACAGGATTCTGACTCCTTCCAATCAGGCTACCGGTGCAAAGGTCTCTCCATAATCCAAACCTTCTTCCTGAGCATAACCTTTGCAAACTAACCTTGCTTTATTTCTTACTACTTGACCAGTTTTGTCCATTTTGTTTCTAAACACCCATTTGGTGTCTATCACATTTTTTTTCTCCAGTCTGGGCACAAGAGTCCAACTTTCATTTTTTCTCAATCTACTCTAGTTCTTCCTCCATGGCTTTGATCTAGTCTTCATCTTTTAGAGCCTCCTTTGCTGTTTTGGGCTCAATTTTGGAGAGTAGACATGTATTCTCTCTTTCTCTTCTTCTAGTCAATACTTCTGCATCTTTGTCACCAATGATATTATCAGCAGAGTGATTGTTTCTGACATACCTTTCTAGTACTAGTTGTGCAGGTTCTACTTCACATACTTCCTCATTAAGTGCTACAACATGATTCTCTTCAGCAGGTTTGACCAGTATAGTGTACTCAAATCCTTGATAATTCTTTGGTTCACTCTTTCTATCCTTTTCATTTTTCTCAAATAAATCATCTACTCTGACATTGGCACTCTCCACAATCTTACAGATCCTTTTGTTCACATAACAATATGCTTTACTCTTTGTGAAGTAACCTAAGAAGGTTCCTTCATCATTCTTAGGATCAAAATTTCCAGAGTACTCATCTCTCTTTATATAGAACCTTCTTCCAAATACTTTCAAATAGCTCACATTGGGTGAGTATCCACACTATAATCGATGCAGAGAGTCTTGGAGCTAATCTTATTCAGCTTCTTGTTTTCTTGTCTTACTCAACCCTCTAACTCCTCAAGCCTATCCAATGGTACTTGGTTGGGGTTTTTCTATCTAGACCTCAAAGGTATGATCTACTTTGGCTTGCCTCTAAGGTATAGCCACTCATCCCACTCAATCAACTCTTCCTATTGAGGTTGCCACCTCAATCCCTACACACCACTTTTGAGGCTCCAACAACTTCTGCAAGGATCACAATACATCAACTCATTAAATGGATTCAAAATGGGTTCAAAATGCATTTACATAGTGTCTTTGAAGTCTTTTATGGGTTTGAGAACCTTCAAACCCATCGCCAAGGTTTCCTAACCTCTCTTTGTCTCCACCGGTCTCAAACAAGACTAATATAATTAGCCCTCCCTAGGCGGTTTTAACGACTTAGTTTCAAAAATTCAAAACTAAGGCCACAAATAATTTAATGATTTGGATACCCTTTTTAGGGCTACAAACAACATTGCAAATTTGCATCTGGGTTTGCCGTACAAATATGGGAACCAAAACTATCCTAATTTCAAGGGTTTTGGCCTACCCAGGTGACTTACAAAGTTGTTCTTCAAAACCTTCACCAGTCCAAACATCTGCTCAAAAAAAATTATGATTCTTTAAGGGAATTCATAGGGATTTCAAACAATATGTCAACTGGTCTTCTACCAATTCACTTGTTCTTTTAAACTGCACATCTTCTGTTGTCCTAACTCACCAGGTCCTAGTTGTGAGCCTATGGCATCATTGCACAATCAACACAAAGGCCTGCAAAACCAGAACACCTACTCTAAACATATATATAGATCCTAACCTAGCATTCCACTTGATGTCAATTGTTGTCATCAATGAATGCTCAGGTTAGAGCCATTTTGCTTTTAAACCCTACTTTGTAAGGGTTTCACACCTAGTCATAGAGAATGGATGATATCTCTGCAACGAGACACAATCAAACTTGTTTATCTAACTTATTGGAAAGTATAGTCACTAAAATTTCATCACCTGCAAGTAATTTTCTCGGTTAAGGTCGTACTGGATCGTACAATGCAAATAAAACAAACAAAAAATAGTCAAAATGGTGTAAACACAAGATTTTCTTTCAACTCCAAAAATTGCTTTTTGCATTCCCAATCCTCCAACCCAACAATGAAGTTGTTTTTGGCTTATATGCCCATGATTTAGTTTATTGAACCAACTTTCCAATGCCAACCTCCAAAAATGCAACTTTTGCAAAATGTTTCAAAATGTTGCTCAACAACTTTTACATTTTTGTCACTTGAGATGCAACTTTTCATTCAACTGCATTCCAAGGATCCTAAAGGCCCTCTAAGAATCCTAGAAGACTTGAAAAAAATACATAATACCCCTAGTACATGATGACTATGATTTAGGGTCCTACACCTATGATCAACATCAGCATTACAACTTCTTAGGCTGATAGCATCCTGAACACAAATGACACAACCAAAAGCTTGGACAACTCAACCATGGCTCTACTGAGTTCCAAATGGTTTCTCCATTATTACATCATGAAAGACAAGACAAAAACTTACAAGAAACCAAAATTTCATGGAGTGAGTGATAGGTGCCCTGCACCATACTCCCCTAGGACAAAGAACTCAAGTCCCTTGAGTTAAGAGGTCTGCAATTTCCACACCATGTTGAAGTATATCTGATTCTGACATCCACATAGCATCCGATTTAGGTAATCCTACCCACTTTACAAGATAATTTTTTTAAACTCTTTTCCTTGTAGATTCTTTATCACCTTGGTGTCCAAGATGTTCTCCAACTTGACTGGTTGGCATGGTGGCATATCTCTCACCCAATCTTCATTATCCTACGATGAGGTGTCCAACTGATGTGTTTGTGATTCTCCCTTGTATGTATAGAGATCACACACATTAAAGATAGGAGAAATACCCAAGGTGGGAGGGAGTTCAACTTCATATGCATTTTTTCCATATTTGTACACTACCTTGAGAGGTCCAATCTTCTTCATCAATAGCTTAGTAGGCTGCCCTTCTAGAAGTCTCTCCTTCCTTAGGTATGCTAGGACTAAGTATCCAACTTTAAATTTCACATTCCTTCTTGTTTTATTAGCATTCAACTTATACTCATCAGACTTTTGTTGTAAGGTCTGCCTTACTTTATCATGCATTTCTCTTATACCTTCTGTAAAATTCTCCCCTTGTGCACTCTTAGGTGCCATAGAACTGAGATCTCTGAGCTCTAATATTCCCCTAGGATGAAATAAATACACTATCTCAAAGGGACTTTTACTCATGCTTCGGTTAATTGAGTCATTGTATGCATTTTCTACCTAGCTGAGTACCAAATCCCAAGTCTTCCCATGTTGTTTTGTACGGCATCTTAGTAGATTACCCAATGATCTATTGACTACCTCTATCTTCTCATCTAATTGAGGATGATAGGCTGATGAAAAAGATAATATTGTGCCCAACTTTCTCCAAAGTGTCCTCCAAAAGTGGCTTAAAAAATTCACATCTCTATCACTAACAATACTGATTGGAAGGCCATGAATTCTTACTATCTCCTTGAAGAAGAGTCCTGCAATGTAGGTGGCATCGTTAATGCTCTTGCAAGGTATAAAATGTGCCATTTTGCTAAACCTATCTACCACCACATATACACTATCAAATCCCCTTGGATTTCTTGGTAAGCCCAACACAAAATCCACACTCAAACATTCCCAAGGCCGTTGAGGTATGACCAAAGGTTGATATAGACCTGCATTACTTAATGATCCTTTTTCTCTTTGGCAGATTGCACATTTCTGTACAAACCTTGTCACTTCTGATTGCAACTTGTGCCAATAGTAAAACCTACCAACCTTCTCCAAAGTCTTATCTATGCCAAAATGACCACCTAGACCTCCTTGATGCTTTTCTTGGATAATGTTTTGTCTCATAGAATATTGGGGTATGAAAAGAAGATGTCCTTTGATTAAAAAAACCTCTTGTATCATATATTCTGAATAAGAGACATGTAAGGTATTAGAAAAATTAGAACAAATAGTATATATCTTGGCAAAAATTTTATCATCCTTGTAGAGGTCTTTTAACTCAGTCAATCCTACACTTTTCAATTGTATCTCTTGAATAGTCATGACTCTCCTACTTAATGCATCAGTTACCTTGTTTTTTGTGCCCTTTTTGCTCTTAATAGTGAAGGTATAGGATTGTAGGTTTTCAACCCACTTTAGGTGTCTCTGTTTCAACTTCTCTTACCCATTGAGGAAACTAAGGGCATGGTTGTTAGTGAAAACTACAAACTCTTTGGGCAGCAAGTAATGATGCCACTTCTTCAATTCTTGTACCATTGCATTCAAATCCAAGTCATATATGGATTATCTTTTATTGGCTTCATTTAACTTCTCTGAGAAAAAGGCTATAGGATGACCCTCTTGGCTTAAAATTGCCCCTATTGCCCTTTGGCTAAGATCACATTCTACTATCAACAACTGACTGAAATAAGGCAATCTAATGGTTGGCAGCTCTGCTATCTTAGCTTTCAACATTTCAAGCCCCTTATTGTCTTCCTCTATCCACTTAAAGTGACATTTACTCCCTCCTTTAATGGTGTTGAGTATAGGAGCACAAACATGGCTAAGGTTTCTCACAAACTTCCTATAAAAAGATGTCATTCCATGAAAACTTATAACATCACTTATGCCCCTAGGTGTAGGCCAATTAAGTATTGCTTCTACTTTACTTGGATCCATCATTGAACAACCTTGTGAAATAACATAGCCAAGGTAAACTAACTCTATTTTCAAAAACTCACATTTTTCAAGGTTGATTTTGAGTTGAGCCTCCTTCAACTTCTTCTTGACCATCTCCACATTCTTAAGGTGTTCCTCCTTGGACTTTCTGAAGATCAAAATTTCATCAAGATATACTATAACAAATTTTCCAATAAAATTAACTAAGACTTCATTCACGAGCCTTTGGAAGGTACTAGGTGCATTGGTGAGACCAAAAGACATCACCAACCACTCATAGAGGCCCACATTGGTTCTAAAGGTTGTCTTTCATTCATCACCAAGTCTAATTCTTATCTGATGATAACTTGATTTCAAGTCCACCTTTGTGAAGTATCTTCCACCTCCTAGATTTTCCAATAGGTCCTCAATCCTTGGCATGGGAAACCGATATCTTATAGTGATCTTATTGATTTCTCTTGACTCAGTACACATCCTCTATTTTTCTTGTTTTTTAGGCACTAACATAGTAGGAATAGTACATTGACTCAAACTCTTTTTAATAAACCCTTTGTCTAAGAGTTCTTGCACTTGTTTGGCGATCTCTTCATTTCGACTACGTGTCATTTTATAAGCAGCTTTGTTAGGCAGATTTTCCCCTGGTATCAAGTATATTTGATGATTTACATCTCTCATTGGAGACAAAGAATCAGGCATATAATCTCCTATAACTTCTTCATATTGCTTTAGTATCCCTTGCACTTATTGAGGCACTTCACTCATTGGATGTGCCTTAGCTTCATCTTTGGACTTTAACACTATAGCATGGCCCTCATGACCTTCTTGCTTTAACACCTTGAGAAACTCTTTACCTCCCATCAACATCACACTTGATCCTACTTTTTTTTATTCCTTTGGATCAGGTAATGGATCCATTTGGTACTTCCTACCATTGTTGGTGATTAGATAACTATTCTTTTCTCCATCATGACAGGATTTCACATCATATTGCCATGGACATACCAAAAGAAGATGACAAGAATCCATAGGCAATATGTCACATAGTAATTTGTCCTTGTACTCACCAATTTCAAAGTCCACCCATGCTTGTTCATCAACTAAGACATGTTGACCCCGGTTGAGCCATGATACCTTGTAAGGAATGAGGTGAGGGAATCCTTTCAGTTTGAGTTTATCCACCATTTCAACTAAGACAATATTCTCAGTGGAACCTAAATCCACAATCACCTTACAAATTTTCCCATGTGACTTATAAGTGGTCCTAAATAAACTTTTCCTCTATGGTGTCTCTTGAGCTTGGGGTATCTTGAGCTTGGGGTATCTTGAGCATTGTTCTTCTCATCATCATATTTTATCCATCTATCACTAGCCCTACCTTACTGATTAGAGAAGTCACACTTTGAGTATCATTCTCCTACACTAACTGAATCCTTTCACCCATGTATGAGTTTGATGAACTTGAGCCTTTCCCTGGGAACCTAATCATGGTATGACCAACTTGGTTGTAGTTGTAACACATACTGGTGAAGATTGTATTTCCTCTCGCTGAGCTTCCAAACTTTCCCCTAAAATTGCTTCTTCTTCTATAGGATCCTCTAAATGTTCCTCTTTGTGAGTCCCCACTTCCTTCTTGGTTCTGTTGTTCTTCATTTCTTGAAGTATTCTTCCCTCTACCAAAGGTTGCTCTACCTCTGAAATTATTACCACCTCTATGTTTCTAATTTTGTTCACTTCTCCTCTTGATCTTTTCCTCTTCCCTTAATGCCAACTGAAAACACTTATGAACAATGTCTGGTGTGAGGATGCTTATTTCATCTTGTATGTTTTTCCTAAGTCCATTCATGTATCTTGCCAATTTCTCCACTTCATTCTCATGCTTCCTAGCCCTCAAACTAAGTTTGTGGAATTCCTCAATGTATGCATTGACATCTAGTTCCCTTTGTTTCAGATTTTGCAGTCTCTTGTGGATTTGAACTTCATAATCCCCCTAGTAGGAATTGAGCCTTAAGCCTTATCTTCATACACTCCCACGAAGTTATCTTATTCTTACCTTCTTGTACCCTTTCTTCTTGCATCATGTTCCACCAAACTAGGGCTGATCCCCTCAATATTGATTTGGCCACATTTACTCTTTTTTCCTTTACTACCTTCTTATAATCAAAATGATTATTTAGGGCCTCCATCCAATCTAGAAACTCTTCTCCATTTAGATTTCCTCCATAGGTGGGTAATCCATCCATATTATCCTTGGAGATGGATTTGACTACATCCAAGAATAGCTTTTGGTCTTGAGGCATTGCAACTGATGCTTGTTCCTCTCCATCTTCCACTTCTTCATCTGTCTCATCTCCCTATTCTATCTTAACCTTCCCCTTCTCCTTCTTTGCATCTTAGGTTCCTTTACTTCCTTCTTGATCCTTCAATCCTTCTAACATCTCTGCTAGCATCTGCTAGATGGCTTCTAGAGTCATTGCCTTTGGAGGCATTGAACTTGCTTTTGATTCTTCATAGTTTGACATACACCAAATCTTTCAAAGGGTGGCTTTGATACCAATCTAATGCAGAGAGTCTTGGAGCTAATGCTACTCACCTTCTTGTTTTCTTGTCTTACTCAACCCTCTAACTCCTCAAGCCCATCCAATGGTACTTGGTTGGGTTTTTTCTCTCTAGACCTTCAAGGTCTAATCCACTTTGGTTTGCCTCCAAGGTATAGCCACTGATCCCACTCAATCAACTCTTCCTATTGACATTGCCACCTCAATCCCTACACACCATTCCTAAGGCTCCAACAACTTCTGCAAGGAGCACAATACATCAACTCATTAAATGGGTTCAAAATGCATTTACATAGTGTCTTTGAAGTACTTTAGGGGTTTTAGCACCTTCAAACCCATCTCTAAGGTTTCCTAACCTCTCTTTGTCTCCACCAGGCTCAAACAGGCCTAATAGAATTAGCCCTCCCTTAGCGGTTTTAAGGACTTAGTTTCAAAATTTCCCAAACAAGGCCACAAATAATTTACAGATTTGGATACCCTTTTTATGTGTACAAAAAATATTGAAAATTTGCATCTAGGTTCACCGTACACATATGGGAACAAAAATTGTCCTAATTTCAAGGGTTTTGGCCTACCCGAGTGACTTAAGAAGTTGTTCTTCAAAACCTTCACCAGTCAAAACATCTGCTCAAAAAAATTTAGGATTATTTAAGGAAATTCATAGGTCTTTCTAACCATAAGTCAACTTGTCTTCTACAAATCCATTTGTGCTTTGAAACTGCACATCTTTTGCTGTCCTAACTCACCAACTCCTAGTTGTGAGCCTAGGGTATCCTTGCACAATCAACACAAAGGCCTAAAAAACCAAAAGACCTACTCCAAACATATGTAAAGACCCTAACCTATCATTCCACTTTATTTCAACTGGTGCCATCAATGGATGCTCAGGTTACAACCATTTTTCTCTTAAACCCTACTTTGCAAGGGTTTTACACCCAGTCACAAAGAATGGATGATATCTCCGCAACCAAACACAATCAAACTTGCTAATCTACCTTATTGGAAATTAGATTCACTAAACTTTCATCACCTGCAAGTAATTTCCTTTGTCAAGGTCATATTGGGCCATACAATGCAAATAAAACAAACAAAAACAGTGAAAATGGTGTAAACACAAGATTTTCCTTCAACTCCAAAAATTGATTTTTGCATTCCCAATCCTCCAACCCATAAAATGAAGTTTTTTTTATCTTATATGCCCATGATTCAGTTGGTTGAACCAACTTTCCAATTCCAACATCAAAAAATGCAATTTTTGCAAAATTTTGCTCAACAACTTTTACATTTTTGTCACTTGAGATGCAAATTTGCATTCAACTGCATTCCAAGGCTCCTAAAGGTCCTCTAAGAATCCTAGAAGACCTAAAAAACAATACATAAGACCCCTAGTACATGATAAATTTGATTTAGGGTCCTACACCTGTGAACAACATCGACATTACAACTTCCTAGGTTGATAGCATCCTGAACACAAATGACACAACCAAAAGCTTGAACAACTCAACCATGGCTCTACTGAGTACCAAATGGTTGATCCATTGTTACATCATGAAAGACAACACAAAAACTTAGAAGAAACCAAAATTGCATGAAGTGAGTGATAGGTACCCTGCACCAATAATTCATAGGGAGTTTTATTTGCCCCTTTCTTCACCTATATCTAGTTCACGGTATATACAGTAGTGCTTAATGCTTCTCTCCAAAAGATATGTGGAATATCCTTTTGTATCATCAGAGTCCTCACACAATCAACCAGACTTCTATTCCTTCTTTCAGCAACCCCATTCTGCTAAGGTGTTTTGGGTGTAGACATCTATCTCATAATCCCCTATTCTTCACAGTAATTTATGAACTCTGGAGAGGTGAACTCTCCTCCTCTATATGATCTCAAACATTTCAGACTCTTACTAGTTCCTCTCTCCACTCAAGCCTTGAAGACTTTGAACATGTGAAAATGTTCAAACTTCTCTTTCAAGAATACAACCCACATCATTCTTGAGAAGTCATCTACAAACAACATGAAATATCGGTCCCCATAGAAACTCTTGGTCCTCATAGGACCACACAAGTATGTATGATCTAAGTCTAGCATATTCTTAGATGAATAAAATTTGCTGTTAAAACTAGATCTAGTCAACTTTTCTAGTTGGTATTCTTTACACATACCATTTCCAGGTTTGATAATATTAGGCATACCTCTGACAGACTTCATTTTACTAACTTTTTCTATGCTATCAAAATCAACATGACACAGTATTTTATGCCACAGTCAACTATCTTCTACCTTTTGCATTAGACAACTACCTACAATGGTGTCTAGGTAGAAGAGATTACGTCTAGTTTGTTTACCAGTAGCAATCAGACTTCCTGATTTATCATTTATTTTTCATATTCCTTCATTGAATTCTAACTGATAACCCTTATTGTTAAGTTGTGCAACACTCAACAGACTATAGTTTAGCCCTTCTACCCAATAAACACCATCACAATTGGTTTTATCAATTAGGGCTATAGATCTATTACCTTTTACTGCACAAGGAGCAATGTTGCCAAATCATACCAATCCTCCATCACAGTCTTCCATGCTGAGGAATTTATTTCGGTCACCGGTCATGTGGTGAGTGCAACCACCGTCAATTACCCAGTCTCCACACTGGTCTGAACTGGAGATCAATGCCATATCACTTTACTTAGTGTTATCTTCCTTTACCACTACAAATGCAATTCCATCTCCATCAGATCCTTATGATTCATCATTGATAACTCCTTCTTTTGCAAGATAGAACTCCTTCTTGCTCTTGTCTTTATCGCTTCTAAATTTATCCTTCCTATCATTTTTAGGACATCTGGATGTAATATAACCTATTCTATTATAGGAGAAACACTTCAAGGAGAGATTACCTTTATACTTTCCTTTCCTCTTGGCAGCCTTCTTGCTAATAGAGCTTCTATCTCATCTTGTTCTTGTTTTTCAGATAGCAGTTTGTCACATTCATGAAAATGATCAGTTCTTGTAGTAGAACTATTTTCAATTTATTTTCTTCTCCTTGTTGATGCAGACATCATGGACACTTTGAAGGCAGAATCAATCATTGTCATACTTTTATTATAGTTGCTTAGTTCAAAGGAAGTTAACTTACCAATCAGTGAGTCAAGTGAAACACTCATTGTTCCCAGAGATCTGAGTTTTTGAATTCTAGAAACCCTTATGGCATTTTGTGGTAAAAGGTTCTCAATATTTTGTTGACCACATCATCTTCTTCAAGATTTCCTCCAGCACTTCTAATGGAATTTACCACATCCTTTATTCTTTTATTGTATTGTTCTATATTTTCTCCTTCTTGCATCTTCATCTCATCAAATTTACCTCATAAGTTGTCCACCTTATCCTTTTGTACATGAGGATATCCTCCATAAATAATCTTCAGCTTATTCCAAATCTCATAGGCTATTTTCATATCTTGAGTCTCAACATACTCGTTATCAAATAGAGTGCTAGCAATCACATCCATATTTGTAATGGTATCTTTCCTTTCTTTGATCTGATCTATAGTGAGAACCCCTATAGGTTCATTGTACTCTATTCTTAAATGATTCTAGTATTAATATCCTAAGGTTTTTAGGTAGCACTTCATTCTACCACACCATAAAGTGTAATTCTCTTTAGAGAACTTAGGGCCCTCCTTTCGTATCATCTTGGATCTTTCCTTAAGCTGTCAAGCTCTTCTGAAACAAAGGACCAAATATCTAATACCAATTGTAAGTCCCAATCGGTGCTAAGAGGAGAGGGGTGAATCAACACTTTACCGGTTATACTAGATTTAACCTTAATCAAGTTTTCTATTCAAACTTAATACTTATTCGATTAAGAAGCATTAATAAAATAAATGCACACACATGACCATTCACACAAGAACAACAATATTTATCTCATTGATACCCCAATGGGAGCAAACCATGGTGTGAGTAGAAACTCACAAAATCTGCACTCTTCTGGAGTACACCCAGTGAGGAGCCATCCCTGTTAGGAGATTACAAAGACACTATTAGGTGTCACCTATTGGCATATGACGAACTGGTATGATGGTAATGTATGTTGTCATTTATGTCAATAAGTGCAAGTGAACCAGAATGAAGATTGGAAGTTGTTATTGATATTCAAGTAGGAGAACCAGTATGAAGGGATGAAGTGGACCAGTGTAAGGGTTTCACTAAGTGTGACTACCGGTTGGTAATCTCAAGTCTACGGTTTCCTGTTTGGCAATATAGCTTGTGCGATGCAACTGGTGACATTCTATGATGAGTTAGCTAAGAGATAAGGATGAGATCAAGATGCAACATCAGTTTTGTGCACGTGAAGGATTTCCTTGAGGATCTTGCATGTGAAGATCGATTGCATTAAATGTCTACCTCAAGAATGAACATTCTTCTTAGCAATATGTGAAGAGAGCATGATGGGTTACTGATTTCCATATGTGGTGAAGAATGGATGATGCAAAATGACTTGTGATCTGTTTGAGATTATTTTATTCTATGCAAAGTGTTTGAACGATCAGGATTGGACTGCTTGTAATTATAAACCTAAAATGTTTAGGGTTTAGAGTTTATGTTATCGACCTAATTGTTGTCTATAAGGTCGATGATGTTTTTTATTGTTTGTGTTGGAAAATTTTGTGTTTATATCCGAGTGATGAGATACTTTCTAGACTAGTGAGTGGAAAACTGCAGAGTGTGATTGTAGAGTAGAGAAGCTGAAAAGGATCTGCCTTAGCAAGTAGTGTTGTTATCAGATCAGAGCTTTACCTGTTGTCTTCTAACCATTTCAATAGTAGCAAAATCCCTTTACCAGGTAGCTTTAACAGGCTTTTTGCAAATCCTCTAACCAAGTGACTCAAGATCATTGAGTCTTTCAAATCCTCTAGCAAGGTAACCTTTAACAGTGTTTCAACCTTTAACAGGGTATATAGCCATCCCTTAATCGGGCGATCTTTAACAGGATTGGTTCCTAACAAAACCTTATTGTAAATTCTTTAACCAGACTAGGATCCTAATAGAGCAGACTTCAAAAGAGTTCAAAAAAAAGCTTGTGGTTATTCATCCCCACCGTGGTTTTTCCCATTTGGGTTTCCACATGAAAAAATCTGTGTGTCATGAGTTGTTCATTTTTCATGTGATGATTGAGCAGTCTTTGTTTAGGTGAACATTCATGAAAAGCTAATGGTTATGGTATTATGGATACAACACATGCATGAGTATATTGGTGAAGTAGTTATCAAGTGTTGAATGTTATTTGAAGTAGTCAGTTTTACTAGTTTAATTGTCTAAAGTCTTACTATGTTTAACTGGTATTGCCATGGTTAATTTTAGTGATGAAGACAAGCAGTTAACATTGTTGTAACTTGATAAGTTGTTGAGAATTTTTTATATGTGCTAATTCACCTCCCCCTCTCAATACCAATTAGGGTATTTGTTGTTCATCATTATTCATCAATTGGTATCAGTGAAACTCCAGGTCCTTAGTGGTATAAGGTTAACCGCTTGAGGCAAAAGATTTTGCTTTAATGATGAAGAGGGAAGGTCTTAAGTTCAATAGAGATAACTTCAAAATATGGAAGGATATAATGAATATTTATATCAAGATTTTGGGTGCTCAACACTGGAGCTATGTTGAGAATGTCTATGTCATCCCCACTGGCACTCTAACCGATGATTAGAAAAGAGAGATTCAAGAAAATGGGCAAGTCATGGAAGCCCTTATTAGCAGCCTGTCCAATATTGAGTTCATTGGTGTACAAGATAAGGACAATCCTAAGGATGTATGAGACACTCTGGAAACCATTTATGGTGGTTATGAGCATGTCAAGCAAGATAAGGAAGAGAGCCTTAGAGGAAAATATGAAGACATGAGGATGGTTTAAGGAGAGATCATTCAACAATATGGCATAAGGATCAAGACTATGGTTGGAGATATCAAGGGCATTGGTGGAACAATTGATGATGCCACCATTATCAGTAAATTTTTGAGATCATTTTACCAGTATATGCAATCGGAGTTGCTGCTATTCAGGAGCTAAGGTCTATTGACAAAACCAAGGTATCCTTAGACTCTATCATTGCAAAGTTGACTACATATGAGTTGAATAGCTATGATGGTAGTGTTAAGAAGACTGATTTAGCCTTTAGAGCATCTGTTGCACCAACCAGAAAAGAAAAAGAAGTAAGTACCAATTATGAATCTAGGATATGCAAAGATATGGATGATGAAGAGATTCTGATGGAGTTTGAAGCTCTTCTTGCTAAGAGACTTCCAAAAGGCACTAGAAAATACAGAGGTAAGCTTCCTTTAAAATGTTTTTCCTGCAATAAGATAGGACATCTAGTTATTAACTATCCTAACAATGATAGTAAGGATAAACCGGAGAGGTTTAGAAAGTATAAAGGAGGAGGTAGGAGAAATTGTCTTGTTGCAGTGGATGAAGGTGTTATTGATGAAGAATTTGAGGATGAAGAGAATGAGGACATAGTGTTTGTAGCTATAAAGGAAGAAGTGTTTGACAAGAAAGCCCTTGTATTTCACATTGACAACTCTAATGAGTGGATTATTGATAGTGGGTGTTCTCACTACATAACTGGTGATCGGAGAAGGTTTCTGTCTCTAGAAGAATATGATGGAGGTGTTGTCCGATTTGGCAACGATGCACCATTCTTGGTGAAAGCTAAAGGATCCATCTCACTGAATGGAAAGAGAAGTGAAGATGATGTCTACTAGGTAGAAGGTCTTAAGCATAACCTTTTGAGTGTTGCTCAGCTAAATGACAAAGGACTCATTCTTGAGTTCAAAGGTGGAGTTTGTAGTATAATTGGAAAGAGTGCTGAACTTATTACCACCGGTAAGCAAACTAGAGGTAACTTGTTTTAGTTGAATGCCAGTAAGAGGATTGCCTTTCCTGAACAAACCGGAGAATTCTTTGTGCAAGGAACGCTAACTTGGGAAGATGTCTTCCTCAAATTTCAAAGGTAAGCCTTTTTCAACAGAGAACTTACTTGATCTTGTGCACACCAATCTATGTGGTCCAATGAAAACTAGAAGTATATAGAGAGATAGGTATTTCATGATTCTTACTTATGATTGTTCAAGAATAGAATGGGTCACATTCTTGAAAGACAAGTCTGATGCATCTGGAATGTTCAAAGCCTTTAGAGCATTGGTAGAGAAGGAAACTAGTGAAAGGATAAAATGCCTAAGAACTGATCAAGGAGGTGAACTCACTTCTATTGAATTCAACAAGTATTGTGAAGAGAATAGTATCAAGAGGCAGTTGTTTGCCCCAAGGACACCACAATAGAATGGCATAGCAGAAAGGAATAACAAGAATGTAGTTGAAGCGACCAGAACAATGTTGATCCAAGGAAAGGTTGCTCACACTTTTTGGAGAGAAGCGATGAGTAATGCAGTCTATACTATGAATCGGGTACTCATCAAGAAAGGTAAAGATAAAACCTCTTATGAGTACTGGATCAGAAAGACTCCCACTATGAGTTATTTTAAAGTATTTGGCAGTAAGTGTTATATCAAGAGAGGTGAGCAACTAAGAAAACTTTATGCTAAATGTGATGAAGGAATATTCCACTAAAAGCAAAGCTCTCAAGTGCTACAATAATAGGACTTAGAAAATTGTTGAGAGTGTCAATGTTAGGGTTGATGAATCCCTTGAGAAACCTGAGGAAACCAACAGTAAGCAAGTGGAAGATGAACTAGGTGTAATCTTTTGGGAACCAGTTAAGAAAGAAGCAAGCAAAGACCTCAGTGTTTGTGTACCGGTAGAAGCTACAGTATGTGAAGAAGAAGATGAAGAAGAAGAAGAAGAAGAGGAAAAGCAAGTAGAACCAGTTAGAGTCATTCCTAGATATGTGAAACTACATCATTATCTGAAGAAGATCATAGGAGATAAAGATGCCGGGATACTCACAAGAAGAAAGGTGAAAGAAAACTCTTGCATGATTTCTGAATTTGAGCCTAAGACCACTAGAGAGGCACTTATAGATGAAGACTGGATTAAGGCAATGGAAGAGGAGCTATACTAGATAGAAAAGAATTCAACATGGTGTTTGGTACCCAAACCGGAACACAAGAATGTAATAGGTACCAAATGGGTCTTCAGGAATAAGCTGAATGAAGAAGGCACAGTTGTAAGGAACAAGGCAAGACTTGTATGCAAGGGACATGCTTAGGAAGAAGGAGAAGACTATGGAGAAACCTTTGCCCCAGTGGCTAGGATAGAAGGTGTCCAAATGCTACTTGCTTTTGTAGTATTCAAGGGATTTAAGGTATACTAGATGGATGTGAAGTCTACATTCTTGAATGGAATCCTAGAAGAGGAAGTGTATATTGAGCATCCAGATGGGTTTGCCTTATCAAAAGATAGTAACATGGTGTGTAGATTACACCAGGCCCTATATGGATTGAAACAAGCACCAAGGGCATGGTATGAACAATCACACTTTGATCTTGTGAAGATAGGATTTCAGAGAGCAAGTGAGGACAACAACATCTACTTGAAATCTGCAGGTTATTAGATTTTGATCTATGAAGTATTTGTAGATGACATAATCTTTGGAGGAGATGATGAAATGAGCCATGCATTTGTAGATGAAATGAAGAAAGAGTTTGAGATGTCTCTGATTAGATAGATAAATTTCTTCATTGGTCTACAAATTTAGTAGATGAAAGAGGGTATCTTTATTACCCAGTCCAAGTATGTCAAAGAGGTATTGAAGACCTTTAGCATGGAGGAGAGAAAATCAGTTGGTACACTGATGGTGACCAGCTGCAAATTGACTAAGGAAGATGATTCAACATTGTTCAATGAGAAGGAGTACCGGTATTATGTGGTACACAATAGACCAAATATTGCTCATGTAGTGGGCATTGTGGCCCATTTTTAGAAAAGTCAAAGAGAATACCACTTGGTAGCAATCAAGAGTATTCTTAGATACCTGAAAGGGACAGTTAATTATGGATTGTGGTATCCATACAATGGTGATTTTAATCTCAAAGTATTTACCGATGCAGATTGGGCAGGTAATGTGGATGACCAGAAGAGCACAACCAATGGAGTGTTCTTTCTTGGTGGAAGACTAGTCTCATGGATGAGTAAGAAGCAGAGCTGTATTTCCTAGTCTACAGCTAAAGTGGAGTATGTGGCAGCATTTATAAACTGCACTCAAGCAATCTGGATGAAACATGTATTGGATGGTTTCACAGTACCTATATCTGAACAGGTGAGTATATTTTATGACAACACAAGTGTAATAAATATTTCCAAGAATCTAGTATTGCATGCTATAACTATGCACATTGAACTCAAGTATCACTTCTTGAGAGAGAGGCTTCAAAACAAAGAGGTTGTATTAGAACATGTTTCGAGTAAGGAGTAACTAGTAGACATATTCACTAAGCCCTTACCGAAAACTACATTTACCTATTTGAGAGGTGAATTAGGGGTTCTGCCCCTTCATGAAGTAAATTAAAAATGTGTGCTCCACATCAGTCAGGTACTACAGTGTCCAATCTTTTAGGATTGATGTGTTGAAGGATGCTTCTCCATAGGGGGAGCAACATAGTGGAGATTGGAAGCTTGTGCCTCCACTTTGGCATTGTTGTCAAAGGGGGAGAAGATATCTGATGTATGGTGGAGAAGATAGCTAATGATGAAGATATATGATATAGGAGAAAATATATGTTATACTTGCATTGGTCTATGTTGTTTATAGTTGCAATGCTACACTAAGTATTGCAATCAATACCAAAGGGGAGATTGTTGGCATATGATAAACTGGTATGATGATAATGTATGTTCTCATTGATGTCAATAAGTGCAGGTGAACCGATATGAAAATTGGAAGAATTTGTTATTGATATTCAAGTAGGAGAACTGATATGAAGGGATGAAGTGAACCGGTGTCAGGGTTTCACTAAGCATGACTACCGGCTGGTAATCTCAGCTCTAGGGTTTCCGGTTTGGCAATCTAGCTTGTGTGATGCAACTGGTGACATTTTTATGATGGGTTACCTAAGAGATAAGGATGAGATCGAGATGCCACATCAGTTTTGTGCACGTGAAGGATTTCCTTGAGGATCTTGCATGTGAAGATCAATTGCATTAAATGTCTACCTTGGGAATGAACATTCTTCTTAGCAATATGTGAAGAGAGCATGATGGGTTACCGATTTCCATATGTGGTGAAGAATGGATGATGCAAAATGTCTTGTGATTTGTTTGAGATTGTTTTATTTTATGCAAAATGTTTAAACGGTTAGAATTGGACCGCTTGTAATTGTAAACCTAAAATATTTAGGGTTTAGGTTTTATGCTACCAACCTAATTGTTGTCTATAAGGTTGATGATGTTTGTTATTGTTTGTGTTGGCAAATGTTGTGTTTGTATCTGAGTGATGAGATAATTGCTAGACCAATGAGTGGAAAATTGTAAATTGTGATTGCAAAGTAGAGGAGCTGAAAAGGATCTGCCTTAGCAAGTAGTGTTGTTATCAGATCAGAGCTTTACCTGTTGTCTTCTAAGCATTGCAACAGTAGGAAAATCCCTTTACCAGGTCACTTTAATAGGCTTATTGCAAATCCTCTAACTAGGTGACTCAAGATCATTGAGTTCTTCAAATCCTCTAGCAAGGTAACCTTTAATAGGGTTCAACCCTTTAACGGGGTATATAACCATCCTTTAACAAGGTGATCTTTAAAAGGATTGGTTCCTAACAAAACTTTATTTTAAAGTCTTTAATTGGACTAGGCTCCTAACAGAGCAGACTTCAAAAGAGTTCAAAAACAAGCTTGTGGGTATTCATCCCCACTGTGTTTTTTCCCATTTGGGTTTCCACATGAAAAATCTATGTGTCATGAGTTGTGCATTTTTCATGTGATGATTGAGCAGTCTTTGTTTAGGTGAATATGCATGCAAATCTAATGGTTATGGTATTACTGATACAACACATGCATGAGTATATTGGTGAAGTAGTTATCAAGTGTTCAATATTATTTGAAGTATTCAGTTTTATTGGTTTAGCTGTCTGAAGTCTTACAGTGTTTAACCGATATTTCCATGGTTAAGTTCAGTGATGAAGATAGCCAGTTAGCATTGTTTTAACTTGATAAGTTGTTGAGAATTTTTTGTATGTAATGATTCACCCCCCACCTCTCAGTACCAATTAGGGTATTTGTTGTTCATCATTATTCATCACCACCCAGTTAAGGGATTTTCTTTAAGGCTTGTTAGTGCCTTTTCCTTGTTACAGGTATCCTTGTTAAAGGACTTAGGATCATCAATTAAGATGTCACCCAATTAAGGGATTTTACAATGGGACCCGTTAAAGTCCACCTGGTTAAGGGATTTTGAGTTGCAATGGTTAGAAAGTGTAGACACCTAAAATTGTCATGTCTAATTAAATAAATATCTTTATTTATTTAATTACTTGAGCCAAATTCTTCTATTAATTAAATAAATCTATATTTATTTAAATAATTCATTTATCCTCTTCTAGCCTTATTTCTCATTTAAATAAATATTTATTTATTTAAATTATCCTTTTCGCTAAATTAAATAAATATCTTATTTATTTAATTGATCCCACTTCCTATATTAATTAAATAAATATTTATTTATTTAATTAATTCATTAGCCTTTTCCACCTATGACACATGTCATCCATCTCTTAATTCCTACACTACCTACCCTCTCATTATTTTATTATTTATTTTAACTACCCTTTAATCATAGCCGACCATTTATCTTTTACACCTCTCAATCTTATCCCTCTATTTCTTATAGTGTCTTCTATATAAGGAGATGTTTTCTTCATTATCAACCCCCACTTACGACTCGACTACACTACACTTTTGAACTTTCATATGTAATCCTACTTGCAACAACACTTTTGTTCTTTGTTGAGCTCTTGTGCACATAAAATCTGAGAGCAACTATATCAAGCAAGATCAATGGAGATAGGAAGAATGGAGACCCAAACCCTATTGGACATGTGATGGTATAATCTTTGTGATTTCATTTGATTTGCATTGTCTTAGGTAATCTTCATATGTTATGGTGGATCTTTGTTGTTGTTAGCCTAGGGTTTTGTGCTTGAATTTATTTATTCTTTCAACATTGTTGTTATTCATTTTCACCATATAAATTTTGGCATGCCCAATGGGACCGTTGTCCCTTTTGCATTTAACATCTTTTGTTGCAGATTTTGTGTTTTGAAGTTGCAGATCTGACATTTCTAACAAATTTTTGATATTTTTGCATCTGCGTGCTTTCAGATTGCGTTTTTGGTTTTCTGCCACATTTGTGACATCTGGAATTGTGTTTGCGCCCTCGACAGTATTTTATTTTATTTTATTTATTCATTTATTTTTGGTAGATTCTGGGAAACGTGTCTATGTTCCCTAGTCATGTTTGTGAAGTCTTCAGGTGCATCTATGTCCAGAAGCAGCATTTGTGTTTAGGAATCGCATCTATGTTGAATTTAGGCGCGTCTACAAAGTTATATAGCGTGTGTGTTTCTGATAACAGCGTCTGTGTGAAGTTGTTACATTTTGGGTTTCTTTGATTCAATTTTTCATCATTTGGGTTTTCAGATCTGGTTTATTTTGAGCTAACATCTTTAGATCTAGCTAACAAAATTGGTGCAGCTTGTTTTGGAAAGCAAAATCGTTTTGTTGAAGGCCCCTATTTCAGAAAGTCTTTTGGATCTAAAATATACCTAACTTGAGTGCTTGCAAGAAGGGGTGATCATTTGAAACAACCCAAACTACTAATAGATCTTTGTTGTAGAATTTTGACAAGGGTTTCTGATCTTTATTGTGTGCCTTATTTTCATAGACTAGCAAACAATTCAATTGGTACACTAAAATTGAACTACTGTCTTTTGTGTTTTGAGCAATAGGCTCTTTTTGTTTAATCCTTAGAGGGCATGTCTCCCTGTGTGGTCATTAGGACTAAAGTGAGGAGAGAACGACCCAAGTGGTAGTGAGGAAAACCCACCTCATCTGAACCACTATAAACAACTATATTCATGGTGAAAACTATAGATAATGTGTGTTGATTAGTTCATACCGACACTATGTCTCCCCATAAACCCATTTGATCAAATTTATTTGATCAGTTGTAGGGTGTAACCACTATCGACTGGGAGCCTTCTATATTTACAGAGCTAAAAGTGCCACATGTATGGCCACATGAGTGGATGTCCTTATTAGCACCTTTTTGTTTTAGAAGCCAAAAGCCTTCTAGTTGTTGGGGCAGGAGGTTGGACCTCTGGTAGCGGCCCACACACATATAGTTCTTAGTAGAGGTACAAAGTTCGCCACAAGGAGTTTTCATGGGAAGTGATGCTTGGCTGCCCCAAGAAGTGAGTGTTGAGGGTGGAGCTAGTGGGGTCAATCATCTAAGTATCCGCTCTGAATAGCGTAGCCTTGGGGGAAACTCCATGTGGGATCAACAACTATTGTCTTGGCCAGCCATAAGAATTGTGCTTGACTTATTTTAAAATATCAAACATTCAAGACCAAACACCAAAACATTGTGTCTTTTGTGTCTTAAAGTGTATGCAAAACAATTTTACATCAAACAACACACTTTCTTTTGAGTCATTTTGAGTCTAAACACTTACAAACATTGACTCTTCATCAACACTATATCCTCTTGTCACAAAAAATAGTCAAACATTCAAATTTGGTCACAACAAAACAACTTCATAGACTGGAAAAATTGCACAAAGTTTGTAGAAAGTGTCTATGTCTGACAGGACCACGTCTGTGTCATCTAAACATGTCTGTGAAGGGTAGAAACGTGTCTGTGTCTTTTGAGCAACATTGCATTTACAACATCTCAGAAATGCATCTGTGTCTGATAGAACCACGTCTGTGTCATTTAAGCATGTCTATGTCTGACAGAATATCATCTGTGTCATTTAAGCATGTTTATGAAGTATACAAGCATGTTTGTGTTCAGAATTGAAAACTTTCATAATCCAGCAAACAAGGAACGGTCAGTTTTAGACTTATTGAGCTTCCTAGGTATCTCTTTGGGTTTTCATGTAGAATTCAACCTGTCTTTTGGGTCTCACAAAGTCCATCATTTCTTTACATCTTGTGTTACATTCACATTTGTCTAAACTTGAGCCAAAAGGTCACTTGCTTGTCCTCATCATACTTTGTCAACACATTACATACAACAACATTTTTCTAAGTGGTCCCTCATCAAGGTTTGTCACCTTTGGGTATCATTTGGTCTTACTTAGAGTCAAGGTCAACTTACCTCATCAAGAGAAACTATCATCTCTTTGGAAGCCACACCTACTCTACTACATACATACTTGGTCTTACACTTTGGACATTGCAAGTATACCTCAGATTCATTTACATTCCATCCAACTCTTGGTCTTCCATACTCTTTTCCATTTGCATCTACTTTCACACATCTTGGTCAAGGCCTAGTTCATGGTTGAAACCTATTCCCAAAAAGCTAGGAGAGAAAATAAAGAGGCTCAAGAGTCCACAAACATGAGTTCCTATGAATATGACAATGATATCTTTTTCAATTCTGATCATACTACATTACCTGACATGGATGCCTATAGAAACATTCCAAATGTTGAGAACGTGGAAACTATAAACAACAAATATACACACAATGATAGTATGGACAACTTTTCCGTACATTCGGTAGAAGTGGAAGACACCATTATGGATCCTCGTTTCAATAGATTGGTTGAGTAAATAATGAAGAGAGATAGAAAATATTTCTTACAAGTGATGGCACATAGTGGAGCCAATATTCCTCATGATTTTGACACGTCTCAAATAATGGAAAATCGACCTTTGCAACAATCTCACTCCAACATGGATCAAAGGAGGCCTAATAGTGGAGGCAATAGAGGACCACATCTTGTGCCTAAATCACCATCATCTTTGTTTCAAAAACCAGAGGTCCCATACACACATGGTCAAGCATATGATACTCACCTTCGCAGACCATTATGGAAGTCCTATGCTGGAAAATATGCGCAATCACATACCAATGCTAAGGATCAACCACCAAAGCAATTGGATATTCAAAGGTAGGCTCAAAATTTGGACACAAGGAAACCCCCCATCAAATTTGGGGGCAACACACTAGAACAAACTCATGACATTCCTATAGAGTATAGTATACATGGACAAAGAAGATATTCTATTCCTCAACATGACTCTATACCAAGTGGTCCATATTCACAACATCATTATAGACCTCCTCCATATGAACATGTGTATGATCAATATCATCCATATATGCAACATGCTCCTCCTTCCACTCAATGGTTCAGGCATGGGGTTTGGTCGAAGAAGTTGGTCTCCACATAAGAACAATTTAGAACAACAAATCAAGGACTTACAAAAGAAAATGGAGGACATAAATACACCAAAGCCAACATACACAATGAGAGACATATGTCCCTATCCATTTGACAAAAGCATTCCAATGCCTCCATTTCCTACACATTTCATGACACCTAAGTTTGATAAGTACAAAGGAAAAGGGGATCCTAAGGCACGTATAAGACAATTTTTCATAGCTTGCATTGAAGTAGCAATAGAAGAGACATATTTGATGAGATTATTCCCACAAAGCTTAGGTGATCAAGCTATGGAATGGTTCTCCCAACTTCCACCTGGAATTAAATCATGGGGTGACTTAGTAGAGGCTTTTATCCAACATTTCTCATACAACATAGAGATAGACATATCAGTCCCCACTTTGTACAACACCAAGCAAAAGGATGGAGAATCTTTTTCATCATTTTTACAAAGATGGAGAGATCTAGCCAGCAGACACTCTTGTGAAATTCCACAAAAACAAATGGTAGAGATGTTCACCCAAAATGTTAACAAGGATATTGGTTATGACTTAAGAAAGGCTTGTTTGTCCACCTTCAAGGACATCATTGAAAAAGGCTTAGCAACAGAGAAGGTCCTAATTGAACAAGGAGTCATTAAGATATTCAAAGAAAACAAAGATGACTTTAAAGGAAAAGATAAGCCAAGATTTTGGAATAAAAACAAGAACACAATCAATGATGGTGTTGTGGATGCCAATATGGTACGACCAAAAATCATTTTTTCTGGATCAAGTGAATACTCAAACAACTTCCAAATCATGAAGGAAGTACACCCCATTGGGAGAACCACTTGAATCAATTTTCAAAAAGCTAGTGGCAAACAAGATAATCACAATTCCAGATTTTCCTCCATATGAGCCAACGGTTAAACCAAATTGGTGGAATGATGATGAGTATTGTGAATTTCATAAGAGCAAAGGTCATAAGATAGGAAATTGCCATCGACTCAAGAATATCATACAAGATCTCATTGATAGAGGTGACATTGAGATTGAAGGACACTCATCCAATCAAGAACATGAAATGTTTAAGGAACCATTCCCAGAACATGACAAGGGAAAAGCTAAAGCCACAAATGATGAAACCAACTATACCAGAGCATCCTATAACTATGATTCCACTATCAATCACATTTTGATGGACAATTATGTCTCTACCATTATCATCAAGGACAAAACGCCTGAGAATTCTACCCAAAGACCCAAGATCATCCTAAAAGGAATTGGATCTTCTTCCAAACCTGCCCCTGAATGTAATGTTACAACTCATCAGGGTAAATTCACTTTGCAAGGTGCTCCAGCCAAAACCACAACTTCCTCATCAACTAAACTTGATTATGACCTTGTAGAACAATTAGGGAAGACACCCTCACTCATCTCTATCCTTGAGCTCTTACGCATATCCCCCACACATAATGCTATTGTTGACAAAATCTTGAGAGATACTGCTGACCCTACTGATCTGAACGTGGACCAGTTTCAAGCCATGGTGGGATACCTTTCCGTTCCACACTCCCGTACATTCACAGAAGCCAATGACACCTCTGTAAGTCAGCCACATAATGCACCATTACACATTGAAGCCTTCATACACAAACATTGAATAAAACGAGTCCTGATAGATGGAGGAGCAGGTCTAAACATTTGTACATTGAACATTATTAAACAATTGGGATATTTTGATAAAGCTATGAATTCTACAAACAACATTACCATCAAGGCATATGATGATGAAGAGCATTCATCCAAAGGCACAGTCACCTTGCCTCTTAGAGTTGGGCCAGTTATGAAAGATGTGGTCTGTCAAGTCCTAGACTTGGATCTCATATACAATATATTACTAGGACGTCCTTGGATTCATGAAATGAGGGAAGTTCCATCTACATATCACCAATGCATTAAGTTTCCTCACAATGGAGATGAGATAACAATTAATGGTGATCCTAATCCATACATATACTGCAATAACTTTAGACCAAAAATTGAGATGATCATTCCAAGTAATAGGGAAGTTGTCCCTTCTTCTACATACATTGATCCTAAATCATTAAAACCTTCGACATCAAAACAATGTGAGCTTAAAGGGAAATTTCAGGACAAGGGCATGGGTGAATACACTTTGAATCAAACCATGTGCTTACAACAAGTAATGAGTTCACCAAAAGAATATGGAAGACTACATCCTAATAAGCAGGTATCTATCATTATACTCAAATGGGACCCTACTATCTTTCAAAGATGGGGTGAACTAGAAGAAGAAGACTTATACAACATGTGTTTATAAAGACCTTGAAAATGATACACAAGATCACATCATCATACCATGTGAAAAGTATGGCAAGGGATTCAAGTTCCTACAAGAATTTGGGTATGATGGTAAAAGTCCTCTTGGCTTAAGGAAGGAAGGCATCATTGAACCTTTACAACCTAAATTGACATTCAAAAAGGAATGCTCAAAAGGACTTGGTTTCATGACTTCCAAGGTAAACACTCAAAAGATAGGAGAAGCATTACAAATCAAAGTTGCCAAAATTCAACAAGAGAATCGCTATTCCACAGACTCCAATGAATGGGAATGGGATTCAGACAAATCCTCTAGTGACTATTAACTCACTGAGACATTTAGAGAACTAGGTGAACCCACAAAAGAAGAGAAATTTTATAGAAAATTCAAAGTTGGTCAAGAAACAACCCCTGAGGACCCCATATAGTCCTTGCCTCTAGGTTCTAGGTCGAAATCACATAAAATGAGAACACCTGTCCTAGAATGCGCTACTAGTGATGATAATTTGGATTCGTTCATGATTGAGACAGATGAGGAGAGTTCCAATGATGACCTTGATGACTACCTCGACATACCTGAATATAACTGCATTTTCTCTCTTAGTCTCGCTAGCTTTGAAGACATCAAAGGCCTTCCCCTTGTTCACCACCAACTCATTAATTGGGACCATGAAGGACTTGCATAGTTCAATAGATTCCAAAATGATGAAGTCTTTATTGATTATCTAGGCATATGAGATGATCTTCCCCTTGGAGACCATAAGGTAGGATACACTATAGAACTCAATAGCATGGCATAGTTTGGTGAGGGTCTGGCCCTCCAGTCACAAAAACATAAAAAATAAAATAAATAAAGGGTCTTATGGTGAAAACCAAGTTGTGGCGCTGTCTGACCTCAAAAATGTAAAAAGAAAGGACGTATCTGAGGGTGAAAACCTCTCTGAGGCACTTGAGGATGGAAGGCTTGACATTCTCCCAGCATCCTATGAAGAAAAACCATCTATGTTGGTAGAGAAAACCATCAAAACAAATATTGGTACAGAAGAAAGTCCCCATAACATATTCCTAGCTCAATCTTTGACAGAGATAGAAAGATCAAAGTTCATAAGTTTCTTCACAGAGTGACAAATCAATTTTGCATGATCATACGCTGATATGCCTGGATTGGATCCGGATTTGGTAATGCATCATTTGACAGTTAAACTGGGCGAAAAACCAATGAAACAGAAATTAAGAAAGATGCATCGACAAGTGGCATTATTAGTCAAAGCAGAGCTTGAGAAATTATTGGATGTCGGATTCATATGCCCAATTGATTATCCTGAATGGAACTCCAACTTAGTGCCTGTCAGTAAACCAGATCCTAGCATTAGAATATGTATAGACTTCAGTAACATCAACAAAGATTGTCCTAAGGATGAATTCCTATTATCAAACATAGATTTGATTGTAGATCTCACAGCAGGTCATGAAATGTTATCTTTAATGGATGGATTCTCTGGTTATAATAAAATAAAAATCACATTCGAGGATCAGCACAAAACAACATTCACTTGTCCTTGGGGAACTTTCTATTGGAATGTCATGCCCTTCAGGTTAAAAAATGCAAGTGCTACATATCAAAGAGCCATGAATACTATCTTTCATGATCTCATGCATGTTACTATGGAAGATTATTTTGATGACCTCTTGGGAAAATTAGTAGATAGAGATACAGATTTAGACATACTTTCAGTCGTCTTTGATCGGTTGGAAAAATATAAAGTAAGATTAAACCCCAAGAAATGTGTCTTTGGAGTAACCTCCGGGAAGCTCCTTGGATTCATTGTATAAAAAAGAGGAATTGAAGCCAATCCAACAAAATTCAAGGCCATCCTAGAGATGCAACCACCATGAAACATCAGTCAACTTCGATCTTTGCAAGGGAGACTCCAGTCCATATGAAGATTCATAGCACAACTTGCAGATAAGTGTAATCCTTTTCAACACTTGCTACATAAAAACATCAAATTCAAATGGGATGATAACTCTCAACAGACTTTCTAGATACTCAAAGATTATCTTCTGAATCCGCCAGTTTTGATGCCACCAGTTCTAGATCAGCCTCTATTACTGTACATATTAGCCACTTCAATAGCACTGGGGGCACTCTTAGGACAACAGGTTATTGAGGGCAAAGAAAAGGTAGTCTACTAAATCAATCGCACATTGGTGGGATATGAGCTAAATTACACACCAATTGAGCGTGCATGTCTCGATGTGGTCTTTGCTTCACAGAAATTATGACATTACATGGTAACTCATAAAACTAAGTTGGTTGCAAGGATCGATCCATTAAAATACCTTCTCAATAAAGAAACACTTACTGGGTGACTAGCCAAATGGATGATGCTCCTGAGTGAATTTGACATCAAGTATGTGGATAGAAAAGCAATAAAAGGACAAGCTATCATAGATCAATTAGCAGATGCTCCCATGTTAGATGATGTTCCTCTAATTTTAGAATTTCTAGATGAATCCATTTTAACAATGTCACATACAAAGCCCTGGCAACTATACTTTGATGGCTCATACACACAGCATGGGGCAGGAGCTAACATCCTCTTCATAACTCCTCAAGGGGATTATATACCAAAATCATATCGATTATCATTTCCCTACACTAATAACATAGCGGAATATGAGGCATTAGCAATTGGATTACGGATTGCAGTTCAGTGGAAGATCCAGGAACTTCATGTTTTTGGGGACTCTCAACTTGTAAGTTGTCAAGCAACTAATGACTACCAAACAAAGGCCGAGAAATTAATGCCTTATAAAGAATGGTGGATAACTTGAAACAACATTTCAAGAAGATATACTTTGAGTAGATACCAAGAGAGTAGAATCAATCTGTAGATGCCATGGCTACAATTGCTTCTCTAATTGATCTATCACCAAATGAGACCCACTATGAGTTCTTGGTGGATACCCTTTTGGTTCCCTCATATGAAATCACTCCTACTGAAATGATATGTATTGTCGGTCTTGAGTCTCAGTTATATGGTGCCATTTTCACATACCTTCGGGACAATGCCCTACCTCCTGACCTATCCAATAACCAACGTCGCACTTTCATTCACCAATCTTCTCGATATGTAATTTTACCCGATATCCTATACCATCGAGGTCTAGATGGCACTCTTCTTAGATGTTTGGAAAGAGACGAAGCTCAAATTTCATTATGTGAAGTACATGAAGGGATATGTGGTCCACATTCTAGTGGTCCTACCTTAGCCAAGAAACTCATCAGGACTGGATATTACTAGCCCAACATGGAAAAAGACTCATATCAGTTTGTCAAGAAATGTAAGTAGTGTCAACTTCATGGAGACCTCATTCATGCACCAGCGCAAGAAATTCAACCAATTGCGACTCCTTGGCCCTTTTGTCAGTGGGGACTTGATCTCACAGGCAAGATTCACCCTCCTTCTTCCAATAGTCATAAGTTCATCATCACTGCCATAGAGTATTTCACAAAATGGACTGAAGTGGTGCCTCTTACACAAGTCACTGGAAAACAAATTGCTACATTCATTCTCAACTATATCATTTGTCGATACGGTATTCCTGTTTCCATCATCACCGATAACGGGTATCCCTTCAAAAATTAGGATGTTCATGAACTCTGTGACCACTTCCATATTACCCATCATTTTTACACACCTTATTATCCCCAAGGTAATGGTCAAGTTGAGGCATCTAATAAAACAATCCTTAAAATCCTGAAAAAGACAGTCGACGACGCTGGCCGCAATTGGCATATCTAGCTTAATCTCGCACTTTGGTCTTACTGCACAAGCATTCGAACACCTACAGGAGCTACACCCTATTCAGTTGTCTATGACACTGAAGCTATCTTTCCTATTGAGTTTGAGTTACCCTCTTTATGAGTCTCTTTGCAAAACATTAACAGTGATGAAGACTATAGGGTCTCTCGCTTACAAGAACTTGAACTATTGGATGAAAGAAGACAAACTGCTTTCAATCATCTCAAGGCTTATCAACAATGAATGAGTTGCAGCTACAATCATAAAGTCAAGCCTCACACATTTGAGGTAGGTGACTTAGTTCTTAGAGAAAATCCTAAAAATCAGCAAGGCAGAGAGAGGAAGGGCGAGTTCGAACCAAACTAGCTTGGTCCTTACATCATCATAGTAGCATATGGATCTGGTGCATATCAGCTCTCAACCATAGAGGGTGAACCTTTGGAGGATCCTATCAACTGCATGCACCTTTGCAAGTTTTACACATAGCTCTTCAAAGTATCCCAATTCAAAAATACAAAAAAATCAAAAAATTCAAAAAGACAAAAAAAATCATAAAAATAAAAAATCATTACCTGGTGAAAACCTGGCAAACAGGCGCCTTGTGACAAAAAAAAATCAAAAATAAAAAGAGTAAAGAAAAAACATTTCTGCCAAACAGTGAAAACCACTTCGGTGGCACCCTAGGCAAGTACCATGGTGAAAACTAGGTCATCAGCACCATGTGTAGAGACATTGCTCCTCCCTCCTTCAGGATTCCATCTCATCCTTTCACTTTGCACACACTCACAACCTATCTATCCATAATAAACTTTACACATTCCCATCATGGCTTGTTATTGATCTACCCAAGATTGGTTAGCCATTCATAATAACATTCCTTTTCACCTCTTTCCATTCATAATAAATCATCTCCTATCTGTGGCTAAGGAAAATCCTATGTCTAGTAATGGGTGTGGAACTGAGAGCATCGCTTGTTCTGTGGAGTACAATTTCTTCCACTTTTCTTCAGTCTATCCACGCACAATCTGCAATAAAGTAGCATTTGCATCATAGATCTGCAATAAAGTTTCATCTTCTCCATAATAAAGTATTAGTTTCATGGATTCAGTCAGTTTTAGATGAGACACAACAACAACAATGGGCATCAACAAATCAAATCTTTCAACAGACTCAGACAACATATGGTTCGGTGCTATCTATAATTTTTGTGAAAGTAAACATTGTGACCACAATTAAATAAGACTTATACAAGTGACAAGAGACACTAAACTTGAGGACTACAGTGGATGTTGGTGTCAAATCTTGGTTTTCTTTTGATTTTATCTTTTGGTGACATGTCTTTTAGCTTTTCCAGGATGTCTTTGACTAGAGATTCTATCTCCAGGATGTCTTTGACTAGAAAGGCGAGGATGGGGTATCGTCACCTATTTTTATTTGCTGTCTATAAATTGTCTCTTAGTAATGCTATGACTTGTCCAAGGATATGAGGACATTGTGAGCCTAGTGTGAACTAGGACATTCCTTGTTTGTGACTGTCTTATCTACATGCAAACATGTACAATGACTTTCTGGTTTGAACATATACCTCGATTGTCATAACCTATTTGCCATAATAAAGCTCAATGATGATAATGCACAAGAAGCTCTTTCCACTTTCATATCTTCTATCTTCCATTCCCCATTTCTTGATTGACCTCCATTGTCCTTCTTGAGTCTGTGTATCCTGCTATCACATGACTGAGTATAATGACATGCCAAAAATATTTGCATTTCATGTAGTTGCACCTGCATTACCACATATAAGCATTTCATACATACATATAGATATCACAACTACATCACATCCTGCACACAACACATGTTAGCACATCTTACATTTTTATCATGTAAATAGTTATTTGCATTATCATATTCATTTGCATCATACATTCACACTTGCATCATGCATAACATATTAAAAACATAAAAGAACAAAAATATTACATTTCATCATCTACATATTTGCATCCATAACATAAACATCAAATAGAAACATACATCATGAAACATCTCATCACATAGGTACACATGCATATAGCTGCCGCAAAGATGAATTATCTCACATATATATAACCATAAGTGTCATGATACAATGATATCAAAATCATACGGCTACAAATCACCCGAAGGTGTTTACATCATAATACAAAATGGTACAAAACTGATATATAGGGAGCCCTCTAAGGCTATGATGAACTATCTCCCTTGGAGCTTCTTAGCCTCGATGGAGTCTGAGCCTTGGAAGGACCTGCCCTAGGATCATTTCTCTTGTCCCCTCTATCTGGTGGTGGTGGAGGACCCATGACCCCACCACTAGATGCCTGTCTCCTGTGACTCCCTCTAGTGGTCGCCGATGTCCACGATGGTCTATGGAAGCTCCTTGCTCACTGCTCTAGTGGCACTGCCCCATAGTATAGGTCTTGCCAATAACCTATCTCCTTTCCTACCCGCTAAACATAGGCATATCCAACCCCTGTGTCCTCTGTCGCCTACTTCCCAGCCCTTAGTGCTGTCTTAGCCTCAGTGTAACGCTGGATAGCCTGATCTCACTCCTACTCAGTGTCCCTAAGCTATCTTCTGAGTCGATCCCTCTCCCTCTCTAGCTCCTAGATCTCATCTGCATGTCACTGGCAGATCTCCCTCAGCTCAAATAGCTTATCCTCCTCCTCCTCAACCCCCTATACCTGTGGCTCTACCTATGGCTGCCCCTGTACTGGTGGCTATACCTATGCCTATACCTATACCTGTGGCTACTCATGTGGCTGCCCCTGCCCTTGTCCCCATCCCTGTACCTATCCCTACACTTGTGTGGGACCCTGTGCTACTGACACCTATAATGGCAACCCACCACGACCCCTCACCACCCGAGCCTACCTCTCCTCTCCACCCTCTCTCCGTGGAACCACCCTCCTCTCTCCTACTGCACCCTGCCTCCTTCATCGACCTCTACCCCCACCATCTCCATCATCATCCTCATCCCCTCTACCATCTCCATCTATCAGCTCTCTTGGATCTGTTAGGTGTGGAAATGGATGCCCTGCCCAATATGCAGTATACTTTGCATCCATCCCTGCATCCTCAATCTCAGGCCACATATCTCATGGCATAGGCACCATCTCTATGAGCTACATCATGATCTAATCATATAATAATAGTGGCCCAAAGTGTACCTGGTCTCCCATTGTCTGCGCATACATACCGGAACCCCATGGCATCTACTAGATCCTACCAAACTGCATGCATACTCTGTCTACCAACTGCCTCTCTAGTACATAGGGCATCTGCCCAATAAGATATCTGCTCCTTAAGGTATAGGGTAGATCCACTACATCATCCTCCCACTACTTGCACTCTTGGTACGGTCTCCTTATCACAGTGTCAACCTCATCAAGGACTCGACTCAAGTGCTCCAACTTGCCAATCCATGGTTGAGATGTAATCATATCATACAAGTGCACAAAGCTGTGTCTATGACCCTTGCCTCTGAAATGTATCAGTCATGTCACTAACAAATGCTCATATGCCCACACCTGTAGCAATGTAACTCTACAGCCCAATCCTATGGATCCATGGTAGATGAACTGATGAAGCTCATAGTACAAATGTGCTAGCACACATGGTCCCTAGGCATATTTGGTATGCTGTGTCACTAGTGTCTCCAAGGTGTTCCCCCAACCCATAGCCAACCCTCATGTCACCCTATTTGGACACAAGAACCCGCTGATTAGTCCTCCTAGCACTACTAGTAGCATTAGTCCTGTCGCTATCATGGTGTCCCAGGCGACATGTCCTGCCCTCATCTCCAGTCTCGGATCCCGAAACACTCATCTCAATGCCTCCCCATCTCCATCTCGATCATAGGGAATCAACTCCCCATCAATTGGTATCCTCAAAATCCTGTACACATCCTCTAAGGTGACTGTCATCTCATCCATCGACAAATGGAATGTGCATGTCTCAAAGTGCCACCTCTCAGCAAGTGCAGTTAGCAAACCCATGTTCGGTCAAAACTCAGGCACATACAGAATAAATCGCAAACCCATAACCTCAATGGTAGCTCACTCCTCAAATGTCAGCTCCAGTCATAACCTCTGAGTCAATGAGAATCTCTCCCATGACTCCAGCATAGGTAAGTACTCCTACAGTCAAACAAATCAACTATGTCAGTTAATGTGGCATTCACTGTTCATCACAAAATGCTGCTTATTATCCTAGTGCTTATATCTATCATATGATATTCTATCCTAGTGACACTCATTGTTCATCACAAAGTGTTGCTTCTATCCTAGTGACACTCACTATTCATCACAAAGTGTTGCTTCTATCCTAGTGGTACTCCCTGTTCATCACAAAGTACTACATGTTCTTGCACTCACTGTTCATCACAAAGTGTTGCTCATATTTGCACTCCCTGTTCATCACAAAATGCTGCTCATATTTTAGTACTCCTTGTTCATCACAAAGTACTATGTCTTGGTACTCACTGTTCATCACAAAGTGCCTCAATCTATCCTATCCTAGGGCCTCTGCTTGAGTGTATACTCTTTAGTAGTTTCCTAATTGGTAACATATGTTCTATCATAGAATTGTTAATCTTAGCCCTATCTCCTATCCTAGTCTTCCATAGAGGACCTGCTAGAGTGTCTCCTCTCAGCAACTTATCCAATCGACAGCGTATGTTCATCACAGAACTGTTGATTTGCCCTAGAAGACATAAATGCACATTTTTTGACACAAACGTGCCTTCATGACATAAACATGCTTACATATTGCATAAACGTGCTTGCTCTACACATACGCGCCTGAAATACATAGACATGCCTATGCTTTGCATAGATGTGCCTGCTCTGCATAGATATGCCCACATTGCATAGACGTGCCTGCATAATGCAGACATGCTCATATTTGACATAGACGCTTTTTTCGGCACAGACATGCCTGACACAAACACAGACGCGCCTAGCCAACCTAGACGCGCTTGGCACCAATGCAGACATGCCTCTGCATTTTTTGACATTACCTAAAAGTGAATTTATTGCACTACCTAGCATGCATTAATGACAACATTTATTGCGACAAAGTACAAAGAGGTTTTGTGGTACTTACCAGCTCTCTTGCATCGGCTGGCCTCTGAAATCGACAAACGCAATCGAATCTATGCACCAATGCCATCGTTGCTGACTATTGCTGCTCTATTCTTGCTCTACACTCTGATCTCTTGGATGTGTGGATGACAATGAAGATGTATTCCCCTCGTGGTCTATCTTATAGACTGCCCTAGCCCTAGCCCTAGCCCTCATTTCCCGAGTCAGTCTTCTTTATCCAGTGACTTTGTCACTCTATCCGATCAATCCTTTCTAGCCTTTCTTTCTTATCGAGAGATTTTCTTCAATCTTTTCACACATTTTCATCCAATCTCTTGAGGGGGCATATCACTCCCATCTTTGGGCAACTTTGTATCAATTCATATTATCTTCTTTGAAACAACGTGACAAGCTGCTTTGTCTCAAAGAGGGACAAAATGTAGACACCTAAAATTGTCATGTCTAATTAAATAAATATATTTATTTATTTAATTACTTGAGCCAAATTCTTCTATTAATTAAATAAATCTTTATTTATTTAATTAATTCATTTATCCTCCTCTAGCCTTATTTCTCATTTAAATAAATATTTATTTATTTAAATTATCCTTTTCTCTAAATTAAATAAATATCTTATTTATTTAATTGATCCCACTTCTTCTATTAATTAAATAAATCTTTATTTATTTAATTAATTCATTAGCCTTTTCCACATATGACACATGTCATTCATTTCTTAATTCCTACACTACCTACCCTCTCATTATTTTATTATTTCTTTTAACGTACCCTTTAATCATAGCCGACCATTTATCTTTTACACCTCTCAATCTTATCCCTCTATTTCTTATAGTGTCTTCTATATAAGGAGATGTTTTCTTCATTATCAACCCCCGCTTATGAATCGACTACACTACACTTTTGAACTTTCATATGCGATCCTACTTGCAACGACACTTCCGTTCTTTGTTGAGCTCTTGTGCACATAAAATCTAAGAGCAACTATATCAAGCAAGATCAATGGAGATAGGAAGAATGGAGATCCAAACCTTATTTGACATGTGATGGTATAATCTTTGTGATATCATTTGATTTGCATTGTCTTAGGTAATCTTCATATGTTATGGTGGATCGTTGTTGTTGTTAGGCTAGGGTTTTGTGGTTGAATTCATTTAGTCTTTCAACATTGTTGTTATCCATTTTCACTATATACAGAAAGCAATAGGAAGTTGATCTACTGGAATAGCTACTGATAGCTTGATTAGATGACAAATAATCTCATACTATGTCTACACCGGTTGTGTTTGCTCTGCACTACACCAGTTCTTTTCTTATACCCTTAGCTCCATACTCTGTCATTCTACTTCACACACACACTCTACTCTACTAAATCACTTAGCACTTCCTCACTCTTCCCTCTTCACCTTGGATCGCCTCTCACAGGATTTGAACTTTCTAAATTTTTTGATCAAAAATGTTTGGCATGAACTCAAAACACTTTATACTATTGGAATCCAAGATCACTGAGAGGGCGGGTGAATCAGTGTTCTGCTGGTAACATATGATTTAATATTTTTATAACATACACATAAACCGGTAAATGAAGAAACATATAAATTGAAGTAAATAAACCATTCACATGAATGAACATCATAACACACAAAATTTATATGTGGAAAACGTCAAAGAGAAAAAACCACGATGGGATTTGTGACCCATTATATCAATTCATATGAAAGATATTATATAGTATGGGGGCCTGCACATGCATAAAGGAACACTTCCAGAGCACACTGCTCAACACAAAAAAGTCTCACTGAATACAAGCTTCTACTGAGATAAAACAGTAATCATGAACTCACAAAATGCATCTTCAATGCCAAAAGGAGTTCCAATTATAGCTCTATTTTGTACCGTTTCATAAACCCTAAACACTTCTACTGGTATCTCCTTTCTGCCAAGAATGCTTTACAAACCATCTACAAATCATTGCATGAATAGACATTTGCATACAAATGATCTACATACATATCCTTCGCATTACACAGTTATCCTACCTTGCTATACACACTCCTCTATATCCTATATATCACAATAACCTAATCAACTGATTTATATACCCTTTACAAACAATATGCCTTATGTTGGCTTACAATACATTACAAAAGATATACAATGTCGGCCTAGTATAATAATTACAAAATGATTTTACAAATAAACTTCCTTCAGATCTCAGACTGATGTCAACTTCACTGAAGTGCTAGATGTCAATGCCAGTTGTGACCCTGAATGCTCCAATGTTGGTACCTGCTAGTGTATGCCTCCTAATGTCGGTATATGTCTTCTATAGAATGTTATTGCCATCAATGACAACATATGAATCCAATGAGTATCAATTGCCAACAATCTCCCCCTTTGGCATTAATGGGAACACATGTGAAAAATGGATTCCCTGTCGATTCAACTAAAACATGAAACATGCTCCCCCTGAGCTAATTGACTGTGTTTTCAATATACTCTATCTGATATCCTCCTCATATTTTTCATATTTTTCCCATATATATACTCCCTGTTTGGCATCAATGTCAAACACCGGTGAAAGAATTGAAAGAATTTGGTTAAGAATCTATGCAAAAGAGTGAATAAATACATATTACTTTACCAAGGCTTGACCAATGTCAAGAATTCTGGATAAGCTTTCTCAAGCAACTATATATAGGTATCCCAACCAGTTTTTAAAGTTTCAGATATGGATACCAGTCCACTCAGTAAATGTGCAAGTGTTTCTTTCTCAATGACTTCTTCCGGTGTGGGTTTTGCAAGCATATCCATACATTCCCTCTTATGTACACCAAGTGAATCTAATCTTGGACTCACCAAACCTTTTAGACTCCTTTCTCTCTAAATGTTCTCGTCTCTCTCTTTTCAAAAGAAATAAATTGGTTCTTCAAAGACAATTTTTTTCCATCAATAGATATAGTAAGTGAAGTTAGTTGATCAAAAGAATTATCAATATTAGCAATCTTTTCGTGTAACTCCTTTAACCTGTTATCTATATTTTTTGTAAGAATTTATGTATTACAACAAACCCTATAGATGTTAGTATACTATTTGAAAGAATTTTCAATAAGTATAAGTTTCTCTACAATCTTCCTCTTCTCTATCTCAATAATCTGGTCAAAAGCTGCTTTCTTAGCCAAAGTGAATCTTTTGAGTGCTTGCCGGTTGAAAATCTACTGCAATTATTGAAAGTTTTTGTGAGAGTTGAGAAAAAAAACACCATAGGAGCCTAAAGATCTCTGCAAGATAAATAATCTGTTATAAGGAAAAGCAAGGAAGCAAATAACAAAAATACAAAACACAAAAAATATGCTCAAAAGAATGAGAGCTCAATATTCACAAAAATGTGTAATATGATAATGATACAAGGAAAAGAAAATTAACCTCCAATAGGTCAAGAAACCCTAAAAGGGAAAACCTAGGCTTGCACATAATAATTAATAAAAGAATTAATTATTATGCACCTAATGTTAGCTTAAGTGTAAAAAGAGATAATAAGGAACTTAAAGAATTAAACAAATATTGTTTAATTAATCAAGTAAAGACCCGAATACTCTAACACCCCCTCTTAAGCTAGACTTAGGGAGAAGCTAAGAACTATAATAGCTACTGAAAGCATGAAAGATGGGTCCCGACAACAAGGCCTGATCAAGAACCCAAATACAATGAAATCTCTATGAAACGGAGAAAAAAGAGAAAACCCACTGGGAAAAACTCCTCTCCAAAAAGAGATAAAAGAACATGCTAAAATAACAAGAAGGAAAGAAGGCCTCATAAAGACCCCCCAAGGACAGCTTCCTTCACCCCAATCATAGAGCACAACTGAAGATAGCATGGTGATGCAAAAGGTTTCGTGAAGATGTGTGCAACCTGCTTGGCAGTGGGAATGTACTCCAAAATGAGAGAACCATCCTGAATCAACTGGCAAATAAAATGCATGTGAATCTCAATGTGCTTCATCCACTGATGCTCTACCAGGTTATGGGAAATATGAATAGCACTTTGATTGTCACACCAAAGAACAGTGGGACTATCAGGAGGAAAACCAAACTCAGTCATCAACTCTCAAAGCCATAAGATCTCCTGACTAGCGAGCATAGCAACTTGATACTAAGCCTCTATAGATGATAATGCATGAGCAGTCTTCTTCTTGCAAGACCATGTGATAGGACAAGAGCCAAGACAAAAAACAAAGCTAGAAGTAGACTTTTGATTAGTGACATCACCAGCCCAATTTGAGTCAGTGTAGCCAACAATGTGAGGTTCCCCTGATGTGTAGTGAATGCCATGAGAACTAGAGCCCTGAATGTACCACATAATACATTTGGTAGCTTGCCAATGACTCTCATGAGGATCATTGGAGAATTGAGAGACAAGGCCAACCGCAAAGGAAATATCAGGATGAGTGTGAGTCAAGTACAACAAACTGCCAACCAACTACCTATAAAGTGTAGAATCTACTGAAGGAGTGGGACAAGTAGGAATCAAAACAACCTTTAATTGAAATAGAGTGGGAGTAGGCTTTCAATCAAGTATACCAAAGAGCCGAAGCATGTCAAGAGCATACTTCTAGTAAATGTAGATCCCATCAGAAGACTGAATTACCTAAAGACCAAGGAAATAGTACAGAAGACCGAGATTTGTCTTCTCAAACTAGTCCATCAAGGCTCACTAAATATGCTTAATCATAGAGGATGAGCTATCGGTGATGAGGAGATCATCAAAATAGAGCACAAGAATCAAGATCTCACCCTCAAGAAGCTGAATATACACTGTGTGATCATAATGACTGTGGGTGAAGCCAGTGGAGAACAAGAAATAAATCTATTTTCTCATACCAAGCCCGAGGGGCCTGTTTGAGACCATACAATGAACTCTGAAGTATGCAAACCAAAGAAATGTCCTACACAAATCCCTGAGGGTGCTCCATGTAGATTTCCTCTCATAGGTCCCCATGCAAGAAGGCACTTTTCACATCCATCTGAAAAATGGGCCATCCCTGAGAAGCTACAAGAGATAGTACAGAGGGAATAGAGTTCATCTTAGTGATAGGGGCAAAGGTCTCAGAGTAATCAATACCCTCAACCTATGAGAAATCCTTCACAATAAGACGTGCTTTGTACTTATCAATTGAACCATCAACATCATACTTAGTGCGATACAACCAACGACACTAAACCATCTTTCTGCCCTTAGGAAGACGAAAAACATCCCAAGTATGATTCCTCATCAAAGAAAAATACTCCTCTTCCATAGTACAATCCCACTCAGGGTATCTTGTAGCCTCTAAAAACTTCTGAGGATCATCTGAAATGGAACAACTCAAAAGACTAGAACCCACAGTATGAGAATGAGTGCAATGAGTATCTAAAAGATCACCGACCATAGAACCTGCCACCTCAACAGTAAAGCGAGCCCACTTGGGCATCTGAGGAGGAGTAGGTGGAGGTGGGGATGGTGGATCATTAGCACCATCATTAGAATCATCCTCAAAATAATCCTAAAGGAATGCAGTGGGAGGAGTAGGTAGAGGAGTAGACACTAGATTTAGGGTATCCATTGTGGGAAGGCCCTCATCAAATTGAACATCCCGTTAAAACAAAACCTCTCTAGAATCAAGATCAAACAACCTGTATGCCTTAACATCCTCACAGTAGCCAAAAACACTAAGGGGTTGGCTCTTCCACTCCGTGGCTTTCCTCTAAGCATCAGGAATAAAAGCCCATTCCTCACTACCAAACACTCAAAAAAAAGAAAAATTGGGCTTGTCATGAGACCAAGCCTCCTCATGAGTCATATGTCAAATCACCTTATGAGGTATCCATTTCTGAATATAGTTGACACAATTGACTGCCTCAGCCCAAAATGATGAATCCATGGACCTAGACTGAATCATACAATTCACCATCTCCCGTAAAGTTATGTTCTTATGCTCAGCAACACCATTCTACTGAGGGGTGTAGGGAATAGTAAACTGATGCTACAAATCATGCTCAGTGCAAAAATATTTGAAAGCCTAATTCACATACTACCCCCCATTATCTGTACATATCCACTGAATAGAATAACCAGACCACTTCTCTACAAATATCTTGAAGATTTGAAATGAATCAAAGACATCAGACATGTACTTAAGAAAGTACACCCATGTGCGTCTGGAGAAGTCATCAATAAAAGTGAGTACATACTTAGCCCTAGAAAAAGGAGTGGGAAATGGCATGAGATCACTGTGAATCAACTCCAAGGGTGCCAAAGCATGAGGGGCTGTTCCCTTTGGAAAGGGATCTTTGTGATGCTTGCCAAGCACACAACCATGACAAACACCATCAGTGCACAAAATCTATGGGAGCACAAGAACAAGTGTCTGTGTACTCATCTACTGAAGATATCTATAATTGACATGGCCCAAGCATTCATGCCAAAGCTTACTCACTAAATCTGCATGTACTATAAGAGACAAACTTGCACCCACTTAGGGCTCAAATCCATCAAATCTGTATAGATGAGATGCAGTATCAACACTCCCAGTAGCTACAACGAAATCAGAATCATGGAGGTCTCAAATAACCACATCATGTGGTGAGAACTCAACTATCTTACCAGAGCCAAAGTGGAAAATATGATAAATGGATATGATGTTCATCGAGATGTCAGGGACAACCAAAACATCCTACAGAGTAACCCCATCTAAAGGGACACAACCAAAACCCAAGATGAAAAGTTGAACTAAGTCACCCACTGCAATCTGTGAAGTACCACAAGAGGCAAGAGAAGTAACCAACTGTTGAGTGTGAGTCATATGGTGAGAAGCACCAGAATCAAGTATCCATGTGGACCCATAGGTCAAAGCTTGAGCAGTGAGAGTATGACCTTTCCCCGTGGAAGGAGAAGATGCCTGGGGTGACGAGATGTGATACTATTGCATGGCTTCCTCTAAAGCCTCTAAGCGTTTCCAACACCTGGATACTGCATGTCCTTCCTTGCCACAAAAATTGTAAGTGTTTATTGATTTCTTCTTAGTCTTGGAGGAAGACTCACCAGACTATGAAGATTTCCTATGTTTCGGAGGAAGTGGTGGTTTAGAATCAGACTTAGGAGGTGGCTTGGAGGAATGCTCACTGCCTGCAGAATTCTTCTTTGGTTTTGGTTTCTACTTTAGTTTCTCCTTAGAGGACTGAGCAACCATTACTTTGATCTCAGACCCTGAGAGCATATCTAGCTGAGAAAGATGAGACTACTCACAAGACAAAAACTCACAAAAGACATCAAAGGTAGGCATGGTGAAATGAGAACCCAACCCATCCATGGTGGAGTAGAAAGCAAAGGCAAAAAACTGAAAATTTCCCTGAAGCTTCGAAAGAATCAAGTGAATGCACTCTGTGTTTGTCTTGATCTTGCCACATCCCTGAAGAAGAAATCTGGTAGTCTTGACCTTGTTCAAAGAATCCTCAATGGTGGGAAAGGAATCAAGTGACAATGAAATCAACTTTGCCTCAATCTGTATTTTTTGAATCTCATTAACCCTCCTGAAGAGAGACTTAAACTTCAACCACATAGCGCAAGGAGTGAGCAACTCATCAAGGTGAAACAGAAGACTATCAGAGACATGCAAAGAGAGAAAACCCATGGCCTCATCCATCTTGTTTCTATGTTGAAGAAGCTCATAAGGATGCTTCAATAGAGGCTAAAGCTCATCCAAACAAGACCACAACCCTCATTCCCAGAGAAGCCTCATGATGCAGGGCTTCCAGGTGTGATAGTTGTGTGAAGTCAACAACTCAACAGAAGGATTTGCCATGAAAACTCTACACCTGATGACAATTCTAAGAAACAAGATCACATATATGAATAGATCATGCTGAGATATTTCCAATGCTTATTCATTTTCAAAAAATGGAGTCCATTTCCCCATTCTACGACCCCGAGAGTATAGAAAAGAGTCTCAACTTTGACTAGAAAAAAGTAAAGTCAAATAGAAAAATCAAGCAAATAATCCAACACCACAAGGTTCAGCTCAGAACCAGCTTTCTGATGCCTATTTGTTTTTGAAAAAATGACTCCGTATTCTCAAGATAAGGCCAAAAATCAAACCCCCCCTCTTAAAAGACAAGAGGGTGGATGTCCAGTGGCGAAGACTTAGCAGTGGTGGCACTCGAATGGCACTTTGGGGAGGAGTGGCTATGGGCACTGCTAGCCGGAGGAGCAGAGGAGGTTGCCAGTGGGTGTGAGCAGAGGAGGTTACAGTGGAGCGACGGCTAGTGGTGGTGGGCACTGGTGGCGGCAGGGGCCAGTGGGGGCCCGCAGGGAGACAACCGATAGTTGGCAGGGGTAGAGAACACCAGTGGGGTCCAGCAGGGAAGTGCCCCTCGCTGACAGGTCTGGTCGGTTGGACTATTAGGGGGTACGGGGTACCTACCGAAACCCCTATAGCAAAGATATTTTTTGAGTTTTCACAAACCTTTTTTTGCCTTTTGCATAAATTTTTTATTTTTGAATTTAAAATTTTTTTTTTTCAAAAAATAAAAAATTTAGTTTGCATGCTGTAAAAGGGCAAAAAATATATTTTTTGAAATATTTTTCTCAAACTACGTGCTAGGGTCGTACGACCTGCTACTAAAGAAAAATTACCCCCAGATGCTCAGGAGTCAAAACTAGGCAAGTTTTATATGACTATAGGGGTTTCTGGGCCTTCTGAGCACAATGGTGAGATCCGTTTAGGCCCAAAGTGCTCAGAAAAAAGGCCTATCCCTAAGTACATAAAAAAACTTCCTGAAACCCCAGATCTACTTCTAATGCAAAAATTCTCAAAACAAGAACTGACAGCTGTAGATCTGAAGCTCTGATACCATGTGAGAGTTGAGAAACACAACACCACAAGAGCCTAAAGATCTCTGCAAGCTGAATAATCTGTTACAAGGAGAAGCAAGGAAGTAAATAACAGAAAAGAAAAACACACAAAATATGCTCAAAAGAATGAGAGCTCAATATTCACAAAAATGTGTAATGTGATAATGATACAAGGAAAAGAAAATTAACCTATAATAGGTCAAGAAACCCTAAAAGGGCAAATTGCACATAATGATTAATGAAAGAATTAATTGTTATGCACCTAATCTAAGCTTAAGTGTAAAAAGAGATAATAGGGAACTTACAGAATTAAATAAACATTGTGTAATTAATCAAGTAAAGACCCAATTACTCTAATAGTTTTTAGATATATGCTCTGTTAATAAATACCTTAAGCTTGTCGGAAGGGCTTGCTTCATTTTCAATCAAACAATCAGGAATCAATCTGTGAAAATTTTTTATTGACTAATCTATTATTCCTTTGTCTACAGATCCCTCCGTTATTAGCTTTTGAGTAGCCATTATCATTAGCTCTATGGGACTCAACTTTGTGATTGATTTCTTCTCAAGTTGAGAAGTGTCAATTGCCAAAAGTTTTTTCGGGGAATCAACTGCCGATATGGTACTGGGATTCTTATTAGTCTCCTTTCCCTTATCCTCTCCCGGTGTATCCCTTTTCTCATCCTCTTTTGCACCAGTGGCTTCGCCACTTGGTTCAGTATCTGTTCTACCAGTGGAGTATTATCCACAATATTATTAGTACCCCGTATATTATCTATATTGCATTGCTCAGACTATAAAAATGTGGTTTCTACTGGTATAGACTATACACTCTCATCAATTTTGGGTCTACCTACTGGTGGTTTTTGTACACTCTTATTTACTGTCGGTCTATTCAAAATTTGAACTGAACTTCCCAAAATTCCTTTCCCTTTAGATTTGTCCGGAATGGTGGAAGTTGTTGCCTTAAAAAATTCTTCTTAAGAGGTAAGGAAATAAAGATTCTTTTGGAAGAATTTAGACCAACCATCTCTGGTCTCATTTATTATCTCATTTACTTTTCCCATCATTAGGCTTATTTGCTGGGGTTTGCTGCTAAAAATTGTTCTATTGGCAAAATCTATACATCATTTTATTTCCTAATTATTTATAGAGCCACACATATTCAAAAGTTCAACTTCCTTAATTTCCATATCCCTCTTTACTGCATCTAATCTTCTTGCATCTAACTTATTATACAATGATAATGGAAATTTCCTTCAAAATCTCTACTAAAGCCTTCCTATATATGTCTATATGTAACAAAATTGTTTCTTCAATCTCATTTGGCTCATTATCATCTAAATCTTCATAGAAAATTGACACATTCTTCAAAATACCATCTTTTGTTACCTCATCTATCATTTATGCACAAGTCATTGGGGAAATGATGGTAACATTACTATATTCAATTTCTTCATCTATCGCACTTTTCTTCTTCTTGCTGGGGGTTGCAGAGGTGGATGAAACTGGTTTCCTCTTTTGAGTAGGTTTCCTTTTAGAGGTGAGGGTATAGTAGGCTTTGTAACTTTTCTTACTAGCTTCCTCATTGGCTCCACCTTCTTCTCCTCTACTAGAGGCTTGTTTTCTTTCTTCCTCTGTACCCTTCTGAATGCAAGAGGTTGATTATCCTCTGGATCAGAGTTAGAAGTGATAGAAGAAATAAAATTCTTAGGCCTCTTTGCCTCAGGAGCCTATCCTTAACCTCAACAACTATGGGATTCACACTGAAAGTAGGAGCAGACGATGATCTGAATGCCATTTTAAAGAAATACCTAAAAAATGATCGTTGGTTTGAATATTTTGATTACTGTTGGAAATGCGTTTTCTCTCTTTTGATCACCTATGATTTGCCTTTGCTTAGTTCTAGTTTTCTCGAGTGCTGGGTGAGTGAAAATGAGTCCATTTTCCCTTTTTATCAGTGAGTAAACCCTAATCCTTCACTTTCATAAATGCTTGGTGATGTACCCTACCAGATGTTGGTTTCACAGTTTAATGCTAGGTAAACCTTCATCAATGATCAATAAAAGTCTCTAGATCTCTTCCAAATATCTTTTGGAGAATATGCAATATTTGTAATGAATTTGCAACCCCTAAGGCATATGCCTCAGTTACCGGTTGAATTTCCCTTCGGTGCAGGAATGCTTTGTTCTACCGGTGGAGTTACTGGTGTAGTTTTCGGTGTAGTTGCATCTCGACTTGGTTCTTCAGACTTTCTAACCCATCTCTTGGGGTGATCTTCTTTTATTTTGTCTACCTTCTACTTTCCTTTCTCATTTTCTTTATCATTGCTAACCGGTTTAGTCTTTGCTTCCGCAGTACTTAGCAATATGACCTATTTTGTTGCATGCATAACATGTAACATTGTTCTTTTGAATTTCTTTAAGATATCTAGTGCCATTCCTTGACCTACATTGATTAGACAAATGTCCAAAATTTCCACATGCATGTCATTTAACATTCATTCTGTAGTCTTCTGACTTCTGACCATATTTTTTGCGATTTGTGCATTAACCAGGAACAAAATTGTAGTTTTGATTTGCTCTATTTCTGCATTTTCTATCCATATGCCTAAATTTGTTGCAAACAAAGCATATACCATTGAATTTATAAGCATTAGATTGCCTTATTAGTTTCCTCTAGTCTAATGAGTTCTGCATACTAGTTGTTTGATCTTTATTTGCAATACCAGAGCTTTCACCTTGTACAAATCCAAGTCCTCTAGAATCTTCATTCTGCCTTTGTCTTTTCAATAAATCTTCCAACTGTGCAACACTAATCCTAAATTTTTCTTTATACTCACTTGCAATAGTCATACCATCTCTCAAACATCATTTGTCTTTCAATCTCTTGTTCATTTTTTCGGGGTTGTACCAAATTAGTTTTCAACATATCATTCTCATGAGCCAATCTACCACATTCTTCAGAGATACAATAATATTTTCTTCCTTCTTCTTTCGGTCCTTAATATCTTTTGACATCCTCATAGTCAGGTCTTTCATTTCATTCCTCATGAGCATGTTTTCTTGACTTAGTTTCTGACATTGTTCCTTGAGTGCATTTTTCTCTTCATCATCACCATTTTGCGATAGTTCCTTCCTCCTAGCTTGAGCTGATGATAACCTTTGTTGCAGGACAAGAATGAATTCATTAGCAAAATTCAATTCATCTTGTAGTTTTAAGTTCTTCAACCTTTCAACATCATAATCCTCAAGTGCCATCTCAATTTTCTTCTCCATAGCCATGTTTGGTGATTCTGGTTTCAAGATCTTCCTCAAGATGTTAAACTTCCTCCGATGCAGTAGGCTTTGATACCAATTGTTGGAATCCAAGAACAATGAGAGGGGGGGTGGTGAATCAATGTTTTGTTGGTAACATATGATTTTATCTTTTTACAACATACACATATAAACCGGTAAATGAAGAAACATATAACTTGAAGTAAATAAACCATCCACATTAATGAACTTCATAACACACATAATTTGTATGTGGAAAACCTCAAAGAGGAAAAACCACATTGGGATTTGTGACCCATAATATCAATTCACTGAGCATATGAAAGATATTATATAGTATGGGGGCCTGCACATGTAGGAAGTCACACTACCTAGAGGACACTGCTCAACACAAAAGAGTCTCACTGACTACAAGCTTCTACTAAGATAAAACAGTAATCATGATCTCACAAAATGTATCTGTAATGCCAAAAAGAGTTTTGGTTATAGCTCTATTTTGTACCGGTTCATAAACCCTGAACACTTCTACCGGTATTTCCTTTCCTCCAAGAATTATTTATAAACCATCTACAGATAATTGCATGATATGTCATTCTCATACAAATGATCTACATACATATCCTTCACATTACATAGTTCTCCTGCCTTGTCATACACACTCTTCTATATTCTATATATCACAATGACCTAATCAACTAACTTATATACCTAGATTAATGTTGACTTCATTGAAGTGCTGGATGTCGGTGCTAGTGCTGGTGCTGGTTGTGACCCTGAATGCTCCAATGCTGGTACCTATCAGTGTATGCCTCCTAATACCGGTATATGTCTTCTATAGAATCTTGTTTCCATCAATGAAAACATATGAATCCAATGAGTTTCAATTGCCAATATATACTCCCTTCGTCGTCACCTTCAGGTGTTTCCTTAATCAATGCAATCACGAATCTCGGTAGATTTCAAAATCAAATCTTCCTGCTTTTTCTCTACATGACCTGCAACAATTCCACCAACTACTCATCCAAATTTGTCACCGCATCCTCAAAAAGTAGCAACTTCTAGGTCAAGTTCAGTCTTTTAAATGCAAACCAAAAAATCTGCAAAATATCATGGCTCAACTGCATGATGACTGAAGTTGAATTCACTAACTCTTAGTTTGGCATTAGCACAAACTAACCAATCCAAATTTTTCCATCGCAACTTTGTAACCAATCACTACTTCTAGATTTATGGTGACCACCTATCTTCCTTTTGTTTCACCGGCCTACCGATATACCAATTCGCTCTTCACTACCGATTCATCCTTTGCTACTGGTTTGTAGTACTTCCATCAAGCCTCCTTTCTTGTTTCCCAATGAGATTTCAGTTTTCATAGGACCTCAAGTCTTATTGCCTAAGTCACCTTTTGTGACTACATCATCATCAAAATAGCCAACTTGAAGATTTGACCTTAACATTGGTCTTCTTGAATGACATACTAGTTGGCTTATTTTGTCTTCCCTTGAACCGATTAAACCTTGATCATCTATCTTTGATATTGCTTCCATGTTGTTTGCAAGCCATCACCTTTGCTACTAAGATACACCACTCCACCGGTCAGTATTAGTCATGAATGACAAATCTCAGCAAACATACCAGTTCACTGGATTAACTAGTTTTGTCAATATCAATAATGCCAACAAATGTTTACCAAGTTGTTGTATGTGTGAGCATAATTAACCTTTTGTTTTCCTTTGCCATCTTGTGTATTTGATGGTCCACCCTTTTCATAGTTAGGGAGTGGAGTTTTGAAGGCTAAATGAGATTTATTCATTTTTTGACCATCCACTATGATAACCTTATTGTCAATTAAATCTTCGATAAGATATTTTATCCTTTGACAATCATTAGTTTGGTGTCCCTCGGTTCTATGAAAATCACAAAAATAGTTGTCATTCCATGAACTCGGTTTAATTTTGGGCTCAAAATCCCTTACTTCTAGTAATGTGATTAGCTTGTTTGCAAGAAGAGTTTGTAAAGCCAATTCCAAAGGTTCGCCAATGTTGGTAAATTTTCTGTGAACATTGGAAAATAAAGGTTTTGGTTTATTATTATCTTGTTTATTCACTAGTGCTCAACATGAGAGATTGAAAATAGGTTATTCTGGTTTAACACCATTGCTATCAGGTACTCCATCATTAGCAACAACTTTTTTCTTTCATTAAAATTTTGGTTTATCATTGTTGTTCTAATTGTTGTTGTTGTTGTTGTTATTGTTGCTATTGAAGTTAGAGGAATTACTTCCCTCCTTGTAGAGTTTCAATTCACCTTTCTTGGCCATAGCATCCTCTATTTTTAAACCATTTTTAATCATCTTTGCAAAACTGGGAGGACATTCTAAATTGAGTCTATAACTCATTTCACTGGTAAGATTGTCAATCAAGATGTCCATTTTCTCATGATTGTAGATTGGTCTAGGGTATCCATTAAACAATCATCTCCATCACTGTAGAAAGACCATGAAATATTCCGCATTCTTTTTCTTAATGTCACACAAATCCAACATTGTTATCTCATGATGTATGTTATATGATTACTATGAAATGAACTTCCTCACAACCTCCTCAAATGATCCAATCCAGCTGGAAATTTAGAGAACCATTCCATTCATTGTTCACTCAAAATTCTGGGAAATAAACGAATGTGATAAGTTTCACTATGTGCAAAGTCCATACTCATGGTGCATAATTCCCTAATGTGATCTTGACGATCTATTTTTGCAACATATTTATTATATTTTGGGATCTCACAATGTTGTGTGAATGACACCATGTTCAAACTCTTGTAAAAAGGATATGGATAGATATCCTCCAAGGAATATCTTTTAGCACTTGTTCCATTATGCATATCATGTATTTGTTGTTGCAAAGTTTGCATTTGTTGAGTCAGAGTTAAAAGATGATTATCAACATAGGTTCTTCTTGTATCCTCATGAGTTCTTGTGTCGCCCTGATTGCTTCTTGTTTCATTTGGGTTCCTTGTGGTATCATCATGGTTCCTTGTTGTACTATCATTGTCTCCTCTAGTATCACTATTTAACCAATTTATGTTGTTGTCATCTTGGTCATTGTTGTGTTGAGTATGACTTGATTTGGCATTATGCCTTAGTATTTCTAGATAAAAATTTGGGGTAATTTAGCCCCTTACCTCACCAACATCAAGATGTATTTTTTCTTTTCGGTTTCTAACATTTTTTCAATTAGTTTGTCAAATATAGGATCTTGTTGAAGTTCTCTAATGGTCACATTAATTTCTTCCTCTTTATCTGTGTGTTCAAACTGATTAAAAGTAAGATTTTCCTCCTCCATTTTGATTTCTTGTTGACATTTCAATTGCTCGTGTTGATCTCTAGTTGAAACTGGCATTAAATGTTTTGACTTTCAAGATGTGACTCAATAGGTGATCAATTATTTAGATAAACATGGTAAGTTAATTCTACCACCTCTAATGAGTTCTTGTGATAATCCTAATCTTTATTTTAAAGCATAAGTTCTCAAAGGTTCTTCATCAAACTCATTGATTGCGTATGTATGTACGATAGTGGTGTAAAAATATACGATGTTTCAATAGAAGTTTGTGGTTTATGTATAGAAACCTTTTCTTTTTCAAGAGTGCTTTACAATTAAGTTTCTTCTTTTTGAGACGACACGAAATGATCATACGAGTATGTGATAATTTGCAATTTTTTGCTCCTAATGAGAGTGCAAATTTTGTGAAATTTTTATATAACCAAATTCAAAGAGCAACGATATATCCAATGCAAAGAACAAGGTTAATCTAATCAATCTTTGTATTTTTGTGATAAAGGATGATAAATCTTGATGAGTTACTATGTTTGTAAGATAAGTTTATCAAAGATAAGCAATTATGCACTTTGAAATGTTAGATCTAAAACTTGTTTAGATGAATAATTATAAAAACCTTAAGTGTGATTTAGCTTTATGTGTAAAATGTTCACGAACCCTATTTGTTTGACTAGCTATGAAGTTTGTGATGGTCAAAATGAAATATTCTCTAAAATGGGTATCCAAATCTATTTTTAAAATTTTCTTGTGACTAGTGGAAGTATCCTCTATTGAAAACTCACCAGAACAAATGTGCTACAAGTTTTAACTAATGCGCTACAAAAATACATAAATGTGCTACATTGTTTTTTAAATGCGTGAGTATGCATTGTATATGAGTTATAGAATTGTGTAAATGTGCTATTTTTTTAATAGATGTGCCAAAAATTTTTGCAAATGAGTTAAAATATTTTGTAGATGCACTACACTATTAGTCAAATGCAATTTTTTGCATTTTAAATGCGTGATTTAGTGTTTTCCCTTCAAAATGTTTAGTTTCCCGTTGTTTCAAAACGGGATGATTTTTCTATCATGATGAGAACATAACACAAAAACATCACACACAATGTTTGAAAAAGTAAACTAAATTGACCAGCACAATTCTTATGGCTAGCCATGACAACAGTTATTGGATATCATTCGGGTTTCCCCAACTATGCTTATTCAAAGTGGATATTTAGATGGTTAACCCTACTAGATCCACTCCACAACACTCACTTCTCTAGGGCAGCCAAGTATCAGTTCCCTTGAAAAATCCTCATGGGAAACTTTTTATTGTTAGATGTTAGGATAGTCCCAAAGACACTAAGAGGGGGGGTGAATCAGTGTCTAACTGGTTGATGAAAGATTTAAACTTATTAACAACTTTACAACACAAATTAATATACTGGTAAGAAAATAATAGTGCAGTAAAGAGAAGAAAAATAATAAGCATCAATGCACACCATAACACATATATTTTTGGCGAGGAAATCCGGTAGGGGAAAAATCTTGGTGGGATTTGTGACCCACAATATTTACTCATTGGCCTATATGAATAAATGTTACCTAGTACAATAGGGGCCTGCACATGCAGGAAGGCCAACAGCCTAGAGCTCACTGCTCAAAAACAAAAATGAGTCCCACTGACTATAGTTGGATGGTTAAATCCAATAACAATGTACTGCTCAAAATAGCATCTGCAATGCTAGATTTAGTACCAATTTAAGCTCTATTTGATACCTCTACCATAAACCTTGCTTCTCTCTGCTCTGCTCTTATTCGCTCATAAGATAAATACATAAAAAATGCATATATAGTTATTCACTTACATACATACCTAATTATATTTCTAAATGACCTACAAGATCTCATACATATATGAGTCTTTACAATACATCATGTCGGCTATACAAATATATTTACAATACAAAACAATATTATTTCCAAGTCGGCTAGGAGTGCTGGTATGATCTGTTGCTAGTGTAACTGGATGCCAGTGTGAATAGCCTTTGTAGTAACTGTCAGTGCCGGTAGGTGAAATCTATTACCGATATAGCCTATGAACCATGTTAGCAGTTGCTTGCCATCAATGACAACATCAATGACAAAGGATGTCAAAACAATCAAAAATTCAAAAATTTACTTAGAATCTTATAGCCGGTTATGTATAATCTAGAAAATATCTACCAAAACCAAGTTAAGACCTTGCAAAAACTTAGTACTATCAAAAATTATAGTCTTAGGCTATCAGATCATCCTGGTCAGATAATGCATCTGTTGCTCTAATGATCTTTCTCCTTGAATAGTTGCCTTAGATAGCTCATTCTGGTGTGTTAACAAGTTGTCCAATCTAGGACCAAGTTTGTTCTTTAACTCCTGGGTTTTCATTCTCAACCTTGCCTTCTCTCTTTCTAATTTCTCAATCTTCTCTTCATAAATTGCCATCTCTTGATCCAAAACTGAAGTGAGTTCCGAAGAACCAATCATATTATTAGCAATATCATCAATTTCCTTCTGTGTTTTCTTAATTTGCTCATCAATATCATCTGTTAGATGATGAGGCTTACATGCTTTCCTATAAAATTCCTTGTATTCCAAAATGGTGGAATTAAGTGTCGGTAACAACGAATCAATCTATCATGTACAGTCCTTAATTGTTTTGACAAAGAAATTATCCTTCTCCTTATTTACTCTTTCCTGAATGGTCTCTTCATTTATCTTATCTACAGTTTGAATATTAGAAGAAATGAATTTGGACAATGTGTCCAATTTACCTATAGATCCAACAATGTGATCAACCTTGCATGTCAGTGCAATCATTTGCAAAATTGGTAAAGAATCATCAATAGCCTTAAATGCTAAGGCATTGAATTCAGTTATCTTCTTAAATGAATCTAGTAGAACATCAGTGACATTTGTCAGTTCATAATCTCTAATAGATAAATTGGGAGAAGTGCTAGGTATTGCAATGATTTTCTTCTCTTCTCCACATATCTACTCAGTTGCCTTAACCACTTCTACTTCCTCTCTCTCATCCTTAACCTCTTCTTTATCCACTTTTTCTTCCTTATTCTCATTCTTGTTTTCATTCTTATTTTCATTTCCTGTCGGTTCAGATACATTCTGTTCTTATTCCTTGTCTTCTTCTATCAGTATCTGAATATTCTGTTGAGAGTCAATAGTGTTGACCGGTGACTCAGAGACCTCAACATTTGTATCTTCAAATTTATTTTCTTCTGCAGTATCCTTATCCAGCACAATATTGATATCCTAAGTGTCAACATTCATTGTGAATAGAATGTCTGACTCGGGATCAACATTAACTTCTTTCACTTCCTCTGACTTCTCTTTTCTAGGCTCATTTTGCATTTCTACCAATGCCTTTGTTACTACTGGTGGGGTATCCCATGTCGATGGAAGTAAGTTGTCCTTAACTGTAATATCTGATATAATGCCAATCTTACTCTTATGCTTATCTATTTTCTGATACACTTTAGTGAATGATTTATCCACCTTTTATTTTTCTTTCTCTTCTTTCTTCTCTCTCAACAAAAATATATCCCATTTATCCATTGTTTCATCTGCAATTTCTTTCACTTTGTCGTCCATACGACTAACTTGTCATGACCACTCACAAAAATAGTCCTATTAGCTTCAGATATTAGGTCATTATTTTCCTACTTAGAACTTACAGGATGGACAACTAACAGAGCTTCTACCTTCAATTTCTTATCAAGCTCCATAATAGACATTCTCTTTGCTTCTAGTCTTAAGTACAAATCATTAGGTAGACCATCTATCACCTCAACAAGAACCTTCTTGTATATATCTAGATACAAAATAATACTTTCTTCTATAGTATCATTATCTAAATCCTTAAAAGAATCATAAAATTTATTTACATTACTAAGGTTACCATCTTGAGTGATTTCATTGACTTACTCTTCTGATGAAAGAGTATATAGTTCCTTTAGTTCAAATTGCTTCTTGTGTGTGACTTTCTTCCTAGGACCACTAGGCTCTCTTACAGCCCGTTTCTTATTTCTGAGTGTCCTTGATTTCTTAGGAGATGGAGCAGGTATCGGTAAGTATTTTCTTTTCTTTCTATCCACTCTCTTGAATTCAGCTACCCTATCACTGTCAAAATCAGATGATGTAAGCATAGGAGAGATATATTCTACTAGTTGTTGTTCTGTTTTTCTTTCTTATACAACAACATCCTTCATTGGATCAAGTTTCAATAATTCCTTCTTAACAATTTCAACAAACGTTGAAGAATCTTTCATTACCTTGTCTCTTATCTTCTTTTGCTTCTTGACTTCAACACCTTTCTCAATTGTTTCAGCATTTCCAAATATCTCCTTTATTAGTTCCGGTGGAGCATCTAGGATTATTTTAGATATGAATCCAAGATGTGTGAATCTACCTCATAGCCCATCTCTGTAATCTAGACAGTTCTAGGTCTAAATGCCTCCATCCAAATTTCATATTTTTTCACAACAAAGCATATTTGTTTATCATACTTATCAAAAATGCTTTGAGGAATCCTTTCCCTTTATTTCATTTTTTCTTGAGATTGCTTGAAGTACTCTTTTACCTATTTGTCTCTATCTGAGCCCATGTCAATAATTGCCTCCATTATCTATTTTCCAACAAAAACATCATAGGCAAAGTCCTTGTGTCCAATACTGGGAATCTCGTTTGAGAAATGCAACATTAAGCATACAATCAAGTTAACAAATTTAAAAGTTCCCTTCTTTTCACCTTTTATTTTGTGCAAATTTTCTAACAGTTTATCTTTCAACCATTCACATATGTCAATTTTAGCATTATTCAAGATCATCTCATGAGCACTATGAATGCAGGAACTTGATACAAAATTAAATCTATTAGTATGAGAAACTCTATATGCAATGATCATACTTGTAAATTTAACATTGTTATATATTTTATCATTAACCCTAAGTGACCGGTTGTCAAATATAGTGCCAATTAAGCTCATAACCTCTTTGTTTGGGATTTTCTTTTTCTTGTCAGGCCTAGTGTCGGTGGAGGGTAAACTAGTAACAACCCTTATAGCTTCCTTACTGATCTTAAAAACTGAGTCTAACCACATGAATTCACCATGAACCCTGCTGAGAACATAATGTACAATCTCATCTAAAAATTATAGCATATGAAGGATGTCAATGACCCCTAAATCCTCAACAATCTTCTGTTCCAGTTTAACTATACCTTGTTTGTCAGCAATAACATTCATGAACATATTCTTTAAATCTTCAAACCCTAAACTTTCAATGTTACAATGTATGCATGCGCTAGAGTCTTTAGCAAACACAACTCCCTTCGGGATTTTTGAAAATGTAGCAATGGAGTCATCCGACTTTTCTATCTTAGGGATTATCTTGAAAATGGGTCTAGGTCGCTTTATGTTTTCCACAATAGTAGGGTTTGCAACGAATTCAAGAATGAAGGATGAATAAGCCATTGTGTAAGATAAATACCTTTTAGCTGAGAAACCTTTGAATGCCTTGAAAAACCTTTGTTGCTTCACCTTTAGAATGCCTTTGCCCAATTTCAATCTTCTTTGAATGCTTGAATGTTTGGTAAGTCAAAATGAGAAGTTGTAGTGCCTTTATAACCAAAAAGTTAACTTACAACCACAATAAATGCTTTGTCGATGAAGTGAACACTCCACATGTCTGTCGGTAAAGAAGAATTATAACTTCTTACCACCAACTGATGGTAAATGCATGATTTTCAATTAGTTACCTTACCCCTAAGGATTATTCCTTAGTTAGATGAAGAATCTCTTGCCAGTGCAGGATTGTTCTGTTCTGCCGGTGCAAAGACAGATTCATCAATTCTCTGATCTCTCTTCCTGATCCATTGAAAATTCTTGCTTGATTTCAGTCACCTTTTCTTTACCTTTGTCATTAGGTCCTTTATTGTTTGCTGGTACAGTCTTACTTCTACAAAATTTTACAATATGCCCAATCTTGTTACATGCATAACAGGTTACATTTTTTCTCTGAATGGCTTTTCCATAACCTTGACCGGTTTGAGTTCTGCATTGAATAGATAAATGTCCAACTATACCACAAAAATAACATTTTACATTCATTTTGCAATTGTCCAAGTTATGACCATCTTTATAGTATTTCGAACATTGACCGATGGATGAGTTTGTATTCTGAGTATTCCTAAATCTGCACTGATTTTCTCTATGACCAAATTTGTTGCAATTAAAGCATTTCCCATTGAATTTATAAGCATTAGGTTTCCTTACCATTAGGTTTCCTCTCCATGTTCAAATCCAAGTCCAACTGTTTCTCCATCAGGTTTCTGACTTTTCAGCATATCATCAAGCTCATCTAAACTCTTCTTAAATTTGTCTTGGTATTCATTTGCAGTGACCAACTCACCTTCCAAAGTGCTAACTTGTCTCATAAGTTCTTCATTGTCATGTTGCATGTGAATCAAATATGTTTTAAGCATATCATTTTCATAACTAAGCCTTAGAGATTCATTTGATTGTTCATTAAGTCTTCTGGCCAAATCTTCCTCATTCCTCTTTCTATCTTCAATATTCTTGCATAATCTCATGGTTAAGTCTTGCATCTCATTCTTCATGTTACTATTCTCTTGTCTCAGTTTCTCTGCAATATCTCTGAGAGTTTCCTTTTCTTCATCATCTTGATTTTGCAACTGCACATGTAATTCTTTTCTCTTATTCTTTGCTATGACTAGGTTTTCTTGAAGTGCTTTGATGAATTCCCGAGCAATTTTGAGTTCATCTTTTAGTTTTATATTCTTCAATTTTTCTGCATCAAAATCTTCAAGCACTCCTTCCAACTATTGTCTCAACCTTTCCATCAGTATCAGTTTCATAATCTTCCTCAAGCTGTTAGGCTTTTGCAAATAGAGAACTAGGATCTGATACCAATTGTTAGATGCTAGGACAGTCCCAAAGACACTAAGAGGGGGGTGGTGAATCAATGTCTAAGTAGTTGATGAAAGATTTAAACTTATTTGCAACTTTACAACCCAAATTAATATACCGATAAGTAAATAATAGTGCAGTAAAGAGAAGCAAAATAATAAGCATCAATACACACTATAAGACATATATTTTTGGCAAGGAAACCTGGTAGGGGAAAAACCTCCATGGGATTTGTGACCCATAATATTTACTCACTGGCCAATATGAATAAACATTACTTAGTACAATAGGAGCCTGCACATGCAGGAAGGCCAACAACCTAGAGCTCATTGCTAAACAACAAAAAGGAGTCCCACTGACTACAATTGGATGGTTAAATCCAATAACAATGTACTACTCAAAATAGCATTTGCAATGCTAGATTTAGTACCGGTTTAAGCTCTATTTGATACCTCTTCCATAAACCTTTCTTCGCTATGCTCTTCTCTTATTCACTCATAAGATAAATACCTCAAAATGCATATACAGTTATTCACTTACATACATACCTAGTTACATTTCTAAATGACCTACAAGATCTCATACATATATGAGTCTTTACAATACATCATGAGGACTATACAAATATATTTACAATACAAAACAATATTATTTCCAAGTCGGCTAGGAGTGCCAGTATGATCTGCTGCTGGTGTAAGTGGATGTTGGTGTGAATTACCTTTATAGTAAGTGTTGGTGCCAGTAGGTGAAATCTATTATCGATATAGCCTATGAACCATGTTACCAGTTGGTTGCCATCAATGAAAACATCAACTATTCTCATCTGAGTGTATAATGCCAACATTTATCTCTACTAAGAACTGTAAGAATGTGAGTGTCATTAGAGGTCCGACCTCCTATACCAATAGTGTTAAGGTTTTTGGCTTCTAAAAAGGAGTTTTTAGTCAGGTAGTCATACATGTGGCATCTTACACTCTATTAAGGAAGGCCTACCAGCCTATAGAGGTTGTGCTCTATAGGGTTTATGGGGAGTCATAACTTTGGTATGATATTCTCAGCACCCAGTGTTTGCAACTTTCTTCACAACCATGTTTATTTATACTGGATTGGAAGATCTTGGCTTTAGCCTATTACCACTTGGGTTGTTCCCTCTCACCAAGCCTTAAGGGCTACTCTAGAGGTAGGCTCTCTAAAGGTCACACATTCTAGAAAGTGGGTTTGGTTTTCTGATCACCTGGTTAAGGTGAGAGCATAATAACCTACCACTCTGTGCAAAGAGATTACATAGTTGATGAATTAACCCCCTAGATTATTCTAAGTGCAACTATTCCAAGAAGACAAAGATCCAAGTTCCATTTTGTAAATTGACCACCTAGTTAAGCTATGTAAAGAAAAAATGGCCAAGTTACTATCCCCTAATTATTCAATATTGATCAATGCATATAAAAACACCTGCAAAACCACTAGTTAGTAGTTTTAGAGATTTTATCTTTGATGGTCGAGAAAAAGCTGCAACTATTAGAAGAAAAACCTCCAATGTGGATATGCAAATGTGTTAGAAATGTAAATGCGCAACTCTAAACTATAAATGTGCTATTGTCTCCATGGAATTTACTGCTTTATTCTCATTCCTTGGAATCTCAACAAATGTGATTTCAGTAAAGTATTTCTTGAAATCTTCAACCAGATTCTCATTCCTTGGAATCTCCATAGACATGTAACTCTTCAATATTTCATTCAATATCCATCTTTATCCTGATGATTAGCACCTCATATTATGCAGTATTATTTGTACATGGAAAGCACAACATGTATGATTTAGGACTAGTGTGACCTTGAGGTTTTATGAACAAAATTATTGCACCTTTTTGATGGTGTGTGTAGGAGCCATTAAAATACAACTCCCAAGTCTTCTTGTTGACAGTGAGAAAATATGCATCAGGAAACTCAATTTGTAAGGGTGCATCATCGCATAGGGGTGCTTCAACTAGTTGACATGCATTCACTTGTCCCTATATGGATTTTCGATCAACATACTTAATGTCAAATTCACTCAGCATCATGACCCATTTAGCTAGTCGACCTATCAATGTTGCCTTGCTAAGTAGATACTTTAGAGTGTCAATCTTTACAATCATCTTAATAGAGTGCATAAGCATATAATGTCACAACTTTTAGGTTGCGAATACCACCACTAGACATGCTTTCTCCATTGTTGTGTAGTTTAACATATAGCCAACCAAGGTTTTGCTAATATAGTATATTTATCTTTCTTTCCTTTCAATGTCATGATGTTCTAGTAGAGCTCCTAATGATACATCTATAGCTGAGATGTAGAGCAATAATGGTTTTCTTTTAATCGGTGATGCTAGCACTAGTGGATTTACCAAGGATTCATTGATTTATGTGAAAGATTCCTCACATTTGTCATCTCATTTTAATCGAACATTTTTGTGTAATAAGTGAGTAAATGGATGACATTGATCATCCAACCGATCTATGAACCTTCTTATTGATTGCAACCTCCCTTGCATAGAACTCAGTTGACTAATATTCTTTGGAGATTCCATTTTCATTATAGCTTGTACTTTCGCTAGATCAACTTCTATTCCATGAGAAGATATGATATACCCTAGGATTTTACCTTATGCAACTCCAAAATCATACTACTTCGGGTTTAGTCTCAACTTAAATACTATTCTAGTTTGTCAACAATCTTGTCTAGGATCCCTAAATGCTCTTCTCTATTATGTGACTTTACTAGTATATCATCTAGATAATCTTCCATGAAGGTGTGCATCATAACATAAAAATGGTTTTCATATCTTTGATAAGTAGCTCAGGCATTATTGAGCCCAAATGGCATGACGTTCCAATAGAAAGTACCCCAAGGGCATGCGAAGGTTTTTTCTCTTGATCCTCAAGGGCTATCTTTATTTTATTATACCCCAAGAAGCCATCCATTAAAGAGAACATTTCATGTCTTCCTGTAAGATCTACAATAATATCAATGCTTTGTAATGGAAGGTCATCCTTTGGGTATGTTTTGTTTAGGTCCTTGATATTTGTGTGCACTTTGATACTTTTTTCTATTTTTCATATAGGTACAATAGTTGACATCCATTATGGATATGTAACTGGTCATATGAGCCCTACACCCAATAGTTTATTCAACTCTAATTTAACAAGAAGAAAAATATGAGGGTGCATCTTTCTAAGTTTTTGTTTGACTAGTTTAGGTCTTGGAGTGATATTGAGATGATGCATAATGAGATTTGGGTCAAGTTCTGGCATAGCAACGTATGTCTAGGCAAAGTTGATTTGCCTCTTCCTAAAAAACTCGCTATAGTCATGTCTCTTTTTTTATGATAAATATGTTGCAGGATGAAGAATTTTGGGATTCTCTAGACTACCAATATTAATTGCCTTTGTAGGTTCTATCAGAATAGCCACTCTCTCTTGGAAATATTCTCAGAGAGTGTCAAAAATTCCATTTTATCTCACCTCAAGGAGGTTTTCACCATTAGATACACCCTTTATTTTATCTTTTGGCTGATCTAATGTTTCCGTTAAATGGTTCTCTTTATTAGACCTTCTTCTTTGTTTTGTTATTCAATTCACTTGTGTAAGATATTTTTGGTGTTATACGATCAACAATGTTAAGGTATACAGATATAGCATGATCGTTTGGGAAGGTATCTATTGGCATGATTGGCATAATTGATGTAGATGAAGAATAATGACTGACCTGGCAAAGGACTGTTTGTGATGACATCATGATGAAGAGAATGAGATTGCATGATTGGATGACTTTGATCAGTTATTTGTATTGTTAGTGGTGGAAAGTGATGTTTACTATGTTGTATTTTGTCATATTTTTCTTTTTGGTCTACCAGAAAGAGCTTACCGGTAAAGAAACAAGAAACTAGGAATTAGGAACTTAACCGTTAAATGAGGAAATATTTTGATTAGATCTAGTGATTGCTGATGATTGAAGTGTTGCAGTTTGGAATGTGAGTTTGTCTCATTGTGATATGTATTTGACTAGAGCCACATCATGTTTTGGTTACCGAAAGTCATGTTTATTATTTCTATTGTATTTTTGCTAGGGTTTGAGAAGGGTTTAAGGACCGGTGAAGAATTCTCTTAACTGGTAATGATTTTTTATTTGAAGGTGACATGGCACAACCGCGTAGATGGATGAATCATTGTTTTGGCATTTTTGAAGTTGGAATTTCTTGGGAAACAATGAAGTACATAGAAGAGTGTTCTAAAGGTTTGAATTTGCATAAGATCAAGTTGCTATTATGAGTTACAATCAATCAATGGTTGATATTGTTTTGTAAAATGTTGTAATGATCCGTATGATGATCTAATATGATCCGAGATGATAAACATTGTAAATTCTTGATGTATCTAGGGTTTAGTAACTGACCTAGTTGTAAAGGATATTTATGTTGGTTTTGGTTGACTTTTATTATGTCAGTGTTTTGAGAAGAGTGTGAAGCCAAACCAGAGTGTGAGAGATTTGACTGAGTGTAGCAGATTTGGAGCAAAATTTGATTTGATCAAGCAATCAGTTAAGTGTTATACCCAGATCATTTACTATTTTTCCCTAATAGTCACAGCAGTCAAAATCCCTTAACTGGGTAGGTCCTAGTAGGCCTTACATTGTAAATCCCCTATTAGGGTGGCTCAACATCCGAGTTCTAAATCCTCTTGTGAGGTTGATCCTAATAGGTCAAAGCTCTTAATAGGGCTCATTATTGTTGGCATTTTGGATATGTTGATATGGTTTTGTCATTGATGTCAACACTTGTCATCGCTTGTCAACACTTATTAGCACTTGGAGATTTTGGTTATGTTCATCGGCAAGTCAGAGACTTATGCAAAGTCAACGGTATTTGGTTCACCGACAGATTATGTTGTTTACCGACACTTGGTTATGTTGAAGACATTATTCGAATACTTGGTTTTGGCAATTTGGTTAATTATTTATTTGGGTTTGCATATTTGTTGTTACTAGCAAATAGGTCCAAGATAAGCACCGATAGGTATATCTATTCCAAATCAGCATGACATGTTATTGAGATGATTTATTATTATTGTAAATGCATTGACCCGACATCATGCATCAGATATTGATTTACTTATAATTGATTTAATTATAATATCTTTTAGTGAGCCGACCTATTTAATTGGTCTTAGGTTATGGTATAAATGTAAGATCTCATTTGTGAGATTAATAGGTGAATGCAAAAAGGATTGCAATAAGGTATATGCAAAAATAAGCAAAGCTATACACGCAGACATCATTTGAAGGTTGAAGGAAGGATCTTGTGGAGGCAATCAGAACTAAACCGGTACTGAATCTAGCATATGAAGATGCTATTTTATACAGTACATTATCATTGGATTTAACCATCCAATTGTAGTCAGTGTGACTCTCATTTTGTGATAGAGCAGTGAGCTCTAGGAAGCTGGCCTTTTTGCATGTGCAAAATCCATATTGTACACACATACTATCTGCAATAGTATCATTTGATTATGGGTAAGGCTTCCCACTATGGTTTTTCCCCTTAAAAGGTTTCCACATACAAATTATTGTGTTATGTGTTGTGGATGTCATTCTATTTCTGTTTCATACATTAATCTTTACCGGTATTGCAATTAACTATTAAGACTGTCTACCTGCATAAAGTTTGGTTTACCGGTATTAAGCATTAAGTTTTGGTTAAGTTAATTTTATTTGAATTTACTGGACAACTAATTCACACCCCCCCCCTCTCAATTGTCTCTAGGACCTAACAATTATATTAAATCTCTTAACCGAGTGACTCCTAACATGGCATCCATGTAAGCTCCTAACCGAGCTAGGCTCCTAATAGGGCACATTATGAAAGAGTGCACAAATTTTAGTGGGTACCAATTCCCACCGTGGTTTTTCCCTATTTGGGTTTTCCCATGAAAAACATGGTGTTCATATGGTGATTGTTTTTATGTGCTGTTATGTTTTATTTTTAGTTAATGCATGGTAAATGAACACTTAATATGCAGACTTGATAAATCAGATTAGCAGATGATTATCAACAGATACCAATAGTGGTAAATGGTTTTCTTCTTGGCTATTGTTTGATTTGGTGAAAGTTTAATATGGTTGATTTTTATATTTTAATTTGATGTTGATACTAATTCACCCCCCTCTCAGTATTAACTAGATCCTCTAAGATTAACAATTGGTATCAGAGCATTGGTCCTTTGTGTGTAGAAAGCTTAGCAACATGAGGAAAAGATCTTGAAAAAAATGATGAAGAAGGAGGGTCCCAAGTTTACCAAGGATAACTACCGGATATGGAAAGATCGGATGAAGATATACATTAAAGGTTTGGGTGCTCAGTATTGGAATCATGTGGTAAACAAGTATGTTGCTCCTATTACCAACCCCTTGACATAAGATGGGCTTAAAGAACAATAAGAAAATATTCAAGCCTTGGAATCAATTGTAAGTACTTTATCTGATTTTGATTATATAGATGTTCATGGATTAGAAACTATGTTTGACATATGGGAGAAATTAGATTTGATTTATGGAGGAGATGAACATGTACAAAGAGCAAAAGAAGAAAGTTTAAGAGGCAAATTTGATGGCATGAAAATAGTTGAGGGTGAGAACATTGCACAATATGGTCAAAGGATTAAATAAGTTGTAGGTGGTATTAAGAGTGTTGGAGGTAAGATTGATGATGATGTTGTTGTTAGAAAAATGCTTAGAACTCTCCTACCACAATATGCTATTAGAGTTTCTGCAATTGAAGAACTAACATCTATTTATAAATATAAAGTCACCGTTGATTCTCTTATTGGAAAGTTGATTGCATTTGAGTTAAATAGCTTTGATAATAGTGTCTCAAAACCATCTGAATCTTCTTTTAAATATTTTTTTACCAATACATCTGTGAGGAAAGGAAATGATATTTTTCATAATCACGACTGCAGTTCTAGTCATGGTGGTAGTAGAATTGATGATGATGATGACGATCATTGATGGAACTTGAGGCACTATTGGCTAAAAGATTTCTTAGAGGCACTGGTAAGTACAAAGGTAAACTTCCTTTGAAATATTTTTCCTGCTATAAGATTGGGCACATTGCAGAAAATTGTCCTAACAATGATAAAAAGGAAACGTTCATGAAATATAAAGGAAAAGGAAAGAAACAATGCTATGTTGTAGTTGATGAAGGAGTAACTAATGATGAATCAAAAGAAGATGACAATGAGGAGATAGTGTTTGTTGTTGTGAAGAAATATTTGACTGATGAAAAGGAATTGGTGTCTCACATGGAGAGTAGTGATGAATGGATAATAGATAGTAGTTGCTCACACCACATGACTGGTGATAGAAACAAGTTGTTATCCCTTAAATAATTTGATGGAGGTGTAATAAGGTTTGGTAAAAAATCACCCTGCATGGTTAATGGTAAAGGATCTAGTTCACTAAATGGAAAAAGTAATGCAGATGATGTCTTTTGGGTTGATGGATTAAAACATAACCTTTTGAGTGTTGGTCAATTAAATGATAAGGGATATCTTGTTGAATTTAAGAGTGGAGTGTGCAGGATTCTTGGAAGTAATGGAGAATTGATTGCTACTGGAAAGTAGACAAGAGGTAATCATTTTCATCTTAATACTAATGTGAATAGTTGTTTGGTGCCAAAGATTGAAGATAGCTAGTTATGCAACAAGAGGTTTTATCAAGTGAATTTTGACAGTTTGATAAAGGTTAGTAAATCAAGTATTGTTAGAGGTTTTCCCCAGCTTGTTAAAGTGGATAATGTGTTATGTAAGGACTGGAAGATGGGTAAGATGACCTCTATATCTTTTAAGAGCAAGTCTTTCTCTTTAGTGCATATTATAGATATGGTTCATACTGATCTTTGTGTTCCTATGAGGACTGAGAGCTATAATGGTGATAAATATTTTATGATCTTTAATGATGATTTTTCAAAAATGAAGTGGGTAACTTTTCTAAGAGAAAAGTTTGAGGCATTCAATAAATTCAAGGCATTTAAATCTTTAGTTGAAAAGGAAACCAGGAAGAGTTTGAAATGTTTGAGAACGGACCGGTGAGGAGAATTTATATATGATGACTTTGTGAAGTTCTATGATGAACAAGGAATCAAGAGGTGGATGTCAACTCTTATAATTCCACAACAAAATGGGATAGCAAGGAGAATGAATAGAATAATTGTCGACGCAGCTAGAACCATGTTTATCCAAGGTGAAGTACTGAAAATGTTCTAGAGGGAAGCAGTTAGTACTATTGTTTACACTTGAACTGGGTACTTGTCAAGAGAGGTAACAAAAAAACACATTATGAATTATGACATGGCAAGACTTCTAATCTAAGTAACTTTAAAAAATTTGGGAGTAAATGTTTCATTAAACATGATGATTTCACTAGACAATTTGATGCTAAGTGTGATGAAGGTTTATTTCTTGGTTACTCCATAAAGAGCAAGGCTTTCAAATGTTATAATAAGAGAAATAAGAAGATCATTGAGAGTTTAAATGTTAAGATTAATGAACTCTCTAAGAAACCTAATGAGACCAACAAATATGGGCCTGAAAAATGATAGAAAAAGACTTGTGTTCATAGAACTGCAAATGCAGAAGGATGATGAACAAAACAATGCAAAAATAGTTGCCCAACTAGTAAATGAAGAAATCGATGAAGAACATGAAGAATATGAAGCAAAAGGGACATCACCAGAACTGGTAATACCAAGATATGTTAGAATGAATTATTCAGAAGGCCAAATTATTGGAGATAAAAATGTTGGTGTACAAACAAGAAGAAAAATTAGAGAAAACTCTTATTTGATTTCAACTATTGAACCTAAAATAGTACGAGAAGCATTAAAGGATGATGACTTAATTAATGCTGCGAATGAGGAATTGGATAAGATAGAGAAGAATAAGACATGAACACTTGTTCCAGACCAGAAGATAAGAATGTGATTGGAACTAAATGGGTCCTTTGAAACAAGTTGAACGAAGAAGGCAAGGTTGTGAGGAAAAAAGGAAGGTTGGTATGCAAAGGCTATGCATAAGAAGAAGGAGAAGATTATGGAGAAACCTTTGAACTCATGGAAAGGTTGGAAGGAGTAAGAATTTTACTTGCTTATGTTGAATTTAAAGGCTTTAAGGTCTACTAAGTGGATGTTAAATCTTCTTTTCTTAATGGCATCCTTGAGGAAGAAGTGTACATAGAACAACCAGATGGATTTTCTTTGTCTAAGGATAAAGATATAGTTTGCAAGCTACATAAGGCAATGTATGGATTGAAGCAAGCACTGATAGCATGGTATGAAAGATTGCATGCTCACCTAATCAAGATAGGATTCCAGTGTACCAGTGAGGAAAGTAATATATATCTTAAGATTGATGCAGATAGAGTGTTGATAGCTGAAGTATTTGTAGACGATAGTATTTTTGGAGGTGATGATCATTTATGTATGGATTTTGTTGAGGAGATGAAGAAATAATTTGAGATGTATCTTATTGGTGAGATTAAATTTATCATTGGGTTTTAGGTCTAGTAATTGGATGGTGGAATATTTATCTATCTAAGTAAGTATGTAAAGGAAGTGTTGAAAACCTTTGGCATGGAAGATTGTAAACCGGTTGTTACTCCGATGGTGACACACTGTAAATTTCCAAAACAAAATGACTAACCCTCTATTGATGAGAAATAATAAATGTCAATGATTGGTAAGATACATTATGTTGTTCACAGTAGGCCTGATATTGCACATGCTGTTGGTTTGGTTGCTAGATTTCAAAAGAATCCCAAGGACACTATCTTGGTAGCGGTGAAAAAGATATTCTGTTACTTGTGGTGTAGGAGCACCTCATCAACAAGATATTCATGACCCTAAGGATGAATAATAGGATCATTAGGGTGTCTTAGTGTATCTTGTGTTTCATGTATGCAAATAAACCCCACCATGTAAGCCCATGTCACCAATTAGGCAATTTGAGAAGCCAATTGGGAAAATGTGGTAAAAAGGGGTAGTAGATGGTTTAGTTTTGTGTTTGATAGGTTTTTAGAAATTTTTTATGTGTTTTTTATTGATCCATTTATGTGGATTCCAATCTTATCCTATATGACAACTTTTTGTGCAAAATTGAAAAAATGCAACTTTTGAATGCAAAAGTGCAACTTTTTGAAAATCGGTTGGAGGAACCCTTTCAATGGCTCCAACCTAATAAAAATTTGGTAGGAAACCATTGGAGAGTTTTATAAGCCTTGTGGGAATTATTCCCAAGGTGGCTATTGTTGTAATTGGACTTTGTGAAGCAATAATACATATTTTTCCCCAAAATTCTGAGTTTGTAGGAGTTGCATGTGCCTGTACGGTTTGATTTGAATCCCACCATCCATGGAGTAGATAGGGAGATGAAATAGATTTATTTTTGTGGTTATATGAGGTCTTAAATATTCCAAATTAGAGAGAACCCTCCATTCTTCTGACTGTAACCTGAAAAGTGACGGTTTGTAGAGGGTTTTGAACAAAAATGGCCTTATCTTGCATTCCAGTCCATTGGAAGACTCTTCCTTTGGGGGGATGTAGGATAATCCTCTCTAATTTAGTGTTTTCATGGTTTGTTTCAGGGAAAACTTGTTTGTGTGGAGAAAAGAGAAAGATTAGGTAGGCATCTCTATGTGACTACCTAGGACACAATTTAGGATAGTCATCATAAGTTGTCATAACGGTGGATTCTAGGCATGCAACCCTAGAATTAGAGGTTTCTCTCTATTCCCCACGTGCCCATAAATTTTATTTTTCATTTGGTTTACTGGTAAAGGGGGTTTCTTTGGTAGGGCTAATTGCCCCTATTAGGTCTCTTAGCCTCTAAAGGGAACATACCTTGTAATTGTAGATCTAGCCAAACCATTTTGGGGATCAGTACAACTTTGAAAAGGGTGTCTCAAATGATAATTTTTTTTTATGGGTGTGTGGAACATTTTTGAGTTAAGGTCCCTTCTATCGCCAAATAGGGCTACAAGCCTAGGCGGTAGGTTTCCAAAAGAGGTATAAGGAATTTGTGCCCAAAACTACAAATAGTATTTGGAACTATCCTTAGATGTCATTTATTGGCTAAATTCAAAACCCTAAGAGTAGGAGTCACCGGTAAGGCATGTTTGGGGTATTAAAGCCTTTTACTAATCTTGAGTAGGCCCAAGCCTAGTGAATGTGTTAGTTGAGGGTTCACTAGCCTAACCTTGTTTGGGCTTATCCTTAGGAGTTTTGGTAGGGCTCTGCGTCAAGTGGTATTAGAGAAAAGGAGTGTCCTTTGAAAGAGAAGGAGAAGACAAGATGTCAGAAGAAGAAGGATCCCATGAGACACCTTCAAGAATGACCAATGTGGAGTTGAATGTCTTGGTGAAAGTAGATGGTAGAGTAGTCAGGGTTGAGAATCAGGCCTTGAGAAATGAGAGGGGAGAGACTCTACAGAATAAGGGGATGAAGAGGAGATCCCTATGTAGGAAGAGATAGAGGTCCCTGTAGACCAAAGACCCTTGATGAGTGTCCTCAAGTCCATGGAGAGAAGAACAATGGATGTGAAGATGGATCTGCCAGTATCTGTAGGCAATATGGAGCCTGATACACTGATGGATTGGATAGACTCCTTAGATAACTTTTTTGAAAGTGAAGACATACTAGACCACCAGAGGGTGAAGATGGCCCAATCCAAGATGAAAGGAGCTACACTGACTTGGTGGAATTTCATCCAAGATGAGAGGGTGAAAGAGGGAAAGATAAGAGTAGCTACATTGAAGAAGATGATGGCTTTGGTGAAAGAATCCTATGTCCGAATGGACTACAATATCCAATTGCATAGGAGGAGACAAAATTTGAAACAAAAGGAGATGGATGTGAGTTCCTATACCGAGGAGTTCATGAAGTTGTGTGTGAGGACCAAGGTGAAAGAGAGTGAAGATGAAAAGGTGGTAAGATATCTCATTGGGTTGAGGTTTAGAATCCAAGAAGACTTGAATCTCAACACCCCGGAGACTATCCAAAAGTGTTTTCAATTGGCACTAAAGGTGGAGGAGAAGTTGAAGAGAAGGCAGGATCAAAATGGGAGAGGTAAAGGGAGACAACTAAGATGAGGAAGAGGCCCTTTCAGAGGTAGAGGAAATGGGTTTGGATACCAGGGATACTCTAAACAAGAAGGCAATAGAGGAGAGAGCAGTTACAACCAAGGAGGAGGCAACAATCCAAGAGGGAGCTTTAGGGGTATAAGACAACCCTCTAGAGGAATATCCCAAGGTAGAGGACCTCCTAGGTGCTATAACTACAACCAAGAAGGGAATATGGTCAATAGGTGTCTGGAGAAGGCTTATAGATCCATGGGAGAAAGGAGAAGCAATTTGGTGAAAGAATCTGATTGTCAAAGTGTGGCAAGTGCAAACACTTATCAAAGTGTTAATGCTCCTAATAGCTATGGCTATCCTGAAAGAGGAGAGGCTCTAATGATGAGGAGAGCAGTAACCACCATGAAGGTACCTGACAAGGAGCCTACACGAAGGAAATCTCTTTTCAAAATCACTTGCAAGGTAGGAGGAAAGGTATGCCAGGTTCTAATAGACTCTGTATCCACTAAAATTTTTGTATCACTTGAAATGGTAGAAAATCTTAAGATTAGAAAGTTGCCTCATCCTTACCCCTACAAGGTTTCATGGCTCACCCAAGGTTAGCAAGGAGTGGTAGAAGAGTAGGCTTGGGTGGAGTTTTAGATTGGATCTTATAGGGATAGATTGCTTTTTGACATAGCCAAGATGGATGCATGCCATCTCTTATTTGGGAGACCATGGTAGTATGACTTGAAAGCTCATCATGATGGGTTGAGAAACACCTACTCAATCACCAAGGATGGTAAGGTGATAGAACTCTTACCTCTGATAGAGGAAGCGATGGAATCAAAGGGAAATGATGCAAAGGTTTTTATGGTAGAAGGTAAAAATTTCATGAAGGAGATTGCAAAGAAAGGTGTAGTTTTCTATGCCCTCATCCCTAGCCCCAAGTTGACAAGGAAAGAGTAGTATGTAGTAAAGAAAGAAGGAGGACCAAAGAACATAGACCCTGCAGTTAGACAGTTGCTTGATAAGCATCAAGGAAACATATTAGATGGAATGCCAAGGTACCTACCACTGGTAAGGGACATCAGTCATTGCATAGATCTAGTCCCTAGATCTACTCTCCAAAACAAAGTATCCTACAAGATCACTCTTGACTAGAATGCAGAAATGGCAAGGCAGATTGAAGAATTGTTTGAATCAGGACTGATTGGAAAGAGTCTAAGCCCATGTGAAGTATAGATAGTCCTTGCACCCAAGAAGGAAGGAACTTGGAGGCTTTGTACAGACTCAAGAGCCATCAACAAGATAACCATAAGGCATAGGTTCCTAATCCCTAGAATAGAGGATTTACTTGAATGCTTAAGGAGTGCTAAGTATTTTTCAAAAAGGGATCTAAAAATTGGATACCATTAGATTAGAATAAGGCCAGGGGATGAGTGGAAAACAACTTTTAAAACCAATGAGGGGTTATATGAGTGGAAAGTCATGCCATTTGGGTTATCCAATGCCTCGAGTAGAATTATGTGGTTGATGAATGAAGTCTTGGTGGAATTCATAGGAAAATTTGTCATAGTATACCTAGATGATATCTTGATCTTCAGTCACACAAGGGAAGAACACCTCAAACACATAGATATGGTTCTCAAGAGGTTACATAAAGAGAAACTAATGATCAATTTGGATAAGTGTTTGTTCATGCAGGAGGAGATCATCTACTTAGGTTTTGTAATCTCCCAAGGTGAGTTGTAAATGAACCAAGAGAAGGTGGGTGCTATACTATTTTGGCCTACACCTAGAACTATGAATGATGTCCGAAGCTTCCATGGTTTAGCAAATTTCTATAGGAAGTTCATAAGAGGATTTAGTCATGTTTGTGCACCCATGCTTGACACCATAAAGAGATGACAAAAGTGCAGGTTTAGTTGGACCAAAGAGGTAGATGATTCATTTGAGACATTGAAGAAGAAGGTTGTAGAACAACCATTCCTTGCCTTACCAGACTTCAACAAGATATTTTAGGTGGAATGTGATGCAAGCCACATGGCTATTGGAGAAGTTCTTAGTTAGGAAGGGAGGCCTATTACTTTTTTTAGCGAAAAGCTAAATGATGCCAAGAAGAGATACTCATCTTATGACTTGAAAATGTATGCTCTAGTACAGTCCTTGAAGAAGTAGAGGCACTATTTATTGCCTAAGGAGTTTATATTTTTCACTGATAATCACACACTTAGTTTCATAAATAGCCAAGAGAAGCTAAACCACCGACATATGAAGTGGGTAGAGACCCTGCAAGCCTCCACCTTCACCCTCAAACACAAGAAGGGAGTCAAGAACAAAGTGACATATGCTTCGATCAATAGGGTCTTAACTGTCAACCAAATCAAGATGGAGAGTGTTGGTATTGATTCCTTGAAGAGTATGTATGATGCTGATGAAGACTTTGGAGAGATATACAAGGTATGTGAAACTTTTGGTGACTAGTATCATATTGAGTTTTCTTAATTTCTTATACAAGATGGATTTTTCTTCAAAGGAGTGCAGTTGTGTATTCCTAAGTGTTCCATGAGGTTGAATATTATTAGGGAGAAGCATTATGGAGCCATGGCAGGTCATTTTGGCCTTGACAAGACTCTAGACCTTGTGAAGAGACATTATTTTTGGCCTAAATTGTAGGCAGATGTAAGGAAGTTTATGGAGACAAGTATCATATGTCAGAAAGCCAAGGGGAAGTCTACAAATGTAGGTTTGTATCAGCCCTTACCCATTCCTTCTAGGCCATGGGAGATAATAGGTATGGAATTTGTGTTGGGTTTGCCTAGGACAAGGAGAGGATTTGACAGTGTCTTTGTAGTGATGGACATGTTTAGTAAAATGACTCATTTATTGCCATGTAAGACTTCTTGTGATGCATCATATGTTGTAGACCTATTCTTCAAAGAGATAGTCTGAATACATGGATTTCCCCTAAACATTATTTCAAACAGAGATGTGAAGTTCATAGGTCACTTTTGGAGGACCCTTTGGAAGAAGTTGGGGACTAACTTAGCTTTCTCAACAACCTACCATCCTCAAATGGATGGGAAGACTAAAGTTGTCAATAGGTCATTGGGAAACCTATTAAGGTGTTTGATAAGGCAACATGGAGAGAAGTGGGACAACATTTTGTTACAAGTAGAATTCTCATACAATGACAAAATAAATAGTAGTACCGAGAAGTCTCCTTTCCAGATTGTTTATGGCATCCACCCAAGGGGAGTATTGGAGTTAAAAGATTTACCCAAAGAAGATCCCATTAGTGTAGATGGTGAAGCTTTTTAATTAGCCATCAAAGAGGTACATGACTAAGTTAAGTCTCATCTCCAACAATTTGTAGTGAAGTATAAGGCTCATGCTGATAAGAAGAAGAGAGATGTACAATTTAGTGTTTGGGATTTGGTATGGGTATATTTGAAGAAGGAGAGACTCCCAAAAGGAAAATACACCAAACTCATGCAGAGGAAGATTGGACCATGTCTGATTTTAAAGAAATGTGGACAAAATACCTATGAGATCCAAATTCCTCCTGATCTTTGATTATCACCCATTTTTAATGTGTGTGATCTTACACTTTTCAAAGGCAGTGACAATGAAGAAGAAGAACCAATGCAGGTTACAAAAGACAACAACATTCCAAGGCATGAATCACCTAAGTTGAGAAAAATGTCAGACACTAGAGTCACAAAGAAGACAAGGAACAAGGAGTACATTGAGTACTTCGTGGCTTGGCAAGATAAACTAGATTTTGAGGCAGTTTGGATGACAAGTGAGAAAATATCCAATCATGGTACAAATTTACAAACTTTGATCTCAAGTGGGATTGAGATCTCTTCTCCTATGGAGTATGGTTTAGGAGAACCCCATCAAAAATCTATTCATGACCCTAAGGATGAAGACTAGGATCATTAGTGTGTCTTAGAGTGTCTTGTGTTTCATGTATGCAAATAAACCCCACAATGTAAGCCCATATCACCAATTAGGCAATTTGAGAAGCCAATTGCAAAAATGTTGTAAAAAGGGGTAGTAGATGGTTTAGTTTTATGTTTGATAGATTTTTAGACATGTTCTATGTTTTTTTTTGTGATGCATGTATGTGGATTTCAACCTTAGCCTATATGACAACTTTTTGTGCAAAATTGCAAAAATGCAACTTTTGAGTGCAAAAGTGCAACTTTTTGAAAATTGGCTGGGGGAAGCCTTTCAATGGCTCCAACATATTCTAGATTAAGTTTGAAACCATTAGATATTTTTATAAGCTCTGTGGGCATGATTCCCAAGCTGGTTGCTATTGTAATCAGAGTTTGTGAAGCAATAATACACATTTTTCCCAAAAATTTTGAGTTTGCAGGAGTTGCACGTGCCTATAGGGTTTGATTTGAATCCCACCATCCATGGAGTAGATAGAGGATGAAATATATTTCTTTTGGTGGTGGTCTAAGGTCTTAACTATTTTGTATTAGACATAACCCTCCATTCTTTTGACTATAACTCAGAAAGTGAGGGTTTGGAGAGGGTTTCGAACAAAAATTGCCTTATCTTGCTTTCCAGTCCATTGGAAGACTCTTTCTTTGGAGGGATGTAGGATAATCCTTTTTAATTAAGTGTTTTCATGTCTTTTTAAAGGGGGAACTTGGTTGTGTGGAGAAAAGAGTGAGATTAGGTAGGCATCTCTATGTGACTACCTAGGACACAATTTAGGATAATCATCATAAGTTGTCATAGTGGTGGATTCTAGGCATGAAACCCTATAATTAGAGGTTTCTCACTATTCCCCACATTCCCATAAATTTTATTTTTCATTTGGTGTACTGGTAAAGGGGGTTGCTTTGGAAAATAGGTCTAATTGCCCTTATTAGGTCTCTTAGCCTCTAAAGGGAACATACCTTGTAATTGTAGATATAGCCAAACCATTTTGGGGATCAGTACAACTTCCAAAAGGGTTTCTAAAATGATAATTTTTTTCTATGTGTGTGTGAGACACTTTTGAGTTAAGGTCCCTTCTATTGCCAAATAGGGCTACAAGCCTAGGGTTAGGTTTCCAAAGGAGGTATAAGGAATTGGTGCCTAAAACCAAAACCAATGTTTGTAAGTGTCCTTAGATGTCATTTATTGGCCAAAGTCAAAATCTCTAAGAGTAGGAGTCACCGGTAAGTCATGTTTGTGGTATTGAAGCCTTTTACTCATCTTGAGTAGGCCTAAGCTGAGTGAATGTGTCTGTAGTTTCATCCAAGGTGTGGAGTCCTTCCTTATAGGACCTTTATAATTAGATGAGGGGTCACTAGCCTAACCTTGTTTGGGCTTGTCCTTAGGAGTTTGGGTAGGGCTCTGCATCAACTTGAAAGGCATAATAGATTACTGTTTATGGTATCCTTGTAAAGGAGACTTTTCTTTGAATGTGTTTACTGATGCAGATTGGGCAAGAAATATTGAAGACTGGAAAAGCACTATCTGTGAAGATTTTATTCTTGGAAATATATTGGTTACTTGGATAAGTAAGAAGTAAACTTGTATTTCACAGTCAATAGCAGAGGCATAGTATGTTGCAACATCAATGAATTACATGCAGGCAATCTGGATGAGACATGTGTTAGAAGGTTTAAACTTGATATGCCTAAACTGGTAACTATTTATTGTGACAAGACAAGTGTAATTAATATTTCTAAAAAAATTGTATTACATGCAAGAAATAAACACAAAATTGAAATATCACTTTCAGAGGGAGAGAGTACAACAAAAACAAGTTAAGATGGAGTATGTGACAAGAAAATAGTAGCTAGTAGACATTTTCAAAACACCATTGCTAAAGACTACCTTTGACTACCTCAAAGGTAAATTAGGGGTCAGACCATTGCACAAGAAAAACTAGGATGCAGGAGATGCATCAATCCAGTTTGCTTATTTAAATCTTTTTACTATGGATTGATGAAATGATATCTACTCCACAAGGGGAGAATCTTAGAAGAGATTTGCAGAGATGTCGAAGACAATAACAACAGATTTGATAAACGGTGATGCATATGCACCATTGGCATTTCTATAAAATGGACAGAATAAGAAACATTATTTGGGAGAAGAAATATATTAGCCTAAGGAGGAGAAAATGTGTAATAGAAAGGGGGATAAGAAATAAAGATTTAGTCCCAGGTGGAGAAGAGAAGAACCAACAAAAGAGTGAAGTGCAACAGAGAAGTTCCAGAACTAAGAAGCATGATTTCACTTGAATATGTTGGTGTTTATGTTGGTGTTGCCATCAATTCCAAAGGGGGAGAATGTTGGCATGATTGGCATAACAGATGTAGATGAATAATGACGACTGAACCGATAATAGATTGTTTGTGATGACATTGTGATGAAGAGATTGAGATTGCATGATTGGATGACTTTGATCAATTATTTATGTTTTCATTTATGGAAACTAGTATTTAATATGTTGTATTTTTCCATCTTACTCTTTTTGGTCTACCAGAAATATCTTATTGGTAAATTAACTACAAACAAGGAATTAGGACCTCAACCAATAAACGAGGAAATATTTTGATTAGATCTGATGATTGGTGATGATTGAAGTGTTATGGTTTCGAATGTGAGTTTTTATCATTTTAATATGTATCTAACTAGAACCTCATCATTTTTTGGTTACCGAAAGTCATGTTTATGATTTATGTTGTATTTTTGCTAGGGTTTAAGAATGGTTTAAGGATCGATAAAGAATTCTCCTAACTGGCAATGATTTTTCATTTGGCGGTTATCTACATTAAGTTCAAATGTTTGAGGTGATGTGGCACAACCCTTTTAGATGGATGAATTATTTTTTTGGTGTGTTTAAAGATGGAATTTCTTGGGAAACAGTGAGGCACGTAGAAGAGTTTATTAGGGGTTTGAATTTTTATCAGATCGAGTTGTTGGGATGAGTTACGATCACTCAATAGTTGATATTGTCTTGTTAAATATCGTAATGATCTGTATGATAATCTGATATGATCTGAGATGATCTACATTGTAAATTCTTGATGTATCTAGGGTTTAGTAACTGACCTAGTTGTAAAGGATATTTATGTAAGTTTAGTTGATGTTTATTGTGTCAATGGTTATGAGAAGAGTGTGAAGCCAAACCAGAGTGTGAGAGATCTACTAGAGTGTAGCATATTTGTAGCAAAATTAAATCTGATTAAGAAAGAAGTTAAGTGATATTCCCAGATCATTCACTGTTGTTCCCTAATAGTTGCAGCAGTCAAAATCCCTTAACCTGGTAGGTCCTAATAGGCCTTACATTGTAAGTCCCCTAATGGGGTGGCTCAACATCTGAGTTCTAAATCTTCTTGTGAGGTTGATCCTAATAGGTCAAAGCTCTGAACGGGGCTCATTAGATTAAATCCCTTAATTGGGTGACTCCTAACAGGGCACCTTTGTAAGCTTATAACCAAGTTAGGCTCTTAATAGGGTGCATTCTGAAAGAGTGCACAAATTTTAGTGGCTACCAATTTCCACTATGGTTTTCCTCTATTTAGGTTTTCACGTGAAAAAAATGGTGTTCATATGGTTAATGTTTTTATCTACTATTATGTTTTATTTTTAGTTAATGCATGGTTAGTGAACACATAATGTGCAGACCTGATAAATAAAATTAGCAGATGTTTTTCAATACATACCAGTACTGGTAAATGGTTTTGTTGCTGGCTATTGTTTGATTTGGTGAAACTTTTATATGGTAGAGTTTCTGATTTGAATTTGTTGTTAATACGGATTCACCCCTCCTCTCAGTATTAACCAGATCTTCTAAGATTAATAGTATCAATTTCAATGAGTTTATTATTTTTTCAGTCAATAAGTTCTGGGTGGACTAAGGGTAAATCATCTACTTGATCAATCTCAAAGTTCATGATGTAGTTGTCAAAGTTTCCAAGTGTGTCAGTCTAATTAAGGATATCACTCTCTTTAGGATATACTCTATTGATTGCTCTCCAGTTGGCTTTGGTAAAGTTAGAATGGGTAGTTGGCGATTTACCCTCAAGTGATCTATTCGTTGACATTTTTCCCACAAACAAATGTACCATATCGACATATACATCTTTTGTGTCATGAAATTATTTGAAAGATGTCTCAAAATTTGTTCAAACTCCCACTCACGTGAGTCAATTTCATTACTATCTTGTAATCTACATATTTGTTCATATAGATTATAGGAAGCTTTTTCTCTTTTGCTTGCCATTTTTTTCTTCTTTCATACTTTTCTTCCTCTAGACTGATTGTTTCTTGGGTTTGGCTTGCTATCGGTTCTTCTTTACTTCTTCCCATTTTTGGTCCTTGTTGACTAGGTATTGATTTGGATTTTATACCATTTTGTTTTTCTGGTTGCTGATTCGTGACTGCTTCTGTTACTTCTTCTTTTCTTCTAGCATGTTCATCATTTTATTTGGTAGAATATGTTTCTTGCTTTGTAGTAAATTTCCTATTCCACGAGCTTATTTTATCTTCATTTTATTAACTTGACAAATTAGATGGTGAGATTGGTTCTGTACTTCCTTGCACTGTTTGGATCCATTTATAAGAAGACTCTTCCCTTTGGATGGTGACTTCTTCTTATTGTTATTCATACTCTTCTTCCCTTTGTATTCTGGCTACATTTTTTAGCTACTGGTTGTTGTGCCAATTCTTGTGATGATTATTCTCTTTGTGCTACTTTCATGTTTTGATGGTGATTTTGATGGCGATGGTAATCTTGAATTTGGGTATGTTAAGTATGTTGGCCATACCAAATTTGAAATTTATCCTTAGCATGTTGATAGTGATGTTGGTTGGTTCTAGGATGCCTTCTTGATGCTTGCCAATCAGGCCTTTTCCTTTGTATCTCATTCTTTGCATGATTCAAAGTCTGTTGCCATACTGCTCTGGTTTCTTCTTCATCCTTGTATAACCAATTAAAGACGTCTTTATCTTTAGTTTCTTTAAATAATGGCCCAACTTTGACAAATGCTCCATTAAATATTTGAAGAGATTTTTATGGGATTTGTGATTGTGAACTTGTCAATTTTCCATTAGATTTTGGAGAAGATGGTAAAGTTTGTAAAGAATACTTTCCCATTCCTTCATCATTCAATTTCATATTTTTATGAAAACTTTCAAAGGTTGATCTAAAAGATGTCTCTTGAGATGACACAATAGGAGAGAATGATTCTTTGTTATGAGGAACTGTTGCATCCTGAGTTGGCTTTAGATTTATGCAATATTGAGTTGAATCTATTGAAATTGTTTTTGATTAAGTAAAAAAAGGTTTTAAGGGACTTGAAACTCGATTACAATCAAAAGATATCCATGAAGGAAACAAAACAAGACAGCTGCAGAAGACTAGCAAAAAAACTAGCAGTAGAGAAAGGGACAGCAAGAGGCCAACAAGAAATTGGCCCCAAGCCCAACATTACAAGTTATTTAAAAACTCTTCATAATTTCCTTAGCATTCTGTACCAAGAGCATCATCACCTTGGCTGCTTCCCTCAGGTCGTTGTTTTCCTATCCTAGCTGGCTCTCTTTCATTTTGGTGTCCTTCCCAATAGTGGTCTACCTAGTTCTACGTCTAGGGTTCTAGTGGGTGGGGCTGAAGGTTGGAGCATCTTCTATAATTACCAGGTTCTTATCCTGATTTTTCTTTTCCAAATGATCCACCAAAGCGTTCATATTCTGGGAAGAAACTTTAAGGACCTAGAGGTTGTGGTTCATGAGGCTTTTCAAAGCCTTCTCATTGCGGGCGATCCAAGTATTGATGTTGTCTTTGTCCTCCTCCACCTGTTCTTTCAGAGTTATAATAACATCCTCCAAATGTTTTAGGTCCCCTTTGATCAGATCTTTCTCCAACCAGTCCTCCATCTCCATTTCCTCCTCAGCTTCACTATTTTCCGTATCCTCATTCTGTTTCCCAGAGTCAGAATTCTTAATCAGCTTATTAATCTTATCTTCTAGCTCCCTCTGCTTACCTTGCATACTGGTGATGTTTTAGACAACCCATTTTTGGAAATTGAAGGATTCCAGAGTCCAGTTATGGGCATTGTCCAAGATGTTGTTCGCAGAGTCCTTGCCTTGTTCAGTCTCCTTAGAGTTAGGGTTGTCATACTCCTTAGGATTCAAAGCAGCATTCTCACTTTCCAAACCCTCAGGGTTAGAGTGAGGGTTTTCAGAATTACCCCCTTCCTCCCCTTCACCATAGTTCTCATCCTTATTTTGCTCCATTTTAGTATCAGTGTCCTTATCCTTTTCCTCTTCTTCATCACAATGCACCTTCTTTTCCTCATGCTCTGTTTCAGCTTTCCTTGTTTTGTGGGTAGGGGTGTTGGGCTGATCCCCATTTGAGTCAGAGTCTTTGCAGCTCTCAGAGATATGAGCATTAATGATCAAACGGTCATCCTTGGTTGCCCTAGCCTTATCCTTTATATGTTCATATATTAGCAGAATGAGCCCCTCATGGGCTAAAGGGTAAGAGTTAGGATTTTTAGCATGGTCAGCAAGGCTCTCATTTAGAGAGGACGCTAAATAGAAGAGCAGGGATATTTTAGCCCCATGATAGAAATGGTTCAGAATAGAGAAATGATAGTTATAAATTTTTGTAAATCTTCCATCCACAATCAAATACTCCATTAAAACCCTTAGAACTTTTTGCTAGAAAATCTTTACCTGCTGGGGAGTGTAGTAGGAGATGTTGTGCTTCTTCACAAGCTTGCCCTTCTCATCCTCTGACTTCAGGAAGTTTTTGAAAGCTTTAGTTGCATACTTCTGATCCCTATAGAATTTATTCCCCTTCGTCTGGAGACCTGTGACCTCTGCAACCGTGTTTTCATCGATTTGCCAAATATCCCCAAACAGGGTGACTTTGTTGTTACTCCAGCTTTTAGAAAAACCATAAGACACATAATTTCTTCTTTTGTGAAGCTTTTCCATATAGTCAGTGAAGCCATATCTATGGAGCCTTCTCCAGACCTTTTGTTCACTCTTCTAATTTTCACATCCTGGAGGCTCGTTCCTATTTAGGTTACCACCCATTTTGAGCTCCAAGTAAAGATACCCACTACTGCAGTTCACAATCCACAAAGAAGACTCTGAAAGCTTGTTATTTCTGGAATTCCTATGTGAAAACTCTTTCATTGTTTTGAAATTGCTGCTTATGGCCACACAAACCCAGTGATTATTACTATAATATTTTGCACACATATGATCTTGTAAATGATGCCATAAAACACTCATAATCTAATAGTTTATCCACCCCCAAAATCTATCTTTGGAAATCGTTCCCCAGAAAGTAATCATGAGATTAACTTGACCCATTGATGTGATCAAAGTATAATTGCTCTTTAACCTCCCTTTTAATGTGAGTTTATCCAATGTATTTGACATCCTTCTCCAAATTGACCCCTTCATTGGCTAGGATATCTGCAACCTTATTGCCTTCTCTAAAGGTATCAGTAATACTAATGCTAACATAATTATTTAAAAGATATTTAGCATTTTTAATTAAATTGGTAATATTCCAGGAAACAGAACTTGTACCTTTGAGGGCTTGTATGATGTTTAAAGAGTCCCCTTCAAGCCAATTTTTTTTGAATTTGAATTCCTGAGCTAGCTGGAGGCTCTTTAGCATTGCCAGAGCTTCAGCTACATGGTTATTTTGGACCCCAAAAGGAGAAGAAAAAGAATCAATGCAAATTCCTTGAGCATTTCTAATAACTCCTCCACCACCAGCCTTTCCAGGGTTCCCTTTAGCTGCCCCATCAAAATTAACCTTTATCCAGTCATATTCAGGAAAATGCCAGACAATGTTATCTCTCCTATTCTTATTTTCCAATCTATAGACCTTATGCATTAGGTTCCATTTAGTGAGGATGTCTCTTTCCATATCATTCATATCAGTAATAGACCATTACTGATTATTCTTGTGAGGAATATTGATGTTCTCCTTTACAGCCCTACAGATTTTTTCAAAGACCACCTGAGTATTACACTTAGCTTTCCTAAATATCCTATTATTTCTTTCTTTCCAAATGCCCCAGTAAATCATGGGGAGGGTCAAAGACCAAAGGTTCTTGATAATTTGGCATTTGGTTGGAAAATTCCATTGCTAGATAATATCCTTGATACTCTTGTTCATAACCAAATTAACTTTCCATTTTTCCCACATTTTGCACCAAATATCCTAGGTAAAAGAGTAGTGAAAAAAAAGAGATGATCAACTGATTCCCCCTCCTTCTAGCATAGCTCACATCTATTAGGGAATTTGAAACCTCTTCGGTTTAAATTGTCAAGAGTAAGGGTACTAATACGAGAAGCAAGCCAAAATAAAATGTTGACTTTAGGGATCAAAATGTTGTTCCAAACTTTACTCCAAATCAGATTGCTGGTTTGAGAAAAGGTGTTTTTATAGGCGGAGGCAACCATAAATTCACCTTTAGGATCACTTTTCCAGAGGAATACATCATCATATTCTTTGTTAGGGGAAAAGGACAGTAACTCCTTCTGGAGGGAGGAAAATCCAGAATGAATGTCATCAAGCCTAATCCACTTGTCCTCCTTCCATTAGTCACACACCATAAGCCCAAACCTCCTCTTACACTCCTCAATAATTTGACTGTTGTTTTGATCATATAGAGCTTCATTCTTCATCCAGGGGTCTTCCCAAAACCTTATTCTGTCACCTTTTCCAAGGACCCATCTAGCCCAAACTTTTGCCACTTTTATGGATTTAGTAATGCTATTGCAGATGAAGGATCCAATAGGGATGTCTTCAGAGTTAAGGAACCCTTGGATAGGCTGATTTTGAATGTATTTGTCAAACCAAATTTGATTCCAATCTTTCTTAGTATCATAGGCTCTCCATAATTGTTTAGCAAGAAGAGCTTTGTTAGAGGTTTTTAGAGCTTTAATCCCCAACCCCCCTTTGTTCTTTGGTCTAAACACTTTGTCCCAAGCAACCAAGGATTTTTTCTTTTTTTCTTCCACTCCTGACCATAAAAATCTCTTCTGGATTCTTTCCGTTGCTTTAGCAAATTTAGCCGGGATACCAAATAGGCTGAGGGCATAAACAAGGAGATTTTGAAGAGTAGCTTGAAGGAGCTGCAGTTTCCTAGCCTGAGATAACATTGAGCCTTTCCATCCAGCAAGTATTTTATTGAATTTGTCAATAAGCATGTTCCAGAAAGAATTTGGGGGAGCTAAACCCAAGGGAAGACCCAGATAGGTGGAAGGGAGCATTTCCACTTTGCACCCAATAATTTTAGCAATTTTCTGTTGTCTTATGACTAGAGTTTTCAAGAAGTAAATAGCCGATTTGTCCCAATTGACTTGCTGACTAGTAGCCAAAGCATAGGAGTTAAGAGCAGTTTTGAAGGCATCAACCTCTTTGACAGAAGAATATCCCATGAGGATAATGTCATCAAAAACTTGTTGATGGGAGCAAAAAACATTGGTAGAGGAAGGTTGAAGACCTTTGATAGTTTTGCTTTGTTTCAAATTGTGAATCAATCTGCTCATACTTTCAGCCAAAATGGTAAAAAGGATAGGAGATATGGGATCTCCTTGTCTGAGCCCTCTTGAAGTTATGAAAAAAATTGGTAGGAGATCCATTAATCAGAATAGAGAACATAGGAGTGGTGATCAACTATCTGATTATTTTGGTTACCTTTTCATCAATACCAAAAGCCCCCATGATTTTGAAGAGAACATCCCACTCCACTCTATCATAAGCCTTCACCAAATCCAACTTTCTCAAGAAGCCTTCTTTTTTAGCAGCACTGAGGGAATGAAAGTTCTCATGAACAAGAATAATTGAGTCCAAAATCTGCCTACCAGGAACAAAACCTTTCTGCTCCTCGGAGATGATGAAGGGAAGCACCGCCAAAATTCTAGTGGTCATAACTTTGGATATGATTTTGTAGAAAGAGTTACATAGGCTAATTGGCCTAAAATTTCCCATAGAGTCCGCCCCAGCAACTTTTGGGATTAGGGATATAAAAGTGGAGTTGAGTTCTTTAAGGATTCTTCTAGATCCAAAGAATTCTTTGACTGCATTAACTGTGTCTTCCCCCACAATATGCCAGAATTCTTGGAAGAAAAACATAGGGAAACCATTAGGACCTGGAGCTTTATCCCCTTGAAATGAAAAGACAGCTTTTTTAATTTCTCCAGCAGACGGGATAGCAGTAAGGGCCTTATTCTGAATAGGGTTAATGACCTTAGGAATGATATTAACCAAATTGAGCTGGTGGCTCTAATCAATGTCCTTGTTACTAGTAAGGAGCTGATTGAAGAATATAATAGCTTCATCCCTGATTTCATCCTTATTAGGTAGAGTGTTGTTTTCAACAATCAGTCTTGTGATTCTATTCGCTGCCTTATGTTTTAGAGAAGTCATATGGAAAAATTTAGTGTTTTTGTCCCCTACCTTCAACCATATAGCCCTAGATCTCTGCCTCCAATAGATTTCTTCCCTAGAGATAATGTTGTGGAGTTTGACAAGAACATCATCTTCCATGGCTTTGGGATACTTTTTGTAGCCTTCTTTCTATTTAGAATTTTGTATCTGGTCCAGTTCCTCCTTTAGTTTTTTCTTTGAATAAAAGATATCACCAAAGACCTTCTTGTTCCAAGTCTTAATATTGGTTTTGATGTTTTTAAGTTTTTTAGCAACTTTATACATGGAAGTTGCATTAACATCAAGATTCCACCAGTTAGCAATAGATTTTTCAAGATTAGGGTGGGAGGTCCACATCTTTTCGAACCGAAAAGGGAATCTATGATTATTCTTAAAATTCTTAGCAACAAAAAAGATGGAATAATGGTCTGACCCAATTCTATTAATAATAGAAAGGGAGCATCTATGAGAAAGAATCCAATCAATAGTAATAAGGGATCTATCAAGTCTTACCTGGATGAGATCTTCACCATCCCTTTGATTAGACCAAGTGTAGGAAGCCCCGTTGAGATCCATATCAATGAGAGCATTATCATTAATAAAGTCCATCAGGTCAGATCTATTGTCTGGTTGAACTTGTCTGCCTCCAAATTTTTCAATGTCTTGCAGAGGAGTATTTAAATCTCCCATCACAACCCAGCTGTTCAGAGGGAAGGAATTTCTTTTATGCTGAATTTTATTCTAGAATTTACTTCTAGCAGATTTGGAGTTAGGGGCATAGATATTAGTGATGACACATTCCTTACCATCAATGATGCTTTTAGCTTTTAGGGATAAAATATTGCCATCAACATCAATCATATCTCCAGAGGTTGTGCTTTTATTTCAGAATATAGCAACCCCTCCAGAGGCTCCATTCGAGCTACTGCCACAAGCCCCTCCATTTTTGAAAAACTTTAATTTCTCCACTTTCTCTTTACTGATTTTGGTTTCCTGAACCAGGATAATATCCAGATTTTGATCTCGAATGAGGTTCCTTAATATATCATATTTATTGAGACCATTTAGGCCTCTGATATTCCAAGATATTACCTTCATTTGGAAGCTTGAGGGCAAGATTCCTTGATAGTTCGCTACCTTCCATCAGCTATGTTTTGCTTACTCTCCTGGTCCCTATGCCATTTCATATTTTTGCATCCCAGTGGGGATCTTGAGGCCCCAAAATCAGCCTTGGATCTAGTTCTGGTTTTTACTCCATTAAGGCCTCCTACCTTCTTGGTTTTAATTTTCTTTCCATTTCCTATTGTTTTTTCTTCTTATTCTACTCTAGACTCATCTTGCATTTTGCTCCATAGGTCTTCTCTTTTTTGGGATGATGTAGTCATATCGACTCCTATATTCTGGAATAAGGCACTTAAGTTTACCTGTGGCAACCCAAACTTGCTACTCCTTCCCAGTTTTATTTCTTGTTCTTGAAAATCATCCTCTAAACAGTGTTCATCTGTTTTTGATATAGGTTCCTAAAAAACCTCAAGATGAGAATTAGTGATATTCTCAATCTCACCATCTTCAAATGTCTCTTCACTAATTTCATTCTTCTTCATCTATGTCTATAGAGCCTCAAAGGTATTGACTATTTTAATCTCAAACTCCCTAGTTTCATTCTTTTTATTCCCCTTCAAAGGGGGGTTCTTAGGAGAGTCAGTGCTATCTGCTTCCAAGTGTTCAGATATATTAACCGAGTTTCCACTTTTTCCTTCTAACTTGTTACAATCTTTTTTATTATTTTTTTCTTTCCATACCTATTTATGAATATTTGTCATCACATATTTTTTAGGGTTGCTGGGGCAAGCCTTAGCCTAGTGACCTACTTTTTTGCAAGAAAAGAAAACAAAGGGGAGAGATTCAAATTCTATTGATTGTTCCCATAACCCAAGTTTGGAATTTATGTCAATAGTTCTTGGGAGGTCCATATTCTATGATATGTTGACACAGATGCGCACATACACCAGTCTCTTGCAAGCTACTGTCATTGGGTCTATCGCAACAAGCTCCCCAAAAGAGTTAGCGATTCCTGAGAAAACATCCTCCACCTAGTATTCCAACGGCAGCCTAGGAAACCTAACCCACACTAGAGCAGATTCTTTTAGGGGTCCCACAAGTATTGAGAGGGGGGGGTGAATCAGTATCTAACCGGTAATAAGAATTTCCTAAGTTAAAACATGCAAAACATAATATAACAGTGTACTGATATGCAAGAAATAATGCAATAAACAGAATCAAGAATATCCACATGAAAAGTACATCATAACACAAGATGTTTAACAAGGAAACACGTGTGGGAAAAACCTTGGTGGGATTTGTGACCCACAATATTCACTCACTGGCCAATAAGAGAATATTACTTACAATAGGGGCTTGCACATGCAGGAAGGCCAATTGACTTACAATAAGGATTATACTAATCCAATAACTTGTACTGCTTTACAATAGCATCTTCAATGCTAGATTCAGTACCGATTCCTGCTCTGTTCTTTACATATACCCTTGACCTATATTTCGCACATTAGGTCTGCCTAATATTTCCCTTTATGCTTCTTCCATCACTATTACAAATGTCTACAATGATCTCCTATATATATAAGAGTCATTTTACAATTTGCCAAGTCGGCTTACAATAATAAACAAAGTATTGTATAAAAAATATCCTGTTGGCCTCTGTGCCGGTGCTGGTGTAGAGTGATCTGCTGATGTTGGTGCACTATCTTGTTGGTGTAATTCTTTGCCGGTATAATGTCTTTCCAATGCCATAGGATTGCAAGGTTGCCATCAATGACAAAACCTTCAATCACATACAATGTCTCATTTGAGTGTGCATATGCCAACAATCTCCCCCTTTGGCATTGATGGCAACACACATGAGAAATTTCAAAAAGTATCCAAAAATGTGTAATCCAAAAATGTTACCAAAAAGAATGTTTACCAAAAATGTGAGAGTTCCCCTTGAGCATATGATTCCTGTGTTTTGAATTTTCTCATCTCACTACTCCCTATTTGGCATCAATGACAAAGGTTGTCAAGATGTCAGTAGAGTTTGTAGGTTTAGCTATCCATAAACTCAACCTTGTAGCTGGGTAGTTATAATCTGAAAAAGATCTCCCAGAATTAAGTTTATACTATCTATAAACTTCTTACTATCCTTTATTGTTGTCTCTATTCTCTTCACTGTACCGGTGAGATGCTACAAATGCTCTGTCGATGTTTTGCTACCCTGTGTTAGTGCCTCATAAATTTCCTTCCACAGAGATGCTAAATAGTCCAATCTTGGACTTAGTTTAGATCTCAAATGTTTTGCCTTGTTTATTATTCTTTCTTTCTCCCTTTCCAATTTGAGTAATTCTTCCTCAAAATTTGCTATCTTCTCTTCAAAAACTTATGGTGTATCAGGTGAGTTGACAAAGTTGTCTGCAAGTTTATTTATCTCATCCTGTGCCTTGCTTATTTTCTTGTCAATATCTACAGTCAAAAATTTTGTTTTACATGTATCTTTATATAGATTTTTGTATTCTTTCAACAAACTACATAGTTCCGATAGAAGTCTATCAAAATCTCTGTTACACTTCTTTATTTCCTCATCAAAGAATTTCTATTTTTCAATCTCTACCTTATCCTTCACTGAATCTTCCTTTATTTTCTCAATATTTTCTGAGATGTATTTACACAATGTATCTAATTGTCCTAAAGAATCTTTATTATCTATATTATAGTTGGGAGCTATTACCTTCAAAATTGGTATGGAATCATCAATTGCTTTATAAGCCTGTGAGTTGTAGTCAGTTATTTTCTTGATAGAATCAAGTAATACCTTAGTCACATTTGTTGACTTGAATGTTGATGATGATCCAACAATCTAAGTATCGGTGGTAGTAACCATGCTTGTATTGACCTCTGGTAGGTCAGTTTGTGTCTGCATTTCTTTAAGCACTAGTTTTCCTACTTCACTGGTTGTCGGTGGTACTGTTTCCTTATGTACCTGTTCCGAAGCCTTTAGCTCTGTTGGTTTCTCTATATGTTATGTTGTCTCTGTCTGTGACTCAGTCTCTACCTTTTTCTCTGTATCTTATGCCGGTTTCTCTATTTCCTCTACTACCGGAGGCTCATTAGCCATATCTGACTTTTCAGTTGTATCTTTATCTACTATTATGTTGATCTTCTAAGTATCAACATTTACAATATATAGGACTTCAGAATTAGGATTGCTATCCTCTACATCCATATTTTTGTTGCCGGTTGATCTTCAATAGTTGTTGTTTTCACTGGTGGAGGTAGGTTGTCTTTAACGTTGATGCTTGGTGGTCCACCAACTTTTCCTTTCCCCTTGTCTCTATCTGTCTGATATACCTTTATAGGTTTAGGGTTCCTGTACTCTTCTTGTTTTTCTTTGTCAACCAGGAATATATCCCATCCATCTTCTGTTTCCTCTATCACTTCATTAACTCTTCCTGCCATTAGTGAAATATGTCAGTGTGCAGTAGAGAATACTGACCAGTTTGCTTGAGCAATCAAATCATCAATTTCTTTTGGAGAGTTTACCAGATATACAACAAGTAGCTTCTCAATTTTTATTTTCTTATCTAATTCTATCACTGCTTACCTTCTGGCCTCAAGTCTTTTGAATAATTCATCAAGAATTTCATTTACTACTTCCATCAAGAATTTCTTGTACATGTCCATATGCAATATAACACTATTCTCAACTTGCTCTTTCTCATCAGCTGCTAGAGTGTCATAAATTTTCTCTATGTTCTTCAGTTTTCCTTCCTCTATGATTTCATTTAGCAGTACATCAAGAGGGGCCAAGTCTCTGTTTGTCCTTTTCTTCTTCTTAGGTGTCAGCTTCTTCTTTGGTGTGGCCTTTCTAACTGGAGATCTTACTGCTTGTTGTTTTTTCCTTTTTCTTCTAGGTGAAGGAGTGGTTGCCGGTGAGGGATCTCTTTTTCTTACAACTCTTTTAAAAGTTGCTAGCATGTCATCTTCCAAAGAGGTACCTACCGGTGATAGGTGAGTTTCAGGTTGTGGAGCTGCCAACTCATCCTTTGTTATACCAGTTTTCTTCAATACATCTTCCTTAATGGCTTTTGCTTGCCTGGATCCTTTCCTTACAAATTCCTCAACCTTATTTACTCTTTTCTTTGATTGTATTTGGCTTTCTATAGTCTCAGCACTACCAAATACTTCTTCCTTAGGTTCATTGGGGGCTTCCAGAATTGTTGTAGCATATGTTTCAACTATGTGGTCATCTATTTCATAGCCCATCTCGGTTACCCAAATTGTTCTTAGGATGACCACTTCTATCCAGATTTCATCTTTCTTAATAACAAAGCATATATCATCTTTGTGTTTGTCTACTATTTAATGAGATAACCTTATTCTTTTCTTCATTTTGGTCTTTAATGTTTGAAAGAAGTCATTAATATTATTCTCCTTGTTCTCACCCATGTTATTGAACAGTTCAGTCAATTGCTTTCCTACCGGTATGTCATATCCAAGTTCTTTATAACCTATATCAGGAACCTGTTTTGTTATGTGTAGCATTAGGCATACTAACAGATTTCCAAATCTGAAAGTTCCTTTCTTGTCCTTCTTGATTTTTCCAAGGTTGTCAGTTAGTTCATCCTTTAACCATTCACATATGTAGATTTTTGGATTGTCTGTTACGATATCATAAGCACTCTTAATGCATACACTTGAAACTTAATTAAGTCTATTAGCATGAGTGGCTTTATAACCTAATATCATACTGATGAATCTCACATTGATATCTTTTACATCATTAACCCTTAGAGACCTCTTGTTGAATGTTGCACCAGTTAGTTTTGTAACTAGGTCATTGGGAACCTTCTTGGTTTTATCTGGTCTCTTACCGGTGGTTGGTAACCCTGTGATATCTTTCACAGCTTCCTTGGTGATCTTATGGATTGCATCTAACTAGAAAAATTCTCCATGTACTCTGCTTAAAACTATCCTAACCACATCCTTAGGAAATTCAAGAATGCTAAGGATTTCTATAAATCCTAGGGTTTCAATAATCTTGTGTTCACCTTTAACATTGCCAGTATCATCACATATCATAGTTTTATACATGGTTTTTATTTCCTCATCTCCTAACTCTTCAATGTTGCAGTGGATATACATTTTGGGGTCTTCAGCATAAACAACTCCCTTAGGGATTTGAGAAAATGCACCTTAGGTATCATCCTTCTTGGCTATCTCGGGAACTAACTGAAATATGGGCCTAGGTATTTTTATTACTTCAACAATAGTAGGGTTTTCTATATATTCAATTACAGAGGTGGAGGCCATGATTAAATGCCTTTTACTGCCTTGGATGGATGATTGCCCGGAGTGTGCTTGCTTCTTTCTCGAAATGCCTTAGCTTGGAATCTTCGCGCTCTCTAAAAATTTGAAATCATAGTGAAATGAAATGGAGCCAAAACCTTACTTTTATAATGTCTTTTCACCATCTACCACATTTATTGCATGCCGGTTAAGTATTCACTTAACATTGTTTGCTGGTAATAAGTAATTTTCAACTTCTTATCTCTAACCAAGGGAATAATTAGCACATGTATCATTAGACTGCCAAACCCTTAGGGAAATTTTCTTCAATTAGATGAAGAACTTCCTATCGGTGGAGCACTGCTCTGTCTTGCCGGTGAAGTATCACTTTGTCCTACCGGTGAAGCATTGGTTGGTTCTACTAGTGGAGAAGTATTCCCAATATTTAGATCAGCTTTTCTAATCCATTGTTTTGAGAATTCTTGCTTAACCTCTTCAACTTTTTCTTTACCTTTCAAGCTAGCACTTTTGTTGTCTACCGGTGTCCCTTTACTTCTACAAAATTTAGCAATGTGCCCAATCTTGTTACATGCATAACAAGTTACATTATTCTTCTGAATAGCTTTCCCATAACCTATGCCAGTTTGTGTTCTGCATTGATTTGATAAATGTCCAAATCTTCCACAAACATAACATCTCACATTTATTCTGCAGTTTTCAGAGTTGTGACCTACTTTGTTGCATTTTGAACATTGACCGGTGGGTGTGTTGATATTCTGATAATTTCTAGATCTACATTCATTTTCTCTATGACCATACTTATTATAGTTAAAGCATTTTCCATTGAATTTATAAGCATTAGGTTGTCTTACCGGTTTGTTGTGATCTTGAGTATTTGCAGTACCGGAGCTTTCACCAACTTCAAAGCCAATTCCAGAAGTGTCACCTTTAGGTTTTTGATTCTTTAGCAAGGTGCCAAGTTCCTCTGAGCTTTTCTTGAATTTATCTTTGTATTGATTTGCAGTTTCCAGTTCTCTTTCCAAGATTTTTTTTTGTATCATCAGTTCATTTGAGTCATTCTGAGTATGCATTAGATCTGTCTTCAACATGTCATTTTCATAGCTAAGTCTTGTGTTTTCATTTGTTGCATCACTTAGTCTTCTGGTCAATTCTTCTTCATTCTTCTTCCTATCCTCAATCTCTTTGCAAAATCTCATAGTCATATCCTGCATTTCATTTTTTGCTGTCATGATCTCTTGTTTCAACTTGCTTATCATATCATTAAGTGATTCCTTTTCATCATTCTCATTTTGTAGTTTTTCACAAAGTTCTTTTCTCTTATTTTTGCAACAGTAAAATTTTCTTGAAGTGCCTAAATGATATCCTGAGCTACCCTTAAATCATCTTCTAATTTGATATTTTTCAATTTCTCTGCATCATAGTTTGTAAGATCTCATACAAGCTGCTTCATCAGATTTTCCATCTTTACCGGTGTCAAGATCTTCCTCAAGCTGTTAGGCTTCTGAAAATAGAGGACCAAGCTCTGATACCAATTGTTAGGGGTCCCACAGATACTGAGAGGGGGGGCTGAATCAGTATCTAATCGGTAATAAGAATTTGCTAAGTTAAAACATGTAGAACATAATATAACAGTGTACTAGTATGCAAGAAATAATGCAATAAACAGAATCAAGAATATCCACATGAAAAGTACACCATAAAACAAGATGTTTAACGAGGAAACCCAGTGTGGGAAAAACCTCGGTGGGATTTGTGACCCACAATATTCACTCACTAGCCAATAAGAGAATATTACTTACAATAGGGGTCTGCACATGCAGAAAGGCCAATTGCCTAGAGCTCACTGCTCAATGGGAAGTCACATTGACTTACAATAAGGATTATACTAATGCAATGACTTCTACTACTTTACAATAGCATCTTCAATGCCAGATTCAGTACCGGTTCTTGCTCTATTCTTTACATATACCCTTGACCTATATTTTGCACATTAGGTCTACCTAATATTTTCCTTTATGCTTCTTCCATCACTATTACAAATGTTTACAATGATCTCCTTTATATATAAGAGTCATTTTACAATTTGCCAAGTCGGCTTACAATAATAAACAAAATATTGTATAACAAAAATCCTGTCAGCCTCTGTGCCAGTATACTTATTTTCTTCTGTGTAGGTGCCAATGTAGAGTGATCTGCTGATGCCGGTGCACTATCTTGTTGGTGTAATGCTTTGCCGGTATAATGTCTTGCCGGTGCCATAGGATTGCAAGGTCACCATCAATGACAAAACCTTCAATAACATACAATGTCTCATTGGAGTGTGCATATGCCAATAGATTCAGAGAAAGAATCATTGAGTTCCATGTTAGGAGACCATTTTCTAATAGAAAGAGAAGATTTGCCAAACATCCAGGGGCTACCACTTAAATAACCTTCCATATCTTCTCCGCAGGAGAAAGAAAAAACAAAAATGCCTCTAGGCAAAGCAGAGACATCAACCTGTCCTTTCATTCTCCATTTTCTTTTAACAAAGGACCTAACATCCTCAATATTAGGTTGAGGTCCAACAAGTTTCCCCACCAAAGAAAAAGACATTAAAGAGATGCTATGATCAATAACTATATCAGGAATCTCAATCGCAAGTTTACCCGTTCTATTATCTGATATATCCTTCACAAAGGGGAAAGACGATTTACCAGTCGGTTTACCAGGTGCTTTTCTTGCAAAGAGACTATTCTAGAGTTTAGGTGTTTGCCCCTCCTTGATATTCTCTAAGTCAAACTTCACCACCTCGGGGCTCGAATCTTGAGAATATTTTAAGTTTTCATGATCGGGAGGAGGGTCCCGTATTCGTGGGTCCCCATCCTACCTCCCATCCTCATCATCAGATGCTTGTCCTTGAACTGTAGTGGATTTAAAACTAAAGGATCCAACATCATTGTTCCCTCCATTTCTTGATTTCAAATTTTCTACTACAAACGTTTTTCCCTCCGTTGTTCCCTCCATCAATCGGTTAGTATGTTATCGGTAGTCGAAGCTGTTAATCTACTGAAATTGTTATCTCTTGTCCATTGTAAGGAAATTTTACACATTGATGATATATTGATGGTACTACTTGCATATCATGAATCCAAGGTCTACCTAGAAGAATGTGATAGTATAAATTCAAGTCTAAGACTTGGCAAGCCGTATCTTTTTTAACCGTTCCTATTCTAAGTGGTAAAACCATTGTTCCTTTAGAAGAATGTTATTTTTCATCATATGCTTTGATTATTATCGTCTTTCTGGGATCCACTGCATTTTTAAAAAAACCCAAAGCTTTTACTAAACTCAATCCATAAATATTTAGGCCTACTCCTCCATCTATAAGAACACATTTGACTCGCATTTTATGAATAAGCACTTCAATGTGCAGTGAAGCATTATAAGGATGCTGCAATGATACGTCATCATGCTTTGTGAATGATAAGAAATGAGGGGCAATGAGATGTCCCATCATATTTTAAAACTGATCAACATCTAGGTCGTTAGAGACCATTGTTTCTACTAGAGCCTTTGCCAATATTTCCTTATGTGTTGGTGATATTTTTAGGAGCTCTAGGATTAATATCTGTGTGGGTGTTTTGTTCAACTAATCTACTAGGCTATACTGCCTCGTGGTAGAGGTTGTATCATTTTTAACACTCAAGAATGTAACCTTATTTTTACTTCGAGTAATGACATACACTAGATTTGAGGGTATTTTATCCTTAATAATGATGGCGCTTATTATGTTGTTGTATGTGTGAGCATACGTTACCTTTTCTTTTCCTTTGTCATCTTGTGTATTTGATGCTCCACCCTTTTCATTCTTAGGGAGTGGAGTTTTGAAGGCTAAATGAGTTTCATTCATTTTGTGACCATCCACTGTGATAACCTTATTGTCAATTAAATCTTCTATAAGATGTTTTATCCTCTGACAATCATTAGTTTGGTGTCCATTGTATCTATGAAAATCACAAAAATGGTTGTCATTCCACCAAATCGGTTTAATTTTGGGCTTGGAATCCCTTGCTTCTACTAATGTGATTAACTTGTTTGCAAGAAGAGTTTTTAAAGACGATTCTAATGGTTCCCCAATGTTGATAAATTTTATGTGAGCATTGGAAAAGAAAGGTTTTGGTTTATTAGTATCTTTGTTATTCACTAGTTCTCAACTTGAGAGATTGAAAATAGGCTGGTGTGGTTTAACTTTATTATTATCAGGTACTCCCTCATTAGGAACATTTCTTATCTTTGTCCAAAATTTTGGTTTATCATTTTTATTGTGATTGTTGTTGTTCTAATTGTTACTATTGAAGTTAGAGGAATTACTTCCCTCCTTATAGAGTTCAAATTCTCCTTTCTTCACCATAGCATCCTCTATTTTTAAACTATTTTTTCTCATCTTTCTAAAACTAGGAGGACATTGCAACTTGACTCTAGAACTCATTTCATTGGTAATATTGTCAATGAAGATGTCTATTTTCTCATGAATTCACACTAGTCCAGGCTATCCATTAAATAATCATCTCTGTCGCTATAGAAAGACCATGAAAGATTCCCCATTATTTTTATTAATGTTACACAAATCCAATATTGTTATCTCATGATGTATGTTATATGAGTATTTTAAAATGAATTTGTTCACAAGATCCTCAAATGATCTAATCGTAGGTGGTAATTTAGAGAACCAATTCCATTAATTGTCCAATCAAAATTCTAGGAAATAAACGCATGAGATAAGTTTCATTATGTGCAATTTCCATTCTCATGGTGCAAAATTCCCTAATGTGACCTTGAGGATCCATTTTCCCATCATATTTATCATATTTTGGGATCTCATAATGTTGTGGGAATGACACCATGTTCAAACTCTTGCCAAAAGGATATGGACATATATCCTCCAAGGAATATCTTTTAGAACTTGTTCCATTTTGCATATCCTATATCTGTTGTTGCAAAGTTTTCATTTGTTGAGTGAGAGTTAAAAGAGGACTATCAACGCAGGTTCTCCTTGTATCCTCATCAGTTCTTGTGTCACCCTGATTTGTTATTGTTTCATCTTGGTTCCTTGTGGTATCATCATGGTTCCTAGTTGTATTGCCATTGTCTCCTCTAGTATCACTATTCACCCAATTTATGTAGTTTTCATCTTGGTCTTTTTTGTGTTGAGTATGACTTGATTTGTCATTTTGTCTCAGGAGTTCTGGATCAAAACTTTGGTGTAATTTAGCCCCTAATCTTTGCCAACATCAAGAAGTGTTTTTTCTTTTGGTTTCTAACATTTTTTTAATTAGTTTGTCAAATATAGGATCTTATTGAATTTCTCTAATGGTCACATTAATTTCTTCATATTCCTTATTTGTGTTTTCAAATTGATTAAGAGTAAGATTTTCCTCCTCTATTTGTATTTTTTGTTGACATTTCAATTGCTCATGTTGAGCTCTAGTCCAAAATACCATTGAATGTTTTGACTTTCAATATGTGACTCAATAGCTGATCAATTATTTAGATAAATATGCTAAGTTGATTCTACCAGCTCTTTTGAGTTCTTGTGATAATCTTGATCTTTGTTCTAAACCACACATTATCAAAGGTTCTTCATCAAACTCATTTCCATGAGTGCGTAGGTATGCACAATAGAGGTGTAAAAATATATGATACTTCAATAGAAGTTTGTCATTTATGTATAGAAACCTTCTCTTTTCCAAGAGTGCTTTACAACTAAGTTTCCTCTTTTTGAGACGACACAAAATAGTCATACGAGTGTGATAAATTGCAAGTTTTTGATCCTAATGAGAGTGCAAATTTTGTGAAATTTTAATATAACCAAGTTTAAAGAGGAATGATATATCCAATGCAAATAACAAGGTTAATATGATCAATCTTTGTAGTTTCGTGATAAAGGATGATAAATCCTAATGAGTTACTATGTTTGTAAGATCAATTTATCAAAGATAAGTGATTATGCATTTTGAAATGTTGGATCTAAAACTTGTTGAGATGAATAATTTTAAAAACCTTAACTATCATCTAGCTTCATGTGCAAAATGTTCAAGAACCCTAGTTGTTTGACTAGCTATGAAGTTTGTGATGGTCAAAATGAAATCTTCTCTAAACTGAGTATCCAAATCTATTTTCAAAATTTTCCTATGACTAGTGGAAGTACCCTTTGTTGCAAATGCACCAAAACAAATGAGCTAAAGGTTGTAACAAATGTGTTACAAGTTTTAACAAATGCACTACAAAAATGCACAAATGTGCTACATTGTGTTTTAAATGCGCAACTTTGCATTGTATATGTGCTATAGAATTGTGCAAATCTGCTATTTTTCAATAGATGTGCCAAAAAAAATTGTAAATGCATTAAATTTTTTTGCAGATGCACTACACTATTATTCAATTGCGGTTTTTGGCATTTTCTATGCATGATTCTGTGTTTTTCCTTCAAAAGTTTTAGTTTTCTATTGTTTCGAAAAGGGATGATTTTTCTATCTTGATGAGAACATAACACAAACATAGCACACACAATGTTTGAAAAAGTAAACTTAAAAGACAAGCATGATTCTTATAGTTGGCTAGGACAATATTTATTGGATCTCATGTGGGTTTCCCCAACTATTCTTATTCAAGGTGAATATTTAGATTCTTGACCCCACTGGATCCACTCCACAACACTCACTTCTTCACGACAATCAAGCATCAATTACAATGAAAACTCCTCATGGGAAAATTTCTATCTCTACTAAGAACCATAAGAATGTGAGTGTCATCAGAGGTCTAACCTCCTGTACCAATAGCTAGAAGGTTTTTCTCTTCTAAACACGAGGTTTTAGTCTAGGCATCCCTTCGAGTGGTCATACATGGGCCATTTTATGCTATGTTAAGGAAGGCCTCCCAGCTTATAGAGGTTGCACTCTATAGGGTTTATGGGAAGTCAACTTCAGTATGATATTCTTAGTACGCGTTGTTTGCAACTTTGTTCACAACCACATTTATTTATACTAGATTGTAAGAGATTTTCTTTAACCTGTTACCATTTGGGTCATTTCCTCTCACTGAACCTTAAGAGCTACTCAGGAGGTAGGCCCTCTAAAGGTTACACATTCTAGAAAGTGGGTCTAGTTTTCTGGTCACCTAGTTAAGGTGAGAGCATAATAACCTACCAGTTTGTCCAAACATGGTACACAATTTATTAATTAACCTCCTAGATTATTCTAAGTGCAACTATTCTAAGAATACAAAGATGCAAGTTGCATGCTGTAAATGGACCACCTAGTTAAGCTATGTGAAGCAAAAATGGCCAAGTTACTATCCCCTAATTATTCTATATTGATCAATGCATATAAAAACACCTACAAAACCACTAGTTAGTATTTTTAGAGATTTTATCTTTGATGGTCAAGAAAAAGATGTAACTATTAGAAGAAAAACCTACAATGTGGATATACAAATGTGCTAGAAATGTGAATGCGTTACTCTAAACTATAAATGTGCTTTATTGCATTACAAATGTGTGAACCTGCATTGTAAATGTGCTAAAAGTCTACAAATGTGCTACTTAACTAAAAAATACACTACCAAAAATCACAAATGAGCTACACTGAGAAACATATGCGGTAAAATGTGTTACAAATGCATCAATTTTTTTTGACAAAAGTGTTACACTATTAAAAATGCAAGAATAAAAGACAAGAGAAAATGTGAGGCTTTGACCCCACAGTGGGTGCCAAAATGGGTAACACGGAAATATTTCAAGAAAGAACCTGCAAGTTGTGTTAGTTTCATAATGATATAAATCTATAGGAAATTCCAAAATTACCAATGAAACAATTAAAAGAGACATACTTAAAATAGTAACCTCTGCTTCTTGTCTCATTGTGTTGTATTATCTTTGATCTTATTCCATATGTTGCTCTCAGATTGTACTAGTTGTAGCTTCCAAGATGACAAATGATGAATGGACTCTTGATAACTAGATTTTTATGCAAATGTGAATGATTTATGTAACTATATGAAAATTATTAAAGCTAAAAGCCAAAGGCACACTGTGAATTGATTGAAATGTTTGAATTATCAAAAAATCATGTGAATGCAAGATAACTACTAATCTCAAAATTCTAGAGAAATGATATTTTTATATGTTTTCATGAGAAAAATCCCATGTGGTAGAGATTTATGGCTGATATTGAATCATTCAAGATTGATGGCTATGAAGGATTAGTTGGAAATGTTACCAAATTTTTGCCTACAGGTTCAATCAAGTAAAGCCATGAAGTTGTTTAAGAAAATGGTACATTTTATAACCTCTCTATGTTGCATTCAAGTACACCAATGAAATAACCTTAAGAGATTACAGAAACAAAAGATTGCAGAATAAAATCATTTCAAAGATATAAATGTATGAAACATAAAAATATTGAATAAATCTTTTTAAGAAATGTAATATTTATTCAAGATGATAAAATGCATGTCTCACACAAGTCGTGAGACTGACTTTTCTCAAATAAATTCATATAAGGATCACGTATACATGAATGGGTAAATATTAAAAAGAAGAACATGCAAAGGAGGTAACCAGTCATTTCCTGAATGACTGGTTCTGTTAGTCTGATATGCTCACGATGGTGTTGCCTCACTTTTCCTAGCTTCCCTTGGTCCTTAGGTTTCATGTTTCCTACATAGAGTGTGAATAATGAGTTAGAACAAGGTTTTAAGCAATGACAAATTGCATTTTGTACATGCACATTTAACCATGCATACATATGCTAATCCCTATGTATATCATATGTATGGGTCTATTTTAAGTATCCAAAATCAAGAAAACAGTCATTAAACATATCTAAGATATGCACATATTTTTCTAACATGTTTGCTTCATGTGCATCTACAAATGAAAATCATGTCCCTTTAATTAATCAGATTCAACATGTGGGGTGAAATGTGGCTCCCACAAGGTTTGAGCCCAACATGCTGACATATAAAAGGCCAAACAGTGCAATGACAAAGTCTCAAAGAGCATAGCATGTATAAGAACAACCCAAAGTATATTGATAGTGCACAGTATTATAAAAATAGCTTAGTCAAAGAAGCTAATGACAGAGACTTGTCACAGTCAAACTTAAGGAAATCTCTAGTAAAAAAGATAACACAATCTTACTGGTCAGTAATACAAAGAAGACAAAGCCAATGATGAATAGTCATGAGATGGCTAATAGTGTTTCATTCATAGAGCATTCTAGCACAAGCTGTCACAGGGAACAATTACCACCAAGACATTGTATGAGATTATATTCATTGTTTAGAACATGAAGGTATAGAGGTCAAACGTTAGATAAATTACTGGATATGATAGCACCGATGCCTTGAAATATAATGACTTTATAGCAATCATGAGGTTGTATGTACAAAAAAAAAGAGTTTTGAGATGAATGATATAGTGGCAGGGTGTGACAAAAAAAGAGTTGCTAATATAAAGATTAGTGTTTTCTTCCATTTTACATAGGTGGTATTGAGTCTAAGATGCATTCAAGGATATTTTTGGTAGTCAAAACTGGAAGGGTAGGGTATATATTCAAAGATGGAAAGAGTATTCTCAAAGACTCAACAATGTTCATCATCAAGTCTAAAAGTATATATTGCAGCATCACTCTTATAGAGACATATTCTCTAAGAGTTGCAGGCCTTCGACTAATAATCATATAGTCACAATCCTAGTAAGGTAAAGACAATTTTTGGAAAAACCAATAAGCAATCACAGAGAAAACTGTGAAATTACAATTTCAAGATAGTAAGAAGCATGAGGAAAGATAAAAATAGTTAAGGTAGAGTAATGGATAACACCCAAGAGATGCCAATCATAGGTCCTATGGTATGCATAGCAACCACATGTTAATGTAGTCTATAAATGAAGAGAATGAGCTACTACAAATATATTATATTTATTATCTCTTAACATAGTAGCATAGAGATCAACATAACAATGATATCAATGATAATCTTCTAATAAAAAAATAAGAAGCCTTTTTGTAGATCTATGGTTTAAATCAAATGTCTATGTGAAGATACAATAATGATAGAAGCAGTAATAATTTTCATAAAATGGAGAGTCAGTGATAGTCACACATATTAAAGTTTTTAATCCAAAAAATGTAAGACAATCCTCAAGATCCTGAGCATATGATATACAGAGCTTATAAAATGCACCAGTCTCACCAGATACACAGAGGATTCATTTTGGGAAGCAAACAAGATAGTGATTTAAGAGATTACTAAGGCAATATAGTCAACAAATCAACAAAGGAAAAGCCTCATTGTCTTTCTAATCATATAAATAATAGTGAAGTGATAGAAGATTAGAGGCTTAATGTAGATCATAGACTATTATTACAGTCATGAAAAAATGAATAAGCCAACAATGCATTATTCGTAGAGTAAGGAATTTAGTAAAATGTTGAGATAGAATGCATTTATAGTCACGGTATCAATATAAATACAACACATAAATGCTACAAGTTAGAACTTCCATTACATGATTCAAAGATGGTCAAAGAACATAGCTATCGAAGAGACCTCACGGTCAAAGCCATAATATTTCAAATGATAGTATTGACTAGCATGCTATAGTTGATTTATGACACAGATCAGGGCAAACCCTCATGAGCAGGATCCTTCCTAAGTAATAATGCAATCTCAGGAAAATAGGAGCATCAACAATAAAAATACATGAAATAAAAAGAAAGGTTACTAACATAGGTATCTTCAATCTAGAAAATTATCACAATTACTAGCAGTCATATCGTGGATAGAACCATTCATAGAAAATGAATGATCAACAGAAGGAGAAATCAGAAAATATGGTCATCTTACCTCGTTCCTCCCTGTGTCAATCTCCAACAAAATAATAAAATAATAATAAATGTGATGTATAATCCATGGGCACCACAAAACCCTAGTTTTGGCTTCATCCAGAAGCTTCGAAAGGATAAGTAAAAAAATTAAAAAATGAAGCAATGTTTTAGGTTTGCCTCGTTTTAGGGTTATGTTTTACCCTAAGAGAGCATACCAACCCTTTTTTATTTTTGATGGGATTTAAAAAAAAATCAAATAAAACTAATTGAAGTTGTGATCCCATTCCTTGCATATATAATCATTGTGTAAATAGATTTAAGGCATTATTATAAATCTTAAATTCATATTCTTATTTCTTTAATGCAAGATGTATGACCTAGTCGACTTTGGGAATTAGTTGTCAAGTTTCTTGTTGCTTGTAGGAATCTTTGAGATTTATGAAAAACACATGGAGAGATTAAAGGTGGTGCCTTGACTTGGTTTATGGCATGTGTCCAAAGATTTAGGGATTAGTCATTTTGGTTAGAGAGAAATTAGTGATTCATTTTTTACCAAGTTTGTGCCTTTTAAGGTGAAATTGGTGACTCTTTGAGTTGGACTTAGTCAAAACTGACATTTTCAATCTTTTAGTGCTCTTTTGGGTGAGATCTAAGGGCTAGATTTTGGGGATTATTGTTGCATCTGACCCAAGATGCTTTTAGTTCCTATCTTCTTGGATTTTTGGAGGGAGAGGATTGTTGGTCCATATAGTCATCTTTTGCACTCATTTTTTAGGGAGTTAGTTCCTGATTATGCAGATTTGGGCGTTAGTGACTTTTGACTATCCTCTGTTTAGTTTTTACCCTCTTATTACCTACAAAGTTGTGTATTCCATGTGATTGATCAAGTTAGTAGTGAAATATTTAATTTTTCCTTCTTATTTTATCTCATTTTCCTCATGCCTTCTCTTTAATAGTGTATTGTTAAGGTTGTAGATTGTGTTAAAATTAATGTATGAGCCTCTTATTGTGAAGTTCTCTTCTTCCATTATTGAGTAAATGAATTCTGTACTTTTTGTGAAACATTTATGCATGTGCATGGTTGAAATAAGTTCTGTAGGCTAATTATTGCCAAAATTGGTTTTCAAATATCTGACCCTAAATTTAGAAAATAGGGATAAAAACAAAAAGAAAAAAGAAAAGAAGAAGAAAAAGAACAAAAAATGAAAGAATAAAAAGGAAAAAAATCAATTAACAGACGAGAGCACCATCATGAAGAGTGATGATAATAGAAGAGCCCTTGAGGATAAGTGCATACTTGATTATGTGGGTAACTCTATTACAGATGATCTTATGGAGTTATTTATTAATGAGATCGCTAATGAGGAAGAACTTGCATTACAAAAATCTTTGTTAGCCAGAGAATTGTGTACGCCCTTCTCTTAGGTTATGATCACCCCTCCCTCTGGTGATGCGGCAATTGATGTCGGGGACTGTTTGGGAATAGCTAACACTATTGAGCATTGTTCCCCCCCTAACTTTGCCACCGACCATAAGAAGAGGGGTAGGAAAACTATGACTGAATTACTCTCTCGGGCTAGGTGTGCAGTTGGCCAGACTAAAATCACTAATATTTTTGAGGCAGGGAGGGGGAAGATCCTTCCCAATGAACCATGAAACTCCTTAGATGGAATGTTAGGGGCATGAATGCTCCTAACAAATAGTGTATCGTAAAATGATGCATTGCCAAATACAATCCGGAATTATTCTTAATACAAGAAACCAAACTTAATAATAGTGAATTAACAAACTTAAAGAAAAAAATAGGTATCAGAGAACTTGAAGGGCAATCTGCCTCTGGAGCATCTAGTGGACTAGCCATCATTTGGGATTCGAGGCTAGTTTCCTTTAGTATGATAAGGAAGACCCCGAACTGGATGTGTGGTAGAGTTGTGAGCCTCAAAAGCAACTTAAATTTCACATTAATTAATGTTTATGGTCCTACACAAACACATGCAAAAAAGGGAGTCTAGGAGGAAATTGAGAATTTCCTTCTTAACGAATGTGATCAAACATGCCTTATTGGTGGAGATTTCAATGCAATTCTGGACCCCCAAGAAAAGTGGGGGGGCATCAACAAGATGACTCAAACATGCTTAGACTTCAGGAACTGGATGCATAAATGCAACTTGCTAGATTTAACTGCCAAAAGTGAGGCCTTTACCTAAAATAACAGAAGACAAGGTTTTTGTAATATTGCGGAAAAACTAGATAGATTTTTTCTATTTGGTAATCTGTCACAATCCTTTGATACCATTTTCCTTCCCATCTCCGGATCAGACCATTTCTTTGTCCAATTAACTATAACAAAAGCTCTTAAATCGACTAAAACCCCCTTTCGCTTTGAAAAAATGTGGTTCAGAGATGAAAATCTATTACAATTCATTGAAAAATGGTGGAATGACACCAACGTCATTGGCTCCAAAACCTTCAAAATAGTAACTAAACTTAAGAAGATTAAGCAAGAATTAACAATGTGGAACAAAGAGCACTTTGGAAATATCTTTTCACAAAAAATAGAGACTGAAAAGGAGATGGAGATTATTAATGAGGAAGTGATAAAGTATGGGATGAATGACCTCTTATATCAGCAGCAAAAAAGCAATTTGGCTCATTATTAGGAGATTTTAGCTCGTGAAGAGATCTTCTGGAAATAGAAATCTAGGGATAAATGGCTTGATGCCAGTGACAGAAACACAAGTTTCTTTCACAATAGCACTAAACATCATAGAGCATTAAACAGAATCAACAAAATCAAATTGGCATCAGGGTACTTTACTGACAACCTGGAAATCATTGCTAAAACTGTTGTGGGGTATTTTGAGACTATCCTTAATAATTGGGAGGGCTCTAAATGGACCAAGGAGAGTGATTTCTTAAAAAATTTCCAAAATTAATATCAAAAGAAAACAACTTAATGCTCAACAAAAAATTAACAAAAGAAGAAGTAGAATCAGCCTTATTTCAAATGGGTCCAGAGAAGGCTCCTGGCCCCGATGGGTTCCCGGCTCACTTCTATCAAAAATGTTGGAGCTTCATGGGTGGGGAAATTACTGAGGCCTTAGACGGGATGAGAAACTCTGGGAAAATCCTCAGAGAACTTAATAATTCCTTCATTGCCCTAATCCCCAAGAAGGAGGTCGTGGAAAGTTTCGAGGACTTCCGCCCAATAGCTTTATGTAATACCCTATATAAATTACTCACTAAAACAATGGCAGATAGATTACTAACCCTCCTCCCCATTATTATCAGTGAGGAACAGACGGGATTTGTGCCAACTAGATCCATTTATGATGGTATAATCATCGCCCAGGAGGTTATTCACTCAATACAAAATAGCAAATCTCTGAGCATGTTGATAAAACTTGACATCAAGAAAGCATATGACAAAGTGGATTGGCACTTTCTATGTAAATGTCTGGATGCTTTTGAGTTCTAATAAGCAATGGATCAATTTAGTATTCGAATGTATCACAACTCCAAGGATATCAATCCTTGTCAATGGGGCCTCGGAGGGCTTCTTCAAAATTTCCAGAGGCCTCAGACAAGGGGAGCCCCTTTCCCCCTTCCTCTTCATTATAATGGCTGAATCTCTTAGGAGGATGATCAACTAGGCCAGAGAAAAGGCTCTGCTTGTTGCTATAAAAATCACCTCTAACATGGAGCCTATCACCCACCAACAATTTGTGGATGACACCATGTTGTTTGGATCAAGTAGCCATATGGAGGCTAATAGAATTAAAAAAATTCTGAATAACTACACTAATATCTCTAGTCAAGAAATCAACAATATTAATTCTAATATAACTTTCTTTAACACAAACAAAGAACTTCAAACAACTATAATAAAAATCCTTAAATTTAAAGAAGGAGAATTGCCTTGTAAATATTTGGGTCTCCCTTTAGACAAAGGTACTAGATCCTCCAGTCTCTGGAACCAGGTTGTGACCAAGATTACAAACAGAATATCCTCTTGGAAAGGTAAATGGCTTTCCTCTGCTGGAAAGGCCACTTTGATCAAGGCAGTCCTCTTGGCCCTACCTATTTATCAACTTTCATGCATGGACCTACCCGCTTCCAAGAGGAAGGAAATAACTAGTCATATAAGGACCTTTTTCTGGCAAGGTTCAGAAGATAAAGCCAGACTTCCGCTGATTGCTTGGGACAAGATTTGCTTACCCAAGGAAATGGGTGGTTTAGGCATCAAAGACCTTCTTATTTAGAGAAAAGCGCTGGGGGCTAAGTTAGTCTAGTGGATGTTTTCTAACCCCAATGCTAAATGGCCTCGTACCCTTTTTAAAAAATATCTGCACAACCCAGATCCTATAAGAATCTTCAGAACTGCCCACCCTCCTAAGGGATCTAGAATTTGGAACTTCATGCTAGATTGTAGAAGCATCATTTCTGATAAATTAACTTGGTCCATTGGCAATGGACAGGATGTCCTATTTTGGAGAGACTCCTGGGGTGCTTTCCCTCCCCTCATCACTCTCCCTAACCTTAAGTCAATTATTCCCACCCTGGAAGGACTATAGGGATCTCATGTAAAAGACTACATTGAAGAATTTAGCATTGGGCATTTGAAAAAATGGAGATGGAAATCAGTAATGCTTCCTGATATTCGAGCCATGGAGAGATCCTTCTTATCTCAAATTCTGGCCTCAAGAAATATTGCCCTGACTCCTAATTCTGACAAATTGATATGGGCTGGCTCTAAAAAGGGAAGATATGAATCGAAGGAGGGATACAAACATATTCTTAATAAAAAACATACCCCTCGCTCCAACCTACCTTTATCATTATGTTGGGATAAAAGGTGCCTTCCGAAAGCAGGTCTATTTGCTTGGCTCGCTATTCAAAACCGAATCCTCACTTCTGAAACTTTTAAGAAATTTGGATATGAAGGGCCAAGTAGATGCCCTTTATGTGAAAAGGTAGAAGAATCTTCTAATCATCTTCTGGTGACTTGTGATTATGCTCATAATTGTTGGGGTTGGTTAAGAAAGCAGTTGATCTAGTATTCACCCATTCCTAATAACATTTTGGATCTTTTTTATGCCTGGCCAATCAGGAACATTGGCAACATGTTTGAACATTTATGGATCATAACCCCATCTATCATGATTTGGGAAATATGGAAAGAGAGAAATAGAAGGATTTTCAAAAATAGCAAAATGCAATGGTATCAACTGGTCAATAAAATTGAAGCCTCAGTAGTTGAATTAGTAAATAACCAAACCCTAAATCTCTAGAGAGACATCAATATGTCTTACTGGGATGAAAAAATGAGACTCAGATGGAAAGGTCTAAAAATTCCTCCCTTCATGGGCAGGGGTTCCCCAACAAATGAGCTATCTCGTAAAAATTGTAAATGGATCCCTCCTATCAAGGGATGGTTTAAATTGAACTTTTATGGTGCCTCGCGGGGTAACCTTGGATGGGTGGGTCTAGGATGTAGCATCCACAATTCAAATGGGGATGAGGTGGCCTTCATGGCTCTACCCTGTGGTTCTAGTACTAATAATATGGCCGAAATGCAAGCATTGGATGCAGGGATTAACTTAGGCATTTTACTCAATATTAAGAAGATTGTCATTGAAGGTGATTCGGCTATTATCATCAATGCCCTTAGAAAAGGGTCTATGCCTAACTAGAAACTTAATGCTTCTTTGGAGAAAACCCTGACAAACATGAAAACATTTGATAGGACCATCTTTAACCACATTTACAGGGAGGGCAATAGGAGAACTGACTTCCTTGCCAATTTGGGAGCTGATGGTAAGACATTGACTCATGTTGTTCCCAAAATCAACCCTTAACCAATGAGCTGTTATAATAGATGACTCTGTATATAAGCCTCTATAACTAAACCAAGTCTTCAAAACTCTCCTACTTCTGCCTCATTCCATATAGAATCACTAATATTTCAGATACATAATTAAAACCCTATATTCTTGTATCCATACACAATCATCACCTTAAACATGCTTATACATATCTATATACATTTACATATATATATATATAGGTATATACATATACATAAGAATATATGTATATATACATATTGATATATAATACATAAATATTAGTATATATATACACTTTTTGGACATATATATATAATTTGTATATAGGTATAAAATCTATTCACTACACAGTGAATTAAGTAATCCATCTAAAAATCATTCATTGGGTATATAAAGATACCTGTGTGTAAATATAAGGGGAAGGTTATGTATATACATAGGTATTTATATAATCCATCCATTTAAATACAAATATATTTACCACTTTTATAAACTTGAATATCCAAAATTAGGAATAAAACTAACCCTGGCCAATTATAAAGATTTACTCAAATATCTTTAGACAATCATATAACAATGAAGAGACTTTAGATTTTTTTTTAAAATAAAAGGAAAAAAGAAGAAGGAAAAAACTCTTATTAGATAATAATTGAGATCATTTATGCGAAGCAAATAGCAATAATTAAACTAATCTCTATCTTAGCCATAATAACTAACAGAGATAGTATCAATTACCACTGATGATTATGGCCCTGCATTTAAATTCTCAAGGATCTCTGTCAAGGGAATAATCGGTCCATAACTTAAAATGAGGCCAAACATTATTGGGGCGAGCGGGGTCCCCTAGATTAAGGATTAAACAACCCACAGTTATGAATTAAATAATATTAAAATGTGGCAAGATCCCCCTGTTGTCTTAATAATTATGAGTTGTCAGAGCTCTTGATTGTAGAGTATGTGATTGCTTTTCTGTTCAAAATTATTTCAGGCTCCTCCTCATGATTTTAGCTCAGCGGACGTATCATTTTAGGTTATGTGTTTTTTCGAAAACCAATGAACTCCTTCCAAAGTGGAGTTTTTGTAATTCATGTTTTCAGATTGAGAATTTCCAGAGAGTTTAAATCATTTAGCCTCCAGCCTCAGCTTAAGGTCTTTCAAGCTGATACTCCACTGTTTTCCTAAGAATCCATGTGGTGAATCTTCAGACAATGGACACCCCAATTAAACTGTGTAGTTCAAAGAGACAAATGACCTTTGAAGGGGCCATCTCTCATGATCGCCTTAAGTGCATTATGCGTCTCCCTCATACCTTGGTAATTGATGCTATTGAGAACATCTTAGGCCCTGATTTCCTCACTAAATTGGATAGAACCAGGGCCAATATGGACATGGCCGCCATGTTTCTTGCTATCACTATGAGTTATACCAAAAACCGTGAAGATACCAGTGCTCTATGCAAAGAGGTCTTCGATGCCTCTATTCTAGGTGACCTTGAGAGGGTTTTAGTTAATATTGACAATGAAGGGACTATTCCACGGCCAAGGAATTATGACATTCTCATTTGAAATAATAGGCCAGTGCCTCGTTTCCCCATTATCTCCATGGATGGAGAGCCAGTATCCGAGAAAAGGACTAAGGTAATTAGCCGAAATGTTAACTTTTTGCTTTTCTTATTCCATGTGAGACTCCCTCCCAGGCCAACATGGTTTGAAGACTACCTCAAAGCTGAGGGTCTAGTTCTGGAGGAGGATAGGGCTTCTTCCCCATCCTCTAGGGAGGATTGAAGTGACTCTGCTTTCAGGGGGAGCATGCTTCCTTTTTTGATTCGAATATAGCACTACAGAGGCTGGTTTATACGTTGACTTAAAGTAAAAATACAATTATAGTTATTTGTATTATGTTTGAGATAGCAAACAGTATAGTAGTTTTAACAAACAAACTTAAGCATCATATAAAAAACTAAATTAGTATGATATTTTACAAATTACTGTTACCGAAGGAACATGAAGGAATTGCCACTATATAGATATACATCACCATCTTGCTATTAAAACAGTTAAATATATATTCTAGATAGCATATTACTTTGGGTATCCACTTTGATTTATTTCAAGGGACATCTGCTGAAGTTTTAATGCCATCTGTTGATGTTTTCTATATTTTGATGTCTCTATGTCAATTTTAAGTTGGCTAACTTTACGTGGCTACCATGCAAACTGTGAACTCCTTATGCTATAAAACTTCAGGGCAAGGGAGGATGGATTAAATGAATCTCCCCTTTCCCACTCTTGTTGTTGTAGCTTGGATTTTACCCTTACTAAGGATAATGTCCAAGAGCATAAACAAGAGTCGGAGAACTGAGGTTTTATGGCAGGTAGGATCTCTAGGTAATTTAGTTCTATCCTAAGCATATTTGGTACTTAAAATTCTATCTCTTTAATTTATTATTTTCTAAAGCTTAGGAGATATGTATACTTTGGAAATAATTTAAGGTTTTATCAGGCAATAAACTGTAGAATGATACAAATGGCAAGATAATACTAACATAATTGTCAAGTTGTGGAATAACTGACATTGTAGGTCAAACAGGTTGTTACTAACAAATTTGCCGAGTGTTTGAATAACTATTATTGTAGGCTACCAGGTGATCATGGGCAATTTTGGAGCAACTCTGAATTACTATAGAACAACTTCAGAATAAAAAAAGGATAGTGAGCATTTGGCTACTGAAAACATTTCTTTTTGGCTTGTAAGGGAAGGAAATATTAAAAACCTTCCCACCTGATGACCCTGGCCCAGGGTTTTTTCATGTATCAAAATTGAAATTTATCAAGAAATATGCTAGACTTTGGTCCTAGGCTAGGCCAGAGGTTTTCTCAACTCCACTCTTTCCTACCAACGCTCGCATGAGTGGAGTTATGTATAATTTCATAAATGAATGATAAAATATCTAGCTTCGGCCTTTTACAGACCAAAAAAATAAAAATAAAAATTAGCATAGATATCTTAATTACATCTATTTTAAAAATTCCAAGGTGTGAGTTATTATAAGAGAACTTTAATTTCATCCAGATTGACTCAAATTATAACATAAAAAATTAATTAAAAAATATATTAAAAAAATTGTAATATAATGAACATGTGTCAAATAAATGAGTTTGAAAGTTGATTGGTTGAAAAAGTTAGGGTTGTAATTTTGGGAAGGAGGAAAACATGTACGGTGGAAGGGAAGAGTTCTCCACCATTTAATCGAATAACTTAATGAGTTACGAGGTAAATTAAGAGTAGTAAGATCATGCTAAAGGGTATGCTGATATAGTTTTACTGATTGTAATCTTTTTATCACAATGTGTGGTATTATAGTTTAAAAGACTAGAATTTGTTGTTTTCAATATTGGAATTTGTTATAGTGGAATCAGTAAAGTCAATGCTAATATGTAAAAGTTTGTTAGATATTGGAAAGTGAAGATTAAAGATAGGTTTGAGAAGGATGTGTATAATTTTCAGTAGTTAATGTAAAAGAGATGGTCCCATAAATATTGTAGTGTAATTTTGGCTGAAAATTTTAAGCTCCAAAATTTATGAACTTGCAAATAAAAAGCCAAAGGCCAATTTTCTAATCCCTAAAGTTTTCACAGTCAATCCCAAAAAGTAGACTACTATTTATAGAAAAGGTTTCCAATTTTTCATGGGACCTCCTATTCTTTCAAAATAGATCTTGAAGACCCCTCATAGGATCCCACTCTTAGATTAGAAAAATTAATCAAGTAAGATGATAAGATGTAATGACTTTTTTCAATGGTTCACCTAAATATAAATTGTTTAATTATTTAATTTATGAATTTATCAATAAACTTATAATACTTTTTTTAATAATTTTGAGAAGAAGAATAAAATTAGCATAGATATCTTATTTATATCTATTTTACAAATTTCAAGGTGTGGGTTATTATAAGAGAACTTTAACTTCATCCAATTGACTCAAATTATAATATAAAAAATTAATTAAAAAAAATTAGAAAAATTGATGTGTCAAAAATTAACTTGTTATTACCCAATATTTAATAATAACATTTAAACACTATAAATATATTTTCAAAATTATAATACTTAAATTTGAATTAAATGACTATAATTCATTACTACTAATAATATGGCATGAATGAATCTCCTCCTAGAACTTGTAATATTCGGTCCTCTTCTGGTATATGGCGTCAAGGCCTTGTTAGCGATTTGGTGGAGTTTGGTTGTACTTTTGTTGTTATGGACTCACCTTTGTATTTTGATATGAAGAAGATTAAATGTTCTTCAAGAACCCTCGATTCTTCAGTTGATAAAAATATTGATTTTTTCACTTGGAATAAGGTGCAAACAACTATTAAGAATTCACATATTGCATCTGTTATTCCCCCTTTGGATAAAAATGTTTGAATTGGGCTTAATTCAGATTTAGCGAAGTGCTATGTTCCTTCTCCTGTCGAGGGCTTTGATAAGGTTTCTGGTGTGGATATTGTTAGTTGCTTGTCTAATGCTAGTAATTTATTTTTGAATTCTGGGGGTTTGGAGAAAGATAAGAGGGTTGCTAAGGGTTAAGAAGAACAGTGAGCTCCCTTAGGAGGTTGATAATTTTATTATTGTTCCAGATGATCATCTTATTGCTTAGGTGCAAAATATTGTTTGCAATAGTAACATTTCTCTAAACTCTGTTTTAGCTAATAGAGTAATTACCTTGATTTTAGTTGTTTTAGGCAAATTGGATAATGACTTAGCTGCTTTCCCTACAAATAACTCTTTTGAATCGCTTAATCCAGAGAGGGCAATGGTTTCGTCAGTTCTTGGGGTTCCTAGGGATTCCATTGAACTTGGTGGTTTGGATCAAGGCAAGGATAAGGCATATGTTGATCCTGCACCTCTTGGGTTCAATGATTTACCCTTGATTCAGTCTCGTCTCTCTCCCACTTCTTCTTTTACTACTCCTGGTAAGAGGGGCCGAAAGCCTAAGCATGTGTCAAAACTTAGCTGAAAGTTTATGCTAGCATCCAATCAACCCTTATTTCTTCTTTGGAGTCTTCCAAAAAGAAGCAGTCCAAAAAGCCTTTTATCCCACCAGTTACAAGAGCCTTGGCTTCTAAAAGGAATCTTCATGAGGCATTTATTGAGGGAATGGTCTCTCAGAATTCTTTTTTTGAAAAGAGGGGAGTTGATGCCTCCCCTCTGGGCCAATGAAGATTATATCTTGGAATGTTAGGGGCTTAAATGCCCCTAACAAAAGATGCTTGATTAAGTCTCAATTGGACTTAATGAAGTGCGATATTGTGATGGTGCAAGAAACTAAGTTAAATTTATCTTTTGCAGATTTCTTATTTTCCTCCTAGAAATCTTGGAAATTTTGTGCTTCTTCCTCCTTAGGGGCTTTAGTTGGACTTGCTTTTCTTTGGAAAGATTCTAGTATGGAGTTCTCTTTGGTTGCCTCCTCATCCAATTGGATACTCGGACTAGTTAAGAGTAGGTTATCAAATACTAAATTTTGGCTTTTTAATGTCAATGGTCCTATCAGAGTGATAGAAAAAAGGAAACTCTGGGAGAATTTAGCCTTAGTTGCTTCTCCTTTGCTGGACGCCTTCTTGATTTCTGGGGGTGATTTTAATGGCACTTCTTGTCTATATGAGAAGGTTGGGGGGATCATTCCTAATAAGCATATTATTTCAGATTTTTGCCACTTTATGAGTAAGTTGAATTTAGTTGACTATAAACCTCTCAATGGTCCTTTCACATGGACCAATATGCAAAAATATTTTTGTCAAATTGGTGAAAGACTCGATCAGTTTTTGGCATCTATAAAATTGGTTTAATTTTGGTCAAGATTTTGTTTCCTCAGTTTTACCTTTCACTGGTTCGGATCATTTTCCTATAATATTTTCTATACTTGAGGATAGGGCTCCTAGGAAACTTCCTTTCAAGTTTGAACCAATGTGGTTTAGGGACCAATCTTTTTTGTCTTTGTTAAAAAAATGGTGGTTTTCTGCTCCACATATTTATGGGTCAAGGATGTATCAGATCGTTAAGAAATTGGCTTATTTAAAAAATAAAATTAGAGTTTGGAATTCTTTACACTTCAAGAATATTTTTGGGGAAAAGGCTAGGATATAGGAAGAAATAGAACAAATTAATAAGATTATTCTCAACTCAGGTATGTCTTCTGTGACCTTTGATAGGCTTAAATTTTTGAACGCTCAATTGGAAAAAAATTTTGCAAGGGAAGAATCTTATTGGAGACAAAAATCTAGGGATCTTTGGTTATCAGAGGGTTATAGAAGTACTAAATTATTTCATTCTCCTACTAAGCTTAGGAGGCAACGCAATAGAATTTCAGGTATTATTGATTCCAATGGGAGGAGTTTGATAGATGAAGATGCTATTGCTTCTGAAGCTGTTAGGATTTTTAAGTCTCTGCTTTCGGTTGAGCCTATTTCTTTAGGTTACACTTTTTTTTAATTCGGTCCCCCCTTTAGTGATTCAGGAGGATAATAAGATGCTTATGGCTCCCTTCTCTTTGGATGAGCTAAGAGATGCATTCTTTTCCATGCATTTGGAAAAGGTTCCGGGTCCAGATGGTTTTGCGGCTTTATTCTTTCAAAAGTGTTGGGATTTTGTGGGGAATGATGTCCTGCTAGCCTTGGAAGAGTCTAAGAGGATTAGAATGATCTTGAAAGAACTCAATATTAATCTTATTTCCATTATTCTGAAAGTGGATAATCCTAGCTCCTTTTCTAACTTTCTCCCTATTGCCCTTTGTACTACTTTATATAAGATTATTACCAAGGCAATTTCAGTTAGGTTGGCTAGGCTTCTTCCCAAGATAGTTTCCACTGAGCAAGGTGGCTTTGTGCCTGGTAGGGAAACCTTGGAAGGTGCGACTGTACCTCATGAGATTTTGCACTCCATTTTACGACAAAGACTCCAGTTATGATCCTTAAACTAGATATGATTAAAGCTTATGATCGAGTCAACAGGCAGTCCCTTGTTGCTAACTTCAATCGTTTCTCAGTTTTGATTAATGGTTCTCCTTCAAGGTTTTTTTCTTCCTCTCGGGGTGTTAGGCAAGGAGTAGTTCTTTCTACCTTTTTGTTTATACTTTTGGCAGAGGCTTTAAGTAGGGCCATTTCTGATGCTATGACATCTGGCCTATGGTCTGGCATTAAAATAGATGGGTATCCTTCTTAACAATTCCACTACCTTTTCGCGAATGATACCCTTTTGTTTGGTTTGGCCTCCTTGGTAGAGGTCAAAATTATCATGAAAATTATTTCTGAATGCTCTTCTTTTTCTAGTCAAAAAGTTAATGAGCTGAAGTCTAAGGTTTTCTTTTTGAATGTATCCCCCCTGGTTATGAATAAACTTGCTCATTTTGGGGGTTTCCAAGTGGGGGCCTTCCCTTGCAAGTATCTAGGCATTCCTTTTTTTGTTGGCTCGAACAAGGCCTCCTTTTGGGATAAAGTGGTTCATGCGATATCGTCCAAAATTTCTTCTTGGAATCATAAATGGCTCACATTGGCTGGTAAGATTCTTTTAATTAAATCAGTTCTTAATGCCATTCCTACATATTTGATGTCTATTTTGAAGACTCCCGCCAAATTTGTCCAGGATCTTAAGGTATCCTTAAGGTCCTTTCTTTGGAATGATAACGTTTGGGGCAAGAAGAAGCTTCCTCTTCTAGAACGGGATAAAGTTTGTTGTCCTAAAGAGCTGGGAGGAGCGGCTATCCACGATTTAGTAGGCATTGGGAACTAAAATTGTGTGGAAACTATACGTGGACCCTTTGAGTAAATGGGCTTCCATTATTTTTGCTAAGAACTTAAGGGGGGTCCTAGAGAAAGGATTTTCATAGCCTCATCTCTTCCAAAAGGATCAGCATTTTTGAACTTCTTGGTTACTTGTAGATCGGTTATTCTACCACATATTTCTTGGGTTGTGCATAATGGGAAGAAGGCCCGATTTTGGGATGAAGTTTGAAATGCACATCCTGCATTACCTTCCATTCGGGACTTGTCTCCTTTGTCTAATATTCTTTTGGATCTTTGGGGAGTTTTTGTTGCAGATTATGTTAATATTGATTCTGCAGGTCCCTATTCAGTAGCTAGATGGAAGGTTATTCCTTCTCTTCCCATTGATAATGATCTTAGAGTTACTTTGGAGCTAGAGCTCTAGAAAAAAATGATATTTTGGTTTGGACTAAGAGTGCCTTAAGCTCTTATTCAATAAAGGAAGGGTATAAATCTTTGTCTCTATTGGTGTAAATAATTATTCATCTTAGATATTATTACACCTCACTTAAGTTTACTTAAGAAATGCATTTCATAGTAGTTTAGGTATGTGATACTTGGATGTTTGTGCCACATTGGGATAGTGTGTGTAGGAGAAATTCCACCTTTTATGGTGTGATCTTGTTGTTACACTCCACATTCAGTGGGTGATCCACCTCATGTGGAATATTATATTATTTCTCCTACCTACCCACACCTATTTCCTACCTACCCTTGTTTCTTATTGAGCCACATGTCATGTTTGTGTGCTCACATATCCATATAGCCTTGCTTACATAAGAAGGCTCATATTCATTGTATAAATAACAACAATTGATGATCTGGTTGATCAGTACTTTCATCTTGATAGAATACAGTTTATTTCTATCATATATTTTGTTTCTCTTATTTGTGCTTTCCATTGCCTCTTGATCTTGGCAAAATCTAACATGGTATCAAAGCCATTAGAGTGTCATTGGTTTGCTAATTGAGAGAAATTTGATGATATTTGGGGTTTTGTATTTTGGAGTTTTCTATTGCAGGTTATTATTGAAGCTTGATGAGTCAAATATGAGGTCACCATTGGATTTAGGAGGTCTAAGAAAGTCAATTTTGCCTTTTGTTTCATCAAAATTGGACTTCGGAGGCCAAATCTAGAGTCATTTGAAGTTTGATGCTGCGGCGGAAATTTTCCAAAAATTATAATTTTGCAGGCATTTTTCAAATAGCAATATCTCACTCGTCCAGACTCGCTTTTCGAGCAATTTTTTTTGTTTTGGGGTAGAATTTTGTGATCTATATAGTGGTGTATAATGTTTCTGGTTTTCAGATACAGGTTTTTCAAAAATCTCAAAATCCCAATTTTTACAACTTTAGAGGCTTTGTTTGGGCTCATATGGACTCCTTTTTAGGTGCCATTTCTTTTGAAAGTGCATATTTTTTCATCTACTTTCATAATCTACCATCTGTTAGTAGTGATTTTAAGTAGAAACTGTACTTTCTGTATTTGGCCATTTTTGGCATATTTGGTACTTGCATTTTGCTTGGATCTCAGTTTAGATCACTAGCAGTATTTGTTGAAGTCTCTTATATCTCACTTTGAGAAGTTGTAAATTGAAATAAGAAGTCCACTTTGCCTTGTTTTGCAAGTGGCCCATTGTATACACACTAAGTATAAAGTGCCAAAATCACCATTTTGGGGGGATTTCTTGATTGAGTATTTTGGGGGGGTGTCTTGTGTGATTGTGCCTCTCTCTATCTTGTGTTTTTTCCTTTTGGTGATATGGGTTCTCCTAAATTTCCACTTTTAACTCTTCATAATTATGCATCATGGAAAATTAAGGCATGGAGTAAACTAATGGAAAAAGGACTCATTCATTATGTAAATGAAACTATTACAGCACCACCTGATCCTAAGGTTGATCCTAATGCTCAAATTGAATGGCTTACTAAGAATGCTATGGCACTTGGAACTCTTAGAAAGTATGTATCAGATGACCTCATTTTTCACATTGATAAGTGTACAACAATTAAAGAGGCTTGGGATATTTTTAAGAAATTATATGGTCAAGTTGATGAGATTAAGGGCTACAAGCTTGATAGTGAACTCACAACTTTGGATCCCAAGGATTTTGATACAATCCAAGATTATATCACAAAAGCAACTGAGCTAAGAGAAAAGCTAAAGGATTGTGGAATTGACAAAAAAGATGCTCAATTGGTTTATAACTTGTTGGACAAACTTCCTTCAGAGTATGCAGCCTTTGTATCTAGCTTTCACACCCATAGGTTAGCTCAAGGTTCCTCATACACTTCTCCCTCATTTGATTCATTCACGGAGATGTTGATACTTGAGCAATCTAAGTTGACCATGATGGGGATTCTCAAATCTTCAAAGTCACAAGATTTGGTGGCTAGCAAAGGGAATCAAGGTAATCAAGGAAAAGGCAAGAATCAAAAGCAACCTAAGTCTAAACCACAACAAGATGGAGCACAATCTTCCTCTCCACAACAAGGTGATTCACCATTCTCACCTAAGAGGAAATCATATAAGGATAATCCTTTTTGTGGATATTGTAAGAAGTCAAGACATGATGAAAATCATTGTTATAAGAAGGATATTGATGAGTTGAAGAATCTTCTTGAGAAGAATAGAATCAACCTACCTTCTAGAATGTCTACATTAGCTTCTTCCAAGGATAAAGGAAAGGATCACTCTTTTGGGATAGATAAAGGAAAGGGACAAGCTCTTTGTGCTACTACAAGTCATGATTTAGGGAGATGGCTTCTAGATTCAAGGGCTTCTCATCATATGGAATCTTCGTAGTCTATGTTTTCTACATTTGAGCCTTGCCACATGCTACAGATTTTGATGGGTAATCATACATACATGGATGTGATTAGGAAAGGATCTATTGCCATTGGGGATAACTCCAATGATGTGTTGTGTGTACCCCACTTGACAAATAATCTTCTTTCCATCTATCAAATCACACATGGGGCAACTAGGAAAACTATGGAATTCACACCTAATTCAGTTATCATTTGAGACTTGGAGAGTGGAGGTATCATTACAATTGGGGTGGTTGATCATGCATCTCGGTTGTACTCTTTTTCAGATTTTGGTCCTATTGATAAGGTTGGTTCTTCCTATGTTGATGATTCAGATTTTGAGGAGAACTTTGGGCATTTGAACTTGGGGATTCTCACATGTGACCCCATTTTTGAGCCTTCCATTTCATCTCCTTCTATTGATATCACACCACCTATTGCACCTGATAATGCAGCTAGTGCGACAGTTTTGCATTCTTATGATTTAGTGCAATGAGATATTTCATGTCTTCTAGCTTCAGTTGATTGGGATGCCTACTTGACAGACATTGCAGGTTTGTTTGTGGAGTCCTGCATTGCAGATTTGGGAGACACCATTGATGAAATTCATCTTCTCTTTGATGAAGATGATCCTTCTTTGATTTTTGCGAGGGATCACTCTAACCCTCTTGTGCATTCTCTACATGATCAATCTTTAGAGGCTGACATGATTGTGGATACTTTTGTACAACCTTTGGAGGAGGTCTCTTTATCTTTTGAGGAGACATATGAGTCTTTGGATATTGTTCTACATTCATATCCACTAGATCTTGGAATGCCTTTTCTCAGTAGTGTGGCACAATTTACCACCTTTGGAGGAGGTTACTTTCAACATCGACATGGGGACACTTGAGCAGTTATCAAAGATTCCTTTCATCATGAGTATTATTGCTTCATCTTCCCTTCATGGTTGGGGAGACTTCATGGATACACCTTTGGTTTTGTTTCTTCCTAAGGGGAGGAATGTGGTTCGATGTTCATGGAGTAGTTTCTTCATTCATCATCGAGCTTCTATCATTTGTGTAGATTCCAAATTGAGGGGGGTTTCCTAGTCTCTCTTCTTCTTCTCTCATATGGGGGAGACTTTTTCCTCACATGGGGTTTTTTCCTTCACATACTTCTATGAGAGTTCTTTGTATCTAGTTTTCATCTCTCTTTTGGGGGAGGGCTTTTTCCCATTGGGTTTTTCTCTCTTTCCTCGCTTTGTGAGAGATTTCCTTGCATTGGTTTTCATGCATTTTGCATTTGTACATGGGTACCTCACATGGCCTCGTAGCCGGGACTCAGCTTGCATTTCTTAGTTGAATTGTAGGCTTTAGTGCATTCCCCTAAGTTGCACTTAAGGGGGGGTGTTGGTGTAAATAATTATTCATCTTAGATATTATTACACCTTACTTAAGTTTACTTAGGAAATGCATTTTGTAGTAGTTTGGGTATGTGACACTTGGATATTTGTGCCACATTGGGATAGAGTGTGTAGGAGAAATTCCACCTTTTATGGTGTGATCTTGTTGTTACACTCCACATTCAATGGGTGATCCACCTCATGTGGGATATTATATTATTTCTCCTACCTACCCACACCTATTTCCTACCTACCCTTGTTTCTTATTGAGCCACATGTCATGTTTGTGTGCTCACATATCCATATAGCCTTGCTTATATAAGAAGGTCATATTCATTGTATAAATAGCAACAATTGATGATCCAGTTGATCAGTATTTTCATCTTGATAGAATACAGTTTATTTCTATCATATATTTTGTTTCTCTTATTTGTGCTTTCCATTGCCTCTTGATCTTGGCAAAATCTCACAGTCTCGGACGTCCTCTTCTTCCTCCTCTTGGCCTGCTAAGCTGTTTTGATACTTGGCTTGTCTTCCAAAAGATGAGCCTTTTGCTTGGTTGGCAGTTAAATATAGAGTTCTCAGCAGGATGAGATTTGATAGGCTTGGGATTACTATGGTTTTACCTTGTGTATTTTGTGGATATTGTATGGAAACCATGGATCATGTGTTTTTGCTTTGTCCTTTTTCTCTGGATTATTGGTACTGGCTGTTTGGAATGCTTGGTTGGTCTTCTGCTATTAGTCCTAATTTATTGTGGCATTTCATGGCTTGTCCCTTGTTGTATTCATCCTCTTTTTATTCATCTCTTTGGATAGTGGCACCTTCTATTGTGGTTTGGAACATCTGGCTAGAAAGGAACTCTAGGATTTTTAAACATAAATTAGCTTCACTAGAAGAAGTTCTTGGAAAGATCCTATGCTCCATTTCTAAGGTGGTGCTTTCTTACATGTACAAAAATTTAGAACATCTAAGGTCTTTTTCTCATTGGGATAATTGGGTAACCTTGAAGTGGTATTCACTTCGTGTTATGCCTTCCCATGGGGCTTTAACAGCTGGATTGTCTTCACTTGTCAAACGTAGGATGGCCAAATGGATGCCTCCCCTCCAATTCTCCTTCAAGTTAAATTTTGAAGGGGCTTCTAAGGATAATCTGGGAAAATTAGGAATTGGGGTGGTAATCTTTGATCATACTTCTAAGATTATTAAAGTTGTGGGAAAATATATTGGTGTAGGCTCTAATAATGTAGCATAATTTTAGGCATTATCTTTTGGTCTTGATCTAGCCATCTCTTTGGACATTAAAGACATTGTCATTGAAGGGGACTCAATGTTGGTTTTTCAAATGGTCTCTGCTAAGAAATGTATCTCTTGGCATCTACAGTACTTGTTAGAGTGTAATCTTACGTAGTTGAAGTGTTTCTCTACCTTTACTATATCTCATTGTTATAGGGAGATAAATGTTATTTTGGATTAGTTGGCCAATAGGGCTGTTGTTGAAGGTGTTGAGTACTTAGAGGTTCTTCCTTGGGACATTCCAAATTCTTGCATTAGTATTCTTTTTTAAGGTTACTAGGTCTTTCTTTGTAGCCTTCATCATACTCCTTTTTGGGTGTGGTTTTTCTTTCACATATGTTAGTAGGGAGGGTGTTGTCTTGCCTTATGCCAACATCTTTGTTGTTGGAATATTTGGTAAGTATCTCCTCATGGAGCAAGGAGGATGTGGTTGCTTCTCTTTCTTGACCTATATCATTCATGTTTTGCATTGGCTTTGTGTTTGGTGTATCATTATTTGATAAGTTGGGATGAATTTGGTCCTATGTAGGGTGATTAAGTGAATATGATGGTTGCATGACAATCTCAGCTCGAACCATTCATTATTTAAGAATATTAATTTGTGCTCTTTTTTGCATGACTATGGTTCTGATTGGGCATAAATTTATTATTTCAAGTTCATGCAAGTTGGCAGTTGGCTTGTATGCATAATGTTATTATTACTCTTCTTGCAGATGGGCAGTCTGATTGGCAATCATGTTTAAGAGTTGGAAGGCTTTTGCATAATTGCTCGGCTTCACTTCAAATTTCCATTCACTTTCACATTGTATGATGATGTGTTGGCAGTGTCCTCATTTGGTTCTTTGGTAATGAGTGGGGGATGAGTTTCTATAAAATGTTTTCGCCTCATCATTGTTTGATTTCCTTCCTTCTTCCATTTTGATTTCTTCTTGTCATATGTTCATCATGGTTTTCTCACTCGTCTTGTGCGTTGCTTTCTTATTATGATATGGGGTTGGTTATTATTCATTCGATGAGGTTTTGTGTCTTGGGGTTGGTTGTTTTTATAGTGATCCCTCAGTTGGTTTTGTTTATATCTGGGGTTGGCCGATGGTTTTCTTATATTTATTGCTTCTTTGGTGTTGATATTCATTGAGAAAGATGCTTTTTTTTATTTGGAGAGGTTTTGTTAAAATTGGTGGATGGTGGTTGTCCTTGAAAAATTGGAAAATGCAGATGGACTGGTATTTGAGATGGTCTCTCATCCTTCTGCTCTTTTTTTGGTTGTTGTTGTGGGCTATTCTATGGCTTGGTCTTATTTTGGTTCCTTGGGGTCTTCAACATCCTTCCCTTCTCCTTATCTAGATTATTTTATGTTTGCTCACAATATTTTTTTTGGTAGGTTCTCTTATCATAATTTCTCTTCTGGTTATTGGTTTCATTCTAATCAATGGGTTGGAGAGTTGTGCTTCTTAGACAGGGGTGGCCCAGTTTTGATGTTTCTTCTGGGTTTGGTGCACTTCTAATTAATGTTTCATTCTTAGAGTTCTCTTTTGTATGCCTCTTATGGAAGCTTCCTTTATATCTAATGAGGCTGGTTATGTAACTGGGAAGGATTTTTGGGTGGATTGGGCCCATGGGCTTTTTATAATGGGTAGATAGGCTTATGTTATGTGAGCAATACTTAAGGGTTTTCTTACTAGCTCTTTCCCTTCAGTGCTCTTTGAACCAGACACATGTAAAAAATAATTTTATTAATATAATTCAATGGTTTTATCCACTTTTATCAAAAAAAAATTAAAACAATTAGAGCTTCCATGATCCCTAAAAAATAAAAAATTATTCAAAATAAATTAAGCCACCATTTGTTATAGAAAGGAGATCGACACATCTACCTAGTAATTTAAATAGAACTAAACTCTCTTCCATTAAACAATGGAATATGTATAGGCTAAAGGTGTTTTACTTGACTAACCCTAATAAAAGAGAGTGAAAGAAGCTCAGTTCTATTCATTTGTTACATGGAATATTGATTGATTGATTTAGATGTAATCTAGTTAAATCTAAAATTATGCATAAATTTAACAATATCAAATGTAGAAACAAAGTTACAAATACTAAAAAAATAGTAAAAGATATAGAAATGGAACAAACAAATAGAGGTGCGCTTATGAAATCTACTTAATTTGATGTTATGGGTGGAAAATCCAAAGTTCTAATTAGATTATTCTTGGAAAACTCTTTTTTAATCAATGTGCACAAAGAGTCCTTTGCAAAGAAGCTATGAAAGTAATTATAGATCTTACTTTGTTCTTTACATAATTTGTGGGATGTTCTTGTTATGACTATTGACATTAATTATTAATTTTAATATTTAAGTTAATTTATTGAATTTAAAGAAATGGTTTAGTTCTAGACTCAAGAAAATTAAATTTTTAAGGACATATAATTTTTCTAAAGTTTTCTCTAATGGTTTTGATATATTTAATAAATATTGTGGCATGAATATATAGAAGACAACTTAGTATTCTCTATGATAGTATAGAGTTGCAAAGAGAATGAATATGATTGTGATGGAGAAGGATAAGAATATGTTGCATGGTCTTTGTCTAGAATAAAAAATTTCAATTGAATTTGTTGGCACTATGTGATACTTGATTAACAAGTCTTCCATATCAACTCTTGTAGATAAATGCCTATAGAAGTGTTATTTTTAGATAAACTAATTCTTACTTTATTACATTATATCTAACATAATGTAAACAAGATTATGTAAATTGAATTTCTTCTATTTCATCTATTAGATTACATGATCAATAATAATAATGGTGATTATAAAAAAATACTTTATCATTAATAAAACTCTCCCTTTGGAAATTTGTATTATTGCCTAACAACATTATAAGAGTCAAAAGGTAAAATTAAAAGAATTATCCTTAATTCAATAAAATTGCTGTAAAAATATTTCATATGGAAAATTAGTCAAACAATACAAATTGACAACATTTTTTAGAAAATATCTATAAAGAAATTAAAGAATTCAACTTAGAGAAACTCCAAATTCAAAATTTAGTTGTATGAAATATACATATATTTTTAATGCCACTATTTTTTCTCTTCAAATAATGAAATGCAGGCTATGGCTTTTCTTCATTGGGGTTGAACCTATAGCCAGTGAATTTATTTGTGGAAAGGCACGTACATCCAATTCAAAAAGATAAATTATATGGTGACCTCATCTCAACATTGAGAATAATGTTTAAATCCTGAAATCTCCCCCTCTATATATACCACCATTCAATACTATCTCAAATACTTGTGTATTGCTTTTCATTCATGAGCATGTCCATTTTTCTACATTGCTTAGGAATCCCCTACATTTAAATTTACTTTAGGTACTTTCTAGTTGCCTTTTAACATTATCTAGAAAGGATGTGTTTTTTTTAATTTTATTATACGTTAATAAATTAATTATAAATAAAGTAGTATAAAAGCTGGTGATTTTTGGTTCTATGGAGTTAAGCAGTATGCTCATAGTTTACGGGATTAAAAAGCATTAATTAAATTATTTGGTGTTTCAATTGTATATTGGTTTTGACTAAAAATAAATTTAGTTAATTTTTTACAAAGGTTCATTAACAAAATAATTTTTAATAAATAGATGTTTTCAAATTAGATGTTTTTGTAATCTAAGAATTTTACAATGTAGTAAAGTTTTGTCTTAATTTTTAATAAATAGGTATTTTCAAACTAGATGTTTTTGTAATCTGAGAATTTTACAATGTAGTAAAGTTTTGTCTTCATTAAATTTAAACTACAAAAATAACATATTCTATTTATTCAATATTTATATCTGATCCTTGCTTCAATTTGGGAGATAAGAGGTTGCCAATCTTGTAATGACCCCCATAATAAAAGGACTGATATAGTTTAATTATTTTTTCTATGATGTTAGAAGATGGGACATTTGAGATGACATCTTATTGTGTTAAATCTAACATAGATAGTTTTACTATATTCTATATAATGTCTAAAGATAAGGTACCTCGGATGGCGTCTTATTGTTCTAAATCTAATGTTGGACATAATGAAAATGACACAATTTAAGAGTTGTTTTACATGATGTCATAAATATATTGTTGGTTTACATGCTGTAAGAACAAATGAGTTCACAAAAATATTTTTTAATGTCTTCTTAATAACTTAATCTCACTTATAGTATTACAAAAGACAGAATAATTTAAGTTTTTTAAATTGAATATAATTTAAATTTTTTAAAACAAATATTTGAACTTTTCATTTATTTTTAATTTTAAATATATTCCAAAATCAACTCAATAATTTATATCAAAATTATACTTGTAGACTTACATATCATAATATTTATAGATTAAGAATAAATTTCTCTATCATAACATTATACAAAACTCCATAACCTAAGTATTTTATAACATTATATAAAACTCCATAACCTAAGTCACAATACGTTTAAATTCTTTTTTAGGATGAAACATTCAAATTTCTTATGTTTTTACTGCACAATTACTGGTTCGGGGTTGTGTGAGGGACTCACCTTTACAAGAATATACATGGATCTCATCTTGATTTCCCATAGACATTCATTAGGTAAAAGATCTAAATTATTTTCTTTACTGAGAAAAGTGACAGAAATGAAACAGAACAAAACAAAACACAAAAATGGAGCATGGAGAAAAACAAAGCAGCACATAAGGAAGACAAATTTTTAATTATCAGACCATATTTTCATTCTTCCTTTCATTCCACAAAATGATTACAAAATGCATCTTTTAATGGAGGTCTTAGATGTTTCTAGAATGGGCAGGAGGTAGCTGGAAACTTCCAGAATTTTTATATATAAAATAATGTTTAAAGACTATAGATGGTACAGTGGACAGGTTGGAGTAGATGTTGAAAACAAATACAAATCCTACCATTAATTTTGTAAACACTTGTGCATATAGAGCATGTGGATGGGGGTAGGTGAGATTAGACTCCAACACTCCCCCTTAATCTCAACTACCAATATTCTATCCATTCTTTTGTTCTTTCCAGCTTTCTTCAACTATCTTCCCTTTTTGTCTGTGATCTCTTCTTTGGTTTTCTTACTAACTGGTTGTTGCTATAGCTACTGCATTTTTCAGCATTCATAATGTCTTCTCTTTAACTAATATCCTCCTTTGATTTTTTGATTTCTTTCATCAACTTCTCTTTCTTTCTTGTGGTCCAATTTTCTTCAACTGTTGCTGTAGTCTCTCAATCTTTTTGGTTTGAAGTATTCAAAACATCATACAATCAGTAGTTTCCTTGCTAGACAATGGTTTCTTTTGGCTGAAAACAATTTTAATCCCTTTTGGACATTCAAAGCTTTCATTACTTCTATTGTTCTTCACATATGAACATTTGTACAATCTTTTGAACATACCTATGAGCTTTTGCCAACTAGGTCGATAGATCCTTCCACAATCCATTTTTATACAACCTATTATTCATTCTTTCTTCCAACACATTTTTTCAGAATGATTTCTCAAACCACAAATTTTACATGGATGTAAGTCCCAACACATTTCTTTTGTGTGTCCTTCTCTATGGCAATGAAAACACTTAATACAATGCCTTTTATGGGCTGTTTTGTTTGAACTAGTAGCATCATTTTCTTTTCCTGTGACATATCCAAAACCTTCGTACTTTGTCCTCATTATAGACTCAATAGGCTCTCTAATTCCTTGTTCTTTTTTTCCCAATCCTTGACCTTTATAACCCATTTTCTTCATGATTTTTAAACCAATATTCTTATTATCACAACTAACATAATTTGCAAACACATTCTCATCTTCTTTCTTGCATTCTTGATCATAAACAGTTTCAAATAAATCACCTTCACTAAATGATGAACACAAATCTTTTGTGTCACATGAAGCATTACTAACTAGTGGTTTTAACTTCAAACATTCATTCTCTTGTTTCAGATTTAACAGTTCTCTTTTCTGTAAATTGTTTTCTTCTTCTACTTTTTCAGTTTCTCTTCTAATTCATCAAACAACTTTAATTTTTCTTCCAACTCTTTATTTTCCTTTTTTACTTTGTTCAATTCCTTTTCAAGCTCATAATTCTCATCCAAGAGTTTGCATTTTTCAGTTTGCCTCTCTTTTATGATTGTTATCATTTCTGATTTGGATTTCTTCATTTCCATTAATTCTTTATTTAAAACATCTATTTCATTGATTAAATTTCCATTTTCTTTTTTCACCTTCTTTCCTATCTTTCCCATTGACACAAATTTTTAATTTACCCTGCTTATACACTTGATTATTTGTTTCTAGAAAACTACCACACTTCCTAATCTCATAAACCAACTTTAAAAAAATCAACAGACAACATAAACATAAATGTACTATGACACCTTCTTAATACTACGGACAAGCCTTCTTCTTTATCAAAACAACTTTCAGACTTGTATCTTTCACCCAAAAAATAAACTTCATTATCGAACAACTAAGAACAATTTCATGCCAATTTGCATTTCTTATTTCACTTATCTTGCTAACTAGAGAGCTTTCTTTACTTCAACTATGGTTGGAACAACTTGAACAACTTCATCTTTTCTTTAGCGGCATCTTTTTGCAAGTGCTCTACCTGCACTTTCTTTTACTTTGCACCTTTTATCTTTAGAATCATCGATCTTGAACTCCTTGGGCTCTTCTACCAAGCAACTTAAATTTTTTTTTTAATATCATTCAAACCATCATGCTTGCCAAACTAGTCTTCCAACTAAAGTGCAAATCTACATCCTTAGCTTGCTGCTCTGCTTCCTTAATGACCTCCTTTTCTTCTTACTTTTCTTTGGCAACAACAGACACTGCAATATTTTCTATGCATATATAGGCCTTTCCAAAATGATTTAACAATCTCTCCCTAAACACAATCTTCTGCTAGCTTATAAATTGCAACTTTATATACCCAGATTTCAAACTACCTCTCCAGAATCACTTCCCATAGGCTCTGATACCACTGATAGAAATGAAACAGAACAAAACAAAACACAAAAATAGAGCATGGAGAAAAATAGAGTAGCACACAAGGAAGACAAATTTTTAATTATCAGACCATATTTTCATTCTTCCTTTCATTCCACAAAATGATTACAAAATGCCTCTTTTAATGGAGGTCTTAGATGTTTCTAGAATGGGTAGGAGGTAGCTGGAAACTTCCAGAATTTTTGTATATAAAATAATGTTTGAAGACTATAGATGGTACGGTGGACAGGTTGGAGTAGATGTTGAAAACAAATACAAATCCTGCCATTAATTTTGTAAACACTTGTGCATACGGAGCATGTGGATGGGGGTAGGTGAGATTAGACTACAACAAAATGAAACCAATTGACTGAGCATTTCTTGTCCAAAACTTGATCCTTTTTAGTTTTAATTGTAGAAGCCTTTTTCTGCAATCGATCTACCAAGATCTTGACTGAACTTAAAACTTTGGATCGCCAGGCTTTCGAACCAAATTCTAGCACAATTTCAAATTTGTGATAATCTATATGTGGTAGAACGGAATGCAACGACATGAGATTTAGAAAATGGTGTTTGTAGAGTTTAATTGTAGAAGCATTTTTTCACAACCAACCTAGCAAGATCTTGACTAACATAAAACTCATGATCGCCAGGGTTTGAAATATAAAAGGGCACAATTGTGGTAATTAGCAAGTGCTTGTGTGATATGGAGAGCATAGGAATTGCAAGGCATGAAATATAATTTGTAAATAGGTACGAGAAAACTGAGCCTCTATAATTTTTTTATGGTTTGATGTAGATGTTTTGATTAATAAAATTAGGATAGACGCATATTGTTACATAATCGAATAGCAATAACAAGAGTGCATGAGGGATGCCCAACTAGCAAAAGAAACCTCCACCAAAACACAACAAAAAACTAGCAGGGCAACCTGAAAGGCAGCAACTAAACTAGAAAACTAGTAAAACAAAGAAAACCTGAAAACCATAAAACATAGAGCAACCACCTAATATAGACATATAGATGGTCTACTACATGGAGGTACCCTTTTCTTGCCACTCCTGACACAACCTTAACACTTTATCATAAAAAGACATATTTTTGCTTCATCCAATCCCAAAGATAGAGGAGACCAACGACGAATCAAGGGTGGCTTTAACCAGAGACGTCATGGGACTAGAACCCATAACCAGGGACTCCATGCGTTTTCTTTTCTTTACCTTTTTCCTTTCCATCTCAACCTGGATAGACTGTAGGGGGGCATTGTGCATATTGGTTGCATTCCTACATGCAAGATTAACCTCCTCAATTTTCTATTTGAGGGTCTCCTAGCATTTCTTGACCTCCTCTAGCTCAATTTTGTTGCTGCCATATTGATCTTGGAGTCCATCTCAACAATCTTTCCACCCACCTTTTCCCATTGTCCCATGATGCCAAAAAAGTCACCGATAGTTTTCCATACTCCATCCTCATCTAAATCATCCACCCAAGTATTAGCCTTGGCTTCTACCTTTGTTGCCTCCTCTAGCCAATTAACTTTTTGGATGGGCACATTCATCTATGCAAATAGCCACTTTACTAGGTCATCATGTCTTTGCACATCATCATACAGGTCCTTCGGATTTTTTGTAAGAACCAAAATAGAACTTGGGGGCTTAGTATTTGTAGAAGGGAGAGGGTTAATGGGGGAAAGGCTAGGGTTAGTATCAACATTAGCAACTTTGGCAGGAGACCAATCCGACCCCATGGTTTTCAAAGATTTTGAATCATCCAAGGAAAGAGACTCAAATCCCAAGTCCTCCACAATTTCCACATTCTTATGCATCCAAGGTTGGGTATCCACATCGTGGTCCTTTCTAGCGGCAACAATTTAATTAAATTTGGTCATACATGTAGAGTTTTTTCTAGTGGGAATATTTGAACCCGAATGTGACACTTCACTAATGCTAGAAGGAATAATAATAAGATTAACATATAAACTTGGGTCATAAGTGGACCCAATCTCAATAGAGGGGATCCCACCAAAGGGGGTTAAGGTTAGGTGGAAATCAACCAACCTACAAATGAGACCCTAATGGAGAGGGGGGTTTCATTATCAATAGCTTTAGAGACAGACTAAGATAAAGAGGACAATATCTAATAGGGAAAATTCATTCTTAGCCCATGGTGAAGATAATTCAACATGGGAAAAATATGCAAAAGGAACCTCCTTTTCTTTCCGCCTAGGGTGAATTAATTCATGAACAAAAGGGTTGCCTCCTTCTAGATACTAGGAATTTATTCCCTATTATAACCTCTTTGAAGCCTTCAAACCCCTTTCCCAAGTTCAAAGAAATGATCAAAATCCTCCTTATACTTCCCTTGGGATTTTTTGGAAAGAAAACGCCATCAAGGGCCAACCCAGTCACTTTCATGATGGTCTCCGTAGAAAACATAAAGGTAACACTCCCAATCTTAACAACACCATTATCCCAAGCCTGAACAAATGCTATAAAGAGCTTAGGATTATGGTTTGTCATCTTCCTCCACATAGGAATTTAGATTGCCTTGAATCTCTTTACTTCGAATCCTCCCATTTTTCTTGAATTTAGAACATTCATCAAGTTAAATTTCATTCAAATCACCACCCATATCCACACAAGCTAAAGCCAAATTGAGAAATTGATAGGTTTGAGGGATAGAGTGGTAGTGGTACCAACAAAAATTAAATCCAGTCACCTAATCCAGTAAGGAAAGGAAAAGGTGAGAATAGAAAGTACCAAAAAAGAAATATTGCCAAGATTATACATCATTAATAGACAAGTCATTCAAAATTATGAGACGAGCCACAATTGGGATTTCATGCAGGTGAGTCCAGATTTCAAAATTATTAGCAAATGCACCAAACCTTGCCAGCTTGTCCACCACATAGTTTCCCTCCCACTGCACGTGGTGGAATCTAACACCACTGAGAGTAGGAAGGAGAGACCGACACTTGGTGATTAGAGAGAGATAGTCTTCTAGTCCAATCCAGCCACCCCATTAAAAATTATGATTGTATTACAATAAGCTCCTTCAACAATGTTGTGTTTGCACCCCTTATCCCTAGAAAAAAATAACCCATTGTTGGAAATAAGGCATCAAGATCAAAGGGGGGTGAATCATTTTTCTTACAAACTCAACACAATTCAAACTTAAATTTAGATCTGACTATTCACAATGAAAACACAAATCAACACCACATCGATAATACACATAACACAAAGTTTTTTAACCTGTAAAACCCGGTTAAGGGAAAAAACCATTTGGGAACCTACCCACAATGAGATAATACCCTAATAGGAATAAATGAAATATTACAGTGGGGAATGCACATGCATTCAAGTACACTACCTAGAGCTCACTGCTCAAATCATAAAACAAGAAGGACTACAACCCTTAGGAAGACACTGTCTTACAAAAACATTCAGATTACATCTTGAGAATCATGAACTGATGAAGTAGCAACTTCTCATGCCTGGTTACAAGTTTTGTTAAGCACAGTCTATTCTCCTCTGCCACACACTTCCTTTCACACTTCTGAAAGATCAAAACTCTTGCTTGCACATTTACTCAATCACACACTCACAGATACAATGCAGATACATCTCACAAATGAATATTACATATGTTTAAACAAATCATCAACCTATATTTGAAGGTCAGCTCAACCTGCAACACACATAACAAGAATATAACCTCACATGCTACAACTACACATGCCAAAAAAAAAATGCTAGCTAAGACATAGTCTAGACCTAAATAAACATCGCACACAAGAAACACCTCCAAGAAATATACCTCGAGCATCCTCAACATGCTACAATCACCCTGAATATCACATAACATGAAGAACACCACCACATCAAGAAAAATATCAATAATGCATACAACACTCAATGTGAACCATCAACAAGGATAGAACATCATCTATAAACATCCACAAGCAACGTGAATTATATTGTAAACAACCGCAACATCATCACTTACTAGAATCAATATACTGAACCTCAAGAACACACGTTGAACTAACTATAAAACTAAAAAATTCACCTGTGGAATGCCAAATCAAGAACCATCTAAATTGAGGATACATATGAACATCCAAAACACTACCAAATCCGCAAACCAAGATATTGCAATTCTAAAGAAATGCAAAGTAGAAACTAGAACATTGAACAACATGAATAACCTCAATACTAGACTTCATAACTCAAACAAATCATCATGCGGACCATTGAAACTTTAGTTGAATCAACTAGAGATACTTATCTCAAAACCCATTAAACCACAATATCTCAACTGCAACACACTGCCAAACCAACTCATTTAATCTGACTGCAACATTGGAATACATAAAAGAATATGTTGACATCAATGATAACACATCATTCTAGCAAACTTATTAGAAATATCCAACAATCTACCCCTTTAGCATTGATGGCAACATATGAATGTGAAAAACAATCAATGAAAAGAAAGAAATCAACAACCAACAATCTCCTCATAAACTCTCAATAATCTCCCCTTGAGATCAAAATATGATAGTAGTTTTTCAATGAACATCTTGAATGCTCTACTAACTACTCCCCTTGAGTAGCAACCTCTGTCATCAATTTAGATCACAAGATATCATTGTGAAGTCCATAGGACTAATGCAACTCCATGCATCTTAGTTCTCATCAAGAGGGGCAATTACCCCTAGCTTCTCTTTGAGATACTTAAATGTATCTTTAGGGAAAGGCTTTGTGAAGATATATGAAATATCTTCCTTTGTAGATACATACTCCAATCTAACTTCCTTCTCATTCACATTCTCTCTCAAGAAATGAAACTTGATTGATATATGCTTGGTCTTAGAGTGAAACACCAGATTCTTAGAAATATTGATACAACTTGAATTATCATAGTATATAGTAGTAGGCTCATAAAAAATAACTTTGATATCCTTCAACATTTACTTCATCCAAATTACTTGAAAATAGTTGCTAGCAACAGTAATGTATTTAGCTTTTGCAATAGACAAAGAGATAGCATTTTTCTTCTTACTCATCCATGAAACCAATCTCTTACCCAAGAAAAATGCACCACCACTAGTAATCTTTCTGTCATGAACATTACCAACCCAATAATCATTATTAAAAGAACTCAAAGTAAAATCATCATCTCTAGGATACCACAAGCCAAAATCAACTGTCCCTTTCAAATATCTGAAAATTATCTTAACAACAACAACACGAGATTCCTTAGGATCAATTTATAATCTAGCAACAAGACACACAACATTCATAATATCTAGTCTGATATGAGTCAAATACAACAAGCCACCCATCATACATTTGTATCTAGGTTAATTTTCTTTTGGAGAATCATCATCTTTTGTCAACTTACATCTGGTCACCATAGGAGTACCAACATGCGTTGAATCATGTAAACTAAAATTCTTCAACAATTCCTTCAAATACTTAGATTGAGATATAAAAATACCTTTTTCCAACTTAGTTTTTTGCAATCCCAAAAAGAATTTCATCTCACCTATCATAGAAATCTTGAACTCATTTTGTATATCATCAACAAATTCTTGAACAAACCATCATTTCCACCAGAAATAATATCATCAACCAAAACTTCAACAATTAAGATGTTATCATTATCAATCTTGAATTACAGATTACTATTAGTTTTACCTTTATTGAAATCAAGCTTCATCAAATACTTATCCAATCTAGCATACCAAGCTCTCGGGGCTTGCTTGAGTCCATACAATGCTTTTTTCAACCCGTAAACCATATCTTTATGATCTGTCAACTGAAAACCATCCAGTCGCTCAATATAGAGTTCTTCTTCCATCTCACCATTAAGAAAGGTTCACTTGACATCCATCTAATACACATTGAAATATTTGTAAGTAGCATAAGTAAGAAATAATCTAACAACTTCAATTCTGGCTACCAGAGAAAAAGTCTCCTCAAAATCAATACCTTCAATCTGAGAATAACTCTTACAAACAAGTCTTGCTTTATTCCTAACAACTTCACCTTTTTTATCCAACTTATTCCAAAACACCCATTTAGTTCTAATTACATTTTTATCCTTAGGTCTAGGAACTAAAATCCATGTATTATTATTTGCAATCTGATTCAATACTTCTTCCATTGCTTTAACCCAATATTCATCTTTACAAGCTTCATCAACATTTTTAGGTTCAATCTTAGAAATTGAGAAATTTTCTCTTCAACATTTCTTCTCCTAGTCATCACGCCTCTATTCTTATCACATATGATCTGATTCTATGAGTGCTTTAACCTTACATACATGGGAGTCTTAGGATTTTCATGATTCTCGGACTCTTAAAATCTTTCTTCTATACTATCTTCTCCTTCATTCTCAGGCTTTTTTGGAACACTTTCAAATTATTTTTGGGTATGCACTTTCTTTCCTTTATCTACACTAACAATCTAATCGACTAAATCATATCCAGAGCATTTGGGATGATACTCATTTTCTTCATCAATTCTCACATTAGCACTCCCAACTATCTTTCTCAATCTCTTATTATAACACCATTAGGCCTTGTTGTTAGTATAATAACCAAGAAATATTCCTTCATCACATCTAGCATCAAACTTCCCTAGACCTTCATCTCTTCTGATATAGAATTTACTATCAAAGATTCTAAAATATCTAATTATAAGAACATGGCCAAACCATAACTCATAAGGAATCTTACCGGTATCACCTTTGATATGCACCGGTTGAAAGTGTATACAAAATTACTCACAACTTGTCTCTAATAGATATGTGAAACATTTCCTTAAATCATCATCATCCTAGCAGCTTCTTGAATTGTCTTGTTCTTTCTCTCGATAACACCATTTTGGTGAGGGGTCTATGGAGCATATAATTCTCTATTCATAAAAAGACTTGATCTCACATCATATAAACTCACTAACTATGTCAGTTCTCAAACATTTCAGCTTCTATCTAGTCTTAGTCTTAACCATAGCTTTGAAAATCTTGAACTTATCCAATTCTTTAGACTTCTCTCTTAGGAAAGTAACCCACATCATCCTTAAATAGTCATCAATAAACAATATGAAATATATGTCACCTTGCAATCTTCTCACTCTAGAGGGACCACACAAATCAGTATGCACAAGATTCAATATCCCTTTAGAAGTATACTATTTTATTTTGAAAGAAACTCTTATTTTCTTCCCTAACTGACATTCCTTACATACTAGATTAGTAGGCTTTACAATATTAGGTAGATCTCTTACAACATGAGTAGAACTTATCTTAACCATGCAGTCAAAATTTACATGACACGTCCTTCTTTTCCATGACCAACTTTCATCAACCTGAGAAAGCAAACTTTTACCACCAGCATTAGATTGAAAGATATTACCTTTAGTCTTTGTACCAGATGCAATCTTAGTTCCAGAGCTACTCAAGATCTTACATTTGCCACTATTGAATTTCAAATCATAAGCCTTGTCAACCATCTGTCCAACACTCAAAATATTATGCTTTAAACCTTGAACATACAAGACAACAACAGTGTTATGCTTACCATCAAGAGAAATAAAACCTCTATCATAAATTATACTAGCTTTGTCATCTCTAAATCTTACTGCCCAACCATCATACTTTCCATACTCAAAAACTTACACTGATAACCTGTCATGTGATGAGAGAAAGCATTGTCGATAAGTCATTCATCTTTCTCTTCAACTTTAGTAGGCAAAGCTTTCTCCTCAATAATGCAGCTAGTAGAATCAGTAGTCGCCGAACCATCTTCCTTGATAGCAATGAACACCCACTCATCTCCTAAATTTTCCTTATTAGACTAACCATATGTTACACCTTCATCAACAACAAAGCAACACTTCTTCTTATATTTAGGCTTGTATGGATTAAATGGCTTCTAAGAAACTCTTTCTGGACACCTTGAGGAAAAATGTCATATCTTATTGCATGAAAAACATTTAATAGGCACCTTTCCTTCATACTTACTAGAACCTTTATGCAATCTTATGGCAATCAAGTCTTCCAGCTCTTCAAGTTTTCTTTCTTCTTCTTCAAGATCTCTCACATCTGGATACCCTTGTTGAACTTTCTCCCAAATCATATTTCTACTTCTTGGATATAGCTTCTTTGAATGAAAATTTTGGTTTAGGAAGATATTCAGAAAACTCACTGAACTCAAAAGTATCAAGCTTTCCAATCGGCGTATCTCTAGTCACATCTATCATCATCTGAATCTCCTTAATAGAAGTAACCCTGTGCTTGTAAGTAGGAGACAAGGATCTCAACACTTTACCCAGAATCTCAGATTCTTTCAAAACTCCACCAGCACACCTAATATTCAACACAATCTCATTCACTTTCTGCATAAAGGAGCTAATGATCTCATCTTCTCCCATCTTATGCATCTCATACTTTCCCTTCAAGCTCTCTAACTTAGAAAATTTCACATGGTTGTAACCTTCATACAAAGTCTCTAGCTTCTTCCATATCTCATGAGGTGTTTGCAAATACATCACATTAGTCATTTTATAATCAGATGAGGCACTCAACAATGCTTCCTTAGCTTTGTCGCATCATAAAATTGTGACCTTGCAATTTTCAACCACATTTGGGTCTTCACATTGGTGAAACGAATCCCTAAGCCTAATTGCAGACCTGAGACATTCCCACACTGCCTAAAGCTTGCATTTCCTTGCACCTTGCACTCCTTTTTGCTACTTCCTATCCTAAATTAGGGTAGGAAAGGGGCATGGTGCCCAATGTCTTTCCCTATTTTGGGCCCCTTTCATTCAAATTTTGCATTGGGCTTTGCAGTTTGGAAGTGGGAAAAGTTTCCCTATGTTGTCCTATAATGAAAAAATCAGTCAATTAACCCTAATTGACGAATATATAATATAAGAGAAGATAAGAGAAGTCAATAAGATAAGATGGAGACATGAAGAGGAAATTGCAATCCCTAGTGTAATCAAGCATTCAAGCATCCATTGAGAATCTCAAGTCTCCTTTCAAGGCTAGGTGTTGCATTCAAATCAACGGTTCAACCATTAAAGTGGAGATATCTCTTAACATTCAGTTCTACATATCCTCTCAAACAACTCTATCAACATTTCAATTACATCCTCCCTTGAGGTGAATTCCATTTAAGTCAAATTTACTTTCCTTACTTGCAAGTACTTTTCATCATTTGATTTATTTCAAAACCGGGGTTTGACCTTAAGGCAAACCCCCAATCCCAACAACATTTCCTCTCTTTTCTATGTGTAGGTTGTAGGTGCACAACTATATTTGCAAATTCACACTCCATTCTCAGAGGTAGAAAAACCCTTTTTGACGCATTGATTTTTCGGAGGACCGTGTTGGCTTTCTATACGATCCTGACAAATTTCACCCAAATTTGCAAGGGAGCTTTGTCTCATCCTTTTACTGCTAATTCCGAGTGCACAACTTCATTTCGCATTTCTATCTCAACTTATAATCATTTCTTTGACGCTTTTGCACTTAGTCTTAAATTGCATAATTCAACCTATTTCATTCTAAAAGAGGGGTTACTTTCATTTTCCAAATTCATTGTCAATTCACTTAGCATTCAATCTCTTGAGATTGGATCTAGTGAATTCTCCGCCTTCTTTTAAATGTAATATGTGTGAGAGCTTGAAGAGAATATTTTGTGAAACTTTCACTTCTCCTCTTGAGGAGAGAAAAGATTTCGTCTTCACTTCTCCATCACCCTTTTTCACCAAATTACATTTTGGTGAACCCAACATCTTATATGCTTGACATTTCAAATCATTTCATATTTTTCATTTACAAGTTTAATTTAATTACAAATTTACAACACTTAGTGGTTAATTCAATCAAAACCATAGTTTTCAAAAATAGGAATTGAACTTGTGTCTTGTAAAAAAATCTCTCTATTGTTTTAGATCTAAAAATTGCATTGATTGTCAAATTCAATTTCATCATTGTCTTGTTTAAATTGCAAATCAAATTTACAAAATTAAGTGATTAATTGTCGAAATCCCAATTTTTAAAAATTTATTTGAACTTGTGCAAAACTTTAATTTACATTTAATTTTCAGATTTGTCTTCTTGCCTAAAATTCAAATTTTTAAATTCCCTCCCTTTTTCAAAATTCAAAATTGTAAAATTTAGTGGTTAGGTCCTAACACCCTAATTTTCAAAATTAATTGGATTTTATACAAATTTCAATCGATTTCAATTTTCTAAACATTCTTCAAGGTGGCCCTATTCATTAGGTTTGACCTTTTCAAATTTACAATTCAACTTCTTATCTTTTTCAAAACCCTATTAGGGGCCTATTTTCACATTCAAACCTCAATTTTGTCTATCCAAACTTTGTAAAATCAACCAATTTTTTGGGTTTATCTCTAAAATCATTGTAACTTTCATCCTTGAAAATTTTCGAGAAAGTTTGGAGGACAATGTGCACTTTCAAAACGGTCCCTAGCCTTTTTCCCAAAATTTTGGGAGACTGTTATGACTATATTTAATTGCTTGAATATAGAAAATTGGCTGATTTTCTCAAATTTTTCTCTCTCTAAACTAAAAAATACTTCCCAATTTCAATATCACAACTTTCATTGAAAATTTTGAAATTAAGTGGTTATTTCTAATCTGCCCTGATTTTAAAAATTCAAATTTTAACAAATTTCAATTTTGTTTTTCATCATAATTTTATTTGGAAATTGTGTCATTTCTCCTTTCAACAAATTTCAAATTGTGTAATCATAATTTCCTTGAATTTTGCAATTTTACAAACTTTGTTCAAAATTCAAATTCCAAATTCAAATTTAAGTTTTCTCTAGTGCATGAGTTTTAGTACTATTAGTCCCACCTCTACTTTCCCCGTTAGATGAAGCATTAGAATTAAGGCTTCCCAAGGTTTAATTACCAAGGAGATGGAGCCTAATTTGGGTGACTTCTTCAATGAGGATAATGCTAATTCTTCCCATTCTAATAACATTCTTATTTACCCAATTGATGGTTCTAATGATGAAGAAGAAGCTTTGACTAGAGTTTCCATAGGTCAACTTTCAAAATTGGATAATCAATTTGACAACTTTCAAGAATGAATGTTGCAAGAATACCCTAATAATGAAGCTCTTCCATCAATTCAAGGTCTAAAATGCATGATTCAAAGTGGTAAGAATGGAATTGATATATTGTGTGGAATTTCTCATATTTTTGATTCTAATGTCATGCCTATAAAGAGTTGTGCTAAGAACTTAGGTTATTCACAATCTTCTACACAAATCAATCATTTTATTCCTTAGACCACTTTGATGGCTAGTATTCCTACTTTCACCTCAAACATCATGGTGACATCAACTCAACATGTCACACCTACAACAATTATTCATGGGGGAAATCCCTCTTCTTCAATAACCCTGCATCCTTATCCATTCCTTCAATAAGTATTCCCCTTGTCTCTCACCCAATCAATGTGACACAAGGGGGAAATTCATCCAATCATTCTATTCCTCCTTTTAGTGTCCCATTTCCTACTCAATAATCTCTTATACCTACTTACCATAGTGTTCCTCCACCTTATTCTCAATCAATGCCTTCTTTCAACAATATCACACCACCTTCTCAATAAAACATGTCTACTATGAATTCTTCAATCGAAGCAACCATTAATAATCTTGCTCAAACCGTGTCATCATGGAAACAACAAATCACTTCCATGAGTCAATCCAAGTTTAGTGTGCCCAAATTTGACATTGCAAGCCCACTTTCTCTCGATATTGTTAGATATTTCCCTCCTAAACATGTTGAAGTCCCTCAATTGGAACTCTTTAATGGAAACATTTATCTTTTAACACATGTCAAGACAATTCCAAACTTTGTGTACTGAATTTTCTTATGATCAAAGATTGCTTGCTAAATTGTTTACTTGGACATTGAGAGATAAGGCTTTACAATGGTATTGTTCTTTGCCTTCCGATTCTATTACTTCTTTTTAACAATTAGTAAATGATTTTATTCAAGTATTTCAAAACAACATAGGTCCTAAGATCACTTTGACTGATTTAATGTATTGTGAACAAGGCGTTAAATAAAAAGTGACTGATTTCATTGGTAGATATAAGCATGTCTGTTCTCAAATTTCTTTTCAAGTGCCTGATAATCATATTCAAAGAATTTTCATTTATAATTTAAAAAACAATATTAGAGAAAAGCTTCTCCTTTACTTCCTTTGCATAGTTGTGCACAACACTTCATAATTATCAATCAATTGTGAGTCAACTGGAGCAATCCACTCCTATGGCTCTGAGTGATAAGGGTGACAGTGCTCAACAACCATTTGCAAAGTTCAAACCTACTAAAGGATTCATCAAATTCAATGACAACATTAACAACAACAATGTGAATGCTACAATAGGTGTGTCTCCTATTTCTAAATTTTTCAAAAGAGAAAGACAATTTACTTCTTTGAATGAATCTTTACATAGCATTATGTCTCATTTGTTACAAAGAAATGCTATCAAACTTCCTCCAATAAAACTAGTTGACCCTTCTAAGGCAGCCTCACCTTACTTTGATAATAATTCTTTTTGTCAATTTCATCGTCAACCTAGTCACAACAGTGAGAATTGGTTTGCATTAAAAAATAAGATTCAAGATTTGATTGATAATAATACTATATTTTTGGCAGGTGTGAGATAAGGGAAACAAATCAGCAGCCCCTCCTAATCAAAATCTTAAGATTTTTGCTGATCCTTTATCTTCTCATACCTCCAACATGATTGAGACTAAACATACCTTTTTCTCTCCTTCTGATGTGACTACCACGGTTCAAAATTTGGTGAATATGGTAGGGAAACAAAGAAAATATAAGGATCTATGTATCACATTTGACCCTAGTGAGACCATTATAGCACCTGATGGACCTGTATACATAGTTGCAAGGATTTCAAAAATTCCTTTTTGTGGTGTTCTTATCAATCGCTCTTGCATGGTTAATGTCATCACTGAGGAGTATCTTTTCACTTTACATTTGCATAAATCAATCTATGAGGACACTAATGTGGTCGTTAATTTATTTGATGGACTCTCTTGTACTACCATTGTTCTATCACACTTCCTATTAGTTTCACACTAAATCTATGGATGTCAAGTTTGTTATCATTCCTTACTCTGAGAAATTCAGTGTGAAGTTGGACTATCCTTGGCTATCTTCCATGAAGGCTATTGCTTCTCTAATACATAAATGTTTTAAATTTCCCCACAATGGAGAAATAATAACTATTCACCATAGTTTATTTCGACTAGCTGAAAGAAGCCTAGATGTTCCTATTGATTTATTCTGTCCTAAACAATTCAATCTCTTCCACCCAGAAGTGACAACCTCTTTTAATCTTATCAAAAGTGGAAGAAAGTTATGATCCTATCCTTAAGAAAAACTATAACTCCAACAATTGAAATTCCTATCATTCTTGAAGATGAAGTTCTTCCTCTAGTAGATAGAACTAATCTTCCTCCTAAGAAATATTCCCAACCTATTCCTATGGATGAAACTATGCATTCTCCTAAGAAGAGTAACAATATTCCTCCTTAAGTTAGACATGTACCTCCTCCTCATGATGGACCTGGTCTCCTTTATATGGTGCAGTTCCACTTCCTTTCTCTTATAGAGAGAAGAGACCTATATATCCTCTTGTTCAAACTAAAATACCTCAACCTAAACCGTCAACTACCAAAAGATAATGATATTCCTCCCTCAACAAATATTCCTCCTCCTTCTCAGTCTTTTGCTAAGACTCGATGAAATCATTGTGGGAGAGACCACTGATGAAAGCGTTGTACTGAAGCTCATGAATTCGTGCCTCAAAATATTCAATCTCCCAAAACACCAATAGTTGACATGATTCCTTTTTCTCCAAAACAAGATGTTGAACCAACATCTGCAAATCATAAGTTGTAGAAAATATGAGATGGTTTTACTCCTATTCGTGTTTGCACTCCTCTTTCTATAAATCTTGATGAATAAATAGGTGAAAATACTATTCATGATTGCATTAAAAATCCCAATGCTTCTGATGGTGATTATAAATATGTTGACATGGAAAAACATTTATAAGCAGATTTTTCAAAAGCCTTAATCCTAGCTCCTAGAAATGAACAAAGTGACTTAGCCCATGAACATAATACTTGTTTGGATCTTGTGATAGGTCCATCTGCTATGCTCAATGTTGCTTGTTTGTCTTGTTTACCACCTTATCAAAGTAGTGATCAACAAGATCCGGAGGTGGATGACGTGTTATATTAGCTTCATTTTCCCTGTAGACCATCTATCCTTCTCTCTTTTCTTTCTCTTTTGTGACCATTCCTCTATGTGTATCCTTGTTTTTCCGTGTTCCCTAGTAATGTCTACTTGAGGACATTGCAAAGCATTGAGATCTCTTTTGGTCTCTTTCATGTTGACTCAAAAGACACCTTCTATTCAATTTCTTCTGAGGTAGTTTCCTTTCTTTGGGGATGATGACTATACTATGTATATATATATGATATACATGAGTTATTATATAGCATACTAACCTTGAGGAAAGCAAAACTACCTCATGATTTGTATTTTTGTTCACTATCCTTGGTTTATTCCTCAATTGGGGGCTAAATCCTTGCGATACCATGCTCTCTCTCTTTCTCTCTTGGGTGTATCCTACCTTAAATAAATCGCTCCCAATAAGGCATGCACGATTGCTTTAACGTGGGGGCATACACTCTGCTCTTATTTTCCTTCTCGATACTCAACATTACTTAGTGAACTTGAACTTGGCTTTACTTTGTAATTTTTGGTAACCTTTATTTTCATGACTCATAGTGAGGGAAACCTTGCTACATGCAGTCATGATCCTTACCTTTTGATCTTCCCTTTCACTTTGTCAATTGATTTCCTAAGATCCTTAGTCTATTGGGGGCTTGGTGTATCTTGCCTCCTTGATGTGGTGAAAGTCTTTCAATCTTGTTTCCTAGTGCTTTACTGGTAGTATTGGTGTATGCTTATACTCCCACTAAAGTGGGGGCTAAATGTAGTGTCATAAAATTATGACCTTAAAATTTTTGACCACATTTAGGTCTTCACATTGGTGAAACGAATCCCTAAGTCTTATTGGAGACCCAATACATGCTCACATTGCCTGAAGATTGCATTTCCTTACACCCCGTACATTGTTTGTTACTTCATGTCCCAAATTAGCCTAGGATAGGGGTGTGGCAACCCTATCCCCCCGAGGACAAGGGCATAGAATCCTTGTCCTTGCCCTATTTTGGGCCCCTTCCATTCAAATTTTTCAATGGGCTTTGCATTTTGGAAGTGGGATAAGTTCTCTTATGTTGGCCTATAACAAAAAATCAGTCAATTAACCTTGATTAATGAATATATAAGATAAGAGAAGTAAATAAGACAAGATAGAGACATGAAGTGGAAATTGCAATCCTTAGTGCAATCAAGCATTCAAGTGTCCATGCAAGCATCCATTGAGCATCTCAAGTCTCATTTCAAGGCTACGTGTTGCATTCAAGTCAAGGATTCAACCAATGAAGTGGAGATATCTCTTAAAATTCAATTCTACATATCCTTTCAAACAACTCTATCAACATTTCAATTACCTCCTCCCTTGAGGTGAATTCCATTTTAGTCATTTACTTTCATTACTTGCAAGTACTTTTCATCATTTAATTAATTCCACAACTTGGTTTAACCTTAAGGCAAACCCCTAATCCCAACAACATTTCCTCTCTTTTCTGTGTGTAGGATGTAGGTGCACAATTGCATATGTAGATTCAGACTCCATTCTCAGAGGTGGAAAAACCCTTTTCGGCGCACAATTTTTTTGGAGGATCGTGTGCACTTTCAACATGATCCTGATAAATTTCACCCAAATTTGTAGGGGAGCATCATCTTAGCTTTTTACTGCTAATTTTGGGTGCACAACTTCATCCCGCATTTCTATCTCAACTTATAATCATTTCTTTGTCATTTTTACACTTAGTCTTAAATCGCATAATTCAACCTATTGCATTCTAAAAGAGGGGTTAATTTTCCAAATTCATTGTCAATTCACTTAGCATTCAATCTATTGAGATTGGATCTAGTGAATTATCCCCCCTCTTTTAAATGTAATGTGTGAGAGGTTGTAGAGAATATTTTGTGAAACTTTGACTCCTCCTCTTGACAAGAGAAAATATTTCCTCTTGACTTCTCCATCACCCTTTTCCACCACATTACAAGATCTAATATTGAATTCAACTTCTATTATCTCATCCAGAGTACTAGGACCATTAGGAGGAACATTATACACATTTTTAGTTATCTTCCAACAATCTTGACTGATGCATCACAAATGACATTCCATCATGTTCTTCCAGAGAGTGTATTTTGTTCCATCCAATCTCAGAGTATCCTTCTTAAAAGAAAAGGTTGCCATCTGGGATCTCCTCAAGCGGTCAAGCGACTTTCGAAGGATCTAGATTTGATACCAATTGTTCACAACAAGGTAGAAAACTGAGAGGGCGGTGAATCAATTTGCTCACAAACTCAACACAATTCAAAGTTAAATTCAGATCTGATTACTAACAATGAAAGCAAAAGTCAACACATCAATAACACAGATAACACTAATATTTTATATGTGGAAAACCTAGTTAAGGGAGAAACCATGGTGGTAACCTACCCACAATGAGATAATACCCTGTTAGAAGTAAATGAAATATTACAGTGAGGAATACATATACAATTAGCCACGCTGCCTAGAGCTCACTGCTCAAATCACAAAATGAGAAGGGCTACAACCCTGAGCAAGACTCACTATGTTACAAAAACATTTGGATTACATTTGGAGAACCTTGAATTGATAAAATAGCATCTTCTCATGCATGCTTACCATTCTGGTTAAGCACAGTCTGATCTACTCTCCCACAAACTTCCTTTCACACTTTCAAAAGTTCAAAACACTTGCTTGCACATTTACTTGATCACACACTCATAGATACAATGCAAATAGTCTCACAAATGAATACTAAATATATTTATACAAATCATCAACCTATATTTCAAGGTCAGCTCAACCCTAAACACAAATAACAAGATTATAACCTCACACACTACAACAACACATGCAAACCAAAATAATGTTAGCTAAGACATAGTTTGGACCTAAATCAACACTGTACACAAGAAACACCTGTAAGGATTACACCTCAAACATATGCAACATGCTACAATCACCATGAATGTCACATAACATGAAGAACACCACCAGATTAAGAAAATGATCAATAACATGGACAACACTCAATGTGAATCATCAACATGGATATAACACAATCAAAAAACATTCACAAGCAACGTGAATTACAACAAAAACAATTGCTACATCATCACTTAATAGAATTAATATACTGAACCTCAAGAACAAACGTTGAACTGAATGTCAAACAAAAAAATTTACTTGAGGATCTCTAAATAATGAACCATCTGAATTGAGGACACACATGAATGTCCCAAACACTCTACCAAATCTGCATACCAATATATTGCAATTCCAGAGCAATACAGAGTAGAAAGTAGAACACTAAACAACATGAACAACCTTAATAAAAGACCTCAAAACTCCATCAAATAATCATGAGGATGATTGAATCTTTAATTGAATTAAGTAGAGATACTTATCTTAAAACTCATTAAACCACAATACCTCAAATGTAACACACTAGCCAAACCAACTCATTTAATCTGATTGCAACACTTGAATACATAAAAGAATATGTTGACATTAATGACAACAAATCATTCCATCAATATTCTTAGCAATATCCAACACCCATGATAGAACTCAACCACTTCAGCCATGTTCGAAGTTTTGATACCAAATTTTACCACATAGGGAATGATACAGAGACCCAAGGAACAAAGGCTTCTCTCACAAGCTCACTCTACAAGACCATCAATTAAGGACTCAAAATTCATATATTCTTGGAAAATCCTATCAAGAACATGAAAGGGCACCTCTAAACTCCCCTTTTCTCAATGGGGCCCTATTTAATCCATAAACAACTCATGGAGATACAACTTCTCACATCAAGTCTCTTCTTGACACCAACTCTCTTGTAGCCACCTATGACCAACTTGGATTATAACACATCCACTATTGTAAAGTAGGCATGGACCCTATAGTACCTCTTGTCCAACCCTAGAGACATTTATTATGACCAAGATAATACCCTTTTGTTTGTACAAGTTCAATCAAAGTGACTTGCCCACTACATGAGACCTATTCCTAGTAGCCCTAGTTTGAGCCTTTAAGGAAAAACTTTTAAATTATCCTAATGACACCCAAGAATCTTAACACTTTTATATGACCCCTTTGGTGACACAAAATACTTACAAAACTTAGACCCCAACTCTTGCATTGACTAGGTCAAACACTACTGCTACAGGAGGCCAAATAGGGCTTTTAGGCCACTTTTACAAAGCAACCATATGCCAATGGTTTGATCTAGAGACACCAATGGATGGGAAAGGTCTGAACACATACCAAAACACTAAATCCACCATTATATAGGGTCCACCAGTCTTATTTTTTCTTCCGCACAATTATTAACAGTCAGAACCGATTAGTCACATGAGGATGCCTAGCCTAAGGCTTGTTCCCAAAATTCACTAGTTCAACGGCCCACTCATAAAATTTAAAAATATTAAAATAAATTTTATACCCTAGCATTCCCCATATTTTGAGCCAATTTGGCCAGAGGAATGTATGTTTAAGAAAGCATTTCCTCGGAAACCCTGGTTTTGAAGGGTTTTCAGACCACCTTCCACTAAAATGTAGATATCTTGCTTATTTATCAGTCTTTTCTTGTCAGACTAAAGCCAAATGAACATCAAAATAGAGGCCTATTCAAGTCAATTATTTAGCATGCACATGGATTCTGTACAATGACCGTACATGGCACTGTTCCATCGAATTTATGTAAATTTCAGAGTTTTTATTAAATTTGATCATTTTCTTACATCCAAAGCTTCATCAATCCTTTCTTCTTGACCTCCAAGGCCTTAAGAAATTTTTCTCAAACCTCCTCAACTGACTCCAACTGAAATTTGAATTAGGTAGCAATTGAAGGGAGATTAGTTACAAGTTGACAACAAAAGTTGTCATCCAAACTTGACAACTTTGCAGAAAACTTGACAATCTATGACATTTACCGATGTAAGCTATTAGGACACATCATAAACCTTACAAATAGGCCACATAGGAGCCAAAATATAATGCTTTCCTCATTTAGGTATTTGGATTTTATTTGACCATGGTTGACCAAATAGGTCCTAAGAAGTTCACAATACAAAATGGCATCAAAGCCTTACATGGCTAATCAAAACAAAATTAATGGTCTTGAAAGACCTTATTAAAACTTTAAAAAGATTCGAGAAACCTACAAACACCTCCAAGAGAATTAATTTCTCAAATGGTCTTCAAATTTTGCAAGGTTCTCCTACACTAAGGAAGGATGAGGTTGTCGCGTGAGTCTCTTATCACTCCACCCACTCTTTCCCGACCCAAGTTGCCACATGAAAACCCATCAAAATTCAATTTCAGGCCAACTAGTGTTGGGGGTTTACCATTTCATGTAGATGTTGGATAGTTAAATTAAGATTAATTTATAATTAATAAATACAAATAATTAAAGAGAAGGTATTTTTAAAAGGTGATTTTTAATTTTATAAGATTAAAGAGTAAGTTGTTTGTGAGATAAGATAGTATTAATAAAGGTATTTTCTGCATATTATTATGAATTTTAGTTAAAGAGATTTTTTAAATTAATTTATTTAAATAGGGTGGTTAAGGAGATAATTTTTAAATATAGGTATTTATATATGAATATTTTTGTAGTCTAAGTATTTTATAATGTAGTATGGTTTTTCTTTCACAAAGTTTAAACTAACATATATATAAAGAATAATATATATAGAATAAGCCGAGAGATATCCTTCTAGAGGTGCCTATTTTTCTATTAATCTATCAACATTAAAGTGCAATAGGCACCTCGAGAAGGATATTTGTTAGCTTATTCTATATATATTATTAAATATATATATGCTAGTAGCAGTCACAACGTGAATGGGAAGACATGACATAAATTAATTTTAAATTATATATTGTTGTATAGTTATATATTTTGGTTTCATAAAATGTTAGGTTTAGGATTCCATTTGGTTAAATTCTAGATTTAGAATTATAGTTTGGATTGTGATCAAGATAGTGGGCCTAATTCATAAAGGATTTGATCTCATATTGGTTTACTATTAGATTTAGGATTTGATATGGCTCAAAATAGTCGGCGACCTAATTCAAGAACAAATATGGTTCAATTTGGTTTTCTATTGATTATAGAATTTAATTATCTTAAATTCTTGGAATCAATTTGTAGTTTATTGTATGATTTTGTTTGAAGTTAGGGTTCTATATGATGCTATGTGATCCTTTTTTATTAATTTTTAGAAAGTGTCCATACTTTTAGTTTGTGAGATTGATATTGGGGTAGTTTCATCTTGATTTTTCTTACATTATTTGTTAGCCTTTTGATGCGTTAACTATATTAATGATCTCATGGAACACATGTTGACATTAAGATAATAAACTAAATTCTAATTAATAATAATGACATCAAATATATATTGTTCTTAAGATAATCACATGAATTAGAAGACATGACATAAATTAATTTTAATTTAATTTGATTTTGTTTAAAGTGAGGGTTCAATGTGGTTTAGTGGTGGATTCAATTTGTATTTCAATTTATTATATTGAGTTTTATTTGCCAAATCTTCATTGTTATTAAATTATAACCATAATTGTACTATTACTTCATTAAAATGCAATTGTAGCTACAATGTAAACTTGATTATGACCTATTTTAGTAAAAGTTAAAGTTAAAGTTCTTTCAATCCAAACATATATATAAGTTAAAGTTAAAGATGATATTAAAATTACAAATATATTGTAGTAATCGTCACAATTGAATTGCGTTTACTATATCAAGGCTAAATTTGGTTTATGGTTCTCCATTTTAATTGGAACAATGTTATGAATACAGGATAATTTGGATTAGATTCCAATTGTTATTAAAATCATAGTTAATGTTGGTATTAAAATTATAAATATATTTTAGTGTTAGAGTCAAGGTTAAATTTGGTTTATGGCTATTGATTTTATTTGGTATAGTGTTACAAATATGAGACAATTTGGTAATCGATTTCAGGCCTCATTGGGGTGACTAAAACCAAAATTCTCTTAGAACAAATTGTACTTTTGTTAATCGCAATATTCACAATTTACCAATTCAGTGGCATTAGTGTCTTTGTAGAAATGATTTAAATTTCTGAGAGCTGGTGGTCGACAAGTTATTAACCCTATCTCTCTTAGAACAAATTGTACTTTTGTTTGATCACAATATTCACAATTTACCAATTCAGTGGCATTAGTGTCTTTGTAGAAATGATTTAAATTTCTGAGAGCCCTATCTCCTGTAGTAATCTTTTGGAAGACAAATAGGAAGTTCTTTCTTCATTATGAATTCTCAGAACATCAATATGTTCAAACTTGTGATTAATTGTAATGGTCCTATATCTTAACATATTTATTTTGCTCAATTAAGTGGACATGACATCAAGACCAAAGATTAAAGAAAATTTGGAGGAAAAATATTTTATGATATTCTTTTGTAAAAATTATAGAAAAAGTATGGTTATGATTGATATACAAAAACAATTAGAATTTTGATTAAAATAATAACAATAATTGAAAAAATTATCACCAAAGTATTTTAAACCATAAACTTAAAAAAAATTAATATTAAACCACATATACCTTGAAATAATAGATGACAATATCTTGAAGTAATTGAGAATCATATACATGTAATCAATCAAGTCATAACCATATAGATGATATATTTTAATATAATTTTTAAATTTTAAGGTTTTTTAAATATAATATTAATTTTTGCCACATAAGAAATATTAATTTTTTAACATTTAATGTCATTAATTATTAAAAGATAGATCAATAAATATTTTAAAATATTATATTGAAATTAACTATAAGAGATATAAAGATAATGTAACATTAATATATTCTGAATAGTTTAATGATTTTTTAATTAAATAGTAAAAATAATTGTTCATTCAATAATAATTGTTAAGTGATTATAAAAAATCTATAATGTAAAGAACTAAGTAAATATTATGTTCTTAAATCAGTTATAAAAAATAAATATATATTCATGATAGCACAACTCCAAGTCAAAATACATTAATCTATGCATCCAATAATAAATATGAACTATTTTCTTATAACTGGTTAAAATGTTTATTAAATCATATCTTAATAATCAAATTGATGGGACACTTTTTTGTAATGTGTATATCTTAACACATTCACTTCAAGTAACAATTTGAAATTTTTTATTTCTCACATATATGTCCAACACAATTTATAAACATTTCTAGAATATGCTAAAAGTTTGTAAAATCAAGAAGTATTTAAAGTCAAATAAGATGTAACTACAGTAATTAAAATTCGTTGTTTTTTATTAGGGGACAAGTGGGTTTTAGAGGAACCCAAAACCACAGAGTTACAGTCTGAAATAAAATAAATAATCTAAGTTCACCAGCACAAAAAAGTTGTCGAACAAACAAAAGAATAGAAAACCAAACAAAAAGACAACATAAACTAAAACCAGATAAAAATTAACCTAAAGACTTTAAAGTCTCAATTATCTCATTTTCCAGAGTGTTCATCTCTTGGAGGGACAAGACTCCTCTTTCTGGCCTTTTTCTCTATCAACATCGAGGTCCATGATCAGGGAACCTTGCTGGGACTTTTGCAATTTCTCCACCATCGTAGTCATAGTGGCCACAAAATTCTTGACAATATTGTGGCTTTTTTTAATAATGGCATTCATAGTTTCCCTCAATTTGCTAACTTCCCCTTCAAGCTGCATGGTTTTCTTCTTAGTTTTTTTTTTCATCTTTTCCATAAATTCCACAGTTCTTTGTAGACACTTTGCCATGGATAGCTTCTTTTCCTCGGTCCAAACTGTCCCTTCAGCCTTTGGAGGCTTCTCTTTTTCAACCATCTCATCTAGTTTGCTAGCAACTACCCTGTTCTTTAAGTTAATGTCTTTGATTTTATGAAAGACCCATTTAAAAACCCTAAAGAGGTCCACTGCACCATTCCCGACAATAGAAAAAACATCATCTGGAGATTCCCTATCTAGTTTAAAGTAATGGTCATATGGTTTGAGGTCTTTGAGAAATATTGACCTATTCTCTCTATTAGTGGAAGGGCAAGAAGATTGGGATCCTTCATAGGAACTAAAGGTATCAAAGAGGTCACCCGACAAGTCCTCAAAGTAAGATACTAGCTCATTCTTAGGAAGGGCCTTAATTTTCTCTTTAGCTTTAGATTGGGTTTTCACAGAGAGCTCTTGTTTACCCTAGGGCCTGCTAAAAGGTGGTTTTTTAGGTGCCTTTTTAGTGGGGGAGTAATTTCCTCTTCCCAGTCAAAATCCCCATCAGAATTTCCCTCATACACACTAGTTTCAGTCTTATACCCTTTTGAGTCCAAGGGTGAAATGGGGTTAGACAGGGTAGGAAAACTAGAAAAGTTCTCATAAATGAGTTGAATAAGACCATCATGCAAAACAGGGAAATTCTTAGGACTTTTACGGTGTTCCAAGATACAATGTTTAAGAGAATACAACAAATAGTATGGGAAATAAACCCTGACCTTGTACTGGAAGTGGTTGAGGAGAATGAAATGGTTTTGGTAGGCTCTGGTAAATATACCATCCACAGTAATGTATTCCATCACCACTCTTAGTACCTCCCTCCAGAGCTTCTTTATGGTGTCAACCTATAAATAGTTGTTCAAAACCTTAACTAGTGCTTCCCTTTCCTCCTTAGTTTTTTAAAATTTAACGACCACTTCATCAAATATTTTCCTATCATGGAATAATTTCATTCCTTCTATAGAAAGTCTAGTAACTTCCCCAATAAGATCCTCATTGATTATAAATTTTCTTCCAGAGAGAATGGTACATTCCTCATTCCAATTTTTGACAAAATACTTCACAATGTCAGGGTTAGCACCGTGAAGTTTTTCCAAGAAAGGTTTCAGCCCACCTTTATCAATCGTTTTCCATACCTTCTATTTCTTCTGGTGCTTTTCACAGTTTTTTGGCTCCACCCTTTCCCTTCTACCCCCCATTTTATCAAAGACTTCTCTATTCGCATTAGGAGAGCGGATAAAAGTGAAAACAATCCTACAACAATGCCTAGGCAACCACAAAACATGCCACTTCATGCGGTTTGAAGAAGTAATTATGACACCATCATTGTAGTGAATGAAACAACACTCTTCTTTGATCCGCTTAATCATTTTTTGAAATGACAACTTTTCCATGCATGGCATCATATCTAATTAAGGATTTAACACCCACTTCTAAATCCTTATAGGATTTCCACATTCATCGGCCAATGAGCTTGACTCCTTCATTGGCAAAATAATCAGCCACCACATTTCCTTCCCTAAATGCATGTGAGATTTTAACATTTTCAAAGTTAAGGAGGGATCTGGCTTCATCGATGAAACTTATGATGGTCCATGAGGGGGGAGAATTACCTAGAAGGCATTCAAATATTTTTTTATAGTCCCCCTATATTCATATACTTTTAATGTTCAATTTGATAGGAAGATCAATGACCTAGAATGCTCCTATGGCTTTAGCTAAATGATTGGACTGAGAGCCCAAGGGGAGTGCCACCACCTGAAACAAATTTACCATAGTGATCTCTTAACACCCTCCCACTCCTAGAAGGCCTAGGATTTCCCTTGGCCGCCCCATCAAAATTAGCTTTTATTCATCCCCTAGGGGAATGGACCCAACTAACACCTTCACGATCCTTTTTCCCTTATCTAGTAGCCTTAGATATACCCCCTTTGATATGTCAGTCTCTTGCCATCTTAAGATTATATGAGGTACAAACAACTATCTCCATTTTATTCTCATTAGTAGGTATGTTGTTCACATTCTCCACAATTAATCTATAAATTCTTTCAAACACAATATTCTTTGGATCCTCCTTGTTCTTGAATAATCTATTTTTTTGTTCTTTCCACACTCCTGAGACAATATCGGGGAGAGTAAAATACCACAGTCTACAAATAGTGGGGTTTAAAGAGGGAGCATACTATTGGGCAAACAGGTCTCCTAATGAACCAAGAAAAACCCAAGATAAATTCCAGAGAGCAAGAACTCTTCTGCATATTGAAGCCACATACAGTCAATGAATAAAGAGATGATTAGTGGATTCCACTTCTTTCTTGCATATATAACATCAGGTGGGGATTTTAAAGCCTACTTACAAAGATTATCCACTGTCAGCACCTTATTCTAAAGAAAAATCTAGAAGAAAATATTGATCTTAGGAATAAGGTGTATAATCCAGGCTTTAGCCCAAATAGGGGGAGGGACGAAAGAAAGGGATAGCATAGAGACAACCAAAGATACTAGGAAGAAGCCTCAAGGGTTTAATCTCTAGACTAAATGATCACCTTGATGACTCATCCCAATTTCAATAGCCAACATAGCATATTAAATTGGAGCAAGATCCAGGCTGGACTGGTAGAGATCCACCCACCCTCCATTCCTCCAATAATCCTTGAGCTGAATTCCAAATAACTTTTTGTAGGTATTAATCCTCATTTAGAAGCTCTCATATAATTTTAATAGCTCCTTTATAACCCATCTATCTTCCCAAAACTTGACCTGATTCCCATCTATAATACACCAGCCTATACCCATTTCAAGAATATTCCTTCCTCTGACTATATCATTCCAGTGAGGTGACCCACATGGTATATTAGTGGTCTTGAGGAAGGAATTAAGAGAACCAGAATTGGCTAAATATTTACTTTTCAAGATATTTTTGTATTCACTATTAGATGTAAAGGTTTTCAAGGTTTTCTTGGCAAGGAGGGACTTGTTTTTTGTTCTAATTCCCCTAAGACCCAAAACATCTAGAATCTTTAGGTCTACAAACTAAATCCAAACCAATAAGAAGCATTCTTTTCGTTTCCTCCACTGCAGACCATAAATTTTTTTTTGAATTTTTTTAATGGCTTTTGCATATTTAGTTGGAATTTTAAAGAGACTCAAAGCATACATAGGGAGATTCTACAATATAGATTTAAGAAGTTGAGTCTTACCTACTTGATTGAGAAGAGCACCTTTCCAACCATCAAGATTTTTGTTGAATCTGTCTATTAGAGAATTCCAAAAGGAGTCAAGGGGCTTAAGACCCAAGGACAGACCTAAATAAATAGAAGGTAAAGTTGCAATTCTACATTAAGGAATTATGCCCATTTTATCATACCTAGGATCCGGAGTGTTGAAGAAAAATAAGGAACTTTTCTGCCTATTCACCATTTTTCCAAAAGCCGACTCATAATCATCCAAGGCCTTTCTCAAGTTCCTAGCTTCGGAAATAGTGGATCTCCCCATTAGGATGGTATCATCCAAAAATAGTTGATGAGTACAGACCATACTATTTGAGGAGGGTTTCAATCCCACTAAGGATCCCCATTCTACCATTCTATGTAGGTTTCTACCAAGACATTTTTCCATTATTGTAAAATGAATTGGGGAAATGGGGTCCCCCTATCTTAGCCCTCTACAATTCTTAAATAAAAGTGAGGGAGATCCATTGAAAATGATAGAAGTGGTAGCCACAGAGATGAGTTGACCAATCAGTTGGAGGACACGACTACTAAAGACAAAACCCTTCATAATTTTGAGTAGAAAATCCCAATCTAGTTGATCATAAGCTTTCAAAATGTCCAGCTTATGAAGAAAACCCTTGGTTTTATATTTCGTGAGGTAATAGACATTCTCATGGACCATAACAATAAAGTCAAGGATTTGCCTTCCATGAACGAACGTAGTTTGCTGATGAGAAGTTAAAGAGGGAAAAATACTCAATAATCTAGAAGTCAAGACCTTTGAAATGATTTTGTAAAAGGAATTACATAGACTGATAGGCCTAGAAGCTTCAAAATGTGCAGCTCTAGAGCATTTAGGGATGAGAACTAATAATCTGGCATTAAGCTCCTTAAGAAGGCATCTAGACCCAAAAAATTCATTAACAACATTCACCACTTCATCATCTACAATTTCCCAAAAATATTTAAAAAAGAACATGAGAAAGTCATCTGGTCCCGGAGACTTATTGCCTTCAAAAGAGAAAAAAAATCTTGATTTCTTCCCTTGATGGAGTAGAGGAAAACATTTTATTATATTCTTCCTTGACAAGTCTGGGTATGGCCTCTGTTAAGATATCTTGAACTACACGTTTAATATTACCATTTTCTTTAAGGAGATTGCTAATGAAAAGGACTGCATTTCTTCTAAGGTCTTCATCCTTCTCAAACCTACTAGCATTGTAATCAATAAAAAAAATTCTATTAGTTTCCCTTTGTTTTAGTGATGTCATGCAAAAATATCTGGTATTTTCATCCCCAGCAGAGAGCCATGGAGCTCTTGATCTTTGTTTCCAGAATTCATCTTCTTTGGATATGATGTCATGCATCTTCCCAAGAAACTCATTTTCCTTAGTTTTGTAATCAGCTATATATGCTTCGAACTGGATTTTCTCCTGAATATCCTTAATTTCCAAATGTAACTTTTATTTATTTCCAAAAATCTTACAAAAGGTTTCTTTATTCCAATTTCTAACTTTTTTTTTCACCTTCCTCAACCTTCTGGCAACCCTAAACATAGCAATTCCAAAAACAAAGATATTCCACCATTTTCTAACTTCCTCATAGGTCTGAGGGTGAGACAACCACATGTGTTCAAATCTTAAAGGAAAATTCCTTTTAGCTTGGATAAGATCTGCCACAAAACTTATAGAAAAGTGATCATAGCCTATCCTTGAGAGCGCTTTAAGGAACATAAATAATTTAAAAATCATTGATCTGAAATTAAATTTTTGTCCAGCCTAACTTGAATCATCTCATTACCTATTCTCTGATTTGACGAAGTGTATGAAGCTCCTTGAAGATCAATATCTGTAAGTGCCTAAGAATTGATTAAGTCGAGAAGGTCCATTTTTCTTTCCAGATTCACCTGAGAGGCTCCAAATTTTTCATTGTCCTGGAGCAGAGTATTACAATCACCCATCACAATCCAGTTTTCATTACTGAACTTTCTACTAAATATCATGAGTTCTTGCCAAAAAAGCTTTCTTGCACCTCTACCATTAGGAGCATAGATGTTGGATTGGATCCAACAAAAATTATCTCTAATATGGAAAATTTTGGCATCCACATGATGAGCACTTTCAAAAATTGGTTCTCCTCTAATAAAGTTCAAATTCCAAAAGGTTAGGATTCCTCCTGACCCTCCCTTTGAACTATTACCATGCACTCCACAAAACTTAAACAATTTGATCTTTTCTACTTTCTCTAATGTCATTTTAGATTCTTGAACCTATTAAATATCCAGTCTGTGATCTCTAGCTAAATTATGCAAAACATCCTGCTTATGGAGGCTATTCAAGCCCCTTATGTTCCATGACATAATCTTCATATTTTACAAGCGAGTGGAATTTACAAATCTTTGGGTATGGTTTTTTGCAAACCATCCACTATATCTTGAAATATCTCCTACTCCCTATACCATTTCAAGGATCTTCTTCCTTGAATACCCTTTGAGGTGCCAAAGTTAGCCTTAGATCTTCATCTTGTAGAAACTCCTATCAAAGTTTCCTGCTGTTTGGTCGTTCTTTTCACCTTTCTAGTCTGAAATACTCCTGCTCTCTTTCTGAACGTTCAGGACTAAGGTTCTCTTTTCCCGGTTCCTAGTCTTCTTCAGAAAGTCCTTTCTTAGGCAATGGTAGAGTATCCATAACTCCATTATGATTCCAAATTGAGTTATCACTGGAGTCCCCTAGATTATTACCTGAGTCACCATATGTATGCTTAACAATTTTTTGGGAGTCCACTGAGATGTGGCTCCTAGTTGAGTCTTATCTTGGAGTTTCCTTAGCAGCTAAAGCCAAAGGAATACTGGGTACCCTAATATCCACATTTAGGTTGATTTCCTTGAATGAGATAGTAGATCCTTGACTTTTGATGGCTTCCAGACCAATCACACCCTACTCCTTCTCTCTTGATTCAAGGATTGGCATATTAATGACTGGCACTTGGTTTTCCAAGTCCTACTGATTAATTGGAATATCCCCCTTGTCTAGGGCCTCCAAGGGCTTAGTTGGGTTATTACTATCTTTTTCCCCATTCTGTAGGATTGCATTTCCATTATCATCCCCTTTATTCTTCATTTTCCAAATTCTCTTGGGCTTGGGTTGAGTTTACTCTTTCTCCTTAGTAACATTCAATGGGCATCTCTTAGCCCAAATCACATCACAAATTCTTCAATTATGAGACTAGTATTGTGACCTTTGTTTTCATAATGATCCTGATATACTTCTTTCAAGATATCCAGGAGTCCATCTACTACTATAGATGCCTCTCATTCTTTCTTCGCAACATCCTCCATTTTTATTATATCTAATTCTTCAACTTTGTCAATAATTAATCTCGTGTTCTCAATTTACTTTACAATTATATTGCAACACTCTAAGACAATTCTTGCACATTTGTTTAGAGGAGTTTCAAAAACATTATTCGAGTTTACCAAGACATTTCGGTTCTCTAAAATGATCTCTGATTCATTTTGTGAAGCATCCATAGTTTGAAATATTTGCTGAAAATTAAAAATATTAAATTAATGCTATATATATAAAAGTCATTTGAATCTATTTTAACCTTTACAATAAGATATTAGTTGGATGAATATTTTCAAATGTCACCAAATTATTAAAATTATGAAAAATGATTTCATACAAATATAGTTATATTTTATATTTGATTAAAATACAAATGAAATACATTCAAATATTTAAAATACACTCAATGTTAGAAACAAACACAATGTTAATAAATTATTTCAAATAAACATTTATGCATGGTAGTAAATGTAAAACAATATTTATGAACTATTATAAAAATTAAACATAGTCGCATATACAATGCTCAATAGTTGGACAACATTTATGAAATATTTTCTGTATAGTAATTTCAGCTAGCTCTCAACTATGGATGCACTGGTATCAACTCTCAATGTTGAGCATAATCAAGAATGGTACAAACTCTAATTGTCACATTGGAATTCACAGTGTACAAGGTAGGCCTACCATAATTTTCATTGAACAATCTGAATGATGGGATAACCTGATACATTGTGAATATTATGGAATACCCTAGCTTAAGAGTAGTAAGAAACCATTATTCAAGTGGGCCCATGTGACAAATAATTCATGATGGACCATTCAAATATCTCATGAATCTCATATTGACTTGATCAGTTATAGTGTGTTTATCAATTTTTGTTGTTTGCCTAATGGTGATATTCCAAATGCATCCTGCTAGGTACAAATCTCGTATCTCATGTTATGGAACTACCAACCAACCAAGAAAGTGTATTATCTGAATCTCTAGATTATGAAACGTTACATCCAATCTCATTTCAAAATATCATTCGTATTGAAAGTTAAAAAATAGTGCATAATTGTCAAACTTTATCCTTTTGATCCTCGTTCCACCCTAGCTAAATGTTTTGACCATCCTATCTTTGATCCAATAGCACATAGGTAATTCTTCTATACAAAGGACATTGATTGGAAGGTGCGGATAATATGCTAACAACCATTCTGACACCCATGATGCACACACATAATCAAACATATTCCTAACGTGCATAAAAATTATTATTAGTTTTGCACTACGTTAAAATAGGAAAGTTTAATTATTTTGTAAAAATAATTAGAAAATTGCATGTAAATGATAGTAAACATTTAACACATGCATATTATCAAAATAACTCAAAAGGGACCATTTCAACATATTTTTAGGCATTCATTTTATCTTAAATATAAAAATTTATTGTTTTTTATAAATAACTTTATTAGTTTTCACATTACCATTAATCATGAAATTTTAATTATTTTGTAAATCAATTAGAAATTTCCATAAATCATAGTAAACATTTTTGGAAAATGCAAGTTAACAAAGTAACTTAAAATGAATCATAAAACCACTTATTTAGGCATTCATTTTTATTCAAAGAAAGTAAAAAAGTGATACTAAGATACATAAAACATAATGCAACGTTAAATAAGTATGTTTGGCCATTGATATAAATTTGAAAGTGTTATATCAACTTTCTTCTAAAACTTTGAGTCTATATTCTCTAGCCTTGTGCTTAGCAAGCTGCCTACCATTTTTTATTTTCTTGTAATAGTCATATGTGAATGGGTATATTATTCTTAGACTCTCTAGAGATTTTAAACAAGAAATTACCACAAATGTCAATCATGTTCTTTCTCTAGGTGTTATATCAATTGTTGGTTTTGGAAGAGTTAATCCTTGAGATTTATGTATGGTCAATGCCCATGCCAATCTCAGTGGTATTTGAAGAATTTTTCCTTTCTGAATAGGTGTTATTAGAATCGTACATTGATGATAATCTTCAAAATGTAATCCAAAATAGTTATCAAACTCAACCATCACATAAGTGGGTGGTTAAGGTGGAGCACTTCCTGGTTTGTAGACAATCTTTCAAAATATCCTAGCACTCCATTTACAAGACCATTGTGAATTGAAAGATTTGAATTCAACATGACCCTTGAATTCTTACTGATCAATAATTCTAGATCAAGCTCATCAAGTAAACAATCTTCTACTATACTATCACTCCTTGATTTTGTGGGAACACTACCTGCAACAGGTTGCTTCAATTAATGCAACATTTTCTTATTATGGTTATGAATATTATCATTTGTGGAGAAAAAATGGACCGTATTATCAAACTCGACATTTATTGTAGCATCCATGTTGGTAGGGATCCTCATTATTAGCAACTTCCAACCTTCTATTTGTGGGTTTGCATCTTGTAGATTTGTGAACAATTGACAAAATCTTTGTTGTTCAACATTTTATTCATCTTGTCTAAATATCTTGTCTAAAGTTACTACAGTTTTGAATTCCTCCTATAGTAACTTTTCTCCTTTATTTCTATCATATGCTGGTCTATCATTGACTGGAGGCAACTAGTCCAAATCTCCTACCAAAATAATATATAAATGACGCAGCCACAGTAAGAGGGTCCTCAAGGAGAACTATCTGAACCATGCAACAAGGTTGACACAATGGAAACAAATACACAAAATAGAGAGAATGCCAAATAAAACTTCAATTATTTCATGGATTCAAATACAACTGGTTGACAACATGTGGGAAACAAGCAGGCTAACAGGCTTGAGTATAGAACATACATTCAATTTGGAACCAAAAATATTTTCAAATCTATCTATCAGATCATCATCAATTGTCAACTAATTACTCATCTAGGATCTAGTATATTAATACATAGCATCTAAAACACATCCGGATTGGCCAAGAAAGGTTTCAATCCCCAAGGTGGGAAAGTGTAACGTGAAAATAGGTCAGCCCTAAACATGAAGAAAATCCTCCAAAACAGAATTGAAATGAAATGTAGACCAAGAGGAAGGTTGGCCAAGCATATGGGAACATTGTATGAAGTGCCAATCAGCTCCGCAAGTCAAGGAGATGCTCTGTAAGATAAGGAAACACAATCTAGTTGTCAAGGAAATTGGTCCAGAAAATTAGAACTCCCAGAAATTCCAGAAGCAAAATTCTAGTAGAAAAAGATCTGAACAAATTGAAATCCAAGATCAATGTACAAGAACATGTCTACAAGACAAATCCATCTTCACACAAAAAATGAGCAACTTGGAGGGATCGGGAGTGAAACGTCGGAACTGAAACACAGAACTAAACAAGAAACAAAAATGAAAGAAAATATGTTTGGTTGATGCAAGATTGTGAATGAACCAAGGATGCTCCTGCATCAATATACCTAAAAAACAATCAACAATAATTATTTTAAAAAATTACATAAATAATATTACAATTTAGTATACATGATCGTGTAGTTGAATATATTGTTTTGTCTTCATTTCTAATAATTAAAATCTATACCTACAAAACTTATTTGTGCATTTTGTGGGAATTTGTGTTGGAGATGTGAATCTATATTTTCTAGCATGTTCTATCCAATTAAAATAATTCCATCAATCAAAATATATTTGATATGTGCCATCTCCTCTTGAAAGCTTGAGATTCTTGTTGCTTCTAGCTGAGAAAAATCTCGTATCAGAATTCTCAATATTGAATGTACTGTAGAGGCTCCTATATTGAATGTTGCCACTCTTGTTGGCACGAGTAATAGAAGGGGAGAAGGGGATGTAATTATAACATTTTCAAGAGCCCAATTATATACAACTTTTGCACTCATGTTGTTTCTTCAATTATCGTGAACAATGGCACTCCAATTTGATTTATCTGCTAGTTTGTCATAATTATGTCAATTGTTTTTTGTTTTTTATTACTCAGGGTTTTGTAGTTGATACATTGAGGTATATCATCATATATTAGACAACCATGATTTTTCATGTTACTTATGAAATTGATTTCCCTTGTTGTGTAATCTTAACCTTGGTAATCAATAGAATAATCTATATGTCTTTCAATGTCTCTTCTACCCAACATATCTATTTCTAAAAACTGTATATTTTGTCCATGATGCAACCTAGATATAATTTCTCATTTATGCTCTATGGTATTTCCTTAGATAGTCTCATCGTCATCATTTTCAGAATTAATTGCAATTTCAACATTTTCTATAGTTGTGATTCGTTCCACGTATCAAGGATTGTAATTGAATGACTTCCACTTTTCTATTATAGTATCATTATCATTATTGATATCTATTTCTATTTCAAAGAATTGTTTATAAAGCAATAACTCTGATAAACAAAAGTCAATCCATTTGTTTGACCCATGTTCAAGAAGAGAAACAAACCTAGGAAAATGTCTCACAATTGTTTCTCTCTCACTTGTGTCCTATTTGTTGTCTCTTCTTCTTTTAGGATTATATATCCATGATCTAGTTGCATCAATTAAGGAGACACCTTCCATACACAATGGCCTTGTTCTATATCTGACTATGAAACACTTTGTCTATTCTTCATTTCTCTCTTCATTGGTTTTAGTCACTGGCTTGAACACTTCACATGAGACATTTAGGTTAACTAATTTTCTACTGCTCTCTACCAATAGGAGTTCTAATAGAATGTGACATGTTTCTTGTGCTTTGATGTCCCTTTCTATCCTTGTCTTAGTTAGAAGCCTTCTATATGCTCGGGTAGCTAAATCATTAGGATTTTCCATGTTGGAGAGATGCATCAACATTTGATGGTATCTTTCTGAGTTTTTATCTTCTTTTTCTACATACTTTTCTATATATTTGATTATTGCATGTTTGGAAAGAACGGGTTACCAATCTACATTTGCTCTCCATAACTGCAATATGTGATGACTATGTGTCTTCACTTTATCATCATTCTTAGCTAATTCAAATTTTATTTCACCTATTTCTATGCCTTCATATAATTTGGATCCTCTAAAATTTAATGGCCAGGGAGCATTATACCTATAATTAGCATGAACAAGATATATATTTAGTTTACTTACTTTTGTACAAAAAAGTTATTTTGTTGTAAAAAGTTTTCATGTTAACCTGCAAACCATCGTTCCTCTTTTCTTTTGTAGACATGCACCCTCCTTGTAGATCATGTGTCATTCTACACAGTCTACGATTTCCTCAGAGTCCTAGTCAAAATCCATCTCTGCAAGTTGTCTCATGTTTTTGAGACATGGATGTTGAAAATTTATGAATGGCTACAATTAGAAAATAGGATAAATGAGTATATCATCTATAGTACGATATTTAACAAAAGATTAGAAATGGAGAGTGCAGGGAGAAGCGGGAGCGAGGGTATGGTTTCTGTAGAAGGTGTTGAAGATGGAAGTAGTGATGATTCAGATGAAGATAGAGATGGTGGGTTGTGTTATCTCAGATGTCCTCTCTCTATTTCATGGATAGGAGACTGTGTCGTTCCTTGCTCAGTCTAGATTTTAGTCTATAGAGGTGTGCGTTGGGAGTGGATGACTTCCCTTGTTGTTTCTTGGGGACCTCTCATTGTTTCCTAGTTGTGGGTGTCCTTTTTGGGTGGTTTTGCTAACCTTGTGGAGGGTATGTGTGGCTTTGAGGGTAGTTGTTTGAATTATTCTTTGGGTTTTGGATGGTGGCTTGGCAAGATTTATCTCCTCCCTTGTTCCAGGATGTAGTCTTTCTACTTACCTGGGCCTCTATTCTTTTTGGGTGTGTTGTTTGACAATTTTTCTAGAGGGCCTTGGCTCCCCTCCTTTTGTGTTGTTGTTGGGTTTGACTGTGTTGGCTCTCCTGGGGTCTCTCTATATTTTCCTCTTCATCGATTGTCTTCAACTGGGTCTATTGAGGTGACTCCATCTCCTATTGAGGTGGAGATGTGTTTTGTTGGTTTGACTTTGAGTGGATGCAGGAAGTTGCATTGGGTAGCAATTTTGGTCTTGCTTTGGGTGCCTTTTTGGAGGTGGAGCTCTATTCCCTTGTGCTCTTGGGTGCTGTTGTGGGTTTTTGGTTATGGGATCCTAGTGAAAACCCATGCTCTTCGATTTTAGAGGAAGGTTAAGGGTATATTTTCAAAACCCTGGTGTATCCGGTTGATGGAGTTTGGTCTTTCATGGTAATATATTTTGACTTCTGGATCTTTTTTTTGGGTGACTTCTTCTTTCCCTCTCTTTCTTGGTTCCATAGAAATGATTCTTGTGCTTCATGTTCTTCATTTGAGGGTTAGCATGGCTATTCCTATTGAGGTAGTCTTGTCTTTTATGGAGGGGAAGATGGATGCGGCTGGTGGTGAGGTAGCTCCTATTGAGGTGGAGCTAGATGTTTCTAGATTTTCCTCAAAGTGTTGGTGGGGGTCTGAAGAAGTCCAATTGGTTGGCTGCATGGAAGCCTTTGATGGCTTTTCTACTTTTTTCTTCCATTCTTATCCTTTGGAGGTAGAGATGGTGAAATGCAGGTGGCCCATGGCGGTGACTTCTCTCAAGGATAAGGTTGTGGGTGTCTCGATAAAACCCTTGGCAAGTTGTGGAAGCCTTATTAAACCCACTCTCATGGTTTAGGGAGCCTAAAAAGTGTCTTTGTTTTTTGTTCTTATCTATGATAGGCTAGATGTTGGTAGTTTTCAAGGGCCTAGTTTGGCCAATTTTTGGTTTTGATTAGGATCAATTTTTTCTTTTGGTGGCTTGGAGACTTTATTACAGGTTAATGCACCCTAAGAAAACCTTTCTTGTGGGCTAAGGGTACCTTTTATACCCTCATTTTTGTTTCTAGATCTATAGTTTGTTGTCTTAGATCTATTGTTTCTACCGGGTTGGTTTATATTGGCTTACTTTTGTTGTCTGGCTAGCATCTATTTGGCGGTGGTTGCTCTATTTTTTTTAGGTTTTTTGCCTCTAGATCTATAATGTTTGTTTTGATTTGTGAGGTTATGGTTGGGCTGCTATTTGTCTTTGATGTATCTTTGTGCAATGTCCCTTTCTGGGTTCTAGATCCGTGAAAAATCTGAGGGTTTTGGATCCTTTCAAAAATTGTTGTATGGGGTTTTTGGTCCTCTCAAAACCTATTTTTCCCCTAATCAAAACTATACCATGATCTTTTACTAGTTTCAAACATAGCATATTTGTTACATATGTACAAATATTTGTAAACATGCTTGTATATTTCATTGATGTGGATCTTCTCTAAGATTCCATGCATGAACAATAGAATGAGAAAAGCATTCAACACTTTTTCATTCATTTTCACTTAACTAGTTGATGTTGTCCATATTAGGTCATCCATTTATCCATATGAATCCATGGACATGTGGGGACCCCCGATGTTGCCACTCATATCTAGACTAGTAGTCTTTGACATTCACTCCTTTTTCTAAGATTTCTTTTCTGAATATTGAATGCCTTAAATGCATGTAATGTGCCACTATATGAGGGTAGTTAATAATATTTTTTTCACCAATCCTATGCTTCTTGTGGAGTAGTTGGCATTGTTCCGGATATTAGTGCATGCAAATCAGGCAAATACATATCTTCTACACTCAATGTGAAAAATATTGTAGGACAACCAATCTAATGAAGCATATCTATCAATTCTATATGACATTTAGCCCAATATGACCTTTTAACCATTAATGATGTTCAAAATTGCATTAATTTATCAGCCAAATTTCAGTGAGGCATGTTTTCTATATGTTGGAATAACTCATTGATGGTTATTGGGATGTCTTTGAAGCTTCCTTTTACATATACTAAAGATTAATGTTGTGCACGATGTCTCATTATCATGTTCATCATAAAATATCTGAATCTTGTATGTTGACCAAAATGATGATTTCTATAGCATAACAAATGCTTCACAAATTCATGGAGCTGGATACGCCTCATTCTTGGTTCTAACCAATTGCATTGGCTATCTGGAAACAATATTGGAAATTTCATATCAAGTAATCTCAAAGTGACATATTGTATTTATGGAGATGCACCAAAAATTAGCTAATCAATTGGTGCGGTAGGATTTGAATCAAGGTTATTAATCCATGCATGGATTAATTCCATTTCTCTCTAGGCATTAGGAGTTCTTGAAGCCATTGATGTTGTGTTCTCTATTATATTACCTTCATCTATCTCCATGATTGGACCCACAAATATGATGTCATTTGCATCTGAATCAAATTCCATATGCACAGTTTTCAATCTGTTAAAAATATTCTCATAAGAATTTGTTGATAGATCATTGAGGGTATTTTCAACAATTGGAACATCAAAGTAAAATTTGTCATGCTCTATTTTGTATTTGAGTGCCTTGTACACACAATCCCTATTAACTATAAAGTTATAGTTTTTTCCATGTTGATCGTTCCTTCAAACAATAATGATCGGTAAATTCTCTATTAAATGTGGAATTTTTTTCGACACATCCTCTACATTTTGTGGGAAACTTATCATGTTCCTTTTATATTTATATTGACCGCCTATTGTGTGTGTAACTTGTAGTATGGGGCTAACATGTGCAATCAACATTTCTTCTACTTGAGTCAAAATTAAAAGGTCCTCTAGTTGTGGTCCAAGGTCCATATTATTTGAAATTGAAAATCTTTGATTTCCTCTTTCTTGTCAATATCTGTTACATACTAGACCTTCTAAGCTGCAAGATACTTTCATTCCTAAATAACATTCTTGACAAATGTAGCACATATTTTTTGAATTAATTTATTTAAAGAGAGTGGTTAAGGAGATAATTTTAAAATATAGGTATTTAGATATGAATATTTTTGTAGTCTAAGTATTTTATAATGTAGTATGGTTTTTCTCTCAAAGATTTTAAATTATAAATACAATATAATCTATTTGTTTAATACTCTTTACACTTGACCTACTTATCCATTTAACACATAAGAAATGTAATGCCTAAAATAATAAACAATGAGATAGCTTAAGTGATTTTTATATGATGTCAAAACATATAAAAGAATGGTAGTTAATTTTTAACTCTTTTACATGACAAAGATAAGATATTTATTGTGTTAAATGCATTCCCTAGCATAATAGTTTTTTATATAATGTCAAAATTTAAAAAGGTCTAGTTGAGATGATCTTTTTTAAATTGGAGGCAAAACACAAAAAAATATCATTTTAGAAGTGCTTATTTTATTAAATGAAGATATAATAAAATTAATTATGCCAAGTTATAATTTGGACTAAAATACATTGTAAAAAGCTTCAAGACTACCAGGTTTACATATCCTTGCATTGCACAAATCCCCTTTAAGATTAATTATATTTATAATACTTCTATTTAATTAAATAACCATAACAATAAGGACATTTGTGCTGGGAAAAAAAAATTGAAATAACAAGTTCTTAACTGTTTTAACATTTAAGCTATTTTTAAAACACAACACACTTAATTCAAATTAATAATTAGAAATCTATCTAGTCAAATCTTCTACAATAAACTTGGCAGCAGAATGTTCTGCTACTTTCCTGTGAGTGTGACCACAGGCGACTCAAATGTACTAAATTGTGGAAGACTGTCTAAATCCTCATTCACAACCTCATAAATAAGCAATGGAAGAGATCTTTTCATATTGTATCCTGCGATCTATTTTTGTAATTTATAATCCCACTTCCATTTTCAAATATCTCAAATCCCTGATACAGAAAAGGCAAACCCAAATCCAAAGCAATTTTTCCCCTTCTCCACGAAATTGCCCACGAACATTCTCAGATAAAACCATTGAGAATAAAAGGTTTAGAAACAAGGTTTAAGATCAGCGCCCTCTAAAGAGAAGATCACTCACTGCAACATTACACTAAGTAGAATATAAATCTTACAACCTCACATTCTTGTTATTTTGTGGATTTCCACACTGTTGACTAGAATTGGACATATAAAGCTTTGAGTTTTAATCTTCGAACCAGCTTAATAATCAATATTGTCTTTTTCTTCTTGGATCCATCTTCACGCATTACTATTTTCAGATCTAATGTTCAGGCAAGGGAAATGTTATTTAACTTAAAATCTATAATGAGAATCCGTAGAGGGTAAAAATACCACACGGACCATAAAAGTAAAACAACAACCCCCTTCCATGGTTTTTCATCAGAATATACACACAGATCATTATCTACTGCGGTTGGGGCAGAGAACTCACCACCAGTCCACTCCCCACCATTTCACATTTACGACCTCAAAGAAGGTCAGAACCACTCCAGATGCAACAGGACATCATCAATACAAGATCTTTTTAAGTAAACATTTGGAAAATCAAATTCTATTGATATTTTATCAAATATTAAAAAAATTGAATAAATTGAAAAATATATTTGAAATTTGAAATTCTCAGGAAAACCAGTTCAATTGAACATCATGAATAAATGATGCTACATAAATACGATCTAAGTTTGATATGAAAAAATCAAATAACCTTTTTAAATAAAAGGACATTTTAAATTTAATCTCAGAATTTCTCATTTAAAAAACTGTCATACAACAATAATGACAATTTAAACCAAGCAGAAGTAGGTGCAAATTCAGATGATAATTGCATAAGCACATTAGAGGGTGGAAGATGGAGATGCATTTGGGTGAGCGAATGTTAAACGAAGTAATATGACAGTAAGCCAAAACCCACGCATTTTATGAATTCTCTGTTAGGCTTAAAATTTTTATTTCAATATAAACTGTTCTATTTTTTTTGTCCACCAAATTCCCTAATGCTAGGGTTTCATTCAGGAAGCTAAAAGAACAACATATTCGCCTTGCCAAATCTATCCGAAATCCAAATATGAAAAGATTGAATATGTCATATATAAAAACTATCCTCAAAACGTATCTTATCTTTGTAGAATATCTTTATTCAGACCCTGTTTATGAAACCCTACACTGTACAAAAGAAACACCAGTCTTGCATGAATGCCAATACCTTGACTTATCAGCATGCATATGAAATCATTCCAATTTTCTGATATCTGACGGATCAACCAATGAACACCTGCTAGCTCCACTATCCATTTCCCCTTCCTGCATATTAATATATATTGTTCAGAAAGATACCTAATCTTATTCATAGAACATATAATTCACAAGACAAGGCAGAATATTTTATACTCATTTTTTTTGCCGTTTCTTTGTCGGACGGGCATTTTGGAACGCAAGCAGTAGAAGACCTCCTTGAAAAAATGTGGTTTATTTTCACATAGTCTATTTGCATTTTGCAACCAGGAATGCGGTTTATTTGCTCAAAAGATGGATTTCTCGTTCCAATCTTGTCTTTTGAGCTTCATTTGGCTTCTACTTACAGCTTGCACTCTCCACAGACCTAGCAGATCTGACAATCCTGCTCTGATAAGCCCGAATCTGAAGAAAACAAGAAAATGGATTTATTTACAGCATTGTTCCAAATTGGAAACACTAGATGAGAACAACCCAATTCGTTTTATAAAATCACAAGTACACAGTTGGTTTAACTGCTGCAGATCCGTGACCCATTATGTTTTATCGGCCCTAAACTTGAAATAACCTAACTGAGGTTACTTTAAAAAATCCTAGAGGGCTCAACCAGCTTAGTATCTCAGGTAAATCCAAAACAATAGAATTATTTACAACATTGTACCGAATTGAAAAAATTAGATGTGAACTACCCAATTCGTTTTATAAAATCGGAAATACCCGGTTCGTTTACCTGCTTTAGATCCACAATCCATTATGTTATGTCAGCCCAGAGAGAGGTCACCCTGCACCCTAAAACCTAGAGAGCTCACCCAGCTGAGCATCTCAGGTAAATCACCTTTAGATCCGCCCCAGCTGAGAGGCCACCCAATTCTGCCGGGCCAGAGAGAGGCGACCCTAAACCCTTAAACTTAAAAGAGCTCACCCAGCTGAGCGAGGGAGTCGAAGAGAAACTACAACGCAAAGGCAATAAATTTTGGTAAAAATAAAAATTTATTACACGACAGAGGAGTTCTAAAATATAATAAGAATACTAAATGAGTTACCACGTAGGTTGTGGGTTGGGACTTGGGACTTGGGTAGGTTACTTTAAAAAACCCTAGAGGGCTCACCCAGCTGAGTAACTCAGTTAAATCCATAGCTACGTTGGGACTTGGGGTAGGTTACTTTAAAAAACCCTAGAGGACTGAGTAACTCAGTTAAATCCATAGCTGATGGTACGTAGGAAAAGGAGGTATAGAGAGAAACAGCTGAATCCACCATTTTTTATAAACACCAAAATTGTGTAGATGAGAGGAGAGAGTATAGAAAATTGATTGAGATAAAGAGATATGTTATGGGTTGGGATTTTATATATCAAAAGAAAATTATTTATGGGTTGGGACTTTGGATATCACAAATAATCAGAGAAATGATTTTTTTGATTGAGTTAAAGAGATATGTTATGGGTTGGGATTTTATATATCAAAAGAAAATTATTTATGGGTTAGGACTTTGGATATCACAAATAATCACAGAAATGATATTTTTTTAGTGTAAATTGATTTAGGTAATAATTGAAAGATTAATGTTAAAAAATTTAAAAAGAAATTTTTTATTAAATTTTAAAAAAGAAATTTTTTTATTAAATTTTAAAAAAGAAAATTTTTTATTAAATTTTATTGTTAATTTTATAGCTTTAATATAAGAATTTAAAAAAAAATATTATTTAGTTTAGGTATTAAAGATTATTTCAGTCAATAAAAGTAAGATAATTATTTATATTATCTTCATGCAAATGAAGTGTAAATATTAGGCATGAGTGAAACTATAGACTGTAGATAAACAATAACCAAGTTAACACAGTCTATACTACTAACTCTAAATTTTCATATACTAAACTAGCTTAACCGACACAATTAGAAGAATGTGTATGTACAATACAACAAATAAAAACACTCAATTTTCATATACTCAACTAGCTTAGCTACATGATTAGAAGAATCTGTATGTACAATACTATAAATAAAATATCAAATTTCATATACTCAACTAACATAGGGGACATGATTAAAAGAATGTGCACACACAAATATGATAAATAAACAAGTTAACAAAGTCTATAGTATGAACATGGTTAGAAGAATGTGTATGCATACACAAATAAAAGTTCTTATTTTCCATGGATAAAAAAATAAGATAAGAGAGAATAATAGAACATATTCAAAAAATTGTTGGGTGGATATAAAATCTCATTACTAGAGGCAAACAAGACTAATATGGGAACAAAATAAACTTAGAAAAGCTACTTTAGTTTCTAAAGAAAACAATAACTAAATTTTTTTCTTAAAAAAGCAATGGATTAATCCATATTGACATTGACATTAGTTGAAATATTGAAAATTTAATAATAACATAAATTATAATGATATGAAGAACATGTGACAAAAAATTATCCTATTATTATCTTAAAATTTTAAATTATATTTAAACATTAGGAAAGACAAAAAAAATTCATTGCACCAAGATATGATCTTATTATTAAAATTAATATTCTTACCTACAAAAAAAAAATTAAAATTTTAAATTTAATATTTAATTTTTAGTATAAATAAAACACTAATATTTAAGTCTAAATTTATAATTAAATAATATAAATTATATATTAATTATATTTACCATTTATATATTATATTTAAATAAAATATTAATATTAGAATACTTCTTTCTAACATAATAGAAAATTAAAATTTCATACATTCAATTTATTTATTAGTCAATATAACTTCATATACAACTATTTATATTCCTATTCAAAGACCTAAAATCAACATTGATAGGACAACCGAGAGAAATATTGGGTTGTTAGTTGTGGGGGAGTGGTACATGATCATAATGGTAGGTTTGTCAAGGTTGCTGCCCTCCCTTTGGAAATCCAAACCAACCTACCTCTATTTATTTACATATACCTCTCTCTGTCTCTCTCTACATATCTTCCTCACCCTACCTACCAACTTATATTTCTCTACATACATCTCTCTTCAACCCAAGATCTATCTCTCTCCATCTCTACCTCTCCACCCCTCCCTCATCCCCTCTCTACTACTCTATCTCACTCTCATTTCCCTCTCAAAATCTACACCAATTTAAACCTCTCTCTCACATCATTAACTCTCTACTCTTTATCTCCTCTCTCTCTCTACACACATCCCCTCATTCCCTATGTACCTCTATTTCTCTACATATACCTCTCTCTCTCTCTCTCTCTCTCTCTCTCTCTCTCTCTCTCTCTCTCTCTCTCTCTCTCTCTCTCTCTCTCTCTCTCTCTCTCTCTCTCTATCCCCTGTCTACGTCTATATCTCACTTTGTCCCCTCTCCCAAAAGCTAAAATTATGTCTCTATCTCTCTCACTCACATTCTTAACTCTCCATTCTTTGTCTCCTCTCTCTCTACACACCTCTCCTCACTCCCTACCTACCTATATTTCTCTATATATACCTATCTATCTTTCTCTACATGTACCTTCTTTCTCTCTCCCTACTAAATTATCTTTCTCTACATATGTCTCTCTTCCACCCTCTCTTTCTTTGTCCCTCTCACCCCTCTCTCTCTCTCACAAACCACCCCTCCTTTATTCACTCTATAATTTTATCTCCCCTCTATTCCCTCTCTACCTCTCTATGTCACTCTCTCATCTCTCTCCCAAAATCTAGACCTATCTCTCCACCTCTCCCTCTAACATCCTTAACTATCTACTCTCTATCTCCTTTCTCTCTACACACCTCTCCTCACTCCATAACTACCTCTATTTCTCTACATATATACATCTCTATATCTCTCTACATACCTTTCATTCCCTCCCTATCAACTTATCTTTCTCCACATACATCTCTCTTCTACCCTTTTTTTTTGTCTCCCTCTCATGCTATTTCTCTCTCTCTCTCTCCCTCTCAAACACCACCCCTTCTTCCTTGTCTCTCTACTTTTATCTCCCCTCTATCTCCTCTCTACTTCTCTATCTCCCTCTCTTCTCTCTCTCCCAAAATATAGACCTATCTCGCTGCCTCTCCCTCTCACATCATTAACTCTCTCCTCTTTGTCTCCTTTCTCTCTACACAACTGCCCTCACTCCCCACCTACCTCTATTTCTCTACTTATAAATCTCTATCTCTCTCTAAAAACTTTTCTCCCTCCCTACACGATTATCTTTCTCTACATATATCTCTCTTCCATCCTCTCTCTTTGTCCCTTCCACCCTCTTTCTTTCCATGTCTACCTTTCCACCCTCCCTCCTTCCCTCTCTCACACTCTCTACTTATCCATATCTCTCCAATTCTTTCTATATCCTCTCTCCCTATCTTTCTATCCATCTATCTCCTAATAACTTTGTATCTCCCCTCTAAGTCTCTCTACCTACCTCTCCCTCCCTTTGTATTTACTTTTATCTCACCTTTGTCCCCTCTCTACCTCACTATCTCACTTTCTCCTCTCTCTCCTTAAATCAAGACCTATTTATCTACCTATTTATTGCATCCTTAACTTTCTACTCCTTGTCCCCACCCCCCTCTCTCCATCTCTACCTCTACACCCCTCCCTCCTTCCCTCTCCCCATCTCTACTTCTTTCTATCTCCCCTCTCCCTCTCTTTCTATTTATCTATATCTTCCCAATCACTCTTTATCTCCCTCTCACTCTCTCTACCTACCTCTCCTTCTCTCTTTACTTTTATCTCCCCTCTATCCCCTCTCTACCTCTTTATCTCACTCTCTCCTCTCTCTCTCTCACCCAAAAACTAGACTTATCTCTCTACCTCCCTATAGCATCCCTAACTCTCTACATACCTCCCTTCACTCTCTACCTACCTCTATTTCTATACATATACTTATCTCTCCTTCCCTACCAAATTATCTCTATATATCAATCTCTCTTCAACCCTCTCTCTTTCGCCCTCCCACTCTCTCTCTCTCTACCTCTTCACCGCTTCCACTCTACCTATCCATACCTTTCTACTTATTTCTATCTCCCCTCTACCTCTCTTTCTATCCATCTATGTCCCTAATCACTTTATTTATCTCCCCTCTCATGCACTCTACTCACTACTTTCTTCCTCACTAATTTAATAAAGACACAGTGGGTTAGGAGTTAGATTGATAGAGAGAGGGAGAGAAAAGATGGGAAGAAGTAGAGAGAGATGGATAGGTAGAGAGTGGAAGAGAGGGAAAGATGGATGGATCAAGATGTAGAGATGGAGCAAGAGAGAGAGAAAGAAAATATGGAAACAAGTGGAGAGAAGAGGGTGGGAGAGAGAGAGAGATTCAAAGATAGATTTATGTAGAGAAATAAAGGAGAGAGAGAGAGAGAGAGAGAGAGAGAGAGAGAGAGAGAGAGAGAGAGAGAGAGAGAGAGAGAGAGAGAGAGTAGAGTAGAGAGTTAAGGATGTGAAAGAGAGGTAGAGAGATAGATCTATATTTTTGGAGAGAGAGGAGAGAGTGACATAGAGAGGTGGAGAGGGGATAGAGAAAGATTGATATATAGAGAAGTATGTTTAGATATTGAGGGAGATAAAGAGAGTGATATAAAGAGAGCAACAAAATACTCATAGAAACCTCCCAATTACTAAAATTTGACTAAGTTTGAAAATTTATAAGATCTTCTAAATTCTAGAATTTGCATTATAACTCCTAAAGATCTAAAACCACTCTCAAACATCTTTACAATATATACATGAAATATAACTTAAATTATAAGAAAGGAAAAATCCATATATAAGTAATTTTTAATATAAAAATTAAACAATATAAATAAGTAAATAATATAAAAAGAAACGGTATCTCATTTTGTAGTAAATGGGATCCCATTTCTAGAACAAGATCTTGTTTTAGAAAAAAATAGAATTTCAACTTTAGTTTTTACTTTGGACTTCTCTTCATAAAAAGGCTTGGGGAGGTAACCATTAGCCTTGGACTAGTTTGACTTGAAACTTGTAGCTCATGTCAGTTTCCATACAAAATAATGACTTTGGACATATATCTGAAGATCTTTTCTATAGGGTTTTCTGAAGAAATTAAAACCCATTATAGAAGAGACAGTCTAGATTCCAAATATATAATTTCTTAGAAAGATGGATTATATTGTTTATTTTTTAAATAATTTCTAATGAAAAAGGTCCATAAACTTGAAATAACTAGGTTTCTTATTTTTTTAATAACCTTTTTGTTTTTAAGTATTTTGAATAAAACAATTATATGAGGTCAAAATAGAGAGAATTATATATAGTTTTTAAAAATAATTTAAATTTTTTTTTTTAGATCAAGTTATGCTTGTCGTACATGAGGGTTTTTCAAAACAACAATTATGCCTAATAAACAATTAACAAAAAAAAATTACAAAAAAATATCTTCATCAAATGTGAGTGAGTTACAAATCTTTTCCCAAAAGGATTAAAAAAATATCATTTAGGTCAAATTATGTGTGTCATACAAGTGTTGATGATATAGTGTCGGTAGTAATCCTATAGGCCAACTAACTAAGACCAAATATGTGAATGGCCTATCGGCCTTACATATTTGGTGTTTTGATTATTTGTATTTAGTCATACTTTATACCTTAACCGATTTCATATGCATAATTAATAAGAAAATTAATCTTATTATAAATCGATGTGTATAACTGATTAGGAAATTATAATTAATGTTTTTTTTGTCCACCAACTCATTATTGGAAGGGTGTGACACATTATGTATAGTCGTATCTCTCTGAAGAGAGATGACTCATGGAAATCATCTCCTATCTATTGATATATATGCAATGCATTCTCCTCTTCATCGAAAATGAATATGAATAGTTGAAGTTCATTGAAAATAAAATAAATGAACATATAGCATATTTGGTAAACACTTAAGTACATCAAATATTCACAATGGCAGATCGAAGTATCTTCACATCTCATATCGATAGTTTCCAAAGTGAAAGTCGTCATCACCAGACTGGCTATTCTATCACAATAGACCAATATCCTTCAGCTGATCAAATTCACTCCATCAGCAAATTACATTCTTCCATCTCTAGATCACTCATAATATCTATATCAGACTGAATATTATATTCCATCCATTTTCAGTTTAGCTAACATATAGCAGTTCAAACTGCATACACTAAAATCTAGAGTGAATCATTTTAATAGCCTCAAAGTGTGAAGCGAATGTATAAAGACATTTTCCTATTAATCTAATTTTAAAAATAAATAAGTAAATAACATGGTATCAGAGCATGCTTAAGAAAATATCAAATCAGATTCATAGAAGTAGGGTTATCCTCCATTATTGCCTTCGAGTTTGATTACATCTATCAATGTTAAGATGGTGAAAAAACTTAAAGTTGAAGACAGACTTGAGGGTGCATCAAAATTTGTCTCTTGGAAGTTTAGAGTTATGCTTGTGTTGGAGGAAAATGAATTAAATGAATTTGTGGAGAAAGTGGTATTGGAACCAACTGAAGAGAATGAGAATATTCAATGGAAGAGAAATAACACCAAAGCAAAGAAAAGGTTGGTTGACTCTATGAAAGATCACATTGTTCCAATCATCTCCAAGTTGATGATGATATATGACATGTTTAAGACATTAAAGGATATGTATGAGATCAACAACATGATTCGAGCTCTTGTATTAAAGCAACAACTTCTCCACATCAAGATGACAAAAGGAGAATCCATCATCTCATACTTTATGAGGATTACCAAATTGAGAGATCAACTCTCTACCATTGGACACACTATAGATAACAAAGAATTAACCATGTTGGCACTTAATGGTCTTCCTTCATCATGGGATCCATTTATAAAAGGGATAAGCACAAGATCAAAACTCCCTAAGTTTGATCGATTGAAGATAGACTGAGTTCAAGAACAGTCAAGATTGGCTATAAGAGGCATTTGCCAAAGATCTACAATTAAATATATTCATGTTCTTGCCTCTCAATTGTCAAAGAAGAAGGGTAAGAAAGGACATTTCAAAAGGAAGAAAGATAAGGAATTTAATGGTGCTCCTACATTCAAAAGAAGGAAGAATCTTTCAAAAGTCCAATGCTTTAGATGTGACAAATATGGCCAGTACAAAAAGGAACGTCAAACTAGGCCTATGCCTCAAGATTCCATTGTGAATGTTGCTGAGACTCTTCCACAAAAGGATTTAGATGGATTCATATTCTATTCAGCCCTTTCAAGTAATCTGCCTACCGACCATAATACTTGGTTAACTGGTAGTGGTGCATCTTGGCACATTAATAAATTTAGAGGACATCTAAATAATTTGGTGAAGAGAAATTCAAATGAACAAGTGATCATTGGAGATGATACTAGTTACTCCATGAAAGGAGTTGGGACCTCCTCTCTTCACATAAATTCAGACTTGTCCTTGCAATTGAATGATGTACTATTCATTTTAGGAATTAAATGAAATCTTGTCTCCATATCAGCCTCAAAAGACAAAGGATATCAAATTGCATTCATAGATAGAAAAGTCCTTGCATGGCCAAAGAAATCAAATATCAAGATGACTCACGTCATTGGAGTTCATCATGGATGTCTTTATAGACTTTGCACTCATCCTCCTTAAGCCTTACTTCATGACTCATAAAGTACTTGTGATATTTGGCATAGAAGATTGGGTCACCTTCACTTTCGTGCACTACCTACAATGGAGAAGATGGTTATAGGCCTTCCAAAACTCAACCAGGAGCATGAAGGCACTTGCAAAGGTTTAACATTGGTTAAGAATACTAAACGTACATTTCATAGTAGTAAAGGTAGATCCAAATGTATTTTAGAACTCATTCATTCAGATTTATGTGGTCCTATGTCTGTTGCATCCTTGAGTGGTTTCTTCCATTATATTATTTTTATTAATGACTACTCGAGAAATACTTGGATCTATTTCTTGAAAAGTAAAGAATCTGAAGAGGTACCTATGAGATTTAAGGAATTCAAAGCTCAAGTAGAGAACATATTTGGGAAGAGGATCAAAGTCTTGAGATCTGATAATGGAGGAGAGTATAGCTCCGATAACCTCCGTAATTTTTTCATTGCAGATGGGATTAAGAGGGAGTTTTTTGATCCCTATAATCCTCAATAGAATGGTGTAGTGCAAAGGAAAAATAGAACTATTGTGGAAGCAGCCAAAGCCATGAACCATGATCAAAATCATCAAACTTCTTTTTGGGTTGAGGCTTCTAGAACTGTTGTCTATGTTCAAAATAGATGCCCTCACTATATTTTGGAGAATAAGACACCCAAAGAAGCATTCACACCTGGGTGAATCAGGATGTAAGTCATTTGAGGATATTTGGTTGTCCTGTGTATATACATATATCCAAAGATAAAAGGACAAAGTTGTAACCTTCTAGCAAGAAGAGAATATTTGTAGGCTACAGTGAAACATCAAAAGCCTACATAATCTATATTCCATGGCAAAAATTGATTGATTTAAGTACGGATGTGATATTTGAAGAGGATGTTACATTCATAAAATCCAAGGGCATCCATGAGATGGACAATATTTGGTGTAATTATTTATTCATGTTGGATATTATTACACCTTACATAAGTTTACTTAGGTACATGCATATCATAGTAGTTTGCATATGAAACACTTGGGTGTTTGTACCACATTGGCATGGTGTGTTGTAGGTGATTTCCACCTTTTATGGTGTGATCTTGTTATTACTTTATCATATCCACTTATTATGGGATGATAATTCCACCTTCGGTGGGTGATCCACCTCATGTGGAATATTTTATTGTTTCTCCTACCTACCACACCTATTTCCTACCTACCCTTGTTTCTCATATCCATATAGGCCTGTTTGTGTGCTCACATATCCATATGGGCTTGCCTATATAAGAAGGCTCATATTCATTATATGTAACTTTTGATGACCCATTTGATCAGTATTTTCATCTTGATATAATACAGTTTATTCCTATCATCTATTTTGTCTCTCTATTTTATACTTTTCATTGAGCTCTTTATCTTGGCAAAATCTCAGATGGTATCAGAGCAATTAGAGTGTCATTGATTAGTCTTTTGGAAGCTTCAAGTTTTAGATTTGGGGATCTTCATTTTTTGGGAGCATCCTACAATGACTTGGACATCACGGTTGAGTTTGGGAGGCTATTTCCATGAATTTTGAGTATAAACTCGACCTGTGTTTGAGAAAATCATATTTGGAGGAAAAATTTCACGTATTTGGGTAGAATGGTATGAATTTGTACAAAAAATAAATAAAAATTTCTATGAAAACTTTTTGTATATCTTTTATTATAATTCATAGAAATTTTTTATGGGGGTATTGTAACTTTGTTTTTAAATTAAAAAATCAAAAAAAAATATATTCGGGTTTTTCCCCCCTCCCCCCGACCACTGTACTGTGCATTTATTTGTAGGGCCCACAGACCCCACTACTGCCATTGCCGCTATTGTACTTCAACTCAACAGGCCCCTATCATGTACTTGTCGACCCGAATCCCTATCGACACCTAACCTTTAGGCTTCAACTATTGACAACCTGCAAATTCCATCTGTTGTGGTTGCAGATTCCTCCCAGCTCAGGCCCTGCTCCCTCTGCCACCAGCCTCCTCCCCAACAGCCTTGGCACTCAAGCTCTAGCCATCACTATTCTGCCCACTATTTTCATTTGTCGTCCTCCCAACCTGCACCTCTCCACTGCTCGACAACACCCATCGCTTCATCCCAGTGAGATTCTTCTCGGCAGCTTCTCCGACTCCTCGGTTTCTGGCTATCCCTGCTCAATTTTTGGCGGCCGCTGTGATCATTAGTGACTCCCTGACCCACTACACTTGCCACTCCATTATTCGTTCTCTGTTCTCCGATAGTCGTTCTAAGTTCTCTGGTTGTCATGTGTATCCAGTGGTCCTATTCGCTCTTCGACAATGCTTAGTTGTCCCGCGACACGTGGCAATCCACCCAATCAGCCCGACATGCAAGTGTGCTATGCCATAGGTCATACAGAACATAGTCAGCATCTTCGTACACATATGGCATCCCAGTTGGCACCACATCATCAGACTGTTCATACGGTCATTTTGACGGGCATACAACTGTCAATTTTAAGCTCCTGATTTTCTGACCACAACTTACTTCAGTAGTATTTTTGAAACTTTTTACCCCCTCTCCAATGGGATTTTTAGTTTTGCAGTCAAACTTCGGAGGGCCATAACTTGCTCATAATTTCTCCCTTTTTGGTGCAATTTTTTTTTATTTAGGCTAATTTTTCATTCTCTTTGCAATGGTGGAGGAATTTTCTGATTTTGATAGATGGATTTTTCACAATTTGCAGTTTTTGATGACTGTACCTGTCTAATCCTAGATTTTTCAACTTGAAAGGCTTTGTTTGGGATCATACGACCTCCTTTTCAGGTGCCATTTTTTTTGAAAGTATATAATTTTTCATCTACTTTCATCATAGGCCATTAATTTGTAGTGTTTTTTGAGTCAAAATTATACTTTCAGTATTTGGCCATTTTTGGCCTATTTGGTACTTCTATTTTGCTTGGATCTTAGTTTGGATCACTTGCAGTATTTGTTGGAGTCTCTTATAGTCTATTTGAGGCATTTGTAAAATTGAAACTATAAGTATACATTACCTTGTTTTGCAAGTGACCCATTGTATATGCACTAAATATAAAATGCCAAATCATCTTTTTTGGGGGGGGAGTGTCTTGTGTGATTGTGCCTCTCTCTATCTTGTGTTTTTCATTTTCATGCTATGGGTTCTCTTAAATTTCCACTTTAAACTCCTCATAATTATGCTTCATGGAAGATAAAGGCATGGAGTAAACTAATGGAAAAAGGACTCATTCATTATGTAAATAAAATTATTATAGCACCACCTAATCCTAAGGCTGATCCTAATCCTCAAATTGAATGGCTCACTAAGAATGCCATGGTACTTGGAACTCTTAGAAAATATGGATCAAATGACCTCAATTTTCACACTAACAAGTGTACTATAATCAAAGAGGCTTGGGATACTTATGAAAAAATGTATGGCCAAGTTGATGAGATTAAGGGCTACAAGATTGATAGTGAACTCACAACATTGGATCCCAAGGATTTTGATACAATCCAAGATTATATCACAAAATAAAATGAGCTAAGGGAAAATGTAAAGGATTGTGCCATTGACAAAAAGGATGTTCAATTGGTTTATAACTTGATGGACAAGCTTCCTTCAGAGTATGTAGCCTTTGTATCTAGCTTTCACCCCCATAGATTAGGTCAAGGTTCCTCATACACTTCTCCCTCATTTGATGCATTCAGAGAGATGTTGATACTTGAGCAGTCTAAGTTGACAAATATGGTGATTCTCAAATCTTCAAAGTCACAACTTTGGTGGCTAATAAATGGAATCAAAGAAATCAAACAAAAAGAAAGAACCAAAAGCAACCTAAGCCTAAACAAGATGGAGCATAATCCTTCTCTCCCAAATAAGGTGATTCTACATCCTCACCTAAGAGGAAATCAAATAAGGACTATCTTTTTTGTGCATATTGCAAGAAGTCAGGACATGATGAATGTTGGCATATGTGTAGAGTATGTTGTCATTGATGTCAATATGATGAAGAGTGAACTAGTATATGTGAAAGAGTGAAGCAGTATGGCTGTCCATGTGAACCAGTATGTTGAAATGTGAACCGATATATGTGAAAAAGTGAAGCGGTATGTTTGTCCAAATGAACCGGTATGTTGGAATGTGAACCAGTATATGGAATATTTTGTATCAAGGTTTCATATGGTATGACTACTAGTTGGTAGTCTTAGCTTCAGGGTTTCCGGTCGAAGTGTTCTATGCTTATATGATTCAACCGATGACATTGCATGATGTCTTAGCATTGTAATGAATAATAGATTGTGTTGCCACATCAGCCTTGTGCACGTGAAGGATCTTGCATGAAGGAAATTGATCCTATCTACCTCCAAAATGAGTGAAGTCTCTATAAATGGTGGAGAACACGTGATGGGTTATTAGCCTCCAAGAAGCGGTGAAGAATGAATGACGGAGAACGTTTTGAGATCTACTCAAGACTGTTGTAATCAATGCAATATGATCAATAGTTAGGATTGAACCGATTGAATTGCTTAACCTAAATGTTTAGGGTTTAGGGTTTATGCTACTGACCTATCTGTTTCCTATAAGGTCGATGTTGTTTTTCATGTTGAGGTTGTTGGCAAATGTTGTGTGTGTATCTAAGTGCAAAGATACATGATTCTTGCCAGACCAGATGAGAGAATAAGATACCTAGAGAGTGTGAGTGAAGAAGGAAGGAACTAAAGTAGATTTACATTGGCATTGAGTGTTGTTACCAGATCATTGTAATACCTCTTGACCTCTAACCACTTCAACAGTTGGAAAATTCCTTAACAGGGTAGCTTTAACCGGCTTGTTGTAAAATCCTTTAACAGAGTGACTCAAAATCATTGAGTTCTAAAAATCTTCTAACAAGGTTTAACCCTTAATCAGGTATGTTAGCCATCCCTTAACTGGGTGATCCCTAGTAGGATCGGTTCCTAACAGAACCTATTGTAAAGTCTTTAACCGGACTAGTCTCCTAATAGAGCAGACTTCAAAAGGGTTCAAAGAACAGCTTGTGGGTATTCATCCCCAACGTGGTTTTTCCCAATTGGGTTTCCACGTGAAAAATATGTGTGTTATGTTTTATGATTTTCATGTGATGCTTTGTTATTCTCTATTAAGTGGTAAATCATGTTGAACCAGTAAGTCTTTACATTTCTGTTGTAGTATTACTAGTGTATGCATATGGGTGAAGTGGAAATAAGATGTTAGATTATGTGGAAAGCTCATATACTGATTTATGCTTCTCAGTGTGCTTAACCGGTATTAATCTAGTTTAGATCGGTGGTATTGCTTGCCAGTCAAAGTGTTGGGTTCTCAGTCAAACCGGTTGAAGGAAAAGTGTTTTTACCAGTACTGATTCACCCCTCCTCTCAGTACTAGTTTGGTACTAAACATTCATCATTGATTCATCAATTGGAATCAGAGTATCCTCCAGGTCCTCTATGTTGTAATCTTAACTATTTGAGGTAAAGATCCTACTCTAATGATGAAGAGGGAAGGTCCAAAGTTCAACAGAGACAACTTTAAAATATGAAAAGATAGAATGAAGATATACATTAGAAGCATGGGTGCTCAACATTGGAGCTATGTTGAGAATGATTATGTTATCCCTACTGGTACTCTCACCGATGATCAAAAGAGAGAGATTTAGGAGAATGGGCAAGTCATGGAAGCCCTAATTAGCAATTTATCTGACATTGAGTTTATTGATGTTCAAGACAAAGAGAATCCCAAAGAAGTATGGGATGCCCTTGAGAATATCTATGGCGGTGATGAGCATGTGAAACAAGCTAAGGAAGAAAGGCTTAGGGGAAAGTTTGAAGACATGCAGATGGTTGAAGGAGAGACCATTCAACAATATGGAATAAGAATCAAAATTGTTGTTGGAGATATCAAGAGTGTAGGTGGTAAAATGGAAGATTCCACTATTGTTAGCAAACTTTTGAGATCCTTATTACTGGTCTATGCAATAAGAGTTGCTGCTATTCAGGAGTTGAGATCTGTAGACAAGACAAAGGTATCCCTGGCTCTATCATTGCAAAGTTAATAGCTTATAAGCTAAATAATTATGATGGTAGTATTGAGAAGACTGAATCATCCTTCAGAGCATCTGCTGCACCATCTAGAAAAGGCAAAGAAGCTAGTACTAGTGGTGAACCAAGACAAAGTAGAGAAATGGATGATGACAAGATCCTGATGCAATTTGAAGTGCTTCTTGCCAAGAGACTTCCCAAGGGAATAGGTAAATATAGAGGTAAGCTTCCTTTGAAATTCTTTTCTTGTAATCGGATAGGACACATTGTTGTAGATTGCCCTAATGGTGACAACAAGGGTAAACTGGAGAGGTTCAAGAAGTTCAAAGGAGGAAACCAAAGAAACTATTTTGTAGCAGTTGATGAAGGTGTCACTGATGAGGAATCAGAAGATGAAGAAAATGAAAATATTGTGTTTATAGCGGTCAAGGAAGATGTGTCAGACAAGAGGGCTCTTGTCTCCCACTTTGATAATTCCAATGAGTGGATTATTGACAGTGGTTGTTCTCACCATATGACTGGTGACCAAAGTAAGGTTCTATCTCTGGAAGAGTATGATGGTGGTGTGGTTCATTTTGGTAATGATGCACCATGTATGGTAAAAGGTAGAGGGTCTATCTCTCTGAATGGAAGAAGAAGTGCTGACAATGTGTATTGGGGAGAAGGTCTCAGGCACAACCTTTTGAGTGTTGCTCAACTGAATGATAATGGACTCACTCTGGAATTCAAAAATGGAGTGTGCAAAATCAAAGGAAATAATGGTGAACTGATGGCTACTGGTATGCAGACCAAAGGTAACCTATTCTAGCTAAATGCTAATGTCAGTACATGTCTTATGGCTAAGTTTGAGGATAGTTGGATATGGCATAGGAGACTCTATCATGTAAACTTTGACAATATTGTGAAGGCCAATAAGATCGAGGCAGTTAGAGGATTGCCTATGCTGAGCAAACTGGAAAATCCTTTGTGTAGAGAGTGTCAACTGGGGAAAATGTCTTCCTCAACCTTCAAAGGTAAACCTTTCACTATAGACAATTTACTTGATCTTGTGCATACTGATTTGTGTGGTCCTATGAAAACTAGGAGTGTGCAGGGAGATAGGTATTTTATGATTCTTACTGATGATTGCTCAAGAATGATGTGGGTCACATTCTTGAAGGACAAATCTGAAGCTTTTGGAAAGTTCAAAGCCTTCAAAGCACTTGTAGGAAAAGAAAGCGGTAAGAGGATTAAGTGCTTAAAAACTGGTCAAGGAGGAGAATTCACTTCCGGTAAATTCAACAAATTTTGTGAAGAGAATGGCATCAAGAGGCAGTTATCTTCCCCTCGGACTCCACAATAGAATGGCCTAGCAGAGAGAAACAACTAGACTGTGGTTGAAGTAGCTAGAACTATGTTGATCCAAAGAAAGGTTGCTCACACCTTTTGGAGAGAAGCGGTGAGCATTGCAGTCTACACAATGAACCGGGTACACATCAAAAAGGGAAAGGACAAAACACCTTATGAGTATTGGACTGGTAAGACACCAGTGGTAAGCTACTTCAGAGTGTTTGGTAGTAGATGTTATATCAAGAGGAGTGAACATCAGAGCAAGTTTGATGCTAAAGATGATGAGGGAATATTCCTAAGGTATTCCACAAAGAGCAAAGCACTCAAATGTTTCAACAATAGGACTCAGAGAATTGTTAAAAGAATCAATGTTAGAGTTGATGAAACCTTTGAGAAATCTGAGGAAATCGACAGTGAGCAAGTAGGAAATGAACCGGTAGTAACCTTCTGTGAACCGGTTGCAAAACAGCCAAGCACCAATAACAGTGCTCCTACACCGGTGTATGTTGATGCTGATGAGGGTGAAGAAGAAAAGCAAGAGGAAACAACTAAGATCATTCCTAGGTATGTAAAGCTAAATCATGATCCAAAGTAGATCATTGGAGACAAGGATGTAGGAATTCTTACAAGAAGAAAGATCAGAGAAAAATCTTGCATGATCTCTGAATTTGAGCCTAAAACATTTAGAGATGCACATAAAGATGAAGACTGGAACAAGGCAATGGAAGAGGAACTTGACTAGATAGAAAAGAATGGTACATGGTCTTCGGTACATAGACCAGAGCATAAAAATGTCATTGGCACCAAATGGGTTTTCAGAAATAAGCTAAATGAAGATGGCTCAGAGGTTAGAAACAAAGCTAGACTGGTGTGTAAAGGATATGCCCAAGAAGAAGGAGAAGACTATGGAGAAACCTTTTCTCTAGTAGCTAGATTGGAAGGAGTTCGTATGCTTCTTGCATATGCAGCATTCAAGGTATATCAAATGGATGTAAAGTCTACATTTCTGAATGGAATACTAGAAGAGGAGGTGTATATAGAGCAACCAGATGGGTTTTCCCTATCAGAAGATAGTGACATGGTGTGTAGGCTACATAAGGCCTTGTATGGACTAAAGCAGGCACCTAGAGCATGGTATGAATGCTTGCACTCCCATCTTGTGAAGATTAGATTTGAGATAACATGTGAGGATAGTAATATCTACTTGAAGTTAGAAGGAGATCAGATTTTGATCTATGAGGTATTTGTTGATGACATAATCTTTGGAGGAGATGACAAGATGAGTCATGATTTTGTAGATGAGATGAAAAAGGAGTTTGAAATGTCACTTATAGGGGAGATTAAGTTCTTCATTGTACTATAGATTCAAAAAATGAAAGATGGAATCTTAATCACTCAGTCCAAATATGTCAAAGAGGTGTTGAAGACCTTTGGCATGCAAGACAGCAAACCGGTTGGTACACCGATGGTGACCGGTTGTAAATTATCCAAAGAGGATGACTCAAGGTTGGTAAATGAGAAGGAATACCAATCAATGATTGGTAAATTGCACTATGTAGTACATAGCAGACCGGACATTGCACATGTAGTGGGAATTGTTGCACTGTTCCAGAAAAGTCCAGGAGAATCACACTTGGTATCAGTCAAGTGGATTCTAAGATACCTGAAGGGAACTATTGACTATGGATTATGGTATCCATACAGTAATGATTTCAAACTAAAAGTGTGTACAAATGCTGACTGGGTTGGTAATATGGACAACCGGAAGAGCACAATCAGTGGTGCATTCTTTCTTGGTGGAAGACTAGTCTCATGGATGAGTAAGAAACAGAGTTGTATCTCTTAGTCTACAGTAGAAGCGGAGTATGTTGCAGCATTTATGAGCTACACCCAGACAATTTGGATGAAGCATTATTAAATGGCTTCAAAGTTCCTATATCTGAACCAGTAAGTATATTTTGTGACAACACAAGTGCGATGAACATCTCCAAGAATCCAGTTTTACATTCTAGAACCAAGCACTTTGAGCTTAAATATCATTTCTTAAGGGAAAAGTTTCAAAGCAAAGAAGTTGTACTGGAACATGTTTCCAATATGGAGCAGTTAGTAGACATATTCACCAAGCCTCTACCGAAGGCTACCTTTACCTATTTGAGAAGTGAATTAGGGGTGTTGCCCCTTCAAGAGGTGAACTAAAGGTGTGTGCTCCACATCAGTTAGGACTTACATTGATATATTTTTCTTAGGATTGGTGTGTTGAAGGATGCTATTCCTTAGGGGGAATAGGATAGTAGAACATAGATGCTTATGCCTTCACTTTGGTATTGTTGTCAAAGGGGAGAAGATGTGAAGCAGAGAAGATATCCGTAGTATTGGGGGAGAAGATGTGAAGCTCAGAGATATCTTTGTATATTGCCATCAATACCAAAGGGGGAGATTGTTAGCATATGTGTAGAGTATGTTGTCATTGATGTCAATATGATGAAGAGTGTACTGGTATATTGAAGTAAGCACTTGCAAGATAACTGGTATATGTGAAAGAGTGAAGTGGTATGGTTGTCCAAGTGAACCAATATGTTGAAATGTGAACCAGTATATGTGAAAAGTGAAGCGGTATGTTTGTCCAAATGAACCGGTATGTTGGAATGTGAACCGGTAAATGGAATGTTTTGTATCAAGGTTTCGTATGGTATGACTATCATTTGGTAGTCTTAGCTTCAGGGTTTCCGGTTGAAGTGTTCTATGCTTATGTGATTCAACCGATGACATTGTGTGATGTGTTAGCATTGTAATGAATAACAGATTGTGTTGCCACATCAGCCTTGTGCACGTGAAGGATCTTGCATGAAGGAAATTGATCCTATCTACCTCCAAAATGAGTGAAGTCTCTATAAATGGTGGAGAACACGTGATGGGTTATTAGCCTCCAAGAAGCGGTGAAGAACAAATGATGGAGAACATTTTGAGATCTATTCAAGACTATTGTAATCAATGCAATATGATCATTAGTTAGGATTGAACCAACTGAATTGCTTAACGTAAATGTTTAGGGTTTAGGGTTTATGCTACTGACCTATCTGTTTCCTATAAGGTTGATGTTGTTTTTCATGTTGAGGTTGTTGGCAAATGTTGTGTGTGTATCTAAGTGTAAAGATACGTGACTCTTGCCAGACCAGATGAGAGAATAAGATACCTACAGAGTGTGAGTGCAGAAGGAAGGAACTAAAGTGGATCTGCATTGGCATTGAGTGTTGTTACCAGATCATTGTAATACCTGTTGACCTCTAACCACTTCAACAGCTGGAAAATCCCTTAATAGGGTAGCTTTAATCGGCTTGCTATAAAATCCTTTAACAGGGTGACTCAAAATCATTGAGTTCTAAAAATCCTCTAAAAAGGTAACCTTTAACAGGGTTTAACCATTAACCTGGTATGTTAACCATCCCTTAACCAGGTGATCCCTAGCAGGATCGGTTCCTAACAGAACCTATTGTAAAGTCTTTAACAGGACTAGGCTCCTAACAAAGTAGACTTCAAAAGGGTTCAGAGAACAGCTGGTGGGTATTCATCCCCACTGTGGTTTTTCCTGGTTGCGTTTCGATGTGAAAAATATGTGTGTTATGTATTATTCTTTTCATGTGATACTTTGTTATTCTCTATTAAGCGATAAAGCATGTTGAACCACTAAGTCTTTACATTTCTGTTGTAGTATTACTAGTTTATACATATGGGTGAAGTGGAAATAAGATGTTAGATTGTGTGGAAAGTTGACATACCGATTTATGTCTCTCACTGTGCTTAACAGGTAGTAATTTGGTCTAGGCCAATGTTATTGCTTACTAGTCAAAGTGTTGGGTTCTTAGTCAAACCAGTTTAAGGAAAAGTGTTTTTATGAGTACTGATTCACCCCCCCTCTCAGTACTGATTTGGTACTATCTATTCATCATTGATTCATCAATGAACATCATTGTCACAACAAGGATATTGAGGTCGCCATATCTATATCTATATATATAGGGCGAGCGGCTCTCCATATCTATGCCCCTCAATTCCGAATGGTTCCTCTCTAGCTACAGCTATATATAGTTAATAGTTCTAGTCCCCCCCTGATCGGAATACATCTTGATCGGATCAGATCAGATACTTGAGATGAGACCTATGAATTGAAACATCTTCTTCAGAAGAACAAAATGAACCTACCCTATAGGATGTCTACATTGGCTTATTCTTAGAAGGATAAAGATAAAGGAAAGGATCACTCTTTTGGGACAGATAAAGGAAAGGGACATGCTCTTTGTGCTACTACAAGTCATGATTTAGGGAGATGGCTTCTAGATTCATGGGCTTCTCATCATATGGCATCTTCACAGTCTATGTTCTCTTCATTTGAGACTTGCCATATGCCACAGATTTTGATCGACAATCATACATACATGGATGTGATTGGGAAAGGATCTATTTCCAATGGGGATAAATCCTTTAATGATGTGTTGTGTATACACCACTTGACAAAAAATCTTCTTTCCATCTATCAAATCACACATGGGGAAATGAGGAAAATTGTGTAGTTCACACCTGATTCAGTTATAAGTAGAGATTTTAAGACTAGAGTGATCATTGTGAATGGGGTGGTTGATCATGCATCTTAGTTGTACTCCTTTTCACATTTTGGTCCTATTTATGAGGTTGATTCTTCCTATGTTGATGATTCAGATTTTTTAGGAACTTTGGGTACTTAAACTTGGTGATTCTCACATGTGACCCTATTCTTGAGCCTTCCATTCCATCTCCTCCTATTGATATCACACCACGTATTACACCCGATGATACGCATGTTGCGACAGTTTTCCCTTCTTGTGATTTAGTGCAGTAGGATATTTCTTGTCTTGCAAATTTAGTTGATTGGAATGACTAATTGACAAACATTATAGGTTTATTTGTGGAGTCCTACATTGCAAATTTGGGAGACACCATTGATGGCATTCATCTTCTCTTTGATGAAGATGACCGTTCTTCGATTGTTGCAAGGGAACACTCTGACCCTCCTATACATTCTCTTCATGATCATTCTTTAGGGTTGACATGATTGTGGATACTTTTGTACAATATTTGGAGGAGGTATCTTTATCCTTAGAGGATACATGTGAGTCTTTGGATATTGTTCTACATTCTTCTCCACTTGATCTTGAAGTGCCTTTTCCAACAGTGTAGAGTAGTTCACAACCTTTGGAGGGGGTACCTTTTAGCAGCGACATGGGGACACTTGAGAATTTTTAGAGACTTCATTCATCATGAGGTTTTTTCCTACATCTTCCCTTCATTATTTAGGAGACTTCATGGGTACACCTTTTGTTTTGCTTCTTCCCAAGGCGAGGAACATTGTTTGACATCCGTGGAGTAGTTTCTTGGTGCAGGAGCACCCAAGACAAGATTGGCCACCATGAGGCCATAATGAAGATTTATGAGATATTAATTCTATAAGGTTAAAATGACCATTTGATATTTTAAAAATGGATATTAATCCCATTTGCAGTCATCAAACTCATATAATGAGTCATTTTGTAATAAGTTGTCAAAATTGCCGTGTTGGGCAAATAATGTCAAAATGAGTAATGTAATGGGGTCCAATGGGTAGAATAAGTTTTTAATAAGAACTTTAAGTTTCCTAAGGTCTTGTGTGACCATATTAATGTAATAAATTTTATTATAAAGTGTCAAGATGCATAAAGGTTAAAAACTTGTCAATTGACAACTAAAAGTGTCAATTTGACAATTAATTAAAGTTGTAAACACCCAAAAGTGGTTGTATGGGTGGTTAAGAGTTGGTTTTCGGTTTCCATGAAGGGAATAGGTTTAAATATGTTTGTTATGATCCAAAATTTAGAGGTAGAGGGTCATATTTTCTTGCCATTGTAAGAATTTGGGGTTTGGCATTAAAAATACAAGGTTTCCCTTGCAATTTTGGTCTAAAATCTGCACTATATTGGTTTGAAATTCTTCTTCTTTGCTTCATGTTTTATTGGAAAAGGATTTGAAAATGTAGAGGAGTGTTTTTATTGTCATTTGATAATATTATTGAAGGTTTTACATTCAAATCTGATATACTTCTATTGGCTGTCCTAAAATCTGCTGTAGGTGATTGTTTTAGGGGAGTTTTGAGAATCACAATGCAAATGTGACCCATTCCACTTTATGTGGTTGCTTTTTATTATTTAATGGGTCAGGAATAATGTAATATATTTATTTATAACTTTAAATGTGCAAGGAAAAACATAGAGATGAAGAGTTGATACCCTAGGGTAAGAGATTGAGTGAGGAAAAACATGAAAATGGAGGCATGAGTATAGCAGCAAAAGATCTACCTTAAGAAGGTAGTTTTTTTATCCAAGAAAGTGTTAGGGGATGGTAAATTCATGGTAAATACCAAGTTTCAAGATCTGAAAGTTAGTTTTAGGGTTTGAACAAGGGCGCCCTAGTTTTTTAGGCCTAAAAAGGGGGGTTGAGTATCCAACCTATCAAATGAGTGTGTCTTTCCTTGAAACCTAGAAAATATATTGTTTCAAAACATTTTTCAAGACTTTTATTTGGTTTTTATTTATGGTCGTACCATTTGTTGGTACCTGCTTTGGAAAAGAGGGCTAATTGGGCCTGGTTGGTGTGTAGCAGGGTGCTGGTTTGAGTAATTTTTCCAAAAGACCCATAGTTTATTTTTAGATAATGTCATGTAACATCCAAAAGGGTATCCAGATATATAAAAAAAATTCTAGGTGTTTTGGGATTATTTTCAGTAAAGGCTAGATTACCCGTTGAACATGGCTACTAAGGATTGGCCTATTTAGGGACCTGGGTAGGGTTTTGTGAGTAAACCAGTTCATAGGGTGAGTGAATCCTATTGGGTAAAGTGGAATAGGGTATGTAGATACCCTAGGAAGTGCTGGAACAAGTTGGTAATGTTGAGAGTTCTATTTGGGCATCTTGGTGAAGCCTAGTGAAGGAAGGTGAAACAAGAAGAGTTGAGTTTTCAAGAAGAAAGAATGATGAGTTGCAATGTGATTGTGGGAGGTTCCATGATTCTCTGCATCATTTCTTCATTCATCTTTGAGCTTCTACCATTGGTGTAGATTCTACATTAATGGGAGCTACCTAGCTTCTCTTCTTCTCTCATATGGGGGGTACTTTTTCCTCACATTGGGTTTTGTCCTTCTCATAATTCTTTGTATATATTTTTTATCTCTTTTTGGGGGAGGTTTTTTTTTTCCACTAGGCTTTTCTCTCTTTCCTCTCTTTATGGGAGATTGCATTGGTTTGCATGCATTTGCATTTCTACATGGGTACCTAACATGGCCTAGTAGTCGGGACCTATTTTGCATTACTTAGTTGCATTGTAGACTTAAGTGAATTCCCCTAAGTTGCACTTAAGGGGGGGTGTTGGTGTAATTATCTATTCATGTTGGATATTATTACACCTTACTTAAGTTTACTTAGGTACATGCATATCATAGTAGTTTGCATATGAGACACTTTGGTGTTTGTGCCACATTGGCATAGTGTTTTGTAGGAGATTTCTACCTTTTATGGTGTGATCTTGTTATTACTTTATCATATCCACTTATTGTGGGATGAAAATTCCACCTTTGGTGGATGATCCACCTCATGTGGAAATTTTTATTGTTTCTCCTACCTACCACACCTATTTCCTAGCTACCCTTATTTCTCATTGAGCCACATGTCATGTTTGCGTGCTTACATATCCATATAGCCTTGGCTATATAAGCAAGCTCATATTCATTGTATGTAGCTTTTGATGATCCAGTTGATCAGTATTTTCATCTTGATAGAATACAGTTTATTCCTATCATCTATTTTGTCTCTCTATTTTGTACTTTTCATTGAGCTCTTGATCTTGGCAAAATATCACCATAGTGAAGATCAAGAGCCACCTCAAAATATGGAAGATGACCAAACTCTTGAGGTTCAGAGGGAAAATCATGAACGTGAAGAGGACGATGATCCAAATGAGCCCTTGAAACCTACTAATGGGCCTACTGACATTGTGATTTGTAATAAAAGACCTCTTTAGGTGAGGAAAATGATGCAAGGGGATGAAAGTTTTGCATCCCCAAGAGGAAAATTTAGAGAAAGTAAGAGACCTCATAAGTTCTCTAGCTATGTTGCATTGATGAGTCAAATCATTGAATCAGAACCTACCAGTGTTGAGGAATCTACTAGTCAATAGGTTTGGAAAGATGCCATGGCAGAAGAGTATCAATCAATTCTAAAGATTGATGTTTGTGACATTGTACCTAACCCGAAAGGTAAATCTATTATTTCTTCTAAATGTCTCTTTAAGATCAAACATGCTGCTGATGGTAGTATTGAAAAATACAAGGCTAGGTTTGTGGCTAGAGGATTCTCTTAGTAGGAGGGAATTGACTATGAGGAAACCTTTCCTCTAATTACCCGATATAGTTCAGTTAGGACCATCATTGCTATTGCAACATCTAAAGGATGGAAGATTCACCAAATGGATGTTAAAATGGCTTTTTTAAGTGGTGTAATCGAGGAAGAAGTATATATTGAGCAACCTGAAGGATTTGTGGTACATGGGAAGGAGTCTCATGTTTGCAAGTTGAAAAAGGCATTGTATGGCCTTAAGCAGGCTCCATGTGCTTGGTATGAAAGGATTGATCATTACCTTATATGCTTGGGTTTCTCCAAGAATGATGCAAATTCAAACTTGTACTTCAAGGTAATTAATGGGTAAATATTAATCCTAATTATTTATGTTGATGACTAACTTATCATTGGAGAAGATCATCTTATTATCAAATGCAAGAAGGAGTTAGCTTCTGAATTTGAGATGAAGGATATTGGTTTATTTCACTACTTCCTTGGGTTATAAGTTTGATAGAAATATGATGGGATCATTCTGAGTTAGGTGAATTATACCATTGACATTCCGAAGAGATTTGGTATGTTTGATTGTAAATCTATGTCCACTCCTATGTAGACCAACATGCATAAGTTAAGAGAGGCTACATCTATTTCGGATTTGGTCGATTCTACACTATATAGGTAGATGATTGGATCCTTGACGTACCTAGTCAATACTAGATGAGATATTTGCTATGCAGTGAGTGCACTTACCCAGTTTATGTGTGAACCAAAGAAAATACATCTAGTTGTAGAAAAACAGATTTTTGAGATACATGTATGACACAGTTGGATATGGCCTGAGATATTCTTTTGATGTGGACTTGAAGCTGCATGAATACACTAATTCTGATTGGGTAGGGTGTGTCACTGATCAGAAGAGAACCTCTGGTTGTTGTTTTAGATTGGATTCTACCATGGTTTCTTGGTGCAACAAGAAACAATCTTCCATGGAACTAAGCTCTATATAAGTGGAGTATATTGCAACATGTGTGGGAGCACAGGAAGTAGTGTGGCTTCAGAAGCTTCTTTGGAGATTGTTTGGGCAATCCTTATAGCCTACAATTATCCATTGCGATCATCATAGTTGTGTAAAACTCTCTGTCAATGTCATGTTTCATGACACAAAAAAGCATGTGGAGGTCAAGTATCACTATTTTAGAGATATGGTGGAAAGTAATGCTATTCAGTTGAGATACATTAGCACTAATGAGCAAATGACAAACATTCTCACCAAGCCTCTCTATAGGTTAAAGTTTGTGCACTTTTGAGATAAGCTTGGTATGGTGGAGAATGAAGCCCTAGCTGAGATTGAGTCTCAACATCATTGATCTATTTATATTTCATACTAATGCATTTTCTCTTTGAGAGAGAAGTTTAAAGTGTAAGCTCTTGTTAATACATTTCTCTTTGAGAGAGATTTGAGGTGAAAGCCCTTATTTCCACCCTGTAGGATGAGCCATGGTGAATCCACTCTCTAGGATGAGTTATGGTGGATGTCATGTGTGTGACACCATGAAAGCATCACATGAGAGTCTATGATAATTTTCTTGTACTTGTGTGTTCACCCTCTAGGATGAGCCATGGTGAATATCATTATGAGGTGGTGATCTCACAACAATGAACACTTGTGCATTTTACCATAATTGTGAGGTGACAATCTCACAACAATGGTTGATATCATGGTGAGGTGATATATATTCTTACACCATCCATGGCAGAAGCCATGATGGTTGATATCCCTATGAGGTGATATCTTTCCTTTCCACATATAGGAGTAGCCATTGTGGGCAAACATCATGATGAGGTGATATGTTATCATGATAAGATGATAATCTTCTTTCATACACATGAGTGTTGTCATTGTGTTAGTCATCACAATGAGGTGATGTGACTTGTAGACATCTAGAAGGATTCCTCCCTAGCTAAGAGGAAGTGTTGATGATATAGCATCAGTAGTAATTCTATAGGCCATTTATCTGAGACCAAATATGTGAATGGACTATCGGCCTTACATATTTGGTGTTTCAATTATTTGTATTTAGCCATACTTTATACCTTAGACGATTTCTTATGCATAATTAATAAGAAAATTAATGTTATTATAAATCGATGTTTATAAACGATTAGGCAATTATTATTAATGTTTTTTTGGTCCACCAACTTATTATTGGAAGGGTGAGACACATTATGTATAGTCTATCTCTCTTAAAAGAGTCGACTCTTGGAGATCATCTCCTATCGGTGGATATATATGAAATGCATTCTCCTCTTCATCGAAAAGGAATCTAAATAGTTCAAGTTCATTGACTAAAACAAATGAACATATATATATCGGGTAAACACTTAAGAAGATGGAATATTCACAATCTCAGATCGATATCTTCCAAAGTGGAAGTTGCCATCAGCAGATTAACTATTCTATCATAGCAGATCAATATCCTTTAGCAGATTGAGTTCACACCATCAACAGATTGCATTCCTTCATTTGCAGATTGTACATAAAATATATAAGATTCAATATTATATTCCATCCATTGGTAGTTCAAATAACGTATAGCAGTTCGGGTTGCATACACTGAAATCTAGAGTGAATCATTTTAATAGTCTCAAAGTGTGAAGTGAATGTATAAAGACATCTTGTTATTAATCTGATTTAAAAAAATAAAATATAAGTGCATGGTATGGTCCTAAAAAGGTTACTTTCAAACTATAGGTTTTAGAAATTCCTATTCAAAATTAATTTCTATCATCTCGGTAGTAAAATAAATTACATATTTGGAAACTATAGTTTGAGCACTCAATTTTCTATTACTAACTTTTTTCAATATTCATTCTTTAAGTGATTCAAAATTTTTGGTCAAATACGATGAATTCTGAAAAATAGGGAAAATAGTTCCACTTTTTGGCCAGAAAGTGGATTGAACTTCTTGCATGAACCTAAGGATATAATCATCCCAAGAAGTAAACACAAAATCCAACTTTTTTATTTTTTGTGGTATAAGCCTTGGCTATCTTTGAAAGAGATGTCTCAATTTGGTATAAAATTGACTCCACCTTGTTGATTTATTTCATAAAATTTCTTTCAATCCTTTCCCACCCCAGGTTCCAAATTACAATAGCTAGAGAGACTTCCTAAATTATAGAAAATAAAGATTCATTATATAGTTATGACCAAAATTCAAACACCAATGAAAGCTCCGACTAAAGAGAATCATACCAATTACGTTTGTTGCAAAGTCATGACCAACATTCATAATAAAATTCACAATTAAGAAGTGATCTTTAGTTTCTACTTCCTTCACACATAGGACACAACAAAATATCTATAAGTTTCCCAAAGAAACCAGGCTATCATTGCTAAGGATTTTTCCACTATGAGCTAACCATGTTAATGTTGCTACTTTTGAAAGCACAACATCTGACCAATAGAAAGAAAAGCATCTTTTGGATGTTATCCTTGTTTTACTAAGCATTCACCTATTTGGGAAGCGGTCTAAATCAATCTATCTTCAATACCTTTGAAACAAATTCTTCTCTTTTTAAATTCTTTTTGTAATACCTCTTTCTGATAGTTTGAAATTGATAATATTGAGAAATCCTTCCATTGAGCTTGAACATTTCCCCAACTATAGAGATAGAGAATTATTTGGGAAACTTTGATCCCCATTGAGTTTTCAAAAACTTCTTAATATCCTCCATATCGTGTATATTATTAAATGGAGGAAGTTCATTCCATGAATATTCCTAAAAATATGCCTTTTCCCATCATTAATTATCCATGAAAGATATGGTAAAAAATACTTTCTACAATTTTCAATGAAGTTCCACATTTGAGATTCATCAAGAAGTTTTAATAGTGTGAAAATTATTTTTGACTGCTCTAAATCAAGATATTTGGCTATTAAAATTGAACATTTGAGATCTTATTTTCCATCCATAAAACTGTGTTCTCATTTCCTTTCATATTAACTATAAATTAACTAGAACCTACAACAAATTAATAACAAATACTTTTAATTATCAATTATGATGTATTAAATCACATGATCCTTTCAAAAGATTAGATCATATATATCAAGCATATCAATAGTGACACAAACATATGCACATGGATAAGTAACAAACAAGAGTATATCATACAATAAATACAATCTATGTACCACCAATATATGATATAGGCCTCTAAATAATTATCACAAATTAATGTAAATTTATAGGTATGTAATCTACTATTGGTTAAAAGATTTATATTCTAGACATTCTGATTCATTGACTTTTGCACGCCCATAGAAAAAGACAAAAATACACCAACAGTTGGATAACTTCTTAAACAGTTAACCTTTGTATACAGGTACAACTCCCCAGGAATGATTTTCAATTAGCTTAAATTATGATAATTCACATCCACACTTTTTACCAGAAAGTATTAAAGGCATTTAAGCATTCATATGTCAACACAAAATTAACACTGCAATATTTTTAAGTGCAGATTTATTCTTGAAGCTCACGGGCTTTCATTCTTCTAATCTGCAAAATAGACAATTTTGAAAAAAAAGGTTTTCTTTTCAGACATTCATATACACTGCATTTGAAAGATTGCAAATTCCACAATTGAATCAAATCCTCAAAGAGACTCACATTGCAATTCATAAACAGACAGTTTTATAAAATGGAAAATGATACAACTTTATTCACAGACAAAATTGCCTTTCTTTTTCAGAGTACATAATATTGATAAAAAGGAAGATAAAGCTAATATGTTCTATCTTAACCAGAAATTCTCAGACCTTTAACAAGGATTGTAATTAAGTACATATAGCCCCTAGGCTATGATAGTTTGTTACATTTGAACTAGAGTAAAAGATTAACTCTTCACGAAAGTTAAAGAAGTTTATCTTAAAAACTGAAAAAACAAGAACTAAACATGGAAAGAGGCATAAGTCCCGAGCAATAGTGATATTGCTGTTATTTGTTGATATTATCTTGTAAATGGTAGGATAAGCTTTGTGAAGGAAATTGTAAACTGGTATGTAAGTTTGTGAGTTGAACTAGTAACCGGTAAAAGGTTAAACCCTATCTATTTGATATAACTAGTAAACCCTACCTGTTGTTTTTGTTAAACCCTAACCGATTAAGGTTGTTGAATTGATTATGTTGGTTTATGATATAATGATGAGCGGTAATGAAGGTGACACGTATGGTCATTGTATGAAAACAATTTCAAGATTTTTTTGGCACGCTGTTGTCTAGGGAATGTAGAAAAGTGTATTGCATCTAATGCAAAGCACGTGATGATTTACAAAGATCGAAAAGGTGATCAAAGAGAGGTCAAGGCTTTCTTGATTAATGTGCAAGAGATTCCTATGTAATTCAACGGTCATACTTGAACTGATTTTTTTTAATCTCGATGAGAATTAAGTTTTTGTTGTGTTGCTGACCTAATTGATTTTCTTATAAGGTTGATGAAGTTGTTTTGTTGAAGGTGTTGGCGCAGATCAGTTGAGTGTGTGGTTGTCGAACCGGATGATATGTTTGCAATCTGAGTAAAGGTAGATGGAAGCTTAAAAAGGATTTGATCAAGCAAGTGTAGTGCTATTTAGATAGATTAAGCAAACTCTTATTGTTTTCTAACAGTTATAGCATATCTGAAATCCCCTAACCGGGTAAGCTCTAACAAGCTTGGTTACTTTTTAAATCCTCTAACAAGGTGATCCATTAGCTTGGATTTTCAAATCCTCTACCGAGGTTACTCCTAATAGGGTATTTCTTCTAACAAGGCATTTGTAGTCAATCCCTTAATCGGGTGATTCTTAATAGGATCAGTTCTTAACAGGACTTTTGTAAAGCTTTAACATGCTTGGCTCCTAATAGGGCAAACTTCAAAAGAGTTCAGATAGTTATCTTGTGAGTCTCATCTCACCGTGGTTTTTCCCATTTGGGTTTCCACGTCAAAAATATTTGTGTCATGTGGTGAATGTTTTTGTGGTTATGATTTTATGGTTCATTTGATTAACTAATTAACTATTCTGATAAGTTATAATAACCATAAGCATTGAGAAATGAAGTCTGTTGACATATGATAAAGCATTTGGATGTTTATAAGTTTGATGTTGTTTACTGTTAAGTTGTTGTAAGAGTAAACTGGTTTATCTTATGAGCTTTTATCTTGACAACACTATTTCATTGATCAATTTACTCTATGTGATTAAAATTGAGATTGGGAAAGTTTGTATCATTTTTTCTATTTACTGATTCACCCCCCCTCTCAATAATTTAACGGATACTTATTCTTTCATCATACCATCAAGGAGAAGTTAAGAATAAGCTGATAATGTGGAAGACCGATATGCAAAATTCGTTGCTTCCACACTTCTTTCTTTTTGCTTACCTGCACAACGTTACCCTTATGCATCTCAAGATGATCGATGCAAACCACTAACATGGATTCAATTCTTACAATCTTTGACAAATCCTCTATTTTCAAGGACTTTGCTTCTTGGATTTTTTGTACTCAATCTTTGAAAGCTTGGACCATATCAGATGAGTCCTCAAGCATCTTCTTATCCTCTTTTAGAAGTTGAAGGTCTATGCATTTCATGTCTTTTTGCATAGTATTAGTCAGTTCTTTTAATTCCTTTGGAAGCTTGATTGATTCCTCATGCCCTTGCTCAATAATCTAATTTCTCCACTCATTATTCTCTTTACACATGAAAAGTACATTTTCATCAAGACCATGAGTCGACTTTTCTGCTAAGAAATTTATTACTCCATACGTCTATGTATCCCTCATTTTCTTCAATACAACCACCCACTTGCTTTTCTCCTTTTTCCAAGTGACTATTTCCATTTACAATTGTTTACTTACAGACTATTCATTTTGAAACACCTTGACCAGATCAGAAATGTAGCTAGTTCCTTGTTGGGCAATCGATTCCAGCCATTCGCTGAAGACATCTACAACCATTCGGCTTCTTTGAACTAGATCAAGCAGTCTCTGGTTCATTGGAGATCTTGGATCAAATGACAAGGGAAACTGATCAAGAATTCCCTCATCTTTCCATGTTCTGGTGATAATTATTTTAGTGGAGGTCTCCAAGTGCTTAGCATCCGCAACTCAAGAGATCAACCTTAGGTCAACCTTTTCAATGACAAATGCCTTCTCAGTGACATTCTCTGCATCTTTGTTTGTTGGGGGTCTAGATACCTCTGCAATCCAATTTCCTATTTGTTCATCCACATCAATCATCACTTCAGTCTTTAGCCTTTTGGATTTTGATGTTCGTCCCAAACATTTACTAACAGTGTCCTCCATTGGGATTGAGATTGGAATTACATTCCTTTTCTTTGTGAGCAAAACACTTAACCATTTGGGAAAAATGGATGTTTACCTTGGTGGTGGTGATTACTAATTAGCAGTGACAACAACCATGGTATTCATAGAATCCTCAGGTTCTTGCACTTATTTTCCTTTAACAGTTGCACCTATAATGAGATGGTCCTGCATCTTAGCATCTATTGCTCCTTGAGTTTCTTCCTCAAAATCCAAGTCTACTACAAGTGAACTTGCAAGGATTTTATGACTGCTTTTCCTGCTATGGGATCTGGTGACATGAGCAGAGGCGGAACCCAGAGAAGATTCTCCTAAATTTACAATTTTGGTTTTCTTTGTTTTCTATTTCTCATTACCTGCAATATCAATAACAATGTCATAAGGAGAAAGAGATGGTTGAGAATTTTCATGAGTTCCACCAATTTTTCTAATCTTAGGTGCGGATAGGGGTTGTCCAAAATGATGATCTTTCAACCATCTTTTTGGTTGTCTGATCACATTGAAGGTTTTGGCCTGAATATTATCATCCCCTTTCCTATCCCAATCAACCTCTGGAATAGGATGCCCCTGTATCCTCTTGTCAAACTAAGGACCAATAAATTTCTCACCTTCATGTTCTTGGACATCAGAAACATTCATGGACAAACACATGGTCACAATTCATTGAACCGCGAACCTTGACCACAATCTTCTTCTAATTTCAAATTCGTCACCATAGTTTTCCTAGTAATCTTCCAGCTGAGGTTCATGACAAAAACCATTATAAAAATTTAAGTTCTCTATAGGAAACCTTCGACTATCAAATTTATATCTATCAATATGTAACTATAGATTGAACTTCTTGAAATCAATCTAAAGGCTCAAGGTATCTGAAATTGATCTACAACTATAGTATCCAAGCTCTACTATAAAGACCTCCCAAGACTTTCCTGCACTTGTTTTATCAATATAAGCTATCTTTCAGCTGACTTCAATTAAAACATAGCTATCCAAAGCATATCTAGGTAATCTAAAAGGTTCACCCTGAAAACTGCCAACTCTAATATATGTAAATTGAGAAAATTGGATAAAGAAACTACAATAAATTCCATTGGTTCTGTCGACAATCTCCTGTTTGTATCACCTTGCAACTCATGAAATAATCTTCCTGCAAAAATGTCATTCCATCTCATGAACTTTTTTACATATCTCTTCTCCTACAGGTGAGGATAGTATTCATATACTCTTATTCCATCAATCCAAGGTTCATGATATAAGACATTCCAATCTCGGGTGCAAGCAATCATATAAAACAAATAGGAAGACATATAAAAACCACTTATTCCCACAAATTTATTTAAACTCTCATGCAATCTCTGGGCAATAACTTGTCCCCAATACAGGTAGGTGCTTTTATTCAACATGACTTGGATGTAGAAATACATCCAGTCTTCCATATAAAAGGAATGAGAATTTCCTTTAAATCTATCCAATAGAACAACAATGTCCCATAATTTTGTTATGAAGTGCTCTGTGGTAAGTGGCCTTCGTAATCTGGAACCTCCCTTTTTAATCTTCAATAACCAGTTCCTGGAAATCACACTTTATAGGTGCTCTTCTTCTCAACAAAGGAGGAGTATGAAGTGCCAATAGTCTAGACTTCATATGGTTCCTTATGAGGAATGCTCATATCTACCATTACAGTCTCCCTGTCTATCTTCAATAATATTTCGCCATATACCTCCCTGATACACCTATGCTCTGTTTCATACCCATTCATACATTCCAAAAATAGCTCTAGGCATGGTGAAATGACGAGAAATGTAGCAACCTCAACCAAACCACTTTGCACAATCTTCTCCATCATAGAATTTTGGGTTGGATTCTTAACCCTCTCAAGAAAATAAAAGAGGTCTTCCTATGATAATGAAGTGTCCCCCATCTCTTGGAGCGAACTAACTAAGAAATAAGTGCAATCCAATTTTGGCAGAGTTGACCTCATAATGGTCCCTCTCATTTTAATCAAACAATTTCAGGAATGAAATGAATTCTTCTACACAAGAAAGGGAATGAACAACAACTAGCTTCCAGAACAAGTAAATATAGTAGAAGAGAGAATGATTGAAACTAACCTGATCTCAATAGTAAATTTTTAGTAACATTTTGAATGCAGATACAATACCTCCAATTTTCCTTGCTTGCATGACTACTGAGAAGGTACTAGAAAAAATGCAAGCTTTTTGTAACAAAAATGGACAAAATCACACTTAGATCCTAGCTAGTTGTACTAATTAAGTAAGATCATGTTAGTTGACACCTCATTTGATGTATAACCAGCATGCATTTAATTTCAGGTCATTCCATCACATAACACATAGATTACCATGTTTTCTTGCCATAATTAGAACCTAACATTTCGAACTTCCCATAGTATTAGATTCTTTCCCGCTGCCATTTTCCCTCCATGATGCACATGCCATTTTCTTAATGAAGCCTCAGACTATGAATTTTGAACTTTGAACCTTGAACCAAGAACTGAAAAGTTCAAAGGTTCAAGTCCAATATTGAGAAATAACATAGAGAAGCTAACCTATGGGTGTGATAGGTAGATACAAAGGCTGCATACTCTGAAGGAAGCTTGTCCAACAAGTTATAAACCAATTGAGCATCCTTTTTGTCAATTTCACAATCCTTTAGCTTTTCTCTTAGCTTAGTTGCTTTTGTGACATAATCTTTGAATGTATCAAAATCCTTGGGATCCAAAGTTGTGAGTTCACTATCAATCTTGTAGCCCTTAATCTCATCAACTTGACCATACAATTTCTTTAAAATATCTCAAGCCTCTTTAATTGTTGTAGACTTATCAATGTGAAAAATAAGGTCATCTGATACATACTTTCTAAGAGTTCCAAGTGCCATAACATTCTTAGTGAACCGGTATGAGGACATAATGACATTGTATGTTATCATTGATGTCAATATGATGAAGAACCAATATAACATTGTGAACCGGCATTTGTGCCAAAGAAGTGGTGTGCTTGTTCATGATGAACTAACATATAGTAATGGGAACTGGCATATGGAAGTATTGTATGACTACCGATTGGTAGTCTCAACTTTAGGGTTTTCGGTTGATGTGCTTCAAGCCTGTGTGGCTCAACCGATGATATTGTGTGATGACTTAGTATTGTAAAGAAGAACATATCATGTTGCCATGCAAGCCTATGTGCATAAACAATCTTGCATGAGGGAGATTGTTCCTATTGACCTCAGGAATGTGCGAAGTCTGTAAAATGGTGATAACATGTGATGGATTATCAGCCGCCATAAAATTGGTAGAAATGGACAATGGAGAATGTCTTGAGTGTGGATCAAGATCTGTTGCATTTAATGTAGTGTGCTCAATGATCAAGATTGAACCATTTGAATTCCTTAACCTAACAGGTTTAGGGTTTAGGGTTTATGCTACCGACCTATCTGTTTTCCTATAAAGTCAATGTTGTGTCTCTTTCTGAGGTTGTTGGCAAAATTTGTGTGTGTGTATCCAAGAAAAGGGATACCTGATTCTTGCTAGAGCAAAAGGAGAGAAGTGATACCTGCAGAGTGTAACTAGAGAAGGTGAAGAGGAGCCTAAGTGGATCTCCATTGGCATTGAGTGTTGTTACCAGATCATTGTAATACCTATTGATCTCTAACCACCTCAATAGTTGGAAAATCCCTTAACAGGGTAGCCTTAACCGACTTGCTGAAAATCCTTTAGCTATTGAGTTCAAAATCCTTTAGCTATTGAGTTCTTGAAATCCTCTAACAAGGTAACCTTTAATAGGGTTTAACCCTTAACTGGGTATTGTAGCCATCCCTTAACCGGGTGATCTCTAACAGGATCGGTTCCTTGTAGAACCTTTTGTAATGTCTCTAACCAGACAAGGATCCTAACAGAGCGAACTTATAAAAAGGTCAAAAACAACTTGTCAATATTCATCCCCACCATGGTTTTTTTCCTAGTTGGGTTTCCACATGAAAAATATGTGTTTCATGTGTGATTCTTTTATCTTATGATGCTTTGATATTGTCTGTCAAGCATATGATGGTTTTGTGTTTTATGCTTGTCAATAAAATATGTTGAACTAGCTGTTATTATGATCTGATGATAGATTACCTATTTATGCATAAGGGTGAAATGGTAGTGTAGTCTCAAGTTGAGTGAAAAGATAAGTGAGTAACCGATTAATGCTTGTCTCAGACATTCTTAGCTTTATTGATTGCACTCTATTCCAAACCGGTGTCACTGTCTGCCAGTCATTTGAAGTGTCTGTTGTCAAACCGGTTTTGGACTGTTTTTTTGTCTGTACTGATTCACCCCCCCCTCTCAGTACTAGTTTAATACTATTCGTTCATCATTAAGTTATCAATTTGTATCAGAGCATTCTCTAGGTTCTCTATGCTATAAGCTTAACCGCTTGAGGTAAAGATCCTAGTCTAATGATGAAGAGGGAAGGTTCAAAGTTTAACAGAGAAAATTTCAATATATGGAAAGACAAAATGAAGATATTCACCAGAAGCATGGGTGCTCAACACTGGAGATATGTTGAGACTGTCTATGTTTCTCCTACCGGTACCCTTACCGATGACCAAAAGAGAGAGATGCAGGAGAATGGGCAAGTCATGGAAGCCCTAATCAGTATTTTATCTGGCATTGAGTTTATTGATGTTCAGGATAAGGTAAATCCCAAAGAGGTATTGGACACTCTTGAAAATATCTATGGCAGTGATGAGCATGTAAAACAGGCTACGGAAGAAAGCCTTAGAGGAAAGTTTGAAGATATGTGGATGGTTGAAGGTGAGACCATTCAACAATATGGAATAAGGACCAAAACCATTGTTGGAGATATCAAGAGTGGAGGTGGTAAAATAGAAGATGCCATTGTTGTAAGCAAAGTCCTGAGATCCCTATTGCCGGTCTATGCAATAAGGGTTGCTGCTATTCAGGAGCTGAGATCAATAGACAAGACTAAGGTATCCTTAGACTCCATCATAGAAAAGTTGACATCCTATGAGCTCAATAGTTTTGATGGCAGTGTTCAAAAGACTGAATCAGCTTTTAAAGCTTCTGCTATACCATCCAGAAAAGGAAAAGAAGCTAGCACTAGTGGTGAACCAAGACAGAATAGAGAAATGGATGATGAGGAGATTTTGATGGAATTTGAAGCTGGAAAGGACATATTGTTGTAAATTGTCCTAATGGCGACAACAAGAACAAACTGGAAAGGTTCAAGAAATTCAAAGGAGGAAACTGGAGAAACTATTTTGTGGCAGTTGATGAAGGTGTCACAGATGAAGAATCAGAGGATGAAGAAAATGAAGATATTGTGTTTGTTGCTATCAAGGAAGATGTGTCAGACAAGAAGGCTCTTTTCTCTTGGTTTGATAATTCCAATGAGTGGATCATTGACAGTGGTTGTTCTCACCATATGACTGGTGACTAGAGCAAGTTTCTATCCTTGGAGGAGTATGATGGTGGTGTGGTTCACTTTGGCAATGATGCACCATGAATGGTAAAAGGTAGAGGGTCCATCTCTCTAAATGGAAAGAGTAGTGCTGACAATGTGTATTGGGTTGATGGTCTCAGACACAACCTTTTGAGTGTTGCCCAACTGAATGACAGTGGCCTCACTCTGAAATTCAAGAATGGAATTTGTAGAATCAAAGGAAAGAATGGTGAATTGGTGGCCACTGACATGCAGACCAAAGGTAACCTATTTCATCTGAATGCAATATAAGTACATGTCTTATGAAAAAATTTGATGATAGCTAGATATGGCATAGGAGACTCTGCCATGTAAACTTTGATAACATTGTGAAAGCTAGTAAGATCAAGGTAGTTAGAGGATTGTCGGTGCTAGGCAAACCAGATAATACCTTGTGTAGAGAGTGTCAATTGGCAAAAATGTCTTCCTCAACCTTTAAAGGTAAATCTTTCACTACTGATAACTTGCTTGATCTTGTGCATACTGATTTGTGTGGTCCCATGAAAACTAGAAGTGTGCAGGGTGATAGGTACTTCATGATTCTCACTGATGAATGCTCAAGAATGATGTGGGTCACATTCTTGAAAGACAAGTCTGAAGCCTTTGTAAAGTTCAAAGCTTTCAGAGCTTTAGTGGAGAAGGAAAGCGGTAAAAGGATCAAGTGCCTAAGAACTAATCAAGGAGGGGAATTCACTTCCGGTGAATTCAACAAGTACTGTGAAGAACATGGCATCAAGAGGCAATTGTCTGCCCACCGGACTCCATAGTAGAATGGCCTAGCAGAAACGAATAACTAGACTGTGGTTGAAGCAGCTAGAACCATGTTGATTCAAGGAAAGGTTGCTCACACCTTTTGGGGAGAAGTGGTGAGCACTGCAGTCTACATAATGAACCGGGTACTCATCAAGAAAGGTAAGGAGAAAACTCCTTATGAGTATTGGACTGGTAAGACACCTGTGGTTAGCTACTTTAGAGTGTTTGGTAGCAAATGTTACATCAAGAGGAGTGAACACCATAGAAAATTTGATGCGAAATGTGATGAGGGAATATTCCTTGGATATTCCACCAAGAGAAAAGCTCTCAAGTGTTTCGACAATAGGACTCAGACAATTATGGAAAGCATCAATGTAAGAGTTGATGAAACCTCTGAGAAAACTGAGGAAACCAGCAGTGAGCAAGCAGTAAATGAATCAGTTGCAACCTTCTAGGAACCGGTTATCAGTCAACCGAGTACCAGTAATAGTGTTCCTACACTGGAAAATGTAGATGCTGATACTGATGGAGATGAGGATGAAGAACCAAAGCAAGAGGAATCCATCAAGACCATTCCTTGGTATGTCAAGCTAAATCATGATCCTAATCAGATCATAGGAGATAAGGATGTAGGAATCCTTACAATAAGAAAGGTCAAAGAAAACTCATGTATGATCTCTGAATTTGAGCCTAAATCATTTAATGAGGCACATAAAGATGAAGACTGGATCAAGGCAATGGAAGAGGAACTTGACCAGATAGAGAAAAATGGTACATGGTCTTTGGTACCTAGATCAGAGCATAAAAATGTCATTGGTACCAAACAGGTCTTTAGAAATAAGCTGAATGAGGATGGCACAGTGATTAGAAACAAAGCCAGATTGGTATGCAAAGGATATGCTCAAGAAGAAGGAGAAGACAATGGAGAAACCTTTGCTCCTGTAGCCAGATTGGAAGGAGTTTGTATGCTTCTTGCATATGCAGCTTTTAAACGTTTGAAAGTATATCAAATGGATGTAAAATCTGCATTTCTAAATGGTGTACTTGAAGAGGAGGTGTATATAGAGCAACCAAATGGGTTTGCCCTATCTAAAGAGAGTGACATGGTATGTAGGCTACATAAAGCTTTATATGGGCTAAAGCAGGCACCTAGAGCATGGTATGAATGCCTGCATTCCCATCTTGTGAAGATTGGATTTGAGAGAACAAGTCAAGATAGCAATATCTACTTGAAGTCTAAAGGAGATCAGATCCTGATCTGTGAGGTATTTGCTGATGACATTATCTTTGGTGGAGATGATAGATGAGTCATGAATTTGTAGATGAGATGAAGAAAGAGTTTGAGAGGTCACTCATAGGGGAGATTAAGTTCTTCATTGGACTGTAGATCCAGCAGATGAAGGATGGAATCTTTATAACTCAGTTAGTATGTCAAAGAGGTGTTGAAGACATTTGGCATGGAAGATAGCAAACCAGTTGGTACACCGATGGTGACCGGTTTTAAACTATCCAAAGAGGATGACTCTGCATTGGTTGATGAGAAGGATTACCAATCAATGATTGGTAAGTTGCATTATGTAGTGCATAGTAGACCGGATATTGCACATGTAGTTGGCATTACTAGAAGATTCTAGAAATGTCCAAGAGAATCCCACTTGGTTGCAGTCAAGTGGATTATTAGGTATCTGAAAGGAACTATTGACTATGGGTTATGGTATCCATACAATAATGATTTTAACCTAAAAGTGTTCATAGATGTTGATTGGGTTGGTAATGTAGATGACCAAAAGAGAACAATCGGTGGTGCATTCTTCCTTGGTGGTAGATTGGTCTCATGGATGAGTAAAAAGTAGAGTTGTATCTCTCAGTCTATAGTGGAAGTGGAGTATGTTGCAGCTTTCATGAATTGCACTCAGACAAATTGGATGAAGCATGTATTGAATGGCTTCAAAGTTCCTGTATCTGAACCGGTAAGTATATTTTGTGACAACACTAGTGCAATTAATATCTCCAAGAATCCAGTTTTACATTCTAGAACCAAGCACTTTGAGCTTAAGTATCATTTCTTGAGGGAAAAGGTTTAGAACAAAGAGATTGCACTAGAGCATGTTTCCAGTAAGGAGCAGTTAGCAGACATATTCACCAAGCCTCTCTCAAAGACTACATTCATATACTTAAGAGGTGAATTAGGGGTACTGCCCCTTCAGGAGGTGAACTAAAAGCATATGCTCCACATCAGGTAGGTATTGCATAGTCAAATTTATTTTGGATTGATGTGTTGAAGGATGCTACTCCTCAGGGGGAGCAGCATAATGGAACAGGGTAGCTTGTGCCTCCACTTTGGCATTGTTGTCAAAGGGGGAGAAGATGTGAAGTGGAGAAGATATCTGTAGAAATTGGGGGAGAAGATGTGAAGCGGACAAATATCTTTGTATATTTCCATCAATGCCAAAGAGGGAGATTGTTTGCATTATGTGAACCGGTATGAGGACATAATGACATTGTACGATGTCATTGATGTCAATATGATGAAGAACCGATATAACACTGTGAACCAGCATTTGTGCCAAAGTGAAGCGGTGTGCTTATTCATGATAAACTGACATATAGTTATGGGAACTAGCATATGGAAGTATTGTATGACTACCAGTTGGTAGTCTCAACTTTAGGGTTTCTAGTTGATGTGCTTCAAGCCTGTGTGGCTCAACCAATGATATTGTGTGATGAGTTAGCATTGTAAAGAAGAACATATCATGTTGCCACACAAGCCTGTGTGCATGAAGGATCTTGCATGAGGGAGATTGTTCCTATCTACCTCGGGAATGTGCGAAGTCTGTAAAACAGTGATAACATGTGATGGGTTATCAACTGCCATAAAATTGGTGGAAATGGATGATGGAGAATGTCTTGAGTGTGGATCAAGATCTACTGCATTTAATGTAGTGTGATCAATGGTCAGGATTGAACCATTTGAATTCCTTAACCTAAAAGGTTTAGGGTTTAGGGTTTATGCTACCGACCTATCTGTTTTCCTATAAAGTCGATGTTGCATCTCTCTCTGAGGTTGTTGGAAAAATTTGTGTGTGTGTATCTAAGAGAAGGGATACGCGATTCTTACAAGACCAAAAGGAGAGAAGTGATACCTGCAGAGTGTAAGTGCAGAAGGTGATGAGGAGCCTAAGCGGATCTGCATTGGCATTGAGTGATGTTACCAGATCATTGTAATACCTATTGATCTCTAACCACCTCAACAGTTGGAAAATCCCTTAACAGGGTAGCCTTAACTGGCTTGCTGAAAATCCTTTAACAGGGTAAGTCAGAGCTACTAAGTTCGGAATCCTTTAGCTATTGAGTTCTTGAAATCCTCTAACAAGGTAACCTTAAACAGGGTTTAACCCTTAACCAGGTATTGTAGCCAACCCTTAACCGGGTGATCTCTAATAGGATCGGTTCCTAGCAGAACCTTTTGTAATGTCTCTAACCAGACAAGGCTCCTAATAGAGCAGACTAATAAGGAGTTCAAAAATAGCTTGTGGGTATTCATCCCCACTGTGGTTTTTTTCCCAGTTGGGTTTCTACGTGAAAAATATGTGTGTCATGTGTGATGCTTTTATCTTGTGATGCTTTGCTATTGTCTGTCAAGCATATGATGGTTTTGTGTTTTATGCCTATCAATAAAACATGTTGAACTATCTATTATTATGATCTGATGATAGATTACCTGTTTATGCATAAGGGTGAAATGGTAGTGTAGTCTTGAGTTGAGTAAAAAGCTAAGTGAGTAACCGGTTAATGCTTGTCTCAGACATTCTTAGCTTTACTAGTTGCACTTTTTTTCAAACCAGTGTCACTGTCTGCCAGTCATTTGAAGTATCTACTATCAAACTGGTTTTGGACTATATTTTTGTCTGTACTGATTCACCCGCCCCCGCTCAGTATTGGTTTGGTACTATTCATTCATCATTAAGTTATCAGATTCTGGCTTAAGGACACAATGGTTTGTTTAGTGTCTAACTATTCTATTTGGAATTACATAATGGAAGTCTTCCTATCCTCTGTAGGGTTTGATGTATGGATGTCAGTTATCAATGGTCTCCCTAAGAATTTCAGTCCTCCCATCGGATCTCAAGAAGAACTAAGTTTCTTGTAATGTCTCCTCACAAGTGGATAAATGTAGATCTGTAAAGAATCTATGGGATAGACTAAGGAAGTTCTATAGAGATTAACCCTTCACTACTGGATCAGTGTGTGGAAGTGAGAAGAACAATGTCATAGAAACATGTGCAGATGATGAAGGCAGATCCACTAGCAGTCGCAACATTGATGAAGCAAGAACCCATCTCCTCATGGCTCAAGGACCTGAATTTGAGGTACACACATCTAAACATAATAAGTCAAATGGATCCCACCAATATGATGTGTTTAGCAGTGATGATGAGGAAGAAAGTGACAAGGCAGATAGATCTAGCCATAAAGATCTATTTGATTATGAAGGATAAGAAGAAGGAGATGCAGAAGTAGATCTTGAGTGTGAATTGGTATGTTCTGTAAAAGAGCTTCAAAATGTCATAAATGATTTTAAGATCTACAAAAGATCAGTTCATGAAGACTGCAGTCAGTTGAGAGCCTACCTTGTTGTGTCAAACCAAAAGGTTGGCTTATTAACCTATCAACTTGTAGAGACAAAAAGATTGACTGATGATTTTAAATCAATCTTGGACTCCAAGGAAAGTGAAAGGGTGAACCTGAGAAATGAATATAAGCTATTGAAGAATGCTGCTATAGTAGAGCAGAAATGACTGACAAAATTCCTTGAAGAATCTGAGAAATGCATCTCAGAGTTGAAGTCTTAGGCAGAGAACACCAAGGATTGCCAATGTGAAGATCTAGCATCTAGGATAGAAGTAAAGAATGAAGAATATTAGCAACTGGTTGGAGAAATAGAGATTCTCTGAAATGAACTTGAGAAGTGTAAGGATGAGCTCAAGGTAAGAATCCAATTTGATGGCAACAGTGATGCCTTGGATAAAATGTTGAAAAAGAAAAAGCATGCCAAGGACACTGAAGGGTTAGAAAGTGGTGCTAGCGAATGCTTCATGAGCAAGAATGTCCCCCACAATGACATTTTGTTTGTCTCCTCAAATGGAGGAAATAAGGGACAAACCTTCATAGTGAGAAATTCTCCCTAGAAGAAGGTTGATCTAAACACAACCGAAGAGGATTTGTAGATAGAAAAGAAGACCGGTATTGCAAGAAGAAGGAACAATGCAAATCCCAAAGGTAAAGGGAAGATAGGAGAAGACAGCTTCACCAAAAGCAATAAAATGAGAAAGAAGCAAAGAAGACCTCCTACCGGTAGAGGACAAAGAAATGCTACCACCCACAAGGAAAGACAAGTCTGGGAGAAGAAGAGACTAGATGAAAGAGCTGCAAAAAATGGACAACTTAGGTCTATCCCCAAAGAAGAAGAAATGGAGATGCAAAACCAGTAAGATCTCCTCATGCATGGATAAATAAATTTGTAAGTCATATGCCATCATTTACTAGTTACTTCTTTGCATGTAATACTTATGGCCATAGGGCAGAAGAATGTAGAAAGAGATCTAGAAGGAATGTTCTAGGATCTCATAGAAATTATCCATATGAGAAAACTGTATCTAGGATTAGATACATGCATGTCCCCTCTCCCGATTATGAAAATATTGTATGTCATAACCGCAATGTTTTTGGCTATATAAATTTTGAGTGTAGGAAGAGGAACCTGCAGCCATAAGGAGGCCAGTACAACAACTATGCTCTGTAGAAAGGTGAAAATAGAGCATATGGAAGGGAGAGACCTGTATGGAACCAAAGGAGACCTGCATGGAACCAAAAAGGAAATCTCCCAGTAGGAGCAAGAGGTCCACTGGTTTCGGTTGCCAGCCACAGCAACATAACCAAGAGAAGATGGTCAAACCAGAAGATCTCCAAAGAAGAAGAAATGGAGATGAAAATCCAGTAAGATCTCCTCATGCATGGAAAAATAAATTTGTAAGTCATATGCCACCATTTACTGGTTACTTCTTTGCATGTAATGCTTATGGCCATAGGGCAGAAGAATGTAGAAATAGATCTAGAAGGAATGTTCTAGGATCTCATAGAAATCATCCATATGAGCAAAATGTATCTAGGATTAGATACATGCATGTCCCCTCTCCCAATTATGCAAATGTTGTATGTCATTACCATAATCTTTTTGGCCATAGAGAGTTTGAGTGCAGGAAGAGGAACCTGCAGCCACAAGGAGGCCAATACAACAACTATGCTCTATAGAAAGGTGAAAATAGAGCATATGGAAGGTAGAGACCTACATGGAACCAAAGGAGAAATCTACCTACAGGAGCAAGAGGTCTACCGGTTTCGGTTGCCAGCCACAACAACATGACAAAGAGAAGATGGTCAAACCAGTATGTCAAGAGATTCCCTAATCATGAAGTTGGGATGGATGTTGTGTGCTACTATAGTACTACTTCTGGCTATGATATAGAATCAGGAAATGGAAGGACCCATCAGCAGAAGAAGGAAAGAACTTCTCCCAAGTCTAAAAATGGGAAGAAGTATGAGACCAAGCAGGTATGGAGGAAGAAGGCCATGGACCGACACTGTGAATTCAATGCACAATTGATATCTCCTAAGGCTTAAAGGAGATGCAAAACCATAGGGGGAGTAGAAAATTGAATTTATTATTCACCCCCTCAATGGATAAGGCAACATGGAAGAACATGTTGGTGCCAATATGAAGGAAGAAAATGAGAAGATAAGTGTGTGTAGAGGCTTCCTTGACTACACACCTATAGTTGGAAGATTGTATCACTATTGTTGTGTCTATGCTTGACATGATAAAAATTGGTATCAGATATAGAGTGACACAAAATGTCAAGAGTCATAGGAAGGTGCTCTAGTAGTGATAAGTGGACTGGTACAAGGTACCGGTATGTGCCTAATATTACTAGCATGGTTGCAAACAAATACTTGTGAGTTATGTTAGACAATAAGGTTGGAGATCATAGAAATAGTCCTGGTACCACGATATGTGAGGTTATGTCTCAGGTGGTGTTGATGAAGACCCGAATGATATATGTTGGACCTCGTTGTTGATCATGCAAGCTTGCATATCTTTGGGCTAACTGGTTTGATTCTTGGCATGATGATAACATTGTCTAGCATTGTGAAGATCCAAGATCATGTAATAGGTTGTGGTGGAAACAATGGAGTCTCAGTATTGTACCTGACCGAAGTTGAGGACTTGAGATGTATGACTCAAGGGGAGTTCAAGTGCTCATGATACAGAGCTGGCATGCTTGAACTTGTATGGATACTGACTGCCCAAACTGTAGGTGATGGAAATTGTAGTGGGGACACCCAGGAGAATTTCATGGTTATGGGTATCTACCTATCTTCTGGTTGGTTGTATTCATGGTATCGTCACATTTGATTCTAAATAAATTTGGGATCAAATGGGAGGTGTTGCAAGTTGACAGGTAGGTGAGTAATATTCACTGACACATCATCAAATTTGCATGCTCAATTTGTGTTTATTGACAATTAAGTTCCCCATCTCAAATGATATGACTTGAGAAGATGTAACCATTGGTGACAAGGTAACAAGTGATATCAGAGGAGGAGTTGTATCCTCTGAAGATAATGAGGGAGAAAGAATTATGTTAGTGACTGGTAAAGACAAGGAGGAATGATATCCTCGCAGTGCCCTTTGCCATTGTTGTCAAAGGGGGAGAAGGATTTTGTAGTATATACCATACTACATGTCTTGAGAATCCATATATTAGTGAAAGGGGGAGAAGTATTATGTCGTATGTTGGATATTACATGTGTTGACATCAATGACAAAGGGGGAGATTGTTGGCATTCTATTGTCATTGATGTTAATCGGTATGGGATAACTACCGATAGAAGAGATGTATGTGCAACACTATTATGGAGGAGTACAGGATGTGATATCTTAGATATCACCTTGTGTTGTTGAACACTGATAAGGTAAGGAAGAGTGATCACTGGTAACACTGATACTCAAGTCTGTACCTAACTTGTGTGGATGAGATGGTAAGGTGATCAATCACAATATAGTGTATCACTAGTAAGGAAAGGATGTCAATTGGTAAGTGATGTGTTGACATGGGGATGTCATGTCAACCAAGTGAGTGGTTGTTAGCCTACAAGGGTCATGACCAATGTACAAGTAGGATGGGCAACGTGTTTGAGCCGTTGTTTGTGATGAAGAGGCGGAATGTTACCTGAATTAGATCAACACTAGAGGAGAAGAATGAATAGGTATGTTGTAAGGTTGCCAGATAGCAGGACTCCCACCTAAAGAAGTTACAGTCACCATATGGAGTGATGATTGACAGTGAATGTGTCCACACTGGATCACATGTGTCTATTTAAAGATATGTTGCACAAATAGGAAAGCCAAATGAGTACATTGCAGGATGTAGATGTCAAGTTGTCACTCCACCGGTAAGTGGAGCTTATCTCCTATTATGGATTGTGTGCATCATAGTCCCTTGAGATAAGGTAGATGAGGCAAAGGCAGGTGTTTAAAGGTTCACACCAGATCTATCGGTGATTTGAGGGAATGCCTTAAGTGCATGAGATCGGGGTTATGCACTGGACCGACAGAGAAGGCATGTGGAGATGCCAGTATAGAAGAAGATTGATGTATTTGTCATATTGACAAACTGAATGAGATATGGTCTAAGCTGATCAAGGAGAAGGCAAGGCTAAGTAGATGCAAATAGACGAATGTGGCCTGACTGAAGGTAGAGTCTGGTGAAGGTTGATGACTTGTATCATCAATAGTTTTTACCAGTATGAATGTTCACCGATAATATGGACAAGGTGGAGATGCAGATGTCCTCTTGCCTTGTGAGAATGAGCATGCTTTAGATAGACATGTCTGGAGACCGGTTTTGGTGTTCCACCGATAGTGCAATAAAGTGCAGACATGATGAGTGAACCAGTATAATATGAGATACCGACAAGGCTAGTAAATAGGTAGGAAAGAGAAACTGGTAGAGTGGTTGGTTGGTGATCCTATCTAGACTGACTTGAAGAGCCAAGCTAGCAGATGGTCGACATGGATGCCATATGGAGTCAAGGTGGTGAACCTGCATCGGATGAAGATGGAATATACACTGATGGGGTAGTTTTAGAGTTGGTCGAGATTAATGGTAGATCCCACAAATCATAGGATGTATTGTAGAGCTATTGTAGAGGTTTGCAGCTTGAGGTGTGGACAATAACCAAGATCTAGCTGAGACTAATTGATGAGATCGAGGCAGCGAAGGAAACAACATGACCGATCTTAGTGGTTGACCAAGAGATCAGTCGATAGGGTAAAAAGAAGATCACCAAAGATAGAAGGGGTGATCAAGAAGGCATGTTAATGGTAGAGTTGTGTAGCTAGCAATCTAGAAGATCAGATCAGAGAGGATCCGATTGGATTTGGTTTGCCTTGAGGATGGTGAGGAAACCCTAAGAGCTTGGAATTTGAATTGTCTTTTGGCGGTAAACCTAGGGTATAAATATTTGAGTGAAAGATGTTGTTGATGTTGTTGCTGAATAAAAGAAGAGAGTGTTGCTATAAAGGTAATAAAAACTAGTCAAGTGCACAAAGAAAATGTGAGAAGAGATTGAGTGTGAGGGTGAACCAGGTTGAAGCGTTCAACTGGTAGCAAAGTAGAACTAGTAGTGTCCATACTAGCAGAGTAGAAGAGAGTTAAGTTGCAAAGAAGGAAAACAAAGGACTAGTAAAGTGTTGTATTGGTGAAGAGAAGATAGTAAGGTGGAGATCTAGTAGAGAAGAAGAGGAGAGGTGTACCATTAGAGTTTACTGGTAGTTAAGAAGTTGATGAGAGAAGCAAAAGAGTGAGTTGGTATAGCAGAGAAGGTATCTCACCGGCAGAGAAAGGTTTATGAAATGGTTGCAAGATTCACTTGTAACAAGACAAATACTTTTGTAAATGAAGTTACCATCGTGTTCACTACATTGTAGCTCAGTGTAGGGGTTGTAGCTCCTTTGGGTTGTAACCCATAAAAAAGTTAGGGGTTGGTGCTCCTTGGGTTGGTGCCCTAAACATTGTAACAGTTTTCATTATGAGGCTGGATTGGAGCAGTAGACTCCAACAACATTTCTCAATAAGGTTTTTCCCATCTTGGGTTTTCCTTGTACATCTTGGTATTATGAGATGCCTCTTTGTGTGTGATTGCATTTGTGTTGGTCTCCCCATTAATTGATATTTCTCCATTGAGTTAGATCCACTAACTGATATGCTCACAATAGGATAGAAGAAGAGGAAAAGTTTGAGAACCATTGGTTCACCCCTCCCCCTCTTAGTGGTGCATTGTGTCTAACAGCTAGTTCCTTATTGGGGAACTGATTCCATCTATTCCTTGAAGACATCTGAAACCATTTGACTTCTTTGAAACTGATCAAGCAGTCTCTGGTTCATTGGGGATCTTGGATCAAATGACAAGGGAACTTGAGAAAGTGGTTGAGGATTAGGATCCTGTATAGCATTGATATATTGGGCCATTTGCATGATGATCTTCTTCATTTCATTTTTATCCTTCTCATATTTCCATGTTCTGGTGATAATTCTTTTTGTGGAGGTCTCCAAGTGCTTAGCATCCATAGCTCGAGAGCTCACCCCTAGGTCAATCTTTTCAATTACAAAGTCCTTCTCAGTGATATTCTCTACATCTTTTATTGTTGAGGGTTTGGCCACCTCTACAATCCAATGTCCTATTTGGTCATCCACATCAATCATCGCTTTAGTATTAAGCCTTTTGGATTTTGATGTTCATCCCAGACATTTACTGACCATGTCCTCCATTGAGATTAAGATGGGAATTACATTCCTTTTCTTGATTATCAAAGCACTTAACCATTTGGGAACAATGGATGTTTCCCTTGGTGGTGGTGATTGCTTCTTAGTAGTGACGACGGCCATGGTATTCACAAAATCCTCAGGTTCTTGGATTTCTTTTCCTTTATTAGTTGCACCTGTAATGAGATAGTCCTACATCTGAGCATCCATTTATCCTTGAGTTTCTTCCTCAGAATCCAAGTCTACTACAAGTGAACTTGCAAGGAGTTTCTGACTGCTTTTCTTGCTACGGGATCTAGTGACACGAGAAGAGGCGGAACCCTGAGAAGATTCTCCTAAATTTGAAATTTTGGTTTTCTCCATTCTTTGTTTCTCATTACCTACAATATCAATAACAATGTTAGAAGGTGAAAGAGGTGCTTGAGAATTTGCATGATTTTGACCAATTTTTCTACTCTTAGGTGCGGATAGGGGATGCTATCCAAAATGGTGATCTTTCTGCCATATTTTTGTTTGTCTGATCACATTGAAGGTTCTAGCCTAAATATTATCATCTCCTTTCCTATCCCAATCAACCTCTGGAATAGGCTGCCCCAATATACTCTCATCAAACTTGGGATAAACAAATTGCTCACCTTCATCTTCTTGCACATCAAAAACATTCATGGACAAACCCATGATCACAATTTGTTGAACCGTGAACCTCGACCACAATCCTCTTCTATCTTCAAATTCGTCGCCATAGTTATCTGAATAATCTTCCAGCTAAGATTCATGACAAAAACCATCATCAAAATTTAAGTTCTCTATAGAAAACCTTCGACTATCAAATTTATATCTAGAAATGTATAACTGTAGATTGAACTTCTTGAATTCAAGTTCAAGGTTCAAGGCATCTGAAATTGATCTACATCTATAGTATGCAAGCTCTACTAGAAAGACCACCCCATATTTTCCTTGACTTCTTTTATCAATATAAGCTAACTATCGACTGACTTCAATTAAAACATAGCTATCCAAAGCATATCTAGGTAACTTGAAAGGTTCACCCTGAAAACCGCCAACTCTAATATATATAAATTGAGCAAATTGGATAAAGAAACTACCATAAATACCATTAAATTTCATTTATTTTGTCAACAATCTCCTATTTGTATTACCCTACAGCTCATGAACTAATCTTCTTGCGAAAATGTCATTTCATCTCATGAAGTTTTATGCATATCTCTGCTCCTATAGGTGGGGATAGTATTCATATACTCTTATTCCATCAATCCATGGTTCATGATGTAAGCCATTCCAATCTCGGGTGCAAGAAAACATATAAAACAAATAGGAAGATGTATAGAATACACTCATTCCCACAAATATTTTTAAACTCTCATGCAATCTCTTGGCAACAACCTATCCCCAATCTAGGTAGGTGCTTCCGTTCAACATGACTTGGATGTAGAAATAGATACAGTCTTCCTAGTAAAAGGCATGGGAATTTCCTTTCAATATGTTCAACAGAACAACAATGTCCTGTACCTCTGTTATGAAGTTCTCTCTGGTAAGTGGCCTTGGTAATTTGGAACCTCCCTTTTGAATCTTCAATAACCAGTTCTTGGAAATCAAACTTTTATAAGTGCTTTTCTTCTCAGAAAAGAAGTACGAAGTGCCAATAGTCTAGTCTTGATATGGCTCCTTATGAGGAATGCCCATAGCTTCCATTACAATCTCCCTTTATATCTTCAACAAGACTTCACCATTAATGTCCCCGATACACCTGTTCTCTGCATCGTACCGGTTCATACATTCCAAAACTAGCTTCGGGCATGGTGCATCGACGAGAAATGTAGGAGCCTCAACCAAACCCACACAATCTTCTCCATCGTAGAATTTTGGGCAGGATTCTTAACCCTCTCAAAAAAATCAGAGAGGTCTTCCTATGCTAATGAAGTGTCCCCCATCTTTGGGAGCAAACTAACTAAGGAAGAAGTGCGCCCCAATTTTGCTAGGGTTGGCCTCATAATATCCCCTCTCATTTTAATAAAACAATTTTAGGAATGAAATGAATTATTGTACACAGTTAAGGGAATGAACAACAACTAGCTTCCAGAATAAGTAAATACAGCAGAAGAGGGAACAATTGAAACTAACCTGATCTCGACAACAATTTTTTGGAAACCTTCTGAATGCAGATACAATACCTCCTATTTTCCTCACTTGCATGGCTACTAAGAAGGTACTAGAAAAACTGCAAGATTTTTGTAACAAAAATGGACAAAATCACACTCAAATCCTAGCTAGCCCTACTAATTAAGTAATCTCATTTGAGTTGACACCTGATTTGATATATAACTAGTATGCATTTAATTTCAGGTCATTCCATCACAGAACACAATAATTACCATGATTTCTTGCCATAATTAGAAACTAACATTTTGAACTTCCTAGAATATTCTTCTTTCCCACCTCCATTTTCTCTCCATGATGCACACACCATTTTCTTAATGAAGCCTCAGACTATGAATTTCAAACTTTGAACCTTGAACCAAGAATTGAAAGGTTCAAGTTCAATATTGAGAAATAACACAAAGAAACACATAAAATAGTCTATGCAACAAAACAAAGGACAATGAACTAGCAAAGACATAACCGACGCATGATCAACTTTGAACCTTGAACCTTGAACCTTGAACCAAATTTCAAAAAAGCACTCGCTTTTACTAGAAAACAAAGTTGCGAAGAAAATTCTTTAAAGAGTGCTTTGAACTTTGAACCTAGAAAAGGTTCAATGACTCAGGTTCAAAGGGAAGAAATACATGACCGAAGGGAAGATAAACATCCAAGGGGTCACCTTCAAATTGAATTTTTTAATGAAAGTAGGGAGGACTAACATCTACTAATGTTATGAATCACCACAAGGATAGTGACAACCAAGAAAACATTTACATAACAAGTATGGAAGGAATTGATAATGGTGCATATAGTAAAAAATCTATTGTCATGATGAACTTTTTGTAACTTAGTGGGAATCCACCACAAGAGAGAGTAGACTTACAATAAGAACAGACATGTCCATTACAAAGCTGAATTAAAACCAATGCCACAATCGCAACACATAAGGTAAGAATCCCATTGCAAAAAGAAATATCATTACCACATAAATAATAAATAGGATATCACACAAGAAACCTATAGGGAAAGCTTTCTATTATTTATCAAACTAGAATATTTTTTATGCAACTATCATTAAGTAGCTAGGATCACCTTAAAACCTAAGAATATACTTCTATGAGGAAGTGTTATGAAATGAGTAGCAGAATATTCAATTAAAAGGAGATATAATGGGATCCATATAGATACATAATGTATAAGATAATTTATAATACGGGCTTTTCCTATATAGGTAAGGTGAAGAAGTTCGTCATGGTGCATACAACAATATATTTAGGGGCATGAGGAACTATTTTTGAGTAGGTGAGAATCAACCACAAGGATAATGAGGATGAAAATATGAACAAGTTTTTTTATACAATTGTGAGTTGAACTTAATTATACAATTACAACACTTAAAGAAAGAACCCTACTACATAAGGAATTATGATGAAAGAATAAATTAGACATAAGATAATACACAACAAGGATTTTAAGAAATCTCCATATGATATATTAAGATATATTATTTTTGATATAACTACCATCACACAAATAGTCATAACTAAACACTAAACCACTTTAAAAAAATACTAGATATAACCTAAAGGAAATCGCAACATGAGATTACACCTATGAGGAAATGTATGAGAATTACAATATAATATTTACCACAATGCACATGAGATTCTACAACAAATGAGATAAAAACAATTTAAATTTTAAATTTTAGCTAGTTGTAGTTAGAATGGAAAAGCTAGTCAGCCACATGTGATAACAATAGTGGGTGAATTAAAAGTAAAAGAGAACTCCCAAATTATAATAAGGGGTAGAAAATGTACAAAGGAAGCACCACAAGTCATAACTAAGTAAGGATAGTATAATAGTGCTCAAAAAGATGTCATAGATGAGAGAAAATATATCTAAATTATTTTTGGTTCGGGAGCACATAGTGAATGGTCCAAAAAAGTAATACTTTGGTATACTAGGAAACATTAGAACAATATAAGAATCAAGTTTTATTCCAATATCCATTTCTATAATTAATTCATCTAATTTTCCTCCCCCACTTTAGGAGAATTATTGAACAACCATTGTACATTTTTCTATCATCTTTATTCTATTTGTACCTTCTAGATTTCATATCTATAAACTATAGTTTTTTTCTTTGATATCATGTTATTTATTGACACATTACCATTCTCTATAATACTACCTAGAGATCATATAAATTGGACTTCATTTTCTATTGAAAACTTCAAATATCTTACTTATTGAATTCCTTTTGTTATCTGTAATGTTTAGTAGACCTTATATATTGTTACTAGTATTATATATCATAACATAATCATATTATATTTAAATATTATGGTAGTTAGATCCTCTTTTATGATATTAAATTGACATAACTTAATTAGTATAGGTGTGTACATTGACACAAATAATTATAGTTACTACATAAAATTATATTAGCATATCATGTTGTTGGTGTAATTATTTATTCATCTTGGATATAATTACACTTTACTTAAGTTTACTTAGGTACATGCACAACATTGTAATTTTCATATGAGACACTTAGGGAGATGTTCTACATTGGGAGTGTGTTTGTAGGAGAATTTTCACCTTTTATGGTGTGATCTTGTTATTACTCTATCATATCCACTTATTGTTGAGTGATAATTCCACATTCAGCGGGTGATCCGGCTCATGTGGAATATTCTACTATTTCTCCTACCTACGCCTACATACCCTTGCATCTCATTGAGACAAATCTCATCATTAAGTGCTCTCTTGTCTCTTAGCCTTGCCTTTATAAGCAGGCTCATGTACATTGTATGTAACAAATCTTGATGATCCAGTTGATCACATTTTGTATCATTGATAGGAATACAATTTATTCTTGTCTCATTTTGTTCTCTCTTATTTATGCTTTCTATTGCCTCTAGATATTGGCAAATTCTCACATGGTATGAGAGCCATTAGAGTTTCATTGGTTTTCCAATTGAGAGAAAATTTGGGTTTTGTATTAAGTCAGAATCACCTTTTATTTTATCTAAATCTGGCATTTGAGGTAAAATCTACAGTCATTTGAAGGTGGAGGGTGGTGACTTGTCCTGACAGCAATCTACAATTTTGAAATTTTTTTGGCCAAATTTGTCATCGCCATTGTGCTCAGAAGGTCCAAAAACCCCAAAATTGACTATCAATTCATTGAAATTGGTCTCTGTCACCTTTAGCAAAAGAAATCAATCTCGTCCCTAGCCATACGCATAGACTGACGCAGGTGGTACATGTCTGATTTTTTTTTATTAATTTTTTTTTTAATATATTTTTTCAGAATTTAAAAAAAAAAAAAATTATTAATTTAATTGGGGGGGGATCATTGTTTTAAAATAATTTTTTAATGGTACTGCAGTACCTACAATAACTGCAAGCACTAAGCTTTGTAGTGTACCTGCAGTCCGCAACATACTTGTGGGAACTGCCAGCACCACGACCTAGATCACACCTAGGAGACCGGCCATCACTACGGCTCGTAGTTTACCTGTGGTTCAGAGGCATTGCGACATGCAATGTACTATGGGTATTGCAACTTGTAGTGTACTTGCAAGTACATAGTTCTACCTCAACATGTCTCTCTTGCATCATCAGGCCACTATGGCCCACATTCAAAGGGTTTGGAATTTGGAACCAAGGCCTCATCATCACATTGGTTGGATTGTGTGGTGGAATGACGCCATTACCCACTCTACAAGGTTTCTGTGCATTTATGTTAGACAACTTTACATGTACTGCAGACACTCGTATGATGTGACCGCCAAAGATCTTTGTGTTGCCATAGAATATCTGGCCTCGATTCCTTTTGATTCTAACCTACAACTTCGGTTAGCCCACCTCTTTCATCAAAAACAAGTTGCAAATAATTACGCTACCAGAGGAGCTCAAATCAAACCCAGGTTACACTAGCTTAAGGTGGGTGATAGGGCCTCCAAAGAATATTTCCTAGCTTTGTGTGCTCATCATACCTCTCTAGGGACTAATAAAATAAAAGAGGGGCATGTTGTTCTCATCGAACTACTTGATATTCTGCAAGCTTTTGTCCGTCATCATGAGAAGGTGTTCACAGCTCAGGTAGAATCTTTAGCTAAAGCCCAAGCTTTGCAAGATTGCTTAGTTGTTGTTCCCAAAAGGATTTCTGAGTCTCAGCAGACCTTTTGTGATCTCTTATTGACCATTGATGATCTCAATGCCATTGTTTTTCTTTGGCGGATGATAAATCCCTAAGGTGCAATTATTTCCCTTGAGAGTTCTACAAAGCCCTTTGGCCTTCTATTGGTCTTGATCTACATAAGGCTCACCTTGAAGCTTTTCATTACCAATCCTTAGGAAAGATGGCTAACTGTGGTAACATTAATTTTGTCCCTAAGGCTAGTGATCTGAAGGACATTTACAATTGGAGACTTATTACCTTGCTCAATGTCTCATATAAGATCATTGCCAAAGGCTTGGCTCTCAAGATTCATGATCTCTTGCCTTTGATTGTTCATCTGGAGTAGACTGGATTTATCAAGTCGAGTTTTATTCTTGATAATATTATTACTATTTGGGAAATGATGGAATGGGCCTGACACTCCAAACAACAAGAAATTTTCCTTAAGATTGACTTCACTAAGGCGTATGATCGCATTTAGTGGCCATTTATTTTGTTTATCCTCAAAGCTCTTGGCATTGGCCCCAGATTCATTTAGTCTGTCCTCATGTTATTCGGAGATGCCTCAACCTACATCACCATCAATGGTCATCTATTTAAGGCTCTTAGACTTTTGAGATCCATTCACTAGGGCTATCCTTTGGCTCCTACCTTACATGTTTTTTCCACGAATGGTTTTGGGTACTTGCTTGCTAACGCTATTTGTGTTGGACATGTCTACGTAATCTCCCTACCCAAGTCACCTTCTCAACTTGTCAATGGCCATTTTGTGGATGACTCCTTTCTCACTCTCCTTGAGGAAGAAGATAATGTTCAGGTTGCTCTTCAATATCTGGACACTTTTTGTTTGGCTTTTGGTTTGGCCATTCAATGGCACAAGATGCAATGTTATAGGTAGTATTTTCTTCCCGCCCTGCCTTGGATACTTCAATATGGATGGAAATGGCTTCATCATGGTGAAATTTTTCTCTTTTCGGGCATTCCTTTTTCCTTTCAAGCTTCGCTTGTGGATCTTCGGAATGTTGTTTTAGCTAGGATTGAGAAAAAATTAGCCTATTGGATAACCAAGCCTCTTTCTCTAGCTGGTAAATTTCAAATTTGCTTGAAGGTTTTGGCTGCCACTCATGTCAATTACTCTTCATGTTGGGCCCATTCATATCCCTCTTACATGAAGTTGGAAATACTTTTGCGAGCTTTTCTTTGGGCCTCTAGTTCCAACCATCAAGGTTTTCATAGAGCTTCTTGGGAATATTGTTGCCTTCCCAAGGAGTCCGAAGGGCTTGGCCTCATTTCTACCCAGAAACAAGGGATTACTTTATGTGCTTAATGGATATTTAGAGTCTTATCTGGCGATGAGGCTTGGAAAATCCTTCTTTAGCATTTCATTTCTTTGGGTTTTCCTACCAATAGGCTGGCCTGGAAGGGGATTGATTTTCAAACCCTTCTCATTATGAAAGACCTAGTTTAGATCCAGGGTACTTTTGTTGTTAAAAGAATTTGGCATTCTTGGGAAGCTATTAAGCCTTGGCTTCAGTGTGTGGGTGATGGGATCTCCATGAATAAACACAACCTCTAGTGGCCACCTTTTTTTTAAGTGCAAAGGTTATCGATGGCCAAAATCCAAAGTGTTAGTGCTCTGCAATTTCACAAATGTGGCATTCTAACACCTAAGGACCTATTTTTCTGTGTTTCTATGAGTCTTCGATCATGGGATGACCTTTAGGTCCAGTTTCATCTGTCTTGACCTGATCGATAGACTTATGGCCTTTTGGTTTTGGCCTTACCCTCACATCTATTGCATAAGCTTGGCATTCAGTTTGTCAGACCTTGGTTAAAGGATTGGAAGTGGTATCCTTGGACTCCTTTCACTAGCTAAAAACCAAAAATGAGTTATCTCGGGTTGGTGCCCCATTTGGCTATGGTCCATATTCTTAACCAGCGGTGGCATTTGCAGTCTTCTCAGATATCTTAGAGACTTGGGTTTCTTTCTGTTTGGTCTGCCACCACTGAACCCAAGATTGCACACTTTTCTTGGTGTGTTCTTTTTCAAGGGTTGTCTTTGGGTTCCAGACTTAAACATTTGGGGGTTCCTGATCCCCGGTGCCCTTTTTGTGGACATCCAGAAAATTTTATGCACAATTTTTGGTTTTGTAGAAGAGATCAACAGTATTGGAGCTCGATCCATGTTTTCTTTTGGCTTTTTTGTCCTGAGCCCTTTTCTTGGCATATGGCTCTTCTGGGTGATTCTTCTAGAATCCCCTTCAAGTTTTCCCAGATATGGAATGCTTTCAGAATGGAGATCCTATTTACTCTTTGGAAAGATAAAAATGATGTTATTTTCACTTACAGCTCTTTGGATACTAATGTCTCGCTCTTTGCTAAAGCTTGCATTTATAATAATGTATTAATGTAGATTTAGGTACAAGCTGATAAAGTGGCTCTTAAGGTGGGTCACTTACAAGAGCTCCTTCATCATTGGGGCAATGCCCCTTCTATGATTTCTAGGGTGTCGCCAAATTCTATTTTTGTCAACTGCACTCCACCTCGTGGCTACCGCCATGGCCGAAGCTCCCCTACTAGATGCTCCAAACCCTGCAGTCCTAGGTTCCTTGCCACTCCTCTAGTGGGGGAGCCACTCAGCTTCTCTTCCGCATCATGTCTTTGCCTTGGGGTGGCCTTCTCCTGCTCCTGTTACTTTGGCTCCTACTACTTGTGATGGTTCTAGGTGGCTTGTTGCCACCACCTCTAAATTTCCTCGCCTGGCTCTGGCTATTTCTCCTCCTAGGCGTGAATAAGGAGAAGAAGAAAATGACATAGAAGATGGATGGCTCATGCCAGATCCAACTCCTAGCCCCACTAACATATGGGGTGACAAAGACGATCAAGATCCTCCCCCCTCGACTGCAACTGCTTTGGCTTCTTGGGGTAGTTTTTTTTTTATGAATGGCTTTATTTTTTAACCCCGACTTCTTGTTGTTTGACTCTTGCGAGGTGATCTTGTATCCCTTAGCCTTTGTTTGTGAATATGTACTTTAATATTATTCTCTAATAGAGAATGCCTATTCATAAAAATAAAATTAAAAAAATTAATAATAGTATTTTTAAATAAAAATTTAACTAAGTTTTTTTTTAATATTTGAAATTAAAAAAAAAAAAACTTATGCCTTGTTTTTAATTTTTTCTTTATTTTTTTTAATAATGATTTTTTGGGGGGCATTTTAATAAAAAAAATTATTAAAATTTTAATTAAGTTTTTAAAAACAAAAATATCATGGAATAAGCAAATTGGGAACATATATATTTTTTTGTCACTTCGTACTTGTAGGCAGTGCTTCCAACTAGCTGTCGGGGGGGGCCATTGCTCCTATTTTTGCTTTGAAACATCCTAATTAGAGGCATCTTCATTTGTAGCATTAAAATGTTGTACTCATACTATCATAAAGTGCCACACCTCTTTGTATCTTGTCTTTGATGTAATCCTTTTGTATTTAGATTAGGAATATCATTGTCAGAATTGGTACATGGATCCAGTTCAGACTTAGATTGTACACATTTGTGCATGGCTCCCATGAGACTTTGATTGTACCAGTATTTCTCCCATTTACGAGTATCTAGTTGATGCTAAAAGTAGGTTGTCTCCATTCCTAATCTTCATTTTTGTTGCAGCGAGTGATTCATCATTGTCGACATGGTACCTGGTTTTGTCACACTTTGACATTATTGGTGCAGCATTGGATCTCGTTCTTCATAATGAGAAGGTATTTTGTTCAACATCATTGGACCATCTTTGTAGGATATTTTAAATTGAGGGTGGGCTTCATGGTCTCTTCTTCTCTCTTATTCATCATTTAGAGCATTGTGTTCTTTCATCATCTCTCTTTTGGGGGGAAGTATTTTCCCATGTGGTTTTTCTCTCTTTTTCCATTTGTGAGAGATTGCATTTATACATGGGTACCTAACATGGCCTTGTAGTCGGAACCCATCTTGCATTGCTTAGTTGTATTGTAGACTTAAATGCATTTCGCTAAGTTGCACTTAAGGGGCGATGTTGGTGCAATTATTTATTCATATTGGATATAATTACACTTTAATTAAGTTTACTTAGGTACATGCACAACATTGTAGTTTGCATATGAGACACTTAGGGAGTGTTGCTACATTGGGAGTGTGTATGTATAAGAATTTCCATCTTTTATGGTGTGATCTTTTTATTACTCTATCATATCCACTTGTTGTGGAGTGATAATTCGACCTTCAATGGGTGATCCACCTCATGTGAAATATTCTACTATTTCTCCTTCCTAACCCTACCTACCCTTGCATCTCATTGAGCCACATGTCATCATTATGTGCTCTCTTGTCTCTTAGCCTTGCCTTTATAAGCAGGCTCATGTACATTGTATGTAACAAATCTTTATGATCCAGTTGATCAAATTTTTCATTATTGATAGGAATACAGTTTATTCTTGTCACATTTTGTTCTCTCTTATTTGTGCTTTCCATTACTTCTAGATCTTGGAAAATTATCACACATGTTTCTAGAGTCATATAGTTGTTATCACCTAGAAACGCACCCTAACTAAGTTGCAAATTTAGGTTTTTTGGTGAAACATGGAAACACTCCTAAGGTTGTGGGTTTCCTTGAAATTTGGAGGGAATCTCATGATGAGGTCGGCTCCTAGTTGTTCAATGTTGTTATCACCTATGCTACTAACTTGTAGGAGTAAAGGGTGACAAAATGCATGAATTAAAATAACTTGAAACTTGAAAATGAAAAGGTGATACATAAAAATATGAAAGAGGACCTATAGATCAACTAACAAACATAAAGAAATCAACAGTAAGTTAATATGCACAACTCAATATAGATATGCACTTGCATCAATATTTTGCAAGAAGGTTAATATGCATGTGAATTTTCAAGGAAAGAAAAACTTTCATAACTCAACACACCTACAATTTAACAAAACTTTCAACCTGCAATTGCATATATTTTTTGTCTAAAGATGCCAAAAAGGAGACACTATAACTAGGAATGAAAAAAATCACAATTTAAAGGATTGATCGTTTATGCACATACAATAAGACATAGAAAATTGAGAAGGAAATAATTATCTTATTGATCTCAAAGGCTCAACCTCTGATACATGTCCTAAAAGAGTTACATAAAAATGATTAAAATGCAGAAGGGCTCCAAAAGTCACTAAGAATCCATATCATAATCAACACTGAATACAAATAAAGTCAAAAAATGACTATAAGGGTGAACCCCATGACTTCCCTCCAAAACACTATTGGCTTGTGTTGTCATTGATGTCAACCAGTATAGCAAGTTACCACTATAGCTTGTCAACGGTAAGAAGAGGGTGTCAATTGGCATTCTGGTCATTGGAGTTACCGGTATACAAGTTAGTGTTGGAGACATAAGTTGATGTTGACCAGTGGATGAGAATTGGAGACCATTCGAATTATGGAAATGCCATCCAATGAGTGGTGTCTTAGCAGTGTATGGTTTCCAACCGGCAAGCATGTGACCAGTAAGAAAGAAAGATTGAGTTAATGAAGAAGGTTAGGCAAGCGTTATGTTGTTTGTTTGATGTCATACATCAAGTTTCCCATCGGATGAAGATATGACTAACAAAGTTTGGCCTGCTGCAAGTTAGTAAGGTAGACAAAGGGGATGTATATTGGGTTATGTGTCTAATTGAAGTTGTGTCTACTCAATAAGGGAAATCATATTGGTATAATACCGGAAGTAGACTGAGTAGAATGTAATGACAATTGGTTCACACCAGTCATTGGTCAGTAGGTGACAAGGATATACTCCCACCAGTAAGTGGTCATACTGAGCTTATCTCTCAACATGCGTGGAATGCATCATAACCCTCTAAGATAAGACAATTAGAGAAATTGAAGGTAGGTGATTGAAGACACATACCGGATAACCATAGTGGAACATGAGGAAGCCTCCAACATGTAAAACTAGAGATGTGCATGAGATCAACAAGAGAAAGAATGATGAGTAATCGAGACAGAGAAGGAAGAGTAAAGAAGTAATGGGTTTTTCACTTTGACAAATCAGTTGAAGTGAGATCCGAGCTAATGTAGAAGAAGGAAAAGTTTAGCACTTGCAGACATGGATCTACTCTAAGATGTTGATGACAATCAGAATGCAGATGTAGGTTGATGCTTGGCAATTGAAGTTTGATGGCATGGTGTCATTAAGGTTATTACCGGTATACAAGAAGATGCATTATCAACTAGTAAGTAGCATAATCAGTGAGGTAGAAAAGAGGAAAATTGAAAAGCTCCTATCTGATGAAGATGAGCATGTTGTGGATTTACAGGGTTAGTGACTGGGCAAATAGGATCCAACCGATAGAAAAGGAGACTACATGGTTTGAAAGAACTAATAGGTTACTATAATTGGTAAGGTAAGATGAACTAGTAAGTATATCTCAATTTTGTGTTGTGGTTGGTGACCATGCCTAAACTGACACAAGGATCTGAGGTGGATACCGATTGAGATACCATGTGGTCTCCAAGTGGAAAATGAATAGTGCATCATCAAAGTCATTGGTGAGGTAGCTGGGATTAGTCGACATTAATGTCAATTACATAAATCATGGGTTGAGTGAAAGAGTATGTGGCTCAAGGCAAATTAGAAGGCTGACGTTTGTGTGGCAATGATCAATGTAGGATGTCCTAGTGCAGATCAAATTTGGAGTGACAACCGAGAGATCATTTAATCTGACTAACAGAAGTAGGTTGGTGATCCATTTTTTATGTTCTCTAAATATAGAAAACATGTATTGGAAGAAATGACATTACCGGTGATGGGTGATCTATTGCAGGTTGACAATCTCAAAGAAGAGATCCGATCTGGTTTGATATGCATCGTGGTTGATGGAGAAAAATCTAGCGCCCCAAGTTTGAATGACTGTCTTGATGGGAAAGCTCACATATAAATATGCAGACAAGAGATCATATAAGATGATGCTACAAACCAAATAGAGGAGAGGAAGAGCGCATCAATAGTTTAGTCCAAGTGTAATCTATGATAGATCATAAATGACTAAGTGTGTGTGGAGGAGTAACCTACATGAGGGCTTAAAATGGTTTCAACTGGTAAGGTTAGAATGATTATTAAGCTGCTAAGAGGGTAACATTAAAGTGAACCTTTAGTGTTAGAACTAGAAAAAGGTAGCAAAGAGTGAAACGATGCAGAGTGAATGTCAGTAGAGAATCGACATAACACATATAAGGGTTTGACCGGTAACTAGAGGAACAACTAACAAAGTACAAAGTCTGACAAACCACCAAACTGTTAGTGTCTAAACCGGTAAGGAAGTTGCAGTGAGAAAAGGAGAGCATAAAGAGTGTGAGAAGAGACCAGACAAGGTGAAGGTTGAGTTCATCAAGAGTCAGAGAAATGATAGAGAATCGAGCAAAGGAAGGCCGATTGAGAAGAGTTTAACCGGTAAAGTGATTTGGTTGTGAGAGGTTACAAAACTTATTTGTAACAAAACTATTGCCATTGTATTGATATATGTCCTTATAATCACTAAGTTGGAGTTTGGTATAGGGGTTGGTGCTCCTTGGGTTGGTGCCTTAAACTAGGGGTTTGTGCTCCTTGGGTTGGTACCCTAAATCAAGGTTTGGTGCTCCTTGGGTTGGTGCCCTAAATCAAGGGTTGGTGCCCTAAAATTTGTAATATGTTGTTTATATTGAGGTTGGATTGGAGTAGAAGACTCCAACAACATTTCTCACCAAGGTTTTTCCCATGTTAGGTTTTCCTCGTATATCCGGTGTTATGTGATGTGCCTTTTGTGTGTTCTTGCATTTTGGTCTTCTCCCTATCTCACGGGTATATTCACCTTGTGTTAGATCTACTAATCGGTACACACATTTTTTTTGGCATTATGGATGAATTGATTATGTGTTGCATTGATGTTTTGTCATTGATGTCAACACTAGTTGTTATGGTTTTGGTTACTGGTAGAAGATCTAGTGTTACCGGCAGAAGAGACTATCTTTTGGACACTTTCGACATGTTTGGATCAATGGAGTATGTTTGATTTTATGTGTTACATGTTTTGGAGTATGGTTTGGTCAGTTGGTATTGACTTGATAATCAGATGCTATCATACACTCTTGTAAACCCTTATAGGCATTGGTTTACGGTTTAACCGACAGAGCTTTCATTGAGATATCTTGGCAGGATGCATAAGTGGTGTTGGTATAGCTTTCAGAATGCTAAATATGTTCTTTGATCATGCTTCACCTGCTTGAAGACATTTCTTTGGTGAGGTGGACCCAGAATAGGTCCGATACATATTTAGGTTATGGACCAGTATCATGTTAACGTGTACTCTACATGTTATCGAGATGTTTTATGGATTGGTTATTGCTGTTTTGGTCTTAAGCCGACATGGAATATCATTGTAATATGAATTTATGTAATGATCTTATTGTAATATCTTTTAGGTGGCTGACCTAATTGGTTTAGGCCTTAGGGTTGGTATAAAATGATATAAGATCTCACTGTAGATCATGGTATAGGATTGTGGAATAAATATTTGTGGTCTTGGAATGAAATATCATATGCAAAGGAGATTTGGTCGATCATAGGTGATCGAATTGGGATTAAGGAAGAGGTCAAAGGCCTCTAGTATTGAGCTTAACCAAGACTATAATCAGGCATGGTAGATGTTATCTCTAGTAGTTGATTATTCTAGATTGTTGTCCATTTATCTTGAGATGGTTGTTGTCTCTTTGTAGTCAGTGAGACTCTTTTTTAATGAGTAGTATGCTCTAGGAAGTGTGCCTTCCTGCATGTGTAGGCCCCTCATTGGATCACATACTTTATGCAGAAGTATCATCTGACTATGGGTAGGCTTCCCACCATGCTTTTTCCCTTTCTTGTTTTTCCCTTTCTAGTTTTTTCACATACAAATCATGGTGTTATGTGGTATAGTTGTATTGTGTTGATTATCTATTTCATTGTTAAGTTTTATTGCTTACCAATATGTATTTTTGTTGTATCGGTACTTAATCTGGTTAAAGGTTATTAAGTGGATTAAATGATATAATTTGTTAACAACTGATTCGACCCCCCCCCCTTTCAGTTGTTTGCCAGTTATCCTAACAATTGGTATCAGAGCTTTGGTCCTCTTTTGCGGAAGCTTAACTGCTTGAGGTAGATCCTATGGCAGCTAACACTTCAAATCTAATGGCAACTATTTTTAGAAGAGAAATTCCTAAGCTTGATGGAACAGATTATGGGGTATGGAAAATTTGAATGGAGACTCATCTTAGATGTCTTGGCAAGGATATTTGGGAGATTACTGAGAAAGGATACACACCTTATGATCTAGCATCTGGTAATCCTGCTCATGCAGACTTGGATAAGAATATTAAAATGATTGCAGAGCTAGAGAATCCCTCTTGTGTGCACTTATTGATCACCAGTTCATGGGATTGACTGATAAATCATTGGAAAAGGTTATGTGGGATAAATTGCAAACTTTGAATGAAGGTGATCCTACTATCAAAAATGCTAAACTTGATGGTTATCGGGTAAGATATGAGAACTTAAAAATGGAAGATAATGAAAGAATTGTTGTATTTGTGGAAAGAGTAAATGAGATTGTTATGGGAATTCAATGTTGTGGAGGATTTTTGAGTGAAGATGAGATTGTTTCCAAAGTCTTGAGATCCCTTCCACTGGCTTACAAGATGAAGGCAACTGCAATTAATGAATGAAGAAAAATGGCAAACTCTTAAGTTAATAGCGACATTCTGATTGGGAAATTATCTGCTTTTGAGCTTGAAGAATTTGGATCTTCTGGAGCTATAAAGTCTGAACCTACTTTTCATGCATCATCATCATCATCTACTGGCAAATGTGATTGGAAAGTCTTATATGCAAAATAGTTGGAAGACATGAGGAAAGAGGATGAATAATTTGAGCAACTTGAAGCCTTATTTTCTAGAAGAGTACCTAAAGGACCAACAAGAAGTACGTATCAAGGAAAAGAACCCTTTAAATGCTTTGCATGTAATAAGATTGGTCATTTTACATCTAGATGTCCTTAAAGGAATGAAAGATTTGAGGAAAGAGTTAAGAAATCATTTAAATCTAACCAGAATAGAGATAGATTCAACAAAAGTAAACAATGCTACATAGCGGATGGGGAAGGAGTAAGTGATGACTCTGGAGATGAACCAACATAAGACTCTGCTATTGGATCTAACTATGGAAAGGAATGGGTGTTCTATGCTTTAAAGGAAGATGAACTTAGACCGGCTATCATGAATGAAGAAAAGGCCTTGGCAGAAAAAGTTGAAAATAAGGATGAATGGGTAATTGATAGTGGATACTCACATCATATGACTAGTGATAAGGGACAAATTTTATCCCTACAAGAATACAATGGCAGTCAAGTCAGATTTGGAGTTGACAAAGCATGTATGATTAAAGGTAGAGGTATTATTTCTCTAGATGGCAAACATAATACTGATAATGTCTATTATGTAAAAGGTTTAAAGCATAATCTTTTGAGTGTTGGTCAATTGGTAGACAAGGGTTTCCAACTTTAGTTTAAAGATAGATAAAGCAAAATCATTAACAAGACTAGTTTGGAGATTGCAATCGGTAGGTAATATCTTTCACTTGAACACTAGTAATAAGATATGTTTGATTTCTCATATTGATGAGAGTTAGTTATGGCATAAGACGTTGTGTCATTTTAATTTTTATTGTATTGTTAAGATCACTTCAACTAAGGCAGTTAGAGATATACCTAAGATTATGAAGCCTCATAATTCGGTATGCAAGGAATGCCAATTGGGAAAGCAAGTTAGAACTTCTTTTAAGAGCATACATGATACATCTAATGATGTACTTGATATGATTCACAGTAACTTATATAAACTAGATTCAAAATCAAATGTTGAAGTAGAAACTAGATTCAAAATCAAATGTCTAAGATTGGATCAACGTAGTGAGTTCACTTCTCATGAATTTAATAGTTATTTTGAGAGAAATGGAATTAGGAGACAATTATCTGCACCTTAGACTCCTCAGCAAAATCGAGTAGTGTAAAGGAAGAACAAAAATTTTTGGATACAACAAGATCTATGATGATGGAAGCCAAATTACCTCACATCTATTGGAGAGAAGTAGTGAGTGCATCAGTCTAAACATTCAATAGAGTTCACATCAAAGGTGAAACCGGTAAGACCCCTTATGAATTATGGTTTGGACATACACCTACTGTTAAATATTTTAGAGTTTTTGGAAGTAAATACTATATGAAAAGAGATGATTCAATTGGAAATTTTGATCCTAGATGTGATGAAGGGATATTTATTGGTTATTCAATTCAAAGCAAAGCATATATATGTTATAACAAAAGATTGCAGAAAATTATTGAGAGTGCGAATGTGAAAGTGGATGAGCAGTACAAAAATTAATCATATCATATGATAGGGAACTGGTAGTGGAAATGATCATAACTGAACTGACAATGCCTCAACCGGTACAGGAAATTGAGACAGTTACACTGACACAATCAAAAAATTCAATTGTGATCGATGATCAGAGAAGTGAACCTGAAGTTTAGAAGACACCAAGGTATGTAAGATTAAATCATTCTAAAGATCAAATCACTGGAGATAGGAATAAGGGAGTTATGACAAGAAGAAGACTAAAAAATGAAGAGGTATGTATTATTTCTCAAAGTGAACCGACATTTGTTATTGAAGCTTGCAAATATAAACATTGGTTAAAAGATATGGAAGATAAATTAGATCAAATAGAGAAGAATGAGACTTGGACTTTAGTTCCCCGGCCTAAAAATAAGAATGTTATTGGAACTAAATGGGTTTTTAGGAATAAACTGATTCAGGATGGTCAACTTGTAAGAAACAAGGCTAGATTGGTTTGTAAAGGATATTCTCAAATGGAAGGAATTGATTAGGGTAAAACATTTGCACCTGTAGCTAGAATTAAAGTTGTTAGACTATTTATTGCCTATGCAGCTTATAACAACTATAAGGTTTATCAAATGGATGTTAAATGTGCATTTTTCAATGGTGAACTTGACGAAGAAGTATACATTGAGCAACCTGATGGATTTTCACTAACAGATGATAAAGATATGGTTTGCAAATTGAAGAAAGGTTTATATGGATTGAAACAAGCTCCTAGAGCTTGGTATGCAAGGTTGGGTAAATATCTTTTGAAGCTTAGTTTTACTAAAGGTAGTGCTGATAGTAATTTATATTATAAGATCACTGATCATGATATTTTGATTACTGAAGTATTTGTTGATGATATCATTTTTGGAGGAGAAGATAAATTGTGCATCGAATTTGCTAACAATATGAAGAATGAATTTTAAATGTCCATGATTGGTGAGATGAGATTTTTCTTAAGTTTGCAGATTACTCAAACTGACAAAGGCATTTTTATCTATCAAACTAAGTCTCTGAGGGAATTGTTGAAGAAGTTTGGTATGGGTAATTCCAAACCGGTAAGTACTCTTATGGTGACAAGTGAGAAATTATCTATGAAGGATACTTCCACACCGGTAAATCGGACAAGGTATAAATCTATGATTGGTAGTCTATTATATTTAAGTTAGATTAGACCGGATATTATGAATGCAGTAAGTATTGTTTCAAGATATCAAAGTAATCCTAATGAAAATCATGAATGTGTAGTAAAGAGGATATTCTAGTATTTGCAAGGAACAACATAATATGTCTTATGGTATTCTAAAAATGATGATTTCACTTTATGTGCATATACTGACTCAGATTGGGCAGGAGATACTGATGATAGGAAGATCACTTATAGTGGAGCTTTCTTTCTTCGAAAGAAACTGGTTTCATGGATCAAAAAAAACCAGTCATGCATTTCTTTATCTACTGTAGAAGCTGAGTATGTTGCAGCAACAACAAATTGCACTCAAGTCTTGTGGATGAAGCAAATGTTGAAGGATATTAGGGTAAATTGTAGTGAATCGGTAGTTATCTACTATGATAACTCTGTAGCTATTGACATGCCTAAGAATTCGGTATTTTACTCTAAGACTAAGCATATATCAATAAAGTATAACTTTTTGAAGGACAAGGTAGAAGGAAAGGAAGTCAAATTGGTGTATGTGAACACTAAAGAATAGATTGCAGATATATTCACTAAACCATTGTCTAAGGAATCATTTGAGTATTTGAGAGACAAGTTAGGGGTTTCTGCCCCTCTGATAGAGACATGATTGATGTAGTTTGTCATCAGTCTAGAATGCATTATCGGAGATATTATTCATTCTGACACTGATGAGTGGTGCTACTACTTAGGGGGAGTAGTCAGCCTTGAGATTTAGAGGTTTATATTCTTTCTTTGATATTTGTGTCAGATTTTTGGCATTGATGTCAAAGGGAGAGAGATAGTGATGTTAAAAATAAATTCAAAAATTTATAGAGATATCATTCACAGGGGGAGAGTTATTGATATTCAGGAGATTGTTGGTTCTCTTCCATAGGGGGAGACTTGTTTGGCATTTCTTGGTACTTAGACGTTTTTCACATCTAGTGTTGTCATCAATGCCAAAGGGGGATATTGTTGGCATTATGGATGAATTGATTATGTTTTGCATTGATTTTTTCGTATTGATATCAACACTAGCTATTATGGTTTTGGTTACCAGTAGAAGATCTAATGTTATCGGTAGAGGAGACTATCTGTTGGACACTTCTAGCATGTTTGGATCAATAAAGTATGTTTGATTTTATGTGTTACACATTTTGGAGTATGCTTTGGTCACTTGGTATTGAATTTTTAATTAGATGTTATCATACACTCTTGTAAACCCTTACCTGCATTGGTTTAAGGTTTAACGGGAAGAGATTTTATTGAGAAATCTTGACAGGATGCATAAGTGGTGTTGGTGCAGCTTTCAGGATATTGAAGATGTTCTTTGATTGTGCTTCAACTACTTGAAGACATTGCTTTGGTGTGGTGGACCTATAATAGGTCTGGTACATATCTAGGTTATGGATCGGTATCATGTTAACGTGTACTCTACACGTTACCGAGATGTTTTGGGATATTTTATGGATTGGTTATTGTTGTTTTGTCTTAAGTCAACATGGTATATCATTGTAATATGGATTTATGTACTGATCTTATTGTAATATCTTTTAGGTTGCCAACCTAATTGGTTTAGGCCTTAGGGTTGGTATAAAATGATGTAAGATCTCATTGTAGATCATGGTATGGGATTGTGGAATAAATATTCATGGTCTTCGAATGTAATATCATATGTGAAGGACATTTGGTCAATCATAGGTGATCAAATTGGGATTAAGGAAGAGGTCAAAGGCCTCCGATATTGAGCTTAATCGGGACTATAATTAGGCATGGTAGATGCTATATCTGGTAGTTGATTATTCTAGATTGTTATCCAATTATCTTGAGATGGTTGTTGCCTCTATGTAGTTAGTGAGACTCTTTTGTAATGAGTAGTACACTCTAGGCAATGTGCCTTCCTACATGTACAGGCCCCTCATTGTATCACATACTTTCTACAAAAGTATCATCTGACTGTGGGTAGGCTTCCCACCATGGTTTTTCCCTTTTTGGGTTTTCCACATATAGATCATGGTGTTATGTGGTATGGTTGCATTGTGTTGATTATTTGTTTCATTGTTAATTTTTATTGCTTACCAGTATCTATTTCTACTTTACCGGTACTTAATCTGGTTAAAGGTTATTAAGTGGATTAAATAATATAATCTATTAACAACTCATTCACCCTCCCACTCAGTTGTTCATCGATTATCCTCACATTAAGAATTAAAAGGGTTAAGTTTGGAAACAACTTATTCACCCCACCTCTCAGTGGCATCTTGCATTCTACAATTGGTATTAGAGCCTAGGTTCCTAGTAAGATAATATTTCTCTAGCTTGGGTATATTTTGGTTTGTGAACACAATGGTCCATTTTGTATCAGCCCCTACTCCGGTATTTGGTGCGTCAAAATTTTCCATTTGGAGTTGTAGGATGGAGTTCTACCTATCCTCATTAGGTGTTGATGTCTTGATGTCAGTTATTAATGGTCTCTCTAGTCCATTCAATCCTTCCATTAGTCCTGAAGTAGAAAGAAGATCTATGTGCAATGCTCAAGCCATGAAAGGTATACTGAATGGGCTTACTGGTGATGTTTCTTCATAGGTGGACAGATGTAAATCGATAAAAAGCCTATGGAATAGACTGAAGAAACTTTATGACAATGAACCTAGCACTGTAGAATCAGTTTGCGGGGATAAGAAGAGAAATGGAACACATGAGTCTGTAGATGAAGATAAATTAGTTAGTAGAAGTAGAATTGATAAAGAAGAAACCCACCTCTTCATGGCTCATGAGACAGAAGGTGAGATGCGTACATTAAAAAGGGGTAACATAGATCAATCCTACCTCCAAGATGTTTTTTGCATTGATGGTGAAGATGAAGAAGATGATGAAGCTCAAGTTGATCTTGAATGTGAAATGGTAAGTGCCCTAGAAGAGCTGAAAAGTGTTAGAAATGAAATTAAGAGTTACAAAAAATCAGTTCATGAAGAATGCAGCCAGTTGAAAATATTCCTTGAAGAGTCAAACAAAAACATCAGCATGTTGACAACTCAACTGGAAGAAGCAAAATGAATGATTGATGAGTTGAATTCAGTCTTTGATGCTAAGGAGAGAAGATGTGAGGAGCTAGAGATGGAAATGGAAACAAAAGGTAAAGAGTGTCAGAATCTGAAGGATGAAATAACAAAGTTATCAATGGAGTTGGAAAAGTGCCAAGATGAGCTCAAGGTGACGATCCAGTTTGATGGCAGTAGTGATACCTTGGATAAAATGTCAAACAAGCAAACCCACTCGAAGGATACCAGGGGATTGGGATTTGATACTAGTGAGTGCTCCACAAGAAAGGATGTCTCGAACAAAATTTTGTTTGTCTCCTCAAATGGAAACAACAAAGGATAGACCTTCATAGTCAAAAATGCTCCAAGGAAGAAGGTTGACTTAACTGCAATTGTTGAAGATATGAGGATGAAGACCAGTGCTACAAGGAGGAATAATGCTGATCCAAAAGGGAAAGGAAAGCTAGGTGAAGGTGGCTTCATTAAAAATGAGAACATGAGAAGACATTCTATACAATTTGCTACTAGTACAGAACAAAGAAATGTTGTTGCCCACGAGACATGTCCTCGAAGAAGTAGAAATGGAGAAGCCAAACCAGAAAGATCACCACATGTTTGGAAGAATAAATTTGTAAGTAATAAGCCCTCTTTCTCTAGTTAGTGCTTTACATGCAAAGGATATGGCCATAGAGCAGATGAATGCAAAATAAGGTCTAGGAATAGACAAAATGTTTTTCCTAGGAATGACAATTTAGTTTGTCAAAGATGTAATGGTTTTGGCCATAGAAGTTATGAATGTAGAAGGAAGAACTTGCAGTCATATAGCAGATGGTGTACCACTCATGCTCAATATGGAAATGGTTAAAGAGAATATGAGAATCAAAGGCCAACATAGAATAAAAGGAAAAGTGTTTTTGCAAGATCAAGAGATCTATTGAAAGCGGTAGTTGGTTACAAGAGGATGATCAGGAGAAGAAGATCGAACTGGTGTGATGGAAGGTCCTCCAATAATTTGTCTGATAGGAACACAATATGCTACTATAACAATATTCTTGGTCATAATACAAAATCTTGTAGTGCAAGGGCTAATCAGTAGAAGAAGGTAAGACCTTCTCCAAAGACTGTAAATGAGAAGAGGAGTGAGGTCAAGCAGGTATGGAGGAAGAAGGAAGAAAATACAACCATGGGCAGGAACTATGCATTCAATGCATAGGTGATATCTCCTAAAGCTTAAAGAAGATGCAGGCCCTCAGGGGGAGATACATATTGATTACTTCATTCATCCCCAAACTGGAAAAGGATAAATATAAGGACCAATTGTTGTCGGTACAAGGAAGAAGATGACATGATAGTATGCATAGTTGTTGCCTTGGCTATACATCTACACATGTAAGATGGATTACTGATGCAAGTGTCAAATGGATGGCTTAAATTGAAATTGGGATTAGAGACACTTGACACAAGAGGACAAAGGCTGATGTATTAAGTGTCCTGGTGGAGATATTGGACCGATAGAGTAAATCAGTATGTACAGTGTGATACCGGTATGGATGTTAACCAGAACTCTAGAATAAGTGAGTCAATGTACTCTGGTAACATTGTGGTGGCTTATGTGGCTTGGATGGATGAAGTTATGTCATCAGTAATGTTGGATAAGATTTAAAGGAAAATGATGTTGATTTTATTGACATGATGATGATGATGTGGTTTGGCATTATGGTCATGTAAGATAATGTAATAACCTGTGATGGATGTCATAGAGCTGGAAGATCATCAGTAGATCATATATGCTCTGCTTTACCAGTATAAGGTGTAGATTGGAGCTCTAGTTTAACATCAGAGAGAAAAAGAAGATTTGAGATCTATTGGTTTAGGGAGAGGGTAAATGCACAAAGATGGTGGTAAAAAAGGGGGGTATAAGAGGACACTTTTTTTCTAAAATTAGTTGAACTTGAACTTGGAGGCAAAATTTGAAAGTCATCCAATCAAGATGTGAAGATAGTTAAAGAAAAAATATTGTAGTACTCTGTATCTAGTTTCCAAAATACTAAAATTTTTCAAAATTGGATAAGATTATGGGGGTCAAATCCTTCGCGCATGAAAAATAGACCTTGATTTTTTCAGAAAAACATAACATAGTGTTTGACGTGCACATCAAAAAAGTCATAGTTAGATTTAGTATTTTGACAAATCCTTTGGGAGAAAGATAATTAAGAGTGAGAACTAGAAGATGTGTATTTGTTTGTAATTTTTTGTTGAGTATTTTTTTTTTATGATTTTTCCAATCAAGCACATCCTAAAAATTAGGTACCTGTTCATGCACGAAGCATAGGTTGCACTAAAACAATCGAATATAATTTTTTTTTTTTTTTTTTCAAATTGTAAAGAATCAAGTGCACTAGAATAATATATAAAGTTTTTTAAATTTCGATAAGTATATCAAAAGTTATTAAAAAAATGGTGCACATATTTCTTTGAGAACTATGGAGACACTGGTAAAATAAATTCAATAATAATGTTATTGTTGTTCAAATTTTTAAAAAAATATATGGTTAGAAAGCTCAGAAGATGGGTGAAAATATTGTGGCAATTTCAAAAATACCCACTTGATGAAGTGTAAACCTGATGATGAAAAAGTCAAGAAACCAAGTTGATAAAATAAAACACATCATAAAGGAGGGAAATGGAGGGAAATAAAACTTCCAAACCATAGCTTTTTCATCTAGGCCTATTTCCAAGCCTACACAATCAAAAGTGTGTACGGGGTACCTATGGTATAAAAAGCGCGTACGGGGTACTTATGGTGTAAGAAGCACGTACGCTCTATTTTAACTATCAAAAGCACGTACGCTCTATTTTTATTATAAATAGCATGTATGCGCTAAGTTTGTTTAAATTTTGGGAGTGTATATAATATGATATTGTATATATATTATGTGTATATACATATATAATATAATTTATATATAATATTTAAATATATATGTATATATATATTGAGTATATATACACACATATGTGTGTATGTATGTGTATTGTCTCCCTCTCTTCCCTTCTGAAGTGCATACAAAGTGCCTCTCTTTCTCTTCCTCTCTCTCTCTTTCTCTCTCTCTCTCTCTCTCTCCCTCTCTCTCTCTCTCTCCCCCTCCCCCTCTCTCTCTCCCCCTCCCTCTCCCTCTCTCCGCTTTTCCCTTCCTCCATACCCCATTCCTCTCTCTCTCTCTCCTCCTCTCCCTCCTTCCCTCCCATCTCTCTTCCTCTCCATCCAATATATCTTCTTTTTGTTTGCATATAGATGAGGTGATAAGAAGATGGAAAGGAGGCTAGTTTTCTTTTTTTAAAAGAAGATAGGATATAAAGTAGAACATTTGAAGAAGATGAATGTATTGGTTTCTTTGGATCGTGTGGATGTATTGGTTGGATAATCTTAATGGGTCGTATGGTGTCCTAAGGGGTCATATGGTGTCTTATGACCCCTTAGGACTCCATATGACCCCTTAGGTGTCATTTTGGGTCGTATGGCATCCTAAGGGGTCATAGGGTGTTCTATGATCACTTAGGACACCATATGACCCCTTAGGACTCCATATGGTGTCATTATGGGTCGTATGGTGTCCTAAAGGGTCATATGGTGTTCTATGACCCCTTAGGACACCATATGACCCCTTAGGTGTCATTAGAGGTCATACTTTTTGTATGAGGACATATGGTGTCCTATGACTCCTTAAGACACCATACGACCCATAACGACACCATATGGTGTCCTAAGGGGTCATAGGATGCCATATGAGCCCTCAGGACTCCATACAACCCATAACAACACCATATGGTGTCCTGAAGGGTCATATGGTGTTTCATGACCCCTTAGGACACTATTTAGTGTCATTATAGGTCTTATGATGTGTTAAGGGATCATATAGTGTCATATGACCCCTTAGGAAACCATATGACTCCTTAGATGATGTTATAGGTCATATTGTGTTCTAAGGGTCATATGGTGTCATTATGTGTCTTATGCTGTCCTATGACCCCTAGGACACCTTATGACCCCTTAGGACACCATATGATGTCATTAGGGGTGATATGGTGTTCTAAGGGGTCATATGGTCTCCTACAACCCCTTAGGACACCATTTGACCCCTTAGGACTCCATATGGTGTTGTTATGGGTTGTATGGTGTCCTAAGAGGTCATATAGTGTTTTATAACCACTTAGGACACCATTTGGTGTCATTATGGGTCGTATGATGTGCTAAGGGGTCATATGGTGTCCTATGACCCCTTAGGACTCCATATGACCTCTTATGTGTTGTTATGGATCATATGGTGTCTTATGACCCCTTAGCACATATGCATGGATCCCTAGGATACCATATGACCCCTACGAGTACCATATGACATTAAAAAAAACATAAAAGATACCTTCTGACATGAAAAAACACAAAATGGTGTCCTCCAAGTTCAAGTTCTCCTACGACCCCTTAGGACTCCATATGGTGTCATTATGGGTCGTAAGGTGTCCTAAGAGGTCATACAGTATTCTATAAACCCTTAGGACATGATTTGGTGTCATATGGTGTCCTATGACCCCTTAGGATTCCATATGACCTCTTATGTGTTGTTATGGGTCATATGGTGTCCTATGACTCCTTAGGACACATGCATGGATCCCAATGATACCATATGATCCCTAACAAATACCATATGGCCCTAAAGAGGGAGAGAGTGGGAGGAGAGGGAGGGAATGGTAGAGAGATACACCTAAGAGAGGAGGAGAGTGAGATAGAGAGATAGAGACTAAGAGGGAGACACAAGAGATAAATGAGAGAAAGAGAGAGAGATTGAGAGAGAGAGGGGGGGGAGATAGAGATAGAGAAATGGAAAGGGAGGGAGAGAGAGATGGAGAGAGAGAGAGAGGAAAATAGAGGGAAATAGAGAGAGAGGAGAGAGAGAGAGAGAGAGAGAGAGAGAGAGCGGGGGGAGATATAGAAAGATCTAAGAGGTGGATAGAAGGATTAGGAGAGAAAGAGAGACCTAAGAGGTGGAGGGAGGGAAGGTGAGAGAGAGAGAAAGAGAGGGTGAGAGATAAAGAGAGTCTGAGTGAGAGGGAGGAAGGGATGGAAGGAACAAGAGACTAGAGAGAGAGAGGTGTGAAGATAGGGAGAGAGGGAGAGAGTGGGAAAGAGAGGTAATGAAAAAGGGAGAGAGAGAGGGGGAGGAGAGAGAGAGAGAGAGAGAGAGAGAGAGAAGTCAATAGATCGAGGGAAGTCCGGAGGTAAGTTAAAAACCCTTTAAATTTTGAGATTTTTTTTTTTCCCTTTTCTGGCATTACAATGATGGTTTTTCATTTTTTTCGCTGTAGTGCGGCCGAGGCTAATTCTTCCATTGAGTGTAGAGGAGAGTGCAAGGCGAAGGGAGATGCAGCTTCAATATTCAAGAGTGGTGAGAAGGACAAGATGGAGGCCAACATTGCACCAAAAACAGATATTAGCCTCTATGTGGGCTTCTGGAAACAGAAACCCCTCTAAAGCCCAGATAGCAGCGATTACTGCTGTGTTACAGGAAAACGGAGAAGTCCAAGTCCAACCCAAAAATGTTTTAGATTGGTTTCGAAACACCAAATCTCGAGAAAGATGCAAGAATGAACAATCACAAGCCACAAGTATGTGATTTTTCTACTGATATAGTTTTAGATACTATTGTAGAATTATATATAAATTACTAATGAAATTTTTGCAATATAAATCTAGTTAAAAGTATTTTTTTTAATCTGGAATTAGGGTTTGTATGTAAACATAAAATCTGATATATGAATAATCTGTGTGTTTTTTCGTCTATCTGATGATGAATCAGAGTGTTGTAATCTGACAAATAAAATAGAATACATAAAATACATAGAGAGTTGACTGCATGAATTCAGTAAGACTGTTTACTGTTTAGCAATCAAGCTAGGTCCAGGCTAGGGTTATCAGTCTGAAAAGAAGAATGTGGCTCAATATTTTATTGTTTAGATTTCTTTTTCTGAACTATCCAGTTGATATAGAAATATATTTTTTAGATTTGGATTTCCCTACACAATCAAAGCAGTTGGAAGACAAGGAAGACAAGGTTTATGTTGAGGTAAGTAATCAAATTTCTTGAAATTTTTTTCATATTTTGACATAAAAATCAATACATATTCATGTCATAACTTTGTCCATTCATGTCCAGGATAAAGAAGAAGAAGTGCAGAGAACCTTACAACTATTTCCTCTGCATCCTGACAGAGGTGGTTTACTATGGTCCATGAAGAAACGCCCTTGTCCTTTGTAAATGCGTGAGAGCTTTAGTTTTCCTCCACAGATAGTTTAGGATTTATATGGGATGGTAAAATGTGTTCCTATCTCAGTTTAAGGAGAAAAGAATAGCATGAAACTTCTGTTTGATTGTTATTTTAGTGGGAATTTGTAGGCATCAATGACCAATTTTGATATGATGGTCTAAAAAATACCATTGATCGCGCAAGTAATGAATTAGGTTTATTAGGTTTTGTTCTATTAGAGTTTCGGACTTGGTCTAAAAAATACCATTGATTGCTTTGTATGTGATAAGCATATTGTTTTAGCGTGTGTGCCAAGTAATACAACGAAACTTCTGTTTAGCTTTCAATTCTTCATTTTTGCTATTTGATGTAATCGGTATTCGAAAGGAGAAAGTGCAAGATGTAAGTTTCTTGTTATTTCTGTGGGAATTTGTAGATATCGAGATCACTATCTTTCAAGGGCTGTAGGAAATTACATTTTTATGGATTGTGGGAAATTGCATTTTTATGGTGGAATGTGACTGTAATTAATAGGGAAAGAGAAAAAGTCTGTCCAACAGAGAGTGAGTGGTAACGCTTTATTGAGAATTACAATCATTATTTGTGTCGTTGAAACTTTCAAAAAAAATATGTATCAGTATAAATTTTCTTGTCTGTTGAAATAATTAAAATATATTAATTTATATTAATTAATTAATTCTAGAGGCTTTTTAAGCAAACGGATAAGTTAATTTTTTTTATTTTTGTGTAAATTTGATTCTTGAATTGTTTTAATCAATTTTCAGATTAGTACATAAAAGCTGTTTAGACATTCAAGAAGTTTTGTCATCCATTGGGATAGAAGTGGGATCAATTGAACCTTCTATCTCAAGTATTGTACTACATAAGAAGTGGTGTGGCCTTTTTTTAGACCCTAAGAAAATATTCTCTATTGAATTCAATTTGAAGATTTTCTAACTTCTCTCTTGGCTTAAGAAACCTTATAAATTCAACTTTGTAGTTACCCTTAGGTTTCTTAGGGAAGTTTGTGGCTTCCACAATAAAACTTGTTGTAGTCACAATTGACTTCATGGACACACTTTATTCTATTTGAAGTTGTCACACCTTTTTGACTTGGTTTGAATGAGATATCCACTTATGGTAATTCCTTTCACTAGGAAATAAGTAATAGAGGCTGATAAAGGATTACTAATACCAACATTCAGAAAATGACAACAAAAGGTAGTTTTGGAGGAATCATATATTTTTCTAGAATTAAAACACCTACTCCCAATCAACTAATTATTGAAGTACAAAATGGACAAGACAATTTAAAATTTGATCCTTAAATATATATACATCAGTGGGACTAATGTTTACTCATGTTGTGGCACAAACATCATCAAGAAACTCATGTTGCATCATCCATAATTTTTGAGCTTGTTGGAGAAGGGACAAAGGTTCACAAACCTATCTGCAATCTTGTTCACCTCCCTAGGGGTGTGATTGATCCTAATGTGGCCAAATGTAGATATGACATTTTGGCATTTGGTGATGAGGTTCGCCTTGTTCCATCCTGGCTTAGCCTTTCCTCATAGAATCATGATGACATTTACGAAATATCCTTCTATTATAATTTTTTGGTAACCACTATCCTTGGCAATAGATATGCCATAGAAGGTCATTGTCACTTCTACCATGTTGGAATTTTTAGTCCCAATGTTAACAGAATAGGACAACACCATCTTGTTTCCTAGATCTCTAATGACCCCAACCCCACACACCTAACCTGGGTTGCCTTTAGATGACCCATAAAAGTTTCATTTTAACTATTCAATCTTCACAGGGACCATTTGATAATGTTCCTATGCCCAATAAGAGGGAAATAAAAAGTAAGAAAATTAGCCATTTCCTAGCTTTTTGCAATGTGTTGATCCAAGAGAAAGGGAGGGTGAGGATGTTTGAGCCTTTAAAATCATTTAATATTAAAGCTATGAGATTTCCACAATCCATTTTGCATTTCTAGTGTATTTTTTTCTGGATTCGATTGTGTGTATATTTTTCCATCAACGTTTCGAATCACACTCCGTGATTCATCATCAGGATGATAAGAATTCCCAAGACATGAAAGATGTTGAGTTGCAGATTTGAGGCAAAATATAAAGAGGAGAGGGGTGGGGGAAGGCACGGGAAACAAGGAGAGAGGAAAGAGAAAAGGAAAAGACCACCTGAAGGATGAGAGACCTAAAACACTCCAAGGAATAAACCACCCACAAAAAAGAAAAAAGGAAAGCTCAGCACCATAATCAAAACCACTAAAGAACAAAAAAGAAGAAGAGAAAATGGGATAAAAATAAAAAACTAAAAGAATAAAAAAATGATTATAAATACATAACGGAATAAACACAAAGGCATAGACCAAAAGACAAAAACCAGAAACAAATAAGAAAAGAGAAAATTGCAATTCCAAAAGAATGAGCATATACAAATAAACACAAGAGGAGGTCTAAAATCAAATATAAACTAAATAAACAAATAGGAAAATAGACCACAGGGGGAGAGGGCGATGCATAAATGAGGAAGAAAGAGGAGGAGAAGTCAAGGAGGGGGGCGGGGATGACGCTGGAGGGCAAGAAGAAGAGGGTGCCACGAGATGCTAAGGTTTAACCCATCGTCTCGATTAAGATTGGATGGGTGCTGAATGATAGCAATGGCCTCTTTAACTTTCCTCTTGAAAAAGTTGTTCTCCCTACACAATACCTGAGTGTCCTCCAAACAGATATGATGCTTGGTAGTTGATGAATGCTCAGCTAAGGCTGATTTGAGGGCACGTTCATGCTTAATGTCGGCACTATGCTCTTTTATTCGAGTCATGAACGAACGACCTGTTTCTCCAATGTATGGAGTTCCACAGGAGCATACAATCTTGTATACACCTGACTCTGAAAAGGCATCCCTAGTGTCCTTAAGCGGTGGGGCATGCCTCTTGATGGTGGAAACAGGTTTGAAGGCACACCGGAGACCTTTTTTCCAAGGATTTTTGAGATTTTGTGAGAAATGCCTTCAACATAAGGGAGAGAGACATACGGGGCCTGCGATGGAGAGGGCACGGGATTCGAGATGGAAAGGAAATGAGATTTGGCTTGGAGGAAGGCCCGAGTGATCTGCTTGTTCGAGTAGCCATTCCAAAGGAAGACTTGACAAAGATGGGAGAGCTCTTGGTCTAAGTTATCCTTATCACAAATCCGATGAGCTCTTAAAGCCAAGGTTTTGAGGATCCCAACTTTCTGGCTATGGTGGTGATGAGAAGACGCATGAAGATATAAGTCAGTGTGGGTAGTTTTGCGAAACACCTGACGACCAAGGGATCCGTCAGGTTTTTTACAAATTAAGACATCGAGAAAGGATAAAAGGTTGTTGGATTCAAGTTCTTTGGTGAAGGCAATGGACGGAGAAATGTTGTTGAGGTGAGTATGAAATTCCTCTAACCTGTCCAAGCCGTGGGGCCAACATACATTGGTGTCATCCATATATCGTTTCCACCATTTTGGCTTGAGGGGGAAAGAATGTAAGGCCACCTCTTCAAAATGTTCCATGAATATGTTGGCAATGACCGGCGAGAGAGGGGAGCCCATGGCTACTCCGTCAACCTGTTCATAGATAACACCTTGGAAGGCGAAGAAGGTTGACCTTAAGCAAAGTTCCACTAAAGAGGCGATTTCCTCATTGACCTTAAGCTTGACAATCTCTATGGCGTCTAGAATAGGGACCTTGGTGAAGAGGGACACCACATCGAAGCTCACAAGAGTGTCTTGAGGGTCCAACTTAGTGTCCTTGATAAACTGGACAAATTGGTTGGAATCTTTGATGAAGGAGTCGGAGTTGCCAACAAGCGGAGAGATTAGTTTGGCAAGAAAAGCGGCTAACTTGTAAGTCGGAGACCCAATGGTATCGACAATGGGTCTCAAAGGAATGTTGGCTTTGTGAATTTTTGGGACCCCATATATACGAGGGGTCACTTCCTTAGACGGAAGAAGACGAAGTTTGGTAGAATCATCCAAAGAGGAGTTAGAAATAGCAGATCTAACTGCCTTCAGAATCTTCGGGCACGGGTTACGAGACAAAATTTTGTAACTACTGGAATCTGAGAGGAGGATTTCCATTTTGGCCAAGTAATCTGGTTTGCTCATAATGACCCCACGGCTTGGACAGGTTAGAGGAATTTCATACTCACCTCAACAACATTTCTCCGTCCATTGCCTTCACCAAAGAACTTGAATCCAACAACCTTTTATCCTTTCTCGATGTCTTAATTTGTAAAAAACCTGACGGATCCCTTGGTCGTCAGGTGTTTCGCAAAACTACCCACACTGACTTATATCTTCATGCGTCTTCTCATCACCACCATAGCCAGAAAGTTGGGATCCTCAAAACCTTGGCTTTAAGAGCTCATCGGATTTGTGATAAGGATAACTTAGACCAAGAGCTCTCCCATCTTCGTCAAGTCTTCCTTTGGAATGGCTACTCGAACAAGCAGATCACTCGGGCCTTCCTCCAAGCCAAATCTCATTTCCTTTCCATCTCGAATCCCGTGCCCTCTCCATCGCAGGCCCCGTATGTCTCTCTCCCTTATGTTGAAGGCATTTCTCACAAAATCTCAAAAATCCTTGGGAAAAAAGGTCTCCGGTGTGCCTTCAAACCTGTTTCCACCATCAAGAGGCATGCCCCACCGCTTAAGGACACTAGGGATGCCTTTTCAGAGTCAGGTGTATACAAGATTGTATGCTCCTGTGGAACTCCATACATTGGAGAAACAGGTCATTCGTTCATGACTCGAATAAAAGAGCATAGTGCCGACATTAAGCATGAACGTGCCCTCAAATCAGCCTTAGCTGAGCATTCATCAACTACCAAGCATCATATCTGTTTGGAGGACACTCAGGTATTGTGTAGGGAGAACAACTTTTTCAAGAGGAAAGTTAAAGAGGCCATTGCTATCATTCAGCACCCATCCAATCTTAATCGAGACGATGGGTTAAACCTTAGCATCTCGTGGCACCCTCTTCTTCTTGCCCTCCAGCGTCATCCCCGCCCCCCTCCCTGACTTCTCCTCCTCTTTCTTCCTCATTTATGCATCGCCCTCTCCCCCTGTGGTCTATTTTCCTATTTGTTTATTTAGTTTATATTTGATTTTAGACCTCCTCTTGTGTTTATTTTTATATGCTCATTCTTTTGGAATTGCAATTTTCTCTTTTCTTATTTGTTTCTGGTTTTTGTCTTTTGGTCTATGCCTTTGTGTTTATTCCGTTATGTATTTATAATCATTTTTTTATTCTTTTAGTTTTTTATTTTTATCCCATTTTCTCTTCTTCTTTTTTGTTCTTTAGTGGTTTTGATTATGGTGCTGAGCTTTCCTTTTTTCTTTTTTGTGGGTGGTTTATTCCTTGGAGTGTTTTAGGTCTCTCATCCTTCAGGTGGTCTTTTCCTTTTCTCTTTCCTCTCTCCTTGTTTCCCGTGCCTTCCCCCACCCCTCTCCTCTTTATATTTTGCCTCAAATCTGCAACTCAACATCTTTCATGTCTTGGGAATTCTTATCATCCTGATGATGAATCACGGAGTGTGATTCGAAACGTTGATGGAAAAATATACACACAATCGAATCCAGAAAAAAATACACTAGAAATGCAAAATGGATTGTGGAAATCTCATAGCTTTAATCGATACCCTTCATGGGAGGGAACTATCTATGAAATCTAAGCAGCTGGAATTCCTAAGAATCAAACTAGCAAAGAGAGTTGCAGATTTGGCTTTTCTTAAAAGATGCAGAGACTGTCGTTTGATCCCCTCCTTCGTGAAAATATCTCAAAATCTGTGGAGTCCCTACACCAAAACCATATTCTCTCGGGCATGTCTTTCTCTACTCAGATCGGTCATTAAATCCACCAGGAGAGCTATTGATTTCTTAAATTCCAGGTTACTCCCTCTGCATCTGGAACTTGCTTCATCTCTTCGACCTGATCTATGGCTTCGCTTAGACTTGACATCATACGCAAGGGCCGCGGGCCACAAAGAAGAGTGCAGCAGAAGACAGAAGAGGAAATTCTTCAATCTCCAGCGCCGTCAACAAGGGAGCCATTCCTCTTCTCCATCTGGCCATTGTTATCCAGCCTCCTCTATTCCTCTGCAGTCATCGCCATCTCTGTCTAACCCCCACGCTTCGGTTTTTCCACCTACCCCCTTCCCTTGTCCTCCTCCACCGCCTTCCCTCTCTGTTGAACCAGCTTCCTTTTCTCACAGTTCACGTTCGGACCCAGCTCGGGACTCTCCCACCGCGAATCTGTCTCTAGCAGAGAGTGCAGAAGCCGCTTCCCTCCTCTTTCCGCACCATGAGACATCCATGAACCAGGCTCGGGTGAACCACGATAGATCTTCGACTCCTCCAGAGGATCCAGGTCACCTCACCGTTGAGATTGCAGCAGAAACAGTGGTCCACCACGTTCTTTCTCCCCAGGCATCTATCATCATGGCAGAAACAGATGTCTCGCAGTCTTCGATTCTTCCCCTCCACTCTTGTCCGTTGCAGCATTTTATCAAGTTCCCTGAGAGCACAGTTGATATCACCATGGAGATAGGAGATGCAGCCACACCTCTGGGTCCGTCCTTCGCCATAGCTCAACCTGCAATTCACCAACGGCTCCTCAGCAACGGCTCTCCTCGGTCAACTCCAGGTACGCTGTCCTCTTCCTCAGTTATCCAATCTCGTCCCTTCTGCTTTAATTGCTCTGCCATTTCATGTTTTTGTGGTTGCGTAGCTTGCAATCTTTTCCAACCTCGAGCCACTCCTTCTCTGTCCCATCACCAGGCTGTGGCACGTGAGGTTAGTATTTCATGCTCATGTGTCCAACCACAACCGGCTCTTCCTACGGAGGAAGTGGACACATCCTCCGTGGCTTATCTTCCTCCACGTAAACCTTGCCCGACCACTCCCCTCGGTGTGAACTCATCCCATTCCTTGCAGTCTTGTCCTTTTGTCTTTTCAGCCCCCCCACCCCCCGCCTTGGATCTCGGCACTCTTCCTAGGTCAGCCCCTATCATCAACCCCATCAGTAATTGGGAGACCAAACTTGTGGTCAACCTCTCTCCCGCCCACATTGATCCTCTCGCTTTCAACTTCCTCAAGCGAGGTCTTAACTTTGCCTTGACTCCTCGCAACATTCCGCACATCGACTTCCTCATCGAGATCGAAAATGCGGTTCGTACCCTCCCTCTTGATGTTGCTGAAGAGATTAGACAAGATTGTGCTGTAGCGCTCCGTTATGCCAAACCTCCTAAATTCAACATCCCTAAAGCTGAGCTGTTGGCCTTCAATAATCTAATGCACAATAATGACCTTATCATCTCAAGAGCTGACAAAGGCAATGCCACGGTCATTATGAGCAAACCAGATTACTTGGCCAAAATGGAAATCCTCCTCTCAGATTCCAGTAGTTACAAAATTTTGTCTCGTAACCTGTGCCCGAAGATTCTGAAGGCAGTTAGATCTGCTATTTCTAACTCCTCTTTGGATGATTCTACCAAACTTCGTCTTCTTCCGTCTAAGGAAGTGACCCCTCGTATATATGGGGTCCCAAAAATTCACAAAGCCAACATTCCTTTGAGACCCATTGTCGATACCATTGGGTCTCCGACTTACAAGTTAGCCGCTTTTCTTGCCAAACTAATCTCTCCGCTTGTTGGCAACTCCGACTCCTTCATCAAAGATTCCAACCAATTTGTCCAGTTTATCAAGGACACTAAGTTGGACCCTCAAGACACTCTTGTGAGCTTCGATGTGGTGTCGCTCTTCACCAAGGTCCCTATTCTAGACGCCATAGAGATTGTCAAGCTTAAGGTCAATGAGGAAATCGCCTCTTTAGTGGAACTTTGCTTAAGGTCAACCTTCTTCGCCTTCCAAGGTGTTATCTATGAACAGGTTGATGGAGTAGCCATGGGCTCCCCTCTCTCGCCGGTCATTGCCAACATATTCATGGAACATTTTGAAGAGGTGGCCTTACATTCTTTCCCCCTCAAGCCAAAATGGTGGAAACGATATATGGATGACACCAATGTATGTTGGCCCCACGGCTTGGACAGGTTAGAGGAATTTCATACTCACCTCAACAACATTTCTCCGTCCATTGCCTTCACCAAAGAACTTGAATCCAACAACCTTTTATCCTTTCTCGATGTCTTAATTTGTAAAAAACCTGAAGGATCCCTTGGTCGTCAGGTGTTTCGCAAAACTACCCACACTGACTTATATCTTCATGCGTCTTCTCATCACCACCATAGCCAGAAAGTTGGGATCCTCAAAACCTTGGCTTTAAGAGCTCATCGGATTTGTGATAAGGATAACTTAGACCAAGAGCTCTCCCATCTTCGTCAAGTCTTCCTTTGGAATGGCTACTCGAACAAGCAGATCACTCGGGCCTTCCTCCAAGCCAAATCTCATTTCCTTTCCATCTCGAATCCCGTGCCCTCTCCATCGCAGGCCCCGTATGTCTCTCTCCCTTATGTTGAAGGCATTTCTCACAAAATCTCAAAAATCCTTGGGAAAAAAGGTCTCCGGTGTGCCTTCAAACCTGTTTCCACCATCAAGAGGCATGCCCCACCGCTTAAGGACACTAGGGATGCCTTTTCAGAGTCAGGTGTATACAAGATTGTATGCTCCTGTGGAACTCCATACATTGGAGAAACAGGTCGTTCGTTCATGACTCGAATAAAAGAGCATAGTGCCGACATTAAGCATGAACGTGCCCTCAAATCAGCCTTAGCTGAGCATTCATCAACTACCAAGCATCATATCTGTTTGGAGGACACTCAGGTATTGTGTAGGGAGAACAACTTTTTCAAGAGGAAAGTTAAAGAGGCCATTGCTATCATTCAGCACCCATCCAATCTTAATCGAGACGATGGGTTAAACCTTAGCATCTCGTGGCACCCTCTTCTTCTTGCCCTCCAGCGTCATCCCCGCCCCCCTCCCTGACTTCTCCTCCTCTTTCTTCCTCATTTATGCATCGCCCTCTCCCCCTGTGGTCTATTTTCCTATTTGTTTATTTAGTTTATATTTGATTTTAGACCTCCTCTTGTGTTTATTTTTATATGCTCATTCTTTTGGAATTGCAATTTTCTCTTTTCTTATTTGTTTCTGGTTTTTGTCTTTTGGTCCATGCCTTTTTGTTTATTCCGTTATGTATTTATAATCATTTTTTTATTCTTTTAGTTTTTTATTTTTATCCCATTTTCTCTTCTTCTTTTTTGTTCTTTAGTGGTTTTGATTATGGTGCTGAGCTTTCCTTTTTTCTTTTTTGTGGGTGGTTTATTCCTTGGAGTGTTTTAGGTCTCTCATCCTTCAGGTGGTCTTTTCCTTTTCTCTTTCCTCTCTCCTTGTTTCCCGTGCCTTCCCCCACCCCTCTCCTCTTTATATTTTGCCTCAAATCTGCAACTCAACATCTTTCATGTCTTGGGAATTCTTATCATCCTGATGATGAATCACGGAGTGTGATTCGAAACGTTGATGGAAAAATATACACACAATCGAATCCAGAAAAAAATACACTAGAAATCATTTAATATTTTATTTAACATGGTTAATAATGGAGTATACTAGAACTTTCCACTAAGTTTTATGATCTCTAAAACTTTTATTGTTATGTTCTTTCCATAAGCTCCATTCTGTGTGCAGATACTAGAGTTGCTTAATCAAGGGATGATTTGGCAAAGAGGTCTCTCCTGAGGAGACCAAATTTGGGTCCAAATGCTACACCTTTGACAAAGACAACATACTTATAATATTTTGTCTAATGTTTCAAGGGTAATGATAGTGGAAGAAAAGATCGTTTATATTTTATTTGACCTTTTCATGGAAAACATTTACAAGATAGATACCCTATTTCTAGAGATTATCAATAATTATAATCCTTTTATGATAGGTTTTATATGAGAGGAAGAAACATTTTAGGATTATTTTGGATCTCCAAATGTTTATCTATTGAAAAAGGGAATGGTAGGGAGGAGATAGAAGATTAAATCCAAATTTTATGGAGTAATTCCCATCCTTGGGTAATGAACAAATAAATTTAACTTTGAAACTCCATAGGGTGTAATTTCTCTGAAGGTGGAAAAGAATTTGGATGCAAATAACCATTAATAAAAATCCCTAATCTATTAACCAAGTCATCCTCAATAGATGAATAGATCGAGTGAAACTCTAATGGGGTTGTAGAGGACCAAGGGTCTTTCCAGAATCTAATACTCTTGCCATCCCTAGCCTACCAATGCATTCCTTTTTGAAGCAATGGTGTCATTTTAATCAAATTGTTAAAAATACAAGATCCCCTAGGAAGATCAACATTAGTAAGAAAGGATTTGGTATCCCTTCCATGAAGGTATTTACTCTTCATCACATGTAACCAATCCGGCTTCTCAGAGGTTAATGCCCACCCAATTTTGTAAGGTAGACCATATTAAGAGATTAAGAGTGTCTAATGCCTAGACCTCTAGATTATTTATTAGAGAAGACTATTTTTGAGTCAAGCAATGACATTCTATTCTTTAGTTCAACACCAAAACACAACAGTGTCCTCTAGGTTTGGTCTACATTCTTTGCCTATGCAACTAAGATGTGGAATAGAGAGAGGAGGTACATAGAAGTACTTTGGAGAGAAGGTTTCACTTGTTAGAGTTTATCCATATTTCTTAAAAGGGCTCTTTTCTAGCCCACAAGCTTTTTTTACATTATTTCAAGACGAATAGACCAAATATTATTGCCCACTTCACTATTAGTGAGAGGTGAGACCAAAAATGACAAAGAAAGACTATCAATCTAACAATTCAAAACTCTTGCAATATAATTTTGCAAAGAAGGGGAAGCATTCATGAAGTAGAGAGTACTTTTGTCTAAATTAGTTTTTGTGTAGAAGCAGTTGCATGCTAAGAAAAATAGAGATCCATCCTTTAGCTTTCACCACTAAAGTGGAGCCAAGAAGGGAACTAATGTATAGAACAGGGATGAGGAAAAGAAGGCATTTACCATCTTAAGATATTGGCCCCCAAATCCATATTTATGGAAAACAATAAAAAGGAAGGACTGGGACACATTGTCAAAGGATTTAAAGATGTGTATATTTAGGAGCATGCACTCTCTTTTACTATTCTCCATGGAATAGAGTGATTCATGAACCATGAGGATAACATTAGAAATCTAGTGACCTAGAATAAACTCTTTTTCATATTCATGAATTATTTTTCCATGAAGGAGCTTGATTTTGTTAACCAAAAGTTAAGAGAAGATCTTGTATAAGGTGTTACAAAGACTAATACACCTAAACTTGGTCATTTTATTAGCCCCACTTTTTTTAGGAACAAGCACAAAATAGGTATTTCTAATCTCCTTGAGAAGACTTACTAAAGAAAGAAACTCCCTAGCGGACAAAATGACATTGTTCCCTACAATATCCCAATATTATTGAAAGAAGGGGGTAAAACCATTCAAATGTAGAGATTTGAAAGTGCTAGAGAGATAACTGCCTCTTTGACTTCCTCATTAGAGAAACTTCATTCCAAAAATTCAAGGCTTAGTAAGTTGGGGATAACTCAAAGAAGCTTCTCTAAAATCTCATTCAAACCAAGATATGAGTTAGGATAAGGTTTAATTATTGAATAAAAATATTTAATTGCTTCCCTAAGAATTTCTTCTACATGCAAGATAAGAGTACCAGCTGGTATAATTAATTCTTGAATTTTGTTCCTTATTTTAATATATGATAAGAAATTGGTGGAAGAACATAGTGTTTCTATCACCTTCTTTCACCCATTGGATTCCACACCTTTTCTTATAGAAAGTCTCCTCTTTCAATACAATGTTATGAAGATCAAATAGAAGCAACTTTTCATTCTTAACTATATTAGGAGTAACACCAAAATAATCCATATCCTTTTGTAGTTATGAAAGATGGTATTTTAGATCTTTCTTCAAGTACAAAATATTATCGAAGGAATATTTACTCCATATTCTCAAGTTCTTTTTGAAAAAAATTAGGTTGCAAGTTATTTTGAACATATTCATTCCCTTGTAGTAGAAATTATACCATTAAGCCACCAAATATTTGAAGTTGGGGTGATGCATCCATATGAGTTTAAAATAAAATGGTTAGAAAAAATTACATCTATCCAAAGTCCATTGCAATAATATAGGGAAATGTTTTGAACCAAAACATATCTCAGAGGAAAGATGACAAAGGCTAAAAGTATTCTAGGAGGAATAAATAAAAAATGTATTGAACATAACTTGAATGATGGCATCATCAATCCTCAAATTGGACTAAGTAAAGTTTCTACCTTCTACTTCCAAGTTGACTAGCTCACCTTTACACAAGAAATCATGAAGGTCCTACATGTTGTTATAAAGTTAGGAGTTCAAACCATCTTCTTTGATGGATAGGGGGTATTAAAATATCACATCCCACTTTAGAAATTTCATCCATCAATAAAATACTTTGCAAATTATTATCTCATCTCCTAAGCATCCCATTGAGGTTTTTAGGTTTCCTCACAGTAGAAAGACCTCAAGAATCACCACCAATACTTATACCTAGGGAATTAGAAGAGGGCCAAGCAAAAAACATCATTTTAGTTTCTTGAAGAAGAAAAATGTCTAGATTCAATTATTTCCCAAGATTTTTAATCAAAATCTACTTTGTGGGTGTTGAGCACAACGAATTACTAAGAGAGGGGTGAATCGGTCAAAAAAAATAAAAAATACAACACATAAACAATTAAACTTCAACACACATCTAACACATGAACACCATGATTTATACGTGCAAAACCCAAATAGAGGAAAACCACCATGAGAACCTACCCATAAAATATATCCACTATGAATATTAAATTACAAGGAAAAGAGCTAACTACTCCAGAATTGCACACTAGAGCTAACTACTCATGGGGAAAGATACAAAAGAGGACTTGCAAAATATGAAGCTAACTACACATAGGGAAAGATACAAAAGATGATATGAAAAGAAGGATCTCTTGATCATCAAGTTATCCTTGAACTCTAAATTAAGTGACCAACATCAACACACAAAAATTTGATCTCAATTGCAAACAGTCTATCTCAAATCTTTGTCATAGTCTCAGCACAACATTCATATGATTCGAACACAACTGTTCTTCTACTCTTTACCGAACCTCGCTGATTATCATCACATCTATATTCATCACACTTTCCTTCCATTCCTCTCTTCACTCTTCTCTACTCCGATACATAACTTAACCATACAAATCCTTATATACAAGATAGATCATCAAAGCTTAAATCAAGTTGGCCTAAAATAAGATATATTATTTGAACCAAAAATACACTCTTGGAGAAAGAGGGGACTAAATCACATCTTCCAAAAATTAATTCACCAATACTCACTCACCAGAAAATAACCAACATCATATCCACACACTATGCAGCCATATAAGCAATTAACGGTCAATAACATACTCCCCAATGGTAATAACTCAAATCTGGATCTCCAGTTGCTACGGTGAGACCCATGACATATAAAAAATGCTTCCACAAATCATATTTGGACCTAAATATAGGTCAAACATATAATCTCACAACCAGTAACAATCAATGCCACAACACCCAGAGGACATAAAGATGTTTTTATACTACAGAGCCATTATATCCATAATACAAAAATTATATCTAATGAAGATCTAACAATAACACTCAACACCAACAATAGATTTTATATCCAAGCACTTTAGAAACAACACATAGAATAATTGCAATATCAACAACACAACAAGATAACTCTGCACCATAGACATTCTAAACCATTGACATTCTTGACCAATTCAAAACAAGTTTGACATCAATGGCAACCACAACAACACATCAATTCATACTTTCAACAATATCCCCCTTTGTCATTGATGGCAACACTTGACCATACCTACACATCACAAATAATACTACTTTATATCTATGCAAAACATACATCACATCTCTGCACTATCTCTCTGAATCCGAATCACTCTCAATATATCAAACCTACTCAATCTCTCCCATTTTTCCAAAACTTACTCAATATCTTCCCCTTTGCCATCAGGGACAAAGGTCACAACAACATTGGACACACCACTTCTCCCCTTGAGATTAGTGACAACATAATTCCAGGAAAATAAATAGGCATGAAAGCTTCCCCTAGAAAGATGCATCACCATAATGCACGTATCTAGATGGAGGGGCAATGACCCCAAGATTCTCTCGAAGAAACTCAAATGTATCCTTCACCAATGCCTTAGTGAAAATATCTACAACCTTCTCTTTCATAGATATGTATTCCAGTCAAACTTCCTTCTCATCAACTTTCTCCCTTAAATAATGATCTAATTAAAATATGCTTTGTTATCGAATGCATAATGGGATTATTTGAAATATTTATTGCACTAGTATTATCACACATAATAGGAATTGCTTCATAATATGTTACCTTTATATATTGAAGACTCTTTCTAATCCAAATTACCCAAGTACAACAAGATGTCGCTACAATATACTATGCTTCAGTAGTAGATAGGGAAATTGAATCTTGCTTCTTATTGAGCCAAGAGACCAATCTATCCCCTAAAATGAATGCACAACCTCTAGTACTCTTTTGGTCATCATCACTTCCGACCTTATCTGCATCAATATAGGTTTTCAACATAAAATCTCTACCATTTTTGTACCAAAGTCCATAATCCACATTACTTTTCAAGTATCTGAAAAAATCTCTTTACAACTTTCTCATGTACATTACCTTCACATTCACCTAAAATATAGCTACCAGACAAACAACCTACATGATATCTAGTCTAGATGCAGTCAAACACAACAATCAGGCAATCATGAATTTGTACCTTTTCTATTCAAATTCCAAAGATTCCTCATTTTTACTCAATTTGCATCCAACAGTTAAAGGAGTTGTAACCGGTTTGTAATTATCAAAATGAAACTTCTTCAAATTTTCCTTCGCATACTTGCTATGAGAAGTAAAAATTACATCTTCTAATTGAATGATTTGCAACCCAAGAAAGAAAGATAGCTCACCAATCATTAACATTTCAAATTCATTCTGCATCTCCTTAGCAAATCAGTTACCTAAACTATCATCTCCTCCAAATATAAAGTCATCAACATAAACTATAACAATTAATAACTTATCCCCATGAATCTTGGAATAAAGATTACTATCTACAATACCTTTCCTAATTTTTTGGGAAGCAAATACCTATCTAGACTTGCATACTAGGCTCTAGATGCCTATTTGAGTCCATACAATGCAGGTTCTTCAGTCTGCATACCATATCTAGATCTTCCATCAGTTTGAATCTATCTAGTTGCTCAATGTAAACTTATTCTTCTAGATATCCATTCAAAAATGCTAATTTATTTGGCATCCATCTGATAAACTTTAAAGTTCTTGTAATTAGAAAATTCAAGAAGCATATGAATAGCTTCCATCCTTCCTACCAAACAAAAATTTTCTTCAAAGTCTATACCTTGTACTTGAGAATATCCTTTACATACCAACCTTCCTTTATTTATTGTCACTTGTCCTTGCTGATTCAACTTATTCCTAAATACTCACTTAGTTCCTATTACATTCCTGTCCACTGGTCTAGGTACCAGGTCCCAAGTTTTGTTCTTCTGAATCTGATTTAGTTCTTCTTCCATTGATTTTACCCAAATATCATCTTTTCTTTCTTCCTCATAAGTCTTTGGCTCTGTCATAGATAGAAAATAGTAATTATCTTGATCTTGAGCTTCTACAATCTTCCTTCTGGTTTGAACACCTTTTGTCTTAAATGTCCAATTATCTAATTTTTTGAATGATGCTTCTAATCATACTTAGTAGGAATGTTTTCTAAATTATCCTCTTCTTCTTCATCATTTATTTCCTTCTCTTTGATTTCTTTCAAATCACTTGTCTTCTTTGAAACAACAGGAACAATCTCAACCTTTCATGCTAGAAAATATTTGTTCTCCTATCTATCCTTGATATAATATAAATTTTCACCTATTCTAACTCCGTTTGCAAACCTTTTAATAGTTTTCTCATTTATTATAACACATCTAGGGCTACTAAACAAAACTTCATACCCTTTTCTACACATTTGAATAACACTTAACAAATTATGTCTTAATCTTTCAACATAATAAACATCATCAATCTCCTTCTTACCATCAATAGAAACACTTCCAATACCTCAAATAGCTGGACCATCTTCTCTATCAAACTTCACTGGTCCTCCACCATAATTCTTGAGATTAATAAACCTACCTTTATCACCGGTCATATAATTTGAACATCTAGTGTCTATAATCCATGCACTCGGTTCATTAACTGGTTTCTCTTCTTCTAGTTTCTCCGAAGCATTCTCCTTATATTCAATTGCTAGAAACAAGGATTATTCATTTGAATCATCACTGACTTAATCTTCTAATGTATGCTCCTCAATACAACATAAGCCCATCTTCTCTCTTCTATTAAAATTATGTCTCTTAAACATTTTCTTAATTCTCATCAACATCTGGTCTCTTATAATTTTCTCTATAAGTTCAATTAGAAGCATAATATCCAATTCTACCACAAAAAAGACATTTCAGATGTAACTTACCTTTATATTTTCTAATGCCTTGCTATAATCTTCTCACAAACTTTCTTTTAGCTTCATCTAGATCTCCACTACATTTTGGATCATCAAGTCTTGTGACATTAAATGCTACTTCTCTCTTTTCTCTCTTTTCTTGATCCATTTTTGAAATCTCATAGGCTTCTAAGGTAACAATAAGATGATCAATATTATATTTACTCAAATAATTGCTCTCTTGTATAGCACATCTCTATGGTTTGTTGGAATTAGGCAAAGTCAGCAAGATCTTGTGAACAAAATCACATTCTTCCAAATATCCACTGGTAGCTCTAATTCCATCAGCAAGATCAACCACTGTATGAATCTAGTTCTCAATGCTTTCATCTTCCACTATTCTCAAGTACTCACACTATTCTCAAGTACTCATACTTCTACTTTAAATTCATAACCCTATCTTTCTTTGTCTTTGAATCTCCTTCATATGCCAAAAATAACTTTTCCCTTACAACTTTTGCTTCCTTAAATACTTTTACTCTTCCAAACACTGAATCACTTATACAGTTAAGGATTATTTCTCTAGCATTTGCATTACCCTTCAACTTTATCTCATCTATGTTTGAGCACCACCCCGTGAAGGTGTATATCAGGTCTAAATGATTTCCCAAATTTCATTTTGCAATATCTCCAAATGTGACTCCATTATCTCCTTCTAGTACAAAAAATTTGTACCACCAAAGATAGGAAATTTGTAATGAACGTCGTGTGCAATATCGGATCAACCTCAAGTGGTTAAGCTTATTCCAGAGGAATATTGCTCTGATACACATTGTTGAACCAAAGGCAAGACTAACAGGGCGGTAGATTAGTCCAAAAGAAAAATAAACGAAGCAAATAAATAATTAAACTTCAACACACATCCAACACATGAATACCAAGATTTATACATGGAAAACCCAAACAGGGAAAAATCATAGTGAGCACTTGCCCACAAAATATGTCCACTATGTATATTAGATTACAAGGAAAAGAGCTAATTGCTCTAAACTTTCACACCAAATCTAACTACTAATGGAGAAAGATACAAAAGAGGACATGCAAAACCTAAAGGTAACTGCACTCCAGGCAAGATAAAAAAGATGATATTAAAAGAAGAATTTGCTGATCATGAATCTGTTCTTGAACTGTTCTTGAACTATGCATCAAGACACCAACATCAACACACACAACTCTAATCTCAACTACCAACACACTATCTCGAATCTTTGTCATAGTCTCAACACAACTTGCATATCATTCGAACGGAACTCTTCCTCTACTCTTTACTGAACCTCACTAGTTATCCTCACATCTACATTCATAACACTTTCCTTCCTTTCCTCTCTTCACCCTTCTCTACTCCTCTGCACATCATATTTATACACATCCTTATATACAAGATAGAACATCAAATCTTAAACCACGTCGGCCTAAAATAAGACACTTTTCAAACAAAAAATTGTTAGAGTATTCGGGTATTTACTTGATTAATTAAACATTATTTGTTTAATTATTTAAGTTCACTTTATCTCTTTTACACTTAAGCTAACTTTAGATGCATATAATTAGTTATTTTAATTAATTATTATGTGCAAACCTAGGTTTTCCCTTTTAGGGTTTCTTGACCTATTAAAGGTTGAGTTCTTTCTTTTCATTGTATGAAGAAGGATTATTATTGACAATACATTTTGGAGATTGTTGAGCTCTCATCTTTTGGAGCATATTTTTCTTGTGTGTTCTTTCCTTTTGTGATTTGCTTCATTGCTTCTCCTTGTAACAAGTTTTTTAGCTTGCAGAGATTATTTGGGCTCCTATGGTGTTGTTTGCAGAGATTATTTGGGCTCCTATGGTGTTGTTTTTCTCAGCTCCTATATGGTATCAGAGCTTCAGATCTATAGCTACCTATTCTTGTTTTGAGAATTTTGCTTTTGAAGCAAATCTGGTGTTTCAAGAATTTTTTTATGTACCTAGGGTTTCACCATTTTGTCTGAGCACTTTGGGCCTAAACGGACCTCACCATTGTGCTCAGAAGGCCCAAAAACCCCCATGGTCATATAAAATTTGACCTATTTTGGTTCCTGAGCCTCTAGGTGAATTTTTTTCTCAGATCCAGGTCGTACGACCCTGACATGTAGATCGAGAAAAAAAATTTTAAAATATTATTTTTTGCCTTTTTACGGCATGCAAGCCGGAATGTTGATTTTTTTTTTTTTTAAATTTCAAAAAAAATATAAAAAAATCAAAATAGGGCACAAAAAAAATTTTTTTGCAAAAAAAAAGGGTTTTTTGGGGCCCTCATAGTACGCAGGGTACCGTGGGGCCCCTGCCTTATTGCAGGCTCTATCATCTAGCCCCCTATCAACCTCGAGCCCCACACCACCAGCTCTTTTCGGCCCCCTGCACTCCGGCTTTTGTCCCCCTTCATCGGCACTAGCCTCCGACTCACTACCGTCCACCAGCTCCTTGGCCCCTATCGTTTCTGGCCTCCATAGCAGCTGGCCCCACCGCCCCACCAGCCCACTGTCGCTTGCAGCCTTCGGCCTCTTCTTGCGGCCCCCAGCTCCCCGGCCGCCATCCGCTTCCCCGCCGCCGCTTCTCGGTCGCTGTTGCAGCACCTCCACTGCCATAGCTCACCACCGCCAAGCCTCAGTCGCCGCTCCTCTCCCCGGCCACCGTCCTACTGCTCCCGGCCACCGCTCAGCTCCCCGGCCTGCCGCCCATGCCCAGCCTCTGCTCTGCTCCTTGGCCATCGCTCCACCCGGCTCCCTGTGCTGCTCGGCCACCAAGCTTAGTCGTCGACCACCGGAGCTTCGCTTGGGCTCCACCGGAGCACCGCCCACTAGCCACCAAACCACCCACTATCCACCAGACCCCTTTTTTGGCTTTTTCAGGAGGGGTTTGGTTTTTTGGCCCTATCTTGGACATACAGAGTAATTTTTCAAAAACGAATAGTTATCGAAAAGCTGGTTCTGAGGCCGACCTCATGGTGTTGGTATTTTTTTCCAATTTTGCTTTTTGATTGTGTTTTTTTAGTCAAAGTGAGGTCTCTTTTTTGCACTCCAAGAGACATAGAATGAGCATCCAACCTCCATTTTTTGAAAACTTTATATTTTTGGAAAGTGTGTGCTATTTAGTTTCCAGCCATCTGAGTTTTATTTCCAGATTCTGCTCCATTCATATTTTATTCAGTTTTTTTCTTTTTAGCACTCTGGTGGATATCATGGTTGTTTCAGGTCCTGGGATCTCTTCTCTGAGTAGGATGTCTCTATTTTGGTTCTTCCCTTGACCTCTTGGATTGTTGAACTCCACAGGATTGTGGTTTCGTCACCAATCTAGTGTAGCTGGCTATCTTTTTTACCTCTCTTAATGTTGCGTTAGATTTTGTCTCTATACCTTTAGCAGTGACCACAACATACACTCTCTTAGGTTTATCCTTCTTCCTCTTCTTTTCCTCACTAGTTGATGATGTAGATTGTGATTTTGGTGGAGGAATGGGCTTCTTCATACCAGAAGTAGGTGCAGATTGAAACCGTTTTGGCTTGGCCTACTTCAGAGGGGTGGAAACAGGTTTAGTATTCTTAGGCTTCACCATGTCTTCCTCCTTCAGAATGTTATGTTCTCTTTCCCTTTGCACAACCTCCTTGGTTATACCCATTTGTTTTTCTAGCTCCTCTACCTCTTTCCTTGCTTTCCTCTTCCTAGCAGGTCAAGTAAACTTTTTGTGCAAATCAAGGTATTTTTCTTGAAAAGGTGTTTATCAGCAATGAAGCAAATGGTTTTCTCATACTTCTCTATAATTTCTTTAGGGATCCTTTCCCTATTATGCATTGTATCTTGAACGGATTTTAAGTATCCCCACAAGGCAGATTTATATGTAACTATATCACCTAAACCATGCAATCCTTCCTTTATCTAAACTACCATTATTTTATCATATCCCCACTCTTTCCTTCCCTCAGAGTCTCATAAGCTACAAATATAGTCATGTCGGATACATAATTTTGCCTACTAGATCGATATACATTATATCCAATCACCAGCGAGGCAAATATAACATTATGCTCTATAATATTATTGATAGTCATCAACCAAGTATCAAACTAAGATCTAGTAATCTTTGTTAGCATTGTATTATGTATTTTCTTCAATCTGGGGATGTCACCGATTGTACTTAAACAAGTAATCACTTCAATGGCTTGCTTGTTAATCTTATGAGGTTGGTCCAGACATATAAATTCATCATGGATTTGTCTCAAAATGTAACAGACCCATTCGGGTTCATCAAACACCGGGAAGTGAATAAGTTGAATGAAACCCTTATTGTGTAGTTCCTTGAATTTTGACTTCAAATTTCCTAGACTATCCATCATGTTCTTAGTGTAAAGTGAGAGCATGTCTGCATTCCCAAGCTCCTCAATATTGCAATGGATATATGCCCTAATATATTCATTGTGGGACAAAAGAAAATTCACCTTCTCGATCATCCTCAATGGATTTGAATGGGTGCCTCTTGAACACGGGCCTAGCTCTTTCAAAAACTTCGACCACCAATGGAGTCGAAACACCAGATGCAGATTCAGATGTGATTTCGAAATATGGATATGAAAAGATATCTTTGCAAATGAAAAACACCTTTTGATTCTCAACCAGATGCAAGAAATCACTGATTGATTGCTTCAAGCTCGGATTTAGCTTCTAAAACTCCTTCACTCTTCTTCTCATCTCTTCTCTCTTGTTTTCATTGTGAAGAATGGGTCATTGAAATTTCTTTTTATCCATCAAAAACCTAATTTTAAGTTGTAATAAATGCACAACCCTAATGACTTCCAAATACAGTATTTTTCATGAGTTCATTCACCCGATTATAAAATTGTACGAAATCTTCGGAAAAAGATCTAGACAAATAATCTCTATCATCTACAACCATTTGCGATCGGTTACAAATATTTGAAAGGGGGTTTTAAAGATCTGCATGATAGTGTCACCCTAAGGTCAAAATGCCCTAGTTACCGGATGAGGTTCCTACACCGAAATTAGGTGTGGAGCCATTTTGAACAATAGAATCTTCCTTCTTTACCCACATCTTCTTATGTTGATCTCTGATCTCTTCCACCTTAGCTTTTCCTTTTTCATACAATTTATTCTTGTCTGCTAGAGCATTCCTACTTCTGCAGTATCTTGCAATAAAACCAGGTTTATTGCATGAAAGACAAACAACACTTCTTTGCATAGGTCTAAATTTCATTTGATTTGATCTAATCCTACATTAGTTAGAAATATGCTCAAACATACCACACACATAGCATCTCTTATTCTAGAATTTTTTTATAACTGTTTTGCACATGTTTGACTTGTGACCAAAATTGTTTCATATGAAACATTGACCGATAAAGGTAGAACCATTGTTCATCACTTTATTCATTATTCCATCATTCATACTTCTGCATTGACTTGCCATATGACCAAATTTACCACAAACAAAACATTTACCATTCAATTTATAGGCATTAGGCTATCTTACCAGAGGTTTCTTTTTCTTTTGTTGATGATTGCTTTGACCAAAACTGGAGGATTCTCCTTTCTCAAATCCAAGTCCTCACATGTCTTTCCCATGTCTTTGACTTTCCAGCATCTCATCCAATCTGGATGAACTAGATTTGAATTTTTCTTTGTACTCATTAGCAGTAGTTAGCTCATCTCTCTGAATTATGATCTGTGTTTCAAGTTCTTGTCTATCAATCTTTGTTTGTACCAGTTCAAGCTTCAACTAATCATTCTCATATGTCATTCTGCAGCATTCATTGGATCTATTCCTCAGTGATTGAGTCAGGGTTTCTTCATTCTTCTTCTGGTCGTGAATCTCCTTAGTCAGCTTCATGACAATAGATTGCATTTCATTCCTCAAAAATATATTCTCTCTAGCCAACTTCTCACATTCATCTATCTTGTCTTGTAGGGCTTGATTATCAATGCTTTGTTCTTCTTTCTCCTTCAACTTATCCGTCAGTTCCTTTCTCTTCTCTCTTCAAGTAATTACTTGATCTTTCAGTGTCTCAATAAAATCTTTAACTACATTTAGGTTTGTTTTTAGGGAACTTACTTCTTTTCTTGTTGCATCAAGATCTTCAAGTCCCACACTAAGTTGTCCCTGCAAACCAAAGTCCATTGATTCAATCTTGTGGATCTTCATCAAGTTGTTAGGCTTCTTCTGAGGCACAAAGATTTGATACCAATTGTTGGAATCAATGAACACAAAGAGGGGGGTTGAATTAGTGTTTTATAATTTGGAAAATTATCAAGATGTTTCTTAAACAATTGGATGCATGAGAAAGTAATCAAAGTGCAGAAAAAATAAATGAACAACCACACAACATAACACCAAGTTTTTTACATGGAAACCCGGAAAGGGAAAATCATGGTGAGATTGAGTACCCACAATATTGTTATAATATAGCTAGTAGTAGAACAATATTACATAAGGGGAAAGCACTTGCATTTAGGCTCACTTCTTAGAGCTCACTACTCAATTACAAAAGGGCTACAACCCGGAGAAAGGTTCACTACCTTGTAGGCTAATATAAAATGATAACTAAATTGAAATATAGCATCTATCTATGCCAAAATACAGTTCCAGTTAGGCTCATATAATCTTCTACAACTAATCTGTCATTCTACTCTGTCACATACAAGAGTAAGAAAATCTTCACCAAACTTACAAACTCACTCACACAAACTTTCTTCTCTCACCATACATTTAAAAATGATCAACCAAATCAATCTTATATATCCGCATCATAAAAAAGAATCAATATCCATGTCAGCTTCCAAAAACCACATAACATGAAACATAAAATGTGTTCCACCAAGTTGGCTCAATCTAATCACAAATCCAAATGCATACCAAAATAAGATGGTAAAATGCTTCCCATTAGTCAGTCCAATCATCTCAACATAAAATGTGTTCCACCAAGTTGGCTCAATCTGATCACAAATCCAAATGTGTACCAAAATAAGATGGTAAAATGCTTCCCATTAGTCAGTCCAATCATCTCAAACATGAAACTGATCATCGAAATTATCCCAACAAATCCACAAGACACATTACTCCAAGATAGCTCTTCCCTAACTGAATTGCCAAGTATCGAGCTCTAAACTTGTACACAATTCAACACCAGATATTAGGATAATGAGATAATTTCTCTTGAACCTCAAACCAACTTCCTTGATCATCAAAACCCAAAATACATCATCAAAATAAAGATGTGCACCATGATCTGATGCTCTACCGGTAATTGTGTTCCACCTTCCAGACTTATGCCTTATGAGAAAAATGACTTTTGGTAAACCAATTCTATGTACACCGAATGTGATCTGTGAACTGAGTTGCCATCAATGACAACACCTAAACAACTATCATGCACCAATCATCACCAGAATAGTGTCTCTTGCCAACATTTTGTTCTTATTAATGATATCCCTCAAGGTCATTTCTATGCTAGTGGAGAGGTTAGACAAGGAGACTCTAGTTCCCCCTATCTTTTTATCATCCTTGGCAAAGTCTTGGGAAGAAACATAGATCCTTATATCAGAATAAATAATGCTAAATCATTATAGACATTGTCTTCATTTCATTTTATTTCACATAAACAATTCTTTTATGTTAAGTTTTTGTAACCATTATGAAGGTCTGAAATTTTGCTACATAACAATCCTCTCAATTTTAGTGTAGGAAGTTGTTCTACTACCTTAACTTCCTTACAAGTGGTATGTGATCTTGATAACCTTTTAGTTTTAGTTCTGATTTGTTGTCTTTTCTAGACTAATCTAGATTTGATTAGGAGCTTGTGTAGAAGATACTTTTTAATCTTGTTATATGATCTTTTTGAATGACAAGTTATTTAGCAAAAGTATAGGTGGTTTTTGATCTTGTGTTGTGGAAGCTAAAGATGAAGGATCTATTAATAGACTAATATTTCTAGGATGTTATTAATGAGGATGTCTTTAGATAATAGATCTTACTTTGGCTACTTAGTGTTATGCTATGGATGAAAAACCCAAGGGTCTAATTAGATTATGCTTGACAAACTCATTTTTAATCATTGTGCAGAAATATTCCTTTGCAAAGAAGCTATGGAAGTAACTAAGTGATATTTTTTTATGCCAAATATTTAGTAGACAATATTTTCTTGAGGAATAAATTGTATTCCTTGATAATGGAAGAGGGTGGATGAATTGCAGACTACAATGAAGCATTCAATCTATTGGGGGTTCAACTAGCATTTATTCATGTCATTGTGGATGATGAGAATAAATTATGGATTTTTCTTTATTCTTTACCTAATTTGTGGGATTTTCTTGTTATGTACATTGATAGTAATTATAAATTTGAAGTTTTTAGTCAATCTACAGAATCTAAAGAAATGGTTGAGTTGTAGAGTGGAAAGAAAATTAAAATTTTAAGGACATTAAATTATGGTGAATTCTTTTCTAATGAATTTTATATATTTTATAAATATTGTGGCATAAATATTTAGAAGACAACTTAGTATTCTTGGTTGTGATGCATATGCACATGCACCAAAGGAGAAGTGAAAAAGGTTTGACAATAATTATTTGACATGTATGATCATCAATTATAATTATGGCATGAATGGAGACAAGCTTGTGGAGCCCTAATAGATACAAGGTAGCACATAGTAGAAGTATTATTTTCAGATAAACCAATTCTCATTGTATTACATTGTATAGCTAGTATAATGTAAGTAAGATTATTCAATTTGATTTCCTTCAAATTTATTTATTAGTTTACATGATCAATAACAATAATGAAGTTTATGACATTCAAGCACCGCTTGTTGGGAGAAATAAATGCTACATTGGATAATATTGATGCCAATCTCAGAATTCCACTTCCCCAAAACTACTACATGTCACTTAGCAACAGAGCGAAGGTGAAGAAGCTCGTGATTGTTAATTCTATGGATTTTGCATCCTTCCAAGCAACTTGGCCCATCATCTCCAGGAACATTGAGTTCCTTTTGAAAGTGGCTAGTATACAAAGTGGTTTCACATCGAATTGGAGGGTAATTTTTCTCTATGGTGAAGATTTAGCGGTGACTGATGACCTCGGGATCCTTGAGAATGGTGATTTGGTGGATGGAAACGATTGGGGGTTTGGGCTGGGTGAAGAGTGGTATCCAAACGACTACCGACTCCCTAAAGAGAAGGCAGAATCGATAGCTCATTTGAATTGTGGCCCTGAATGTCCCATTGTCTTAGATGTGGCCAATGCGCTCATGGAAGATGCTTATGATGACTCTCTGTGACTCCGGTTGACTCTAAGCCCTCCGGTCTCTCTAAAAATATTTCATATGAAAGATTAGTCAAAAGATATGAATTCAAAACATTTTTTAGAAAAAAAACATAAAGAAACCAAACAATTCAACTTAGAGAAACTCCAAACTCAAAATTCAATGGAATCTGGCAAGTCCAAAGGCTCGCTTCCATAAATATCCACCTCCAGAATCAAATTCATAAAATTAATTGTGCAAAGATACTACTTCCAAATCAAAAGAATAAATTTGATGGTAAGATTAGGTAAACCTTGAGAATAATGTTAAAGGCCCCAAATCTCCCCCTCTATATATACTACCATTCAATACTATGTTTCTTTTCATTCTTGAGAATGTCCATTTATTTATTTAGATTGCATTAGAAAAAATGGCATTAGAAAAAATTGGTTGAATATTTCCTTGTAGATACAACAATTTGATGAACAACTACTTTTCCAATAAAAAATTACCATTTGTAAGTAAATAAAACTATTAAAAAACAACAATTCATCTTCAAAGCATAGATGTGAAAATGATTGTAGAGCTACATTTAAATTGGCTTCAAGTGCTTTCTAATTTCCTTTTAACATTGTCTAGAAAGGATGTGTATTTTTTTTATTGTTAGTTAATAAGTTAATTATAAAGAGAATGGAGTAAACCGTGGTGGTTTTTGGTTCTAGAGGGTTAAAGAGTAAGTACCTAGATTATTTGGATTAAAGAGCAATAAAAAAATTATGTTTTTGTTGTATACTAGTCTCGAGTAAAAGATTTTTTGGTTAATTTTTTTACATGGATTCTTTAAGAAGATAATATTTAAGATGTAGATGTATTTAAATTAGATATTTTTGTAACCCAAGCATTCTACAATGTAGTACAGTTTTTCCTTCATTAAATTTAAATTGCAAAACTAACATTCTATGTATTCAATCTTTATATGTGATCCATGCTTCAATTCAGAATAGATAAGACACTTGAGATGACACTTGAGATGACATAATAAAAGGAGATAGTTTAAGAGTTTTTTATTATAAAGTAGCCAAAACAAGGGGGCTGACCGGTAAAAACAACAAGAAAGCACAACCAGCACACACACAACTGCCTAACAGCCAATCCCTACTTTACTCATCAATAACAAAAACTGCCTACTGCTATTGGATAACCCAAGATTGATAACAATCTCGTCCAAGTAGCACCTTAAGCAGCAGAGTTTAAGAGTGACAGTGTTGTTTTACATGATGTAAGAACAAATAAGGTAGTTGATATATTGGACGGTTCATTTAGATGTCCCACCATTAACATTTGGATGAAGACTTTTAATTTCAAACTTTTTACAGCAACAAGAAATAATTTTTTTGAATTTTTCAGCTCTAAAATAACTATCAATTATTTATATTTTATTGTGTTTTGACAAAAATATTTTTTAATGTCTTTTTAATAACTTGATCTCACTTACACATTTATCTAATATTACAAAAGATAAAACAATTTAAATTTTTTAAATGTAATATAATTTAAATTTCTTTATACTAATAGTTAAATCTTTAATTTTATTTATTTATTTTTATTTAAAACTAAATTAAACTCAATTTAATAATTTATATCAAAATTATATGCTTAAACTCCCATATCATAATATTTATAGTTTAAGAATAAATTTTCCTATAATATCATTATACAAAACTCTACGACCTAAATAAACAATGCTTTTAAAATCTTTTTAGGAGGAACCATTCAAATTTTTTCTGTTTTTGCTGCGTAAATGAAGGGTTTCGGACAGCTTAAATGAAGGTTTCGGGCTGTGTGAGGGAGAATATAGGTGGATCTAAATTATTTTCTTTCCCGAGAAAAGATCATTTCCTGTCCAAAACTCGATCCTATTTAATTTTAATTGCAGAAGCTTTTTCCCGCAACCGATCGGCAGGGTTTCGAACCAAATTGTGTGAGGGACACATCTTTATGAGAGTATAGGTGGATGTCGATTTCCCACAGACAATCGTTTAGTCAAAGATCTCAATTATTTTCTTTCCCGAGAAAAGATCATTTCCTGTCCAAAACTCGATCCTTTTTAGTTGATCTACAGGTGTTTCCGGAGTTTAATTGGAGAAGCTTTTTTAAACAAGAATCTCAAGACTCTTTGTTTCGGGCTGTGTGAGGTACACGCCTTTACGAGAATATAGATAAATCTCCATTTCCCATAGACATTCATTTCGTCAGAGCTTTAAATTATTTTTCTCCCCATGAAGTTTTAATTGCGGTGATCTACAGGTGGCAGAACAGAGTTTAATTGCTGAAGGTATTTTTCACAAGCGATCTGGCAGGATGTTGACTGAACATAAAACTCACGATCCCCAGGGTTTCAAATACAAAAGGGCACAGTTGCGGTGATTGGTAGAAAGAAAGGTGTATGAAGGGCATAAGAATATAAGGAAAACTAATCATTTTAATTTGTTTAGAAGGTATTTTGACTAATATAATTTTTATAGTTATTTTGTACATAAAAATTAAAATGAGATATTAATATTTTGTTTTTGAACTTAAAAGATTAGAATTATAAATTTTAGATTATATTGAAATATAATATGTCAAAAGATAAGAGAGAAAAGTGAGTTTATATAAATTTTCTATGATTTGATGTAGATGTTTGATAGTTGGATAAGGAATTCACAAAGCCCAAAGAACAAGCCTTATCCCGTGACACTTTTGAAGTCGTCATGAAGCCCCGCAGGATAAGAAGAATACAGAGATAACAAAGAGATCTTTATACCGTGGCCATTTCATATAAACAAAAGGCTCGCGTTGGATAAGAAGTGTTCACAAATCTATTAGCAGTTATTGTTGTGAAATGTGTCCAAGTGGGATAAGATAATATAAAGAAGTAGAGAGGTGGGTCTTATCCCGCGATGGTTTTAAGATGCCTTGATAGGCCCTTGGGACAAGAAACAACTCAAGATCAAAAGGTAAATTTATCTCGCAATATTTATAATTGGATACAAAGATTTTGCAGGATAAAAGGTAGCAAGGTAGATACAAAGGGCCTTTTCCCACAAGGGTTTTCTTTTACTTAGTAATGGTCGCAGGATAAGATTTTTTAGGCAAAATTGACTAGCTCTCTTCTCCCGCGCATTCCGGCGAGGATAAGAGTTGGATCACGGGAGAAGACAAGAAACAATTAAGAGGCTTATCCCGCACGGTACACAATTGTGAAGAAAGGGCATTTTCAAGCAAAAAAGGACAAACATTTATGAGTGGCGCGAGATAAGAGGATATTCAGAAGGTATACAAAGGCCTTATCCTGAGAGAGGAGACAACATTGACGAATGAGCAGTGGGATAAAGATAAAAGGGCATCGCTAAAGAGAGGATGACATGGCCTTATCCCACAAGGCTACGAGGAATGCTTTTAGATGCTGCAGGATAGAAAACTAAGTTAAATACATGGAAGCCTTATCCCGTGAAGATTGTCAAGATAGCAAAAGGTGGTGCGAGATAAGGAAATAGAGAGGAATCTAAGAAAGACTTATCTCACAGAGATGGTGAATGTCACAAAATCAGAAAAATAGTCCAAATGACATGGATTTTGAGAAATCTAAGCTAGCCAAGGACAATCTAATAAATGCTATGTTATCATTTGATGGTTGTCAAGGAAAATCTTGACCATTCAAATCCTGATCGATGGATGAAATTTAAACTTGGCACAAACAATTTTCTCTGTCCAACACGAAGGAATTAATAGCATCGCCATAAAAGAGAAATTCATCAATTTTCTCTCATAAATTGCATCTGAAGAAAATCCATAGTGTCCCTGAGCAAGAAGGAAAGCGAATTTCAGCAAAGCAATGTGCCATCTAACAAATTTAGCCCAACAAAAGACTAGTAAGTCAAATTTTCCACCATCTTTTTGCATTTGCTAGGCTATTGTAGTTGTAATACATAGATCTTTTGTGTGTATGCCCTAGAGTCTATAGGGTTTGTGTCTATATTTAAAATTCTAGGCTTTCCTCAATTTTTTAGAATTTAAAATGGCACTTGATGTAATTCTACGTGTGCCAGTAATTGCAAATATTCCCATTGGTGAACCAAGTCCAGAATCTACCCCGCAATAGTCTAAAGAAGTCAAAGCAAGTTCCTCTCCTAAAGAAGAAACCATGAAGAGAAAGAAGAAGATAGTTTGAAAGACTGTCACTGTTATTTCTCACAATGAGTCTTCATATGAGCTTTCTCCCTCTCCTAAAGTTAGGAAACCAATTCAAAAGAGGAGAAGAGTTTCCCATAAAGATTATGTTTAAACATCTACCATTGATCTTTTGGGAGTTTGTTGGTTATCTTCCTTTGGGAAAGACTTGTTTGGCATTTCTTGGCACTTGGATATTTTTTACATCTAGTGTTGCCATCAATGCCAAAGGGGGAGATTGTTGGAAATTGGAGGAATTAATTATGTGTTGCATTGATGTTTTTTCATTGATGGCAACACGAGTTGTTTTGGTTGTTTACTAGCTTTCAGTAGGTTCAGGTAGACTTGTTGGTTTATGATATTGATCCGGTATGCTCTAGTATGTTTTGGCTTGTGGATTTGGTTTGGATCTATGAATCATTCTATTCGTATGGGTATCATGATTAGTTGGTTTGGGATTTCATTACTCAGGAGCTATCATTTGTTCTAGTAAGCCTCTTGGTCACCAGTAAGGGTTCTATCAGCAGAGCTTTGTTAAAGACCTTTTGATGCATGTGATAAGTGGTGTTGGCACAATTTCTAGATACCTTTCGGGATGCTATTGGTTATCTTGTTTATATTCTTGTTGATCGGTGGAGTTGGATTTGGGTCCAGACATAATGCTATCTTATTCGGCTAGGTTATGGACTAGTTTATGTAACGTGCTAGTGGATGATCCCGATGCATTACCGATTGGGTTTATTGATTGGATTATGTTTTTTTGGTCTCAGGCTAACTTGTCTAATCATTAGATTGAGGATTTAATTTATCAATTTATCATATTATCTTTTAGGTGGCTGACCTAATTGTTTAGGTCCCGAGTGGGTATAAATATGATGTAAGATCTCTTTGCATATCATGGGATTATGGTTATGGGATTATCTATGTGCAAATAAATTTATACTCATATACAGAGGTTTTTGGTCGATCATAGGTGATTGAATTGGGTTTGTAAAAGAGTTTTAAGGCCTCTCGTACTGAGCTTAATTGGAATTGTACTCAGGCAAAGGAGATTCTATTCTTGCAATTCATTCTTCTTCCAAATTGTAGTCTAGATTTATTTTGTAGTCAGTGAGGCTCCTTTTGTGATGAGCAGTGTGCTCTAGGCTATTGGTCTTCCTGGATGTGCAGGTCCCTCTTATTGTAATCACATAATTACTATATAAGTATTATTTGACTGTGGGTAGGCTTCCCACTATGGTTTTTCCCTTTGCTAGGTTTTCCACGTACAAATCTTTGTGTTATCTTTTGTGGATGGTTGGTAAATGTTTTGTGGTTTATATTTTTGCTTAACTGCTATATCTTCTATTCTGGTTTTTGGTTTATGTATTACAGTAATAAGGTTTTAATGCTTAAAGTTCTATAATCTGTTGACAACTGATCCACCCCCCCTCTCAGTTTTCCTCCAATTATCTACGTTGTCTAATACCAATTATTAGACAACTCAGATAATCGGAGGACAATAGAGAGGGGGAGGGTGAATCAACTATCAATAGATTATAAAACTTTAAGAATTAAAACCTTATTACTAGAATACATAAACCAGAAACCGAAATACCACATATAATAGTTAAGCACAAATATAAACCACAAAAAATTTACCAACCATCCATAAAAGATGATGTAATAATGAAGTTAACAAACTCCCCATGTGAATGATATCTCTCTTAAGCTCTGATCTCTTGCCTTGAATGATATTCTATTAAGCTCTATTTTTCACAAATGTCACTCCCCCTTTGACATCAATGCCAGAAATCTGACATGAACATCAAAGAAAAATCATAAATCTATTGAACCACACAACGGACTACTCCCTCTGAGTAGTAGAACCAACACATCAATCCAAAATAAATAATAGCTCTGTAAATGCATGTCAAACTGATGCCAATCAGCATCACTCGGGTCTCTATTGGAGGGGCAGAAACCCCCAATCTATCTCTGAAGTATTCAAATGATTTCTTAGGCAAAGGTTTAGTCAAGATATTTGCAATCTGCTCTTTAGTGTTCACATAAACTAGTCTCACTTCATTTTCTTCCACCTTCTCCTTCAATAAGTTATATTTGATAGATATGTTCATTGTCTTAGAATGAGATACCAGATTCTTTGATATATCAATAGCAGCAAAGTTATCATAGTGAATAATTACAGGTTCATTACAATCCACCCTTATATCCTTCAACATTTTCTTCATCCATAGAACTTGTGTATAATTAGTAGCAGAAGCAACATACTCAACTTCACCAGTAGATAAAGATATACATGACTTCTTCTTGTAGATCCAAGAAAGAAGTTACTTTCCAAGAAAGAAAGCTCCACTGAATGTGCTCTTCCGGTCATCACCATCTCTAGCCCAATCAACATCTGTATACATAGATAGTGTAAAGTCATCATTTTTAGGATACCACAAACCAAATTCAATTATTCCCTGCAAATACTTGAAAATCTTTTTCACCGCACTCTCATGATTCTGTCTAGGATCACTCTGATATCTTGATACAACACAAACTGCATTTATTATATCCAGTCTAGTCTGAGTCAGATGTAAAAAACCTCCAATCATAGACTTGAAAATTGTAGGATTTACTGGTGTTGATGCATCTTTCTTAGTCAATAAAGTATTAGGATTTACCGGTGCTGAAGATCTAATGTTATCGGCAGAGGAGACTATCTGTTGGACACTTCTAGCATGTTTGGATCAATAAAGTATGTTTGATTTTATGTGTTACACATTTTGGAGTATTTTTTGGTCACTTGGTATTGAATTTGTAATCAGATGTTATCATACACTCTTGTAAACCCTTACCTGCATTGATTTAAGGTTTAACGAGAAGAGATTTTATTGAGAAATCTTGACAGGATGCATAAGTGGTGTTGGTGCAGCTTTCAGGATATTGAAGATGTTCTTTGATTGTGCTTCAACTACTTGAAGACATTGCTTTGGTGTGGTGGACCTATAATAGGTCTAGTACATATCTAGGTTATTTACCGGTATCATGTTAACGTGTACTCTACACATTACCGGGATGTTTCGAGATATTTTATGGATTGGTTATTGTTGTTTTGTCTTAAGTCAACATGGCATATCATTGTAATATGGATTTATGTACTGATCTTATTGTAATATCTTTTAGGTTGCCAACCTAATTGGTTTAGGCCATAGGGTTGGTATAAAATGATGTAAGATCTCATTGTAGATCATGGTATGGGATTGTGGAATAAATATTCACAGTCTTCGAATGTAATATCATATGTGAAGGACATTTGGTCAATTATAGGTGATCAAATTGGGATTAAGGAAGAGGTCAAAGGCCTCCGATATTGAGCTTAATCGGGACTATAATTAGGCATGGTAGATGCTATCTCTGGCAGTTGATTATTCTAGATTGTTATCCAATTATCTTGAGATGGTTGTTGCGTCTATGTAGTCAGTGAGACTCTTTTGTAATGAGTAGTACACTCTAGGCAATGTGCCTTCCTACCTGTACAGGCCCCTCATTGTATCACATACTTTCTACAAAAGTATCATCTGACTATGGATAGGCTTCCCACCATGGTTTTTCCCTTTTTGGGTTTTCCACATACGGATCATGGTGTTATGTGGTATGGTTGCATTGTGTTGATTATTTGTTTCATTGTTAATTTTTATTGCTTACCAGTATCTATTTCTACTTTACCGGTACTTAATCTGGTTAAAGGTTATTAAGTGGATTAAATAATATAATCTATTAACAACTCATTCACCCCCCCACTCAGTTGTTCATCGATTATCCTCACATTAAGAATTAAAAGGGTTAAGTTTGGAAACAACTTATTCACCCCACCTCTCAGTGGCATCTTGCGTTCTACAATTGGTATTAGAGCCTAGGTTCCTAGTTAGATAATATTTCTCTAGCTTGGGTATATTTTGGTTTGTGAACACAATGGTCCATTTTATATCAACCCCTACTCCGGTACTTGATGCGTCAAAATTTTCCATTTGGAGTTGTAGGATGGAGTTCTACCTGTCCTCATTAGGTGTTGATGTCTTGATGTCAGTTATTAATGGTCTCTCTAGTCCATTCAATCCTTCCATTAGTCCTGAAGTAGAAAGAAGATCTATGTGCAATGCTCAAGCCATGAAAGGTATACTGATTGGGCTTACTGGTGATGTTTGTTCATAGGTGGACAGATGTAAATCGACAAAAAGCCTATGGGATAGACTGAAGAAACTTTATGACAATGAACCTAGCACTGTAGAATCAGTTTGCGGGGATAAGAAGAGAAATGGAACACATGAGTCTGTAGATGAAGATAAATTAGTTAGTAGAAGCAGAATTGATAAAGAAGAAACCCACCTCTTCATGGCTCATGAGACAGAAGGTGAGATGCATACATTAAAAAGGGGTAACATAGATCAATCCTACCTCCAAGATGTTTTTTGCACTGATGGTGAAGATGAAGAAGATGATGAAGCTCAAGTTGATCTTGAATGTGAAATGGTAAGTGCCCTAGAAGAGCTGAAAAGTGTTAGAAATGAAATTAAGAGTTACAAAAAATCAGTTCATGAAGAATACAACCAGTTGAAAATATTCCTTGAAGAGTCAAACAAAAACATCAGCATGTTGACAACTCAACTGGAAGAAGCAAAATGAATGACTGATGAGTTGAATTCAGTCTTTGATGCTAAGGAGAGAAGATGTGAGGAGCTAGAGATAGAAATGGAAACAAAAGGTAAAGAGTATCAGAATTTGAATGATGAAATAACAAAGTTATCAGTGGAGTTGGAAAAGTGTCAAGATGAGCTCAAGGTGACGATCCAGTTTGATGGCAGTAGTGATACCTTGGATAAAATGTCAAACAAGCAAACCCACTCGAAGGATACCAGGGGATTAGGATTTGATACTAGTGAGTGCTCCACAAGAAAGGATGTCTTGAACAAAAATTTTTTTGTCTCCTCAAATGGAAACAACAAAGGATAGACCTTCACAGTCAGAAATGCTCCAAGGAAGAAGGTTGACTTAACTGCAATTGTTGAAGACATGAGGATGAAGACCAGTGCTGCAAGGAGAAATAATGCTGATCCAAAAGGGAAAGGAAAGCTAGGTGAAGGTGGCTTCATTAAAAATGAGAACATGAGAAGACATTCTATACGATTTGCTACTAGTACAGAACAAAGATATGTTGTTGGCCACGAGACATGTCCTCGAGGAAGTAGAAATGGAGAAGCCAAACTAGAAAGATCACCACATGTTTGGAAGAATAAATTTGTAAGTAATAAGCCCTCTTTCTCTGGTTAGTGCTTTACATGCAAAGGATATGGCCATAGAGAAGATGAATGCAAAATAAGGTCTAGGAATAGACAAATTTTTTTTCCTACGAATGACAATTTAGTTTGTCAAAGATGTAATGGTTTTGGCCATAGAAGTTATGAATGTAGAAGGAAGAACTTGCAGTCATATAGCAGATGGTGTACCACTCATGCTCAATATGGAAATGGTTCTAGAGAATATGAGAATCAAAGGCCGACTTAGAATAAAAGGAAAAGTGTTTTTGCAAGATCAAGAGATCTATTGAAAGCGGTAGTTGGTTACAAGAGGATGATCAGGAGAAGAAGATCGAACTGGTGTGATGGAAGGTCCTCCAATAATTTGTCTGATAGGAACACAATATGCTACTATAACAATATTCCTGGTCATACTACAAAATCTTGTAGTGCAAGGGCTAATCAGTAGAAGAAGGTAAGAACTTCTCCAAAGACTGCAAATGAGAAGAGGAGTGAAGTCAAGCAGGTATGGAGGAAGAAGGAAGAAAATACAACCATGGGCAGGAACTATGCATTCAATGCATAGGTGATATCTCCTAAAGCTTAAAGAAGATGCAGGCCCTCAGGGGGAGATACATATTGATCACTTCATTCATCCCCAAACTAGAAAAGGATAAATATAAGGACCAATTGTTGTCGGTACAAGGAAGAAGATGACATGATAGTATCCATAGTTGTTGCCTTGGCTACACATCTACACATGTAAGATGGATTACTGCTACAAGTGTAAAATGGATGGCTTAAATTGAAATTAGGATCAGAGACACTTGACACAAGAAGACAAAGGCTGATGGATTAAGTGTCCTGGTGGAGATATTGGACCGATAGAGTAAACCGGTATGTACAGTGTGATACCAGTATGGATGTTAACCAGAACTGTAGAATAACTGAGTGAATGTATTCTAGTAACATTGTGGTGGCTTATGTGGCTTGGATGGATGAAGATATGTCATCAGTAACGATGGATAAGATTTAAAGGAAAATTATGTTGATTTTATTGACATGATGATGATGATGTGGTTTGGCATTATGGTCATGTAAGATCATGTAATAACCTGTGATGGATGTCATAGAGCTGGAAGATCATTAGTAGATCATATATGCTCAGCTTTACCAGTATAAGGTGTAGATTGGAGCTCTAGTTTAACATCAGAGAGCAAAAGAAGATTTGAGATCTATTGGTTTAGGGAGAGGGTAAATGCACAAAGATGGTGGTAAAAAAGGGGGGTATAAGTGGACACTTTTTTTCTAAAATCAGTTGAACTTGAACTTGGAGGCAAAATTTGAAAGTCATCCAATCAAGATATGAAGATAGTTAAAGAAAAAATATTGTAGTACTCTGAATCTAGTTTCCAAAATACTAAACTTTTTCAAAATTGGATAAGATTATGGGGGTCAAATCCTTCACGCATGAAAAATAGACCTTGATTTTTTTAGAAAAACATAACATAGTGTTTGACGTGCACATCAAAAAAGTCATAGTTAGATTTAGTATTTTGACAAATCCTTTGGGAGAAAGATAATTAAGAGTGAGAACTAGAAGATGTGTATTTGTTTGTAATTTTTTGTTGAGTATTTTTTTTTTATGATTTTTCCAATCAAGCACATCCTAAAAATTAGGTACCTATTCATGCACGAAGCATAGGTTGCACTAAAACAATCGAATATAATTTTTTTTTTTTTTTAAAATTTTGTAAAGAATCAAGTGCACTACAATAATATATAAAGTTTTTTAAATTTCGATAAGTATATCAAAAGTTATTAAAAAAATGGTGCACATATTTCTTTGAGAACTATGGAGACACTGGTAAAATAAATTCAATAATAATGTTATTGTTGTTCAAATTTTTAAAAACATATATGGTTAGAAAGCTCAAAAGATGGGTGAAAATATGGTGGCAATTTCAGAAATACCCACTTGATGAAGTGTAAACCTGATGATGAAAAAGTCAAGAAACCAAGTTGATAAAATAAAACACGTCATAAAGGAGGGAAATGGAGGGAAATAAAACTTCCAAACCATAGCTTTTTCATCTAGGCCTATTTCCAAGCCTACACAGTCAAAAGTGTGTACGGGGCACCTATGGTATAAGAAGCGCGTACGGGTAACTTATGGTGTAAGAAGCGCGTACGCTCTATTTTAACTATCAAAAGCACGTATGCTCTATTTTTATTATAAATAGCGTGTATGCACTAAGTTTGTTTAAATTTTGGGAGTGTATAAAATATGATATTGTATATATAATATGTGTATATACATATATAATATAATTTATATATAATATTTATATATATATGTCTATATATATATATATTGAGTATATATATACACACATATGTGTGTATGTATGTGTATTGTCTCCCTCTCTTCCCTTCTGAAGTGCATACAAAGTGCCTCTCTCTCTCTGTCTCTGTCTCTCTCTCTCTCTCTCTCTCTCTCTCTCTCTCTCCCCCTCTCTCTCTCCCCCTCCCTCTCCCTCTCTCCACTTTTCCCTTCCTCCATACCCAATTCCCATCTCTCTTCCTCTCCATCCAATATATCTTCTTTTTGTTTGCATATAGATGAGGTGATAAGAAGATGGCAAGGAGGCTAGTTTTCTTTTTTTTAAAGAAGATAGGATATAAAGTGGAATGTTTGAAGAAGATGAATGTATTGGTTTCTTTGGATCATGTGGATGTATTGGTTGGATAATCTTAATGGGTCCTATGGTGTCCTAAGGGGTCATATGGTGTCTTATGACCCCTTAGGACTCCATATGACCCCTTAGGTGTCATTATGGGTCGTATGGCATCCTAAGTTGTCATATGGTGTTCTATGATCCCTTAGGACACCATATGACCCCTTAGGACTCCATATGGTGTCATTATGGGTCGTATGGTGTCCTAAAGGGTGATATGGTGTTCTATGACCCCTTAGGACACCATATGACCCCTTAGGTGTCATTAGAGGTCATATTTTTTGTATGAGGTCATATGGTGTCCTATGACTCCTTAAGACACCATACGACCCATAACGACACCATATGGTGTCCTAAAGGGTCATCGGATGCCATATGAGCCCTCAGGACTCCATACAGCCAATAACAACACCATATGGTGTCCTGAATTGTCATATGGTGTTTCATGACCCCTTAGGACACTATTTAGTGTCATTATAGGTCTTATGGTGTGTTAAGGGATCATATAGTGTCATATGACCCCTTAGGAAACCATATGACTCCTTAGATGATGTTATAGGTCATATTGTGTTCTAAGGGTCATATGGTGTCGTTATGTGTCTTATGGTGTCCTATGACCCCTAGGACACCTTATGACCCCTTAGGACACCATATGATGTCATTAGGGGTGATATGGTGTCCTAAGGGGTCATATGGTCTCCTATAGCCCCTTAGGACACCATTTGACCCCTTAGGACTCCATATGGTGTTGTTATGGGTTGTATGGTGTCCTAAGAGGTCATATAGTGTTTTATAACCACTTAGGACACCATTTGGTGTCATTATGGGTCGTATGATTTGCTAAGGGGTCATATGGTGTCCTATGACCCCTTAGGACTCCATATGACCTCTTATGTGTTGTTATGGATCATATGGTGTCTTATGACCACTTAGGACATATGCATGGATCCCTAGGATACCATATGACCCCTACGAGTACCATATGACATAAAAAATAACATAAAAGATACCTTCTGACATGAAAAAACACAAAATGGTGTCCTCCAAGTTCAAGTTCTCCTACGACCCCTCAGGACTCCATATGGTGTCATTATGGGTCGTAAGGTGTCCTAAGAGGTCATATAGTATTCTATAAACCCTTAGGACATGATTTGGTGTCATATGGTGTCCTATGACCCCTTAGGATTCCATATGACCTCTTATGTGTTGTTATGGGTCATATGGTGTCCTATGACTCCTTAGGACAGATGCATGGATCCCAATGATACCATATGATCCCTAACAAATACCATATGGCCCTAAAGATGGAGAGAGTGGGAGGAGAGGGAGGGAATGGTAGAGAGATACACCTAAGAGAGGAGGAGAGTGAGATAGAGAGATAGAGACTAAGAGGGAGAGACAAGAGATAAATGAGAGAAAGAGAGAGAGATTGAGAGAGAGAGGGGGGGGAGATAGAGATAGAGAAATGGAAAGGGAGGGAGAGAGAGATGGAGAGAGAGAGAGGAAAATAGAGGGAAATAGAGAGAGAGGAGAGAGAGAGAGAGAGAGAGAGAGAGAGCGGGGGGGAGATATAGAGAGATCTAAGAGGTGGATAGAAGGATTAGGAGAGAAAGAGAGACCTAAGAGGTGGAGGGAGGGAAGGTGAGAGAGAGAGAAAGAGAGGGTGAGAGATAAAGAGAGTCTAAGTGAGAGGGAGGAAGGGATGGAAGGAACAAGAGACTAGAGAGAGAGAGGTGTGAAGATAGGGAGAGAGGGAGAGAGTGGGAAAGAGAGGTAATGAAAAAGGGAGAGAGAGAGGGGGAGGAGATATAGAGGCAGAGAGGGAGAGAAATTTAAGAGAGAAAGAGAGAGAGAGAGAGAGAGAGAGAGAGAGAGAGAGAGAGGTTGATATCCAGAGACTTGATAGAGAGGAGGAGAGATACTTGAGAGAAAGAGAAATGGATCGAGAGGGGGAGAGAGAAAGAGAGTTAGAGGGAAATAAATACTTGACAAAGGAAGAGAAAGGGAGGGGGAGGGAGAGGGGGAGAATGAGAGAGAGAGAGAGAGAGAAAATGAAGAGAGGGGGAGAGAGTGAGAGATAGAGATATTTGAGAGAGGGAGATAAAGAGAGGGATAGATGAAAAAGAGAAAGAGGGTGAGGGAGATGAGAAAGGGAGGGAGAGATACCTGAGAGAGGGAAGAAAGTAGAGAGGGAGAAATACCCAAGAGAGGGAAGAAAGTAGAGAGGGAGATGCCTAAGAGATAAAAAGGTAGGGGTTAGGGAAGAAAGAAGGCAAATGTAGGGAAGAGACGAGAGAGATAATGTTGATATGAGCATGCTAATTACTGAAATTTGACTAAGTTTGAAATTTTTAAGAATACTCAAAAAACTAGAATTTGCATTATAACTCTTAGAGATCTGGAACCACTCTCAAACATCCTAACAATATATACATAAAATATAACTTAAAGTATATATTATAAAATGTCACTTATACTTAAATATTATATTTTATGTACATATCCTACCAAAAAACCTAATGGAATGTTAAATGAATTGCATTTTATTAACAAACAAACGTGTACGTGGTTTACAAACTAAAACCGCGTACAAGGTTTTTAGTTTCTAAACCATGTATGGGGTTTTAGTTTTTAAATTGCATACGTGGTTATTATACTTTAAACCCCGTATGCAGTTTAGCTTTAGTTAGGCTCAGTAAAACGAGCCTAAACACGTACGGGGTTCTTTAAATTTGAAATACCCCATGCACGTTTTGTTGTTTTTCATGTTTTTTTCTGGGTGTGTCCACTTTTCTGACCACCATCTTTGTTCACTTACCCGAGAGTTCACAACCATATCTTCTTATTGGTATCAGATATATTGAACAAAGGGGGAAATCAAGTGTCTATGGCTATACCAATATGTTTGAGACTTTGGGATGTTCTCATAGGTCCTTGTTTGTGAGGTCTTTCAATGTCTATTCAAGATGATTAAGAAGGCAAAATAAAACATAAGGGGTTTGCAGATTTTGCCGAAGGAAAAGTCTTTTCACTAAATGATTCCACAAGTCAATTAGTTTACAAAGGATATTTAATTAAAATAATGGAAAAATGCTATTTTCTCACTTATCGGCCGAAATTAAGGCTAAACAAAACCCTTAGCCGAAGACAAAGAATCACATTTGTTTGTGGAAGCTTCTCGAAGAAGGTTGCTCTATCGACAAGGTTCTGAAATCCTAGACCCAACATGCTCACACAACCGGCATTGACGAATAAAATAGGTCTCAAAGAGACTCTACCGAAAGCTCGCACTGCTACAGATACATGGACTGCAGGTAAGCTCCCTGAGTGTTTATTCTGCAATTTATGATTTTTATTGGGTTTCCAAACTCAGAAATCAAAGTTTCTCTTCAAAGGAAAATTATCTTTGAATGTTCTGTGTATATTTCTTCATTTTATTTGCTTACTTCGCTTCTCAAGAAAGGAAATGTTCATCTTTATTTATAAAGGTCATGACCTTATCATGGTTACAACCCTTGTTTGCCACGTTTTTTTGGCTCAAACACTTTGAATTGCTTCACTTCTTGCAGGGATTGAAACACCTCTTTTTGCAGGGATCAAAATAGATACGAGGTTTTTTATACTAAATGTGCTTTTCTCGCATTCTGGATGATCCACCTCTATTGGATTATGAAATTGTTATTCTTATTAGTATTTAAAAATTTTAAATTTAATTTAATTTAATTTTTAATTTATATTTAATTTTTAAACATTTTGACTGATTATTTATCAAATTAATAAGATTATTATTTTTTTAATTTTTTTTATTGATATTTAGATTTTTATATATCTTAACGTGATCATTTTTACATGTTCATATTTATATTGCACTTAGTACATTCTCAAAGGTATTGTTACTAGTCTTTCAAACATATTGTGTAGTTTGAATGCAATAAAAAAAAATTCTTAAAGTTCAATCTCTTGGTGGCAAGCCTTAAAAGCCCATAACACTACATCTCTATATATCACAAGTTGAACATAAGTTGTAGATGGTAGAGTTGTAAAAACCCATTCTAAATGCTAAGCCAACTATTTATCAAATGAAATTTAAACTTAAACTTAAAAAACCAATATCAATATTCACAAATATCTTAACTACTTGACCCACATATTCTATGAATAAAATAAAGTGTGTACCATTTCATTCATGTGAATATGAGACGACAATTTGCACCTATTCCTTTCTATCTATATCTATCCACCATTATCTCTCTATCTTTATCTCTCTCCCTATCCCTTTCTATCTCTCTATGTCTCCCTCCATATATATCTCTCCCTTTCTCCCCCTCTCCTTCCATACTATTGGCAGGGACATGACGCATTGCGTCTCTTGTTAATATAACTAATCATCAAAATGACTATGTATTAGGAAAATATACATGACATTTTCATATGAATATGAATCACAAATCCATGGTCACAAATTTGTCTACAAACCTAAGACTTGTCCTTCAATAAGACAAATATTTGTACGAAATTCTAAAATTTACATTGACAAAGAAATATTGCCAAACTTTTAAAATTAAGCCAAATTATTATTAAAAACAATTTTATTTTTCTTATATTATTTCTCTTACCTACAGATATAATGTTTTTGGTCGGTTAACCATCCACCTATTTATATTCTCTAGCCATGTTCATTTTCTTCAACGTCTTCTCATCTATAGTAAAAATTTAGGGTTCACTTGTTTGAACGGCATAGAAGGTGCAGGTTTGGGAGCTACGCCTCCATAGTAAAAATTTTGTGTTGTAGGGTTTTCATAGTGTAAAGCTGTCAATGGATCGAGGGAAGTCCGGAGGTAAGTTAAAAACCCTTTAAATTTTGAGATTTTTTTTTGCCCTTTTCTGGCATTACAATGATGGTTTTTCTTTTTTTTCGCTGTAGTGCGGCCGAGGCTAATTCTTCCATTGAGTGTAGAGGAGAGTGCAAGGCGAAGGGAGATGCAGCTTCAATATTCAAGAGTGGTGAGAAGGAGAAGATGGAGGCCAACATTGCACCAAAAACAGATATTAGCCTCTATGTGGGCTTCTGGAAACAGAAACCCCTCTAAAGCCCAGATAGCGGCGATTACTGCTGTGTTACAGGAAAACGGAGGAGTCCAAGTCCAACCCAAAAATGTTCTAGATTGGTTTCGAAACACAAAATCTCGAGAAAAATGCAAGAATGAACAATCACAAGCCACAAGTATGTGATTTTTCTACTGATATAGTAATGAAATTTTTGCAATATAAATCTAGGTGAAAGTATTTTTTTTAATCTGGAATTAGGGTTTGTATGTAAACATAAAATCTGATATATGAATAATCTGTGTGTTTTTTCGTCTATCTGATGATGAATCAGAGTGTTGTAATCTGACAAATAAAATAGAATACATAAAATACATAGAGAGTTGACTGCATGAATTCAGTAAGACTGTTTACTGTTTAGCAATCAAGCTAGGTCCAGGCTAGGGTTATCAGTCTGAAAAGAAGAATGTGGCTCAATATTTTATTGTTTAGATTTCTTTTTCTAAATTATCCAGTTGATATAGAAATATATTTTTTAGATTTGGATTTCCCTACACAATCAAAGCAGTTGGAAGACAAGGAAGACAAGGTTTATGTTGAGGTAAGTAATCAAATTTCTTGAAATTTTTTTCATATTTTGACATAAAAATCAATACATATTCATGTCATAACTTTGTCCATTCATGTCCAGGATAAAGAAGAAGAAGTGCAGAGAACCTTACAACTATTTCCTCTGCATCCTGACAGAGGTGGTTTACTATGGTCCATGAAGAAACGCCCTTGTCCTTTGTAAATGCGTGAGAGCTTTAGTTTTCTTCCACAGATAGTTTAGGATTTATATGGGATGGTAAAATGTGTTCCTATCTCAGTTTAAGGAGAAAAGAATAGCATGAAACTTCTGTTTGATTGTTATTTTAGTGGGAATTTGTAGGCATCAATGACCAATTTTGATATGATGGTCTAAAAAATACCATTGATCGCGCAAGTAATGAATTAGGTTTATTAGGTTTTGTTCTATTAGAGTTTCGGACTTGGTCTAAAAAATACCATTGATTGCTTTGTATGTGATAAGCATATTGTTTTAGCGTGTGTGCCAAGTAATACAACGAAACTTCTGTTTAGCTTTCAATTCTTCATTTTTGCTATTTGATGTAATCGGTATTCGAAAGGAGAAAGTGCAAGATGTAAGTTTCTTGTTATTTCTGTGGGAATTTGTAGATATCGAGATCACTATCTTTCAAGGGCTGTAGGAAATTACATTTTTATGGATTGTGGGAAATTGCATTTTTATGGTGGAATGTGACTGTAATTAATAGGGAAAGAGAAAAAGTCTGTCCAACAGAGAGTGAGTGGTAAGCTTTATTGAGAATTACAATCATTATTTGTGTCGTTGAAACTTTCAAAAAAAATATGTATCAGTATAAATTTTCTTGTCTGTTGAAATAATTAAAATATATTAATTTATATTAATTAATTAATTCTAGAGGCTTTTTAAGCAAAAGGATAAGTTAATTTATTTTATTTTTGTGTAAATCTGATTCTTGAATTGTTTTAATCAATTTTCAGATTAGTACATAAAAGTTGTTTAGACATTCAAGAAGTTTTGTCATCCATTGGGATAGAAGTGGGATCAATTGAACCTTCTATCTCAAGTATTGTACTACATAAGAAGTGGTGTGGCCTTTTTTCAGACCCTAAGAAAATATTCTCTATTGAATTCAATTTGAAGATTTTCTAACTTCTCTCTTGGCTTAAGAAACCTTATAAATTCAACTTTGTAGTTACCCTTAGGTTTCTTAGGGAAGTTTGTGGCTTCCACAATAAAAGTAGTTGTAGTCACAATTGACTTCATGGACACACTTTATTCTATTTGAAGTTGTCACACCTTTTTGACTTGGTTTGAATGAGATATCCACTTATGGTAATTCCTTTCACTAGGAAATAAGTAACAGAGGCTGATAAAGGATTACTAATACCAACATTCAGAAAATGACAACAAAAGGTAGTTTTGGAGGAATCATATATTTTTCTAGAATTAAAACACCTACTCCCAATCAACTAATTATTGAAGTACAAAATGGACAAGACAAATAAAAATTTGATCCTTAAATATATATACATTAGTGGGACTAATGTTTACTCATGTTGTGGCACGAACATCATCAAGAAACTCATGTTGCATCATCCATAATTTTTGAGCTTGTTGGAGAAGGGACAAAGGTTCACAAACCTATCTGCAATCTTGTTCACCTCCCTAGGGGTGTGATTGATCCTAATGTGGCCAAATGTAGATATGACATTTTGGCATTTGGTGATGAGGTTCGCCAAATGCCAACCTCATATAATCCTGGCTTAGCCTTTCCTCATATAATCATGATGACATTTACGAAATATCCTTCTATTATAAATTTTTGGTAACCACTATCCTTGGCAATAGATATGCCATAGAAGGTCATTGTCACTTCTACCATGTTGGAAGTTTTAGTCCCAATGTTAACAAAATAGGACAACACCATCTTGTTTCCTAGATCTCTAATGACCCCAACCCCACACACCTAACTTGGGTTGCGTTTAGATGACCCATAAAAGTTTCATTTTAACTATTCAATCTTCGCAGGGACCATTTGATAATGTTCCTATGCCCAATAAGAGGGAAAAGAAAAAGTGAGAAAATTAGCCATTTCCTAGCTTTTTGCAATGTGTTGATGCAAGAGAAAGGGAGGGTGAGGATGTTTGAGCCTTTAAAATCATTTAATATTTTATTTAACATGGTTAATAATGGAGTATACTAGAACTTTCCACTAAATTTTATGATCTCTAAAACTTTTATTGTTATGTTCTTTCCATAAGCTCCATTTTGTGTGCAGATACTAGAGTTGCTTAATCAAGGGATGATTTGGCAAAGAGGTCTCTCCTGAGGAGACCAAATTTGGGTCCAAATGCTACACCTTTGACAAAGACAACATACTTATAATATTTTGTCTAATGTTTCAAGGGTAATGATAGTGGAAGAAAATATCATTTATATTTTATTTGACCTTTTCATGGAAAACATTTACAAGATAGATACCCTATTTCTAGAGATTATCAATAATTATAATCCTTTTATGACAGGTTTTATACGAGAGGAAGAAACATTTTAGGATTATTTTGGATCTCCAAATGTTTATCTATTGAAAAAGGGAATGGTAGGGAGGAGATAGAAGATTAAATCCAAATTTTATGGAGTAATTCCCATCCTTGGGTAATGAACAAATAAATTTATCTTTGAAACTCCATAGGGTTTAATTTCTCTGAAGGTGGAAAAGAATTTGGATGCAAATAACCATTAATAAAAATCCCTAATCTATTAACCAAGTCATCCTCAGTAGACGAATAGATCGAGTGAAACTCTAATGGAGTTGTAGAGGACCAAGGGTCTTTCCAGAATCTAATACTCTTGCCATCCCTAGCCTACCAATGCATTCCTTTTTGAAGCAACGGTGTCATTTTAATCAAATTCTTAAAAATAGAAGATCCCCTAGGAAGATCAACATTAGTAAGAAAGGATTTGGTATCCCTTCCATGAAGGTATTTACTCTTCATCACATGTAACCAATCCGACTTCTCAAAGGTTAATGCCCACCCAGTTTTGTAAGGTAGACCATATTAAGAGATTAAGAGTGTCTAATGCCTAGACCTCTAGATTATTTATTAGAGTAGACTATTTCCCAGTCAAGCAATGACATTCTATTCTTTAGTTCAACACCAAAACACAACAGTCTCCTCTAGGTTTGGTCTACATTCTTTGCCTATGCAACTAAGATGTGGAATAGAGAGAGGAGGTACATAGAAGTACTTTGGAGAGAAGGTTTCACTTGTTAGAGTTTATCCATATTTCTTAAAAGGGCTCTTTTCTAGAGCACAAGCTTTTTTTACATTATTTCAAGATGACCAGACCAAATATTATTGCCCACTTCACTATTAGTGAGAGGTGAGACCAAAAATGACAAAGAAAGACTATCAATCTAACAATTCAAAACGCTTGCATTATAGTTTTGCAAAGAAGGGGAAGCATTCATGAAGTAGAGAGTACTTTTGTCTAAATTAGTTTTTGTGTAGAAGCAGTTGCATGCTAAAAAAAAATAGAGGTCCATCCTTTAGCTTCCACCACTAAAGTCGAGCCAAGAAGGGAACTAATGTATAGAACAGGGATGACGAAAAGAAGGCATTTACCATCTTAAGATATTGGCCCCCAAATCCATATTTATGGAAAACAATAAAAAGGAAGGACTGGGACACATTGTCAAAGGATTTAGAGATGTGTATATTTAGGAGCATGCACTCTCTTTTACTATTCTCCATGGAATAGAGTGATTCATGAACCATGAGGATAACATTAGAAATCTAGTGACCTAGAATAAACTCTTTTTCATATTCATGAATTATTTTTGCAAGAAGGAGCTTGATTTTGTTAACCAAAAGTTCAGAGAAGATCTTGTATAAGGTGTTACAAAGACTAATACACCTAAACTTGGTCATTTTATTAGCCCCACTTTTTTTAGGAACAAGCACAATATAGGTATTTCTAATCTCCTTGAGAAGACTTACTAAGGAAAGAAACTCCCTAGCGGACAAAATGACATTGTTCCCTACAATATCCCAATATTATTGAAAGAAGGGGGTAAAACCATTCAGATGTAGAGATTTGAAAGTGCTAGAGAGATAACTACCTCTTTGACTTCCTCATTAGAGAAACTTCATTCCAAAAATTCAAGGCTTAGTAAGTTGGGGATAACTCAAAGAAGCTTCTCTAAAATCTCATTCAAACCAAGATATGAGTTAGGATAAGGTTTAATTATTGAATAAAAATATTTAATTGCTTCCCTATGAATTTCTTCTACATGCAAGATAAGAGTAACTAGCTGGTATAATTAATTCTTGAATTTTGTTCCTTATTTAAATATATGATAAGAAATTGGTGGAAGAACATAGTGTCTCTATCACCTTCTTTCACCCATTGGATTCCACACCTTTTCTTATAGAAAGTCTCCTCTTTCAATACAATGTTATGAAGATCAAATAGAAGCAACTTTTCATTCTTAACTATATTAGGAGTAACACCAAAATAATCCATATCCTTTTGTAGTTATGAAAGATGGTATTTTAGATCTTTCTTCAAGTACAAAATATTATCGAAGGAATATTTACTCCATATTCTCAAGTTCTTTTTCAAAAAAATTAGGTTGCAAGTTATTTTGAACATATTCAGTCCCTTGTAGTAGAAATTATACCATTAAGCCACCAAATATTTGAAGTTGGGGTGATGCATCCATATGAGTTTAAAATAAAATGGGTAGAAAAAATTACATCTATCCAAAGTCCATTGCAATAATATAGGGAAATGTTTTGAACCAAAACATATCTCAGAGGAAAGATGACAAAGGCTAAAAGTATTCTAGGAGGAATAAATAAAAAATGTATTGAACATAACTTGAATGATGGCATCATCAATCCTCAAATTGGACTAAGTAAAGTTTCTACCTTCTACTTCCAAGTTGACTAGCTCACCTTTACACAAGAAATCATGAAGGTCCTACATGTTGTTAGTAAAGTTAGGAGTTCGACCCATCTTCTTTGATGGATAGGGGGTATTAAAATATCAGATTAACATATAATTGGATTGTATTAAATTTAATCACAAGTCAAGAAGAAGATCTGTAAGATTTCTTCTCAAGACCAAATTGTTAGGCGCATAGAACTTGGTAAGAATCCATCCCACTTTAGAAATTTCATCCATCAATAAAATACTTTTCAAATTATTATCTCATCTCCTAAGCATCCCATTGAGGTTTTTAGGTTTCCTCATAGTAGAAAGACCTCAAGAATCACCACCAATACTTATACCTAGGGAATTAGAAGAGGGCCAAGCAAAAAACATCATTTTAGTTTGTTGAAGAAGAAAAATGTCTAGATTCAATTATTTCCCAAGATTTTTAATCAAAATCTACTTTGTGGGTGTTGAACACAAGGAATTACTAAGAGAGGGGTGAATCGGTCAAAAAAAATAAAAAATACAACACATAAACAATTAAACTTCAACACACATCCAACACATGAACACCATGATTTATACGTGCAAAACCCAAATAGAGGAAAATGACCATGAGAACCTACCCATAAAATATATCCACTATGAATATTAAATTACAAGGAAAAGAGCTAACTACTCTAGAATTGCACACTAGAGCTAACTACTAATGGGGAAAGATACAAAAGAGGACTTGCAAAATATGAAGCTAACTGCACATAGGGAAAGATACAAAAGATGATATAAAAAGAAGGATCTCTTGATCATGAAGTTATCCTTGAACTCTAAATTAAGTGACCAACATCAACACACAAAAATTTGATCTCAATTGCAAACAGTCTATCTCAAATCTCTGTCATACTCTCAGCACAACATTCATATGATTCGAACACAACTGTTCTTCTACTCTTTACCGAACCTCACTGATTATCATCACATCTATATTCATCACACTTTCCTTCCTTTCCTCTCTTCACTCTTCTCTACTTCGATACATAACTTAACCATACAAATCCTTATATACAAGATAGATCATCAAAGCTTAAATCAAGTTGGCCTAAAATAAGATATATTTTTTGAACCAAAAATACACTCTTGGAGAAAGAGGGGACTAAATCACATCTTCCAAAAATTAATTCACCAATACTCAATCACCAGAAAATAGCCAACATCATATCCACACACTATGCAACCATATAAGCAATTAACGGTCAATAACATACTCCCCAATGGTAATAACTCAAATCTGGATCTCCAGTTGCTACAGTGAGACCCATGACATATAAAAAATGCTTCCACAAATCATATTTGGACCTAAATATAGGTCAAACATATAATCTCACAACCAATAACAATCAATGCCACAACACCCAGAGGACATAAAGATGTTTCCATACTACAGAGCCATTATATCCATAATACAAAAATTATATCTAATGAAGATCTAACAATAACACTCAACACCAGCAATAGATTTTATATCCAAGCACTTTAGAAACAACACATAGAATAATTGCAATATCAACAACACAACAAGATAACTCTGCACCATAGACATTCTAAACCATTGACATTCTTGACCAATTCAAAACAAGTTTGACATCAATGGCAACCACAACAACACATCAATTCATACTTTCAACAATATCCCCCTTTGTCATTGATGGCAACACTTGACCATACCTACACATCACAAATAATACTACTTTATATCTATGCAAAACATACATCACATCTCTGCACTATCTCTCTGAATCCCAATCACTCTCAATATATCAAACCTACTCAATCTCTCCCGTTTTTCCAAAACTTACTCAATATCTCCCCCTTTGCCATCAAGGACAAAGGTCACAACAACATTGGACACACCACTTCTCCCCTTGAGATTAGTGACAACATAATTCCAGGAAAATAAATAGGCATGAAAGCTTCCCCTAGAAAGATGCATCACCATAATGCACCTAGCTAGATGGAGGGGCAATGACCCCAAGATTCTCTCGAAGAAACTCAAATGTATCCTTCACCAATGCCTTAGTGAAAATATCTACAACCTTCTCTTTCATAGATATGTATTCCAATCGAACTTCCTTCTCAACAAATTTCTCCCTTAAATAATGATCTAATTAAAATATGCTTTGTTATCGAATGCATAATGGGATTATTTGAAATATTTATTCCACTAGTATTATCACACATAATAGGAATTGCTTCATAATATGTTACCTTGATATATTTAAGACTCTTTCTAATCCAAATTATCCAAGTACAATAAGATGTCGCTACAATATACTATGCTTCAGCAGTAGATAGGGAAATTGAATCTTGCTTCTTATTGAGCCAGGAGACCAATCTATCCCCTAAAATGAATGCACAACCTCTAGTACTCTTTTGGTCATCATCACTTCCAACCTAATCTGCATCAATATAGGTTTTCAACATAAAATCTCTACCATTTTTGTACCAAAGTCCATAATCCACATTACTTTTCAAGTATCTAAAAAAATCTCTTTACAACTTTCTCATGTACATTACCTTCACATTCACCTAAAATATAGCTACCAGACAAACAACCTACATGGTATCTAGTCTAGATGCAGTCAAACACAACAATCAAGCAATCATGAATTTGTACCTTTTCTATTCAAATTCCAAAGACTCCTCATTTTTACTCAATTTGCATCCAATAGTTATGGAGCTGTAACCGGTTTGTAATTATCAAAATGAAACTTCTTCAAATTTTCCTTCACATACTTGCTATGAGAAGTAAAAATTACATCTTCTAATTGAATGATTTGAAACCCAAGAAAGAAAGATAGCTCACCAATCATTAACATTTCAAATTCATTCTGCATCTCCTTAGCAAATCAGTTACCTAAACTATCATCTCCTCCAAATATAAAGTCATCAACATAAACTATAACAATTAATAACTTATCCCCATGAATCTTGGAATAAAGATTACTATCTACAATACCTTTCCTATTTTTTTGTTGAAGCAAATACCTATCTAGACTTGCATACTAGGCTCTAGATGCCTATTTGAGTCCATACAATGCAGGTTCTTCAGTCTGCATACCATATCTAGATCTTCCATCAGTTTGTATCTATCTAGTTGCTCAATGTAAACTTATTCTTCTAGATATCCATTAAAAAATGCTAATTTATTTGGCATCCATCTGATAAACTTTAAAGTTCTTGTAATTAGAAAATTCAAGAAGCATATGAATAGCTTCCATCCTTCCTACCAAAGAAAAATTTTCTTCAAAGTCTATACCTTGTACTTGAGAATATCCTTTACATACCAGCCTTCCTTTATTTATTGTCACTTGTCCTTGTTGATTCAACTTATTCCTAAATACTCACTTAGTTCCTATTACATTCCTATCCACTAGTCTAGGTACCAGGTCCCAAGTCTTGTTCTTCTAAATCTGATTTGAACATCTAGTGTCTATAATCCATGCACTCGGTTCATTAACTGATTTCTCTTCTTCTAGTTTCTCCAAAGCATTCTCCTTATATTAAATTGCTAGAAACAAGGATTATTCATTTGAATCATCATTGACTTAATCTTCTAATGTATGCTCCTCAATACAACATAAGCCCATCTTCTCTCTTCTATTAAAATTATGTCTCTTAAACATTTTCTTAATTCTCATCAACATCTGGTCTCTTATAATTTTCTCTATAAGTTCAATTAGAAGCATAATATCCAATTCTACCACAAAAAAGACATTTCAGAGGTAACTTACCTTTATATTTTCTAATGCCTCGCTATAATCTTCTCACAAACTTTCTTTTAGCTTCATCTAGATCTCCACTACATTTTGGATCATCAAGTCTTGAGACATTAAATGCTACTTCTCTCTTTTCTCTCTTTTCTTGATCCATTTTTGAAATCTCATAGGCTTCTAAGGTACCAATAAGCTGATCAATATTATATTTACTCAAATAATTGCTCTCTTGTATAGCACATCTCTATGGTTTGTTGGAATTAGGCAAAGTTAGCAAGATCTTGTGAACAAAATCACATTCTTCCAAATATCCACTGGTAGCTCTAATTCCATCAGCAAGATCAACCATTGTATGAATCTAGTTCTCAATGCTTTCATCTTCCACTATTCTCAAGTACTCATACTTCTACTTTAAATTCATAACCCTATCTTTCTTTGTCTTCGAATCTCCTTCATATGCCAAAAATAACTTTTCCCTTACAACTTTTGCTTCCTTAAATCCTTTTACTCTTCCAAACACTGAATCACTTATACAGTTAAGGATTATTTCTCTAGCATTTGCATTACCCTTCAACTTTATCTCATCTATGTTTGAGCACCACCCCGTGAAGTTGTATATCTGGTCTAAATGATTTCCCAAATTTCATTTTGCAATATCTCCAAATGTGACTCCATTCTCTCCTTCTAGTACAAAAAATTTGTACCATCAAAGATAGGAAATTTGTAATGAATATCATGTGCAATATCGGATCAACCTCAAGTGGTTAAGCTTATTCCAGAGGAATATTGCTCTGATACACATTGTTGAACCAAAGGCAAGACTAACAGGGCGGTGAATTAGTCCAAAAGAAAAATAAATGAAGCAAATAAATAATTAAACTTCAACACACATCCAACACATGAACACCAAGATTTATACATGGAAAACCCAAATAGGGAAAAATCATAGTGAGCACTTGCCCACAAAATATGTGCACTATGTATATCAGATTACAAGGAAAAGAGCTAACTGCTCTAAACTTTCACACCAAATCTAACTACTAATGGAGAAAGATACAAAAGAGGACATGCAAAACCTAAAGCTAACTGCACTCCAGGCAAGATAAAAAAGATGATATTAAAAGAAGAATTTGCTGATCATGAATCTGTTCTTGAACTGTTCTTAAACAATGCATCAAGAAACCAACTTCAACACACACAACTCTGATCTCAACTACCAACACACTATCTTGAATCTATGTCATAGTCTCAATACAACTTACATATCATTCGAACAGACCTCTTCCTCTACTCTTTACTGAACCTCACTAGTTATCCTCACATCTATATTCATAACACTTTCCTTCCTTTCCTCTCTTCACCCTTCTCTACTCCTCTGCACATCATATTTATACACATCCTTATATACAAGATAGAACATCAAATCTTAAACCATGTCGGCCTAAAATAAGACACTTTTCAAACAAAAAATTGTTAGAGTATTCGGGTATTTACTTGATTAATTAAACACTATTTGTTTAATTATTTAAGTTCCCTTTATCTCTTTTACACTTAAGCTAACTTTAGGTGCATATAATTAATTATTATGTGCAAACCTAGGTTTTCCCTTTTAGGGTTTCTTGACCTATTAAAGGTTGAGTTCTTTCTTTTCATTGTATGAAGAAGGATTATTATTGACAATACATTTTGGAGATTGTTGAGCTCTCATCTTTTGGAGCATATTTTTCTGGTGTGTTCTTTCCTTCTGTGATTTGCTTCATTGCTTCTCCTTGTAATAAGTTTTTTAGCTTGCAGAGATTATTTGGGCTCCTGTGGTGTTGTTTTTCTCAACTCCTATATGGTATCAGAGATTCAGATCTACAACTACCTGTTCTTGTTTTGAGAATTTTGCTTTTGAAGCAGATCTGGTGTTTCAAGAATTTTTTTATGTACCTAGGGTTTGACCTTTTTCTAAGCACTTTGGGCCTAAACGGACCTCACCATTGTGCTCAGAAGGCCCAAAAACCCCCATGGTCATATAAAATTTGACCTATTTTGGTTCCTGAGACTCTGGGTGAATTTTTTTCTCAGATCCAGGTCATACGACCCTGGCACGTAGATCGAGAAAAAAAAATTTAAAATATTTTTTTTTCCTTTTTACGGCATGCAAGCCGGAATGTTGATTTTTTTAAAAAAAAAAATTCAAAAAAAAAATTAAAAAATCAAAATAGGGCACAAAATTTATTTTTTTGAAAAAAAAAAGGGTTTTTTGGGGGCCCTCATAGTACGCAAGGTACCATGGGGCCCCTGCCTTGTTGCAGGCTCTATCGTCTAGCCCCCTATCAACCTCGAGCCCCATGCCACTGGCTCTTTTCGGCCCCCTGCACTCCGGCTTCTATCCCCCTTCATCGGCACCGACCTCCGACTCACTATCGGCCACCAGCTCCTTAGCCCCCGCCATCTCCGGCCTCCATAGCAGCTGGCCCTGCCGCCCCACCAGCCCACTATCGCTTGCAGCCCCTGGCCTCTGCCTGCGGCCCCCAGCTCCCTGGCCACCATCCGCTTCCCCGCCGCCACTTCTCGACCGCTGTTGCAGCAGCTCCACTGCTGCAGCTCACCACCGCCAAGCCTCGGTCGCCGTTCCTCTCCCCGGCTGCCGTCCTGCTGCTCCCGGCCACTACTCAGCTCCCCGGCCTACCGCCCATGCCCAGCCTCCGCTCTGCTCCCTGGCCACCACTCCACCCAGCTCCCTGCACTGCTCGGCCACCAAGCTTAGCCGTTGACCACCGGAGCTTCGCTCGGGCTCCATCGGAGCACCGCCCACTGGCCACCAAACCACCCACTGGCCACCAAACCACCCACTGGCCACCAAACCACCCACTGGCCACCAGACCCCTTTTTTGGCTTTTTCAGGGGGGGGTTTGGTTTTTTGGCCCTATCTTGGACATACAGAGTCATTTTTTCAAAAATGAATAGGCATCGGAAAGCTGGTTCTGAGGCCGACCTCATGGTGTTGGTATTTTTTTCCAATTTTTCTTTTTGATTGTGTTTTTTTGTAGTCTAAGTGAGGTCTCTTTTTTGCACTCCAAGAGACATAGAATGAGCATCCGACCTCCATTTTTTGAAAACTTTATATTTTTGGAAAGCGTGTGCTGTTTAGTTTCCAGCCATCTGAGTTTTATTTCCAGATTCTGCTCCATTCATATTTTATTCAGTTTTTTGCTTTTCAGCACTCTGGTGGATATCATGGTTGTTTCAGGTCCTGGGATCTCTTCTTTGAGTAGGATGTCTCTATTTTGGTTCACGTTTCTATTTCCAGTCTTCTTATCATTGTAGCTTGTATTTATGCAAACGCACTGAGATAAAGTGCCATCATGCATTGTTTACTTGGAATCTTGCATCTCTTGTGTCTTGTTGTACATGCACTATTGATCAAGTGCCATGAGGGGGTTGATGTTTGCCTGTTGTTTGCCATCTTCCTTTGTCCAGTGAGTGTTCCTTCCATGACATTTGCCTCATGATGATGTGTCTTAGCACCTTTGATGTTCTTGGTTCTTCGTCATGCAGTTGTTTTTGGCTGTCCTTTTTAGTGTTCCTGTCCCTCTCCTACTTTCGCATTATGGGGAGGTTTATCCTGTTGGTTCTACTGCTTCTGTCGTTCGATTGATCAGCTCTTTAGGCTTTGGTTTCTCATGCCATCTGTATCTTCGATTTCAGTTGTTTTTGCCTTGTTTGCCTCCTGATTCGAGTAGTGTCATTTGAGGGAAGTCATGCAGATTACATTCTTCTCTACCTGGTCATGTTCTAGTTCAGTGGATGTTCTTCAGATCAGCAGTTATTCTTCGATAGAGTTTGCAGGTTCTTCATGCTGCATTGATATTCTTTTTATCTCTTTTTTGAGTAGAGTTTTGTTCCCATGTGGTTTTCTCTATTTCTCCAGTTCATAGAGATTTCATTGTATTTGGGTACCTGATCAGGCCTTGTTGTTGGGACCCATCCTTATTGCTTTCAGTAGTTGTTCTAGGTTTTAGCTTCTCCCTAAGTCTAGCTTAAGGGGGGGTGTCAGAGTATTCAGGTATTTACTTGATTAATTAAACATTATTTGTTTAATTATTTAAGTTCCCTTTATCTCTTTTACACTTAAGCTAACTTTAGGTGCATATAATTAATTATTTTAATTAATTATTATGTGCAAACCTAGGTTTTCCCTTTTAGGGTTTCTTGACCTATTAAAGGTTGACAAGGATTATTATGGACAATACATTTTGGAGATTGTTTAACTCTCATCTTTTGGAGCATATTTTTCCTGTGTATTCTTTCCTTCTGTGATTTGCTTCATTGCTTCTCCTTGTAACAGGTCTTTCAGATTGCAGAGATTATTTGGGCTCCTGTGGTGTTGTTTTTCTCAACTCCTATAAAAATATGCACATTGATCCACTCTAGGAGAAAGAGGGGACCAAAACACATCTTCCCAAAATCAATTCACTGCTCTGCAATCATTGAAACATAACCAATAGCATATCTACATGCTACATATTCATATAAGAAATTAACAGTCAAGAACATACTCTCTAATGCAAATAAATCAAACCCCAATCTCCACACACTATTATGAGAGCCATAACATTTCAAAAATCCTTCCACAAATCATATCTGGACATGAGAATAGGTCAAACATAGAATCTCGCAACCAACAATGATCAATGCCACAACACCCGTAGAACACAAATATGGTTTTTGACTATAAATCCATCATATCCATAATACCAAAACAATATCCAATGAAGATAAAAATAATACTCAACACTAGCAATAGATTCCAGACCCAAGCACTTCTGGAACATCCCATAGAACAACTGCAATCTCAACAACATAGAAAGACAACTCTGTACCATAGACATTATGAACCATAGACATTTCTAACTAATCCAAAACAACAAGTTTGAGATCATCAATGTAAACCACCGCAACACAGCAACACATACTTCCATAGTGGGAACCATTTAAACCTTGAATGTTAAAAGAGAATAATTACTTTTTCTATTTTTAGGATCATAGTTACTTCAAGGTACTTTGGCTACCATTAGCCATATCTCTATTTACATTTTTTTTGCCTCAAATCCCTTGCAGACTTACTTTCCAACTTAGAATAATTCCCCACATCCACAAACTCCCTATCACTCTTGAGACAGGGACTTAAAATAGGTAGGGAGGAGGGGAATTTCCTCAAGTTACCTAAACCCAAAAAGTCATAAGTAGAATATTTTTTTAGGTGTCTAAGGAAAAATAACCACAACCTTATTATCCTTTGATTCACTAACAAAATCTGGAGTAGCCCAACCGTGAAGAGGAGTAATAATTTGAATAGAAACAAGCATGTGAGCATTCATAGGGGAAGTTATTTAGTTAAGGATATTTAGGGCCATAAATAAACAATATAAAGAATAGGGAGAGAAGGGTTTTAAATGGAATCACTCCAGCATCAGGACCACCAACAACATTCTCTAAGGTATTTTGAAAAGAAAGGAAGACCTCTAGGGAGACTTCAGGAGGAGAATCCATCACCCCATTCAAAGGGGAAACCTTGCTAAAATTTAGAGCCAACAAGAGTGTAGACTCAAAAATCACTAACTTTAAGGGTGCTACATATTTATTTCTCACACTCTTAAAATCAAGTTCGAAAGGCTTAGAACTAGAGACAAATACCCTAACAAACAAGGAAGAAATGAACAAATGATGACCTTTAACCTTGTGAGACCTAGCCCTACAACCACCTTTAGGACATTTATTACTGAGGTGACTAGCCAGGGAACAAAGATGACGATAGGGAATTAAGGTTTCAAATTCAATCATCTTGGTCCAAGATCATAGATGAGATTCCAACTCAATCGAAAAAGGTAATAATGAGCTTGGCACAACACCTACACAGAAATGCACAAACAACAACTAGGGCCTTTGCTAGGTAAGGAAATATAAGGAAATGAACTACCCAATGGAATTGGCTATCCTTGCAATGATTTATTCATCCCAAAATTATAAAGGGAGACCTAAGAGGTGGACACTAGTTGCAATGGCACCTGCCAAATGCACCTTAGCATCAAATCTTGGGCATCATTTATAGAGAATCTATTGCACACCAAAAAGATAGGGGCCTAAAGAAAAAAATGAGTGAAGTCTTCATAGATAGAGAAAGAGAAGAAGCACATACCTTTTGGGAGAGCTAAAATAGTTGCCCTTCATCAACCACCTAACTGCCACCCACTTTCAAGCCATAGCAATCTCTACCTGCATCTAACCAAAAAATTACCCACCAAATATTTCTCCAAATTAGCCAAAGAATAGTTCATAGATGGGTCTTTTATTTTTAAGCATGTTCCTTTATCGATGTACTTAATTGATACACCATCTGTAGGAATGAACCGACCACTATTAAAAAGGTTCTTCCAACTTTGAAGGAGATAATCCACCTTTACTATTCTTAGCATCCACATGCTTAAAAGAAAATACATTAAAAACCCCAGAAAAGGACCCACCTACACTATGGATCCCCCCCTCCACTTGGATTGCAGGGAATAGGAGAAGGTTCTTCACACACTAGTCCTTGTTCTGATCTGACACCCAAAAGGTTCTTTCTACAATAAACTTGATCAAATTCACATCATTATCATCATTCTCTTGCACCTTCACTTCTACCCCTATTCTAGAAATCTCCTACCCACTGCTTGGAGATTAGATTTCAAAAAACATCTATGTAGCTTATGATAAAGTTTCATGTCATTTTTTTGTAAATTTCTTTAGGAATTCAATTTCAAAGTTAAAATCTAAATGTTATTGCAAAGAGTGTTACATCTTTAACATATTTTGTGTTGGAAGCAATGAACACTAAGAGGGGGGGGGGAGGGGGGCATGAATGATTCTTAAACCATGAAATGCATGAGAAAGTAATCAAAGTGAAGAAATATAAAATGAACAACCACAAAACCTTAACATCAATATTTTTACATGGAAAGCCAGAAAGGGAAAAACCATGGTGGGATCTAGTAGCCACAATATTATTATACTATGGCTAGTACTAGAACAATATTACATAAGGGGATCGCACTTGTATTCAGGCTCACTACCTAGAGTTCGCTGCTCAATTAGAGAAGGGCTACAACTCAGAGAAAGGCTCACTACCTTACAGGATAATGTCAAATATTTATAATGATAAGGAAACTGAAGTCTATCATCTATCTATACCAAAATACAGTTCTAGTTAGGCTCATATAGTCTTCTACAACTTATCTATCATTCTGCCCTGTAATACTACTCTATCACGTACCAGAGCAACAAAATATTCACCAAAATTACAAACTCACTCACACAGACTTCCTTCGCTCACCACACACTTCAAAATGATCAACCAAATCAATTTTATATATCTACATTATAAAAAAGAATCAATATCCATGTCGGCTTCCAAAAACCACATAACATGCAACATAAAACGTGCTCCACCAGGTCAGCTCAATCTGATCACAAATCCAAATGCGGACCAAAACAAGATGGTAAAATGCTTCCCATAAGTTGGCCCAATCATCTCAAATATGAAGCTAATCACTAGAGTTATCCCAATTATAATACCCTAAAAATGGTCATCTAAACCATGAGCCCCTAATCTCGACAATGTCACCAAAGTCCTAACCAAAGGCAATTAAATCAATCTTGAGCACACAATTAACTCTGTAATCATCAAATGTCACATGGCAAAATCAATCACTCAATATTAATTAAAGATTTATTTAATTAATTAAATCTTTCCAAGTAAATCATTTTAAACAATTATCTTATTTGTTTTATTAAATATCTTAGCATATTTAATTAAATAAATCAATTTGCCATCAAATCTTTAAAAAAGTAAACAAATCAAGAAAGATGAATTGGAAATTATGAGCACAAATAGTCAAAAATGGAAATAAATCAAAAAAGTAATTAATTGACAAAAAAGAATTAAAAAAGCTAAGAAAAGAAATCAATTGGAGATAATCTTGAAAAAATAAATTAAAAATTAATAGATAATCTCAAACAAAGCAATTAAAACAATTAAATATTAAAATTGAATGAAATAGAGAATAAATCAGTTTTTTACTGATTTTAATCTTAAATTTAGTTAAACTTCCTTTAAAATTGATAAAAGCATCCAATCATATCAATTCACCTGGATTGTGCTTCCTCTTGGAAAATCTTGACCGCTCATCATCATTTGATCTCAACCATTGGTTTGTTTCTTAATTTTCTATAAATTCTCATTCACTACTCAGGCAGGGTATCACAGGGGCAGCTTTCTCTAGTCGTATTCTTGCTTCACTCGTATCGCCCCCTCTTTCTCCGGATGGAGTAACATCGAATGGCTCAAGCACCCGGTGGAGTAACTTGACTATTAAGTGTACGGGAAACAGAGCTTGAGCCACGGTTGCACCTATTCTCCGTAGAGAGCATGGAGTCGATAAGCGGAAAAAACATGAGGAGTAACGGCAGAACTAGGATGAGGAGCCTTATTCTAGCAAGCTGATTAATTGAGTGCGAACTGAGGGAGATATTGGGTGTCGGAACAAGGAAGTAGGCTCATCTCTCATTCAAAGAGAGGCTGGAGAATACATCATTATTATAATATTTTTTCTCTAGGCTCATTGCATATTAATTATTTCACATTGATTAGATCATTTATATTGATATTTCTTAAATCTTGTTAGATTAATCTTGCATCCATCTAGCTTAACATCATGCTCATATAGATTAAATCCTTCATCTTGATGTTGTCTAGTCATTGGTATTGCTAATAATCTGAGAGCAATCTTATAATCGCATCTTTTAGAAGGCAATGGGTCGATTTGTTATGGTTAATTATTCATTTATTATATCTAATTAACCATGCATGTAATGACTTGATTGAAGTGTTGTATCTTGCAGATACAGTTTCACTTTTCACACACACATTTCTGGTGCCCACCGTGGGGCTCGAACCCACAACTACAAGATTTCTAATATTTATTGAACAAATTTAATGTTAGGTTTTTATAACTAATAAACATGTGTTAAATTTGCAGATAAAAATATTTCTTTTTGTTTGTTCTTCTATGACAGTAAAAAATGGTCTTGGTTTGGAGAGCATAACTTTTTATTGCACTGTTGGATCTAAACCAATTTTTGATATGTTGTGTAACAAAAGGTTTTCTAAAGGTTCACCAAAGGGAGTTTCCTAAAGATTTTGGGTTTGAAAGTTATGATTGACAGAGTGCAGGACTGTCATTTTACTTATTCTTCTGTGACAGTCAAAAATTGTCTCAGTTCAAAGGGTATAACGTTTTTTTGAACTATTGGATCTAACCCAAATTTTAATATGTTTTGTAAATCAAAGTTTTCCAAATGTCCACTGAAGCGATTTTCCAAATTATCTCTGGTTCAAAAGTTATAAATGACAGAGTGTAGTACTATCAAAACTGTCATAACTAGGATAGTCATAAAAAATGGAAATTCTTGTTAGATTAGTTTAATTTATAGTTTGCATGCTAGAATTTTATTTTGATAATTATTTTTTATGTTAATTTGGAAATTAATTTTGGGATTTTAATGTTTTCAAGACGCTTGTCAAAGAATCTATCAATCAAACATACGCCTGTCAAAGAATCAAGAAGAAAATGACTGCTGACATATTGGTTTTGCAAGTTGCCTAAGGAAAATCGACTAAACATTGTGTATTCATTCAGTATTTTCTTAGGCACTTAAATTGCTATCTGGTTAAAGAAAAAATCTTTCTTTCATGTTTTCAGAAAAATCTAAGAGGCAGGAGAGTATGCTCTTGTCTTTTATAGACAATAAAAAATCTAGACCCTTGAAGCTTTTTTCTAAGTTTTGAGATTTGTGTACCTTTAGTAGGCCTGTCATAGTGGGAAAAAGTAATCACCCTATGAGAACGATCAATTGAGTATAGCTAGACCTAAGCATTCCAACTCACTATAATAAATAGGCCTTTGGTGATTAAAGTCTCAAAGGATGGGATTATTTGAGTTTTCTCTTTGAGATCTCTCATATCGAGCATTTTGTAGGGCCTCGCGGTCTCAATCACGTTTACGTGACTACATCTTGTTTTGGTACCTTGTTGGGCTATAGGCCTCAACCATTCTTGCGTGACTTCAAGGGGTAATTTCAAACGGAATTCCTCACTAAGAACTATTTCTTATAAGATAGAAGCTACCTGATTCACCTCTGAAAGGTTGATTATCTTTGTGCAAGAGAGATAGTAACTCTTCCATGACACTTGCCATATCGTGCCCCCATTAGCGTTTGGAGTCGGCTAATACAGCATTGGGAATCCATTGCGTGAGACTCAATGGCCGTATTCTAATTAGCTATTGGGTGTGTACCTAAGTCAGCAAGCAAAGGTTTTCTTCTCTAAGACAACTTCCATAGGGTTAGCGTGTTGTGATTGAATTATTATATATCTTGTTTGTTTTCTATGTTTTCATCCCTAAAACTAAAACTGGAGAAAACAAGAAACAAAATCAGTGATAAACTCTCTCTGTGTCCAAACTGGTCTCTGTCAGTCATTGAAACATCAATCCTTATCAAAAACTAGTAGTCGTCAGTCATTGAAACTCTATCTATCAGAATCTCATCTCTGTCCAATCCTCTATCATATGAATTCTTGATCTTGTCAGTCAAAATAGTCAAAGTTTCCTAGATCAGTCTACAGCAAGCCTAAAATTGGTTATCATCCTCCTAAGCATAAACAACCTTGATAGTGTACCTCTGCAATTGCGTTACATGATTTTGTTGGTCATCTCTAAGCTTGTTCAAACAAACATCTTATCAAACCTAAGTTAACTTAGATAATGTCTTACACAGGATAGATGATTCCTGAAACCAGACCAGATCTTTAGTTACTTCTCTCAATGAGTATGTTAAATGAACTACTAGCTACAATTTAATCTTGACTTCTGCAGCACATCCTGCCCTCGGTCCTGTCGGTTAAAAATGCCTATTCAAACCAAAATCTCTTCTAATTTTTTTGACAAAAGTAAGAATCTCCTGGATACCTTAGCTCCACTTCCCATGGCTGCCTATGCTCAAATGCTTCAAGATATAATGGAAGAAATATATGACATGGAAATCCAACAAAATAAATCAATGATTCCATTTGAAAAACAAATGTATGATATCAAGTGTGAGAAACTTCAAGAAGTGCTAAAATGATTATGTGATTTGACAAGCAAATACCAACAAATGATTGACAATCAAAAGACAAATCTCAAACAAGCTCACAAGACACCGTCATCAAGACATAAAGACATTTCCTCCAAATATTCCCTAGATAGATAGTTTATGCCTTTGGGGCAATCTATTGAATCAGCTTTGGAAGAACTTCTTAAGAATAATCTTATCATATTACCTAAAAAGACCACATGGGGATGGGAATTTATGAGTAAGTATTGTGCATATCATAGACAAAATGAACATAAGACTTCGCATTGCATAGAAATAAAACATAACATTCAAGATCTCATTGATAATGGTGTCATTGAAATTGAAGATCCTAATGACTCACCTAAAGAAAAAGAACGAACTATTTCTAAGAATGATCAAAATCATGAACCTATGTCTAGTAAGGCTCCATATGTAGCCTCCATCCCTTCCATGATGTCTTCATCTCCTAAGACTTCTCAGCAACAATCCATACCATCTCCTTCAAACAATGAAACTTTTCATGTTTACCTTCAAGGGCTATCTCCTATGGAAATCCAAGTTAATGGCAATATTGATACAAGTTCCTCTAAAGATTTAAAAATCCTAGATCCTATGCCATCATACACTCCAATTCCAAATGTACCCACTCTAGAGAGTCCCACTCAAAATGCTTCCCCATCATGTCAAAATATGGAGACCTTCCAAGAATCCCGTATGCCTATGAAAAATCCTTTCCCTTCTTTAGAAGTGACTCCATGTCAAGAGGATAATCTGAAAAATGAAGAAACAAATCCTATCATAAATCAAGATCAAGATGCCAAAACTCCTCAATCCCATCTAATGATTGAAAAAGATCCCACCTCCCTATAATCCCATGATGATCCCCTTATACCTTTCCATTTCTTCCAAGATGAACTCCTTCCATCTCAAGAGAAAAGAAGCCTTCCAAATCCCATTCCTAATCCACTTCCTAAGCAAGATCATGATGCCTCTTCCACCTTTTCAAATGATCATATTCAAAATGAAGAGTCAAACATCCTTCCTACTCTATCCAATGGTTCTCATCCATGTCAAGATCAAAGTATCCCGTCATCTCCTTGTCATAATCTTCCATGTTCAGCTCAAGGATCCATCATGGCTATAAAGCCCTCTCACGATCCTATTATTCCTTGCAAGACACCTCCACCTCAAAATGAACTTGCCTCTAGTATCAAAAGTAAGAAGAAACCCTTTGTTAAAAAGATCTTTCAAAGCATGCATTATCAAAGAAAAGGGTTAGACATTCATGAACGAGGTATATTAGAACCCCCTTCTATTAAAGAAAATGTTAAAGGTCATGGCCTCATGGAAATTTCTCAAGATGTTGGTATCTCTCATAAATCCTACATTTCTCCAGTTAAATCCAAATACACGCTTTCCCCATCATCGCTTCCATCCATTCTAGGTCGCTATATCCCTCCATCCCTTATGAAAGATCAACAAAGGCACACATCTTCGAGCACCTTCCATCAATATAAAAGATCTCCATATCATTCCTATCTATCCATGCATCTCCCTCCAAGCAATTTGGATGCCAAGCATAAAAGTCATAAGCCAAGTAATCCACATGTATTCAAGGATCAACATGTCCCATCTAATCAACATGTCAAAACAAAGAAAAATATGATCTAGAAAGAAAAAAGAAAAATACAAAACACCACAAAGGCCCACAAAGAAAGAAGAAAAGTCAAATTTTATATGGGTTCCTAAGGCACCTGTACAAGCAATGCACTCCAAGGAACTACAAAAGAATCAAAAATCAAAAGCCATGTGGATCCCTAAGCGGATTCTTGAAGCACAATAGTCTAAAGAAAAATCAAAATTGGCATCCAAAATTGTTGTTCCTCCATCCAAACCTTCCGAGTCTATTCCTCTATCACCTCCTTCATCCATTTTGGGTTCTTATGCCACAAAATTTGTAACATTTCCTCCATCCAAATCTCAAAATTTGAGATTCACTTCTCCTCCATATGTCCACCATCCCTCAAGGCATGTGCCAATGTTGATCTTTCCAGCATTTCCATCTATTGATACACAATTCTTTCAACATCCCATCCATTATCTAGCACCTTTTTTCACCCTTCCATCCCTCTTATCCAATCCTTTGCATAAGTCCTTGCCCTAGTTTCATTTCATTATCCTACCAACATCTTTGAGCATACCTTCATAGCCATGGTCTATTGCAACTCATATTCTAAAGGTACCATCCAAAGAAGCGAGAAGATGGGGTCTTTCTTCCACCCCCTATCATGCCTACATTATCTTCTAAAAGAAAAAAAAATGATGAAAAAAAGTGAAAAAAAAAAGAAGTAAAGAGAAATAAATTTGTCCTTGTGTGAAAACCACTTCTTGTGGCGCCTTGGGCAAGTACCATGATGAAAACTTGGTAAACAGGTGTCATGTGTAATCCATTATCCTTTTGCACTTTACACTGGGGCAAGTTCCATCCATGTACATCTATCTATTATCCATCTTCCTCCATTATCCTTCATCCTTCATTATCCCTCATTTTCTCTATCTACATTCATATCCGTTTTCAACCTTTGATCTTGACAAGGTTAAGGATCTTTACAGGTTTTGTATGTCCTATATATTGCACTTGATCCAAACCCTTTATCTCCTATCCATTGCTCGCTTACATCCTTCATTACCACATTTGATCTTGATTATCCTATCTACCTCCTATCCAGATCAATTCCTTGATCTTGATCAACACTATGGACAAAATGCAAAAACATGCTTTCCACAAACCTCTTGACATGGCCACTTCTTTGGACCATATGGATTACTTACGCTATATCATTTCTTTACATTGCTAAAATCCTTGCTTTACAGCGCTAAAATCCTTGGTTTATATTGCTATATCTAGAACATGTGCTTGGATTAATGTTGTGAGATAGTCCTTGAAAGCATCCACCATCATTCACTTATCCATTCATGTACTCAAAATCCCTTTTGCCTTGCTAGACACTAGGGGAAAAGATTAAAAAACCAAAAAAATCATAAAATGTCCTAAAAGAAAATCCTAAAAATCAGAAAAAGTCCTTAAAAAAATCCTAAAAAATTGGAAAAAGTCCTGAAAAAATCCTAAAAAATCAGAAAAAGTCCTAAAGAAATTCAAAGAAAAAAAAAAAAGAAGAAGAAGAAAAAAAGAAAAAAAAAAACAGAAAAAAAAGGAAAAAAGAGAGAAAATGCCCCGGTGAAAACTTGGTAAACAGGCACCTTGGTAAAAAAATATATATATATATGAATTTCTGCCAAGTAGGTGAAAACCTAGCAAACAGGCGCCTCTTGTACTCAAGCACTCCATCTATCAATGCAACATTGGCATTCCCACTTTCATGCATCTTTGCTTTCGCTTGTACATATTTGAGTCACTTTGGTGACATCCTAGTTCGTTGGAACCTTCGTGGCTTGAAACTGATCAATGTCCTAGTCTTAGGTAATCAACAAGAGCACTGTACATGTCCTAAGAAGTATCAACCAAGTCAACCTTACGTCAGTGAAACTTGGTCATCCACTCCGAGTCAGTTACCTATCTCTTGACTACTGAAGAGTTTTATCACTGAGTTAACAAGCAAAACAACATAACAAAAAACAATCACTAAACAGTTTGAGCTATGCATGAAAATTTTCTTTGTGTGTTGTCTTTTATATTAGTTTTCGGTTATTATCCCTCTGAGTAACTCGAGGAAGTCTATTGTGACTAAGAGGAGCAAGGATTGGGGGCATAATATTTTCTTGTTTTCTGCTTGTACGAATGATCCCAATGATCTGGAAACATCTAAATTAGCTGGGTGTCTATGATAAGAGCCTTCACATCAAGGTGGAATCGCTTCACATACTTTGACTCAACTTATTTGAATGCTATAGGGAAGTCCATATCATTTCTTTGTTCATTTTGAGGAAATTTCTTTATCATGCAATCCGAGTCCCTGCGAAATCTATCCAAGGATATGAATGAAAAAGGGTCATTGCTAACAAGATCCTTAATATTGCACATGAAAAGAAAGGAACTCTACTTTGCCTGCTATAATTGTAAAATGCTCAATGATGACAATTAAGCTGTTCAAAATCCAGTGACTAGGTTTAGGTTGCATTTTGCACTCATTTTGTATTTCATTCCTGCATTTTGTGAATTTAGAGTGATTTCGGTATGGTAACAATGATTTCTTTATCTTTTGAATGAGAGTTGGAAACTTCATCATTTCTTCGCTAAGTGGTCTCTTTTCATCATTTCTCCAATCGAGTACTTGTGTATTGAGATGTTAGATGCATACATAAGCATCTTATATAGATTCATACATTCATTATCATTCATTTGCATTCATCTTATTGCATAGAAAAATGAAAAAAATTGCATTACTCATTATTAATTACTCATTTGCATTATCATTTACTTGCATATGAAAAGAAACAAAAATAAAAACCCATATTCTATTTGCATTCATTCATCTATACTGAAAAGAAATGCATAGATATAGAATAAAGCATATAGAACAACATCTCATAATCCATCAACACAAGTACGATGAAATAAAATCAAGAGCTTGTAAATCGGCTATCCTGAGTCCATTTCTGGGATCGAAATCGAAATCTGATGTCAACTCTCTCATCGAAATTTCACAAAATTTGGACCACTTAGTGCTTTTCATCAAAAGCTCATTCTCTCTTCTAATTGTGCTCAATTTCTCATTAATCAACACTAAATCTGAATTTAATTTCTACAAATCAACTTTGCGCTCAATTTCAACGCAAAATTTTCAAAAATTCCTCTAAATCAATTTGTGCTCAAACACCTTATCATCGCTAAAAAATTGTCTATCATCATGTACCCTCGCTGTCTTTCAATTTCGCTCCTGAGGGGGCATACTTGTGACCTTATGACCTCACATCTTCAGCTGTCAAGGAAAATTTTCAAATCTTTATCAAAAGTCGAGCAAAAATCTTTTTCAACAAAAGAAAAACAATCAAATAAGACCTCATCGCTAGGGGCATTTCAACTTCATCGCTTTATATGAAGTTGAGATCTCTCGATTATCTGAATCAAATCAATCTCTAGGGGCATATTGGTTTCATCGCTTCATATCAAGCTGATATTTGTCTTTTATCTAAATCAATCTCTTTACGTTAATCACTTCCATCACTTTTCATCAAACTCAACCAAGGGTTTAAAGAGTATCTTTGATCATGATAAATCTAAACAGGTGTTACATTTTATTCATTTCTTGATCAAGTTGAACAGTTTATCTTCATCGTATCTTGATCAATCAAGTTCAAGATTGATTTTTATCATCACTCACTGTATCTAAGTTCAATCAAGTTCTAGATTAGTAAGATCCACTTCTTGATCAATCAAGTTCAAGCTCGGTATCTTTTGTTTTCTATCGTTCCTAAGTTCAATAAAGTTCCATAACAGTATCACGTTAATTAGACTTTATTTAGCTTTGTCTCTTCAAATCATACTAAACACCTCACTTTTTTATGTAGTTCATGATCAATCAAGTTCAAAATTGACATCTCCTAGACAACAAATTTTCTTTGAACTAACGCATTGCTCGCACATTAATTCAAGAAGGGGCAAATGTAATACCCTAAAAACGGTCATCTAAACCATGAGCCCCTAATCTTGACAATGTCACCAAAGTCCTAACCAAAGGCAATTAAATTAATCTTGACCCCTCATCATCATTTGATCTCAATTGTTGGTTTCCTTCTGAATTTTCTATAAATTCAGTTTCATCTCTCATTCAAAGAGAGGCTGGAGAATACATCATTATTATACTATTTTTTCTCTAGGCTCATTGCATATTAATTATTTTACAATGATTAGATCATTTATATTGATATTGCTTAAACCTTGTTAGATTAATCTTGCATCCATCTAGCTTAACATCATGCTCATATAGATTAAATCCTCTATCTTGATGTTGTCTAGTCACTGGTATTGCTAATAATCTGAGAGCAATCTTATACTTGCACCTTTTAGAAGGAAATGGGTCGATCTATTATGGTTTATTATTCATTGATTATATCTGATTAACCATGCATGTAATGACTTGATTGAATTGTTGTGTCTTGCAGATACAGGTTCACTTTTCACACACACACCAACAAATCCACAACACACACTACTCTAGGATAGCTCTTCCCTAACTGAATTTTTGGATACCCGAGTTCTAATCTTGTACACAATTCAATACCAGATATTAGGATCATGAGATAATCTATCTCAAACCTTGAACGAATAGCCTTGATCAATGCAACCAAAAATATAACACTGAAATCAAGATGTGCATCATGATCTCATGCTCTATCGATAACTATGTTTCACCTTCTAGACTTATGCCTTATGAGAAAAATGACTTCACATAAACCAATTCTATGTACACCGAATGTGATCTACAAACTCAGTTGCCATCAATGACAACCCCTAAACAACTATCATGCACCAATCATCACTGAAATAGTGTCTCTTGCCAACAATCTCTCCCTTTTGCATTTATGGAAACACTATGAAAAATTAATTGTACACTCAAGTCTGAAAATTTCAAAAAAATTTAATTTACAAAGAATTTACACCATTTTTCACTTTTCTCTCTCCCCCTTTGACAACAATGCCAAAGATAAATGATCTGCCAAAATTGATATGTAAGAGTATGTAGAGTTGCTCACAAAAAGTTGAAGATATCTACAAAAATTGTACTAAGGGATAGAAAATATTTATCCCATGCTTTCCACAAGCTGTCCAAAATGTCGATCATCCCATTAAAAAGATAAGAAAGTGTTTTTGGTCCTCTTTGATTTGTCCGAACATTAGAGTCCAGAGAATCCTTAGCATATTGCATACTAGTCATTATAGAATCTAGCTGGGGAGTGATAAGACTCCTTAACTGAGACACTCTACCCAAAACTCTATCTTTTTCCTGGTTTAGACTCTTGATTTTATTCGGTATACTCAAAACTTGGGGTTCAAAATTGCTAGCCAGAGCAGATTGTGGTGCGTATGACTGTGATATGCTTGATATATAACCTTCACATTCCCTTATCTTCTTTTCAATGTCTATAGTGAATTTGGGAAAAAATAGACATGACTTGTATATCCGATCACCTTCATCTAATGCGTCTTGAATATTCTTCATAGCAGTAACTAAGGTCACCCTATCATCTTCAATCATCTTCAAAAATATTTTCAACCTCATAGCATTAAATTGATTCAAAACGTTAATATCTACTACCTTCTCCAAAGACTCAAAACGAGAACCAACAACACTTAACAAACCTTTGAGCTTACTGGAGGGATCAGATGTATTTGGTTTGAAATATAGCATAATCTTATCCAACATATCCTCTGTCAATGATGTTAATTCCTTGTCTGCAAAATGGGACTTAAGCAAGTCCTCATTGGCTTTGGTTTGAGCTAGAGTTGCCAATTTAAGTGCTTGAATAGGGGATAAAGAACTCAAGTCAATCGGCCCTTTACTAAAATCATTTAAATCTACAACAACTTGTTTCCCTTTAACAACACTAGTGTCTCTTGCCATTGTTGCCAGACCTTGATCTTCCTTTTCCTCTCCTTTATCCTTATCGGTAACTTCTGCACTGTCATCCTTTCCACCTTTGTCACCATCATCCTTATCCTTCTCTAAATTTAATATCTCCTCAGCTTCTTTTTCTGACACAACTTCTATAACAGGAGGTTCCTATATAGCATCACCGAAGGTATCATTTGCAGCATCATCATTTTTAAGTAGAGTCTGATCATTAGATTGTCCTTCGAGAGTGGATTTATCAGGTGACTGATCCTTTTTCTTACCTAGGACAACCGTATTTACTTCTGGAATAGATGTGTCTTGAATGGGTTCTTCCAGATTCACATCAACTCTTTGATCTATCAAAAATGTCTCAAAATTGTTTTAGTTTCCTTTATCACATCATCTTTCTTCCCTACCATAAGCTTATTCACCCTCTTCTTGCTTCAGAATTTATCCTTGGCAAGTTTCAATAATCTGGTGACTTCATCCCTAGAAATAACAAAAGATAGATTTACTAGCACATATTCTTTTATTTTATCATCTTCTAAGCTAGATGTATGCCTTCTTACATCCAAAATGTTATATAGGCCTTTAGAAATCATAGATGTAAGTTCTAACAATGCCTTACTATAGAAAACGATATATTCTACAATTGCTTCTTCAACTTCCTTATCATCAAAATTTTCATAATATGTAGACATATTATTTAGATTCCCATCCTTACAAATTTCATCAATTAACTCCTTCAAAGTAAATGGGGACACTATTTCAAATGTTCCTTCAATATTACTAGATTTTAGAGTGGCATCAATCTCATATTTATGCTTCTTGCTCGCTCTAGGCTTACTGGATGTTTCGGGTTCTTCCCTTGACCTCTTGGATTGTTGAACTCTACATGATTGTGGTTTCTTCACCAATCTAGTGTAGCTAGCTATCTTTTTTACCTCTCTTAATGTTGCATTAGATTTTGTCTCTGTACCTTTAGCAGTGACCGCAACATACACTCTCTTAGGTTTATCCTTCTTCCTCTTCGTTTCCTCACTAGTTGATGATGTAGATTGTGATTTTGGTGGAGGAATGGGCTTCTTCATACTGGAAGTAGGTGCAAATTGAGACCATTTTGGCTTGGCCTACTTCAGAGGGGTGGAAACAGGTTTAGGATTCTTACTCTTCCCCATGTCTTCCTCCTTCAGAATGTTATGTTCTCTTTCCCTTTGCACAACCTCCTTGGTTATACCCATTTGTTTTTCTAGCTCCTCTACCTCTTTCCTTGCTTTCCTCTTCCTAGCAGGTCAAGTAAACTTTTTGTGCAAATCAAGGTATTTTTCTTGAAAAGGTGTTGATCAGCAATGAAGCAAATGGTTTTCTCATTCTTCTCTATAATTTCTTTAGGGATCCTTTCCCTATTATGCATTGTATCTTGAACAGATTTTAAGTATCCCCACAAGGCAAATTTATATGTAACAATATGACCTAAACCATGCAATCCTTCCTTTATCTAAACTACCATTATTTTATCATATCCCCACTCTTTCCTTCCCTCAGAGTCTCATAAGCTACAAATATAGTCATGTCGGATACATAATTTTGCCTCCTAGATCGATATACATTATATCCGGTCCCCAGCGAGGCAAATATAACATTATGCTCTATAATATTATTGATAGTCATCAACCAAGTATCAAACTAAGATCTAGTAATCTTTGTTAGCATTGTATTATGTATTTTCTTCAATCTGGGGATGTCACCGATTGTACATAAACAAGTAATCACTTCAATGGCTTGCTTGTTAATCTTATGAGGTTGGTCCAGACATATAAATTCATCATGGATTTGTCTCAAAATGTAACAGACCCATTCGGGTTCATCAAACACTGGGAAGTGAATAAGTTGAATGAAACCCTTATTGTGTAGTTACTTGAATTCTGACTTCAAATTTCCTAGACCATCCATCATGTTCTTAGTGTAAAGTGAGAGCATGTCTGCATTCCCAAGCTCCTCAATATTGCAATGGATATATGCCCTAATATATTCATTATGAAGTACACCATATGGGACAAAAGAAAATTCACCTTCTCGATCATCCTCAGTGGATTTGAATGGGTGCCTCTTGAACATGGGCCTAGCTCTCTCAAAAACTTTGACCACCAATGGAGTCGAAATACCAGATGCAGATTCAGATGTGATTTCAAAATATGGATATGAAAAGATATCTTTGCAAATGAAAAACACCTTTTTATTCTCAACCAGATGCAAGAAATCATTGATTGATTGCTTCAAGCTCGGATTTAGCTTCTAAAACTCCTTCACTTTTCTTCTCATCTCTTCTCTCTTGTTTTCATTGTGAAGAATGGGCCATTGAAATTTCTTTTTATCCATCAAAAACCTAATTTTAAGTTGTAATAAATGCACAACCCTAAAGACTTCCAAATACACTATTTTTCATGAGTTCATTCACCCGATTATAAAATTTTCATGAAATCTTCCGAAAAAGATCTAGACAAATAATCTCTATCATCTACAACCATCTGCGATCGGTTACAAATATTTGAAAGGGGGTTTTAAAGATCTGCATGATAGTGTCACCCTAAGGTCAAAATGCCCTAGTTACCGGATGAGGTTCCTACACCGGAATTAGGTGTGGAGCCATTTTGAACAATAGAATCTTCCTTCTTTGCCCACATCTTCTTATGTTGATCTCTGATCTCTTCCACCTTATCTTTTCCTTTTTCATACAATTTATTCTTGTCTGCTAGAGCAGTCCTACTTCTATAGTATCTTGCAATAAAACCAGGTTTATTGCATGAAAGACAAACAACACTTCTTTGCATAGGTCTAAATTTCATTTGATTTGATCTAATCCTGCATTGGTTAGAAATATGCTCAAACATACCACACACATAGCATCTCTTATTCTAGAATTTTTTTATAACTATTTTGCACATGTTTGACTTGTGACCAAAATTGTTGCATATGAAACATTGATGGATAAAGGTAGAACCATTGTTCATCACTTTACTCATTATTCCATCATTCATACTTCTGCATTGACTTGCCATATGACCAAATTTACCACAAACAAAACATTTACCATTCAATTTATAGGCATTAGGCTATCTTACCAGAGATTTGTTTTTCTTTTGTTGATGATTGCTTTGACCAAAACTAGAGGATTCTCCTTTCTCAAATCCAAGTCCTCACATGTCTTTCCCATGTCTTTGACTTTCCAGCATCTCATCCAATCTGGATGAACTAGATTTGAATTTTTCTTTGTACTCATTAGCAGTAGTTAGCTCATCTCTCTGAATTATGATCTGTCTTTCAAGTTCTTGTCTATTAGTCTTTGTTTGTACCAGTTCAAGCTTCAACTGATCATTCTCATATGTCATTCTGCAGCATTCATTAGATCTATTCCTCAGTGATTGAGTCAGAGTTTCTTCATTCTTCTTCTGGTCGTGAATCTCCTTAGTCAGGTTCATGACAATCTTAGAGCTCATCTCTCGAAATCAAGATTTGCACCATGATCTTAATATTTCTGGGATGTTATTAATGAGGATGTCTTTAGATAATAGATCTTACTTTGGCTACTTAGTGTTATACTATGGATGAAAAACCCAAGGGTCTAATTAGATTATGCTTGACAAACTCATTTTTAATCATTGTGCAGAAATATTCCTTTGCAAAGAAGCTATGGAAGTAACTAAGTGATATTTTTTTATGCCAAATATTTAGTAGACAATATTTTCTTGAGGAATAAATTGTATTCCTTGATAATGGAAGAGGGTGGATGAATTGCAGACTACAATGAAGCATTCAATCTATTGGGGGTTCAAATAGCATTTATTCGTGTCATTGTGGATGATGAGAATAAATTATGGATTTTTCTTTATTCTTTACCTAATTTGTGGGATTTTCTTGTTATGTACATTGATAGTAATTATAAATTTGAAGTTTTTAGTCAATCTACAGAATCTAAAGAAATGGTTGAGTTGTAGAGTGGAAAGAAAATTAAAATTTTAAGGACATTAAATTATGGTGAATTCTTTTCTAATGAATTTTATATATTTTATAAATATTGTGGCATAAATATTTAGAAGACAATTTAGTATTCTTGGCTGTGATGCATATGCGCATGCACCAAAGGAGAAGTGAAAAAGGTTTGACAACAATTATTTGACATGTATGATCATCAATTATAATTATGGCATGAATGGAGACAAGCTTCTGGAGCCCTAATAGATACAAGGTAGCACATAGTAGAAGTATTATTTTCAGATAAACCAATTCTCATTGTATTACATTGTATAGCTAGTATAATGTAAGTAAGATTATTCAATTTGATTTCCTTCAAATTTATTTATTAGTTTACACGATCAATAACAATAATGAAGTTTATGACGTTCAAGCACCGCCTGTTGGGAGAAATAGATGCTACATTGGATAATATTGATGCCAATCTTAGAATTCCACTTCCCCAAAACTACTACATGTCACTTAGCAACGGAGTGAAGGTGAAGAAGCTCGTGATTGTTAATTCTATGGATTTTGCATCCTTCCAAGCAACTTGGCCCGTCATCTCTAGGAACATTCAGTTCCTTCTGAAAGTGGCTAGTATACAAAGTGGTTTCACGTCGAATTGGAGGGTAATTTTTCTCTATGGTGAAGATTTAGGGGTGACTGATGACCTCAGGATCCTTGAGAATGGTGATTTGGTGGATGGAAATGATTGGGGGTTTGGGCTGGGTGAAGAGTGGTATCCAAACGACTACCGACTCCCTAAAGAGAAGGCAAAATCGATAGCTCATTTGAATTGTGGCCATGAATGTCCCATTGTCTTAGATGTGGCCAATGCACTCATGGAAGATGCTTATGACGACTCTCTATGACTCCGGTTGACTCTAAGCCCTCCGGTCTCTCTAAAAATATTTCATATGAAAGATTAGTCAAAAGATATGAATTCAAAACATTTTTTAGAAAAAAAACATAAAGAAACCAAACAATTCAACTTAGAGAAACTCCAAACTCAAAATTCAATGGAATCTGGCAAGTCCAAAGGCTCGCTTCAATAAATATCCACCTCCAGAATCAAATTCATAAAATTAATTGTGGAAATATACTACTTCCAAATAAAAAGAAAATATTTGATGGTAAGATTAGGTAAACCTTGAGAATAATGTTAAAGGCCACAAATCTCCACCTCTATATATACTACCATTCAATACTATGTTTCTTTTCATTCTTGAGAATGTCCATAAATTTATTTAGATTGCATTAGAAAAAATGGCATTAGAAAAAATTGGTTGAATATTTCCTTGTAGATACAACAATTTGAAGAACAACTACTTTTCCAATAAAAAATTACCATTTGTAAGTAAATAAAACTATTAAAAAACAACAATTCATCTTCAAATCATAGATGTGAAAATGACTGTAGAGCTACATTTAAATTGGCTTCAAGTGCTTTCTAATTTCCTTTTAACATTGTCTAGAAAGGATGTGTATTTTTTTTATTGTTAGTTAATAAGTTAATTATAAAGAGAATGGAGTAAACCGTGTTGGTTTTTGGTTCTAGAGGGTTAAAGAGTAAGTACCTAGATTATTTGGATTAAAGAGCATTAAAAAAATTATGTTTTTGTTGTATATTAGTCTCGAGTAAAAGATTTTTTGGTTAATTTTTTTACATAGATTCTTTAAGAAGATAATATTTAAGATGTAGATGTTTTTAAATTAGATATTTTTGTAACCCAAGCATTCTACAATGTAGTACAGTTTTGCCTTCATTAAATTTAAATTGCAAAACTAACATTCTATGTATTCAATCTTTATATGTGATCCATGCTTCAATTCAGAATAGATAAGACACTTGAGATGACACTTGAGATGGCATAATAAAAGGAGATAGTTTAAGAGTTTTTTATTATAAAGCAGCCAAAACAAGGGGGCTGACCGGTAAAAACAACAAGAAAGCACAACCAGCACACACACAACTACCTAACAGCCAATCCCTACTTTACTCATCAATAACAAAAACTGCCTACTGCTATTGGATAACCCAAGATTGATAACAATCTCGTCCAAGTAGCACCTTAAGCAGCAGAGTTTAAGAGTGACAGTGTTGTTTTACATGATGTAAGAACAAATAAGGTAGTTGATATATTGGATGGTTCATTTAGATGTCCCACCATTAACATTTGGATGAAGACTTTTAATTTCAAACTTTTTACAGCAACAAGAAATAATTTTTTTGAATTTTTCAGCTCTAAAATAACTATCAATTATTTATATTTTATTGTGTTTTCACAAAAATATTTTTTAATGTCTTTTTAATAACCTGATCTCACTTACACATTTATCTAATATTACAAAAGATAAAACAATTTAAATTTTTTAAATGTAATATAATTTAAATTTCTTTATACTAATAGTTAAATCTTTAATTTTATTTATTTATTTTTATTTAAAACTAAATTAAACTCAATTTAATAATTTATATCAAAATTATATGCTTAAACTCCCATATCATAATATTTATAGTTTAAGAATAAATTTTCCTATAATATCATTATACAAAACTCCACGACCTAAATAAACAATGCTTTTAAAATCTTTTTAGGACGAACCATTCAAATTTTTTCTGTTTTTGCTGCGTAAATGAAGGGTTTCGGACATCTTAAATGAAGGTTTCAGGCTGTGTGAGGGAGAATATAGGTGGGTCTAAATTATTTTCTTTCCTAAGAAAAGATCATTTCCTATCCAAAACTCGATCCTATTTAATTTTAATTGCAGAAGCTTTTTTTGCCACAACCGATAAGGAATTCACAAAGCCCAAAGAACAAGCCTTATCCCGTGACACTTTTGAAGTCGTCATGAAGCCCCGCAGGATAAGAAGAATATAGAGATAACAAAGAGATCTTTATACCGTGGCCATTTCATATAAACAAAAGGCTCGCGTTGGATAAGAAGTGTTCACAAATCTATTAGTAGTTATTGTTGTGAAATGTGTCCAAGTGGGATAAGATAATATAAAGAAGTAGAGAGGTGGGTCTTATCCCGCAATGGTTTTAAGATGCCTTGGTAGGCCCTTGGGACAAGAAAAAACTCAAGATCAAAAGGTAAATTTATCTCACAATGTTTATAATTGGATACAAAGATTTTGCAGGATAAAAGGTAGCAAGGTAGATACAAAGGGCCTTATCCCACAAGGGTTTTCTTTTACTTAGTAATGGTCGCAAGATAAGATTTTTAAGGCAAAATTGACCAGCTCTCTTCTCCCGTGCATTCCGACGAGGATAAGAGTTGGATCACGGGACAAGACAATAAACAATTAAGAGGCTTATCCCGCACGGTACACAATTGTGAAGAAAGGGCATTTTCAAGCAGAAAAGGACAAACATTTATGAGTAGCGCGAGATAAGAGGATATTCAGAAGGTATACAAAGGCCTTATCTCATGAGAGGAGACAACATTGATGAAAGAGTAGCGGGATAAAGATAAAAGGGCATCACTAAAGAGAGGATGACATGGCCTTATCCCACAAGGCTACGAGGAATGCTTTTAGATGCTACAGGATAAAAAACTAAGTTAAATACATGGAAGCCTTATCCCGTGAAGATTGTCAAGATAGCAAAAGGTGGTGCGAGATAAGGAAATAGAGAGGAATCTAAGAAAGACTTATCTCACAGAGATGGTGAATGTCACAAAATCAGAAAAACAGTCCAAATGACATGGATTTTGAGAAATCTAAGCTAGCCAAGGACAATCTAATAAATGCTATGTCATCATTTGATGGTTGTCAAGGAAAATCTTGACCATTCAAATCCTGATCGATGGATGAAATTTAAACTTGGCACAAACAATTTTCTCTATCCAACACGAAGGAATTAATAGCATTGTCATAAAAGAGAAATTCATCAATTTTCTCTCATAAATTGCATCTGAAGAAAATCCATAGTGTCCCTGAGCAAGAAGGAAAGCGAATTTCAGCAAAGCAATGTGCCATCTAACAAATTTAGCCCAACAAAAGACTAGTAAGTCAAATTTTCCACCATCTTTTTGCATTTGCTAGGCTATTGTAGTTGTAATACATAGATCTTTTGTGTGTATGCCCTAGAGTCTATAGGGTTTGTGTCTGTATTTAAAATTCTAGGCTTTCCTCAATTTTTTAGAATTTAAAATGGCACTTGATGTAATTCTACGTGTGCCAGTAATTGCAAATATTCCCATTGGTGAACCAAGTCCAGAATCTACCCCGCAATAGTCTGAAGAAGTCAAAGCAAGTTCCTCTCCTAAAGAAGAAACCATGAAGAGAAAGAAGAAGATAGTTTGAAAGATTGTCACTGTTATTTCTCACAATGAGTCTTCAGATGAGCTTTCTCCCTCTCCTAAAGTTAGGAAACCAATTCAAAAGAGGAGAAGAGTTTCCCATAAAGATTATGTTTAAACATCTACCATTGATCTTTTGGGAGTTTGTTGGTTATCTTCCTTTGGGAAAGACTTGTTTGGCATTTGTTGGCACTTGGATATTTTTTACATCTAGTGTTGCCATCAATACCAAAGGGGGAGATTGTTGGAAATTGGAGGAATTAATTATGTGTTGCATTGATGTTTTTTCATTGATGGCAACACGAGTTGTTTTGGTTGTTTACTGGCTTTCAGTAGGTTCAGGTAGACTTGTTGGTTTATGATATTGATCCGGTATGCTCTAGTATGTTTTGGCTTGTGGATTTGGTTTGGATCTATGAATCATTCTATTCGTATGGGTATCATGATTAGTTGGTTTGGGATTTCATTACTCAGGAGCTATCATTTGTTCTAGTAAGCCTCTTGGTCATTGGTAAGGGTTCTATCAGTAGAGCTTTGTTAAAGAGATTTTGATGCATGTGATAAGTGGTGTTGGCACAATTTCTAGATACCTTTCAGGATGCTACTGGTTATCTTTTTTATATTCTTGTTGATCGGTGGAGTTGGATTTGGGTCTAGACATAATGCTATCTTATTCAGCTAGGTTATGGACCGGTTTATGTAACGTGCTAGTGGATGATCCCGATGCATTACCAATTCGGATTATTGATTGGATTATGTTTTTTTGGTCTCAGGCTAACTTGTCTAATCATTAGATTGAGGATTTAATTTATGAATTTATCATATTATCTTTTAGGTGGCTGACCTAATTGTTTAGGTCCCGAGTGGGTATAAATATGATGTAAGATCTCTTTGTATATCATGGGATTATGGTTATGGGATTATCCATATGCAAATAAATTTATACTCATATACAAAGGTTTTTGGTCGATCATAGGTGATTGAATTGGGTTTGTAAAAGAGGTTTAAGGCCTCTCGTACTAATCTTAATTGGAACTGTACTCAGGCAAAGGAGATGCTATTCTTGCAATTCATTCTTCTTCCAGATTGTAGTCTAGATTTATTTTGTAGTCAGGGAGGCTCCTTTTGTGATGAACAGTGTGCTCTAGGCTATTGGTCTTCCTGGATGTGCAGGCCCCTCTTATTGTAATCACATAATTACTATATAAGTATTATCTGACTGTGGGTAGGCTTCCCACTATGGTTTTTCCCTTTGCTAGGTTTTCCACGTACAAATCTTTGTGTTATCTTTTGTGGATGGTTGGTAAATGTTTTGTGGTTTATATTTTTGCTTAACTGCTATATCTTCTATTCTGGTTTTTGATTTATGTATTCCAGTAATAAGGTTTTAATGCTTAAAGTTCTATAATCTGTTGACAACTGATCCACCCCCCCTCTTTGTTTCCCTCCAATTATCTGAGTTTTCTAATACCAATTATTAGACAACTCAGATAATTGGAGGACAATAGAGAGGGGGAGGGTGAATCAACTATCAATAGATTATAAAACTTTAAGAATTAAAACCTTATTACTAGAATACATAAACTAGAAACCAAAATACCACATATAATAGTTAAGCACAAATATAAACCACAAAAAATTTACCAACCATCCATAAAAGATGATGTAATAATGAAGTTAACAAACTCCCCATGTGAATGATATCTCTCTTAAGCTCTAATCTCTTTCCTTGAATGATATTCTATTAAGCTCTATTTTTCACAAATGTCACTCCCCCTTTGACATCAATGCCAGAAATCTGACATGAACATCAAAGAAAAATCATAAATATATTGAACCACACAACTGACTACTCCCTCTGAGTAGTAGAACCAACACTTAAATCCAGAATAAATAATAGCTCTATAAATGCATGTCAAACTGATGCCAATCAGCATCACTTGGGTCTCTATTGGAGGGGCAGAAACCCCCAATCTGTCTCTGAAGTATTCAAATGATTTCTTAGGCAAAGGTTTGGTGAAGATATTTGCAATCTGCTCTTTAGTGTTCACATAAACTAGTCTCACTTCATTTTCTTCCACCTTCTCCTTCAATAAGTTATATTTGATAGATATGTTCATTGTCTTAGAATGAAATACCAGATTCTTTGATATATCAATAGCAGCAAAGTTATCATAGTGAATAATTACCAGTTCATTACAATCCACCCTTATATCCTTCAACATTTTCTTCATCCATAGAACTTGTGTATAATTAGTAGCAGAAGCAACATACTCAACTTCACCAGTAGATAAAGATGTACATGACTTCTTCTTGCAGATCCAAGAAAGAAGTTACTTTCCAAGAAAGAAAGCTCCACTGAATGTGCTCTTTCGGTCATCACCATCTCTAGCCCAATCAACATCTGTATACGTAGATAGTGTAAAGTCATCATTTTTAGGATACCACAAACCAAATTCAATTATTCCCTGCAAATACTTGAAAATCTTTTTCACCGCACTCTCATGATTCTGTCTGGGATCACTCTGATATCTTGATACAACACAAACTGCATTTATTATATCCAGTCTAGTCTGAGTCAGATGTAAAAAACCTCTAATCATAGACTTGAAAATTGTAGGATTTACCGGTGCTGATGCATCTTTCTTAGTCAATTTCTCACTTGTAACCATAGGTGTATGAACCGGTTTAGAATATTGCATACCAAATTTCTTCAACAACTCTCTAGCATACTTAGTTTGATAGATGAAAATACCTTTATCAATTTAAGAAATCTGTAAACCTAAGAAATTTTTTATTTCCCCAATCATAGACATCTCAAATTCATTCTTCATATTTTCAAAGAATTTCATACATAACTTATCCTCACCTCCAAAAAAGATATCATCAACAAAGACTTCAACAATCAATATGTCATCATTAGTGATCTTATAATATAAATTACTATGAGTATTACCTTTAGTGAAACCAAGCTTCAAAAGATATTTATCCAATCTTGCATACCAAGCTCTGGGGGTTTGTTTCAATCCATATAAAGCTTTCCTTAATCTGCAAACCATGTTTTTGTCATCTAAAAGTGAAAATCCATCAGGTTGCTCAATGTAAACTTCCTCTTCAGGATCTCCATTAAAAAATGCACACTTTGTATCCATTTGATAAACTTTGCAGTTCTTATGGGAAGCATAAGCAATAAATAATTTTACAACTTCAATCCTAGCTACCAAAGCAAAAGTTTCATCATAATCATTTCCTTCCTTCTGAGAATATCCTTTACAAATCAATCTATCTTTATTCCTGACCACTTGTCCATCTTCATTCAATTTATTCTTGAAAACCCATTTAGTTCCAATAACATTCTTATTTTTAGGCTGGGGAACTAAAGTCCATGTATTATTCTTTTCTATCTGATCTAATTCCTCTTCCATAGCTTAGATCCAACTTTCATCTTTACATGCTTCAATTACTAATACCAGTTCAATTTGAGAAATTTAACATACCTCGTTAGCTGCCAACCTTCTTCTTGTCATCACTCCTTTATTCTTGTCTCCAATGATCTAATCTTCTGAATGATTTAAACTTACATATTGAGGAGTCTTCTGACTTTCTCTTCGTCTACTTTGATCTTCATTTACTGTTGAATTTTCTGATACTTCTAAAGTAACTGGTTCGACATTTTGTTTCGGTGTCGCTGCTAATAGTTTAGTTATGATCATCTCCACTATCGGTTCTCTCTCATAAGTTCTGATTTGATTTCCGGTCTGCTCATCCACCTTGACATTAGTGCTCTCCATAATTCTCAACAATCTTTTTTTATAACATCTATATGCTTTGCTTTCAATAGAATAACCAAGAAATATCCCTTCATCAAATCTAGGATAACACTTTACAAATGGAATCATCTCTTTTGATATAGAAATTACTACCAAAGATTCTGAAATACTTAACTATTGTTGTATGACCGAACCATAACTCATAACTGGAGGACAACTGAGAGAGGGAGCAGGTGAATAAGTTGTCAAAAGATTATAGAACTTTAAGCATTAAAACCTTATTACTAAAATACATAAACAAAAAATTGCAATAGCAGATATAACAATTAAGCAAAAATATAAACCATAGAACATTTACCAACCATCCACAAAAGATAAAACCAATATTTGTACATGGAAAACCCAATAAAGGGAAAAACCATGGTGGGAAGCCTACCCACAGTCAAATAATCCTTCTGCAGTAAGTATGTGATTACAATAAGAGGGGCCTGCACATGTATGTAGGAAGGCCAACAACCTAGAGTGCATTGCTCATCACAAAAGGAACCTCACTGACTATAAAATAAATCTAGAGTAAAATCTGGAAGAAGAATGAACCACAAGAATAGCATCTCCTATGCCTAAGTAGAGTTACAGTTAAGCTCAATACCCGAGGTCTTAAACCTCTTCTACCAACCCAATTCGATCACCTATGATCGACCAAAAACCTCTGCATATGATTATAACTTAATTAGCACACAGATAATCCTCTAACCATAATCCCATTCTCTACAAAGAGATCTTACAACATATTTATACCAACCCGACACCTAAACAATTAGGTCGGCCACCTAAAAGATAATACAATAAATTCATAACTTAAAACCCAAAATCTAATGAGCAACCAAGTTGGCCTAAGATCGAAATAACATAATCCAATCAATAAACCCAACTGGTAGCGCATCAGGATCATCCACCAACACGTTACATAAACCAGTCCATAACCTAGCCGAATAAGATAGCATTAGGTCTGAACCCAAATCCAACACCACTAATCAACATGAACATGAACAAGATAACAAACAACATCCTGAAATCCATCTAGAATTCATACCAACACCAATTATCACATGCATCAAAAGGTCTTCAACAAATCTCTGTCGACAGAACCCTTACCGATGACTAAAAGGATTACTAGAAAAAATGAGAGCTTCTGAGTCATCAAATCTTGAACCAATTGATCGTGATACTCATCAAAATAGAATGAATGACAGATCCAAACCAAATCTACAAGCCAAAACATACCAGAGCATACCAGATCAATATCATAAACTAACCACTTTACCATAACCTACCAGAAGCCAGTAAACAACCAAAATAGTCGGTGTTGCCATCAATTGCAAACCATGAATGCAACACAATCAGTTCCTCCAATTGCCAACAATCTCCCCCTTTTTCATTGATGGAAACACTAAATGTGAAAAACATCCAAGTACCAAGAAATGGCAAACAAGTCTCCCCCAAAGCAAGACATCTATCAAACTCCCAAAACATGATGTAAGAATGAAGTTAACAAACTCCCTAAGTGAATGATATCTTTGTTAAGATCTGATCTCTCCCCTTGACTAATATACTATTAATCTCTGTTTTTCACATATATCTCTCCCCCTTTGACATCAATGCCATAAATTTGACATGAACATCAAAGAAAAATCATAAATCTACTGAACCACGCAGCTGCCTACTCCCCCTGAGTAGTAGCACCAACACATCAATTCAGAATGAATAGTATCTTTGTAAATGCATGTCGGACTGATGAAAATCAGCATCGCTCATGTCTCTACCAGAGGGGCAGAAACCCCAAATCTATCTCTAAAGTACTCAAATGATTCCTTCAGCAAATGTTTAGTGAAGATATTTGCAATCTTCTCTTTAGTGTTCACATAAACCAGTCTGAATTCATTTGCATTCACCTTCTCCTTCAAAAAGTTATGCTTGATGGATATGTGCTTTTGTCTTAGAATGAAATACCAAATTCTTTGATATACCAATAGCAGCAGAGTTATCACAATGAATAACTATCACTTCATTACAATTCACCCTTATATCCTTCAACATTTCTTCATCCATAGAAATTGTGTACAGTTAGTAACATCAGCAACATACTCAGCTTCAACAAAAGATAAAGATGTACATGACTGCTTCTTGTTGATCCAAGAAACAAGTTTCTTTCCAAGAAAGAAAACTTTAATGAATGTTCTCTTCTAGTCATCAACATCTCCAACCCAATCAACATCTGAATATGCACATAGCGTAAAGTCATCATTACTAGGATACCATAAACCAAATTAAGTTGTTCTCTGCAAATACCTAAAAAATTATTTTCACCACACTCTCATGATTCTCTCTAGGATCACTCTGATATCTTGATACAATACAAACTACATTCATTGTATCTGGTCTATTCTGAATCAGATATAAAAAACCTCTAATCATAGACTTGTACCTTATAGGATTTACCAGTGCTGATGCATCTTTCTTAGTTAATTTCTCACTTTAACCATAGGTGTACCAACTGAGGTTTAGAATCTTCCATACAGAATTTCTTCAACAACTCTCTGGCATACTTAGTTTGATAGATGAAAATACCTTTATCAGTTTGAGTAATCTGCAAACCTAAGAAAAAAATTATTTCCCCAATCATAGACATCTAAAATTCATTCTTCATATTTTAAGACAATTCCATACATAACTTATCCTCACCTCCAAAAAAGATATCATCAACAAAGACTTCAATAATCAATATGTCATCGTCAATGATCTTATAGTATAAATTACTATCAACATTACCTTTAGTGAAGCCAAGCTTCAAAAGGTATTTATCCAATCTTGCATACCAAGCTCTAGGGGCTTGTTTCAATCCACATAAAGTTTTCATTAACCTGCAAACCATGTTTTGTCATCCGAAAGTGAAAATCCATCAGGTTGCTCAATGTAAATTTCCTCTTAAAGATCTCTATTTAGAAATGCACACTTAAAATCTATTTGATAAACCTGGTAGTTCTTATGGGCATCATAAGCAAGAAATTATCTTACAGCTTCAATCCTAGCTACCAGAGCAAAATTTTCATCATAATCAATTCCTTCCTTCTGAGAATATTCTTTACAAACCAATCTATCATTACTCCTCACAACTTGTCCATCTTCATTCAATTTATTCCTAAAAACCCATTTAGGTCCAATGACATTCTTATATTTAGGCCGGAGAACTAAAGTCCGTGTATTATTCTTTTCTATCTGATCTAATTCCTCTTCCATAACTTTCATCCAACATTCATCTGTACATGCTTCAATTACTGATGCCAATTCAATTTGAGAAATTAAACATACCTTATTAGCTAACAACCTTGTTCTTGTCATCACTCCTTTGTTCTTGTCTCCAATGATCTAATCTTCTGAATGGTTTAACCTTACATACCGAGGAGTCTTTTGACTTTCTATTCCTCTTCTTTGATCTTCAGTTACTATTGAATTTTTGGATGCTGTCAGAGTAACCAGTTCAACATTCTATTCCAGAACAGGTGCTACCGGTTTAGTTATGATCATCTCCACTATCGATTCTCTCTCATAAGTTCTGATTTGATTTTTGTTTAGCTCATCCACCTTGACATTAGTGCTCTCCACAATTCTCTACAATCTTTTGTTATAACATCTATATGCTTTACTTTCATTAGAATATCCAAGAAATATCCCTTCATCAAATCTAGGATAAAACTTTCCAATGTAATAATCTCTTTTGATATAACATTTACTACCAAATATTCTAAAATACTTAACTGTAGGTGTATGAGCAAACCATAACTCATAAGGTGTCTTACCAGTGTCTCCCTTGATATCAAATTTATTGAATATGTATACCGTCATGCTCATAGCTTCTTTCCAGTAGATATGAGGCAGATTAGCTTCCATAATCATAGTTCTATCTGCATCCAAGATAGTTTTGTTCTTCCTTTCCACAACTCCATTCTGCTAAGGTGTCTGGGGTGCAAATAATTGTCTCCTTATCCCATTCTTTTCACAATAACTATTAAATCTACTGGATGCAAATTCTCCACCCCAATCTAACCTTAAGAATTTAGTCTTCTATCATATCTTTGTCTAAACTTTATCTTTAAATATTTTAAACTTTTCAAATGCTTCATATTTTTCCCTTAGAAAATTAACCCACATCATTCTAGAATTGTCATCAATGAATAGCATAAAATAGATATCACCCTGAAAATTTTTAATTCTAGTAGAAACACACAAATCAGTATGAATAAGATCACAAATATCATTAGATTTGCATTGTATACTCTTAAAACAAGTTCTGACTTTCTTTCTCATTTGACATTCCTTACATACTAGATTATAGGGCTTCACAATCTTAGGTATACCTCTAACTACCTTAGTAGAACTGATCTTTATAGTGCAATCAAAATTCACATGAAACAACCTCTTATGTCATAGCCAACTCTCATAAATTTGTGCAATTAAATATGTCTTCTCATAGGAGTTCAAATGAAAGATGTTACCTTAGTCTGAGTACCAGTTGCAATCTCCAATCTGGATCTGTTGATAATCTTGCATTTTCCATCCTTGAACTATAACTGAAATCCCTTATCCAACAACTATCCTACACTCAAAAGATTATGCCTTAAACCTTCAATATAATAAACATTATTAGTAGCATGCTTACCATCCAATGATATAGTTCCCCTTCCCTTGATCATGCATGCTTTATCATCTCCAAATCTAACTAGACCGCTATCAAATTCTTGCAAAGATAGAAACTTCCTGTTATCTACCATCATATGATGTGAACATCCACTGTCTATCACCCATTAATCCTTGTCTTCAATTTTAGTAGCAAGGGCCTTTTCTTCAAGTACCAGATCATCTTCCTTGATAGACAAAAATACCCATTCCTTTCCATTGCTAGATCCGCTAGTTGAATCTTGTGCTAGTTCATCATCAGAATAAGTCACACCTTTCTCATCAGCATAGTAGCATGATTTGTCTTTGTTTCTCCTATAACCATGATTAGGCCTAAAAGATCTTCTAACTCTTTCCTAAAATCTTGAATTCCTTTCAGGACATCTAAATGCAAAATGACCTATCTTATTACATGTAAAACATTTAAAAGGTGGTTTTCCTTCATACTTACTTCCTGTGGGACCTTTAGGTACTCTTATAGAAAATTGGGCTTCAAGTTGCTCAAACTCTTCAACTTCTTTCTTCATTGCCTCTAGTTCCTTAGAATATAAGGCTTTCCAATTACTCTTCCCATAGATGATGTAGATGCATGAAAAGAAGGTTCATATTTTGCAACTCCAGAAGGACCAAATTCCTCAAGCTCAAAAGAAGATAACTTCCCAACCAAGGCATCCCTATTAACAAAGGAATTTTCCATTATTATCAACTCATTAATTGCAGTAGCCTTCATCTTATAAACCAGTGGAAAAGCTCTCAATACTTTAAAAACTATTTCATCTTCGCTCAAAGATCCACCACAACACTTAATTCCCATGACAATCTTATTATATCTCTCCATAAAAGCAGTAATCCTTTCATCTTCTTCCATCTCCAGATTATCATATCTAGCCCGTTAATCATCAAATTTAGCAATTTTAACAGTAGGGTCACCTTCATTCAGAATCTCCAATTCATTCCATATAGCATTCACAGTGCATTTGTTAGATAGTCCAATAATTTGCTGATCAGAAAGTGCACAGAAAAGGGCATCTTTAGCTCTACAATCATTTTAAATGTCCTTATCCAAGCCTATTAGAGGAGGATTTCTAGATGCCAGATGATTAGGTGTATAGCCATTCTAAGTGATCTCCCAAATCTCCTTGCCAAGACATCTCGGATGAGTCTCCATCCAAATATTCCATACTCTATAATTTGTTCCATCAAGCCTAGGAATTTGTCTACAAAAAATAGCAACATAAGAACTTGATGAACTTGCACTAATACATTTGGCCTAAAATTCAGACAGAGAAGGTATATTGTGATCAAATTTGATTTTTTTTTGATAAAATGCTTGAGTTCGTCAGAATTCTGATGATAATGCAACATTTGGTTTTGACGGAGAAGGAATTGGCAATGACATTTGTGTTTTTTTAGAAAAATTGCTCGCGTTCGTCGAAATTCCGATGACCGCGGACATTACTTAAAAAAAAAAAAAGACCAAGTCATTTCATAAATCCTGCCTCTTCATTCCACCTTTGCCATTACAAAATCCTGCCTCTTCGTCCTGCCTCTACCATTACAAAATACCAACAATCCTAGCTATACTACTATGGCCTGATCAAGATGCATTCGATCGATATGCCGATGCACTCAACTAAACAAATAGATCAGGTCAGGCATTCCTTCTCATATGGAAAGGGATAGGTCATTTATGCGCTGATTGGATGACTGTGGGACAAAGAGAATGAATCTGGTCATTTATGCGCTCGACCGACCGAGAAGAAAGAAAAAATCTAATTCACAAGACATCAGGGCTCGACCTCCTAATTGCAGTCACCGCTCAGATTTCTTAAGGAGATAGCTTCTTGTGATAATGCATTACGTTCCTTGCCCACATCTTGCTTCTGGAAGGATGCTTTGACACTACGATGGAATAAACTGAATCGAGTCAAATGGTCCCGGTAGGACCTTTATGCCACAAATGCTCCAACCGCGAAATGGAGTGGTTCCTCCCATGCCGATTTGAGAAGTTATTTTTGGGCCATCCCCCGATGAGCAGGAAGGAGGGAGGCAGATATAGGTTCCCTGTGCAAGTTTAATCACTGCAGGAATGTGTTTGTCAGGGCGGCCATTTCAATTATCATCGTTTCACTCTAAATTAGGCATTACAAGATCCAGTTGAAGAAAAAAGGTAGGGTATAATTAGCAAATTCATTGTTATACATATTCAAATATTTAGATTCAAAGTTTATTATATATTTATCAGATTAATTGCCAATAGTAGAGATGGTGAGAGGTTTCTGTAATATGATATGATCGATTTAAAAGAAGAATTTCTTACAAGACCTAAACTGTTGAACAATCCTACAATCATGTATTAATTAAACACTGCATTTTAAATAATGAATAATATAGTTAGCCTGAAACATATTAACACTACTTTCCATATTTAAAATATATCCTAATTAAGGAGAGGGATGACCTAAACCTGCGTGATTGCGTGCCATTATGTAAAATATATCCTAATTATGGATGCTGGTATATATGGTTGTGACAGAAAATCCCTGATGCAGAACCGTGAGAGCACTGTGTAGTGATCGAGTGCTATTTTTTGTTGGTGTTTTGGAAGGGAGCATAAGTGTACCATTAGGAAGGTGGTATAAAATGGAAGCTGAGAGGTATAAGGTTATGAGGTGTGGGTTAGGATAAGATAGGGAGGTAAGTGATGAAGGATGTAATGGTGAAAGAGTAAGTTTGGATATGTTAGGGGTTTGGAAGGTAGGAAAGTGAATGGGGGGAGTTAAAAGGATGTGAAGGATAGAATGGGGCTAGGTAGGTGAAGTAAAAGTAAGTGTGTATGAGGTTAAGGTTTAGGATATGATGTAGGGAAGTGGAGGAGGTTAAGATAGGGGATATGAAACATAGATGGAAGGTAATAATGATAGGAAGTGAGGTAAAGGTTACGAGGTGTGGGTTAGAAAATAGGGTGTAGGAAATGGAAGGAAGGGTCATATCACTTTGAGGGTTTTCACCAAGATGAGTAGCCCAAGTATGGACCTCAAATCTTACAAGCCATGAGGATCCACTTGTAGTAGAGGATCATATGCTTGCATCTTGGGAGCTTATTAGGAGTTCACCTTGAATTTGGAAAATACACATAGAGAAGATAGAATATTGATCAATACACATTATCTAGCCTCATCATGCATAAATACAAGAGGTATAGACTATAGCAAGCACATGTCATGAGCGAAAGGATCATATTCGAGAGTTGCTTCATCTCCAATCCTCTACATTTTTAAGATCCACAAATGGGGTTGAGGATAAGTCTTGGTTACTTAGCTTGGACTTATGCTTTGGGTTGCATCTATATGTGAGCAACTTAAAGGCATAATTTTCAATACAGTTTTTGAGAGGACTTGATTCCACCTTGTGGTACTGGGAGGATAAAATGCACCAACTCACATTGGAAACCCTCTCCAGATACCATTTTGGAGTGCTTCAAAGTGTGTTCTATTTCAAAATATTTTTGACAGAGATGCATAGATGAGTTTCACAATTTACATAATAAGGTTTCATAGTGGCTCAACATGAGATTTAGTTTTTGGAGTTCTTGTTGTTTGTAGATTATATTTAAGACAAGTTACTTGTCAATTATTTCATTAGGGGTGGAAAGCCCAAAAATTTCAGTTTTCCTACACATGGCCAATCCAAATGACTTTAGGGTTTCTATGGCAAAGTCTCTTATGGAAAAGGAGGTACATGGGTGGACACAAGAGGCATGAGAGAAGTTTGTAACCTTGATGAAGGGACTCAAGTGTCCATAGGCCTCCACATCCTTCAAAGGATAATTTAGACTTACTATATGATTTACAAAGAAAAACCCAATAGTATCAATATTAGGGACAAAGGTCTAGAGAATAGTAGGGGCCATAGGGTAGTCACATTTGACCATCATTGACACAAGGATATTTTAGGTATGAGAGACTATAGGGCTATCAAGCTAGGCCTTCTATGACTCAACAATCTTTTAGGGGAGAATCTAGTGTTTTTAGTAATTAGGATCTTCTAATTATGGTGGGGCCTAGCCAACATAGGGTTATATGAGAGGCACATGTTATGTATATCTTAGTATTAGATAAAGAGTACCCACAAGGTTTTAGAGTAGGTGGACACCATCCTAGGATGTCAAAGTAGATAGTTGATATGTGGGTCTTTACCCTCCCAACCACTCAACATATACCACCATGGGTCTTTACCCTCCCAAACACACAAAGCTAAAAGGAAGATTCACAGCTACAACACTCACTTTTTGTGACAGTCTCAAGTACTTAGGACACTCACTCCTTTCATGGCCATTCTTCTTCACACAACACTCTCTAACATTAATTATGTTGATAGTGTACCTCCTTAAACCTTCCACCAACACCTAACTCAATACCAAACTCTTTCTCAATCTTGCTAATGGACTAATTAACTCAACTCACTGTGAAATTGTGATGGTCAATGCAAGGTTTAGGACAGTACTAATTAGGATCTTCTAAATATTGTGGGGCCTAGCCAACATAGGCTTATATGAGACAGGGGTAAGTTCAATAGTGATTTCTCCTTCAATTCTTGATGAATGCTTGATTGCCTGTTCACTTGGAATTTAATTGATTTTATAATTAAGAGATCACTTGAATTATAGGTAAACCCCTTAAAATGAAAGGGTAAGCTTCCTTTTATACCTAATATATGTCTTGAATGCATTTTATCCTGATGACTTTATTTCAAAGTACTTTCTCTTCTATCTGGTATTGGTGGAGTATAGGTTGCATTGCATCATCCTAGGATACATATTTCTACAGATACAACACAAGTTAAATGTATCCCAGGTTGATGCAAAGCAACCTCTGCTCCGAAGATCAGCAGAAAATAGAGAAAGAACTTTAATTTAATGCCATCGGGATAAAGGTCTTTAATCAAGATAGATAAATGGTATGCAACTGTATCTATTTGGAATGCATTACCCAAACATGGCAATCGATCAGTCACCTTTGAAAAGAAAGTGGTATGATGAAATATTTAAGCATAAAATAGATAAAATGCACTCCATACAACTGCTGCACAATATTTTGGTCGATGATATTTTTAAAATAGTAAAGGAAGGTGTATGGAACAACCGAATTATTATCATTATAAAAAATGAATATTTTAAGATCCTTTTATGATGTGTAAGTTGAGAATATTTTATGAAAGGTCCCTAAATGAATATACTTTAAACTAATTTTAGCAATGACTATCGGATGTAGACAAAATGAATGCTTTTTGGATTAGGATGGTACACAAAATATACTATCAAAAGGTTGCTTTGGAAAGTATATGATTCAAAACTAAGGAAATACAATTATTTACAAGTTTTAACCTTCTTAGATGCAAAATCCCTTATTTAGCCTCTCACAAACCCTTAAAAGTAGCATTTCTCATATACCATTCTTCCAAACACTATACCATCTAAATGATGATGGATTCACCTTTCATTTGAAATGTCTAAACACTGTCAATCATAAAATGTGCCCCTCCTTAAGGTGGATTTTCTACTGCTGCTCCTTAGCAAGCAATTTCTCCACTCTTACATTCACCATAATGGACCTTCAGACATCATAATTGATTGGCTCTTCACTCCTAAGACCTTCAAAAAGTCTTTAATGGCTTCATTGATTCCTTTGGTCTTCCAAATGCACCTGCACCAAATTGAATTCTCCCTCAATTCTTGATTGCATGTTCACTTGGAATTGAATTGATTTTATAATTAAGAGATCACTTGAATTGTAGGTAGACCCCTTCAAATGATAGGGTAGGCTTCCTTTTATACCTAATATATGTCTTGAAAGAATTTTATCTTGATGACTTTAAATTAAAGTACTTTCTCTTCTATCTGGTATTGGTGGAGCAGAGGTTGCATTGCATCATCCTAGGATACATATTTCTGTAGATACAACACAAGTTAAATGTATCCCAGGTCGATGCAAAGCAACCTCTGCTCCAAAGATCACCAAAAAATAGAGAAAGAACTTTAATTTAATGCCATTAGGATAAAAGTCTTTAATCAAGACAGATAAATAGTATGCAACTATATCTATTTGGAATGTATTACCCAAACACCACAATCGATCACTCGCACATGAAGTTCCACGAGTGTGATCTTTTTCAAATCGTAATATGATTTCTATCTCATCAACCTCTAGAGGACCCACTTGACTTGGCCCCACCCAAACCAAGATCCATTCTTCCCACTTTTCAAGATTGTATTTCTCTTCACTATCTTGTAGTTTCCCTCCTGAATTTTCAATTATAGTGCAGAGTTCTTCACAAAGGATACCACCACATCATCTAGAGTCTATGCTTCAATTTTTTTCTTTGATCCCATGGAGGCCAATAGTCCTTTGTCTGAGGAAGTTCTTTATGAATAATCATGGGGGGGAGAGGTAATGCTTGAAATCGCCCTTCTATTGGGAGATTGTGTACATAACCTCTTGGTCTTCTAAAAGCTGAAAATTACTTCGAGTCCGCCAACTCTGGTTCCACACTATAGAAATTTTTGGATATTGACTTCCAAATATCGTTTGGTGAAAAAGAATCTTTCTCATAATAGAAAAAAGGTGCTCCTTGCATGAACACATTGATTTCCTCCAAAGCGTGGCCCAATACGTTTCAAAGGAGCTCCAAAACCAGTTAGTCCCTCCAGACATAAATTAGAGATGTCACATCATACACTCTAGAAATTGTTTGTTTGTATTGCATACTCTCTATCTATTTATCACCCTTTAACACTTTCCTCTACTTTTCTCCAATTTCTCTCTTCTAGGCAACTGATGACCTTGTTTCCATGTCATTCAAGATAATGCCTACTTGCTTTCTTTTAAAAAATTTGCTTGCACATGACTCTTCAGCTTGTATGTTATGCTTCCATACAGATATAAATTTTTTATCATGCTCAGATAACAATTCAATAAAATAAGCATTTGTAAAGAAAAGATTTAGTCATTTGATGTCACATATTATCTGATGGAAAGATCCTAGATAATTCTTGGAGAAAGGAAACATCATTGATAATCATTTTTTGCAAATAACGCTGAATCAAATAAATAATAAATGTTTAATACAATTTTTAAAAATAGAACTCGTTCAATGCTTTCATTCACAGATGACAAAGCCATTTGACCCACATCATCTCTCACCGTTGGAATTCCGATGACAACTAATGAAACATTCGACAAGGATGTTGTATATCTGACATCACTTCCATGTCAGATGACCATCGAGGAGAAATCATAGCATCCATCGGAAATCCGATGGAGATCTACCAAAAGTTGTGGCCAAGAGTATAAATATAGCCACCGTTGGAGGATTTCATAACATCATCAGATGACTGATGCAAATGGCATCGTCGGGAAGCTCGACGATGAGTTTTCAACTATAAAGTTGGTCAAAAGTCCAACGTTTGGTTGTCACAAATCCAACAATTAGCCGTCAAAAATTAGGACCAAATGTACTAGTGGCCATAGGATCTTCCTCAAGTGGTTAAGCTTCTATTGAGAGAAGCAGGCTCTAATACCTATTTTTAGACAACTCACATAACCAGAGGACAACTAAGGGGGGGTGAATCAGTTGTCAACATATTATATAAATTTAAGCATTAAAACCTTATTATCAGAATACAGAAACCAAAAACTGGAATACCATATATAACAGTTAAGCACAAATATAAACCATAGAACATTTACCAGCCATCCACAAAAGATAACACCAAGATTTGTATGTGGAAAACCCAGTAAAGGGAAAAACCACAATGGGATTCCAACCCATAGTCATATAGTACTTTTTGAGTAAGTATTCTATTACAATAAGAGGGGCCTACACATTAAGGAAGGCCAACAGCCTAGAGCGCACTACTCATCACAAAAGGAGCCTCATTGACTATAAAATAAATCCAGACTACAATCTAGAAGAAAAATGAACAGCAAGAATAGCATCTCCTATGCTTGATAATAGTTTTGGTTAAGTTCAGTACTAGAGGTCTTAAGCCTATTTTACCAATGCAATTTGATGACCTATGGTTGACCAAAAACCTCTGCATATGATTACATCTTTATTCGCACATAGTTAATTCCATAACCATAATCCCATGATCTATAAAGAGATATTTCATCATATTTATACCAACTCGAGACCTAAACAATTAGGTCGGCCACCTAAATGATAATATAATAAATTCATAACTTAGACCCACAATCTAATGATCAACCAAGTTAGTCTGAGACCAAAACAACATAATCCAATCAATAAACCCAACTAGTAATGCATCCAGATCATCCACCAACACATTACATAAACTGGTCCATAACCTAGCCAAATAAGATAGCATTAGGTCCGGACCCAAATGCAACACCACTAATCAATAGGAACATGAACAAGATAACCAACAACATCCCAAAAGCCATCTAGAATCCACACCAACACCACTTATGATGTGCATCAAAGGGTCTTCATTGAAGCTCTACTGTCATAACCCTTACCGATGACCAAAAGGCTTACTAGAGTAAATGATAGCTCGCAAGTCATCAAATCCCAAACCAACTAATCATGATACCCATCTAAATAGCATGAATAATAGATCCAAATCAAATCCATGAGCCAAAATATACCGAAGCATACTAGATCAATATCATAAACCAACCACTCTAACAAAACCTACCGGAAGCTGATAAACAAGCAAAAAAGTCGGTGTTGCCATCAACTAAAAAACATCAATGCAACACATAATCTATTCCTCCAATTGCCAACACTCTCCTAAAGTTATAAAACATCTACCATTGAAGCTCATCCTCCTACGAAAAAGGCCCTTTCTACTAAGAACCCACCCACTGAGGAAACCCTAATTCCTAAAGACTAAGTCCCACAGAGGGACAACCCTGATGGACAGAAGAGGGAAACTGCTCCTGAAAAACAACACGTGAGGAAAAATGCTCCTACAAAAGGACCAGCTTCTAGAGCTCCCAAGAGACCTAGAAAAAAATCTAGAGGGGAGTCATCATCTCAGGCAAAGTAACCAAAAACAATACTAACCACCCCCCTTGCTCTTGAGATGACAATAGAGGAATTGTAGCATGGAGTTGAAATGAAGTTGGAGGAGGCTACAAAGAGACCAACTAGACAGACAAGAAGCCTCCATCTGAAACTATTAGAGTTATTTCAGGGTTCCTCTATGAATGACAACATCATAATTACATTCCATGATAGGGAGGCAGGATGCAGAGATGCAATTACAAAGGAAAGAGGGTGGGATGTATTCTACTCTTTTTATGGAAATAGGGATAAACCTGTCCTAGTGTCAAATCCTTGGACACTGAAATTGGGGAAGCTAGTGGTTTTGAATGTCTTTGTAGAACTAATGTTGATAAGGGAGCTAGCTATTTCATATGACCCCCCAAGCAAGATTGTAAGATCAGAGGATGGTTATGTTCTTCTGGACATTTCACATAGGGCTATTGTAGATAATTTTAGTTTAGATAGGTCTGCTCTCAAGGAAATCAACAAAGGTAATTTGGAAAGGAATTACCAATATAAAAAGGATAGGTATAGAAATGAATTTGTTCCTCAATTTATGAAGAAGCTCTACAAAAATTCACAAAACTATGTCCTACCCTCAGAAAGGGAGCCCTTCAGATTAGAATGCTTTTATCCCTATTTTATCAAAACATACTATGCATTAGGGAAGGTTCTTGGAGTAGACTGCAAGCTAACCCAAATGTCCATAGATTTCATGATGATTTCCATCAATATCTAGCACCCTACAATAAATGAGTTGTATTATTTTGCAGCCATTATCCATGAAGGGTTAATGGAAGCAAGGAATAAAAAAGAGAAGCTAGAGTTCAAAGACTATTCTTTGTTGTGTCATATGACTCTTTAGCAGAAAAGGGCTTATTGGGGTCCATAATTGATAATAAGAACAAATGGTACACACACAAGTGTTCTATGGCCAGTATAGAGAAGGAATTAGGTGTGGGACAAGGATCCAGGTTTAGCAATTACTCTATCCTCTTTGATCACTTTGTTATGAAGATATTGTCAAGGCTTGGAGTGAGGCTACCCAAGCTGCCAAAGAATATTATCAAAATTTTGAGGATGAGGAGTTGCAGGGGTGAAGAAGTGGTGTATCCAGAGGGATATTTCATCCATAATTTTGGAGATTTATTTTTATATGGCAACTACACCATTATTAGATTATACAAGTGTGAACAAGCACCCCATATTTTGCCACTTTTTGTCTCTCCTACATGAGCATTCATTGAATTAATTTGGTAGCTAATGTAGATGGAGAGGACACAAGTTCCAACTAATAAGAAAGGGAGACTCCTCCCCAGGGTGATCAATTTTGAAAATTTTACTGTAGGATGTGACACCCTAGAAAAGGTACCAGATTTCCTTGTAAATAATTATAGGTTGAAGGTTACCCAAGCTCAACATTTTGACCCGTAAGGATGTATAAATGACTTCAGAATAAACAAGTTGAAAGAGAAGGGTTGTTTTCATTCTTTTGATGAACGAGAAGATCTAATAAGAAATTCTCTCTTCGCTAAAGCAGAGTAACATAGGAAGAGAGGGGAGCTAATGAAGAGGCTTGAGCGAGAGAGGAAACAAGATGATCCCAATTTTGAAGACATTTTACAGGGAGATCCAAACTGATTTTGCCAAGATGTCTTTCATGATTATAAAGGAAGATCATATAATAAAAATGAAAATGGAGAGGAGGGATGCCAAGGAAAAAGGGTTTAAAGTTGACACAAGGCCTATAGACCCCACCCCTAGAGTATACAAAATGAAAGGGCATATAGTGATAGTTGAGAAAACATCTCCTAGAACTTTTGGGTAGGAAACTAAATAGGTCAGGATAGTTGAAAGGGAAAGGCAAAGATGTTTGATTGTGTAGATGTCTAGGTGGATTCCGATACAAGTGTTCCACCCCCTTCTCCCCCTTGAGAAATAGTCCATGAAGATGAGGCTATTGTGGTCCTAAATGACTTAGATAGAGCCATTATCCTGACTACAATCCCTATTGAGGAGGCAGATGATGAAAGGATAATTGGCACAAACAATTTTGTAGCGGATGACAATTTTGTGAACTCTCCCCAGTTCAAATCATTTTGGCTAAGGGAAAAGTTAAAAGACCTATCTGATGAGGAGATCATAAATTTTGATAGGAATAGCTTCAATTGTACCCTTGAGGAAGGTAAGGATATGACTAAAAATAGCAGCATGCTACTTTTCCTGGGTTGGGATTTTGAGAAAATCTATCTTTTGGATCAAATTATGCAGTAGAAGGACCCAAATTTTGTAAAAGAGTTCAATAATCGTGGGTTTGGGGTGAGTATAGGCCTAAAGGCCTTTTCTCTATGGTCAAGGGCCCCAAATGTTCATAAGCCTCTGGTTCTACAAGGTGGACATCAAAGGATAGGGGATGTAGTAATTAGGACCCTTGAAGACACCACTACATTAGAGGTTGTGGAAATCACCTCACATGCAATCCAGTTTGCTCAAGTCACTGTGGATGACCTTGAGCAAAAAAATTTAAGATTAAAAGACATGCATGTGGCTCTCAATGAAAATTACAACAATTTATTTATTGATAATTGCACATTGAAGGAGCAAATATAAAAGGTGACTGCAAATTCTTCAGGAGGAATTAGGCCTGAAGAATTAGAAAGAATGAATAAAGAATTGCAGATAGTTAAGGATGAAGCTAAAAATAATTATTTGGAAATCAGGAGAGATTCAATTTTGACGAATTCAAATAGGATTATTGACAAATTAGATGAAATTCATTCTTCATATTCTTTGACATCTCAGCTCCTAAGTCAGTTGGATGAGATTATTTCATTCTTTCAACCAATAAGATTCACTTGGTTACCAAAGGGTCAACAGTTGAAAGAGGTCATGTTAGCAATAAAAAATGTGGCCCAGCCACCTCAAATTGTTTGGGTCACTTGGAAAAATTATGATTTATTAACTAAAGAGTTGTCCAATATAGAAGAAGAGAAGAAATCAATTTTGGGAATGATCAACTCTTTCCAAGGGATTAAAAGGTGGCACATCCCTACAATTTTGATAGATTATGGATAGATCAAGAGCCTAGAAGAATGGAGGCAAGGCTTCCAAGATGAAATAAATGCAGTTTTGACATCTTTGGCCACTGATCCAAACCAAGGGGATACCTCTTTTAATATTATTTATAAGATCATGGAGGTAGATCAGATGTACCATAGATTTGCCTTGGGAGCTACAGTTGTAGCCGCCCATAAAACAAAGTAAGCAATGAGTAAATTGTAGGGGTTCATGGATTTTTCTTAGCCAATCGATGAGATAGAAGCACTTCATAGAAGGTACTACTCCTTAGAGGAAGAGAAACCTATGGAAGACTAGCCACAATTTTTCTTTTGTTAACTAAAATTTTGTATAGGCTACAAATTTCGAGGAGGACTAACATAGACTTTCAATCATCAAGGACTGTTCTCTAGGTTACATACTACCAAATGCCAAGATGTACTTTATATCCTGACAAGAGCATATACCAAGGTACCAATGAAGAGGTATATTTTGCAGACCTACAACCCAAAGCTTACAGGATGGTGACTTCCCAGCTATCTACATTTAATGAAGCTAGGAATATTGCACACATGTTGGCAAGGACAAGAATGGTCCTTATGGAAAATTGTATTGATGTGTACTTTTGACATATGTATTTTTGGCCTAAAGCTTTTTTTTTCTCCCTTGGGTTATAAAAGGGAATTTAGGGCCAAGAAGAACGATTCCAAAAATTTTGTTTAGTATGTACTAGGATATCTCTAAAGCAATATATTGACAAATAGTCTTCTGCATATTTTTAGCACAACCTTTTATCATGAATGTATCATTTTATACTGAAAATCAATAAAGAGAACATTCTTTTCTTGGTCAAATTTGTCATATGGTGTTGTATGAATTGTTATGTTAATGACATTTTCAATTTTTCTTCTTTAATGGAGAATGTGTATGTCTTGATAGGCTTCATTTCAAGTAAATGAATTAAATTTTGTCTTGAATACTACAACATTTATGTGGGAGGTTTTGTGAGGAAGTTAATGAATATAATCTTAGTCTGAGCATTCTAAGCAAGTCTAGAGTGATTAGTATTGGATTCTAATGTTGATACCATGGTATTGTTTGTCTTTAAATCTATTATTTGACTTTGTATTTCCCTTGAATAGGCACTGGTCATACTTTTCTTGGTTTTAGGATCACTTCAACATTCTTATTTCACCTTTTATATTTTATTTTCCAATTCTTCTGCCTTAGGAGTAGAATAGATTAGAATAAGTTTCAATGCAAGCAAAGTAACAAAAAATAAGGTTCAAGCCATAATTCATAGTATATCTTAATTTTCCTTGGTATATTTTCATTGAAAGCCTCTGCTAAAAACCTACAATGTCTGTCCATGTAAAGTTGAAATGCTATGAAACATTGCAACATCGATACCCACCTAGGTCCTGCTAAGCCTAAAGAGTGGAATATTGCAGCCTTTGTGCTAAATCTTGTTCGTTGGCCAAAACCAATCCTATGTACATCGATGAGTTAGTGGCAATTTCTCTAGGATCTAGGATCTGTTGATTTGGGAACCAACAGGATGCCAGGCATAGTGCCTCTCAAGACAACTCCAAACACTATGAGGCACGTAACAACCAATTAATCCCAAAACATGCATTAGATCTTCAATTTCCAATGTGAAGAGATCACAATAAACCAAAAGAGAATTAATCTCCATAGTTAGATAGGACATGAATCTCCTGAGGCAACATTTGGATCCTTTCGCTAGAAATAATTTCTTTTAGCCTCTAAGAGAATTGTGGAAAGGAAGTGTAGTTCCATTTGTTGTAATTTTTTCCCACATTAGCCATATGATCAGCTGCAATATTCCCTTCATGAAAAGTATGCTGGATTTTGTATTGAAGGAAACCAGCTAGCATGTTTTTGCAATACTCCATTAAACTAACTAAGTCCCAAGGACATCCAACCTTCCCATTCAAATGGTCCACTATCAACTTAGAGTTCCCTTCCAGAATGATCTTTTGAAACTTCAAATCTTTTAGATGCTCAATTCCTTGCCAGGTAGAAGTAGCTTTCGCTTTATTATTGGATCCCTCTCCCAAGTTTTTGCAGTAAGCCTCAATAGGGTAGCCTCTCTACTTTCTAATAACTCCCCTAGTAGTAGAGGCCCCTAGATGTCCTTTATATCATTCATCAAAATTGCATTTATCCCATTCCAAATCTAGGAGAATCCATTTAGTCATTTTTCTCTTGAAAAAACATAGACAATTAATATTGAAGAGATTATGTTTTATTCCCTAGGTTTTCTTAATTATAGTCTTAAGGAGGTTTGAAATCACTTTTGCCCTACCAAAAGAAGCAACATCAACATTTTCCTTAATCTGATGCTTAATAATCTAGAATAGGACATAGTTTTTTCTAGTTTTCTCCCTGAAGATTATGTTGTTGTTTTCTTTCCACACATTCCAGACCACAAACGAAAGAGTTTGGAGCCAAACATTATGAATAATAGGATGATTGAAAGGGCACTAGTTCCACTGTTCAATGAAGTTATGCATGAAATGAGGAATAGTCCAATAAACCTACAAATTAGAAAACATGTCAAAACAAATTTCAATGATATAAGGGAAATGAAGGAATATATGGTCAATACTTTCACTCTCAGCAAGACACAACGAGCATATATTAACCAGTATGAAACCTCTCTTGTTGAGGTTCTCAATAGTGAGAATCCTGCCATGAGTGATAGTCCACCAAAAACTGTTAATCTTGGGTATAAGATTTGGAATCTAAATTTTTTTCCAGAACTGGCTAATTGAACTAGAGCTCTTAATGGCCTAATAGGCAGACCTAATAGAGAAGGATCCTCAAGAGTTGTATTCCCAAGTCCAAATATCTTGTCTGTGTTGAGAAAACACAGAGAAATCTGCAAGATATTGTTGTCAGATATTAATTTCATCATCTATTCTATTAAGCATATGACCAGAGACAACATGAGTCTCACTAAGTTGATCTATAAAGTTCTTCGAATTAGCCAAATTTCCCTGCTAGGTAATATAGTTGTTAAGGTTATTTCTCCATTTTTCTTTCTCAACAAATATCTAATGTAGTTAAACTATTTGGTTACTGATAGCGACTCCTCATTGTTCTACACATCGTCCCAGAATCTAGAATGCTCACCATTACCAATAATTTTCCTACTTCATTTTTTAATGTCATTTTTTATTTTAAGAGCACTTCCAAATAGGGGATCCTAAAGGAATGCCTGGGTCATGGAGAAATTTGTTCAAAGAGTTGTTTTGCAAGTATTTGAATTTTAAGATACTGCTCCAATATTTTTCACGATTGATAAATCTCCATCCAATCTTAGAAAGGAGAGCTCTATTAAAGGCATTGATTTTTTTGATTTCCAAGCCACCACAGAGTTTAGGATTATAGACTTTTCCCAATTCACTAAGGAAATTCTAATCTTGTCTTCATTACCAATCCGAAGGAAATTCTTTTGGATTTTCTCAATTTTGTTAGCAATAGACCCTAGAATTTTAAAGAGCGAAAGAGAGTACATTGAAATGTTTTAGATGCAATTCTTGAGTAGCTAAATTTAATTAGATTGGCTTAGAAGTTGTCCTTTCCAAGCCGCTAATTTGAAACCTCTCAATGAAACTATTCCAAAAATAAATAGGAAGGAACTTGGTAGAAAGGGGGAGACTCAAGTAGGGATCAGGCATAACAAAAACATTGCATCTCAGAATACTAACTATTTTGTCTTGAAGATAAATAGAAACATTAAGGAAATACAACTTGCTTTTTTTGAAATTGACGTGTTGTCACGAAATAAGACAATAGATATCAAGGATCTCCTTCCACTTTTTATCTTCCAAAAGATAGGCCAGCCCAAACAAAATAGCGTAATGAACAAATTGTTGATGGGTATGAGGACTTAAATAGGAGGCAACATTGATGCCTTTCAGCAAGTTTAATTCTCTAGAGGATTGAATGTTATGATCAAGAACTTTGGCAACCATGATAAATAAATAAGGTGAGAGGGGATTTATTGGATATGTTGATGCTAGGATATGTTGTTGTCATTGATGTCAACATACTCCTGTGTTCCTATATTGCAGAGAATTGGTTTGGTTATTCTAGTTGGTATGTTGCAGATGTGCTTGTATGGATTTATGATTTCAGTAATGAAATATCTCTAGTTGATTCAATGTTGGTTTCATGATGCTATGTGATGATTTGATAGAGTTATGGATTCTAGTATAAGGATCAGTTTTTCAATGCTCAGTGTTACAAAGTTCTTATATTTGATCAATTGTACTCTAGAATGACTATATCTTAAGTTGCGGATTTAGGAGAGTGTTTGGGATGTTCATGTTTATCTTCCATTCAAATGGTTCATGATTTGGAGCTCCGCAATTCATCTTTCTAGTCCTAGTTTGTGTTGTTAAGTGTTCTTTAGTATCAGCATGTTCATTGATGAAGATTTGATTAAGTGTTGTTGGTGCAGCTATTGCAGTTGGTTCTAGCATGCTTGTTGGTGTTTCCTAGTTGTGTCCTATTTTTTTTGTTGGTCCACATTGATCACTATGTGCATTATTGAGGATCTTATGGGTTAGGTGATCTTCATGTTATGTGACATTTTCGGTGGTGTAGCATGTTCCAGATGATCTTGGAAAGATTTCTAGTTGTGTTGGATGTTCAAGGATTTGATTTGGGTCCATGTTGTGTCATCATGACTTTGTATTGGTCTGGTGGTTGATTTATGTATCGTGATGTAATTTTGCATTAGGTCTTAAGGGTTGAGTTGACGTTGTTGTCAAGGTTGATGATTTGTATAAATAGGTGTCATATTCATGTAATTTGGAGATCGATGTTCTATCTACATTATCAGAGAGTGGTGTATGTTTGAATAAGTGAATTCATCTTTCGGTGACAAGTGTAGAGTAGAGGTTGTTGCAGGGCAAACAAATCTGCTTAACTAGAACTGTCATCAAGCATTTGGAGATGCTATTATTTGAATTCATCTAATCTAGATTGTTGTCTAAATATTTGGAAGGCAACGAGCCTTCCCTAAACATTGTAGACTTTCTGGGGTTTCTTATTTTGAGTAGTGAGCTATAGGAAGTGTGCTTGAATGCATGTTTATTCCCATTGTAATGTTTTCACATACTACTAAAGAGTATAATCTTATTGTGGTAGGTTCCCACCACAGTTTTTCCCTTAACAATGTTTTCCCCATCAAAATCTTGGTGTTATGTGTGTTGTTGCTATTGTGCTTATCTTTGTTGTTGCCACCATTGATCAAATATAAAGTTGTGCTTAAATTGTTAGATCCGGTGAAAACTGATTCACCCCCCATCTCAATTTTCCTTCATTGTTGTTTCCAATAATTGGTATCATAGCCAGGTTCTTTGAAAGAATCTTGATCACTTGAGGAGTTACAGGATGGCAGCCTATGTCTTCAAGAAAGAGAATCTAAGATTTCATGGAAGGAATTACACTATATGGAAGGATCAGATGGAGTATCATTTGAAGTGTCTTGGAGATGATTATTGGAAGATTACAAAGAATACCTACAATGTTCCTCAAAATGGTTTGGTTACTACAAATGAGATCAAGGATGCTAAACATAACATAAGAGATTAATAATCATTGTTGAGTGCCCTAACCAATTTAGAGATGACTAATATGATGGGATTATAGATTGCACATGAGATCTGAGAAAATTTAGAGACCTTGTATGATGGAGATAAACATGTCAAAGTTGCTAAATTATACATTTTTAAAGGAAAGTATGAGATCCTGAAGATGGGAGAATATGAGAACATATCATCCTTTATGGCTAAAGTGAATGAACTTGTCATGAACATCAGATGTGTCGGTGGAACTCTTGAAGAAGATGAGATCATTGCTAAAGTAATGAGATCCTTGCCTCCTAGTTACAAATCTAAAGTCTATTCTATTGATGAGATCCAGACTCTGACCACAATGGAAAGAGACATGCTAGTTGGTAAACTTGCTACCTTTGAGTTGAGTGAATTTGGTTAATCACATGGTAAATCTGTGATTGCATTTAAAGCCTTTGTATCTGGGAAGCAAAAGTATGATCCAAGAGAAATTTCATCTAGGGTTTTTAGATATGAAAGAGAAATGAGAGAGATGGAATAATAGGAAAGAGATTTGGAAGATCTTGAAGAACTTATTGCTCAAAGATTGCATAAGGGAGCCAGTAAGTATGATGGGAAGTTACCTCTGAAATGTTTCTCTTATAATAAGATAGGACATTTTGCCTCTAGGTGTCCTGAAAGAAAGTCAAAGTGTGATAAGAATGATAGATATAGGATGCATGATAAGTATGATAAGCCTTATAAGCCTAAACGAAAGTACAAATATTAGAAGAAATGTTATTATGTTGATGATGAAGGTATGAGAGATGAAGTTTGAGAATGGGAATTTAGAAGATAATTTTGTATTTGTTGCTATCAAGGAAGATAATTTGGTACCAATGGATTCTACAAGCTCTATTGTTGAGGAGAAAGCTTTCATTGCTAAGATTTAAGAGAAATATGAATGCTAATTGACATCGGTTGTTCACATCATATGACAGGTGATAAAAGAGAATTTGTGAATATGGAGAAATATGATGGTGGTATAGTGAGGCTTGGAGATGATAAATCCTATGTAATTCATGGTGAAGGTTCTATTTCTCTTAATGGTAAGCATAATACTGATGATGTTTTATATGTTGAAGGTTTGAAGCATAATATTTTGAGTGTTGGACAAATGGTTGATAAGCGATATGATTTACAATTCAAGAATGGTAAATGCAAGATTCTGAATTCATCCATAATAGAGATTGCATTAGGAACTAAGACTAAAGATAATATCTTTTATTTGAATGGTAGTGATAAAAGTTGTTTGATTGCTTAGATAGATGAAAGATGGTTGTGGCATAGAAGGATGTGTCATGTTAATTTTGACTGTATGATTAAGATAAGTTCTACTCAAGATTGTGAAAACCTTCTAATCCGGTATGTAAAGAATGTCAACTAGGAAATAAAACAAGAATCTCATTTAAAAGTAAGAAGTATACATGTAATAGATTATTATATCTTTGTGCATACTAATTTGTGTGAAACTACAAGAGTGAGAAGTGTGTAGGGTGATAGATATTTTATGTTGTTGATTCACAACTATTTTAGAATGATATGGGTTATTTTTCTAAGGAAGATATCATAAGCACTGGAGAAATTCAAGATATTCAAAGTGAAGGTGGAGATAGAGACATGATTGAAGCTGAAATGTATGAGATTTGATAGAGGAGGAGAATTCACATCCAATGAGTTTGATTCATTTTATGAAAATTATAGAATTAGAAGATAATTATCTGCTCCTAGAATCCCTTAGCAGAATGGAGTTGTTGAAGAAAGAAAAGAACTATTTTGGATGTTGCTAGGACTATGTTGACTGAAGGGAATGTTCCAAAGACCTTTTGGAGAGAAGGTGTTAGCACTAATGTATACACAATCAACTGGGTGCATATAAAAGGTGATTTTGATAAGACTCCTTATGAGTTATGGTCTGGTCATGTTCCTATAGTTAGATATTTTAGAATTTTTGGAAGCAAATGTTATATCAAAAGAGATGAGGATATATGAAACTTTGATGCAAGATGTGATGAAGGAATCTTCTTGGGTTATTCTACTAAGAGCAAGAACTACCGATGTTACAATGAGAGGTTGAGAAAGATAGTGGAAAGTACGAATGTGAAGGTTGATGAATGTCATGGAAAGAAGATTATAGTGTGTCAATATGAGTTTGATGACTAGGATGTTATTTCAAAGCAAGTGCATACTGAAGAGCCTAAAGTAGAATGATCTGGTAGAGATAGTTAATCTAGATATTATTGCTTTTAGTGAAGAATTTCAACAACTTGAGAATAAGAATAATTAGAAGACTTCAAGGTATGTGAGATTAAATCATTCAAAAAATTAGGTTATTGGTGATAAGAATAAATGTGTGTGTGGAGGCAGGAAAGTGAGATCGGGTGACTAGGACCTAATCCCACTTTTGGCAACACATTGGGAATACGAAAAGCCTAGGGAGATAGATCACTTTGGCTACTTCTTGTGAGAAAGGGAGAGCCAAGGATTACCTCTTAGGGTTTCTATTCCTCTTGTTGCAAATGATGACAAAAACTAGGGTTTGAATAATCAACTAGATTAGGAGATAAAGAGTGAACATAAATGAACTCAGAATTGCACAAACTTGCAGATGTGAAACTAAGATATTGAAAGCATGAAAGGGGGAGGATTCTGGATGTGTACTTGATGCTACAAATCAAAAAAATCTAACCTGGACGAGGCTATCCTATTTCTGTAGACAAGAGGTTGCAACTAAAACATTGCAAATTGGAGGTCTCGAGTCTGCAACCTATCAAATTTGACTACAAAATGGAGGGACCAAGGTACCATGCTCATTTCCTAGGTAGAACTAGGGAACCATGGCCTTGTCCTTGATATTTTTATGCACTTATAAGACTTTTGAGTGGTTCTGATGCCTTTTCCAGACCTGAAACTATGTCTATATGCCCGTTTCTACACTTGCAACTGAAAAGGGAAGATTTGGGTGGCTATATGGGGTTTTGCCTTAGTCAAACCCCTATTTTGGTGATTTCCACCTCTACAAATAGCCGATAATGTACTCAAAATGTGTGTGCTAGAACCTTGTGTATATGCAAGATCTTAAAATGAAAGAAACTAGAGCTACCCTATACATGAGAGTAAACTGTAAATGTAAATGACAATGCTTCAAACCAAATATGCTAAATGATCTAAAGAATGAATGTAAATATGCAAATTGATGTAAAGAAGCTCATACAAAGACATGAAAATAACATGAAATCATACCAATCCCCAAGGGAGAGGTATTGCCACTAGATCTCCTATTATTCTTCAATGTCTTCAAGGCTCCTAATTGATAATGAATGTTTCATGAAATGCTATTGAATGTTGTTGAAGACTCCACATAGGATTCTCTTTCACTACATAGAAGGATCCTTGTGCTCCAAAAACCATCTCTTATATTCTTAGATAGATTGATAGATACTTCTTAGTTCACTTCAAATTAAGAAAGAGAGATCTTATGTATGAAACCCTCGATCTTAATTTTGACTTAATTCCACCTTTACGCTGACCTAGGAATTGAATTTTGTGCCAATATTTTGGGTTTAAGCATTTTAATATCATAGAATTGTGCTCCTAATATTTTGGGAAGAGAACCGAGGACCATGTGCACTCCCACCACGGTCCAACCAACTTTTCACCAAATTTTCAGTCATTAGATAATGATGATATTAGAGAGAATCCCAAAGTTATAAGTGATTTTGAGGTGTTTTGATATGTGAAATCAGGCCGTAAAGGTCGAAATAGGACATAATTAGGGTTTACAATTAAATGATTTATTGGAAGAATAAAATAAAAAAGGGCACACTAAGGGTAAAGGGCACAATTTTATGATGTATGAAGTGAAGAAATATGAATTTAGATTTTATTAAATTAATTAATTAAACTCTTAAAGGGAAATTGGAAAGGCAAGATGTGAGACACACTAAGGCGGGTGCTAACCTAAGTGTGAAATTGTACCAACCTTGCAAGGGTGTACAATTTATGACACTACATTTAGCCTCCACTTTAGCAGTCATATGATACGATGTGCATATGCAAGATAAAGTAAAGAAAAGTAAACATTCCTAAAACAATGATATATCCACGACTTTTCAGAAGAAGTCCTCAGTGGTATCTGTAGTACACAGTTAGGATCCGCACCCTACAAAACCACATGTTAGATAAAATAAAAAAATCAGCTAAATTCTTACTAAGGAAGGTGGTGAAAATTTGAGGGTAGCTATATGCGGCCCTATTTCTTCTTGCTAATTTTAGTGAGTTGAAATAGGGTATCATGTTTACCACATCGAATTATGAAAGAAGATTTGATACAAGATCAAAAACTAATGGAGAATCATTTTGTAATTAAGAGGACTAAACGTCAATTCCAACACAATAAAGAGTATAAGGATTTGAGAACTCTCTAACACAAGATGAAATATTTAAATGGAAATAAATGCAATAGATAAGGAAGAAGAGATAGAAAGCATGAATACACCCTTTGGTGATCCATGAGAAGAGAAAATGAACCATGGACATCTCCCCCCTAAAACTAGGTGATCCATGGAGAGAAGGACATGGAAAAATATCCCCCAGAGTCTATTTGGGTGATCCATGTAAGGGAGGAGAGTGAGAACACCATTGGTTCCACTCAACCTCATGCATGTGTGTGCAAGTAGAAAAAGGATACCTACCTTCAACACCAAGAAGATATCCATCATGCAAGAATGTCATAAATCCAAGCGAAAGGGAATACTCTCCAAGCAAGGATAAGATAGTTGTAAAAAGATATCTTACTATATAAGTGTAAAGGAGATCCTTGGAGGAGAAGAGATCCTTGTTCAAAAGACATCTACCTACAAGAGGAGTTTGCTTATACAAATATAACATCTTCTAGAATAAATGAATGCAAGATATTTGAAAAGAGCAGAGGATGAGATGACATCAAAGAGAGATTATTTGTAACAACACTCTTATAAAAGAAGGAAAAGAATCCTCATCAGGGATATGCACGTGCACAAAATAGAAGGGTTTATTATTAAAGATACTACTCAATTAAGAAAAGAAATTTATGAATGATCAAAGACTTCCAACACCAAGTAGGAGGTCTCAATTAAGGATACACACTTAAGATACCCATTAGGGATGCTTTTTCCAATATGAGAGAACAAATTCGAGTATGAATACACCTCTACAATCAATAAGAAATCCTTATAGATGACACTACTTCACAAGGAGAAATTTTAATCTTAAGATGGAGAGATGTTTGAAATAACTCTTGCCCCCTATATATATAGGGAGAAGAGATGGGATAAAAATAGGCTATTATATTGCTTCCAAAAGTATGATTGCACATGAAATTGTACCATCATGAATGAAAATGAGCCCCCAGTAAGTGAGCTACCAATATCACATAATGATGAGAAACATAATAGTTGTTAATGTTATTGAAAGACATGATAGATTGAATGAGGTATTTTAATATGAGACGTTAAATGCTCTACTATAAGTGATATTAAAAACATTTATAAGATGATGAATGTTAAAAATTATTTAGAAAGAGAGAAGTTCATAGGAGAAGAATAGGCCATTAAGTCATACTTTTCATGCACACAGGAAAAATTAGGAGAGGGATAAGTACAATTCATTAGAACCTTATTCCTAGAAGAAGGCATTTTAGAATGAGTAGAAAATAAAGCTTCATAAGTGGGATTACAAATCTCTTGAGGAGATTCATAAAGAGATTTGTTCATCACCAAGATTTTGTTAAGAGGGGTATGAGTCTTGAAAGAAGTAAAAGATGATTTAATTGAGGTAAGGTTATCATCACTACTAAATATAGAATTCACAATTGAGAGACGATCTTTTAGATTCTTTGGTGGGCTTAGAAGGATTATATCCAATTCAAGATGAAGCTTCATGTGTGTTATATTCTAAAGGAACTTAAATTCCTTGCTCATTTGTGCCACAACCATTGCCATCATAGCCACTCTTGGCTAAAATGTGAAAACTAGGACCATAAAGAGATGCCAAATTAGAAAGAGATGATGATTCCCCATAGGTCTCAATGCTATATGAATTATAGAAAGGATTTCAAGACTCATTTGAATTAGAAGAAGCCACAAAGTGGTTACTTAGTTGTTTAGACAAAGTAGGTTGCTCTTTAGGTTCCTCCTTATATTTATCCTTCTCGGTCTTAGATCCTTTCCAAGGTACCCTATATTCTCCTATAAAAGTAGGGGTAAAATCTAGAGATCCCCAATCATCATTTGTGAGCACTTCTTCTACAAAAAACATATCCTTGGGAGTAGATTCCATTTGAGTAGCAGAATCAAGAGTACTAGAAGGAACAACACCATTAAAGGAAATAGATGTATTTGAAGAAGTAGAAGGATTGGAAGAAGAATGTAAAGTAATTGAATAAGAAGATCCATATTTTAATGGTTCTTGAGGTTTGGCAGCAAACAAGGTGTTTGTCATATTGTTATAAATGAATTTGACTTTCCTATGCAAAGTTGAGGGGACAACTTGCATGCTATGAATCCAAGGTGTCCCTAATAGAAGGTTGTATGTTAAATTACAATGCATAACATGAATAGGTGTAGGTAACATAACATGACCTACCCTAACAGGAAAGGTTGTGACACCTAGACATTATTTAGCAACATTACCAGAGCCTTGAATAGTAATAGAAGAAGGTTTGATGAGAGAATGATCAACTTTAATAAGATTATCCAATAAGTCCACACCACAAACATTAAGGCCAGACCCATTGTTTACAAGGGTTCATCTTATAGAACTATTATGGATAATAACCATAATCATAAGAGGATCATAATGATTTTGGATTTCAGGAGAAGGTAACTCATCTTGTGTGAATACAATTTAAGCTTTGGGTTTATTCATAGGATAAATCAAGGCAATCATGTTATTAGGTGTCACTACAGGTGGGATATCTAAGTTTCTCAAAGCATCTTGTAACACTTCATGATAAGCAAGTGAAGTTTGAACTAAATCCCAAATAGAAATCTTGGCAGGAGTAGCTTTAAGTTGTTCTCCTTGCTAATATTTGATATACGAGGTGCTTGTGGAAGGGTAGGTTGAGAGGGAGGAAGTGAAGTTGGGATAATGGGAGGAGGATTAGGTTGCCTATTATTTGTTGTGTTGTAAGTATGAGAAATAGTATTATAATTATCTCCAATAATTTTCTTATCAAAATGAACAAGAATCATTAGAAGAACCTACTTGCACAGTAATAATAGGTTTCTTACGAGTGCAAAAAGAATCATTAGAAGAACCACCTTGAACCACTGAGATAGGATTACATGGGGAATATGGAGAAGGAAAATCTCCTTGAACTATGAAGAGGGGTTTATTAGGTGTTTCGTTCACATGTATCAAACTGATTGATGATGGTTTAGCAATACCAAAGATGTCCTTAGAATAAGAATGAACAAGATTGTTGGAAGAATTGATAGTCTCTCCTTGCACTAAAATGTTATCATGGATAAGACCAATTTTAGGAGGGAGACTACAAGTAGGCATTGATGTTTTAGGAGGAAAAGTATTAGTAGGTAAGTTCATATCAGCGTCTATCACTAAAGGATCTACATGGGGAATATACTCTCTAGGAGAAGGATCAACAATACTCTTTAAAGTCTCACCTTTGAGAGGGAGATCTTTGAAAAATATGTTAAGCATCTTATCTTGAACTAGGGTATCCTTATGAGTAGAACCAAGTTGAGGAGAGGGAGATTCTTTACCTTTACAGAAAAAATGATTGAGATTTATGGAAGGTGAGATACTATCAAGGAAGTTATTGTGTAGGGGAAAAAGTGAGACTAAGTATGGAAAACATAATCCCCCTCTCATACACACTCATAAAATATGAAAGAGCCTAGGGAGGTAACACATGTTGGATGCTTCATATGAGAAAGAGAGAGTTGTGGATTACCTCCTAGGTTTTATATTCCTTTGCTGTAAATGAGAGAGAGGAACGATGTGAAATGCAATCTAACCTAGAAAACAAAAAAGAAAGCAAATCATAATATAAGAATGCAGATCAAAGAACAACTGATACACTCCTGAAAAAGTATAGATCATAAGGAAAAATCAAAGGTCCACCCATGTCTGAAGTTTGAATAGAAACGTCTAGAACCAGGATGCCACGCAACTATCCTAATTCTGCAATTCTAGAGCTGCAACTGACATGAGGGATTCTAAGATTTGTAAGTTGTTGATCTACCAAGTCCTACTGATAGAGGGCAGGACCATGGTATCATGCCCCTATCCTGGGTAGGACCAAGGTGCCACTCCCCTATCCTTGACATATTTCTACACTTTTAAGGTTTTTGGGTGGTGTAGATGCCTGTTCCAGACCTGTAACTGCTTCCAAATTCTTGTTTCTACACCTGCAACTGAGAAGGGAAGGTTTGGGGTGGCTATATAGGGTTTTTCCTTAGTCAAAACCCCATTTTGGTGATTTACACCTCCATGAATAACTAATAATGTACTGAAAATGTGTCTACAAGAACCTTGTGTATATGCAAGATCCTAAGAATGAAAGAAAATAACTTAGAGAAACCCTAATTGTTTATAATTGACAAATTAAATTCTCTAAATACATAATGCAAAGTGATATAAAGCATGAATTTTAATCAAAATGAAGCTTATGCAAAGATCTGAAAACAACATGAAACCATACCCAACCCCAAGGGAGAGGTACAAGCCAATCGTTAGTCGGTGATCTCCTATTGTTCTTCTACATCTTCGAAAGCCCTCAATTGATAATATGATGCTTGATGAATGTTTGATGGATGAATGTTGAATGTTGTTGAAGACTTCAAAGATCTACTCTTTCACTGTAAAGAAGGATCTAATACTCCAAAAACCTACTCTTAGATTCTTAGAAGAAGACCCCTTCAAATGAAGAAAGAGAGCTCTTAAGTATGAAACCCTAGTTCTTAATTTCATGTTTAGGTCAAACTAGGATTTGAATTTCCCACTGATATTTTGCGGTCAAGAATTATCATATCATAGGATTATGATCCCGAAATTTCATGAAAAAAGCCATGGACCATGTGCATTACCACCACAATCCAACCAAATTTTCACTGAATTTTTAGGGCCATTAGATATGATGATATTCGAGTGCATCCCAATGTTACAACTGATTTTGAGGTGGTTTGATATGCAAAATCGGGCCTAAACGGTCAAAATAAGACATAATTAGGGTTTATGATTAAATGATTCAATGGATGAATAAAATGAAAAGGGGCATGGTTAGGATAAAGGGCCCAACTTTGAGACATGACCTTAGATTTAATTAAATTAATTAATTAAATTCTTAAAGGGGAATGAGAAATGTAAGATGCAAAACACAGTAAAGCGGGTGCTAATCTAAGTGTGAAATTGTACCACCCTAGAAAGGGTGTACAATTTACGACACTACATTTAGCCCCCACTTTAGAGATCATATGACACTACGTGCATATGCAAGCTAAAGTACAGAAAAGGAAACATCATTTGAAAAAAAGGATATATCTATAAGTTGTCAAATGAAGCCCCTCGCGGTATCTGCGATACACAGTTAGGAACCACACCCTAAAAAACCCTATGTTAGATCATAAAATCACTTACTTATTACTAAGGAAGGTGATGAAATCCGCGGGTAGCTATATGCCTCCACTATTTTGACTTTCTTATTTGTGAGGTGAAATAGGGTATCATGTTTTCCACAACGAATTGTGATAAAGATCGTGACGATGAAAGTTCACAACAAGTCTTGATTACTCATCCAAGCACACTATGGAACTAGCTTAGAGTGAGAGGGAGACCTCATGATTCCAACACCATTGATAGTGTGATAATTGGAGGTTCCTAGCTCAAGATATGATAGATTGGAGAAAACGTGTAGAAATTAGGGTTTTAATTTAAAAACATAAAATCAAAAAGTGCATAACACATAAATATGAAAGTGACACCTTCATTTGTCACTTTCTAACTTTTTGTCACTATCCATTCTAGAGGATCCCACATACAAGCCATCATGCCTCGACGCCGAACTGAGTGACCTACACAGATGAGTTGACTTTTCATTGACTTTATCATGTTTTCATAGTTTTCAGAAGTGATGATGTCATCACCCAGTCCGAGTCGAGGCCCACCCTTTGGACACCTAGGGGTCCTAGGGTTCCCTGGTCATCTTGGGGTGTCATGTTCCCAAGGGGGCACCATTCTCCTCTCTGGGCGCCATGGTTCCAATAGGGTGCCATGGTCCTAGTAGGGCGTCATGGTCCCTATTCGGGGTGACCAATGATGAAACTAGATCAGAAGATGAATGCTATAAATGATAGAATAATTGCATTGATTAGATGATGATAGATGATTGATTGATTAGTGATGAGAGATTGCTTTGCATTTTGCAGACACTACCAGTAGATCCCAAGAGTGATAGTAGGAGAGAGGGATTTTCTACATGCAGTGGGTTTATGGGATGTGATGACCATGTCGGCCATTTGATTCCATTCTACTATGCTAATGGCATTGATGGAGAGGTGGGACGTAGATACCTCAACATTCTCACTACCTATGGGAGAGATGATGGTCACCCTAGAGGATGTATACCACATTCTACACCTACACATTAGAGGAGAGACTATTAGATATCAATTCAATCACACAAAGGAGGATTATAGGAGAGAGCAGGTATATTCTATGGGGAGAGTGATGCATAGCGAGACAAGGGGTCTCATTATAGTCAGCTAGCTCCTACACCCTACAAGAGAGGCTCCATTGGTGAGATGACTCATGATTGTAACCCTTGCATTAGTTGTGTTCCCTAATGGGCATGACACACATATGTACAGAGGACTCATCTATGCCATATGAGCAATGGAGAGACATAGGAGAGTATACTCTTGGGGTTGGAGCCTTCTTACGCATCTCTTTCATGGCCTTGGAGAGTATGTATTCGGATAGGGATACAGCTTTATGACATGCACACTACTATAGGTGTGGATGTTTGAGCATATCACATGCACTAGACCTGGTGGAGCACCCATAAAGCTATTCCTAGAGAAGCCTAGGGTATATATTTATCCTCTTATGCATGAGTGGTGATTCAAAGATCTCCTGTATTGGAGATTGAGCATGGATAGATTGATAGCATGCGGTATCATATGGAGACCCTACCTCAGGATGTCCATGTGAGCAGTGCTGCACAAACAGATGTTCAGCATGTAGAGGAACTGTCTACTAGAGGGATGGTATAGCCACATAGTCATTCCCTTCTACTTTGACCAGGTTCGATAGCAGTTTGTTTTTGAGCAGTGTGTTCCTACTGACGTGCTTGTATATGTCCAATACTCATGAATGATGTCGATGCTAGGAGCCATTCCTAGGCCTACGAGTGATGAGATCGACATCACAGATTCAGATGGATCATATTAGGAGATAGAGACAAATTATAGAGATGATTCAAGCACGCACCGATGATACATCACATAGTGGATGAGAACATACCTTGGAGCCATTTTCTCGGTAGACTTCCCTAGAGGGAACCTCGGACCATGGAGACAGTCAAGTGACAGAGAGGGGTCCAATGCATCTAAGGAGGATTCAAATGATCAGGGTGATGACACAAAGGAGAAGGAGGCAGGCGGAGACAAAGGTGATCTTGATACCGAAGAGAGAGATCAGGATGGAGATGATGAGGAGGACGAGGATTAGGGAGAGGATGAGGAGGATGAGGAGGATGGGGACAATTCAGGTATAGTTCATCACTCAAGAGAGGATACTAGATCCCTAGACCCACCAAGTCTCCCACAATAGGAAAAGAGGGATCCCATAAGGGGTCCCGATCCTGATCCTCATCAGCCCACACCAACTATACAGAGATAGTATGAGTGGGGAGAGCCTAGTGAGTCCCAGTCTTAGGCACTTGTTGTCCATGATCCTCATTGGTGAGAGGGAGATCCAGGTAATTTTCTCTATTATTGATTAACATATTCATCATACCTACTTTAAATATGATGATATAGAATATTACAGATGAAAATTTTCTCTCTATCTTCATGCTACTATCCAGGACTGGCATTCTCTGATTCAGAATCCAGTGACAGACCTTATTGTGACTGCACACATTTTGAGTTCAACAAAGATACCACATAGATCCTAGAGGAGTGTAGGACAACATGATGACCTTTTCTCCTCTATTCATATGGAGGTGGAGGTCCTATAGGACAAATTACGACAGACGGAGACCTAGGAGTGATGCAGACAGAGGTAGCCACATACTGAGGGATCATGATGGAGAGAGATCACCAGAGCTCGTTGTGGAGTCACTCACGGTCCATATCATGATACACCCTTATGGGGCCACCCCCACGGCTAGATCAGGAGGGGGCATCTAGCCACCATACTCATACTACTAGTCCTAGGGATAGGAGATGATTTTGATGTATCGATGTATATATGATAATACTCATGATAATTCTATTTTTAATGCTTAAACAATGTACACATTTCTTAGATTATAAGTAACATATTGAGTAATGATCATGTATATCTAATTTAATTTTCCATGTGATTGATTTCTCAATACTTCATGATTAAATTGATACATGTGTGATTTAATGAAATAACTAAGTATTTAATGAAATGCTACTTTGATGATGGGTAAGTGCACAAAGTTGTGTCCACTTAGTGTGGAAGTTTTACACTTAGAAAAAAAGGCAAATCTCACAGAATGCATGAGAAACAAAATAGGATCTCATTTCACGTCGGGATCCTGAGCCAAAATTTGAAACAGGATCCCTTTTATCTTCGAGATCCCGAGCCTAGATCTAAGAAACGAGATCTCATTTCGAAAACAAAATGGGATCCCATTCTAAAATGGGATCCTGTTTCAAAAAGAAAACGGGATGAACAGGATCCCATTTTAAAAAGAGATCCCGTTTCCTTTAAAAAAAAAAAAAAAAATTTAAAAATTAAAATTAAATTTTTTTTTCTATTTTTTTTTTAAAATTTTTTTAATAAAAAATAAAAGCTATAAAGACATGAAATATTAAATTTATATATAAGTCACATTTCTCTTTGTCTTTTTTTCCTTTCTATCTCACTTTGTCCCCTCTCTCCCAAAATCTAAAACTATGTCTCTACCTCTCTCTCACGTCCTTAACTCTTTATTCTTTATCTTCGCTATCTCTATAGACCTCCCCTTACCCCCTACCTACCTATATATTTCTCTATATATACATCTCTACCTCTCTCTTAACGTACCATCTCTCTCTCCCAACCTAAGGGGTCTTATGTCATAATAGGTCCTAGTAAGAGGTATAATGTCTTAATAGATCCTCTTAAGGGGTCTTATGACATAATAGGACCTATTATATCATAATAGGTCGTATTTTGTCATAATAGGACCTATTATGTCACAATGGGACCTATTATGACATAATAGGTTGTATTATGACATTATAGGTCCTATTATGTCACAATAGGTCCTATTATGACATAATGCCCCTTAACAAGTCCTAGTAAGGGGTATAAAGTCATAATAGGTCTTCTTAAGGGGTTTTATGAGATAATATGACCTATGATGTCATAATAGGACCTATGATGACAAAATAGGACCTATTATATCATCATAGATCTTATTATGTCATTATTAGTCCTATTATGACATAATACCCTTTAGCAGGTCCTACAAAGGGGTATAATGTCATAATAGGTCCTCTTAAGGGGTCTTACGACATTATAGGACCTATTATGAAATAATAGGTCCTAATATGTGATAATCGATCTTATTATGTCATAATAGATCCTGCTAAGGGGTCTTATGTCATAATAGGTCCTGTTAAGGGGTCTTATGACATAATAGGACACTATTATGACATAATAGGTCGTATTATGTCACAATAGGACCTATTATGTCACAATAGGTCCTATTATGTCACAATGTGACCTATTATGGCATATTAAGTCGTATTATGACATTATAGGTCCTATTATGTCACAATGTGACCTATTATGACATAACATGTCGTATTATGACATTATAGGTCATATTATGTCACAATAGGTCCTGTTATGACATAATACCCATTAACTCTCTCTAAAAGTACCATATCTCTCTCTCAACCAACTTATCTTTCTCTATATATGTCATAATAGGTCCTACTAAGGGGTCTTATGTCATAATAGGTCATAGTAAGAGGTATAATGTCATAATAGGTCCTCTTAAGGGGTCTTGTGACATAATAGGTCATATTATGACATAATAGGTGGTATTATCTCATAATAGGACCTATTATGTCACAATGGGACCTATTATGACACAATAGGTCATATTATGACATTATAGGTCCTGTTATGTCACAATAGGTCCTATTATGACATAATACCCATTAACAAGTCCTAGTAAGGGGTATAAAGTCATAATAGGTCCTCTTAAGGGGTTTTATGACATAATATGACCTATGATGTCATAATAGGACCTATGATGACATAATAGGACATATTACATCATCATAGATCCTATTATGTCATTATTAGTCCTATCATGACATAATACCCTTTAACAGGTCCTAGTAAGGGGTATAATGTGATAATAGGTCCCCTTAAGGGGTCTTATGACATGATAGGTCCCCTTAAAGGGGTCTTATGACATTATAGGACCTATTATAACAAAATAGGTCCTATTATGTGATACTCAACCCTATTATGTCATAATAGGTCCTACTAAAGTTCATCTTATGTCATAATAGGTCCTAGTAAGAGGTACAATGTCATAATAGGTCCTCTTAAGGGGTCTTATGACATAATAGGACCTATTATGACATAATAGGTTCTATTATGACATAATAGGTCCTATTATGTGATAGTCTATCATATTCTACTAAGGGGCCGTATGTCATAATAGGTCCTAGTAAGAGGTATAATACCATAATAGGTCTTCTTAAGGGGTCTTATGACATAATAGGACCTATTATGACATAATAGGTCATATTATGTCACAATAGGACCTATTATGTCACAATAGGTCCTATTACATCACAATAGGTCATGTTATGACATAATACCCCTCAACTCTATCTAAACATACCATCTCTCTCTTCCAACCAACTTATCTTTCTCTACATATGTCATAATAGATCTTGCTAAAGGGTCTTATATCATAATAGGTCCTCTTAAAGGGTCTTATGATATAATAGGTCGTATTATGACATAATAGGTTGTATTATGACATAATAAGTTGTATTATGTCATAATAGGACCTATTATGTCACAATGAGACCTATTAAGACATAATAGGTCGTATTATGACATTATAGGTCCTATTATATCGCAATAGGTCCTATTATGACATAATACCCCTTAACATGTCCTAGTAAGGGGTATACAGCCATAATAGGTCCTCTTAAGGGGTTTTATAACATAATATGATGTATGTTGTCATAATAGGACTTACGATGACATAATAGGACCTATTACATCATCATAGATCATATTATGTCATAATTGGTCCTTTTATGACACAATACCTTTTAGCAGGTCCTACTAAGGGGCATAATGTTATAATAGGTCCTCTTAAGGGGTCTTAGAACATAATAGGATCAATTATGATAGAACAGGTTCTCTTAAGGGGTCTTATGACATTATATGACCTATATGACATAATAGGTCCTATTATATGATAATCAATCCTATTATGTCATAATAGGTCCTACTAAGGGGTCTTATGTCATAATAGGTCCTAGTAAGAGGTATAATGTCATAATAGGTCCTCTTGAGGGGTATTATGACATAAAAGGACTTATTATATGTCACAAAAAGACCTATTATGACATAATAGGTCATATTATGACATTATAGGTCCTATTATGTCACAATAGGTCTTGTTATGACATAGTACCCCTTAAAAAGTCCTACTAAGGGGTATAAAATCATAATAGTTCCTCTTAAGAGATTTTATGACATAATATGACCTATGATGTCATAATAGGACCTATGATGACATAACATGACCTATTGTGTCATCATAGGTCCTATTATGTCATAATCAATCCTATTATGACATAATACCCTTCAATAGGTCCTACTAAAGGGTATAATATAATAATACATCCTCTTAAGGGGTCTTATGACATAATAGGACCTATTATGACATGACATGTTCTCTTAAGGGGTCTTATGACATTATAGACCTATTATGACATAATAGGTCTTACTAAGGGGTCTTAAGTCATAATAGTTCCTATTAAGAGGTATAATGTCATAATAGGTCCTTTTGAGGGGTCTTATGACATAATAGGACCTATTATGACGTAATAGGTCCTATTATGTCACAATAGGACCTATTATGAAACAATATGACCTATTATGACACATTAGGACCTATTATGTACCAATGGGACTTATTATGACATAATAGGTTTTATTATGACATTATAGGTTTTATTATGACATTATAGGTCCTATTACATCACAATTTATAAGATCTTCTAAAATCTAGAATTTGTATTATAACTCCTAGAGATCTGAAATCACTCTCAAACATCCTGCTAATATATACATAAAATATAACTTAAAGTATAAGAAAGGAAAAAGACAAAGGGAAATGTGACTTAAACTTAAATTTTATATTTCATGTATTTATAGTTTGTTTTTAAAAAAAAAGTTAAAATTTGTTTTAAAAAAAAAAAATTAAAAAAAGCGAAATGGGATCCCGTTTTGTTTTTGAAACGGGATCCCGTTTCAAAATGGAATCCTGTTTGCTAAACATTTTTAAAAATTATGCTTGCCGTACACAAGAATTTTTAAAAATAATGATTATGCCCAATAAAAAATTAACAAAAAAAAAAATATTCTCATCAAAGGTGAGTGAGTTATAGATCTTTTCCCAAAAGGATTTATAACAATAGTTTCATTTAGGTCAAATTATGCTTGTCGTACACGGGCATGGTATGGTCATAAAAAGTGACTTTTAAACTATAGGTTTTAGTAATGCCTATTCAAACATCATTTTTAAGATCTGGGTATTACAATAAATTACATATTTGGAAAGTAGACTTCGAGCCCTACATTTTCTATTATTGAATTTTTTCAAGATTCATTTTTTAAGTGCCTCAAATATTTTGGTCAAACGGGACAAAATAAAAAACAAAAGGGAAAAAACTTCCACTTTTTGGCCAAAAAGACACAACTTCTTGCACTTACCTTGATGTAAAAGAAGAATGTACTAAGCCTGAGAACTATATAATTAATGTGATTTAATTAACTCTAATTAAACACAACATTGTATAATTCTACTTAATACATAAGAAATTGTATAATATGCTAGCACATATGAAATATAAATCCATTACAATTTACATAAATATAATCCAAGACAAACAATACACTAATGAAACATGCTTCTCAAGAATGAAGTAATGTAGACCAAAAATTATAACATCATTTAATCTTACATACTTTAATGAAAACATGCTAACATATTACCCAATTTTGAAGAAAAATAGACAAAGAGAGAACAGAAAGAAGACTAGAGAGAGAGAGAGAGAGAGAGAGAGAGAGAGAGAGAGAGAGAGAGAGAGAGAGCTAGGCATAGTATCTTCAAAGGTGCATAGCATTTATGGGTTCCTTGAGAAGTGTACCTTCCACATCTGCTATCTTGTAAGCACCTGATCCATAGACATCCACAACGATTTATTATCCAAGCCAATTAGGACTGAACTTTCCTTTCTCCTTAGGTAAGGCATTCACGTTGTGTTGATTCTCATAAAGGACTAAATCCTCTACTGAGAAGGAACATTGAATAACCTTATAATTCTAGCTTTGTTGCAAATTTTTATGATATGCTTGAATATCTTCGAGGGCATTTATATGCCATTCATCAAGCATCTTAAGTTGTTCAAATATTTGCTCTCTATAGGAATCATCATTCACTATACCCCTAAGAGAAACTCTCAAAGAGGGAATTTCTAACTCCAAAGGCATAATGGCGTCGACAACATAAACAAGATTATAAGGGGTACAACCCGTAGCAACACACACATTTGTGCGATAAAGCCCACAAAACATAAGTTAATTGAGTATGCCAATCCTGGCCATTCTTTTTTACAATCTTTTGAAGAATTTGTTTAATCCTATTAGAAGATTTATCTTGACCATTTGATTGAGGATAATAGGGTGTAGAAAATTTATGTTGAATATGATATTTTTTGAGAAACTTCTTCACATCCTTATTTTTAAATGGTGTTCCATTATCTAAAACTAAGGCGAAAGGTAACCCAAATTGAGAAATAATGTTTTCCAAAATGAATTGACAAATTACCTTAGCGGTAGTGGATCAAAGAGGAATGACTTCCACCCACTATGTAAAGTAATCAGTGGTAGTTATAATGAAAGTATTTCCTTAAGATGAGGGAGGAGATATTTTACCAACAAGATCCAAACCCCATGTAGAAAAAGGCCAAGATGCTACCTATGATTGAAGTTCTTGGGTAGGGGCATGGATCAAATTGCTATGTTCCTGACACTAATGACATCGTTTAACAAATGCAAGAGAATATTTTTCCATGGTTTTCCAATAATATCCTATTCGGAGCAATCTCTGAACAAAAGAACTACCCCCAAAATGCCTCCTGCAAGAACTTGAATGTACTTCTTTGAAAGTGATAGGGACCTCAGCCTTGTTTAAGCATCGAAGAAGAAGACCATTATAACCCCTCTTATAGAGAAAATTAGAAAGGATAATGTATCCGGCAGCCAATTTGTGAACCCTAGTCCTAGTATTCTTATTCGTAGAGTCAGGAAAGGTACCATCACTCAAATATCTTAAAAAATGCGAGTACCATTCGTAAAAATCTATAATGCAATAATATGCCACATCACTAGGTTTATTAGCAATAATTGGGGAAGTAATGTTGTGAATAGTGAATTGAAGATCTACCATGGCGTCCTCTAGAGACACAAGAGAAACAACACATGCCATCGCATCAGCATGTCAATTATCTTTTCGAGGAATGGGCTCCATGGTGTAAGAATCAATTTTTTGTAACAAGGATAAAGCTAGATCTTTAAATTGTGATAGTTTGTCTTGTTTAGCTTGATAAAATTTTGTCACTTATCTTATTATTAACTGAGAATCTCCATAAATATTTAGATTTTTCACACTCAACACCAAGGCTACTTTAATTCTAACTATAAGAGCTTCATATTCAGCAATGTTGCTGGTACATAAGAAATTGAGATGATATGATAAAGGAATAGACTTCTTTTCAGGAGAAATAAAGACCACCCCTGCCCTCGATCCTGTATGACACTTAGACCATCGAAGTACAATTCCCAAATATCATCAACCTCAATGGAAACAATCTATTCATCGGGAAAATATTTTGGATTAGGTAGGGAAAAGGGTGAAGGAGCATCAACTAAATGATCAGTCAACGCTTGACCCTTTATTGCCTTTTGTGAGACAAAATTAAGGTCAAACTCGATCAACATCATAACCCACTTAGCTAAGCATCTAGAAAGATCAATTTTGGAGAAAAGATGTTTAAGACGAACAAATTTAATGATAACATGAATCTCAACATTTAAGAGATAATGCCTCAACTTTTGGGTTGCAAAGACTAAATCAAGGTATTGTCTCTCTATCATAGATTATTGGACTTCGTAATCAAGTAGAGTGCAACTTATGTAATAAACTAGGCATTCTCTACCATCCTTATCACATTGTGCCAATAAGGCTGCAAGAGCTTGAGGGGAAGCAATAGTGTATAGAAGAAAAGGCTTAGTAGGATCAGCAAGTCAAAGAATGGGAGGATTGGCCAAATAAGTTTGTAGGTCTTCAAATGCTTGACAATAATCTTCATTCCATTGCAAAGTGATATTATTTTTAAGAAATTTTGTGAAAGGAAAGGAACAATCCGCAAGTTGAGAGATGAACCTACAAATAGTTTGGATCTTTCCTTGCAGACTTTTTAGTTGAGAAACATTCTTAGGAGGTGGCATGTTAACAATAGCATCTATATTTTTCATGTCCACCTCAACGCCATGATGTGAAACTATGAACCCTAATATTTTTCTACTATCCACACCAAAAACACATTTTTGAAGATTCAAACACATGTTGTAGTTATGAATTCTCTCAAAGATTTGATGAAGGATCTTAACATGATTTGTATGAAGGACAGATTTGGCTAAGATATCATCAATGTAATCTTCTAACATCTTATGCATATAGTCATGGAAAATGAGATTCATAGCACGCTGATAGGTTGCACCTCTACTTTTCAATCCAAAAGGCATCACAATTCACCAAAATGTACCCCAGGAAGTTGTGAAAGCAGTTTTATATTGATCTTGGAGATTGATAAAAATTTGATTATATCCTAAGAAACCATCCATAAAGGATAGTAAAGCATGTCATGCTACCGAATCCACTATCATATCAATATTCAAGAGGGGAAAACCATCTTTTAAAGAGGCCTTGTTCAAATCATGAAAATTAGTACACATCCTAATCTTGATTTCAGCTTTAGCCACCACCACAATGTTGGAAATCCATGGGGAATAATCGATAGGATGAATGAATCCAGCATCCAACAATTTTTCAATCTTAGCTTTAAGAAGCAATGCCACTTTAGGGTGAGTCTTTCAAATCTTTTGCTTCATACGTTTAGTATCAGGAACTAGGACAATGTTATGAGTGACAATCTTAGGATCTACGCCAGGCATGTCAGAATATATCCAAGCAAAGATCTCAAGAAATTTATGTAACAACTCAACATATGGCTTCTTCTCTTCTTCATCAAGATATTTCCCTATCTTGATGATCTTATCTTCAACACAAGGATCCCTCTTGATATCAGTGGTGTCATTTATTAGGAGATTACTTTGTTGAGGACCATCTCTCAATTGAGGAAATTGTTTAACTATCTCATCATTATTTCTTTCCTTCCAAAAGTAAGCTTCTGCATTTAAACAATAGGGAAAACTATGACTATGGTGATAACGAGGAAGTTTGTCATAAGCTCCCAACAATTCAACTAAGGAATCATCGGTAAAAAAACATCCAAAGAAAAAACACAAGAAGGGTCAAATTCAATATATTCTAGATATTTTAATGAGAGAGAAGTAGAAATGACATTAACACTAATAGATCATCTCTTAGATGCTTTAGTGTGCTTGAAAGGATCATAACCAAGCCCAAAGGTCATATCACAAAAGTTGTTTTCCAAGGGAACCTTGATCCATTTTTCTTGAGAATCACACCCATTTCCATTATATCCACACCTAGCTAGGATGTGAAAACTAGGACCATAAAGGTTAGTCATTTCTGAAGAAGAAGGAGGATTTTCAAAAAGTGAAGGATCACAATCGTCTAGACTAGAAAATAAGGGAGATAAAATCTGAGAAGCCACAACAAACTTATTACTCAATGGTTCAGACAAAGTAGATTGCTTTTTAGGTTCTTCTTCTTTCTTCTTTTTGACCTTAGGTTCTCTAGGGGGAATTTTGTATTCCCCTACAAAAGTAGGATTGAAATCAAGGGATCCCCAATCATCTTCTGCAATAATCTTCTCAGCAGAGAATGTATTCTCAATTGTATAGTTAGGCTGAGAAAATTCTTCCTGAAGAACCTTAGGTCCACCTGAGGATGTATCGGGGATTGATCCAAATATAAGAGACAAGTTTGATGAACTAGTCACACTAATCAGATTAGAAGATTTAGAGGAATTATCTAAGATAGTTGGGGAAGAATTGATTGAAGAGGATTTAGAACTTGATGTTTGTAAACAATCCTGAAATGTCATGTCTCCTAAAAAGGTATATGTTGTATTGTTGTGAATGAATTTGATTTGCCTATGCAATGTAGAGGGAACAACTTGCATGCTACGAATCCAAGGTATTCCTAGAAACAAGTTGTATGGTAACTCTCCAGACATGACATGGATAGGAGTAGGTAACGTAATGGGAGCTACCTTAATAGGCAAGGTGATGATACCTAGTGAAGATTTAGCAACATTATCAAAGCCACAAATAGTGAGAAAATAAGGCTTGATACTTGAGATGTATAAACATTTATCTTATGCAACAAGTTAATGCTACAAACATTAAGGCCAGAACCATTATCCACTAATGTTCATCTTATCGCACTATAATTTATGATGACCACAATAATTAGGGCATCATATTGTTGTTGAATTTCATTAGAAGGCAGCTCATCTTGTGTAAACACAATCTGAGCCTTAGGTGATGTAATAGAGTGAATCAAGGAAGCCATATTATTAGTTGTCATTGGAGGTGGGACATTCAATGTTTTCAAGGCATCTTGTGGCATTCCATGATGAGTCAAGGAATTTTGAATAAAATCCCAAAGGGATATCTTGGCAGGAGTAGCTTTAAGTTGTTTGACAAGATCATATTCCTTACCAAGAGTTTGTGAAATACGAGGTGCTTGAGGAAGAATGAGTTGAGGATCAGGTAGAGGAGTCGGAACAATCGGAGGAGGGTTAGGTTGCCTATTTTTTCTCATGTTGTAGGTATGGGAAATTGCATTATAACTCTTATTAGTAAGTTGTCTAGCATAGCTATAAGGACTCTTAGTGTGATTCCTTCCTTGAACCATAATGATGGGTTTGTTTGGAGTGCTAAAGGAATCATGACCATATCCACCTTGAACTGTGAAAAGAGGTTGATTAGGAAGAGATGAAGTCAGAGAAGGACAAGAACCTTGGACAAAAAAAATTGGCTTGCTATGTTCATTCACATTGATCATGTTGATTAACTTTTTAGATGCATTATTCTTGTTTGAAATTTTAGGCAAATACATAAAGGCATCAAGGGAATCATCCAATAAAGCATTGTCATAGTGATTGAAAGGCTTATCTTTAGACTCAAAAGGAGACATAACATCCTAGAGGGAATCATGGGAGTCAATTATGTTGCTACATCTAGTGGAAGAGTTGATAGGAATATACCCATGAGAGGGATCATTCAACTTATCTTTCTCATCACCACGAAATGGCATAGTAACAAGGTTCATTAATATTTTGCAAAATAAGGGTTTAGAAGGCTTAGGGTTCAAAAACTCATCTAGAGCTTCATCTAATTCATCCTTACTAAACTCATAATAAAAAAAAAATCATACATCATCAAAAGCATGAACTTCTTGCAAATAGAAATCTGACATTTTGAAATGAAAATTAAATGAAACTTAAACACACAATGCAGGGAAAATGAAAGAAACCTATATATTATTTTTTTCTCTTTTCTTTTTTTCTTGATTTGTTTTGAAAAAAAATGAAATAAATTAGATCTAGATCTAACAATGCAATGCAATGGAAGTGAATTTGTGTTCACGTCTAGTTCACCAAAGATGTGTAGGGGAAAAAGTGATACTAAGTATAGAAACCCTAATCCCACTCTCATACACACTCATGGAATATGAAAGAGCCTAGGGAGGTAACACATGGCGACTACTTCTTATGAGAAAGAGAGAGTTCTGGATTACCTCTTAGGTTTTCTATTCCTTTGTTGCAAATGAGAGAGAGTAATGATGCAAAATGCAATCTAACCTAGAAAGAAAATAAGCAAGCACATCCTAATCTGAGAATACAGATCAGAGAACAACTGATACACTAATGAAAAGTATAGATCAGAAGTAAAAATTAGAGGTGTACCTGTGTCTGAAATCTTAGCAAAAATGTCTAGTACTAGGGTGCCACGCCACTGTCCCGATTCTGCAATTCTGGAACTCCAATTAATAGCAGGGATTGTGGGATTTGTAAGTTGTTTATCTACCAAGACCTGCTGATAGAGGGAAAGACTAGGGTGCCATGCCCCTGTCCTAGGCAGGACTAGGGTGCCACACCCCTATAGGTGGTGTAGATGTGATGGGATGGGGTTAGGGATAGACTAGTCTAGTCTATGCTCTTGGATCCTTTCCTTGGATCACCTGGTGTTCTCTACAAACCCTAGGGTCTCTAGGACTTCCTTTCCTTGAGGAATCCCCTGACCTTGCCCAATCCACCCACCAATGAGTTGCAATGCTACTCCTAAGGTCTCACCTACTCATGAGGCTCAAAACCCCTTACTATGGCTAATAAGGGTTAAGCTTGTTCCACACCTTCCAAGGTCTTAGCAAGGTTGTTTTAGGTCTATTTCTTGGTCTTTCCACCCATTCATGTTCCCCCAAGAGGTTTCAAGATTCTAACCCCTTACCGATTTCGCAAATTTGCGTTTTTGCTTTTAAATAGGGCTATAAGGATTAGGACCAATTAGGCCTCCTACTCGGTCCTTTAGGGCTCCCTCACACAAACAATGCAAAAACAACCCAAACTCCCAAAATGGACTACCATTCATTTGGCAAGGACTCAAGGATTTTCTAGGTTTTAGGTCTGCAAATGTCCGTACACTGTCCTAGGTGGATTTTAAGGTTTTCAAGGTTTTTTTGTGAGGGTTTTTAGGGTCTGCCTGGGTCACAATGAGTGATTTGAGTTTTAGCCACCCTTTTTGGATTGTTTAAGGCTCCTCCTTCACACTAATGATGCTTCACTCACTCCTCTACACCTCCTCCAAAGGATGCACTCTCCACTGACCAACCTTGCTCTTCAAGACCTCTGTAACTTGACCTCTCCTAAATGGGCACTGTTCAGTCTCACTTAGGATTGGGTCTTTTTTTGGCCTCCTTGCATTTATAAGGGCCCTTATTGCATGGGGCTATAGTATAGGGTCTTCACTTCCATTCCCCATGGTTTCATGGTGATTCCACAATGGGGAATGGAGCTAAGACTTCATTTACACAAACTAGTCCAAAACTGGACAGTGAGACTGCAACTTACAAAGTATTTACAAACACACTCAACCTGCAAATAAAAAGATAATCTAATCACTCACAATGGAAGTATTTACACCATGGAAGACATTTCACATAGCTTTGCATGCAAATCAATCCATTAACTTGCTCGGTAGCTTCATTCAAACTGACTGGTAACCAACAAAACAGTCATAGTCAATTCAGTTTGCTTGAGCCGTACAATCTCTGACATCCAACCCATCCAATTAGGGTATGAAATTAGTTATAAAACCTTTTCCTTGGTCTATGTGCCCATATTAGGGTTGTGCATGCCAAACAAATGATTTAGACCTCCTGGTGGAAAAGTTGCTTCACAACTTTTAAAAGTTGTCATGCAACTTTTGCAACTTTTGAGCAACTTTCTCAATGTTGCTTTTCATGACTCCTAAACCCACTTTGGGCCAACCTAAGGACACCACCATGTTATGAAGGACCCGTAAACACCACAATGACACACATACCCTCCATTCTCAAGAAAATCACAATCTTGAGTAATGACCCCTAAGATATCCTCTAGGACCCTAACTAGGACCTATTTGAATTTGTCTCATTATTTTATATACAATGGCTTCATGAGAAGCATAATACCAACAAAAAAAAAGGGAGGGAGAGCTTGGAAGGGTTCTTCTGCACCATACTCCCCCTCTACACACAACTAAGAAAAAGAAGAAGAAATGAGAGTCGGGTCTATGCCAAGCTTCTTGAACTTGCTCTCCTCCACCCATGTAGCTTCAGATACTGGTTGATCTGCCCATTTCACTAAGTGCTACACGTAGACCTGGTGTCTAGTAGACTTCTTCACTCTTGACTCCAAGATCTCCTCTTCCATAGGCTTCTTCACTTGAGGTAATGTATTTACATCCAAGTCTTGTAATACCTTGGCCTGGTTCTCAGTCTACCCTACTATCTCTCCCTTGTACATTACCATATTAGCAACATTGAAGACTAGTGAGATGGCTAAATTTGAAGGTAAATCTACTTTATAGGCATTCTCACCATATTTTGCCAGAATTTTACAAGGTCCTATCCTCTTCATTTGCAGTTTGGTAGGCTTACCACTTTTCATCCTAGCTTTTCTCAAATGGACCATCACATAGTCACCCACCTTGAACTGAACTTCTCTCCTTTTCTCATCCACTTTGGCTTTCAGTTTTTGAGTGGATTCAAGGATGGCCTTCTTAACTTTCTCTTGTACTTCCTTGATGGTTTGAGTGAAGTCCTCTGCTTGCCCACTCTTCATTTCCAAGGTACTAAGGTCCCTCAACTCACATACTCCCCTTGGATGTCTGGCATATACAATCTCAAAGGGACTTCTACTAGTAGTCCTATTCACACTGTCATTATATGCATACTATGCTTGAGGAATGATAAGGTCCCATGTCTGACCATACTTCTTAGTTAAACACCTCAACAAATTGCCTAACACCCTATTGATGACTTCAGTTTGACCATCTGTATGGGGATGGTAAGCTGAGCTAAATGACAAGTTAGTTCCTAGTCTCCTCCATAATGTTTGCCAAAAATGACCCATGAACTTTCTGTCCCTTTCTGAAACAATGCTTAAAGGGAGTTCATGAATCCTAACAATCTCTTTGAAGAAGAGATGTGCAACATAGGTAGCATCATGTGTCATTTTGCATGGAATGAAATGGCTCATCTTGGAAAATCTATCTACTACCACATAGATGTTGTCCATACCTGTTTTAGTCTTGGGAAGTCCTACTACAAAGTCCATGCTTATACATTCCCAAGGTCTATTAGGGACGAACAATGGTTGATAGAGACCGACATTGCTTGATCTCCCTTTTTCTCTTTGGCATACACCACATTGTTCTACATATCTTTTCACATCCCTTGGCAACTTTGGCCAATAGTAGTACCTCTGTACTAAATCCAAGGTTTTTTTGACTCCAAAGTGTCAACTTAAACTACCATTATGTTTCTCTTGGATGAGGTTCTCCCTCATGGACCCTCTTGGTACACACAAATGATTACCTTTGAACAAGAGACCATTTTGGAGAGTGTAATCTACATACTCACCATGGAAATGGTTCTCAAACTCCTTGCAAACCTTGTAAGCTGATGAGAAGTCTTCATCTCCTTCATAGAGGTCTTTGAAACCTTCTATTCCTATACTCTACAACTGTAGTTCTTGAACTATCAACCACTTCCTGCCTAATGCATCTGCCACCTTATTAAGTTGCCCCTTCTTATGCTTGATGGTGAAGGTGAAGGATTGGAGGTATTCCATCCATTTCAAATGTCTATTGCTAAGCTTCTCTTGAGTGTTGATGTAACTCAATGCTTGGTTGTTTGTAAAAACCACAAATTCTTTTGGGAGTAGGTAATGCCTCCATTTCTTTAGAGGCTGCACTAATGCATACAACTCTAGGTCATAGGCTGAGCATTTCTTCTTTGCTTCATTAAGCTTCTCACTTAAAAATGCCATAGGTCTTCCCTCTTGACTCAACACACCACCTACTACAATTCCACTTGCATCACACTCCAATGTGAATAGCTTATCAAACGTAGGTAGGAGAAGGATAGGTTTTGTGGCTACTTCTTGCTTCAACATTTGAAATGTTTTGTCAGCCTTCTCAGTCCATTTAAATTTAGTTTTAAGGCCTCCCTTAATGGTGTCAAGGACTGGTTCACATATACCACTGAAATTCCTCACAAACTTCCTATACAATTGAGCTAATCCATGGAAACTTCTAACTTCAGTCCCTATTTTAGGTGCAGGCCAATTCAAGATTGCCTCCACTTTGCTTGGATCCATCTTCAAGGTTCCCTTAGACACCACAAATCCTAAGTAAACTAGCTCTTGCTTCAAGAAGTCACACTTCTCTAGGTTGATGGATATCTTCTCCTCATGCAACCTCTCTAAAACTAACCTCAAATGCTCAAGGTGCCCCTCTTTGGTTCTGCTATAGATGAGAATGTCATCTAGGTACACCACCACAAATCTGCCTGTGAAATCATTCAACACCTCATTCATCAACCTCATGAAGGTTTTTGGAGCATTGGTGAGTCCAAATGGCATCACAAGCCATTCATACAATCCCTCTATGGTTTTGAAAGCAGTCTTCCATTCATCACCCTCCTTAATTCTTATTTGGTGATAACCACTTTTAAGGTCTAGCTTGGTAAAATATATAGCCCCTCCTAAACAGTCCATTAGATCCTCTATTCTAGGAATAGGAAACCTATATATTATGGTGATCCTATTGATTTCTCTTGAGTTAGTGCAAAGTCTCCACTTACCTCCCTTCTTTGATGCTAGCACTACTGGGACTACACCTGGGCTGATGCTCTTCTTAATCAGTCCTTGTTCCAATAGCTCCTACACTTGCCTTGCTACCTCCTTATTTTTATCAGGTGTGAGCTTATATGCAGCTTTGTTAGGTAGGGATGCATCGGGAACAAAGTCTATTTGATGACTTATAGACCTTCCAGGTGGGAGTGTTGCAGGTGCTCCATCACTTACTATATCCTTATGCTCTTGCAACATTTGCTTCACCTCCTTGGGTACTTCTTCTTACAACTTGTCTTCTTCCTCCTTTGGCTTCACAAAGATGGCACACCTCACTATCTCTTCCTCATGTAGTAAGTTTAAAAACTCTTTACCAGTAGCCATTAAGACACTAGGTGTCTTTGAAGTTCCTTCTTCATTCTCTGTCAGAGACTGAATCTTGAAGGTCTTGTTGTCCTTCTTAAAGGAAATGGAGTTCTCCTCTCCATCATAGATCACCTTCCTATCAAATTTCTAGGGTCTTCCTAGCAATAAGTGACATGCATCCATAGGTAACACATCACAAAGGATCTTATCCTTGTATCCTCCAATAGAAAACTCTACCCAAGTCTATTCATTGACTAGCACACTCTGCTCATGATTCAACCATGTCACCTTGTATGGTTTAGTGTGGGGTATCCTTGTGAGTTTTAGCTTCCTAACTACCTCTTCTGATATGATATTGTCAGTTGAGCCTAAATCAAATATCACCTTGCAAACTTTACCAAGAATCTTGCATCTCACCCTAAACAATGCTCTCCTATGCTTAGGTTCATTCTTGACTGGCTACCTTATCAAGACCCTGTTGAACATTAGATTTTCCCCAAACTCTGATTCAATATGGTCCACCTTAGGTGTCTTTCTACTTGAAGAGTCTTCATGTGCATAAGAAACCCTCTTCCCACTATTTGATGATGTAGGCTTTTCACTGTATCTATATGCCAGGTGTCCCAATTGTCCATAATCGTAACACTTCATTGTTGCAAAATAGGAGTTACCTCTGCCAGTACCTTTGCCCCTACTTGGACCACCTTGTGCACCTCTTCCTCTAGAATTTCCTCCTCTAAGATTGGTTTCACTACCATGCTCAGTCAACTTGGCTTCTCCTTGGTTCCTCTGCTCATTTGACTTGCTTTGGTAACCACCTCGGTGATTCACTTGATCTCTACCTTTGCCTCTACCCCTATTATTGGAGTCTCCTTTCCTTTTGTTCCTCTCTTCTACCTTGGCAGCAAGTTGATGACACTTTTGGACAATAGTAGGAGTCCATAGGCTAATCTCCTCTTGAATGTTCCACTTTAGGCCGCTTAGATACCTAGCCACCTTAATAGATTCATCTTCTTGGACTTTGGATCTGAGACAAAGTTTTTGGAATTCCTCGATGTAGGAGGTTGCATCAAGATCTTCTTGCTTCAATCCCTATCTCTTCTTATGAAGTTGGAGTTCGTAATCCTCTGGTAAGTAGTTCTCCTTGATCTTACTCACCATGGCCTTCCAATTGGCAATAGGTAGCTTCCCAATGCTAACCCTTTCTTCTTGCAGGTACTTCCACCATGTCAAAGTTGTTCCCCTTAATCTTGATTTGGCAACTTTAACCTTTTGAGCCTCTGTCACTCCCTCATAGTCAAAGTGGTTTTCCATGCCCTCAATCCATTCCATGACAGTGTCTATGTCCATTCTTCCACTGAAATGTGGCAATCCTTCAAAAGCCTTGGTGTTCAAAGCCTTAATAGCCTTTATAAATGGTTCTTCATTAAACAAGGGATCTGGTTTAGGGATAATATCATCTATGTCTATAGTTTTCTTGCCTTTACCCTTGGTGTCTTCATCCCAAGGTCCTTGTGTCCTCTAATCCACCACTTCCTATAGTTTATCCCTTATCTCACTCATAGTTTCTTCAAGAAGTCAATTTTTCTCCTTCTTCTCTTCCACCTCTCTAGCCAGCTTTGCATTAGTGACCATTCTGCTCTCTCCTACTAATTCACCAGTATATAGAGACATACATAGTCCTCCAAGTCTTTTACTAAGCTCTGATACCAATCTAATGGGATCGGGTTAGGGATAGACTAGCCTAGTCTATGCTCTTGGATCCTTTCCTTGGATCACCTGGTGTTCTCTACACACCCTAGGGTCTCTAGGACTTCCTTTGCTTGAGGAATCCCCTGACCTTGCCCAATCCACCCACCAATGAGTTGCAATGTTGCTCCTAAGGTCTCACCTACTCATGAGACTCAAAACCCCTTACCATGGCTAATAAGGGATAAGTTTGTTCCACACCCTCCAAGGTCTTAGCAAGGTTGTTTCAGGTCTATTTCATGGTCTTTCCACCCAGTCATGTTCCCCCTAGAGGTTTCAAGATTCTAACCCCTTACCAATTTCGTAAATTTGGGTTTTTGCCTTCAAATAGGGCTACAAGGATTAGGACCAATTAGGCCTCCTACCCGGTCCTTTAGGGCTCCCTCACACAAACAATGAAAAAACAACCCAAAATCCCCAAATGGACTACCATTCATTTGGCAAGGACTCATGGATTTTCTAGGTTTTAGGCCTCCAAGTGCCTGTACACTGTCCTAGGTGGATTTTAAGGTTTTCAAGGCTTTTTTGTGAGGGTTTTTAGGGTCTGCCTGGGTCACAGTGAGTGATTTGAGTTTTAGCCACCTTGTTTGGATTGGTGGAGGCTTCTCCTTCACACCAATGATGCTTCACTCACTCCTCTCCACCTCCTCCAAAGGATGCACTCTCCACTGATGAACCTTGCTCTTCAAGACCTCTACAACTTGACCTCTCCTAACCGAGCACTGTTCAGTCTCGCCTAAGAGTGGGTCTTTGTTTGGCCTTCATGCATTTCCAAGGGCTCTTCTTGCATGGGATTATAGTACAAGGTCTTCACTTCCATTCCCCATGGTTTCATGGTGATTCCACAATGGGGAATGGAGCTAAGACTTCATTTACACAAACTAGTCCAAAACTGGATAGTGAGACTACAACTTACAAAGTATTTACAAACACATTCAACCTGCAAATAAAAAGATAATATAATCACTCACAAGGGAATTATTTACACCATGGAAGACATTTCACATAGTTTTTCATGCAAATCAATCCATTAACTTGCTCGGTAGCTTCATTCAAACTGACTGGTAACCAACAAAATAGTCACAGTCAATTCAGTTTTCTTGAGCCGTGCAATCTCTGACATCTAACCCATCCAATTAGGGTTTTCAATTACTTATACCACCTTTTCCTTGGTCTGTGTGCCCATATTAGGGTTGTCCACACCAAACAAAGGATTTAGACCTCCTGGTGGAAAAGTTGCTTGACAACTTTTAAAAGTTGTCATGCAACTTTTGCAACTTTTGAGCAACTTTCTCAATGTTGCTTTTCATGACTCCTAAACCCACTTTGGGCCAACCTAAGGACACCACCATGTTATGAAGGACCCCTAAGCACCACAAAGACACACATACCCTCCATTTTCAAGAAAACCACAATCTTGACTAATGACCCCTAAGATCTCCACTAGGACCTATGAGCACTTGGCTCATTATTTTATATACAATGGCTTCATGAGAAGCATAATACCAAGAAGACAAAAAAGAGGGAGAGCTTGGTACTATGCTCCTACACCAAGATGCATGTTCTCATCCTGTAACTGCTCTGTGATTCTTGTTTCTGCACCTGTAATTGAAAAGTGAAATTTTAGGGTGGTTATATAGGGTTTTTCCTTAGTCAAACTCCCATTTTGGTGAATTCCACCTCCATGAATAATCGATAATGTACTGAAAATGTGTGTGCAAGAACCTTGCATATATGTAAGATCCAAAGAGTGAAAGTAAACAACCTAGAGCAAACCTAAAGAGTAAACCCTAATTGCTTATAATTGACAAAGTAAATTCTCTAAATCCATATTTCAAAGTGATCTAAAGAATGAATATGAATCAAAATGAATCTTATGAAGAGATATGAAAACAAAATAAAACCATACCCAACTCCAAGGGAGAGGTACAAGCCAATCATCAGTTGGTGATCTCCTATTGTTCTTCTACATCTTCAAAATCCCCCAATTGATAGAATAATGCTTGATGATGGATGAAAGTTGAATTTTGTTGAAGACTTCAAAGATCTACTCTTTCACTGCAAAGAAGGATCTAATACTGCAGAAACCTGCTCTTAGATTATTCTAAGAAGACCCCTTCAAATGAAGAAAGAGAGCTCTTAAGTATGAAACCCTAGATCTTAATTTCATGTTTAGGACAACCTAGGATTTTAATTTCTCACTAATTTTTGGGGGTTAAGCATATCATATCATAGGATTGTACTCCTGAAATTTTGGGAAAAAAGTTGTGGACCATGTGCATTCCTGCCATGATCCAACCAACTTTTCACCGAATTTTTCAGAGCCATTAGATATGATGATATTAGAGTGCTTCCTGAAGTTACAGCTAATTTCGAGGTGTTTTGATATGCAAAATTGGGCCTAAATGGTCAAAATAAGACATAATTAGTGTTTATGATTAGATGATTCATTGGAGGAATATAATGAAAAGTGGCACACTTAGGGTAAAGGGCCCAACTTTGAGACATGACCTTAGATTTAATTAAATTAATTAATTAAATTCTTAAAGGTGAATGAGAAATGCAAGATTCAAAACACACTAAGGCAGGTGCTAACGTAAGTGTGAAATTGTATCACCCTAGAAAGGGTGTATAATTTATGACACTACAGTTATCAATCATGATTTTATCCCCTTTGGCTAGGGTTCTCTCATGGGGTAGATAATAATCAACACCTTCTTCTAATGGTTCATCCCAAATAGTGAGGTCACTGGGAAAAGTATTACAAATACCTTGCACAAAGGTGTCCTTATTGCTATTGCCAATTTTGGGCGAAGGGATAACATTGTTCATTAATTATTCATCCTTAGGAAGGAGAGAATCACTACATGTATTTAAATCATTCACTTTCCTCAAAATTTCTTGAATAGGATCCTTAGGGGAGAGAGAATTAAGGAAATTTATTTTGATTTCAGTTTCTTTCTCTAAGGCATCTTTAGGGGTAAGGAAAACTTTAGGAGAAGGGAAAGAATTTCTCATTAATGCATTATCTCTAGTGGGAATTTTGTTGGAATGAAAAGAGAAAATGCTCTCACTAGGAAAAGTAGGGAGAATACCATCTTCTTGCACAAAATGAACCTCATGAGGGGAGAATTATTTAGGAAGGAGATGAAAATATTTCTCCAAAGATTCATGATTAGGAAGGAGATCTTTGGAAGAAGTGTTCATAACCTCTTGTTGTACTAATATGCCCCCATTGGTAAGACCAAGCTTAGGAGAGGATAAGTCAATGTCCATCAATAACTTTTCACTTATAGAGGCATCATGTAAGGAAGGTGAGGTAATGTTAAGAACGGTGTTTATGATATCATCCTCTTCCTCTAAGATAGCTAAATGGGAAGGGCCCATTTTAGAAGAATTGTCAAGATCACTCTTCAAATCTTCATCCTCAGAGAATGGGAGAGTTTTGAAGGGGTTGGTAACAACTCTTTTAGGCACTAAAATTTTATCATGAATAGGAGGAGGTTCTTTAAGAGATGGAAAAAATGAAACAAGGGAAGCTAACCCATTATTACATTTGCGAAATGAATGCATCATGACAAAAAGTTTCCTCTTTCAAATGATAACATATGCAAAATAGAAGGAAATGTTCAATTTTAACCAATGCAAGCACTCTAAATGCTGATTTAGAAAATGAAATTTATAAGTGAAATGAGTTCCTAAATCAGATCTGAAATTAATGATCCAAAAGAAGCTATCCACAAGTTCAATTTTAATTGAAAAATTAAGGTTTCAACAAAATTAACCTCTAAATTTTGAAATTTGCAAGGAATTGAAACTTGTAAATGTAAATTTGAATTTGAAATAGAAAAAAAACTCATATTTAAGAACATATATCAGAATTAAAGAAGATTGGATTGACGTCGGGCTCACCAAAATGTTGGGGCGGGGAAGCGAGATTGGGCGACTAGGACCTAATCCCACTTTTGCCAAAACATTGGGAATATGAAAGAGCCTAAAGAGATAAATCACTTTGGCTACTTGTTGTGAGAAAGAGAGAGCCAAGGATTACCTCTTAGGGTTTCTATTCCTCTTGTTGCAAATGATGAGAAAAACTAGGGTTTGAATGATCAAATAGATTAGGAGATAAAGAGTAAAGCATAAACGAACTCAGAATTGCACAAACTTGTAGATCTAAAATTGAGATACTGAAAACATGAAAGGGGGAGGATTTTGGATGTGTACCTGATGCTACAAATTGAGCAAACCTAACATAGACAAGGGTGTCACACCATTGACCTATTTTTGTAGACATAAAGCTGCAACTAAGACACTCCAAACTGGAGGTCGTAAGTCTACAACCTATCAAATTTGACTACAAAATGGAGGGACCAAGGTGCCATGTCCCTATTCTGGAAACGACTAGGGCACCATGCCCCTTTCCTTGATAGATTTCTGCACTTCTAGGACTTCTGAGTGGTTCTGATGCCGTTTCCAGATCTAAAACTTCCTTCGTATGCCTGTTTCTACAAGCGCAACTGAAAAGGGAATGTTTGTGTGGCTATATGGGGTTTTTCCTTAGTCAAACCCCTATGTTGGTGATTACCACCTCCACAAATAGCCGTTAATATACTAAAAGTGTGTGTGCTACAACCTTGTGTGTATTCAAGATCCTAAAATGAAAGAAACTAGAGCTACCCTATGCATGAGAGTAAACCCTAAATGTAAATGTGAATGTAAATGACAATTATTCAAACCAAATATGATAAATGATCTAAAGCATGAATGTAAATATTCAAATTAATGTAAATAAGCTCATATAAAGACATGAAAATAACATGAAATCATACCAATCCCCAAAGGAGAGGTATTGGCACTAGATCTCCTATTATTCTTCAATGTCGTCAAGGCTCCTAATTGATGATGAATGATTGATGAAATATTGTTGAATTTTATTGAATTTTGTTGAAGACTCCACATATAATTCTCTTTCACTACATGGAAGGCTCCTTGTGCTTGAGAAACCTACTCTTAGATTCTTAGATAGATCGATAGATAGTTCTTAGTTCCCTTCAAATGAAGAAAGAGAGCTCTTATGTATGAAACTATAGATCTTAATTTTGACTTAATTATTCCTTTAGGCCAACCTAAGAATTGAATTTCCCACCAATATTTTTGGGTTAAGCATTATAATATCATAGAATTGTGCTCCCAAAATTTTGGGAAAAAAGTCGACTATGTGCACTCCCGCCACGGTCCAACCAAGTTTTCACCAAATTTTCAAGGCTATTAGATATGATGATATTAGAGATAATCCCAGAGTTACAACTAATTTAGAGGTGTTTTGATATGTGAAATCAGGCATTAAAGGTTTAAATAGGACATAATTAGGGTTTATGATTAAATGATTTATTGGAGGAATAAAATAAAAAGGGGCACATTTAGGGTAAAGGGCTCAATTTTATGATGTATGAATTGATGAAATATGACTTTATATTTAATTAAATTAATTAATTCAATTCTTAAAGAGAAATTATAAATGCAAGATGCAAGACACACTAAGGCGGGTGCTAACCTAAGTGTTAAATTTTACCAGCCTAGCAAGGGTGTACAATTTACGACACTACAATGTTATGACTAGGAGAAGGATTGTTGTTGAAAAGGTATGTTTGATTTCCAAGATTGAACCTAAAGATGTTGTTGAAGCTTGTAAAGATGAGAATTGGATAAAAGCCATGGAAGAAGAGTTGAATCAGATTGATAAGAACAATACATGGGAACTTTTCCAAGACCAAAAAATAAGAATGTGATTGGTACAAAATGGGTATTTAGAAAGAAATTAAATGAAGTTGATGAAGTCGTTAGAAACAAAGAAAGATTGGTATGTAAAGGATGCTCATAGATGGAAGGTATTGGTTATGAGGAGAGTTTATCTCCTGTAGCTAGAATTGAAGTTGTTAGATTACTTCTTGCATATGCTACTTATAAGAATTTCAAGGTATATCAGATGGATGTTAAGTCAGCTTTTTTTATTGGTGATTTGGAAGAAGAAGTCTACATTAAGCAACCAGATGGGTTTTCATTATACAATGAAGGACACATGGTATGCAAATTGAAAAAAGCATTGTATGGACTTAAACAAGCCCTTAGACCTTGATATGCTAGATTGGGCATGTGTTTGATGAAGTTGGGTTTCTATAAAGGTACTCCTGATAGTTAGTTATACTTTAAGGTTGGTAATGATAAAATTTTGATTGTTGAAGTTTTTGTTGATGATATTATTTTTGGAGGAGAAGATGATTTGAGAATGAGGTTTGTTGATGATAAGCAAAAGGGTTTGAGATGTCTATGATAGGTGAGATGAAATTCTTCTTAGGATTGCAGATTACAGAGACTAATAAAGGCATTTTTATTTCTCAATCTAAGTATGGGAAGAAATTGTTTAGGAAGTTGGGGTTAGATCACTCCAAACCTATTGGAACTCCTATAGTGACTAGATGCAAGTTGTCTAAGCATGATGAATCTTTGAATATTAATCAAACCTTGTATAGATCTATGGTTGGTGGACTTCTATACTTGACTTAGACTAGACTAGATATTATGAATGTTGTTTGTCTTTGTACAACATTTCAAGTTGATCCTAAAGAAGTAATGTTATTATTGTGAAGAGGATTTTCAGATAGTTGAAGGGGATAGTTGACTATGGTTTATGGTATCTGAAGAATGATGATTTCATGTTATGTGCTTATACTGATGGTGATTGGGTAGATGATGTTGTTGACCAGAAGAGTACCTCCAGTAGTGCATTAATTTTGGGAAAGAAGTTGGTTTCTTGGGCAAGTAAGAAGAAAGATGACATTTCTCTATCTACTATAGATGCTAAATACATTGTTGCTGCTAGCAACTGTACTCAAGTAGTTTGGATGAAGCAGATGCTAAAAGACATTAGAGTTGTTTATGATGAGCCTACTGTTATATATTATGATAATTCAAGTGCTATTCATATTTCCAAGAATTCAGTACTGCATTTTAAAAAAAAGCATATATCAATCAAGTATCATTTTTTGAGGGAGAAAGTCAATGAGGAAGAAGTCAAATTGGAGTATGTATCTATAAAGGATCAAATTGCAAATGTCTTTACTAAGCCTTTTCCTGTAGATACATTTGTATATCTGAGAGACAAGTTAGGGATCTCTGCCCCTCTCTATGAAAACTAGATGCATTGAGATACATCAATCCAATGGACTTCATAGTCTTATCTTCCTATCCAAATTGATGAGAAGTTGTTGCTACTCTGTAGGAGTAGTGAGTGTGTGGTTGTGATGTTCAGATTTGTGAGTTTACCCTAAGGGGGAGAGATGCATGATTTGTATGTGTCTTTGACATTATTGTCAAAGGGGGAGAGAAGCATGTCAAAAACAACTTTATCTTGGAATCTGTGTGTGTATGATCTTAGGGGTAGATGGCTGGTGTTGATTTATTTCTTTGCATTGATTATTTTTCACACTCATATGTTGCCATGAATTCTAAAGGGGGAGATTGTTGGATAATGTTGTTGTTATGTTCCTATATTGTAGAGAATTGGTTTAGTTGTTTCAGTTGGTATGTTAAAGATGTGCTTGTGCAGATTTATAATTTTAGTACTGAAGTATCTCTAGTTGATTTAGTGTTGGTTTCATGATGCTATGTGATGATTTGATCGAGTTATGGATTCTTGTATGAGGACTGGTTTTTCAGTGTTAAGTGTTGTAGAGTTCTAGTATTTGATCTGTTGTGCTCTAAAATGATTATATCTTGAGTTACAGATTTGGGAGAGTGTTTTAGATGTTCATGTGTATCTTCAATTTAGATGGTTGATGATTTGGTGCTCCGCAAGTCATTTTTCTAGTCCCAGTTGTTGCTATTAAGTGTTCTTGAGTATCAGTGTGTTGATCGATGAAGATTTGATTAAGTGGTGTTGGTGTAGCTATTTTGGATTGTTCTAATGTACTTGTTGGTGTTTCCTAATCATTTCCTTTTTGTTTTGTTGGTCCTCATTTATCATTGTGTGCATTATTGAGGATCTTATGGGTTTGATAATGTTCTTCATGTTATGTGACATTTTTGGTGATGTACCATATTGCCGATGATCTTGGAAAGATTTTTGGTGGCGTTGCGTGTTAGGGGATTTGATTTGGGTCCATGCTGTGTCATCATGACATTGTATTGGTCTGGTGGTTGATTTATGTATCGTGTGATGTAATTTTGTATTAGGTCTTAAGGGTTGAGCTGACCTTGTAGTCAAGGTTTATGATTTGTATAAATAGGTGTCATATTCATTTTATTTAGAGATCGTTGTTGTGTTTACATTATCAAAGAGTGGTGTATGTGAAAATAAACAAATTCATCTTTTGGTGACAAGTGTAGAGCAAAGAGTGTTGCAAGGCAAACAAATGTGCTTAACTGGTACTGTCATTAGGCATTTGGAGATGCTATTCTTTTAGTTCATGTAATCTAGATTGTTGTCCAAATCTTTGTAAGGCAGTGAACCTTCCCTAAAGGTTGTAGCCTTTCTGGGGTTTCTTATTTTGAGTAGTGAGCTTTAGGCAGTGTGCCTAAATGCATGTGCATTCCCATTGTAATATATTCACATACTACTACAGAGTATCATCTTATTGTGGGTAGGTTCCCACAATGGTTTTTCCCTTAACTAGGTTTTTGACATCAAAATATTGGTTTTATGTGTCTTGTTGTTATTGTTCTTATCTTTGTTGTTGCTACAGCTGATCAAATATAAAGTTGTGCTTAAATTGTTAGATCTGTTAAAAATAGATTTAGCCCCCTGCCTCTCAATTTCCCTTCATTGTTGTTGGCAACAGGTTCTCCCTACCTTAACCCTGTTGTGAAATATGGATCGAAGAATAATGATAGCAATTCTGGAAGACTGATTTCCATGAGTTATTGATCGTCTCCATCATTGAATCCAGTTTAAATACAAGAGGAAAGGTTGCCTACGTAGGGACATGTCCATACGTGGCAGTTGCCACGTATGGACATGTCCCTACAGAGGCAACCGTTCATAACAATTAGTTTGTTTATGTTTAATTTCCAAACTGTATGCTCTGTTAATATATCACTCTCCAGATAATAACTAATTTACCATTAGTTAGATTCATGAGGGCTATATCTTAACACTCCCTCTTAGCAGGAGTGGATCTAAGTAATTTTCTTGGGAGCATATTCTGTCATGACTTCCGACACAATTTAGGACAACATTTAATATAGTCTTGCCATGACAATAAACTCAATATCATGATATCTGGCTCAGTCCAGGACAATCACTTAAGAAGTCAATCATGAGATGATCACATACTTTAGTATCAAGATATCCGGCATAGTTCAGGACAACAACTTAATGTAGTCAATCTTGACACTTGGTCAACTATTGTCAAGATCGTCACCTTGAAATAGTAACCTTAAACATAAGAAGATCGTCATCTTCTTGAACACGGTTAGAATATTGCAATATACATTTTATTTATTTATTCATGAACAAATTACATATGGTAGGAATTTCATCCTAATAATCTCAATTATAATCTAGTCATACCAAGTTTACTTCTGAAGTATTCTATCTTCAATCTTGCAAGTGGCTTGGTGAAGATATCAGCATTTTGTTCTTCAGTACTAATGTACACTAGTTTTATGACGTTTCGATCTACCATATCTCTTATGTAGTGATAAGGGATCTCAATATGTTCGGATTGATTGTGAAAAACTGGATTTACTGAGAGCTTGATACAAATTTGATTATCACAGTGAATTATTGTTGAATTCAGAGTTTTTCCAAATAATCCAAATAATAACTTTCTTAGCCATATCGCTTCACGAGCTCCCATGGAGGCTGCCATATATTCTTCTTTGGTGGAGCTTTGTGCAACTACTGATTGTTTTCTGCTAAACCAAGATATCATAGCAGAACCAGGACTGAAGCAACACCCTGTAGTACTTTTACGGTCAGTGGTACTTCTGGCCCAATCAGAATCAGAATATCCTTCAACTGGAATCTCAACATTTTCATACTTTAAGCCAAGTCTGATTGTGCCTCGTAAACATCTTAGAATGTGTTTAGCAGCCATTAGATGTATCTTCTTAGGTTCACACATGAAGTGACTTAATACATTTGTAGCATAGCAGATATCAGGATGAGTATTTACCAAATACATGAGTGAACTGACGATTTGTCTATAGAGTGTGGGATATGTAGGTTCTGAATCTTCTGCCTCAATTTTCAGCTTGTGCAAATTAGTTTCCATTCGTGTAGCTAAAGGCTTACACTCCATCATCCCAAATCTAGTTAGAATATCTGTGGTGTACTTTCCTTGATTTAGGAAGATGTAGTTTTTCTTCTGCCATACTTCTAATCCCAGAAAATAATGTAGAAGCCCTAGATCCTTCATATCAAATTCTGCTACCAGATCTTGCTTACATTTCTCAATGAGATTATCCTCTCCTATTATCAAAAGATCATCCACGTAAAGGACCAATATAATCATATTGCCATTTGAAGCCTTGAAGTAGATGTTGGGATCTGCTAGGTTCTTGGAGTACCCTTGTTTGGAGAGATAGTTGTCTATCCTTGCATACCAGGCCCTAGGTGCTTGTTTTAACCCATAGAGAGCTTTCTTTAGTTTACAAACATAGCAATTTTTATCACGTATGGTGAATCCTTCTGGTTGTTCTATATATACTTCTTCTTCAATTGAACCATTTAGGAAGGTAGTCTTTACATCCATTTGGTGAATTTTCCATCCTTTGGATGCTGCAATTGCAATGATTGTTCTTACTGACGTATACCGGGCAACTAGGGCAAATGTCTCTTCATAATCAATTCCTTCTTTCTGAGAGAATCCTCTGGCCACAAAGCGAGCTTTATGTTTTTCAATGCTACCATCAGATGCATATTTGATCTTGAATAACCACTTGGATGAGACAACTGATTTGTCTTTTGGTCTAGGCACTATATCCCAAACATCATTCTTTAGTATAGATTGATATTCTTCAACCATAGCATCTTTCCAAGCCTGTTTTGATAAGGCTTCTCTGACATTTGTTGGTTCAGAATTTGTGAGTTCGGTTAGAAGTGCAGCATAACATTTTAGAGTTCTTGTTCTCTTATTTTGTTTGGAAATTTCATTTGGTTCTACATTATTCTCTTCAATCATTTTCCTTACCTATAGAGGTCTTTTCTTGTTATTGAGTGTTTCAATATTTTCATCAACAAGAGGTTCAAAAGCTCTTATGATGTCCTCCCTCTCAGTGTCCAAAGGTTTGAAATTTTCTATGATATTCTCCCTCTCAATCTCAATTATGTGATCTTCTTCTTCTTTAGTAATATTATCATCCTCAGGTTCTTTGAGTGTAGTGTTTTCTTCAAACTTTACATCTCTACTTATCTCAACAGATTTTTTCCCTGGAATGTAAATGTGATATCCTTTAGTATTTTCACTATAGCCAATGAAGATACCTCTTTTTCCGGATGGTTCTAGTTTTGTCCTCTTTTCTTTAGGAACATGTATATATACGGGACAGCCAAATATCCTTAAATGACTTAAGTCTGGTTTGTTCCCTGTAAAAGCTTCTTCAGGAGTTATGTTTTCTAGAATTGAGTGCGAACATCTGTTTTGAATGTAGACTGCTATATTTGAAGCTTCTTCCCAGAATGAAGTGTGTAAGTTTTGGTCATGCATCATGGCTTTTGTTGCTTCAATTATGGTTCTGTTCTTTCTTTCTGCTACTCCATTCTGTTGTGGATTATACGGTACAGTATACTCCCTCTTAATCCCAACAGAATTACAAAAGTCTTTGAAGTTGTTAGATGTATATTCTCCCCCATTGTCAGATCTTAACACCTTAATTTTCTTCCCTGACTGGTTTTCTACTAGTGCCTTGAATTCTTTCAACTTAGATAGTACTTCATTTGAGTCTTTGCACTTTAGAAAATATATCCATGTTTTTTGAGAGTAGTCATCAACAAAGATTATGTAGTATAAGGATCTAGTTAGGGATGGTGTTGACATGGGACTGCATAGGTCTGAGTGAATTAGTTCTAAAATAACTTTTGATTTGTGCTCACTTGAGGGAAAAGAAACTTTCACATTCTTTCCCAAGGCACATCCTTTGCAAATGCCTGTGTGTTCAGATTTTAGTTGGGGCAGTCCTGAAGTAATCTTCTTTATGTTGGATAGAGCACTATATCTTAGGTGTCCTAATCTTTTGTGCCATAATTCATTATTATTTGAAACTTCAAGATTTAGTGCTTCCTTTTGATCACTGCATAGTTTGTATAGGCTACCATCTCTTGAACCTACTATTATGGCATTTTTGATATTTGTATTTTTAGGCCAGAGTAGAACTTTATCTTCATTGAAGGTAACCTGATATCATTGATCAGCTAGGTCTGAGATTGAGACTAGATTTCTTTTTATTCCAGGTACAAATAGAACATCCTTTAATTGTAGAGATACTCCATTTCTTAGTTTGATAGTATAGGTCCCAATTCCTTTCACAGGATATGTGGAGTTATCTCCAATAGTAACCTCTTCACTTGAGTGCCTATTAAGTGTTTCAAACTGATTTCTGAATCCAGTTATATGCCTTGATGCTCCACTGTCTATGATCCAAGTGTTTTTATTTGTATTTATTTCGCTTGATAGGGCTAAGAAGAAAAGTGAGTTTTCTCCTTTGACTTCGGCTAGACTAGATTGTGTTTTCTTCCTTTCTGGACAATTCCTATGAGTGTGCCCATATTTGTCGCATTTGTAACACTGAATTTTAGACATATCTCTTTTCTGATGGCTTTTATTTCCTCTCTTCCATTTGGAGAACTTTTTCTTTTTTTTGAAGGTATTTGTATTAAGTGCTTGGATTTCTCCTTCTTTACTTGTCCCTAATCCTCTTGAGATTAGTTGAGATTCCTCTTGAATGCACTCATTCTTAAGTTGTTCAAATTTGGGTAAGGGGGGTGTTCTACTAATACATTGAATGAGGATTCCCATGAAATTGGTAATCCTCTTAGGGCTATGAGAGAGATTTCTTGATCATCTACCTCATTTCCAATAGTTTGTAATTGGTCTTTTACTTCAGATATCCTTGAAAAGTATGTAGATATTGTATCATCTTTATTCATCTTTATGTTTAAAAGTTGTTGTTTCAAGGTTAACATTCTGCTCGCATTGTTAACTTCATATGTATTTTTAATGGTTTTAAATACTTCATATGCTTTAGGCAGTCTGGCTATAGATGGAAGAATATGATCTTTGACTGAGTCAATAATTATTTTCTTTGCTTTATTATTATGCCTTTTCCAGGTAGATTTCTCTGGTTCATCATTTGGCATGTCTATATTTTCTTCTATGTAAGACTCTAATTCTAGTTCTTCAAGAATGGCAATGATTCGTATCTTCCAGGAAATGAAGTTGGAGGCTCCTTCGAGTCTATCTTCCACTCTCATATTACTTGACATTTTGAATATTTTCTTAGTCGGATATATCCTTTACGTATATAGCCTCTACGTTGATTTGTTATTTACTTCCAATAAATGTTTATGAGTAATATGGCTGTCTAATTTATTCTCTTAATATGCTAGCTCTGATACCATGTTGTGAAATATGGATCAAAGAATAATGACAGCGAATCTGGAAGACTGATTATCATGAGTTATTGATCATCTCCATCATTGAATCTAGTTTAAATACAAGAGGAAAGGTTGCCTACATAGGGACATGTCCATACATGGCAGTTGCCACGTATGGACATGTCCCTACGGAGGCAACCATTCATAACAATTAGTTTGTTTATGTTTAATTTCCAAGCTATATGCTCTGTTAATATATCACTCTCCAGATAATAACTGATTTACCATTAGTTAGATTCATGAGGGCTATATCTTAACAAACCCTTTGCCACAATAAAATAACCCCTTAGGGGAACCATTGACCATAACAGAAAACATGGGGGGAGTAAAACAATCTATTATTATTTTAAAGAATTTTCCTTTGAAGCCAAATTTTCTAATAACTTTAGATAAGAAACTCTAAGAGAGACTATCATAACCCTTAGAAATATTGAGCTTGAGAACCATACCAACATTTTTCCTTGATTCCATAGAGTGGATGATCTCATGGGTAGTGATGACAGCATCGAGAATATTCCTTCCTTTAACAAACCCCTTTTGTTTCTGAGAGATAAGTTTATCCAAGACCAACTTGAGTCTATTCACCATGATTTTAGATAATATATTTGGAAAGAGTGTTACACAAACTGATAGATCTAAAATTACTCATTTTGTTGGCATCCAACAACTTAGAAATCATAACTATAAAGGTGGAGTTTATCTATTTTAGGAGCTTACCTATCCTGAATAAATCTCTTACATCGTTATGGATATCACTACCAACAATGTCCCAAAACTCCTAAAAGAAAGTGGAGGGAAGTCATGAGGACCCAAGGCTTTAAAAGTTCCAAAGGAGAACACAACATCTTTGACTTTCTGAAAGGAAACTTTCTCCATTAACTTTTGATTATCTTGATCCGACAACAAATCAGGGATGACATCCAGTAGCCCAAAGGAACTCGAGCAAAGTCAAACTACAATGCAAAGTCAAACTACAACATTTTCAAAAAGAACCCAAGCAAAGTCAAACTACAACGCAAAGTCAATAAATTTTGGTATAGACCATGCGCTACAACATTATCAAAAAGAACTCGAGCAAAGTCAAACTACAACGCAAAGTCAATAAATTTTGGTATAAATAAAATTTATTACATGACAGAAAAGAGTTCTAAAATATAATAAGAAAATGAAACCAGTCACCATGTAGGTTGTGTGTTGGGAGTTGGGGTAGGTTAGTTTAAAAAACCCTAGAGGGCTCACCCAGTTGAGTAACTGAGGGTAGACAAAGGAGATGGTGTTGCAAATAAGCCAATTGTGAAGGAGTGAGAGAGAAACGGCCAAGTCAATCAACTTTTATAAACATGAAAATTGTGTACATGACAGGGAAGAGTATAGAAAATTAATTGAGTTAAGAGGTAGGTTATGGGTTGGAATTTTGTATATCAAAAGAAAATTTCATGGGTTGGGATTTGGGAGTGTAAATTGATTTAGATAAAAATTGAAAGATTAATGTCAAATTTTAAGAATGATTTTTTAAAAAGAAAAATTTAACTATTTTGTAAAAATAATATTTAGTTTAGGTATTAAAGATGATTTCAGTCAATAAAAGTAAGATAATTATTTGTAATAGCTTTGTACACATGAAGTGTAAATGTTAAGGATGAGTGAAACTAAAGACTATAGATAGACTTTTAGCTCTATAACATGGACACGATTAGCAAGATTAGAAGAATAATATGATAAATAATCAAGTTAACACAGTATATACTTCTTCAACCATGATTAGAAGAATGTGTATACACCATACGATAAATAAAATCTCTGAATTTTCAGACATGATTAGAAGAATGTCTACACACAAATATGATAAATAACCATGTTAACATAGTTTGACATGATTAGAAGAATGTGTACACACAAATATAATAAATAACTAGGTGAACAATGTCTATAGTATCGACATGGTTAGAATAATGTGTATGCATATACATATATATAAGTTCTTAGTTTTCATGGATAAAAGAACATGATGAAAGACAATAATAGAACACATTCAAAAAATTATTGGGTGGATATAAAATGTCTAAGTTCTCATTTTTGTTGATAGTAGAAAATGATGAAAGAGAATAATAGAACACATTCAAAAAATTATTGGGTGGATATAAAATCTCATTCCTAGAGACAAACAAGACTAATATGGGAACAAAATAACCTTAGCAAACATACTTTTGTTTCTATTGAAAACAATAACCGAAAGTTTTTCTTAAAAATGCAATGAATTAATCCATATTGATAGTGACGTTAGTTGAAATATAAAATTTAATAAAAAAATAAATTATAACCATATAAAGAACATGTGACAAAAACTTATCCTTATATTATCTTAAAATTCAAAAATAATATTTAAACATTAGAAAAGACAAAATAATCATTACACCAAGATATAATCTTATTATTAAAATTAAACCACATTCTTACCTACAATTAAAACATTAAAGTTTTAAATTTAATATTTAATTTTTAGTATAAATAGAACAATAATATTTTTCCTCTAAAATTATAACTAAATAATATAAATTATATATTAATTATATTTAGCATTTATATACTATATTTAAACAAAATATTAATATAATAATAATTCTTTCTAACAAAATAGCTCGCACAAGTAGGTGAGTTGGCTTGGGTGATGGGTTTGCTCCCCAGCGATATTTTGTTTGACTCCCTCCTGGGTTTAAGAGGGGGTATTTGTTGTAGGTTGTGGAATCACTAATTATGAAGATCTGGCTAGAGAGTGACTCATTAAACATTATCAACTATTTAAAGGATGTTTAGGCTCCTACTTGGACAATCAAAATATTAATGCTTAAATATTTTGATGATTATAAAATCTCCCATGTTTTTTCGTGAAGGTAATAAAGTTGGTCATGCTTTTGCTAATGTTGGAGTCAAGCAACCTAACATATAATGGTGGGGGACATGATCGAATCCCCATGTAAATTAAAAATCCCATTGCTAATGATAGTTGATTGCTTTTTGTAATGATGGCTCATTACACTTGGCTAGTGTAAATGGAAAGGATGAGATGTCCAATCCCTATTATGGGAGGAAAAGGAAGGACACATATTTACAAGAGAAATAGGGAAGATCCTACTGCTTATGGAAAATGGTAGAATAATCATCTTGTTTGGGATAAGATTTCAATGGGAGGTGTTACTCTATATGTAGAGAAACTCCCTAGCCATGACCCTCTGGTGACCAATTATTTTCTAGAAGGGTGGTAAAATGGGATTTTGTGTGGGTATAAGGTCGAAATATCACACACTAATGACCTAATTGTCAAAATCGCTTAGAATGTTGGTGGAGGACAAGAAATTTTATAGGGATCGAAAGACATCTGATGAAGAAGTCAATATCTTTTTCAAAGAATGAGAATGGGAGAAGGTTAAGAAAACTATTGATGGGGGTTATGACCATGAAACTATAAAATCCATTTGGGATGAAGTTGCAAAAGTTATCATGAGGTATATAACCCTTGATGGTCATTTTACAATCATGTTTATCTATCATTTCATGATTTAGAATAATTATAGGCATGATATATAGATCTCTCTGCCCTTTTATCTTCTCTCTTCTATTTGCAATGGGATTAATGCACATAGAAAGAACCCTAATTCCTCGGTTCTCCATGAAGGCCTCATACTCCTTCTCATGGAACATGATAAAGCTTTATCTATTGAGCCTAAACCATCCTTTTCTAAACATAAAATTAACTTTGCCTAGAATATTCATAGGCATTACTCTAATTTATCTACCGACCTTGAAGATGCCCCATCTGATGATGAAGATTGCTACCATCTTGGTAATTGTGAACTCCCTAAGAAGGATAATTATGTGCCCAATTCACCCCATAGATATGAAATAGATAAAGAGGACTTTTTTTATGTTCCCTTAGTGGAGAATGCTTTCGACTCTTAAACCCCAAGTTCTGTTCAGAAGGGTAGATATTGGGTGGGCGAATCTTCTAAATCTTCAAAGTACAAAAAGCCTAAAGAGAAGAAAAAAGGCCCTAATTTGTCTCAATTTGTGATCAATGGATAAAAGGAAAACCACTACCCCCATCTCAAGAAGACTTTGGAGAAATCACGTGTGAATGTTAAAAATATGATGAATGAGGTGTTGGACATTGTTGCTTCTAGGATATGTTGTTGTCATTGATGTCAACATATTCATGCTCCAATGATTGTTGATTAGTTTATTGGTATTATGGCTTGATGCATGGAGTATTTATAGTGTCACTATATTCTTTTGTATTGGTTTTTCTGATCCGGAAGCTTAATTGATCATATCATATGATCCAATTTTGCAGTTTGTTTTTCTGATAAGTACTTTGCAGAGTTTAGATTTTCCTTTGGCATATTTCAGTGTGATCAGCTCATGATTTGAGTCTTTGGGAGATTGTTTGGGATGGTCTTGTGTATCTTCATTTCAGATAGTTCATGATTTGGATCTCCACAAGTTATCTTTGTTCATGGTAGTTGTTGTTGTTTGAGTGTCCTTGAGTTTTAGATGTTGATTGATGAAGATTTGATAAGTGGTGTTGTTGTAGTTGTTGCTAATGATTATAATGTGCTTCCTGGTGTTTCCTAATTTTTTCCTATTTTTTTTTATGATCCACATTGATCATTGAGTGAGTTCTAGCTGATTTTGTTGAACCAATCATGTTCTTTGTGTTATGCAGTTTTCATGGTGGTGTAGCGTGTCACGGTTGATCTTGGCATGATTTCCAGTGTTGTTGTGTGTTTGGAGATTTGAATTAGGTCCATGCTATGTCATTTATATCATTTTAATCATCCAGTGGTTGATCTTTGTATCGTGTGATGTAATTTTGTAATTGTGAGTTGAGGGTTTAGCCGACCTTGTTGTCAAGGTTGATGAATTGTATAAATAGGTGATATTGTCATGTAATTTTGGTATCAAGGTCATGTCTGCATTATCAGAGAGTGGTGTATGTGCAAAAAAGTGATTCATCCTTCAGAATTGTGATTGAGCAAATATTGGTGTTGCAGAGCAGACAATTGTGCTTAACTGGAACTATCATAAACCATTTGCACATGTTATTATTATAGTTCATTCCTTCTAGATTGTAGTCTGAATCTTGTTGTAAGTCTGTGAGACTTCCTTGAGGGTTGTATCCTTCTGGGTCATTATCTTTGAGTAGTGTGCATGAATGCATGTGCATTCCCCATTGTAATATTTACGCATATTACTATGGAGTATCATCTTATTATGGATAGGTTCCCACTATGGTTTTTCCCTTAACCGGGTTTTCCACATCAAAATATTGGTGTTGTGTGTTTTGTTGTCAGTTTTCTTATTGTTGTTTTTGTTGTAGTTTATCAAATCTATATTTTTGATTAAATTTGTTCATCTGGTGAAAATGGATTCACCCCCCTCCCTCTTAGTTTTCCTTCATTGTTATTGCCAACAATTGGTATAAGAATTAGAAGAACTGCTACTATTTTATAAAATGAAGAATCAAAAGGAGATGAAGTTGTGTTTCTTGCCATTAAGGAAGATGGATCGGTACTCATTGATTCCACTAGATGCACTATTGAGGAGAAAGCTTTAGCTGCTAAAGTTGAAGAAAAAGATGAATGGGTGATTGACATTGGTGGTTCACATCATATGACCAGTGATAAAAGAAAATTTATGAGTATGGAGAGGTATGATGGTGGAATTGTGAGATTTGGAGATGACAAAGCCCATGTGATCCATGTTAGAGTTTCTATTTCCTTTGATGGTAAGCATAATACTGATGATGTTTTGTATGTTGAAGGTTTGAAGCATAATATTTTAAGTGTTAAACATATGGTTGACAAAGGTTATGATTTACAATTCAAGAATGGTAATTGCAAGATCATAAATGCCTCTAGTATAGAGATTGCAACTAGAACTGAGACTGAAGGTAATATTTTTTATTTGAATGCTAGTGAGTAAAGTTGATAAATTGCTCAGATTGATGAAAATTGGTTGTGGCATAGGAGAATGTGTCATGTTAACTTTGATTCAATGATTAAGATTAGTTCTACACAAGTTATTAGAGATCTACCTAAGATTGCTAAGCCTACCAATCCAATATGTAAGGAATGTCAATTGGGTAAGCAAACAAGATTTTCTTTCAAGAGAAAATAGACATCTGATGGATTGCTAGATCTTGTGCATAGTACCCTATGTGGACCTACAAATGTTAGAAGTGTGCAGGGAGATAGATATTTTATGTTCCTAATTGATGATTATTCCGGGATGATGTGGGTTGTCTTTTTGAAGGAGAAATATGAAGCATTAGACAAATTCAAGATAGCAAAGGTTGAGACTGAGTCAAAATTAAAGTTGAAATGTCTGAGATCTGACATAGGTGGTTAATTTTTTTTTGGTGAGTTTAATTCAATCTATGAGAAGTAGGGATTAGAGGACAATTATCTTCTCCTAGAACCCCTCAGCGAAATGGAGTTGTTAAAAGGAAGAACAAGGCTGTCATGGATACTACAAGGACTATGCTGATTGAAGGAAATATTTTGAAGATCTATTGGAGAGAAGTTATTAGCACTACTATTTACACATTCAATTGAGTACACATTAAAGATGATGTTGGTAAGACTCCTTATGAGCTATGGTTTGGTCATATTCCTACTATGAGATATTTTAGAATATTTGGTAGCAAATGTTATATCAATCGAAATGAAGACATAGGAAATTTTTATGCAAGAAGTGATGAAGGAATTTTCTTGGGATATTCAACAAAGAGAAAAGCCTACTAGTGCTACAATAAGTGAGATAGAGAAAGATAGTGGAAAGTGAAAATATGAAGGTGGATGAGAATCTTGCAAAATAAATTAGAGCTTGTGGATATGATGATGGTCAACACATTGTTCTGAATCTTATTCAAGCTTAAGAATCAAAGCAAAATGATCCCATAGAGACAGCTAATCTAGATGTTGTTGTTTCCAGTGGAGAGGTGCAGAAACCTAAAAAATCAAAAAACTCTAAGGTATGTAAGATTGAATCATTCATAAAATAAGGTTATTGGAGATAAAAATAAAGGTGCGATGACTAGAAGAAGGCTAGTTGATGAAGAGGTATGTTTGATTTTTAAAGTTGAACCTAAAGATGTTGTTGAAGCTTACAAAGATGAAAATTGGATGAGAGCTATGGAAGAATAATTAGATCAGATTGAAAAGAATAACACATGCAAGCTTGTACCTAGACCTAAAGATAGGAATGTGATTGGTACTAAATGGGTATTTAGGAATAAATTGAATGAAGTTGGTGAAGTCATAAATAAAGCAAGACTGGTATGTAAAGGATATTAAGAGAAAAAAGGAATTGATTATGAGGAGACTTTTGCTCCAATAGCCAGACTTGAAGCTGTGAGACTATTGCTTGCATATGCTGCCTACAAATAATTCAAGGTATATCAGATGGATGTCAAGTCATCTTTTCTGAATGGTGATCTTGAGGAAGAAGTCTACATTGAGCAACCTAATGGAATTTCATTATCTGATGATAGAGACATGGTATGTAAACTGAAGAAATTTCTTTATGGATTGAAACAAGTCCCTAGAGCCTAGTATGCTAGATTGGATAAGTACTTGTTGAAATTGGGATTTAATAAAGGGACTGTTGATGATATTATCTTTGGAGGTGATGATAATTTGAGCATAAATATTTTTGATGATCTGCAGAAAGAATTTGAGATGTCTATGACAGGAGAGATGGATTTTTTCTTAGGTTTGTAGATTTCACAGATTGGAAAAGGTATTTTTATATCTCAAACTAAATATGTGAAGGAATTGCTGAAGAAGTTTGGGCTAGATGACTCTAAACAGGTTGGAACTCCTACGGCGACTGGCTATAAATTGTCTAAGAATTATGAATCTCTGAAAGCTAATTAGAGCTTGTATATATCTATGGTTGGTGGACTACTATATCTTACTTAGACTAGGTAAATAATTATACATGTTGTATACATGGTTGTTAGATATCAAGCTGATTCGAAAGAGAGTCATAGCATTGCAGTAAAGAGGATTTTTAGATACTTGAAGGGAACTGTGGATTATGGGTTGTGGTAACTGAGGAATGAAGATTTCATGTTATATGCTTACACTGAATCTTATTGGGTTGGTGATGTTGATGATCGGAAGAGTACATTTGATGGTGCTTTCTTTTTGGGTAAGAAAATGATTTCATGGGATAGTAAGAAATAGCATCCAATGTCCTTATCTAGTGTTGAAGTTGAGTTCATTGCTGCTACTAGTAGCTGCACTCAGGTGGGATGAAGAAAATGTTGAAGGATATCAGAGTTATCTATGATGAGCCCACTTTTATATATTCGGATTATTCCAATGCTACTAACATGCCAAAGAATCTGGTGCAACATAAACATGTGTCAATAAAATATCATTACTTGAGATAAAAAGTATATGAAGAGGAAGTAAAGATGAAATGTGTGTCTACAAAGGAAGAGATTCCTGATATTTTCACTAAGCCTTTGCCTATGGATACATTTGTCTATTTAAGAGACAAGCTAAGGGTATCCACCCCTCCTGATGAGAACTAGATGCATTGTGTTGCATCAATCCGGTGGACTTTGTAGTCTTAATTCTTTATCCAGATTGATGAATTGGTGTTGCTCCTTTGGTGGAGTAGTCCAGTTATGTGTTTTATTGGAAAGATTTATATTTTATATTCTAAGAGATCGAATTTGGTTTTCTGGTTTTTGCCATTATTGTCAAAGGGGGAGAAAAGCATGTGAAAAATTGTTTTATTTGCTTAATCTTAGTGGTAGTTTGTTTGAGTTATTTTTTTCCTTTGCATTGATTGTTTTTTGCATTCAAATGTTTCCATCAATGCCAAAGGGGACGGTTGTTGCACATTGTTGTTGCTAGGATATGTTGTTGTCATTGATGTCAACATATTCCTGCTCTAGTGATTGTTGATTGGTTTATTATAATTATGGCTTTATACATGGAGTATCTATAGTATCACTATATTCTTTTGTATTTTTTTGGTGATTCGAGAAGCTTAATTGATCATATCATATATTCCAATTTTGCAGTTTGTTTTTATGATCAGTGCTTTGCAGAGTTCAATATTTCCTCTGGTATAATTCGGTGTGATCAGCTCATGATCTAAGTCTTTGGGAGACTATTTGGAATGGTCTTGTGTATCTTGATTTTAGAAAGTTCATGATTTGGTACTCCAAAATTTATCTTTCTTCATGACATTTGTTGTTGTTTGAGTTTTCTTGAGTTTCAGATGTTGATCGATGAATATTTGATAAGTGACTTTGGTGCTGATGATTCTAACATTCTTCCTGGTATTTTATAATTGTGTCCTATTTGCTTTGATGATTTGCATTGATCATTGTGAAATTTGTTGGTGATTTTGTTGAACCAATGATGTTCTTCCTGTTATACAATTTTCCTAGTGTAGCATGTTGTGGTTGATCTTGGCATGATTTCCAGTGGTGTTACATATTTGGAGATTTGAATTAGGTCCATTTTATGTCATGTATATCATTGTATTGGTCTGGTGGTCGATCTTTGTATCGTGTTATATAATTTAGAAATTGTGAGTTGAGATTTAGACGACCTTGTTGTCAAGGTTGATGAATTGTATAAATAGATTGTCATGTAATTTTGGTATCAAGGTTATTACTACATTATTAGAGAGTGGTGTATATGCAAACAAGTGATTCATCCTTTGACATTGTGCTTGAGAAGAGATTGGTGTTGCAGAGAAGAAAATTGTGCTTAATTAGAATTGTCATCAAGCATTTTTAGATGTTATTATTGCTGTTCATTCCTTCTGGATTGTAGTTTGAATCTTGTTGTAAGTCAGTGAGACTTCCCTAAGGGTTGTAGCCTTCTGGGTCATTATCTTTTGAGCAGTGATCTCTAAGCAGTGTGCCTAAATGGATGTGTATTCCCCATTGTAATATTTAGACATACTACTACAAAGTATCATCTTACTATGGGTAGGTTCCCACTATTTTTTTTTGTCTTAACTGAGTTTTCCAAGTCAAAATTTTGTTGTTGTGTGTTGTGTTGTCAATTTTCTTATATTTTTTATTATTGCAGTTTATCATATCTGTATTTGTGGTTAAGTTTTTTGATTAGGTGAAATCTTATTCACCACTCCCTCTTAGTTTTCCTTCATTGTTGTTGCGAACATGAGGAGTTAGGGGCTATCCCACAGGAGATGGAATTCTATATAGAAATCCCTATTTCAATAGAGAAAGGTTCCCTTGCAAAATGGAAAAGGGTTTGTCTACCATGAGGATGGGGGACATGTTGATGGTGACCAAGGATTCAAGAGAGGGACAGAACAACCTTTTCAAATGGATGGTGTCTGAAACCAAATTTCTTAAGGATAGGGTTAATACCTTTAATGACAAAGTAGATTTGGGGCATAATAGTTTGAGTAGAATCCCTACTTTGGACGACTTCGATAAAATTATTTCTCTTATCCAAAATGTGACCAAGGATGTGAAAAATATGAAGATATACCATGAGGAAAAGATCAAGCTTCTAGAAGAGACCATCGATAAGGTACATGATAATATTATGGGTATTGTGGCTATGAGTACAAAAAATTGTTGGCATTGTGTTGTCATTGATGTCAACTGGTATAGGATGTTAACGGTATCACTGAGATTGATGTCAACTAGTGAACAAGAGGTTGTTGACATTAGAGTTTGATGTCAACCGATATAGAAGATGGATCAGTATGGGAGAAGATATAATGTGTTGTCATTGATGACAACCTGGTGACCATCCTCTTATAGAAGGAAGAACCGGTTTGTTAGATGTGCAATAAAGAGATCAGTCTGGAGGAAGGGTATTGATAAGGTTTGCATACAACCAGTATAAAGAGATTACATAATGAGCACTGGTTATGCTGAAGCGGAAGAATGTTGATTGGTTAACATCAACAACAAAGGGGAAGTTTGAGCAGGACACCAGATTTCTAGTGAGAGGTTGACTAGCAGGACTCCCACTGTTTGAAGAGGCTATCACTGGCTAGGTGATAGATTGACAAAGCATGTTCCCTCTATATGTAGGATGACATATGTCATGTGGATGTTGTATCCTCCCCTTAGTAAAGTCACAATTGTACTGACAGAATGATTGCCTAAGATAGGAATGTGATTGAATGCAGAGACCAATTGTACAGTTCGAGTGTGATGACTTAGTGTCATCAATATATCTCAATAGTAATATAGACAAGGTGCAGGTGTAGAAGAGTCCCATCTTTTAGAGATGTGCATGATTTAGATACGCATGTCTGAAGACCTAGTTAGGTGTTCCATTGGCAGCTCAGCAAGTGTAGATATAATGAGTGAACTGGTAGAATGTGACATACTGACAGGATTAGTTAACCGGAAATGAAGAGGAACTGGTAGAGTGTGTAGTTGGTGACTAAAATAAACTGATAGAGTAGTGTGATGAGGTGGATACCAACTATGATGCCACATGAAGATGAAGTGGCAGATGAAACATGCATAGGTCGGTGAAGTAAGTTCGGTGAGGTAGTTATGATTGGTCTGACATTAATGGTGACTACAAAGCTTAAGGTGGAGTTGCAGAGTTGCATGGCTCGAGATCTGGGAGAGACTTATTGTGAAAATCAAAGTAGGCGAAGGTGATAGCTCGGCCATTTAATGCAAATTGACTGAGCACATCCAAAATATTGATTGCAGGCTACTGAAGAAGGAAGACGTGTTCTGGAAGGCACATAAATGGTGGATATGTATAGATACACATCTATGAGTTGGGATCCGATTAGATTTGATTGGATTTGGCCTATCTCATGATCAATGGAGAAAACCCTAAGGCACCAAGTTTGAATTAGTTTTTGGTGGGAAGTCTGGATGATAAATATGCAAGCCAGAGAGATAGATGGTGTTGCTAGATAGAAGATCATTGTGCTATGGCAAAGTGGGATACTTTTGCAAGTAAGAGAAAATCAGCCAAGTGCTCAATGAGCATCTAAGAGAAGTGAGTGAGGGAGAAGGAGAACCTAGTTGAAGTATTCAACCGATTGGAGAGAAGAACCAGTAGTGTTCATAACGGTCGAGCATAAGTGAAGGAGGCTGCAGAGAAGGTAGATAGACAACCGACAGAGTGTTTGTACTGGTAAAGAGTAGAGTGGTAAGAAGGAGATTTAGTGAGAGCAGAACAAAAGAGAGATGAATCGGTAAGGCTTACCGACAGAGAAGCAGCAAGTGAAGAGCAACAAGAGAAGTGAGTTGATGTAGAAGAGAAAGTATCTCATCGAAAAAGTAAGATATATGACAAGGTTGCAAGATTCACTTGTAACAAGACAAATGCTTTTATAATTGAAGTTATCTTTGTGTTCACTGGGTTGTAGTTCGATGCAGGGGTTGCAACTCCTTTGGGTTGTAGCCCATAAAGTCAAGGGTTGTAGCTCCTTAGGTTGGTGCCCTAAAGTCGGGGGTTGGTGCTCCTTGGGTTGGTACCCTAAACTTTGTAATAGTGTTTTCATTGTGAGGCTAGATTGGAGCAGTAGACTCAAGCAGCATTGCTCATCGAGGTTTTTCCCATCTTGTGTTTTCCTCGTATATGCTAGTGTTATGAGAAGTCCCTTATGTGATTGCATTTATGTTAGTCTCCCCACTAATTGGTAAGTCTGCATTGAGTTAGATCTATCAACTAGTATGCTCACATAGGATAGCTAAAGAAAAAATATTTGAGAACCACTGGTTTACCCCCTCCCCCTCTTAGTGGTGCATTGTGTCTAACAATTGGTATCAGAGACTAGGTTCCCAGTTAGAAGAGTGTTCTCCAACTTGGGTACATTTTGGCCTAAGGATACAATGGTTTATTTCGTATCAATCCCTGCTCCAATGTTTGATGGTTCCAACTATGCTATTTGGAGTTGTAGAATGGAAATCTTCCTGTCTACCCTAGGTTATGATGTTTGGATGGAGTTTATAAATGGTCTCCCTAGGAATGTATGTCCCCCAACTGGCACTAAAGAAGAAAGAAGATGCTTATGTAATGAAGAAGCCATGAAGGCTATATTCAGTGGGCTCACTAGTGATGTCTCCTCACATGTGGGTAGATGCAAAACAACAAAAAGCCTATGGGATGGACTGAAAATGCTTTATGGAAATGAGCCATGCACTGCTGAATCGGATTGTGGAAGCATGAAGAACAACAATTTTGACACATGTGGAAGTATTGACAACAAATTCATTAGTTTCTATAGTTTTGATGAAGAGGAAACTCATCTCTTCATGGAACAAGAGACAGAAAGTGATGCACACAAATCACAGTGTGACAAGGTTGATAGATCCCACCTCCATGATGTGTTTGGGAGTAATGATGAAGATGAAGCAGAAGTAGATGTTGAATGTGAACTGGTTAGTGCACTAGATGAGCTGCAAAGTGTTAGAAAGGATTTTAAGAATTACAAAGATTTAGTTCATGATGAATGCAGCTAGTTGAGAATATGCCTTGAAGAATCAAATAAAAATATCTGCATCTTGACATCTCAACTTGAAGAGGCAAAAGGATTGACTGGTGAGTTGAAATTAGTCTTCAATGATAAGGAGAAAAGATGTGAGGAGCTCTAGCTAGAAGTGTAAACAAAGGACAAAGAGTGTCTAAAGCTGAAAGATGAAATGGAGAGCATCAAGAAAGACCTTGAGAAATATCAAAATGAGCTCAAGATAAGGATTCGTTATGATGGCAGTACTGGGGCCTTGGACAAAATGTTAAGTATTCAAAAACATTCCAAGGATACTGGAGGATTAGGATGTGCTGCCAGTGAATGCTCTACAAGAAAGGAGACCTCCCACAAAGATATTCAATTTGTCTCCTCAAATGAGAATGGAAAAAGCCAAACCTTCACAGTCAAAGATACTTCAAGAAAGAAGGTTGACCTGACTTCAACCGATGAAGGCATGAAGAGGAAAACTGGTGCTACATGGAGGAACAATGCAGACCTGAAAGGTAAAGAGAAAATAGGAGAAGATAGCTTCACTGGAAGCAAGAACATGAGAAGGGAACCTAGAAGCTTTTTCACCAGAAGAAGACAAGGAGATGTTGTTGCCCACACATCATGCCAAGTGTGGAAGAAGGAGAGATCTGATGGAAAATATGCAGAGTGTGGACAACCCAGAGTCCATCCCTAGAGAAGGAGAAATGGAGAGACCAAACTGGTAAGATCATCTCATGGTTGGCAGAACAAATTTGTAAGTAATAAGCCACCTTTGTCTGGTTATTGCTTTGAATGTAAAGTATTTGGTCATAGGGCAGATGAATGTAAAATGAGGCCTAGGAATAGACAGGGTTCTCCTCCTAGGAATAGCATGTTAGATTGCAAGAGAAGAAATGCATTTGGGCATAGAAATTATGAATACAGGAAGAAGAACTCACCTTCCTATGGCAACTAGTGGAACTATCCTAATCAACTTAGAGATAGTTATAGGACTTATGAGCGGCAAAGACATGTATGGAACAAAATGAAATGTGTTCCTGCACATGCAAGGAATTCAAAGATATCGGTAACCAGCCAAAATGGCTTGGTTAGAGAAGGAAGAGCTAATCAGTATGTTAGAAGGTTTCCTAATCATGTGGTTGGAATGAATGTTGTGTGTCACTACAACACTATCTATAGAGAAAGGACCAATAAGGAGGAGAAGAAGATGACTACAGATGCAGAAAGGAAAGCATTCAAGAAGACATGGAAGAGGAAGCAATAAAATAAGACCATGGACCTGCATTGTGCATTAAATGCACAACTGTTATCTCCTATGGCTTAAAGGAGATACAGGACTTAGGGGGAGTTACATATTGATTAGATCATTCACCCCTTAGTTGAAAGTGGTTAATGAGTTGAGGGATCATTGCAATAACTCTAATGGCCTGGATGGATGTGGTTATGTCTCAGGTGTTATTGGAAAGGACCTGAATTTCACATATTGTTTTGGTAGCTAATCTCATGTGAATGCATCTTTATGAGTCAACCAGTTGGATAGGTGACCTACACTTGGCATTGTGGTCATGATGGTAGATGTTACGAGTACCATTTTTGAAATCGGGTAAATAAGAAATGAAGACCAAAAATCTATGGTTCAGGGGCACTTCAGAGCTATATCCTCAGATTAATATTAGATTGACTGAACATGGAAGAAAATCAAGTAGAGGCTCAAAGAAGGAGAGAGACTCGTGTTTGCTGCAAAGGGTTGTTTGGTACCTAATATTTTCATCTCAAGTGTTGACGTTTGAGATGATGTTGTGCTTAATCTTCAAGAGGGAGATGCACCTGGTAATAAGGGGACAAAGATTCATGTCAGTGCTCGGTAGATGCAAGGAGAAATGTTATCCCGACAGTTCCCTTTGCCATTGTTGTCAAAGGGGGAGAAAGTTACTGTAGTATACCAGATACTTCATGTGTTGACATCAAGGCCAAAGGGGGAGATTGTTGGCATTGTGTTGTCATTAATGTCAACTGATATAAGATGTTAGCGGTATCATTGACATTGATGTCAACTAGTGAACAAGAGGTTGTTGACATTAGAATTTGATATCAACCGGTATAGAAGATGGATTAGTATGGGAGAACATTTAATGTGTTGTCATTGATGACAACCTGGTGACCATCCTCTTACAAATGGAAGAACCAATTTGCTAGATGTGCAATAAAGAGATCACTTTGCAGGTAGGGTATTGATATGGTATTGCATACAATCACTATAAATAGATTACATAATGAGCACTGGTTATGCTGAAGCGGCAAAATGTTGACTGGTTAACATCAACACCAAAGGGGAAGTTTGCGTAGGACACCGAATTGCTAGTGAGAGGTTGACTAGCAGGATTCCCATCGTTTGAAAAAGCTATCAATATCTAGGTGATAGATTGACAAAGTATGTTCCCTCTATGTGGAGGATGACATATGTCATGTGGATTTTGTATCCTCCCCTCAGTAAAGTCACACCTATACTGATAGAATGATTCCCTAAGATAGGCAGGTGCTTGAATACAGAGACCGATTGTATAGTTGGAGTGTGATGACTTGGTGTCATCAATATGTATCAATAGTAATATGGACAAGGTGTAGCTGCAAAAGAGTCCCATCTATTAGAGACGTTCATGATTTGGATACGCATGTCTGAAGACCGGTTTAGGTGTTCGACCAGTAGCTCACCTAATGCAGATATCATGAGTGAACGTATTGAATGTGAGATACCAATAGGATTAGTTAACCCAAAGTGAAGAGGAACTGGTAGAGTGTGTGGTCGGTGACCAAGCTAAACTAACAGAGTAGTGTGATGAGGTGGATACCGACTGTGATGCCATGTGAAGATGAAGTGGCAAATGAAACATGCACAGGTCGGTGAAGTAAGGTCGACGAGGTAGTTGTGATTGGTCTAACATTAATAGTGATGGCAAAGCTCGAGGTAGAGTTGTAGAGTTGCGCGGCTTGAGATCCGAGACACACTAATTGTGTAGATTGAAGTAGGTGAAGGTGATAGTTGGGCCATTTACGGTGAATTGATTGAGCAAAGACAAAAGATTGATTGCAGGCTTCTGAAAGAGGAAGATATGTTCTGGAAGGAACATAAATTGTGGATATGTATAGATAGACATCTTAGAGTTGTGATCCAATAAGATTTGATTGGATTAGGTGTGTCACGTGATCAATGGAGAAAACCCTAAGGTGCCACGTTTGAATTGGGTTTTTGCTGGAAGTCTGGGTGATAAATATGCGAGCCTGAGAGATAGATGGTGCTGCCTGATAGAAGATCATCATGCTATGGTGAAGTGGGATACTTTTTTTTTTAAGTAAGAGAAAATTAGCCAAGTTCTCAATGAGCATCTGAGAGAAGTGAGTGAGAGAGAGGGAGAACCTGCTTGAAGTATTCAACCAGTTGGAGAGAAGAATTGGTAGTGTTCATACCGGTCGAGCAGAAGTGAAGGAGGTTGTAGAGAAGGTAGATAGAGAACCGATAGAATGTTAGTACTGGTAAACAGCAAAGCCATAAGGAGGAGATTCAGTGAGAGTGGAACAAAAGAGAGATGAACCAGTAAGGTTTACCGACAGAGAAGAAATAGGTGAAGAGTAGCAAGAGAAGTGAGTCAGTGTAGAAGAGAAAGTATCTCATCGACAGAGTAAAATATATGATGATGTTGCAAGATTCACTTGTAACAAGACAAACACTTTTGTAATTGAAGTTATCTCTGTGTTCACTAGGTTATAGTTTAGTGTAGGGGTTGTAGCTCCTTTGGGTTGTAGCCCATAAAGTCAGGGGTTGTATCTCATTGGGTTGGTGCCCTAAATTTAGGGGTTGGTGCTTGTTGGGTTGGTGGCCTAAACTTTGTAACGATGTTTTCATTGTGAGGCTGGATTGGAGCAGTTGACTCCAGCAGCATTGCTCACCGAAGTTTTTCCCATCTTGGGTTTTCCTCGTATATTCTAGTGTTATGAGAAGTCCCTTGTGTGATTGCATTTGTGTTAGTCTCTCCACTAACTGGTAAGTCTGCATTGAGTTAGAGCTATCAACCAATATTCTCACATAGGATAGCTAAAGAGAAAAGATTTGAGAACCACTGATTCACCCTCTCCCCTTCTTAGTGGTGTATTTTGTCTAACAAAACTATGTAGATTATTACCAATGGTCTCAAACAACTGAACGAAAAACCACATACCCTTAAAGGTTTGACAAAGGGTAACTCTGGCCCTCCTTCTACTATTATGGAGGACAATGGAAAGAATGCTGCTATAGATCAACATGGGATGGGTACAAGACATATTCTCAGCCCCTCAGCTAGAATGCACAATAGTGATAAAGATAAGATTGAACAAGTGCATATTATACATTATGTTCTAATCATCAATGAAGTAGTGATTTACAAGAATGAAGAAGCTACAAAAATGTTAAAGAGTCTTCAATAATCTTTTGAGTCTATCGACCCTTTGGTTTCGTTTTGCTTTGTTGTTGACCAATTCTTGGTTTGTGTCTAGTTTTCTCCTATTGCTATTTATCATTTTTTGTTAAGTGTTTTGTGCTCCCTTCAAAAATTTCTTTACTCTAATAAAAAAATTAATATAAAGCTACCATCAATGAAAATAGTTTTTAAGAATTAAACAAATGAAAAATTCAAGCCACCGTTCACTCTTTATGTCCCACCTAACAATAAAAATATAATTTCCCATTGGCCTTGAAAGATATTTTATAACTTAAAACAAATAAATAATTTGTCTTCTTTTGTTTACTATAAATATAAATAACATGAATCCAACCTTGCAAACTTAGGAATGTTAGTGTTGACGGAAGAGATAGATAGAGGAATCTAGGAAACTACAACAAAGCCTTCCACAATTCCTCACAAGGGCATTAGATAAACATTGGCATCCTTTTTATCAACACTAATAAGCATGTTAATGTTTATAATTTCATCCACCATTAATAAATATTTATATAGTATGGTGTAGATAAGAGTTATAAATTAAATATGTTTAAATTACAATCAAACATGTTAGAATTTGTGTATCTTCAAATTAATTTTATCAAATTTCAATTTATATTGTTATATAAAATTAATATCTAAAATTTGAAATAAAAATTTGGATTTGGGAATAAAGATGAATTAAATTAGATAAGTTGGTTCTTAGTACTTAATCACACAACAATATTATCTTAGGATGTATGGTCCCATTCAAATGTGTGAATCATTGATTTTGTTTAAAATGTGTATGTAATAATATTGTTTGATATCTTACAAGACCAATATTCATTCATAATTGATGTCCCTAGAGAAACCTAGAGACCTCACATAGCTAAATAATTAACAAATTTAAAATACTAATTAAATGTGTGGAATAACCACTAAATTAATGTGAATCATGTAATTAACAATTAATATTAGCAAAGTCATAAAACGAAAATTGCATCCCTAAAAATTTGGAAAAAAGTTGACTGGACCATGGTTCGATACCATGGTCTCGACTTTTTCTCCCTGAATTTTGGGATCATGTTTTGGTGGTATTATAAGGTTTAAATCTTTCTTTGTACAAAATTATATCAATTCTAGGTTGACCTAAAGGTGATTTTAATTATGAAATCCCTATATAAGGCATCTCCCTCTATTCATTTTACTTATAGATAATAATTACATCATATGCAAATGATATCATCAATTCAAGAGCACATCTGATTCCAGGACCAACAAACTACATCAAGATATCTTCAACTTATGTTTCAATTATGGTTTCATGATGGATTTTGTGTAATTTATCATGCTATTACATCAACACATGAAGCACTTATCCTAAGAGCATTGCATCACCTATTTAAGGTAAAATCATCTACATTCAAGAACTTCAGTCCCTTTCCCTCAAAAGGAAAGAATTTCCATTTCAATTAAAGTTCAATTTCTATTTCAATCAAGATTTATTCCAAACCTAAGGTTTGACCTAATGCAAAACCCTATCCACAAAACAATTTCCCTTCTTTTGGTGTTTAGATGGCAGATTTGATATCTGTGCAGTTATAAAAGGACAGAGGAGACCGAGACAAATTGAATTTTCTTTCACAGAAGTTCTGGAGACACCTCAAGACTAGGGTGCTACAGAGGGACCAAGGTGCTACCAGAGGACCAAGGGGGCAATACCCTAGTCTTGACAATTTTTCTTGAACTTTCAGGTATAGGCTCTGATCATATCCTCTTGGTTAGATCTCATCTTACAACTCTGTTTGACTTTTGCAACATTCTATTTCATCGTTTAATTTTTATTTCTCATTGTTGTTATAGATTTAGCATTTATAAATCAAAACCTAATTCAAACACAATTTCAACTCAAACAAAAGGGGAAATAGGACCTCAATTAGCATTCAACCCTCTTCTTAATATAATTGAGGTTGGATCTATTAAGTACATACTCCTTTGAATATAATGTTTGTGAAAGTTAGCTCATTTCTTAGTTTACAAAGCATATCTTGTGAAACCCTAATTTTCCACCTATTACATTTTGGTGAACCCGACTCTTCTTACGCTTGCATACTTTTTTTTTTAATTTCTTAGATTTGGATATTTTTATTTCATAGCTTTCTTTAACATAAATTTACCAAAAAAAATCTTGTTTTATGCACTTCGTGTGTTTGAATGCTTTAGCTCATTTTATAACAATAGTTAGTATTTTTTTTCCAAAATGTCAAATTACTATTTGCAATACTATCGTACCTTTAACAATTCATATTCTTATAATGAATATGATTTCAAATAATTTTATATTAAAGAATAACTTGTGGAGGCTCTTGATGGTTTCCTTTATCCTAAGTCTTCTAAACTATCCTTTTGCCAAAGGTTAATAAACATAATGCATAAGCCATTTAGTAGCGATGACCATGACATTTTCAATGAAAATCTTGATGAATTCATCCTTCCTTCTAAATCATCATCTAAATCTCCAACAATTCACAAGGATATTTTCATGCATGACAATCTTCTTAATGAACCTTTACTTTCTATAAATCCTATTTATGAAGAAGCTTTTGTGATAAAAGAAGTTGAAGTAGGTGACAAGCTTTACCTTTTAGAGATGAGGCCCTAATGAACCATGATAATTCCTCTCCTAAATATTCTCTTGTTCATGAGGATATTTTGGTGCAAGAAAAGATTATTAACACTTATTATACAACTCTTCTTCTTAAGGATGAAGTTTTTAAAATTGATGGTGATCTTTCTCCTAAAATATACATCTCCGATAAGAATATCTTAGAGCATGAGGATGATATCATAAACACCTTCTTTGATGTCACTTTAGCTTGCATAAATGGTATCTCTCCTATAGAAGAAGTGTTGATGGACATTGATTTACTATCTTGCAAATTTTGTTCCACCCATGAAGGCACATTGGTGCAAGAAGAGGTTATGAACACTTATTTCAAAGATCTCCCTCCTAAGGATGAATCTTTGAAGAATGATATTTTTCCTAAAATATACCTTCCCCATGAGGATCATTTGGTTCAAGCAAATGATATTGTAGCTACCTTTCCTAGTGGTATCTCATTTTTAAAATGAATTTCTTACTAGAAATGAAGCATTAATGGGTCATGTTTGTCCTTGTCCTAAATCTTTTCTTACCCATAAAGATAATTTGGCGCAAGAATATGAAATCATTAGAAATTTCCTTGATCCTCTCCCTTCTTTAGATGTATCATTGAAGAACAAATATCTTAATCAAGTCAATACCATTCATATTTCTGTTGGAATCCAAGAACACTGAGAGGGGGGGATGAATCAGTGTTCTGTCGGAATTTTCAGATTTAACCTTATTATAATATGCATTCACCAGCCTGTAAACTGGTACATATAATTGAATAAAGTAATGCAATCAATGAACCAATCACACAAATGAATACCATAACACAGAGAGCTTATATGTGGAAAACCTCAAAGAGGAAAAACCACGGTGGGATTTGTGACCCACAATATCAATCCACCGGCCATATGAATAGATATTACATAATATGGGGGTATGCACATGTAGGAAGGCTTACCTCCTAGAGCACATTGCTCAACACAAAGGAGTCTCATTTACTATAGTCACTTTGAATAAGGAAACATACAACTAAACTCATTTAATACATCTACTATGCCTAATCGAGTTCTAATTCAAGCTCTAATTGTTCAACCTCTGAAACCCTAAGCCCTTACCAGAATAACCTTTGCTATATGAGTGCGTCCAAAATCATCTACAGATCATTATAGAATATTGACCTATTTCAAATGACCTCATATACATGATCTTCACATTACTAATCTAATCTAACAACATCATCATCATATATCAAATATCAAAATGATCTAATAACTGACCTATGTACCATTATACATGTCAACTCATTACATATATACATAAATAACAAACTGAATTGCCGATTGCAAGATCTCCCAATGATGTCGACCTCCAATACTAATACCCTTCTTGCCCATTATTATCTTTACCTGATCTGCAAATCATATCGACCTTCAATGCCAGTACCCATAAAATCTTTCCAACCAGTGAAGATACCTGTCGGTGCTGGTGAAGTGTCAGTCGGTGAAGTAGCAAACTAAAGAATGAAGCTGGAACATTTTTCCATCAATGAAAACATATGAAACCAATCAAATGAGTGTCAATTTCCAACAATCTCCCCCTTTGGCATTGATGGAAACACTCATGTGAAAAATGATAATGGTTTCCATCTGCTAGATTCACCCTAAGACTGTTCCCCCTGAGTTGAATATCCATCTGTAATCATGATCTGTACAAATACTCCTTATCTCTTGATGTCAAGGATTTATTTTTCACCTATACTCCTCCCCCTTTGACATAAATGCCAAAAAAACACCAAAAACTAGGATAAAGAATGAAATTTTGTACAAAGAGTGTGTCCCAAAACACCTTACTCGAGTTGAATATACTTAAAAATTTCTGGATAGGCTTTCTCCAAAAGCTCTAGATAAGTGTCCCGACCAAATTTGAATGTTTCAGGTACTAATACAAGTCCATTAAGCATATGAGAACAAGACTCTTTCTCCTTAATCTCTTTCAGTTAGATATTTGTTGCAATGATTGAAAATCCTTAGAGATGTGCTCAGTAATTATGTTTAGCTTGCTAGATGGGCTTGCTCCTTTTTCAAACTAGTTATCCAGGACAAGTCTATGTAAAATTGGAATTACTGATTAATTATTCCCTTGTCCACTGATCCTTCCTTCATCATCTTTTGAGCAGCTATCATTATGACCTCAGTAGAACTCATCTTAGTTATGCTCTTCTGTTCTACCTGGGAGGTGCCAATTGACAACAAAGATGTGCTAGCTATAGGTTCCCTACTGTATTCCTCTGCCTTTCTCTCTGATGGTTTAATTGCATCCTCTTTTGCACCAGTGGCTTCACCATTTGGTGCAGTATCTATTACTTCCAGTTCCACATTAACTGTATCCACAATCTGTAAATTCTGATCTGGAGGAATATTGTCCTCAATGTTTGTAATCTATACATTCTATGTATCTACTAGTAAATGTACATTATCTACTTTTGTTGGTATCTCCTCTTTGTCCTATATATGTGATTCTATCTAGGGCTCTACATCTAATTCCTTAGTATCTTTCAAAATTGTAGGTGGGGTACCCACTAAACCTTTTCCTTTCCCTTCAGTCAGGATGTCAGTAGTCTCAGTCTTAGCTTTTGATGAAGTGAAGAAACCAGGGTTTTCAACAAAGAATTGAACCCATGCCTTGTGAGTTTCATTGATTATTTCATTAACCCTGCCTGCCATAAGACTAATTATCATGTGCTTGCTATGAAAAATTGTTCTGTCTACAACTTCAATGGTCATATCCAACTCATTTGGAGTAATTGAACCACAAATAGTTAATAACTTTTGAATTTTTATGCACTTATCCTCCTCCATAGCAGATAATCTCCTAGCATCTAGATTTTTATACAGTTGTGTCAGTATTTTCTTTTCAATTTCTAATAAAGCCTTCTTAAATATATCTAGGTGTAACAAGACTGCTTCCTCAATTTCTTTGTGCTCATCATCATCTAAGTCTTCATAATAGTATGGTATATTTTCCAAAATTCCATCCTTGGTGATTTCATCTATCAATTCTGCACAAGTCTTGGGAGGGATTGTAGATACATTACCAGTTACAATAGAAAGGTCTATGTCTTCCTTCTTCTTTCTTCTGCCAGTGCCCGATCGTGCAAAGGGTGTAAGAGATATTTCCGTTGGAGCTCTTTTATTTTTTAGGTTGGTTGGCTGGTACCTTGATTGTGACCTTTCTTACCAGTTGCTTCCTTGCCTCCTCCTTGGACTCCTCACCTTTCTTTCTCAATTCCCTCTTGAATGGTAGAGGAGTGTCATATTCAATTCTAGAGTCTGATGGAATAGGCTCAATGAATATTTCAGGCTCTTTCCTCTTCCTTCCTTTTTCTAGAACAACTTCCATTAAGGCCTTGATGTCTTTGGATACTTTTTCAACAAATTTTCTGGCCTTACCTTGCTATTTCTCCCTCTTGTTTAGATTGAATTCAGTTTGAACTTCTTGCTTCTTTTTCTTTGTAGTACCAAAAGACATTTCAGCCTCATCAATTGGAGCATCAATCAACACTTGAGCATAAGCATCCAAAATCATAGCATCAACCTCATACCCCATCTCCTCTATCCATATCTTTTGGGGTTTAACTACTTCTATTAAGGTTTCATCCTTTTTTACCATAAAGCAGATCTTGGTTGAGTATTTGTCAACAATGTGTTTGGGACCCCTCTCTGTGGATTTTATTGCTTTCTAAAATGCCTTGAAATAACCCCAAACCTTATCATCTTGTATGCTTCCTAATCTATAAATAGATTGATTCAATTGTCTGCCTACCAAGATGTCGAATTCCCACAGTCTCTTTTCAAAATTGGGAGTTTCATTAAGGAAAAAGAGCATTAAGCAGACAATGAGATTCCCATATAGTAATACCCCCCTTTTCTCTCCTTTGATCTTTCCAAGGTTAATGATCAACTCATCATTCATCCATCCACATAGATCTATTTTCTCATTTTCCCTCACAATTTTATGTGTGATATATGTGTAGGAAATAGAAACAAAATTGAGAGGATTGGATTGAGATACCTTATACCCAATGATCATGCTACCAAATCTGGTGTCTCAATCAGTGATGGTACTAACCCTCATCGACCGCCAATCCAAAGTTGTGCCAGTGAGTTTGTTAACTTGATCATTTGAAATCTTTTTCTCCGGATGCTAACCAATCTGTGGCAAACTGGTGATGGCCCTAATGGCCTCCTTTGTGATTTTATATGGCTTGTCCAATCAATGAACTCTCCATGAACCCTTCTCAGTGCATATTGGATTCCCTCATCTTCAAATTCAGGGATATCTAGGATGCCAGTAAACCCTAGATATTGATGGCTTGTCCAATCAATGAACTCTTCATGATCTCTTCGAAGTCACCCATCAACACATTAATGTACATATTATTGATATCACTGGTACCCAAATCCTCAATGTGAAAATTGTTGGCCATTTGGAGGAATTGATTATGTGTTGCATTAATGTTTTGTTATTGATGTCAACACTAGCTGTTTTGGCTGCTTTATCGGTATCCTTTTGGTCCCGGTAAGTTGTTTGGTTTCTGGTTGGATTAGATCATGATGATCCGGTATGCTCTATTATGTTTTGGCTTTTGGAATTGGCTTATTCATACTACTCAAATTCATGTTCATTCAATTGGTTTTGATTTAGTGATTGGATGCTATCCTCTATGCTGGTAAGCTTGGTTTGTTGATCCGGTGAGGGTTTCATCGACAAAGATTTTTTGAAGATCTTTGATGTTCTACGTAAATGGTGTTGGTATGGCTTCTAATAGAGATTCAGGATGTTGATTGTGATCATGTTGAAGACTTGGTTGATTGTGATCATTTCTTTAGTGTGTGTAGACCTAAATTGGGTCTGGTATTATCTAGGTTATGGATCGGCTTAATGTCACGTGTTGATTGGACTTCTCGATGTGTTTCTGGGATGTCTTATGGGTTGGATATTATTTGTTTGGTCTCAGGATGACATGTTTTGTAATTATATAATTGGTTTATTGTCTGGTGGCCAACCTTATTATTTGTGGTCAAGGGTTTATATATATATGATGTAAGATCTCATTGTAGATCATATGTGAGGATGAAAAGTATTTAAGGAGCAAATAATGTAATAATCATTTATGTAGAGGATTTGGTGGATCATTAGTGATTGAGTTGGGTTTATGTAAGAGGATTTAGTCCTTTTCTATTGAGCTTAACCAGAACTATATTCAAGAATAGGAGATGTTATCATTACAGTTCATTCCTTCTTCCAGATTGTAGTCTAGATTTGTATGTAGTCAGTGAGACTCCTTTTCATAATGATCAGTGTGCTCTAGGATGTTGGCCTTAATTAAAGTGTAGGCCCCTCATTTATCACCACATACTTACTATAGAAGTATTATATAACTGTGGGTCAACTTCCCACCATGTTTTTTCCTTTTACTAGGTTTTCCAGGTACAAATCTTGGTGTCATGTGGATGGTATTTCTTCTCTGATTATTGCATGTTCTTAATTAGTATATCTCGTATTTTGTTATTTGATTTATGCATTCCAAAAGTGATCTTTTCAGTTCCAGTATTAAAGTTTTAATTTCTTAAGGTTCTGGTAATCTGGTGACAATTGATTCACCCCCCACTCTTAATTGTCTTTCGGTTATTTGAACTGTCTAATAGAAATGAATATATTCTCTGATGTCTTCCACATCAACAACTCCCTCCAAAGCACGTGAAAATGCACCAACCAAATCATCAAAGGTGGCAATATGTGGGCATTGCTTGAAAATTGGCCTGGGATGATTCTTAACCTAGACAATAATTGGTTTTGCAATGAAAGTAGGTGTAGAGGATGATCCAGCTTTCATGTTGAGGGATGAATGCGAGAAATACTTGAGAAACGGTTGTTGGTGAATAAACCTAGAGAATTCTTCTAAGTGCTGGTGGAATCGCTGATGAAATTTTTTTATCACTCTAAATTGCCTTAGACTCACTCTCTATTGCTCTTAATCGCTCTGAATGCAAGGTGATAAAAAATGAAGTGGATTCAACCCTAATATGTCATTGATATAAGTGTCTTCCAATGGAACATACCGGATCTTGGTCGGACATCTCCATGCTGGATAAACATTTTCCAATGTCTAGAAATTCTTCTCAATCTCCTTCCCAATGCTTATGTAATATTTTCATGAAATTTTCCTACCCCTAAGACATTTGCCTCAGTTATCGGATGAGCTTCCTGCCAGTGCAGGAGCAATCTCCTCTATCAATTGAGTAACCAAAGCAATCCCATTTGTTGATTGATCATCTGACTTCCTAACTCATTTCTTGGTATGATTTTGTCGGATTTAATTGATCTTTTCTTTCTATTTTTATCATTTGATCCATCATTGCTAACTGGTGGATTTTTGCTTCTACAAAACTTAGGTATGTGTCCAATCTCATTGCATGCATAACATGTAATATTATTCTTTTGAATTACTTTGCTATAACCAGAATAATTTCTTGACCTACACTGATTAGACATGTGTCCAAATTTTCCACATGCATGACATTTAATATTCATTCTACAATCTTTTGTTTTAGGACCATACTTATTGCATTTGGAACATGGATTGGAAGTAGAATTATAGTTCTAATTTGCTCTATTTCTACATTGCCTAACCATATGACCAAATTTATTACAAACAAATCATCTACCATTGAATTTGTTAGCATTGAGCTGCCTTACTGGTGTCTTCTAGTTCTAGTTGTTCTGATCTTCATTTGGAGTACCAGAGCTTTGACCTTGTTCAAATCCAAGTCCACTGGAATCTTCGTTCTATTTTTGGCTTTTCAATAGGTTGTGCTGAACTAACCTTGAATTTATCCTTATAATCATTCACAATAGTTAGATCAGGTCTTAGGATTATCATCTATCTTTCAAGTTCTTGTCCATTGCTTTGGGATTGCACTAAACATATTCTCAACACATCATTTTCATGAGCCAACTGATGCTTTCTTCAGATCTATCTTTCAGAGATCTCCCAAGGTTTTCTTCATTCATCTTTCGGTCTTCAATCTCCTTTGACATCATCATAGTTAGGGATTGCATTTCATTCCTTATGACAACATTCTCTTTACTCGGCCTCTGACATTTTTCATTAAGGGCATCTTTCTCTTCATTATCCTAATTTTACAGAAGTTCCTTCCTCCTAGCCTGAACAAATCAAAACCTCTCCTATAAGATAAGAATGAATTCATTTGCATAATTTAATTCATCTTGTAGCTTCAAGTTCTTCATCCTTTCAACATCATAATCTTCAAGTGCTACCTCAAGTTGCTTCTCCATACTCATTTCCAGGGATTTTGGATTCAAGATCTCCCTCAAGCTGTTAGGCTTCCTCCAAGGCACAAGGCTCTGATACTAATTGTTGGAATCCAAGTACACTAAGAGAAGGGGGCAAATCAATGTTCTACTAGAATGTTCAGATTTAACCTTATTATAACATGCATTCACCAACCGGTAAACTGGTACATATATAATTTAAAGAAGTAATGCAATCAATGAACCAGTCACACAAATGAATACCATAACATAGAGAGTTTATGCATGGAAAACCTCAAAGAGGAAAACCCACGGTGGGATTTGTGAGCCACAATATCATTCCACAGGCCATATGAATAGATATTACATATTATGAGGTCTTGCACATGCAGGAAGGTATACAACGTAGAGCACAATGCTCAACACAAAGGAGTCTCACTGACTATAGTCAATTTGAATAAGGAAACATACAACTGAACTTCATTTAATCCACCTGCTATGCGTAATTGAGTTTCAGTTCAAGCTCTGACTGTCCTGGTTCTGAAACCCTAAACCCTTATGGGAATAACCTTTTCTTTGTGAGCACATCCAAAATCATCTACAGATCATTACAAAATATTGACCTCTTACAAATGACCTCATATACATGATCTTCACATTACTGATCTAATTTAAAATCATCATGATCATCATGATCATATATCATATATAAAAATGATATAATAACTGACCTATATACCCTTACAGTCCTTCATGACTCATGTCGGCTTACATAGATAATACAAAATTGATTATACATGTCAGCTCATTACATATATACATAAATTACAAAGTGAATGGCCGATTGTTGGATCTCCCAATAATGTCGGCCTCCAATAATGGTATCATGATTGGTGGCTATTTCCTTTCCTGATCTGCAAATCATGTCAGTCTTCAATGATGCTACCCATATAATCCTTCCTACTGGTGAAGATACCTGCCGGTACTGGTGAAGTGTTGGTCAATGAATTACCAAACCAAAGAATGAAGCTGGAACATGTTGCCATCAATGACAACATATAATACCAATCAAATGAGTGTCAATTTCCAACAATTTCTAGTCATGAGAAACCTAAACCCAATGAACCTCCCAACATCCTAAAAGTTGTAAAATACATATTTGAAAGAGGTGATATGGAAAGACAACTAGAACAAAATAATGGTTTTGAAATGCATCACACATTTAATGCTTGTATCAAAAAGAAAGAACCAAATATTCTTCTCACTTCTCTTTCTTCCCCATCTCATCCTAAAAAACACATTGATAAAGATCTTGTTGAGAAAATCCATGATATCTTAGCAAAGATCGCCCTTTGGGACTTGATTCCAAATTCCCCTTCACACCATAGGTTGATCTTGATAACTTAATGATGAAGAAATAGTACCAAAGCGGTACTAAGAAGGGGGGGTGAATCAGTACAAGCAAAAAATCAACCTTAAACCAGTTTGTCAACTAACACTTATGCACTGATAGACAAACAACAACACCAATCCTTCAACAGAGTTCAACCAGCAAAACCCAGTGAAACTAAGACAAGCAAAGACCAGTTGACACTTGTCTTCTCATATAATCTAACTCTTCATTCCCATTTCACTCTAATGCATGAAAAGGCAATCTACCATCAAAGATGTACATATTACAGCAAGATCAACATGCATCACCACTTAATCAGAAAATAATCATAACATCACATGAAGAAAACATCACACATGACACACATATTTTGCATGTGGAAACCCAACTGGGAAAAACCACGGTGGGGATGAATACCCACAAGCTTGTTTTTGAACTCTTTGGAAGTCCGCTCTATTAGGAACCTTTTCCAGTTAAAGATAGATACAATAGGTTCAGTTAGGAACTAATCCTGTTAGGGATCACCTGGTTAATGGATGGCTACAATACCCGGTTAAGGGTTAAACCCTGTTAAGGGTACCTTGTTAGAGGATTTAAAGAACTCAATAGCTAAAGTATATCAATGACTCACTAGCTTCAAGTTACCCTATTAGAGGATTTTCAACAAGTCGGTTAAGGCTACCCTGTTAGGGGATTTCACAACTATTGAAGTATTTAAAGATCAACAGGTATATCAATGACCTGATAATAGCACTCAATGCCAATGCAGATTTGCTTAAGCTCCTCTTCACCTTCTGTACTTACACTCTTCAGATATGACTTCTCTCCTCTGGTCTGGCAAGAATCACGTATCTCTTCTCTTATATACACACACACAACTTTTGCCAACAACCTCTAAAAGAATCACAACATTGACCTTATAGGACAACAGATAGGTCGGTAGCATAAACACTAAACCCTAGACCTATTAGGTTAAGGAATTCAAACAGTTCAATCCTGACCATTGATCATACTGTATTGAATGCAACAGTCTTGATCCAATCTCAAGACATTCTCCATCATTTGTTTTCCACCAATTTCATGGCGGCTGATAACCCATCACACATTATCACCATTTACAGACTTTGCACATTCCTGAGGTAGATAGGAACACTCTTCTTTATGTGAGATCCTTCATGTGCACAAGGCTTACATGGCAACACTATCTATTCTTCATTATCATGCTAATTTTATCACATAAAGATCACTGATTGAGTCACACAGGCTTGAGATACTCCAACCGGAAATCCTGAAGTGGAAAATACCTACCAACCGGTAGTCATACAATGCTTCCATGTGTTGGTTCCCATGACTACATGCTGGTTCACCTTGACATGTCGGTTCACCTTGAACAAATATACCGCTTTACTTTGGCATATATACTGGTTCTCACATATGTCGATTCTCTCTTCATATCACATATTGACATCAATGACAACATACAATATCATTATGTCCTCATACCGGTTCACATAATGCCAACAATCTCCCCCTTTGGCATTCAGGGCAATATACAAAGATATCTTTCTGCAAACTCATCTGCTCCCCAATTTCTGTAGATATCTTCTCCACTACACTTCTTCTCCCCCTTTGACAACAATGCCAAAGTGGAGGCACAAACATCCTTGTTCCATTATGCTACTCCCCCTGAGGAGTAGCATCCTTCAACACAACAATAAAAAAAAATACTTATAATGCAATACCTGACTGATGTGGAACAAATACTTATAATTTACCTCTTGAAGGGGCAGTACCCCTAATTCACCTCTTAAATACACAAATGTAGTTTTTGGGAGAGGCTTGGTGAATATGTCTGCTAACTGCTCCTTACTGGAAACATGTTCCAGTGCAATCTCTTTATTCTGAACCTTTTCCCTCAAGAAATGATACTTAAGCTCAAAATGCTTGGTTCTAGAATGTAAAACTAGATTCTTTGAAATATTGATAGCACTTGTGTTATCACAAAATATACTTACCAGTTCAAATATAGGGATTTTGAAGCCATCTAATACATGCTTCATCCAGATTGTTTGAGTGCAGTTCATGAAAGCTACAACATACTTCACTTCCACTATAGACTGAGAGATATAGCTCTGCTTCTTACTCATCCATGAGACTAGTCTACCACCGAGAAAGAATGCACCATCGGTTGTGCTTTTCGATCATCCACATTACCTACCCAATCAGCATCTGTGAATACTTTTAGGTTGAAATCATTGCTGTATGGGTACCACAATCCATAGTCAACTATTCCCTTCAGATACCTAATAATTCGCTTGACTGCAACCAAGTGGGATTCTCTTGGACTTTTCTGGAACCATGCAGTAATGTTAACTGCATGTGCAATATCTGGTCTACTATGCACTACATAATGCAACTTACCAATCATTGATCGGTATTCCTTCTCATCAACCAATGCGGAATCATCCTCTTTTGATAATTTGCAACTAGTCACCATCGGTGTACCAACTGGTTTTCTATCTTCCACGCCAAAGGTCTTCAACACCTCTTTGACATATTTGGACTGAGTGATAAATATTCCATCTTTCATCTACTGGATCTGCAATCCAATGAAGAACTTAATCTCCCCTATGAGTGACATCTCAAACTCTTCCTTCATCTCATCAACAAACTCATGACTCATCTTGTCATCTCCACCAAAGATAATGTCATCAACAAAAACTTCACAGATCAGGATCTGATCTCCATCAGATTTCAAGTAGATATTTCTATCTTCACTTGTTCTCTCAAATCCAATCATCAGAAGATGGGAATGTAGATGTTCATACCATGTTCTAGGTTCTTGCTTTAGACCATATAAGGCTTTATGTAGCCTGCACACCATATCACTATCTTCAGATAGGCAAATCCCATCTGGTTGCTCTATATACACCTCCTTTTCAAGTACACCATTTAGGAATGCAGATTTTACATCCATTTGGTATACCTTGAATCCTTTAAAAGCTACTTATGCAAGAAGCATATGAACTCCTTCCAATCTGGCTACAAGAGCAAAGGTTTCTCCATAGTCTTATCCTTTTTCTTGAGCATATCCTTTGCACACCAATTTGGCTTTGTTCCTGATCACTGTGCCATCCTCATTCAGCTTGTTTCTGACACACATTTGGTGCCAATGACATTTTTATGTTCCGGTCTGGGTACCAAGGACCATGTACCATTTTTCTCTATCTAGTCAAATTCCTCTTCCATTGCCTTGATCCAGTCCTCATCTTTATGAGCCTCTTTGAATGACTTAGGCTCAAATTCAGAGATCAAACATGAGTTTTCTCTAATCTTTCTTCTTGTAAGGATTCCTGCATCCTTATCTCCTATGATCTACTTAGGATCATGATTCAGCTTGACATATCATGGAATAGTCTTGACTGGTTCTTCTTGCTTTCCCTCTTCATCCTCATCTTCATTAGTATCAACATTCACCAATTCAGGAACAATGTTACTGGTACTTGGTTGACTGACAACCGGTTCCCAGAAGGTTGCAATCAGTTCATTTACAGCTTGCTCACTGCCTGTTTCCTCTGGTTTCTCAGAGGTTTCATCAACTCTCACATTGATACTTTCCATAATTCTCTGAGTCCTATTGTTGAAACACTTGAGAGCTTTACTCTTGGTGGAATATCCTAGGAATATTACCTCATCACATTTAGCTTCAAACTTGCCTTGATATTCACTCCTCTTGATGTAACATTTGCTACCAAATACCCTAGAGTAGCTAACCACAGGTGTCTTATCGGTCCAATACTCATAAGGAGTTTTATCCTTACCTTTCTTGATGAGTACCTGGTTCATTATGTAGACTGCAGTGCTTACCGCTTCTCTCCAAAAGGTGTGAGCTACTTTTCCTTGAATCAACATGGTTCTAGCTACTTCAACCATAGTTCAGTTATTCCTCTCTGCTAGGCCATTCTCTTGTGGAGTCTGGGGGGTAGACAGTTTCCTCTTGATGCCAAATTCTTCACAATACTTCTTGAATTTACCGGAAGTGAATTCCCCTCCTTGATTAGTTCTGAGACACTTGATCCTTTTACCACTTTCCATCTCCACTAATGCTCTGAAAGATTTGAACTTCACAAAGGCTTCAGACTTGTCTTTCAAGAATGTGACCCACATCATTCTTGAGCAGTCATCAGTGAGAACCATGAAGTACCTATCACCTTGCACACTTCTAGTTTTCATAGGACCACACAAATCAGTATACACAAGATCAAGCAAGTTGTCAGTAGTGAAAGACATTTTCCCCAATTAACACTCTCTACACAAGGTATTATCTAGTTTTCTTAGCAACGACAACCCTCTAACTACCTTGATCTTACTAGCCTTCACAATGTTATCAAAGTTTACATGGCAGAGTCTTCTATGCCATATCCAACTATCATCAAACTTAGCCATAAGACATGTACTTATATTTGCATTCAGATGAAATAGGTTACCTTTGGTTCGCATGCCGGTGGCCACCAATTCACCATCTTTTCCTTTCATTTTGTAGATTCCATTCTTGAATTCTAGAGTGAGGCCACTATCATTTAGCTGGGCAACACTCAAAAGGTTGTGTCTGAGACCATCAACCCAATACACATTGTCAGCACTACTCTTTCCATTCAGAGAGATGGACCCTTTTCCTTTAACCATACATGGTGCATCATTGCCAAAATGAACCACACCACCATCATACTCTTCCAAGGATAGAAACTTGCTCCGGTCACCAGTCATATGGTGTGAGCAACCATTGTCAATAATCCACTCATTGGAATTATCAAAGCAAGAGACAAGAGCCTTCTTGTCTGACACATCTTCCTTTATAGCAACACAATGTCTTCATTCTCTTCATCTTCTGATTCCTCATCTGTGACACCTTCATCAACTGCAACAAAACAGTTTCTCCAATTTCCTCTTTTGAATTTCCTGAATCTTTCCAATTTATCCTTGTTGTCACTATTAGAATAGTTCATAGCAATATGTCCTATCCAGTTACATGAAAAACATTTCAAAGGGAGCTTACCTCTATATTTACCGGTTCCTTTTGGAAATTTCCTAGAAAGAAGAGCTTCAAATTCCATCAGAAACTCCTCATCATCCATTACTCTACTCTGTCTTGGTTCACCACTAGTGCTTGCTTCTTTTCCTTTCCTGGATGGTACAACAGAAGCTCTAAAAGCTGATTTAGTCTTTTGAACACTGCCATCAAAACTATTTAGCTCATAGGCTATCAACTTTTCTATGATGGAGTCCAAGGATACCTTAGTCTTGTCTATTGATCTCAGCTCCTGAATAGCAGCGACCCTTATTGCATAGACTAGCAACAAGGATCTCAGGACTTTTCTTACCACAGTGGAATCTTCCATTTTACCACCCGCACTCTTGATATCTCCGACAATAGTTTTCATTCTAATACCATACTATTGAATGGTTTCACCTTCAACCATTCACATGTCTTCAAACTTTCCTCTAAGGCTTTCTTCCTTAGCTTGTTTTACATGCTCACAACCTCTATAGATATTTTCAAGAGCATCCCATACCTCTTTGGGATTTACCTTATCTTGGACATCAATGAACTCAATATTAGATAAGCTACTGATTAGGGCTTCCATGACTTGCCCATTCTCCTGTATCTCTCTCTTTTGATCATCAGTTAGAGTACCAATAAGGGCAACATAGGGATTCTCAACATAGCTCCAGTGTTGAGCACCCATGCTTCTGATGTATATCTTCATTCTGTCTTTCCATATACTGAAATTTTCTTTGTTAAACTTTGGACCTTCCCTCTTCATCATTACAACAGGATCTTTCCGTCAAGCGGTTAAGCTTACAACATAGAGGACTTGGAGGATGCTTTGATACCAATTGATAACTTAATGATGAATGAATAGTACCAAACTGGTACTGAGAGGGAGGGGTGAATCAGTATAGGAAAAAACTCAACCTTAAAATGGTTTGTCAACTAACACTTATGCACTGACAGACAAACAGCGTCATCGGTCCTTCAACAGAGTTCAACTAGCAAAACCCAGTGTAACTAAGACAAGCAAAGACCGGTTGACACATATCTTCTCATATAATCTAATTCTTCATTCCCATTTCACTCTAATGCATGAACGGGCAATCTACCATCAAAGATGTACATATTATAGCAAGATCAACATGCATCACCACTTAATCAGAAAACAATCATAACATCACATGAAGAAAACATCACACATGACACACATATTTTTCATGTGGAAACCCAATTGGGAAAAACCACGGTGGGGATGAATACCCACAAGCTTGTTTTTGAACTCTTTTGAAGTCCGCTCTGTTAGGAGCCTTGTCCGGTTAAAGACAGATAGAATAGGTTTTGTTAGGAACCGATCTTGTTAGGGATCACCCAGTTAAGGGATGGCTACAATACCCAGTTAAGGGTTAAACCCTGTTAAGGGTACCTTGTTAGACGATTTCAAGAACTCAATAGCTAAAGGATATCAATGACTTAGTAGCTTTGAGTTACCCTATTAGAGGATTTTCAACAAGCCGGTTAAGGCTACCTTGTTAGGGGATTTCATAGCTGTTGAAGTAGTTAAAGATCAACAGGTATATCATTGACCTGATAATAGCACTCAATGCCAATGCAAATCTACTTAAGCTCCTCTTCACCTTCTGTACTTAAACTCTTCAAATATGACTTCTCTCCTCTAGTCTGGCAAGAATCACATATCTGTTCTCTTAGACACACACACACACAACGTTTGCCAACAACCTATGAAAGAATCACAACATCGACCTTATAGGACAACAGACAGGTCGGTAGCATAAACCCTAAACCCTAGACCTGTTAGGTTAAGGAATTCAAACAGTTCAATCCTGATTGTTGATCATACTATATTGAATGCAACAGTCTTGATCCAATCTCAAGACATTATCCATCATTTGTTTTCCATTGATTTCATGGCGGTTGATAACCCATCACATGTTATCACCGTTTATAGACTTCGCACATTCCCGAGGTAGATAGGAACACTCTTCTTTATGCGAGATCCTTCATGCACACAAGGCTTACGTGGCAACACTATTTGTTCTTCATTATCATGCTAACTTCATCACATAAAGATCATCGATTGAGTCACACAGGCTTGAGACACTCTAACCAGAAATCCTAAAGTGGAAACTACCTACCAACCGATAGTCATACAATGCTTCCATGTGCCAGTTCCCATGACTACATGCCAATTCACCTTGACATGCTGGTTCACCTTGAACAAATATACCGCTTTACTTTGGCATATATACCGGTTCTCACATATGTTGGTTCTCTCTTCATATCACATATTGACATCAATGGCAACATACAATATCATTATGTCCTCGTACCGGTTCACATAATGCCAACAGATCCAAGAAGCCTTTCATAAAGTGGTTCCTCATCCTTCTAAACTAAATGATATTACATTCTCACAAGATGAATTGCCTTCTATATAGATTTAAAAAAGAGACAATCCCCTTATTATTACTCCTCGCATTTATGAACAAAATATAAGATGTACTTTAATTGATAATGGGTCAGCACTTAACATTTTTTGTGCTTACTTATTGGACAAGATAAATTGGGATCATTCTTCTATTCAAATTGATCCCCTTTATGTTTGTGGCTTTGATAATGTTGCTAGAGAGTCACTTGGTATAGTCATATTAACTACCAAAGTAGGACATATGACTTTACCTACTCCTATTCATGTCATGCCCAACCATGTTAATTATAACCTTCTTTTAGGTAGACCATAGATTCATTCTATGAAAGCAGTCCCTTCTACTCTTCATCACACAATCAAATTCATATATAGCACTGAACTTCACACAATCAAGGCTGATCCTAATCCTAATGATTTTGTTCATGATGAAGTAGGATGCATTTATCTCTTAAAAAATATGATTCTTTCAAAATCACAATCTTCTATCAATGATGCTTCCTTAGCAAATAATTAGGGTACATTAGACTTTATACCTTCTTTCAATGGGCATAAGATCCCTCAATCTAACAAGGAAGCCTTGAAGGAGACTTGTGTGTCATTTATCCAAACTTCTTCTAAATAAATTACCACCTCTCCTTCCAACACATGTCTTGATGATGATGAGGGGTCTTTAGATTTTGATACTATGAATGAATTCTCTCCTCTATAAATTCCATCACATATATTTGATTTTAAACATGGATACAATGGACATGAGTTAGGATATGTGCAATAAAGTTTTGATGGTAATGAGAAATGTATAGAAGGTCTAGGTTTCCAAAGTCCTTTTTTGAGATCCCCTTCCCCATTCCCTAATACATCTATATCTTATTACAACATCTTATCACAATAAGAGAGTATATTGTGTGAGATTCTTAAATCCAACTTGATTACTCTCCGTTGAAAGAATCAAAGAAAGAATCGTAAGAAGAAACAACTCAATTCATATATTTGCAAGTATCATGAAATCCCTGGCCATGCCACTAATGAATGTCATGATTTAGTGGATAAAATTCAATGAATTATTGTAACTAGTACCATTCAAATGCTAGATGGCAATGAGTTGGACTCTCATATTTTTCCTTCTATGTAACACTTAAGTTCCTATTATGTTGATCCTCATTATATGACATTGGTATCTTGTTCACAATTGACACTCATCTGGTGGCTTCTGATGATTGATTATTGGTTTAGGATTTTAATTGATGGAAACTCTTCATGAGATTCCCATCCAGTAATCATGGATCTTGATTTTTGGAAGAGGATGTCAACCAGTAGATAGTTAACCAATATTTCAGGATGAACAAAGCATTTTTGGTCCGAAAGATTTTTGGTGATTGTTGAGCTATAAATCATCTTTAGGGTGATTGGGCTGACATGGACACATAATTTTATCATTGTTTTGGTGATCCGCATTTACTTTTGGTGATCCAGTCAAGCCGACATATGACTACATGTTACATTAACAGGTCGATTTGATAAATAATCTATTTTGTTATTGTGGATATATAAGACCGGTATAGATGATATTTTTGATACATGGTATGATTATATGAGGGCTAGTGGTGATCAAGAATCCTTTATAGAATAGTTTCACGTGCGCATTATTAATCTGGTAGCTGAATAAGATAGTGAACAAGGTAGAGTAGAGCAGAACAACAGAGGTGATCAGAGTGTATTTGGTACCTAACTGGAACTCATCCATGCATTGTAGATGCTATTTTGGATTTCATTTTCTTTAATTCATCATTGTAATTAAATCATTAAGGTAGTGAGCCTTCCAGGGTTGTATGCCTTATTGTATTTGACCAATGAGCTCCAAGCAATGTGCCTGAATGCTTGTGCATTCTCCATATTGTAATATTATTTTGCTACTAGCCATAGTGGAATTATATTATGGGTTAAAATCCCACTAAGGTTATTCCCATTTGGGTCTCCACATAAAAATATGGTGTTATGATTTAGTGGTTGATTGTTTTATGTTCCTGCATTTCAATTTCATGTTTATGCTTCAGGTAGTTTAATGTTAAGTCTAAAAATTTGCTAACTGGTAGATCATTGATTAACCCCCTCTCAATAATTTTTGATGCCAATAATTGGTATCATAACCTAGTTCCTCTTAGGAAGCTTAACCTCTTGAGGAAGGTCTAGGAGATTGAATTAATGGATTCTGGTTTTCAGAGATAGCTCAGTGTGTCACTTGAGGATCTTGATGCAACAAGAAATGAGACCAGTTCCTTGAAAACAAACTTGAACGTTGTTGATGATTTCATTAATGACTTGAAGGATCAAGTGAATACTTCAAGAGACAAGAGGAAATAATTCATGGACAAATTGAAGGAGAAAGAAGATCAAATCATGGAAAATTAGGGTAAATTTGATGAAGTTGACAAGCTTGAGAGAGAGAATGTTGCATTGAAGAATGAGATGCAATCCATTGTGATGAGGCTGACTAAGGAGATTGAGGACCGAAATAAAATGAACAGAATCTGGCACAATAATTGAAGTAAAGATTTGATGTTCATGCTTCAGGATTACCTACGAGAATGATCAATTGAAGCTTGAGTTGACATAGTCAAGGAATAATGGTCATGAAATTGAAAGATAGATTGATATATTAAGAGATGAACTTTCTACTACTAATGATTACAAAGACAAATTCAAAGCTAGCTCAACAAGGCTTGATGAGATGATGGAAACCTAGAGACATGGAAAGGACATGCAAGGACTTGAATTTGAGAAAGGTGAATCCTCTGGATCTAGACTAAGAAATACAAAACCTAATTAGACGAAGAGCAAGAATCATCTAGTAAGACAAGCTAATTCCCATAAATTTAATGGTAGATGCTTTACTTGCAATAAATTTGGTCATATGGTGAATCAATGCAGAAGTAGGGTGAATAATGGAATGAACAACATGAATAATGTTCCTACTTTTACTGGTCAGTGTTTCATAAGAATAATTTTGGTCAAACATCAAATATGTATAGAGCAATAATGAATAAATTCCAAAAAGGAGGTGTTATGCTTGTGGGATGTTTGGACATATCTCTAACCAATGCAAGATGAGACCAAATCAGATGAACTTTACACCTACGCAGAGTGTTGTTTGTCGTGCATGCAATAAATCCTATCACATTGCAAAGTACTACAGAAGCAAGAATAGTACTCTAATAGACAAGAAAAAATCAGATGAGAAGGGCAAGGCAAAGGTAGGAGAGATTAGACACAAACATAAGAATGTTGGCATTATAGTAAGCAAAATTGTTGGCATTTCGATATCAAGAGATTGTTGATATTCAATAAGGATATTGAAAAGGTTGTTTAAGATTATTGATATAACTAAAGAGGGATGATAACTATATTTATAACATTATTTTGTCATTGATGTCAAGAAATTGATTATCTGATTCAGTATGATGTTGCCATATCTTGAGAAGAATGATTAGAAGAGAATTAAGATGTCGGTAAAAGACACAAAAAGAATGTGATGAATAAAGAGGAGGAATAAGTTATTCAATGGGAAACTATTACCGAGTTAGACAATGATGAGATCATGATGTTTAGATTGTTTTGATATCCTACATATGTTGTTGATTGTAAGGTTAATACTATACTATGTCACTGAGCAAAGAACCTAGTCAGTAAACCCTAAGGTTATTGATATCGGTTAATGAAGGAAAAATGTCTACTGAGTAAAGTTTAGTATTTACCGAGTTGCAACCGAGTTATGATAGTGCGAATTGGGTGGATAAAAGCATTATTTAATGAAGGACAATGATTAGGTAGAGATGTATAAATGATTGGTATGCCGTGCATGAATTTTGTTAAGGATCTATGGCAAAGGAAAATCTGTAGGAAGATCTATAGCGCAGATTGAACTGCAATAACCTTATGCAAGTTCCAAGAAGGGAATGCAAGTCCCTAGGTAAGGTAAAACATTTTCAGATCAGAAGGATACATTGAACCTGGTCAAGTTTGAAGATCTGATGGCTAAGATTAATCATGAGAAATGTGATCAAGGAGATTTAGTGGTTAGCAATTGTTTATAAATAAGGAATTGTTAATAAACAATAAATGTGGGCAAGTGTATGCATAGGGATGCTATGTAGTGATTACCGAGCACATAAGCTTGAAGACCTGTTTGAATACCAGAGTAGAGAGCCCAACAGAGGGACAAGATAATTCCTATGACTAGATTGTTTTGAGCAAATAAGAATCTGCTTTAGCATTTTAGATGTGAAGTTGTAGATAGATTTTTATTACTGTTATTTTGTAAGTGACAAAAAATCTCTTAACCGAGTGGACTTAACAGTCTTATTTGTAAACCCTCTAGAAAGGTAACATTCTAAATGAGTGTTTGAAATCCTTTGACAAGGTCACTTCTAATAAAGTGAAGATCCTAACAGGTCTGAGGGAAATCCCTTAACCGGGTCACATCTAGCAATGTGTTTGTAATCTTTAACACGATTTGGTTTTAACCGAGCATACTCTAGAAGAGTATATTTCTTAGTGGGTCCAAAATCCCATGGTGGTTTTTCCCTATTTGTGTTTCCATGTTAAATCTGGTGTTATGAGTGTTATTATGATTATGTGTTCATAAGTTTGCATGTTTAGCAGTTTTTGGTTAAGTTGTTGAAGTATAAGTTACTGAGGTTGAATCTGTTGATTTTATGGAAGTTTAAATTTGTATGATTCAACTCCCCCCCCCTCTCATCTTGTTAGCTATTGGCATATGTACTTTACATTTAGTATCAGAACTAACAAAGAAGGTGTGGGTTAGAAAATATGAATCCAAAGAAGACAATGGATCTGCACCCAAATCCGGTGTAGGATCTTCATTTGGTAACTAGGGCTTTATGCCTTAGGGGGGAATTTTCATGTAGACTCTAAGAACCCCCTCTTCCATGATCTGCAATCAATTTTAGAAGGTTGTAGAAGGCTTAAATCATATATGCAGATGTTATCTAGAAGTTTCAGAGAAGATTTGATGCTCTGGTAAGTGACTCTATGAAAATAAAGGTAACGGATTGCAATATTTATTGCGATGAAGAATTAGGTTTTTGAAGGTTAAAAGGGAATTTCAAAGCTTCATTCGTCACAATGTGATCAAGAGAATAGTGTAGAGAAGAAGAACAAAGGAATTTGGTGATCTCAACAATGATTTCAGCGATGCTAAAGAGAATTCTAATGCCCGATTGTGAAATAAGGTATTTATCTATTTCAAACCATTAGTTTTCACAAACCCTAAGTTTGAAATAGCTTTAGCTTCTATAATTTCTATTCCACTTGTTGTGGAGATTAAGGATAGAGCTCAACTTCTTTTTTAAAAACATCCTTTTAAATCTACTAATCTTGAAGGTGCATTTTCCTCTGTACCCTATGGTGTTCTTCACAATGAGGACATTAGGACATACATCCATTGCAATATTGATGAACTTGGGAGTGCTGACATGTTGAATATGTACAACAAATGTCTAGCAGACAACTTGGGAAATCTCAAGTTGCAATATCAACATTTGTAGGCAAAGGGCTTTTCTCAGTTCATGCATTTTCTGACTTTTAATGAGAAAGAATGGATCCGGTTTGTACTTAGCAGAATTGATGATGAATTTATGTGGTTGGAAAAGCCTCACAATATTACCAAGAAAGAAATCCAAGTTGTAACTTGTCTAATCTCATTCGATGAAGTTCCTATTTTGAGGAATATATCAAACAACACCGTGATTGTTGTCATTGGTTCCCAGTTTGATAACAGAGCGATGACCATAAATGAAATTTTTGAGCATGATGTGAAGTTTCCATCAATTATGGTCAGATACAAGGTGTACCAATTAAGAAGACACAACTCTATCTCTGGTATAGAAATATACTCTACCTATTTGATGTTGAAGGAAGACAAAAGGTATGACTTGTGTATTGTTGTTCTGAATGAGTTGCTAAGAAATTTAAAGAAAATCAAATAAGACATGAAGCACACTTTTAATTTTGGCACTCTTATCATTTTTTTGGATTTCTATTTCATGAATGAAATCCCCGGTGTTCAAGGAAAGGTCCAATGGGCCTATCACAGGTCAATCGCTAGGAAAATTGAGGAAGGGATTATGGGGATTGGTGATTCCACAATGAGAATATATTCTCTTTGGGGTTATTTAAAAACCTTCCAAGACACAGTGAAGAGAAAATAAAAAATCTTGAAGGAGATAGTGGATAAATATGAGGAAACAATCTGCTTCATGGTTGATAAGGACCAATGCTTGATGGAAGCAGTTGTGCCTAGGAATGTGTGGATTATTCTTATGGGGTATGAAGTTGATCCTTCTACCCTATAATTCTATTCTCAACATCTGTTGATTTAGTTAGTTCATGAGAAGGAGGAAATATTTGGAACATTCAAGGAGAAAGACCTTGAATTTCACAAACAGTTCAATGCACCTGCTAGAAAAAGAAAAGTTTCAAAGATGGCTAAGGAAGTGGCAGTGTAGATGGGATTCACTTGGGAGGAGGTGCAACACGCTAGAGAGAAACATGAATAGATGGAGGCCAAATATCAAGCCACAAAGCCTAAGGCTGACCCGGTTCCCTCCAAGACTAAATCAAAAGAGACCAAGTTTGCCCCTACTTTGGTGGCACCATCTTCATGATAGAGCCCATCTAGAAAGGAGGTGGTGAATCAAAAGGAGAATTCTAACTGAACTTATGTTGCTATGTCTCTAGTGGCCTCTGAGACAAATTCTAATGATGAAGCAGGCAAGCTTAAGAAGAAAGTTGAATTTGTAAGAGTGGTGAGGAAGCCACAGTCTGGTGGATCCCAGTAAAGAAAGAAAGCCAAATTTGAACCTACCCCTATCAAAAGACCCAAAAGAAGAAGATAGGTCAAAACTCAACTTGACAAGGATCTTGAATCCGATGACCTGCAAGGTAAATACACAATTGCTCTTCCATTGCCAACATACCAGCTAATAGATGAAGTGATTGTTGACGGAAAATTAAAGAATATTGGAGCTTATTATGAACATATAGATGAGGTAGATTAGAGAAAGGTTGAAGAATATGTTATTTAATACTTTCACAATTTGAGTAAAACATTGATTGAGTAGGAGAAGAGAATCCCCAAGGACCTATACAACATTATTGATGCAAGGAGACTAACTCCTAGCACAACAAAAAAGGAAATGAAAGAAAGAGAGTTAATAAATGTTTGCACCTCTATCACCTAAGATGAAATCAAAAGGCTCATTGAGGAAGCTAATAAGAAAGAATTCAAAAGAAAAAACAGGGTATACAGATTGATGATTGGCAAGGTGAAAGAGGTAAGAAATGAAACTGAAGATATATGGAGAAAAATAATTGTGAACGATCCTTTGTATAAAGATGCATTTAAGTCTTCTTATCCAGAAGTAAAAGAAGGTGTTTCTGGTGATTAGAAGGATGAAACTCAAACTAAGGGACATCTAAAAGATCAAGGAAACACAACTCTTGATAATAAAACTATTGATAAACCTCTGGTGGTAGATAGTTCAATAGCTCTTGAGATTCAAAAGGATGATACTACAGCAAGTGGTAACACCAATGCACAAGATAAAGGGGATGGAGCAGAGAAAAAGAAACCTGAGAAAGAAGAGGTAAAGGTTGCTGAGATAGACAAGGGCAAAGGAGTTGTTGATCCAGTAATTGACACTCCTACAACCACAAGGACCCCACCTCAAATCTCTATCAATCTTGATGGTCCACTGAATCTTGGATAAATGTCACCTGCCGAGAAGCTAATGCTTGCAGGATTTGTTCAAGCTCAGGCTAGTCAGGATCTCATAAAATCCATGTCAGAAGATAAAAAGATCATTTTGATGTCTGTCGATATTTTGTAGAAGGTGGCTTTGGGTGTATAGTTAGATTCTAATGCTAGCCCCTCTGATAAATTGTTACAATTGATTAATAGTGTAAATACTAGTTTTGATTCTTTAGAAAAGTCTAGTACTAAGAAAGTATTGGATAGACTTAAAGAAGTAAAAATGCAAACATTTTTGAAGATGATTGAAGATGGTAGAGTGAGATTAAATAAAGGTCTATAGGTTGTTTTAGATGCATTGAAAGAAGGTGGTAAATTGTATGAGTCTTGTCTAATTTTTCCCAAATTCACTGTAGATTTAGATAAGCAAATAAGTGTTTGCCAAGGTAAACTTGTTGGTATTTCACAGTCTTTTGGCCCCAATGTAGCTCTGACCAGTAGTGTTGAAGGGTAGATATTGGCTCTTAATGATAATATCTTGATCCTTAATACAGACAAGGACAAAATTTTGAGGAGAGTTGGTGAACTTGATAACTTGATTGCCCCTCAATTGGACACCATGTGAAGCAATAAGGTAGACTATATGAAGGCAATGGCTCAACCTATATCATCTAATCGAAGGAAGTAGAGATTCATGCAACTATATTTAGTGCATTCATTATAATTTTGGATAAATTTAAGAGTGGGTGGGACACTCACCTAGGATCTTTAAAGACCATATTAGCTGACATTTTCAAGAATTTGTAAAGTCTCTAGAAGGTATCTCTATATATTAATTTTGGACAACACCCCATCTTTGGAATTGTTGTCAAAGGGGGAGATAAATGTGTTGAACATGATGTACCATTGAGAGGGGGGTGAATCAGTGGTTCCTAAAAATATTTTCTTTTTAAACCAAGTTTTGAGTACCGGTTAACAACCTAAACACTAAGCAATCAAACTGGTAAGATATGAGAGGATATAAAAAGAGGCAAAAACACAAATGCATAACCCACAACACTAGATGTAGGAGGACAACTGTATATGGGAAAAAATTCGATGAGAAATGTTGTTGGAGTCTACTACTCCAATCCAGCCTCACAATGAAACAACGAATTATAAATGATTTAGGGCACCAACCCAAGGAGCACCAACCCCTGCACCAAGCACCAACTCCATGTAATACAATTATAATGCAATTATAGAACCTAGTTGCAAATGAGTTCTGCAACACCTGATCAACTGATGTCTTTCGGTAATCACCTTCCTCTATTTCACCAGTCCTTCTTTTGTCAGTTATCAGATTGCTTTCTCTGATCTCTTACCGGTTGCTCTTTGCCTTTCTTCTATTTCTCAGAACTTCATCCTACACACTATCACACTTGGATGCCTTCTTAACCACACAATCTCTACCTGTACGCTTGACTATTAAGATTATAACAATTTACCAATTACTATGTCTCTGTTGGTTAGAACCTCTCAACGATTCAGCTTGCCAACTCCACACTCTAACTCCCTGTGAAAGAACTTATGAGAAAATAGTCTCTCTTCTTTATCAAGATCTCTTCTTCTCTCACAACTCACATCCAACATCACCATCTTTAGTCTCAAGTTCACATATTTTTATCTGAGGGTTCCCGCCAAAAGTAACATTAAAACGATGGTGTGCTAGGGTTTTCCTCTACCAATTCAATCCGTATCCGATCTGATCTGATCTTCTTTTCTAGAAAGATGATCTATGTCATATCAAATAGCACCACCATATCCTTGCCTTCCAATGCGTATTTTATATTTTTAGATGTCTGTAACATGCTTTTCAAAATTTCTTTGTCAGTCACCTTTAATGGCTCGATTGTTTCCTTTGGCCAACAAGTACAAGGATTAGATCATCCTGTAAGATTAGTTTAATCACCTTGCCACTCTGTCTCCCTCGAGCCGTAACATCCTGCCATCGTCCCATGATTTGTAGGTTCTTCATTAATGTCAACTTGCTCATCAAACTGCTACATCGGTGAATACTTCACCAACCTCTCCATGTTCGCCACCTAGTGTCCACCTGTCATCCTTGTCGACATCCACCTATGCTTAAACTACAAAGTTAGTTTGACATCCTTCATCGACCAAGACATACTACCTGTTCAACTCACTTTACGAGTATAACCCAATTTCACCGATCGACCTACATACCTACTGACCTCTTCTCTTCAGATGGATCAACTTGGCCTTCCATCAAACATGTTGGTCCATCCACTGAATCCATTTACTGATTTCATTATACTTCTCTTTGTCTATCGATGATCACATCCCTCTGTCCTTTTATTTTTTGCTTGCTTGTCGGTGCTCCTGCTTTACTGGTAGATGTTGCACATCATGTGTACCAGTAACATGCTTTTTTTGTCTACTTAGACACTCCATCCTTCATACCGGTTCACATCATTACTTACTTCACCCATACCGATCACCACTAGCTACTCACCGGTGACCATTCCATACTAGTTGACATCAATGACAACATAATGCCAGCAATCTCCCCCTTTGGCATTGATATCAACACACTATGTTCCTTCATTCAGCCCATTTGACCATTCTCCCCCTTTGACAACAATGACAAAGGGTCGAGGCATCCATCCATCTAATTCATTATTCACTGGTTATACAATATATTCTCCCCCTTTGAGCGCATTCCTCTCAACCAGCATCATATAAGACCTAGATGTGATTGTATTATGAGTGCTGCCAAGTGGGAAAGTAGATATCCATAATCATGAAATTCTCTTGGGTATTCTTATAACAATTTCCTTCTTTTGCAGTTTGTGCTTCCAGTACACCCAAAAGTTTAAGAATGTAGGTACTGTATCATAAACACTTGATGTCCCCCTATGTCCAGTATATGGTCCAAGAGATAGGGGATTTCAAAATGAACTTCCTCTAAACCATAGTCTCCTTCCAAACTTAAGTGCATGAGACAGATGACACAAATCCCAACTTGTGTCTTAAGTACTGAAAAGTGCTTAGCGGTAATGGTTTGGCGAAGATGTCTACCACTTGTTCTCTTGTAGGGACATATTCCATCATGACTTCTAGTCCTTCAACTTTCTCATTGAGAAAATGATATTTGATGGCCATATGCTTTGTCCTTGAATGCATCATCGGGCTCTTTGATATGTTGATGTCACTAGAATTGTCACCCTAGACGGAAATAGGATAAGAGATATCCACTTGTATGTCTTTAAGGGTCTACTTCATCCAAAGCACCTGAGAGAAACATTTGGTAGCATCAATGTATTGTGCTTCAACAATGGATAGGGAGACTGAATCCTTCTTCTTGCTATGCCATGAGACCAACCAGACACCTACAAAGAATGCACCACCACTTGTGCTCTTCTAATAATCAATGCAACCTACCCAATCAACATTAGTATATGCTTCCAAGATGAATTCGCCTTGTTTAGGGTACCATAATCCATAATTGAGTGTCCCTCATAGGTACCTAAAAATTTTGCTAACTGCATTCATATGTGGCTGCTTAGGTGCCACTTGAAATCTAGCCACCATACACACTACCTACACTATATCCGACCTAGAAGCAGTAAGATACAATAAAATGCTTATCATGGATCTATACAAGGTTTGATCCACTACCGGTGACTCATCATTCTTTCTTAGTTTGCTTCCGGTCACCATGGGGGTACTCACTCATTTGTAGTCCTCCATTTGAAAGTTCTTTAGCGTGTCCTTTACATACTTGGTTTGTGAGATGAAGATTCCCTTATCTAGTTTTGATACCTACAAAACAAGAATGTATGTCAACTCTCCAAGTATTGACATCTCAAACTTTGAATACATCTAATCAAAAAAATCTTTGCAAAGAGTGTCCTTGTTGCCTCAAAAAATGATGGCATCTACATACACAAGAACAATGATCATGTGGCTTCCAACTGCTTTGATGTATAGATTATTGTCAACACTTCCCTTTTTGAATCATTTTTCCTTCAGGTACTTATCTAGCCTTGAATACAATGCTCTAGGATCTTGCTTTAAACCATACATGGCTTTCTTCAACCAACACACAAAGGTTGCATCATCATGTAACAAAAACCCTTTCGGGTGCTCCATGTATACTTCTTATTCAAAATTTCCATTAAGGAATGTATATTTTACATCCATTTGATATACATTATAACCCTTGTAGGCTAAAAAATCTAGATGGTTTTCCAGTTTCAGGTCATACCCAATCCGTTTGATCAGTTTTCTAAGATGTTTTTTTGAGCCACTTCATTCAGTTTTCTGCATTTTCATTGCTATATCTTTTTAAGTGGCCATTTTCATGAACCCACCATTTACACCCAGTCAACCTTTTGGTCAAACTAAACATTCCACAGTCTTTCTTGTACTTCAAAGTATCTATGCCCCAGATTTGGGTATCTACGAAGACCATTTGATATTTTTAAGAAAGGCATTTTGGGGTCCTTACACATTGATGTTATCAGGTTCATAGTGCTGACAGAGCCAAATGGTCATCTTTGACCGTTAATATTTCTTCACCTGGGATTTGTCTTGAGAAACGGTTTGGCAAAGTGAATGCTTATATATCAGACAATACGCCTATCAGTTTGTGAAGTCCAGAAAAGTGTTTTGACTAGTTCTAAAATTGCATCTTTGGGTTTAAATGGGAAAATATGGTGCAGTTGCCAATGGGTTGCAAAACTCAGTTTAATGATCAGGAAACTGTGATGATCAACTCAAGAGGTATGTTCAAGGTTCCTGAGGCATTTAAAAAGGTCAGTTGCATGAAAACAAATTTTTTTTAGTCAGGCCCACCTTGGGGCCCAACATGGTTCATGCCCGTGCATTAATTTTATGGCGAAAATGGTCTTAAATTCATGGCAATGTATAACAATGTCAGCTCAAGCTCCATTGGCAACTTGGTTTGAGTGAAGATTTAAAATTCTTGATGTGTGTCATCAAGTGAAAAAAGTTAGAAGCATGTCTAAGACATGGAAACTTCCAAACAAGGATTTGGCCTGTGTAATATATTTTTTGCTTTGGCAACAAAGAAGGGCATTAAAAGAAACTTCAAACAAATTGCAATTGGCAGGCATTATGCCAAATCCAATAGAGTGTGGTGTGATGAATGGAGGAGAGGCAAATGAAAGAGGGCAACATAAAATTTCAACAAGTTCTATTAGCAGGTTAAGTTTAGTACCCAAAACCTTTGTCAGCATCCTCCCTGCTATGTGTATGGAGTGGCAGTGTGGCATGTAAAAGACTTTGAAACATCAAGAAAATGCTATCTGCCATGGTGTTGTCTCCTCCCTACGTGGGCTTGTGGTGTGTTTTAAAAGAAAACTATCTGCACAGGTAATTGGCAAGTGCAAGGCCAAAACCCCCTCCCATGTGTTAGTAGCCATTAAAAGAACTCTTCAGCAAATGCCATTAGCGGGTGTAAAGCCCAATTTCCACAGCCTTTATCAGTTCCCTATGCATGGTGTTTGGTGAAGGCAAAAGAAATTGGCAAATGAGAGAAGCTCCTCCCTATGTGGGCCTATTGAAAGGCTTTAGAAACCTTCAAACAAATGCATTGCTAGTTTTAAAACATGGTGTAATCTCTCCCTGCCATGAGTTAGATGGCCTTGAATGGGAACTAGTAAAGTTTCAAGAAAATGCATATTGGCAGGCATTAAGCCAAATTATTTGGAGTGTGGTGTGATGGCTAGAGGAGAGAAAATAAAATTTCAAACAAATGTGTTGGTAGGTGTAAAGCGCAGTTCCACAACCTTGCTTCCTCCCTGTTGTGCGTGGATGTTGGGAGCCATTAAAAGTTTCAGCAAATAGCAGTCTACAAGTGTAAAGCTTGGTTCCATGCCCTCTACCAGCATCCTCCCTTCACGTTCTAGTGAGAAATGTAAAAGATAGTAGAAAAATCCGAGCAATTGCAATTGGAAGGTGTAAAACCAATGTTCCCAGCTGTGGTGTTGAGAGGAATTTTAAAACTTAAGCAAATAAAATGGTAGGCAAAGCACCTAAATCCCCAATTTTGCGTTGAATATATAATGAAAGGTTCAAAAAAAAATTGCAATCTGCCAGCATCCTCCCTCTGCGTAGTGTTTGGGGGGCATAGAAAACTTCAACAAATACAATTACCAGAGAAAAGCTCTCAGAAACCTTCAAAAGATGCAGTGCAAGGCTAATGCCATTATCCCACATTGGCTGGGCGGAGGGACTTTTTGATATTTAAATGCAAAAACACACCTATCCATAGTGTCAAAGCCTTGAGGATTTGGATGCAAGGTGCTAGCTCGGTGCCCAAGTATACCCCATGCACGCATGCACAAACCCCGAGGTAGTGAAGAGATCCGACGACTGTCGTTGATTCACAATGCAAAGTTGGCCGAAGGTTACCCATCGCGAAACAGCTATGAAGCATGTGCAGAAAAGGCATGTTAAAGATCGAGCAGGTTGAGAATGATCAGACGACCATCACTAAGTCCCTATACGAAGGTGCTCGACCATTACCCTTCACAAACTAGCGACAAGTGAGATGGAAGGTACAGGTGGTGGTGAGCTGGTGGGTTCGAGTGAGGTGGCGCTGAGATGGTGATGAGCTAGCAGGTCTAGTGGCAGTCCAATGGCGGATAGGTGGAGGTCCACAAGGCAGGTGAGGTGGTAGATAGGTGAGGTGTCATCCCAGTGGATTCATGAATGAATTGCAGGACACCACGTGGCAAGGTAGAGAGAGTTAAATCAGGCAAAAAATCAAAGGTAATAATGAAGTCCTGACTATAGGTAAAATTCCAAAAATTTAAATAATGGGTCCACATTCGGAATTAATTGACAGGAGGGGTATTTGTTACTCAAATATACAAGTATAATATACAGTTGGAAAGCTCTCAAAATGAGGAATTCAGTTCTGTAGTTAGTTTTAACAAACACGAGATATTTTGAGATAAGTTTCAATGGGAAGGATGAAGGAAATATTTTTCAGTTGGGGAAAGAGGGCACTTGGCAATCTCTGATGCAATCTGGTCATTTCCCCCTCCTTCATATTCTCATTTATTCTCTTTTGTAAGGGTTCCAATTTTTTGGAGATTTTCTCCAAGGGAGAAATCCAAAATTGCAAGTTCCAATGATGGCAGTTTTCATTATTTGCAATAATAGTGTATTTCTTCTAGGTTTTTAGTGTTGTCTTTGTTGTAGGTCTTGTTTCAGTTTGTAGGTTTACACATATGCAAGGCATGTGTGAGTTTCCACAAAATCATCTCCAAGATACCATTTGAATTTATACAATTTCATTTTATCAAGGGTAATTTGGATTTGTCTCTTTCAGTCTTCTCTAAGAATGTAATGTTTGTCTTTTGGGTATTCTTCTAGGAAGGATTTAAATCCTAAAACCTAGCATTAATGATTTTGAATGTACATTGGATATATAAGTATGGTTTTGTGACAAAGCAGAGGATTGTATTAATGTAATACATTAATACATGAAAATTTAAAGTTGAGAGAAACTTGCATCTGAGATTTCTCTTCAAGTTTTATGCACGACTCTATGGCCTAGATAAGGCACTGGTCTTTTGTAACATTGAAGGATTGTTAGAACACCATTTAAAAAAAATCAAATCAGAATATCTTTTGTTTTTTGTTCTGTGGTAGTGTTCCATCCATCTCATGATTCAAAATATTGCTGAGTTGTAAGTGTAGATCTAGCCCATCTACAATACGCTCCTTGTTTTTGAACCTTTTGAGATTCATCTGGTATTGTTGATGTAGTCTTGTGTGTAATGGGTCTAATTCAATGTATCAAAGGTACACCCACCTAGGTTTTGTAGAGCCTGAATAGTAGAAGGATTTAGATCCTTGTTATGTTGTCGAAGTCCCGAGGTTCTTCATAGATTGAATTGGCTATTTAATAGATCAATTATAGGTGAACTTGGGTTAACCAATTTTGGTGAACAACAAAAATGGCAACTCTGCTAGGGAAGTGTTGTAATAATCTATGTTGAATCGAATCCCAGAGTTGTGCCTATCTAATTTGAGAAGAGAGTCATTAAAGTGTTGTAAATCTGAAAGTATTTTTAGATCTTTCGTTATCTCTCTAGTAGTGTTGTATGAAGTCAAGAATCCCTTCATTTTGTCGTGAGAGTCAATTCCTATCCAAGTGTTGAAAGTTTGTTATCCTTTTATCTTTGTAAATGTCTAGATCTATTCATGTTCTATAAATGATTTTATAAATTCTCACAGTAGTGAGTGGCAACTCTAAAAGATCTCTGCACCAATGTGCATTATTGTAAAAATTTTAAAAGATTTGGTGAACTTGTAGCAAAGCTATAACATAGGCTTGGAGTTTTGAGATTCAAGGTCCCAATCAAGGAGAAATAAGAAGAAGAACAACAGCAAAACTATTTTACCAGGTATTCCTCAAAGTATTTATGAGACAATTCATGTTCCTTATAAGGTGAAAAAGTCACCATAGAAAGGAAAAGAAATTTGCACTTTACATACTTCATGTTTTGAAATAAAGTTTAGTTAAGTGATGGGAGAAGTATGTGGTTGTGAAAATTATGACTGCATATGTTTTGAAAAGAATTTATGAAACAATAAGGATGAATGGTCATTGTCTAAATAATGGTTTAGTAGATGTTATAAACTTGATGGATCTAGATGTAGTTCCTAGATCTAAAAATCCTTTGTCAAATCTGAAAGAAATTGATAGGGAGATTGAAATATGTCTTAAAAAGATCCAAGAGAAGTTTATCTTGTTTTTAAGAAAGAAAGTAGGGAAATGAAAAGAGGAAGAGTCATCATATGTTTTCTATGAAATATTTATAGCTGCATTGAATGAGCTTTCAGCTGATGCTAGAGCCCACGAGTCTATTTGGATTGAGTTATTTTTAGAGCTTGATGAGCCTGACTCAATTAATTGGTCTACAAACTTGAGAGAAGAAAGTGTTGCATGTATTAAAGAATGGATAGATGAGATTGAAAGGACTAAATCTAAAAATGTACACAAGACTGAGTATAGTGATGGAGATGAATCTATGAGTGGATATACCTCTTATGATGCTAAAGGTGACTCTTATTCTCAGCATGACAGTGCAGATGTGTATTCAGAGCAAGGAGAAAATTGTGAGAGAATAAGTAATTGTTCAAATAATCACGAGCCCATTGAGATTTCAGATCTTAATGGTATAGATCACCTTGTTGTTAAGTTCAATCCACAAAATGTTTACAACCAAGGTTATGAAACTATGTTGCAACATATAGCAACACTTTATGAGCAGCATGATAAAGGTTATGATGCAGATGCAAGTTGTTGTAATGATGAAATAAATGTGCGTAAAGACATGAGAACTATAGATTTACTACATTTATCAGATTGGGACAATGTTTACAGCACAGAAGATGAAGCCAAGGAAAATAAAAATGAAAGAGAAGGTTCCCTAAGTACTGAACAAATCTCTGAACTCTTAGTTGTTGATCTTCAATGGTATGCATCAAAAAATGTGCCGAATCTCTCACACCCAACCAATACATGTTTTGATATTGAATATGTTTTTGAGGGTGTGAAGTATGATACATATGCTGTGTTAGGACCTAGAGGTAACTGAGAGGGGGGGTGAATCAGTTGTCTATTAATTTGAACCCAAATATAACTTAATCAAACTTGATGCATAATACTGGTAAACCAAACTTTATGCCAGTTGATAGTTTATTAGTTAATTACAATACTGGTAAAGTTTAATGCATGAAACAGAAAGACAAATAACATCCACAACACATAAAACATAAATTTGTGAGTGGAAACCTGGTAAGGGGAAAAACCATAGTGGGAAACCTTACCCACAATAAGATGATACTAGTGCAGATAGTATGTGTGTACAATATGGGGTCTACACATGCAAAAATGCCAACTGCCTAGAGCTCACTGCTCAAACACAAAATGGGAGTCACACTAACTATAATTGGATGGTTAAATCCAATGATAATGTACTCCTCAAAATAGCATCTTCATATGCTAGATTCAACACCATTTAAGCTCCAATTGCCTTCTCCAAACCTTCCTTGAATCTTCAAATTATGTCTACATGTATAGCTCTGCTTATATTTGCATATACCAAACTACCTTATGCTCTTCCACTTATTACTTTAATCTCACAAATGAGATCTTACATATATACCAAAACCTAAGACCAAATATGTAGGTTGGTCATTAAGAATATTACAATAAAATCAATTACAAATGGATCAATATGCGATGCATCATGTCGGCTCCATCCATTTACAATAATAACCAATAAACAAAACATATCCATAACCTGTCGTGCTGATCTAGAATAGATAATGCCTCTCAGTCCATAACCTAGACCTATTTGCTGGTAACAACAAATATGAAAAATCGTTTAGACAAATAACCAAATCGCCAAAACAAAGTGTCCAAACAATGTCTTCAACATAACCAAGTAATCTCCAAGTCATCCTCAGTGCCGATGAACAATATAACCTTGTTGGCATTTTTTATGATTGATGTTGTGATTGTCATTGATGGACACACACTTGATTTGAGATCACTTTTTGTATGTATAAGTTAAAGCTCAATTGATATTTGCTCCAACCGGTATGTTGTATTATAGTCTTTAGACTATCGGTGTTTTGTAGAAAGTGTTTACCGATCTGAAGCGGTATGAAGACCCCAAGCGGTTCAAGTATCTCAAGCGGTATGAAGGAATGAAATGGCACAACTCATATTTCCCAGTCTTCATTTTGTCAAAATGGCAACCGGTATTTTTCTTAAACCGGTACTTTGTATGAACCGGTAATACTCTGTGATGAGTTACCAACTGACATTTTGTGATGAGTTACCATCCACCGAAAAGTTTGGCGGTGCTGACACTTTAACGGTGCTTTTTGTGTCATGTTACCTAATATGTCTAGATGCATTGAACCTAGGAAATTGTATTATAATCCTATTGGACTGACATGAAATCAGATTCCTTGATAAGGATATAATATCTAGGGTTTTAGGTTGTTGCTAAGGTTTAAGGTGGTTGAAGAGTTTTTGTGAGTGTTAAGATAGAAGAGAAGTTTAGGTCTACGAGAAGAGGTAGAGAGTGAATGTGTTGAAGACTAAATTAATGCTAGAATGCATTAGAAATGAGCTATCAAGGATCTAACCAAGCAATCTGTGCTATTTGCTAGATCACTCACTTGTTGATTACTCATATCTTTGAAAAGTCTGAAGTCCTTAACCGGCTAGGCCCAAAAAGCCTTTTGTAAATCATCTAACAAGGTGGTTCACATCTGTGGATCTAAAATTCTCTAGAAAGGTAGTCTTTAATTAGACTTATCTCCTAACAGATATTCAGATTCCTAATAGGATCTATTCTAGTAAAGAACATTGTATGACCTTAACCAGTTTGGTTCCTATTCTACAGATAGTTACTTGTGAGTTTCATCTCACCGTGGTTTTTCCCATTTGGGTTTCCACATCAAAATCTCTTGTGTTATGGTGTTTGTGCTTCTGTGGGTGAATGCATTATTTTCTACTTGGTTTGCATGTGTGCTAACCAATCTATTTGCTAAACTATTTTACTGGTTTACTGGTAGTCTAGTAAAGTGTTTAAGTACAGTAATTTTTGGCATACTAATTCACCCCCCCTCTTAGTATTCATCAATTGGTATCAGAGCCAACCTTTCTATAAGTATAACTACTTGTAAAGAGATATGGGGGAATACACTATGAGGGAACTTACTCATCGGCTCACTCAGTCTGAGAAAGCCTATGATGATCTTATGGTCAAATATAGGGCCTCTCAGGAAAAAAGGAGAGAACACGCTGAAAAAATGATGGAGCTATCTGAAAATAGTTCTTTTGATGAAGTGGACATGGAAGCCCTAATTCAAGAAATAGAAAAGCTGAATGAATCCAATTCCAACCTGAGAAAAGAGTTGGAAGGATTGACTATTCGAATGTGCCAAGAGCTTGAGAACCAAAGGAAAGCTAAAGATCTGGTAAAAGACAAAGATCATGAAATTTCCAAGCTGAAGTAAGAGATCAGTGCTCTAACTACTCAACTCCATCCGAGCATAGTGGAAAAGGAAGACATGCAAGGAGAACTGAACATAGCTATCTCCGAGAATGCAAACTTGATGGAAACAAATGCTACTATTTCCAAAGAACTCTCTAAGTCAAAGGAAATACTTGCTAAGTTTAACAAGAGTACTGCTCAGCTAAAGAAAAAGCTTGAATCGGCCAAACCTATCAAGAATACTAATGGACTTGGTTACTCCAGTCATGAGCAAGGTGAGACCTCTGGTGCAAGTGCTGAAGCACCAAAGAAGCAACCAGCATTCAAAGATAAAGGTAAGAAAAAGTTTAAACATGTTTTCTTTAACTGTCTTAAAGAAGGACATATTGCCAATGTGTGTAGGAGAAAAGCCTACAATAGTTTTCCTTACTTTATGAACAATGTCCCTAGATCCAATAAGTTCAATGGTAATTGTTATGCATGCAACAAGTTTGGGCATAGAGCATCTGAATGCAGGTCTATTATGAACAACACTAGAAGATATCCTTAGAGGACTCAAGGAGTTGATCCGGAACCTTTTGTGAACTGGAATCACAACTGGTTTAACACCTTTAATCATCAGTCAGGAAGTGGTGGCTATCAAGCAATAACCAGATGGAGAGAAAACTATTTGATCTATCATTGTCATGGTCACACTAATGCAACATGTAGGAGGAAGAATGGTAACATGAATAATGGACCTTGGAGAGAAACTGGAATGGTCTGCTATCATTGCAACAAATCAGGTCACATTGCCAGATTCTGCAGAACAAGAAAGAACATATTGGATGACATACCGGTCACACCGGAAGGAAAGATTGATATTGAAACTGTTCAAGTGGATATGAACAAAACCTAGAAAAAGAAACCAGTGGTGTTGCAAGAAGAGCTGGTTTCTACACATAGTGTGGAAATCACGGAACCAAGAAACTTAGCATCAGAAAATCTTAAGGGGAGAAAACGGCGAAATAATTTGAACCCCCGGTTTACATGGGTAAAAGACCTTAACTAGTATGAGATACCTATCAGTCGACAGAAGACCGAAAATGGTAAAAGGCAAATTAGGGTTTACGCCCTAATATTGGAGCATTTATTATGGTAGGTGGAGAACCTGTTTAAAAGGAATTTTAAAATCATTTCTCACTTATCATTTTTTGAGCAAAGAAGTTTTTCAAGTCTAGAGCAAAGAAAAGTGATTTACACTATGATTCAAAGAGTTTATCAAAAATCTGGAGAAGAATCTAAAGCTATCATCTATTGAAGGAGTGTAGAACGCAAAGGGGTATTTCAGTACCCGAAGGAGTGTGAAGTGTAGTTCAAATTGTGAAGCCCTAAATTTTGATCTACGAAGGTATTTTTTAAAATTCTCTATTTATCATGGCTTCCACATCTCATGATAGCTCTAGTGCAACTGTTGATTCTATGGACTTCACTAAGTGAAAATCAAAATACAATGCCCTGTCTCAAGTACCGACTGGTGTTATAGTAGAAGAAGGGATTTCTAAGTACATAGAATACAAAATTGAAGACCTAGGGTATCTTGTGATCCATTCCCAACTGAGCCTGTTCTGTGGAAAGGATAAAAAGATTAAACAGGAATTTAGCATTCTAGAAAAGAAGAAACTTCAAAATGCAGTTTACTTTCTTGAAGAATTTTTGGATGATCACATTCACATTATTCTAAGTAGGGTACACGGTGAAAAGATGTACCTAGAGCGGACGCATGATATCACACCTAAAGTGATTCATGCCATCACTGATTTTTGTAACACAGGGGAAGTGCCAGCCCTAAGGAAGGTTAGCAAGACTGAAATGTCTAAGCTCACCGGTTCAATGAGTGACTCATGTGGTATGACCATCAACTCAATCAAGGACGATCTGGTCAAGTATGCCTGCATGGTGATAGGTTACTGGACGTTCTCTGCTAGCAAAATTAATTTTGTCTCTGCTGTAGCGGTAAATGTCGCTGACAGGATGATCAAGGAGGATGCATCGTTTGATCTGTGCACTTGTATGCAAAGACAACTTATGTTGAATCTTAAGTCGATCAAACAGGACAATGCACTAAGATTCAAGTTCGGACAACTATTGGTTGGGTTGTTCTATAACTTTCAAGGCTACTTTCCAGGAGTAGGTGATATTCAGTGGTCTGCCGACCAATCGGTAACAAAACAAATCAAGGAAAGTCTACAAGTAGTTGGAACTGGGTATCCAAAAGCACTAAACAAATACTTTGATGAGTTCAGATACAAGATGAGCCAAAGGATAAGAATATCTGGTGATTTAGTCAAAAAGTATGAGGAAGACATCTTCTTCACCATCAAAGTGGATGAATGCATAATGGAGGCCGCTGAGCCTACGCAAGAAGAAGTAGAGCCTATGGGCTATGAGGTAATGAATGATATGCTGGACGGATATACTTCTACCCTAATCGCCTCATCCCTTGATCCTAAGGAAAAGAGAACCGACACCTATTTGGAAAGGGTTACACTAGTTGTAGAACCCTCAAAAAAGAAAGGAAAGGCAGTGCCTTTAGCATCGGCACCGGTTACTATAGCCAGTTCCAAAGTGACAAAGTGGTCACCAGTTAAGAAGAAACTAGAAGCGGAAGACAAAAAGCAATACACCTAACTCAAAAGAAACTGTGACAGAAGAACCGCCTAAGAAGAAGACTAGGCAAACAAAGAAAAAGACAAGGAATGAACCAACATCATCTACACCGGTAAATATTGACATTTCTTCTTACAAACCTTTGACACATTGTCAAAGAACTAAAAAGAATATTAGGAGAAAAGTGTCGAATGATTTAATTGATTGTTTTGATGATTTCAATGATGAAGAAAGGGAAGAAGTTGAATAGGAAATCATTAAGTATTTGTGTGTTAATGACCGGTCATCTTCAGAAATTAGATTTGAGACACCAGATTCTTTGTATAATTCTTTAGACAATAAATGGTGCATTGCCATAGAAAAGGAATAGGAAATGAGGGAGGAAATATTTTCTCAACATTTTCCTGATGTATCAAATTCAGAACTTCTCAAAGTTATGAATAAATACAAAGGCCTCTACTTCATGAGAAGAAGAAGACTCCTGTTACTAGAAGCGAAGGGTCATGACGTGATCAAGGATACACATACTCATGCTCAAGAAGCTCTTAAGATGCATCAAGTGGCTAAAGCCAACAGAAAAGTTGAGCAAGAACTAGAAACTGGCAAACCGGATGAGGTGTATAATAGTGATGAAGAACCGATCACAGAACAAATGGAGCCCATTGATGTTGACACCTTAGATGGTGAAAATGTTACTTAGGATACACCATCAAAAGGAACAAGACAGGAAAAGAAGGTAGAAGAAGAAAAGAAATAACAGGAAGCTGAAAAGAAGAAATAGGTAGATGAAGAGGATAAGAGAAAAGAAGAGGAAAAGAAGAAAGAGGAAGCGGATAAGAGAAAAGAGGAGAAAAAGAAGAAAGAGGAAAAGGATAAAAGAAAAGAAGAGGAGAAGAAGAGAAAAGAAGATGAAAATAAGAAACAAGAGGAAGAGAGGAAGAACAAGGAAGAGGAAAAGAGAGAAGAGGAGAAGTGGAAAGAGGAAGAGGAAAAGAGGAAGAAGGAAGAGGAGAAGAAGAAGGATGAAGAAGAGAAGAAGAAAAAAGATGAAAAGAAGAGACAAGAAGAAGAGAAAAGAAAGAAAGAAGAAGAGAAGCAGAGGAAGGCTCAAGAAGATAAGCAAAAAGCCAAGGACAAGGAAGCAGTGGAAAAGAGAACATAGGTGGAGACTCCAATGGCAACCGGTAGTCAGGCTAAACCAGCTGCAATTACCAGTCCTATTGACCTCCAGTCTGCAAATGAATCGGAGCTATTGTAGAGCATTAAGCTTGCTCAAGAGAGATTGGATGCTCTAAGGAAGAAAAAGGAGGAAGATGTTATCCAAACTACGGTGGAAACACTTACCAGTTTGATACCCTGTATGAACTTTCCCAATACCGATTCCTCACTTGCACAATTGAAGCTTCTTTGCATAGTTGTAGAAGACCAGGTGCAAAGCCTGGAAGAGGTTGCAGAAGCAAATGCCAAGAAGGAACATCAAAAGGCTCTGGACACTGCCCTGGTGGGAAAGCTAATAGAGCTCCAGTCTAATCTTTAGAAGGCACAGAAGGACATTAGACATGCAATGGATGAGGGCAATCTACTACTCAGCAAGATTTGCCAACCTCATTTATTTTGTGATGATGTGCTCACTCAGAAGGACAAATTGCAATCTGATATGCAGTCATTTATTAGCACCTTCAAGATACCCTATGATTGCTTCTCCACCTATGGACAAATTGTTCACCGACTTCAATTGCAGTCTGCAAGACTAGAGGAAGAGATAAGCAACCAGACACGAAATTTGTAGGAACTTCAACTGGTCCTACTGCCAAGACTACAAATTCTCCAGAAGAGCTATCTAAATCTTGATGCCCTAACAATCACTCAAGAGATGAGCACGATAGATGTCATAGAAGAATAGGTCTCCTAGATGCAGACGGAGTAAGAGGTGGCTACCTCCCTACTTGACTCATGGTCCTTATCCATGAAGCAATTTTTCCAAGACTTCAAATCAGTTTTCGCCAAGTTTTACTCTTTACTGTCATAAACACTTATTATTTCAATACTAATGAAATAGGGGTTAGTCTGCAATACTTTTGTCATTGTTGGCAAAGGGGGAGAAGTATAAATGTTATATGTTTTTATGTATACTTTCATGTTATTTTTGTTAAGAAGTAGTATAAATTGTATTTTCTGCAAAAGGGATAGTGTATATAGTTAGGGGGAGTAATTTTGATTATGGAATATTTTTCTTGTAAAACACTTTGATGTCAAAATTTTCCTAAGTGTTGCCATCAATGCCAAAAGGGGAGATTGTTGGCATTTTTGATGATTGATGTTGTGATTGTCATTGATGGACACACACTTGATTTGACATCACTTTTTCTATGTATAAGTTAAAGATAAACCGGTATTTGCTCCAATCGGTATGGTGTATTATAGTCTTGAGACTATTGGTGTTTTGCAGAAAGTGTTTACCGATCTGAAGTGGTATGAAGACCCCAAGCGGTTCGAGGATCTCAAGTAGTAGGAAGGAACGAAGTGGCACAACTCATATTTCCTAGTCATCATTTTGTCAAACCAGCAACTGGTATTTTTCTTAAACCAGTATTCTGTATGAACCAGTAATACTCTGTGATGAGTTACCAATCGACATTTTGTGATGAGTTACCATCCACCAATTGTTTGGCGGTGCCGACACTTTAATGGTGCTTTTCTTGTCATGTTACCAAATATGTCTAGATGCATTGAACCTAGGAAATTGTATTGTATCCTATTGGACCGACATGAAATCAAATTCCTTGATAAGGACATCATGTCTAGGGTTTTAGGTTATTGCTAGGGTTTAAGGTGGTTGAAGAGTTTTTGTGAGTGTTAAGATAGAAGAGAAGTTCAAGTTTGCAAGAAGAGGCAGAGAGTGAATATGTTGAAGACAAAAGTAATGCTGGAATGCATTAGAAACGAGTTGTCAAGGATCTAACCAAGCAATCTATGCTATTTGCTAGATCACTCACTTGTTGATTACTCACATCTTCGACAATTCTAAAGCCCTTAACCAGGAAGGCCCAAAAATCCTTTTGTAAATTCTCTAACAAGGTGGTTCACATATGTGGATCTAAAATCCTCTAGCAAGGTAGTCTTTAATCGGACTTATCTACTAACAGAGATTGAGATTCCTAACAAGATCTATTCTGGTAAAGAACATTGTATGACCTTAACTGGTCTGGTTTCTATTCTGCAGATAGTTACCTGTGAGTTTCATCTCACTGTGGTTTTTCCCATCTAGGTTTCCACATCAAAATCTCTTTTGTTATGGTGTTTGTGCTTCTGTGGGTGAATGTATTAGTTGCTACTTGGTTTGCATGTGTGCTAACTGGTCTATTTGCTAAACTGTTTTACCAGTTTACTAGTAGTCTAGTAAAGTGTTTAAGTACAGTAATTTTTGGCATACTAATTCACCCCCCCTCTTAATATTCATCAAACCTATCGGTGAACTAGATACCGGTGATTGTGCATAAGTCACTAAACATGCTAGTGAACATAACCATAGATCTCCAGGTTGCTGATAGGTGTTGACAAGTGTTTACATCAATGAAAAAACTAGTACAACACATATAAAATACCAACAATCTCCCCCTTTGGCATTGATGGCAACATAAGATGGAAAAACCATCTAAGTGCCAAAGCATAAATGCCAAAACCCAAAAACCAACAATCTCCCAAGGAGATCAATTACTAGAAATCAATATACATAATATATCTCTCCCCAAAAGATAATGTGTTTTTTCATAGATATCTCTCCCCCTTTGACATCAGTTGCCAAAGCATTACAAAAACTAGATACAAATAGTTCATAGAACGTATTACAAAATACCAACTTATCAAATTTATCCAACTACTCCCCCTTAGAAGTAGCTCTCCTCATCAAAGCAGGAAAAATGTTTCTTTGTAAATTCTGTCGGTTTGATGCCAAGCATCAACTATCTAAGTCTCTACTGGTGAGGGTATAACTCCAAGTTGCTCTCTGAGATATTCAAAAGTTTCCTTAGGCAAAGGCTTAGTAAAAATGTCTACAATCTGCTCTTTAGTATTCACATAAACCAATTTCACTTCTTTTGCTTCAACATTCTCTTTAAGAAAATTGAATTTGATGAAAACATGTTTAATTTTAGAATGAAATATTGGATTCTTAGATATATCAATTGCTGCCATATTATCACAGTAAATGATTATAGGTTCTTTGCATTTTACCTTTATATCTTTCAACATTTGCTTAATCCATAATACCTGGGTACAATTAGTTGTTGCTGCAACATATTCTGATTCTGCTATTGATAAAGATGTGCAACTATGTTTCTTCTCAACCATGAAATCAATCTGCTGCCAAGAAAGAATGCTTTGTTGGTGGTTCTCTTTCTGTCATCTACATCTCCTACCCAATTTCCATTCGTGTATGCACATAAATAAAAAAATTTCATCTTTAGGATACCATAAACCAAGCTTTTTTGTGCCTTGTAGATACTGGAAAATCCTTTTCACTGTTGATTCATGATTTTCTTTAGGATTACTCTAAAATATTGAAACAATACATATTGCATTCATAATATCAGGTCTTGTTTGTGTCAAATACAATAAACCTTCAATCATAGACTTGTATCTTGTTGGATTAATAAGTGTTGATTCATCCTTCAATGATATTTTATCAGTTGTAGTCATAGGTGTACTTACCGGTTTAGAGTTTTCCATACCAAATTTCCTTAGTAATTCCTTCAAGTACTTTGATTAATTTATGAATATACCTTTATCAGTTTGTGAAATCTGCAATCTTAAAAAGAATTTTATCTCCCCAATCATAGATATTTCAAATTCTTCCTGCATCTTATTAGAAAAGTCTTTACACAATCCATCTTCACCTCCAAAAATAATATCATCAACAAAAACTTCTATAACCAAGATGTCATCATTAGTCACTTTGCAATATAGGTTGTTGTCAGCATTACCTTTAGTGTAACGAAGCTTCAAAAGATATTTGTCCAATCTAGCATACAAAGCTCTAGGAGCTTGCTTTAATCCATATAAAGCTTTCCTTAACCTGCAAACCATATCTTTGTCATTTGTCAAAGAAAATCCATCAGGTTGATCAATGTAAACTTCCTCTTCAAGATCACCATTCATAAATGCACATTTAACATCCATTTGATATACTTTATAGTTCTTGTGAGCTACAAAAGTTAAGATTAGTCTGATTGCCTCAATTCTAGCTACAGGTGCAAAGGTTTCATTATAATCAATTCCTTTTTTCTGTGAATATCCCTTACACACTAATCTTTCTTTGTTTCTAATTACCTTACCATCTTCATTAAGTTTATTTCTGAATACCCATTTAGTTCCAATTACATTTTTGTTTTTAGGTGGGGGAACCAATGTCCATGTGTTATTCTTTTCAATTTGTTCCAATTCATCTTCCATAGCTTTAATCCAATGTTTATCTTCACATGCCTCAATAACTGATGCTGGTTCAATTTGAGAAATTAGACATACCTCTTCATTTGCCAGTCTTGCTCTAGTCATAACTCCTTGATACTTATTCCCAATTATTTGACTTTCAGAGTGATTCAATCTTACATACCTGGGTGTATTCACTTATTGCTGTTCTTCAGTCATTGTGGAATTCTTAGATGATGCCGGTGTGAGTGGATCAACATTCTATATCAATGTACTCAGTGTAGGTTCTGTAGCGTCCTAAAATTGCGACACATGCAATTTCGACCGCATTTGGGTCTTCACGATGGCGACGCAACACTGAACCTGAATGGAGACCCTGAAACTTGCTCACGACACCAAAAACTGCATTTCTCAGCACCCTGGCTTGATCCTCCTTGCACCCCGCTATCCCAGGAGGTGGGACCAGAGCGCCTAGCACCCTGGTCCTTCAGGACTAGGGCTCCCAGTGCCCTGGTCCCCCAGGACCATGGTGCCCAGCGCCCTGGTCCCTGGCCCTATTTTGGGCCCGGTCTCCTATGGGACTTCGAGCCTTTTTGTTTGCAATCTGGAAAATAACATTTCCTGGTCGGCCTAAGGTCAGGAAAATCAGTCTATCAACCCTAATTGGCAAGTATATAAACTACTTTTCCTCTCTCATTTAGGAGGTCGAAAGGAGGAAGGACATATGTGTACAAGACGCGGAAACGATATTCAAACATTCAAGCATTCAAGCATTCCTTCAAGCAATTGATCATTCTAAGTCTCCATTCAAGGCTAAGTGTTGCATTCAAGACTAGGATTCAACCATTGAAGAGGAGATCACATACCACAACATACAACATACAACACGCAACAACATCTATACCTTCGCACATAAGGATACAAACATCCTTACAACAAGGTACTAGTACTTGTTTTACATTACAGACATTTACAGCATTTCTCATTTCTTGGTTAATTCCAAAACCGGGGTTTGACCTAAGGGAAAACCCCTAATCCCTAACCCCCCAATCATCTTCGCTTTTCTGTGTGTAGGTTGCAGGTACGCGGCTGAAATTGAAGATCTGGAATCCTTGTGCAGAGACGAAAAGATCCCCCTTCGTTTTGCGGATTTTTTGGAGGACCGTGTGCATGCCGGGCGCCATCGTCCCGTCAACTTTTGCTCAAATTTGTAGAACAGCACCGTCTCGACATTTTACTACTAATTCCAGGTCCGCAGCTTCATATCATATTCCTATCTCTGTTTATAAGTGAATCTTTCCTACTTTGCATGCATTCCTAGTTCAATCTTTCTATCTACATTCTTTACAAAAGAGGGTACCCTTGCTATCACAACCCTTGAAACTCATATAGAATCCAATCTTGCATTGCGTGGGATTGGATCTTGTGGGTTTCAACCCCTCTTTTGAATGTAAAGTCCCTCCTAAGTGAAAACCATCAACCCTAGTGACTCTCCCTTCTCTCTCCTCGGAGTTGGGGAGGGGAGAACGACTAGGGTTCGATTTTTCCGCTTTACATTTTGGTGAACTCGACATGAACATCCTTTCTGATTATTCATAGTTAGATCTGAAAATTGGATTCCTTGATTACATTTCCATGTTTGATCTTTTGCAAAATTTTAGAGGTTAATTGCATAAAAACCCTAAATTTTCTTTTTAAGTAATTAAACTTGTGAAATGTTTAATTGTTAAATGCTTGTTTCAGATCTGCCCTTCTATTACAAATTGTCAATTTATATTTGTGCATTAATTTTGAAAATTAAGTGGTTAAGTGTCAAAACCCTAATTTTTGATACCCTCTTGATTCAACCTTTGTCCGACAATTTCACTGATCAAAACATCTCCAAATCGGCTGTAACTTTGGATTCCGCAATAAAATCACAATATCTTTCATCCCTAAAAATTTGGAAAAAAGTTGCGAGAACCGTGTGCACCCCGAGTGCCATCGTCCCCGACATTTTTTCCAAAATTTCGGGAGCTAGATCTTACTGTATTTTTTTGCTAAAATCCAGAATTTTGGCTGATTTTATCAATTCTAACACTTTCAAAATTAAAGTCAAAGTTGGTCTAGCGATTGCTTGGATTGAGGCTTCTAATCATTCAAAAATCATTGAAATTGAAATTCATATCAAAATTGTGTTTCGTACAGTCCTAAATCTGAAAAGTGTGTTATCATTCATTCGAAATTTCAGTGATTTATTCAAATTTTTGCAATTTGTGACTTTTGAAATTAAGTGCTTAATTACAACAACTTTGATTTCCGCTTTCAAAATTGAATTTTGCGTGAAATTGAGTCAACTTTCAAATTTCAAAACTTGCATTGCTTTTGGTATTCCCTCTAAAATCGTAAAATTCAAAATTTCAGTTTCCCTCTCTTTTTCAAAATTTAAATTTTGCATTTTTCGACAATCTTGGTAGGGTTCAATTTTGAGATTGCAACTTTAATTTGGCCTATCTACAGATCGTAAAATCACTCAATTTTTTCAGGTTAGCTGTAAAATCATCATAACTTTCATCCCTGCAAATTTCGAAAAAAGTTGCGAGGACCGTGTGCACCCCGAGCGCCACGGTCCGGGACATTTTTTCTGAAATTTTGGGAGATTGTCCTGATTATATTTAACAGCTTAAATCTATAATATTGGCTGGTTTTACTGAAATTTGCTACCTCTAAAATTCAAAAATCTTCTCTCTTTCTTTAGTGCATGAGTTTTACAACAATAATCCCTACCTACACTATTCCCGTTAGACGAAGCCTTAGAATTAAGTCTTTCCAAGGTTTAATTACTGAGGAGATGGAACCTAATTTGAATGGTCTTTTTAACGAGGACATGGGTAATTCCTCTAATCCTCTTAATGATGAAGAAGCTCTCCATGAGGTTTCTGTAGAACAACTTTCAAAATTGGATAACCAATTTGACGATTTTCGACAGTGGATGTCTCAAGAATACCCTGATAGTCAAGCTCTTCCTTTAATTGAGGGTCTAAAATGTATGCTTCAAAGTGATAAGAATGGAATTGATATTTTGCGTGGTATTGCACACATTGTGGATTCGAATGTGATGCCTATGAAGAGTTGTGCTGAAACCTTAGGTTATACACAACCTCCTACTCAAGACAATCGTTCTATTCCTTTGACGACTCCTATTGCTAGTATACCTACTTTTACATCAAACATAATGACTACTTCAATACAAGACATTCCTCCTATGATCACTAATCATGGGGGCAATCCTTCTTCTTCAATCAACCCTCTTCCTTCATTCAATCCAATTTCTTCATTCATTCCTTCAGTGAGTGTTCCTATTATATCTCCACAAATGAACATGACACAAGGGGGCAATTCATTTTCCATTCCTCCTTGTAGTGTTCCTCCTGTCCAATCATCTCCTATGACTAACTATCATAGTGTCCCACCACCTTACTCTCTACCTTCTTTCAATAACATAACACCTCCATCACAATCTAACACGTCTAATATGAAATCTTCGACTGAAGCGACCATTAACAATCTTGCACAAACTGTCTCTTCTTTACAGCAACAAATTGCCTCTATAAATCAATCTAAGTTTAGTGTGCCCACATTTGATGTTGCGAGCCCACTTTCTCTTGATATTGTTCGAGCTATCCCCCCTAAACATGTTGAAATTCCGCATTTGGAGCTTTATAATGGTAAGGGTGATCCTCTAACACATGTTAAGACCTTTCAAACAATATGTACTGATTTTGCTTATGACCAAAAGTTGCTTGCAAAATTGTTTACTAGAACATTAAGAGACAAAGCCCTACAATGGTATTGCTCGTTGCCTTCCTATTCTATTACTTCTTTCGAACAACTTGCAAATGCTTTCATTCAACAATTTCAAAACAATATAAGTCCTAAAGTTACTTTGATTGATTTAATGCATTGTAAACAAGGTATTAAAGAAAAAGTGACTGATTTCATTGGTAGATATAAGCATTTGTATGCTCAAATTTCTTTTCCAGTGCCTGACAATGATATTCAAAGAATCTTTATTTCTAATTTACAAAAAGACATTAGAGAAAAACTCCTATTTTCTGAGTTTACTTCTTTCCAACAGTTGTGCGCAACTCTTCACAATTATCAACTGACTGTGAGTCAAATGGAACAATCACATCCTATGGCTCTGAGTGATAAGGGTGATAGTAGTCAACAACCATTTGGGAAGTTTAAACCGAACAGAGAGTCCATTAAATTCAATGAAAACATCATCAACAACAATGTGAATACAGCATCAGGTGTGTCTCCTATTTCTAAGTTTTTCAAGAAAGAAAGAAAGTTTACTCCTTTGAATGAATCATTGCATAGTATTATGAATAAGTTATTGGAACAAAATGTGCTTACTCTTCCTCCTATAAGGCAAATTGATCCTGCAAAGATTAATTCACCCTATTTTGATAACAAATCTTTTTGTCAATTTCATCGTCAACCTGGGCATGATACTGAAAAATGTTTTGCTTTAAAGGGGAAAATTCAAGATTTGATTGATAATAATACTATCTATGTTTTTGGTGTGAATGATAAAGGCAACAAATCTATAGCTCTTCCTAACCAAAATATTCAGATTTTTACTGATCCATTGCCTTCTCATACCTCTAATGCGATTGATACTACTGATTCCTCTGTCTCACCTGATGATCTCGTGTCTATGACTCCGAATGTGATTAATTTTGTGGAGCAACAGAAAATCCCTAAAGAACCTTCCATCACATTTGATTCCAGTGAAACTATTAGGGCACCTGATAGTCCTTTATATATAGTTGCAAAAGTCAAGAACACACCTTGCCATGGAGTGCTTATTGATCCTTCTTGTATGGTTAATGTCATTACTGAAGAATTTCTTTTTACTTTGCAATTGAATCAAGTGATCTATGACAAAACAGATGTGATTGTGAAATTATTTGATGCATTTTCTTCTCTTGCAATTGGTTCTATTACATTACCTATTGAGGTCCGTAACAAATCCCTTGATGTGAACTTTGCTATTATTCCATATTCCGAACAATTTCATGTGAAGCTTGGCTATCCTTGGCTATCTTCCATGAAAGCTATTGCTTCTCCTATTCACAAGTGTTTGAAATTTCCCCATAATGGTGAAGTTGTTACTGTCAATCATAGTCTCTTTAAACTAGCTGAAAGAACTTCTAGCGTTCCTATTGATTATTTTTGGCCTAAACAATTCCAATCTCTTCCTCCGCGAAGTGATCATCTTTTCAAATCTTATCAAAAGTGGAAAAAAGATATGATCCTATCTCTAAGTGAACCTAGAACACCCAAACTTGATATTCCTATCATTCTTGAGAAGGAGGTTCTTCCTTTGAAAGATAAAACTAATGTCTTTCCTCAAGAAGATTCCCAACCCATTCCTATGGATGTGACTATGCCTATATCTAATAAACTTCCTAAAAGTAGACCTATCCCTCCTCGTCATGATGGACTTGGTCTCCTTCCTAAACCAAATATTCCTCCTTTATATGGAGCAGTTCCTCCTCCTTCCTTTTATAGAGAGAAGAGACCTTCCTCTTCTCCTATTATTCAACCTAAGAGACCACAACCTAAACACCCAAGTGCTAAGGATGAGAACATTCCTCCTCCTCAATCTCCTAATCTTCCTACTAACACTAGACGAAATCATTCTGCACGTGAACGCCGACGAAAGCGTCATCTTAGAGCTCAGGCAGCTGCCTCTCAAACTTTGCAATCCCCAAAAACACCTTCAACAAGCATTATTCCATTTTCTCCTCAGCCGACGATTGAGCCGAAATCTCCTAAACATAAGATGCATGATGGTCTTGATCCTGTGCGAGTTAAAGATCCTATTTTTATAAATCTTGATGATGATATGGATGAAAATGTTATTCATGATGAAAATATTACTCCTGTTCATTCTGATAGTGAATATGAACTTGTTGATATTGATAACCATTTATCTAATGAATTTTCTAAAGCACTTATCCTAGCTCCTAGACAAGAACACCGCGGCTTGGGATATGAACATAGCCCTTGTTTGGGTCTTGTGATAGCTCCATCTGCTGTGTTGGATGTTCCTCCTCTAGCGTGTTCCCTACCTTCCTGAAACATTGATCAGCAAGATCGGGGGGTAGATGACGTGCTAGCCTAGTTTCATTAGCATAGTAGATTCTCTCCCCCTCTCTTTTGTTACTTCTTCTATGTGTTATTCTCATTCTTCTATTTGTTGTCCTTAGTGTTGTCTACTTGAGGACGATGCAAAGCATTGAGATCTCCTGATCTCTCTCATGTTGACTCAAAAGACACATGTGTTCCCTTCTTCTAGGTGACCTTCCTTGATTGGGGAATGAAGAACAATTATGCATACATACATATGATATACATGAATTATCATACGACATACTGACCCCAAGGAAAGCGAATTCACCTTGTGCTTTGTGTTTTGTGTCTATTATCCTTGGGCTTATCTCACACTTGGGGGATAAATCCTTGTGATAAGGTGCTCCTTTCCTTTCTCATTTCTTATATGTATCACTACCTTAAAGCAATCACCCCCGGTGAGGCATGTACGATCGCTTTAACGTAGGGGGGCATACATCCCGTTCATATCTTTTCAAGATACTTGAAAATTTCTTGGCAAATTTAGCCTTGCCTTTAAAATTTTTGATATCTTTCTTGCATGACTCATAGTGAGGGAACCTTACTACTGATAGTCATGGTTCTCCCTCGTGATCTTCCCTTTTACTTTGTCAATCGAAGTCGTAAGATCCTTAGTCCACTAGGGGCTTGGTGTATCTTGCCTCCTTGACGTGGTGAAAGTTTTTCAATGTTGTTTCCTTGTACTTTACCGAAAGTATGAGCGTACGCTTATACTCCCGCTAAAGTGGGGGCTAAATGTAGTGTCCTAAAATTGCGACACTTGCAATTTCGACCACATTTGGGTCTTCACAATGTCGACGCAACACTGAACCTGAATGGAGACCGCGAAACTTGCTCACGACACCAAAAACTGCATTTCTCAGCACCCTGGCCTGATCCTCCTTGCACCCCGCTATCCTAGGAGGTGGGACCAGAGCGCCCAGCGCCCTGGTCCTTCAGGACTAGGGTGCCCAGCGCCCTGGTCCCCCAGGACCATGGCGCCCAGCGCCCTGGTCCCTGGCCCTATTTTGGGCGCGGTCTCCTATGGGACTTCGGGCCTTTTTGTTTGCAATTTGGAAAATAACATTTCCTCGTCGGCCTAAGGTCAGGAAAATCAGTCTATCAACCCTAATTGGCAAGTATATAAACTAATTTTCCTCTCCCATTTAGGAGGTTGAAAGGAGGAAGGACATATGTGTACAAGACGCGGAAACGATATTCAAACATTCAAGCATTCAAACATTCAAGCATTCCTTCAAGCAATTGATCATTCTAAGTCTCCATTCAAGGCTAAGTGTTGCATTCAAGACAAGGATTAAACCATTGAAGAGGAGATCACATACCACAACATACAACATACAACATACAACATGCAACAACATCTATACCTTCGCACATAAGGATACAAACATCCTTACAACAAGGTACTAGTACTTGTTTTACATTATAGACATTTACAACATTTCTCATTTCTTGGTTAATTCCAAAACCGGGGTTTGACCTAAGGGCAAACCCCTAATCCCTAACCCCCCAATTGTCTTCTCTTTTCTGTGTGTAGGTTGCAGGTACGCGGCTGAAATTGAAGATCTGGAATCCTTGTGCAGAGACGAACAGATCCCCCTTCGTTTTGCGGATTTTTTGGAGGACCGTGTGCACGCCGGGCACCATCGTCCCGTCAACTTTCGCTCAAATTTGCAGAACAGCACCGTCTCGAAATTTTACTGCTAATTCCAGCTCCGCAGCTTCATATCATATTCCTATCTCTGTTTATAAGTGAATCTTTCCTACTTTGCATGCATTCCTAGTTCAATCTTTCTATCTACATTCTTTACAAAAGAGGGTACCCTTGCTATCACAACCCTTGAAACTCATATAGAATCCAGTCTTGCATTGCGTGGGATTGGATCTTGTGGGTTTCAACCCCTCTTTTGAATGTAAAGTCCCTCCTAAGTGAAAACCATCAACCCTAGTGACTCTCCCTTCTCTCTCCTCGGAGTTGGGGAGGGGAGAATGACTAGGGTTCGATTTTTCCGCTTTACAGGTTCATTTGTGATTATTTCTATTGTCGGTTCAGAGTCCATTGACCTTGAATTACCTCTAAACTATTCGTCAATCTAAACTGTTTGTCAATCTTCACATTTGCACTCTCAACAATTTTCTACAATCTTTTATAAAAACATCTATATGCCTTCCTCTTAGATGAATAACCAAGAAATATTCCTTCATCACTTCTAGGATCAAATTTGCCAATATACTTATCTCTCCTAATATAACATTTACTTCCAAACATTCTGAAATATTTAAGAGTAGGAGTATTACCAAACCATAGTTCATGAGGGGTCTTACCAGTTTTACCTTTGATGTGAACTCTGTTGAGTGTGTAAATAGTTGTATTCACTACTTCTCTCCAATACACATGAGGTAGGTTTGCTTCTGATATCATGCTTCTAGTTGCATCCAGAATAGTTCTTTTTTTCCTTTCCACAACTCCATTCCGCTAGGGTGTCTAAGGTGTTGATAATTGTCTTCTAATTCCATTCACTTCATAGAATGTATTAAATTCCTTAGATGTGAATTCACCTCCTTGATTTGATCTTAAACATTTGATTTTCTTACCGGTTTCATTCTCTACCATTACCTTGAATAATTTGAATTTCTGAAAAGCTTCTAATTTCTCCCTGAGAAAAGTAACCCAACACATTCTAGAATAGTCATCAATGATTAGCACAAAATATCTATCTCCTTGTAAACTTCTAGTTCTTGCCGGACCACATAAATCAGTATGAATTAAGTCAAGAACATTATTAGATTTCTCTGGAATACTCTTAAAAGTTGTCCTAACTTGCTTTCCAAATTGACATTCCTTACATACCGAATTGTGAGGTTTAACAATCTTAGGTAAATCCCTTACTACCTTAGTTGTACTAATCTTCACAATCCAATCAAAATTTACATGACAAAGTCTCTTATGCCATAACTACCTTAGTTGTGAGATATTACCTCTAGTCTGATTACCGGTTGCAATTTCCAAACTAGTTATGTTCATGATTTTGCATTTACAATTCTTGAATTGTAACTAAAATCATTTTTCAACTAATTGACCAACACTCAAAAGATTATGCTTCAAAACTTCAACATAGTAAACATTATCAGTATTGCGCTTACCATCAAAGGATATAGTGCCTTTTGCTTTGATCAAACAATCTTAATCATCCCCAAATCTTACTAGACCTCCATTGTATTCCTGAAAAGATAAGAATTTACTTTTATCACCAGTCATATGATGTGAACATCCAGAATCTATAATCCATTCATCTTTTTCTTCAATTTTAGCTGCCAGAGCCTTCTCTATCGATGGAATAGTAGGTGTCGGTGATCTTCTTTTATTGCAACAAAAGCCCATCCATTGTCTGTTGGTTCTTCATCAGAATCATCAGTAATTCTTTCATCAACATATTAACATGATTTTTCTCTATTCTTCTTAAATCTGTATCTCTGATATTCAGGGTTAGGCTTATATGTTCTTTTAGCTTCTTCTCTCAATCTTGCATGTCTTTTAGGACATCTACATGCCATATGACCAACCTTATTGCAGTTAAAACATTTAAATGGTGCTTTACCTTCATACTTACTTCCAATAGGACCTTTAGGCATTTTCTTTGCAAATAGTGCTTCAAGTTCTTCCAGTTCTTCATTTTCCTTTTTGATATCTTCAAGTTCTCTTGTCTAAAGTGATTTCCAATCAGATTTGTTAGATGATGATGATGATGCTGCAGATGATGATGCTTTGAAGGCCAAATCTATCTTAATTGTAGCGACAGGACCAAATTCCTCAAGCTCAAATGCTAAAATTTTTCCAACCAAGGTATCTCTAGATATTGATGTATTAGGCATTGTTCTCAACTCATTAATAGAAGTTACTTTCATTCTGTATGCTGGTGGAAAATCTCTTAAAAATTTAGAAACAATTTCATCTTCACTTAAGGATCCTCCACAACACTGTATTCCCATACAAAAATCATTTATTCTTTCCATAAAAGCAAAAAAATCTTTCATCTTCTTCCATTTTCAGATTTTCATACCTGACCCAGGAGCATTCCAATTTTGCAATTTTGACAGTGGTATCTCCTTCATTCAATGTCTCCAATTTATCCCAAATACCTTTAGTAGTAGATCGGTCTGATAATCCCATTATTTGATGATCTGACAAGCTGATCAAAAGTACTTCTCTTGCTTTGCAATCATTCTCTTGATCCTTACCCAATGTTGGTGGATTAGGTTGATTCGGTGTAGGACCATCATAGCCATTATTTGTAACATCCCATATGTCTCTTCCAGTGCAATTCAGATGTGTCTCCATTCTGATCTTCCATATACCATAGTTAGTTCCATCAAGTTTCGGACTATCCTTCCTGAAAAAGTTTGTTGCCATAGAATCTCCTCAAGTTGTTAAACTTCTGCAAAAAGAGGACTTAGCTCTGATACCAATTTTTAGGACCCAGAGGCAACTGAGAGGGGGGGGTGAATCAGTTGTCAATTAATTTCAACCCAAATATAACTTAAACAAACTTGATACTCAATACCGGTAAACCAGACTTAATGTCGGTTGACAGATAAGAAGTTAATATTAATACTGGTGAAACTCAATGCATAAAATAGAAAGAGAAACAACATCCACAACACATAACACATAGATTTGTATGTGGAAACCCTGTAAGTGGAAAAACCATGGTGGGAAACCTTACCTACAATCAGATGATACTATTTTAGATAGTATGTGTATACAAATGGGGTCTACACATGCAGAAAGGCCAACCACCTATAGCTCACTACTCAATCACAAAATAGGAATCACACTAACAACAATTGGATGGTTAAATCCAATGATAATGTACTTCTCAAAATAGCATCTCCAATGCTAGATTCAATACCGGTTAAGCTCTAATAATCACCTTCAAACCTTCCTTGAACCTTCTCTATGGTCTACTCATATGATCTTCAATATTCGCACATACCATGTTACAAAACAATATACCATATACTGTTATCTTCCATGTTGCATCATCTCATAAATGAGATCTCACATCATCTTCCTCCCCTTTTGAAGATTCGGAGCTAAAAGAGCTCTCCTCAACTTCCTGCCTATCTAGGGGTCTTGATTCAACTCTTTTAGGTGTAGAAGGGAATTGAATTACATCTTCCTTTTTATTCTGTTATGGCTATAATGTAATAGAAGGAGACTTAATTCTACTATATGATGAAGATACATTTCATAGCCTTGCTCTCCAAAAATTTTCTCTTCTCCTTTGGCACATGTGCATATGCCTCGCAAGCAAAAACTCTAAGATGTCTCAATGAAGGCTTGTGACCTAACCATGCTTCCATAGGTGTTTTATCAACAAGGGCTGATGTAGGAGACCTGTTAATTAGGTAGCAAGCAGTGGCAACAACTTCAGCCCAAATTTTTTATTCTAGACCAACACCACTCAGCATAATCCTAGCCTTCTCCATCAATGTCCTATTCATTCTATCTGCAACTCCATTGTTCTATGGAGAATACGGAGTTGTCTTTTGTTTGTTAATGCCACACTCTTTACAAAACCTATCAAAATCATTAGAGAAAAATTCACTGCCATTATCAATCCTCAAACATTTAATTTTCTTTCTAGTCTACAACTCAACCATTGCTTTAAATTGTTTAAATCGACTGAAAACTTCAGATTTGCTGTTTAGAAAATATACCCATGTCCTACTAAAATCATCAATAAATGAAACATAATATGTAGATTTTCCAATCGAAGGAACATCTACATGACCAAACACATCAGAATGAATAAAATCCAAATGACCACAAGTTTTATGAGAACTCGAGTAAACCTGGATGTGGTTTTTTTTTTCATAAATGCAATACTCACATAAATGAAAGTCAAGATTACAATCATTCAAACCTTCAACAAGGTTTTTATTTTTCAAGGTCCATAGACCCTTTTTTCCAATGTGGCCAAGCCTTTGGTGCCATAACATAGTCTTCTCTACAGGTAACTTTTATTCAAAAGAAAGAGTGCCCTTAGGTACCCAAAAGCCATTTCCATCTTCTAAAGGTGAAACCCTCAAATCTTCCACATATTTACTTTTTACAGAAGTGCTATTAAACTGAGTAGTGTATGTGTCTAGCTTAAACAAAGTGTCAAACCCGACTTCTCTAGAAATTACCATAGCACCCTTAATCATCAAGTACATCCTACTTTAGAAAAGACTACCTACAGACCTGCATCTATCAATTTTCTAAGAGATAACAAATTTCATTTTAAACCAAGGATATGCAGTACACACAATTAATCCTTTTTATTCTACCATCAGAAAACTTGATTCTAACTTTACCTCGACCATCAATGTCTAAATGTGAATCGTCACCGAAGTACACCTTACCTCCATTAAATTCTTCATATTTAGAAAACCAATCTCTATTGGCAGTCACATAAAAGGATGCATCTGATTCAATTAACCAGGCATCATTACCTACATGAGTTGCCAAAGCTGCAATGAATGCATCACCATCTTCCTTCTCGAACTAAGAATCATAATCAAACTTCTTCTTTTTCTTCTTCTTTTCTTCTTTGCAATCATTAGGAATGTGACCTGGTTTACTGCAATTCCAGCAAATGACTTTCAGCTTTCCAGGAGATTTTGATCCCCCTCTCGATTTGGACTTGTTGTGCTTCTCATTCTTCTTGCTTTTCTCCTTTGGTCTTCCATGAATAGTTAGGTATTCCTTTGAACTAAGGGATACCTTCCTCCACATATCTTCACCAAGTAGGGAACCCACCACATCTTCAGTCTTCAAAGCAATAGAAGTAATATCGATAGCCATAATAAGAGAATCCAACGAGTCAGGTAAAGAACAAAGAAAGATCTAACATTTCTCCTCTTTGTTCATCTTAAAACTGATATATACTAATTGAGCCACCAACATATTGAATGCTTCTAGGTGGTCTGCAATTCATCTACTCTCTTCTATCTTCAAGGGAGACAATTTCTTCCTTGAGAAAATCTGATTTAATAAAAAATTTGCTTGATACATTTCACCAAGCTTAGTCCATAGCTTCTTTGCTGAGTTTTCTTCGTGGACATTGATCAGAACAGGGTCTGCCAAACATAATCTAATTAGACCCTTGAATTTTTGGCCCATAACATCATACTGAGCTACTCTAGTAGGATCTAAGGGCCTTTGCACATTCTAATCAAAAGTATCCCATAGATCTCAATCTATTAGCAAATCTTCCATCTTCAGCTTCCACATCTCAAAATTCATTCCATTAAATTTTACCACCTCTATTTTCCCTGATGAACTTGCCATCTGAAAATTCTTGCAGCAAGTTAAAAAAGTGTATTTCTACACAAGCTCCCACTCAAATCTAGATTATTTCAAAAAACCCAACAACTGAAACCAAAGGTGATCAAGCTCTGATACCACTTGTAAGGAAGTCAAGTTGTGGAACAAATTCCTACACTAACCTTGAGAGGAGGATAATGTAAAAACCTTTATAGATCATTACAACAGTTTGAAAAACTTAACAAAAATAGACATAATAAAATTCAAACCATAACACAGTGATTTATGTGGGGAAAACCCTTTCGGGAGAAAAACCCTGCACTCTAAAAGCCACCCAATATATTATTGAGCAATCAAAAATATATTACAATATACTTGCAGAGTAAGATCTTCACAGGAGTACCACTAATCATAGATTCAGAGGTAACTCAATATCCATAAGACTCTTACACACAACCTCTATCTCATGCACCTCATATATAGGAGATACAATACAAGAAATCGTCAAACGGTATTACAAAACCATGGGCTAAAACCACCCAATAAGGTGTATCTAACCTTATCTCCCTTCTAGATTCCCTATGACATGTTAAAACACACATAAACATGTGTCCCTCCCTTTTACAACTCTTTTATGTGTCTGATAGAAATTATATTTTCTATTTCAGGAGTACAAACTTCTGGAGGTCATAATTTGCGAACTGTGTGTTCGATTGATGAAGCGTTTGAGGCACTAGAAAGCTTGCAAAGTTCTCTATTTTTGTATAAACCACTATGCCATTCATGCCTACGTTTAGGGAGTTACTGAGGGTCTAATTCCCCAAAATTAAGTTTAAACCTTTAATTGCACCCCTTCAAAATGAAAACTTTGATATGTTCAAAACTATTTGTGGTCTTGTGACGAAAATTTATCAGCATGCTTATCTAACTAGCCAGAAGCTTCTCAGAGAATTTCACACTATTTCGTGCTCAAATGAAAACTTACTATAAATAGTAACCTTATTTAAATGCAAGGTTGAGACACCGTTTTTCCCAACAACATTTATTGTATGGATTCTGATATCGATGAGAACTTTGGCTACTTGAACTTGAGTTTTCTCACATGTGATCTAGCTCTTGAGTATTGCATTTAATCTCCTCCTATTGGTATTACATCTACTATTTCACCTGACAATCCTTATGTTTCTATAGTTTTTACTTCTTATGGTTCAGTGTAGCAAGATATACGTTGTCTTCTAGATATAGTTCCTTGGGATGACTACTTGAAAAATATTGTATTTTTGTTTGTAGAGTCCTACATTCCAAATTTTGGAGACATCATTGATGATATTCATCTTCTCTTTGATGGAGATGACCCTTCTTCATTTATTGCAAGGGAGCACTCTAACCCTCTTGTTTATTCTCTACATGATCATTCTTTTGAATTTTATGTTACTATGGATACTTATGTATAGCATTTGGATGAGGTCTCTTTATCTTTTCAAGTCTTTGGTCATGTTCTACATCCATCTTCACTAGATCTTGGATTGCTTTTTCAGCAGTATTGCCTAGTCCACCTAATTGGGAGGGGGAAACTTTTAGCATCAACATGGGGAGATTTGAGAAGCTTTCAGAGATTCCATACATTTTAATAATTCTTCCTACATCTTCCTTTCTAGATTGTAGAGACTTCATGCATACACCTTTGGTTAAATGTTTCTTCCCAAGGGGAAGAATGTTGTTCAACAATTGTGGATCAACTTCTTCATTTAGTTTCAAACTTCTACCATTGGTACACATTTTGCATTGAGGGGAGGGTACTTGGTGTCTCTTCTTGTCTCTTATGGGGGGGACCTTTTCCTCACATTGAGATTTGTCCTTCTCATTCTTCTTTGAGATTTCTTTTGTATTTTCATCTCTCTTTTGGGGGGAGTTTTTTCCTAATGGGTTCCTATCTCTCTATATTTGTGAGAGATTCCATTGCATTTGTACATGGGTACCTAAAATGGCCTAATATTCGGGACCCATCTTGCATTGTTATCTTGAGTCTAAATTCCCCTAAGTTGCACTTATGGGGGAGTGTTGGTATAATTTATCTCTCATGTAATTACACTTCATTTAAGTTAACTTAGGATAATGCATATCATAATAATTTTCATAGGAGACACTTAGGGAATTGTGTATCTAGGGAATATGATTGTAGGAGAAATTCTATCTTTGGTGGTGTTATCTTGTTATCACATTTTCATATTCAAGAAAAGTATAATGATAATTCCACCTTCAGTGGGTGATACACCTTTAGTGGAATTACCTATTATTTTCTCCTACCCACCCTTGCATCTCATTGAGCCACATTTCATCCTTGTGTGCCCTCTTATCCTTTTTCCTTGCCTATATATGTAGGCACGTGCAAATTGTACTCAGTTGGGTATTTTTCATCTTGATGAGAATATAGTTTTTTCTTGTATATTTTGTTCTCTTTCTTTTGTACTATTCATTGGCATCTAGATCTCAGGTTGCTATAGGCAAATTCTTACACTAGAGATGTGGCCAATGTAAGGCAAAGTACTATAGAGTAACTAAGAACTACAAGAAACTAAAAATAAATATTCTTTCATGAAATATAAGGGGGATCGATAGTTCACATATGAATAATATATAAAGAACCTCATCAATGAAAGAAGGCCCGATTTTTTACTAATTTAGGAAACAAAAATGAATCATTATTCTTTAAGAAATTGTATAAATTTATCTACCATTTTCCTAATTATATTTCTCTTGATCCTAATGGTGCTTTAGTGGGTTTAGAAATTATATGGGAATACAACAAAGCCTAATGTAATCTTGTTATCATGGATAAATATCTTTTTAATATCTAATTCATTGACCTTGAAAAACCTAAATGGGCACTATTTAATATGTATGATCCTAAAAATCAAGTGTAAGTTTATAAAACCTCAAGAAACCTCTTAAATAATTGTGTTTCTTTTATGGACCAATAGTAGATTTTATCTAGGGAAATACAAGTCTCCTCTCTTCCCCTTTGAGAAGATGGATATAACCATACTTTTTTTATAGTATGATAGATGTTAAAAATATTTTTTTAGAGGATTAGGAGGCCTCATTGGTTTATGTTTCAAAAGACGCCCAGTCTAGTAAAATAAGTAAATATAATCTTATCTTGTTCGCTCTAGATAGATGCATTGTTCCTACTAGCTAGTATATTATATCAGTCATTGCAAGATTTATTCCTTGCCAAGATTTAGTTTTCACCACACTTTGATGTTGTAAATTTGATTTCTCCTCACCCTAAAGTGACCTTTCCTTTTCTGAGGTGGTGTTAACCTATCACCATGATCTTAAGTATCTCATTAAGAACTAGTTGGCTATTGATATTTTTGAGATGAATAAGTTAAAATTATTTCGAATAATCAAATTATTAGTATTAAATCTAAAAGGTTGGAAAGTGTTCTACTTTAGGAATATCTATTTCAATCAAATGTAGCTAAGGATTAACTTTAAAGGGTCTAAGATAAAATAGATTGAATTAAGAAAACTTAGGACCTCTACTATGAGGAAAAATTTATTCTCAGTAATCTCCACAGTTTTTCTAGTGTTGTGTTGACAATTTTTATCCTTAAATATGATCCCAATTTTACACTCTCCTCAACAATTTCTTTAGTTTTTATTCCTAGAGAAATTTTTAAGATCATTTCTAGCCTTGATTTTAACACTCGCCTTAAGGAGTTGTGTCCTATCCTAATTAAAAAGTTAATTATCTTATTCTATATTGAAACATCATTATAAATTGCCATTAAAATGAAATTAGAAGTGCACCTTGAAAGTTCAAATGCTAGATCTGAAAATGAAATGGTGAATTGGAATGTTATACCTTTATGAATATTGCTTTGAACTCTTCATTTAAAGTTTGGCGTTGTCATGTTGGAATGCATGGATTTATTCATAAGAACTTCATCATGGATTCCATCTTGAATGTTTGAAATATTATTACTTGACCTCTCCTTCACTGAACTAATGATGCTTGATGACTTTCTCATTTGAATATGAAATTGAGACATTTTTTAAATGAGGGGGTAAGACTTTATTTTATACCCTACGAAATGAAATTTTTTTACAATTACAAAGGAGGACGACACACAAAATATATTTTTGCCTAAAATATTTTGATTATTAGATTGTCCAAAATTGGACCCTATTGGTTTGGATATGGGTGCTAGGGTCCCCTGTCTAGGAGGAAAAGTGTGCTTGGAACTCTTGTCCAATCCATCTAGTTTGAACAAAGGACCATCAAGAAAAGACGGGAATGAAGATTGTGGATATGATTTTGGTGTGAGTAGAATCAAGCAAGATTAGGGAATAGAAGGCAAAAATGCCAAACTAAGGCCCACTCAAGTATGAAATTGTACAAGGATAAAATTTACGACACCGGAAACATTAATTTTTAGCATCAACATTGTTTTTGTTTATGCATTTTGAGGTGCTAATTACCTTTTATAGAAAGACTTTCTATTGTAATAATTTAAATTGCATGCAATATACATATCACACAACATAAGAAAACTTGTTGTCAAATAGAATTTGTGCCTTCCATGGTTACGCCAATACAACATAACCTATTGGTTGGTAGAATCTATGTTGTAAACATGAATCACCCAAAACAACAAAAAAAATTGGCTACTGGAATTCATGGATCTTCTATGGACCCCTCGCATAACATGGCTTCCTATTTGTGAGACCATAGACCCTTTTACAATCACAAATTGGTGTATGATATTACATCTTTCTAAGAGTTGTCTTATTCTTTTGTAATGGCATTCTAAGAAATATATTCATTGTTGAGATAGTTTTGATGTTGAGGTTTCTTGAACTAGTTGACTTAAAGCCTTTGGTTTTTATACCAGCACTCCTGGTGTCATTTCTTTTTTCTTTTCTTTCTTTGTTTTCTTTGCTTTATTTTTCTGTTGTGTGTTTTTTGTATTATCCTTTAGATGTTCTTGTGTGAGTTGATAATATTCTAATTATAGGGACTTAATTCCCTTAAATTAGTGGTATAAAATCTATTGTATATCATTATCCTAGTTGATTACTCTACTTTACAATGAGTATAGGAGTAAATTCACACTCCAAATAAATCGGGGTCTAAATATAGTATAATAAATTATATCCATTTACAATTTCACACTCTATTTTGCCCCTACTTTAGTGTACTTTCTTGTTGATCATTTCAAGCCGATTTGGGCTCTATCCCACTATATGCATGGAAAGTGTTGAACCTGCCAAAGAGGATCAAACAACATCAAACACACACATGAAAGATTATGTTAGAGTTAGAAATCAACATAGAAACTAAACTAAGTTAGCTTCAAAAATAAAGAACCCCAAGCACGTCGCATGTTCTTTTATCTCCAAGAATTTTCAAGATTCAAGGTGGCTCTCACTTGGAAGAGCACTTGATCTTTTAGATGTCAACCTAAAGAATGAGATTGAAGGATATGCCAAGATCAAAATGAACACAATGAAGATCCTAGCTAGATGATCAAATGATATGAAAGATGAAATGCAAGATGAAATGCAAGATATGAAACTAATATTGATTCCAAATTGAAAGCTTAGGTGTGCTAATTAAACTAACATGGAGATTTCTATGAAATTGATATACAATGGATATGAATTAATCTAGCATGAAAATGGGATTAGCATGATTCTATCAACATGATAAAAACTAAACTAGCATGCAACTAAGACTATCTAAGTGCTTGAAGATGACAAATTGAGCTCCTTGATAACCTGAAAAATGACTATAATTTTGATGCACAAGATGATGGATCCTAAGATTAAAGAAATGGGCTCTATTTAGAGAGAAAATAGAGAAATGGATGGCCAAGATTGAGCAATCTTAACAAGGGCTAGGATTGAAAGTTATCACTCCATGAGGGGAAATCAATCCAATCCCAAGTTGACAACCTTGAGATGGCTTGAGAGGATGCTAAGAAAGCATTGGGGAAAACCTCAATGGATGATGTTATTGGATAATGTTGTTATCCAAGGGAGCATGTTGTCGTCCAAGAGGTAAACTCTTGTGCAAAGTTGAGGGATGACAAAAGGGACAACCATCATGGGCTAGGGTGATGTCTTCTAAGAGGCATTAAATGCTCTTTGAATACTTTGGAGGTTAACTTGTTGAAAGTTAGATAAAGACATGATAGAATGGATCAGATGAAATAGATTGATAGAATTGATATGATTGAGATCAAGTCTGGTTTCAGGAATGATTCCTCCTATATAAGATAAAGATGAGCAAAACGTCTGGTTTTAGGAATGATATATCTTGTATAAGACCTGATCAAAATGTTTGGTTTCAGGAAAGATACATCTTGTATAAGACATGGTAGATGAGAGTTGGATGAATCATGAAGATATGAAAGTTAAGAAAGATTCCATGATGATGTGATAGATATGCATATGATGGATGAATGATGAATGTGATTAGAGGATGATGATGATAATATGCAACTAAATTCCATGATATGATAATGCAACTGAATGTAAATTTTAGGAATGATCATAAAAATGCACCTAAGCACTTAACAATGATAAGAAACTTGATATGAAATGCACTCTCATTCTTTATATTGTCACATTTTCAATCAAATTAGATATGCTTCCTTTTTATCATGATTGATCCTTTGATATGTTGAAAGTTGATAGAAGCATCATGGTATAATTGAACCATGATGACCTTAGTATAACTTACATGGGTTTTGATATTGTAAGATAGCATAAGCGTCAAGGTATAATTGAACCATGATAACCTGAGTGCAGCTTGTGTAAATAGACAAGAGTTAACCTTTGTCTTATACAAATTGGAAATGTCCTCAGTGATATGCCACTGGATCACGTCGTAGAGAAAATTTGCATAGTAAAAGGCTTCACTCACAACCAACAAAGAAAGAAAATATCATACTCCTTGCTTCTCTCATTTCAAGACATCCTTGAGTCACTTGGGAGATACGATAAGCAAAAATAAAAATAAAAACCATTGATAAACATGCATGCCATCCTATGTATTTTTTTTCGGATAAAACATCTTGCAAATACCTTGTTGTTTAGTTTTGACCAGTTCATGTTTATTTATTTTACCATTGATTGTCGTGATCTTTTTTTCATCTCAATGTGTTTGTTGTGATTGATTGTCTATTTGAAACCCAAAGGTGATCTTCCCCTAGAAAGGTTAGGATTTTTCCCTCACTGTAGATACTACTTATCATATGCAATATGTACATTGACTACCAAGCCATGGCATGATATGATACGGATAATTGTTTAGATAATCAAGGATAGTGACTATGCTAAGTATGTCCAGGATTGATAAGCATTAGTGAAATTGTGAATTTCTAGTGATGGCTCAGATGGGTGGATATGATATGTACAAATAGATGGAGGAGCCGCTCTATCAAACAGTGCTTGTTGCCAAGTTTTTTCCACTTATTTTTATTGCACATTTTGATTTGTTTTCAATTTTTTTTTGTATTTTTCTTTGATTTTTTTATTTTTATTTTTTGGAATTTTTAAATTTTTCTATTTTTTTTAGAGATGAAACATGTCCTGCCATCAATTGATAAAGATAAGGCTAACTAGGACAAAATCCAGTAGTCATACTAATCTATGTCATTGTTTTGATTTGTTCAATGATTGATAAGAATGTCTAGTTTTAAAGAGCAAGTACCCTGTATAAGATCGATCTATCTAGTTTCAAGTGTACCTATCCCTGTATAAGATATGTTAATTTTGATGTTGATAGATGGATTGATTAACAAGACTTGATTATTGATAGGAATGTCTAGTTTCAAATATTGAGTACCCCGTATAAGACCAATCTGTCTAGTTTCGAGTGTACCTATCCATGTATAAGACATGTTGATGTTGATATATTTCAAGTGATGAATTGATTAACAAGACATGTTATCAGTTTGATTGCAAACTTTGAGAGTTTTCCTGTTGTTGATTTGATGGATGGGCCATGCGTTCATGCTTTGATTTTCAATTTTTTAGTTTTATTTTTTTTTATTTTTAGTTTTTTTTAGGCATTTCTGATTTTTGGAGCTTTTGGGTTTAGAAGAAAGATATATTTGGTTGCCCCAATGTATAGAAAGACAAGGAATATTATGAATGGATATCTTAACCATTGAGGTGGAAATGGATAGGAGAAAGATGAAGGTAGCTTATGAGGAGACACATCAAGATATTTTAGAAATCATGTTTTTGTCCTTAGTTTTGATCAAGATCAAGGATGGAAAAGGGGATATGGATGGAGATAGGATATGGATAGGAGAAACAAGACCATAGATAGTGATAGATTATGGAAGAAATGATTAGTTAGGATAGATGGTATGGATTAACATGAAGAAAGATCATAGATAACACTGGGTGAATTTAGATAGGGTAATGGATATTGGAGGAAGGATAATTGGAGATGTGGTATGAAGAATAGAGTGGATGAAACTTTGAACCCAGGTATAGAGGTCTCCATTTGCAAAGAGATGATATGTAATATTTTCAAATTATTTAGCACCACCTGAATAAGTGTTCCTGAACTTTTTCAAAGATAGAGACCCAGCACACACTTAGAACCTCTGAAACATTCTACCGAACATATCTAGGAAATAGGAAGTAGACTCAAAAGGGAAGAAGAATCCAAAACTAGAACAAGGTACTTAGTCTTTGATTACCTATGTGTGTGCAATTGGGTTCATATTGGCTCATATGATCATTGTAAGCTTCAGAATCTAATGTGGCTAGCTACATGAGTTATCCTTACTTCAAAAGCATCTTGGATAGAGCCTCACTACCAACAAGTGTCCATAGCTCCAACGAGGTTATCGTTGTAATATCACAATTATTTCTCTATTTCTAGCTAGGCGTCCTAGCCCTGATGGAGTTACTCGCATGTTCCCATAGCCAAGGATTTTAATATTTCATGTTTTTGGTCTTTTCTTTTGTTTTCTTGATCATTCTTTTGATATTTTGATATTATATTTTTCTTTTCTAGAATTTGTTAGAAACCAACAAAAAAAGTAGTCAAAATTCCAATTGCTTCGTGTGCTAGACAAGCCTAATTTGCCAAACCAAATTACAAAATTTTGCCTCTATGACAAATGCTCTATTACAAAGTGAAAATGTGCTAAAATAGAGACTGAATGTGTTACAACGTACTACAAATATGTTGAACTGTCCATAACCGAAAAAGGATAGAAGATTCAAATGTGCTATTATAGAGAATATATGCGTTGCATCGTACATCAAATGCACTATAATAGTGATCGTATGTGCTATAAAAGAGACCAAACACGCTATAAAAGAGACCAAATGCATTGCAACATACAACGTATGCGCTAAAAGATTCAAGAAGATTTTTTTGGCTGGACGTGTGCAAAACTATTAGAAATTTGATATATTTAGGGGTCAAGCCCCACGGTGGGGACCAAAAATGTGCGCATGGAAAGTGTGGAACCTGCCAAAGAGGATCGAACAACATCAAACACATACATGAAACATTATGCTAGAGTTATAAATCAACATAGAAACTAAACTAAGTTAGCTTCAAAATCAAGAACCCCGAGCACGTCTCATCTTCCTCTATCTCCAAGGATCTTCAACATTCTAGGTGGCTCTCACTTGGAAGAGAACTTGATCTTTTAAATGTCAACCTAAAGAATGAGATTGAAGGATATGCCAAGATCAAAATGAATGCAACTAATATCCTAGCTAAATGATCAAATGATATGAAAAGATGAAATGCAAGATGGAAGGCAAGATATGAGACTAAGATTGATTCTAAATTGAAAGCTTAGGTGTGAGAATTAAATTAACATGTAAATTTCTATTAAATTGATATGCAATGGCTATGAATTAAGCTAGCATGAAAATTGTATTAGCATGATACTATCAACACGATGAAAACTAAACTAGCATACAACTAAGATGATCTAAGTGCTTGAAGATGACAAATTAAGCTCCTTGATAACCTACAAAATGACTTGAAGTTTGATGCACAAGATGATGGATCCTAAGATTGAAGAAATGGGCTCTATTTATAGAGAAAATAGAGAAATGGATGGCCAAGATTGAGCAATCTTGACAAGGGCTAAGATTGAAAGCTATCAATCCATGAGGGGAATTCAATCCAATCCCAAGTTGACAAATGTCATCTTGAGATGGCTTGAGAGGATGCTAAGCAAGCATTATATACTAAGTAAGCATTAGGGATAACCTCAAGGGATGAAATATTTGGATAATTCTATTATCCAAGGGAGCATGATATTGTCCAAGAGGTAAACTCTTATGTAAAGTGGAGGGATGGCCAAAGGGACAACCATCATGGGCTAGGGTGATGTCTTGTAAGAGAAATTAAATTATCCTTGAAGACTTTGGAGGTTAACTTGTTGAAAGTTAGATAAAATTCAAGGCTTTAGCAAGAGCCTTACAAGTTTGAAAGATTCAACAAGTTAACTTGTTGAAGAAGGTAAAGTCTTCAGCACATTTTGAAGACTTTCCTCAAATTTGGAGAAGTGATTCTCCCAAATTTAGGGATGTGACATGATTAGAATAATTAGACTAATTAATGAGTGGTTAGAGGGGTTCTAAAAGAATATTAGTAGGCTAATGGAAAATGTAGGAGAGTGCAAGTGGAGGGAAATAGGTATTTTTTGATAAAATAAAAGATTTATTTTAGCCAAAAGGGGTGCAACTTGCATTTCTAGGATTTTGCAAGTGGGGGGACTATTCACAAATAAAAAATAATTTATTTAAATGCAAAGGGATTTTTTTAATCAAATATAAATTAAATTAAAAGGGAAAAAGGGATTTTTAATTAAATAAATAAGATTTATTCAATTAAATGGCTAAAGGGTACTTAATCAAACCTTAGTTTAATTAATCAGTCAGGCAAGAAGAAAAGGATTTTAATCAAATCTTCAATTATATTAATAGGCTTATTGGAAGAATATGGATATTAATTAAATCTTAGTCTAATTAATAGGTGAATAAATGATGATTAAATGAATAAAATTCATTTAATTAGTTGTGCAAGTTTTAGGTATCTACAGGTCCTATTTTCTACCTCTTGATACTGCAATCCTTTTCTATTCCTTTTTTTAGTGGAATAGACTACCCATTTTCGTAGTCCCTTTAAAAGAGGCCCAAATTTAAATTTGTACCATTGATGGCCTTTGTCATTTGTGATATGGTGCTGATATTTTTTTTTGATCATTAGTTATTGGTCTACATTAAAATATACATTTTGCACTCTATATAAAGAAATGTTCATTCAAAAGGTCTAAGGCATTCTAAGAGGGAATTCATTTGATTTAGAATTATGAAGAAAATACTTCTTGAACCTAAGTGTTTAAAATTTTGAGCAAAAATCTTTAAAAAACCTACATTCAAGTATGATTTCATGTTCATTATATTTTGTTATCATATTATTGCATAAGCACTTGAAGCCTTTGTCTATAGAGAATTTCATCACCACCATTTCCATTGCTAAGGTATAATCTTGTCAATTTGACATTTCCATTATTAATTTAGCTTATGTCCTCCTGAGGACAACCTCTTTTTAACATCACCATAGATATTGTGGAGGTGGGAACACCAACATGATGTTTGACATAAGGATGCCCCTATGTATGTAGGTTCATATCTAATAGAAGAGGATATTACATGAGTGCAAAGTAAACAAGTAAATATGATCCTAGACTTTAAATACGAAAAAAAGTCAACACTAGAGCATCCTTTACGGTGGAATGCTTTGTTGACACAATTTGTGAGAGGAACTTATAGGACCTCTTGAATGAAAACCTACAAATGTTTTTTTGCACATACACCCTCAACTATGCTCCCTCCAACCATGTTCACCATTTTTATGCCTAGACAATAGCTATAAGTTTCTCTCTATCTCCTCGTTCAAAATCTAAGCTACTACATTTGTTTTCTATTCTGTATTTTATTGTTATTGGTAAAGGCATCATTTTTCTATCATTAAACCTAGTTTATTCACACACACTTCACAATATTATTTATATTATGACAATAGAAAAATAAATCCAAAAATAAAAACTAATTTAATAAAAACTCTAAAAATATTCCACATGGAAGCTCCGTTGGAAGATACAAATTCAAAACATTTTTTTAGAGAAAACCCATAAAGAAACCAATAAAATCAAATTAGACAAACTCCAATTTCATAATTTAATGTAATCTCACAAATCCCATAGCTCACTTTTGTAAATATCCACCTCAAGAATCAAACCTAGTTTTTCCTTAAGGCAATTATTTTAATTTTCTCTTCAAATAATGAAATACCAATTGTTCTCCACTAGCATTGAACCTAAATCCCATGAATTTATTTGTGAAAAGATACATACTTCAAAATCAAAAGAAGAAACTGGACAACTAGCTCAACTCAAACATAAGAATGATGAAAGAGAGCTCGAGTCTGCCCTCCATATATACTATCATTCCGTACTAATTTAGTTGTGTCACTTTTCATTTATGGGTAATGTCTATTTATTTATTTATTTAGAGTTTCTTGAAATCTCCTGTTAGAGAAAATTAGTTGAAGCTTTCCCTCACTTTTGTTTGATACAATGATTTTACCAACAACAATTGTTTTTTCAATCAACAGTAGCCATTTGTATATGTTGTCAGAATAGATAAAGAACTTTAGATGACATAACCATTGTTCTATATGATGTTGTAAATGTAGTGTCCAACATAATAAAAAGTGATATATTTTATTTGTTCAATTTTCTTCACACATGATCAATCATTTAATTTGATACATAAGATGTCAATATTTGTAAAGATAAGATGTTAATTGTGTTAAATGTAATGAGAAACAAAGTAGTTTTTAATATCATGTCTACTAAGATTCACAATTTAAATATTTTTTAATATCTTATTAATAACTTGGTCTTACTTATATATTTATTTGATATTACAAAAGATAAACAATTTTAAAAATTTTAAACTTAATATAATTTAGATTTTTTTATATAAATATTTGAATCTTTTATTTTATCTTGATTTAGAAACAAATTCTAGAACCATCTCAGTATTTTAAAACAAAACCATACCTTTAAAATTTTATATCATATATAAATATTATAGTTTAATAATTCTAGATTAATTTTGAAAACTCTTCTTCCTTCCTTTTCCTTTTGAGTTGTTTCAAATATTTATTTATTTGGTGGATTAGAAAGTATTTTGTGCTTTAACCTTATTGTTTTGTTTTTAAAGTATTCAATCTTTATATGAGATCCACGTTTTAGTATTGGAAATAAGATGACGACAATCTTGTAATACCCGACATGATGTAAGACCAAGATAATTGTAATACTTGACATGATGTAAGACCAAGATAATTGTAATACCTGACATGATGTAAGACCAAGATAATTTAAATGTCAGAATAGATAAGACACTTGAGATGACATTTTTATTGTGTTAAATGTAATATCCAACATAATAAAAATGAGATAATTGTTTTACATGATGTGAGAACCTATAGGACACTTGAGATGTTGGATCATTAATTTTAACCTTTTCATTTGATAACAACAAAAAGGTTTAGATGTCCAACTATTAAGTTTCATATGTAGACTTTTAATTTCAAAGTTTTTACATTTTTCATCTCTAAAACAACCATGCATCATTTATATTCTATTGTATTTACACAAAAAAAAAAATTAATATCTTCTTAATAACTTGATTTCACTTACACATTTATTTGATATTACAAAAGAAAAAATAATTTAATTTTAGTAAATTCAATATAACTTAGACTTTTTATATAAATATTTGAATTCTTAATATTTAATATAAATTTGTCCAAGGGGTTGAGCTTAATTGGTTAAAACACTGGGTTCTCATTGTGGAGACCCAAGTTCAATTCCCAATAGGGACATCTAAAGTGAAATTCTAAGTTGTGACTCTTGGCCTTCCAAAAGATGGTTATTCAGGCTTCGACCAATTATCTATCAAAAAAAATATTTAATATAATTTAAATATTTTTTAATATCTTCTTAATAAATTAGTCTTACTTATACATATAATTCCCAACATAATAAAAGATGAGACAATTTAAACTATTGTTTTACACTATGTAAGAAGAGATAGGAAGTTGAGATGTTGGACTATTAATTTAAACCTTTTCATTTGATAACAACAAAAAGGTTTAGATGTCCAACTATTAAAATAACTATCTAACATTTATATTTTATAGTGTTTAAAAAATACAACTTTAGAGATCTCAAGAACACCTGGAAGCAAAATACCTATCACAAAAGAAGAATGGAGGCAAAAAAACAATAATGGCTCTGAAGAAAAAGATTATCATTCAAACAAGGAATTAATTAAGAAATACAATACAATCCTTATAAAAGGATATTATGCAACCCTAAAGAAACCCTAAAGGGATAATGTGTATTTAATAATTAGAATAATTATTAAATATCTGCAATATTATTAAATGCCTAAGTTTAGCTTAAGTGTAGAGGATAATAGACTAATAATTAAATAAATAATTGTTAGCTAATACATGATAACTCTAACACCCCCCCTTAAGATGAAATTAGGGAGCAGCTAAAAACAACTAAGGACTAAAAATAGATGTAAACAAAATTCATGAAAGTAACAATGGGTCCCGAGAACTAGGCCTTATGAGGTACCCAAGTACAAATGATCTCTCACAACTAGAGAAAAGGAGAAAACCTCATTGAAAAAACTCCTCTCCTAAAGAGAGAAATACAAGTGAAGGGCTGAAAAAGCCTCCAAACAAGAGAATGTCCTAGAAAAAAGGAACAAAGGATGAACATGAAGAACACCACTGAAGCCTGAAGCTGCAAACACTATCGAAGAATAATTGTCAATTTGAAGAACCTCCACTAAAATAGAAGATGATTAGGTAGAGAAGATTGTAATCTGCATGAGTGCCCTCAAATAACACTACTCGAATCAGATGGAAAACAAAGGCAAACAACTAAACTCGAAGATACAGATGGCAAAAACACAAAAGTCTGAAGACTTGATCAATCAAAGATGAAAGGTTGCCTCCAAAAATAGGAATGAAAGAGTGTCCATATGGTAAATGATCCATCTCATTGAAATGCATAGGTAACCAACCACTACATCTGCCTAGTACATAGGAACAAATAATGAATACATATCTCACTCCAACGAACCAAGGGAGCGTTAGAACCAACAACAAACAGGAGAAACCCCCCCATAATGCTGACAAGGAAGAGGTGACAGGTACATTTAAACTGAATGCCAAGAAAAATTGCATGATGAAGAACCAAAAACATCAAGAGTGTAGCATAACGTACAAACACATATAAAGGCTAGTGTCATGGAAGGAACACTCACTTGACACACATCATCAATGAAATGTCATTGAAGGAACACTCACATGACAAAGGCAGATGGTAAACAAATTCAAACATAAAACCCCCCATGGCATTTTATAATGGAGTACGAGTATAATAAGGCACAAGATGTGCAAGATCCCAAGCATGCAAGGCATAGTGGCACTTTATCTCAATGCGTTTGCAAAAAGGGAAATGCATACAATGAAATCTCAGAATGTCAAAAAAAATACATAAGATTGGAAATACATGAAGAACAACCAAAAACAAGTCATCCCATGCAAACGAGAAGTTTCCATGATGTCATATGTCCAAGTAATTCACTAGAGTGTGAAAACACAAAAAAGTTGGAATCACAAAAAATGGAGAAACTAGTGAAAAGGTACGAGCTTGGGTCTGAAAACAACACCTTTTATTTCAAATGGCTATAGAATGTACTAGTAAAAAAAACAAGTGATGAAACCCACAAATCTGGAAAGTAGAGGAAACCAGCTTTCCAACTATATCTTGTTTGCCAAAAAATGATATTGTATGCCCAAGTTATGGCCAAAAGAAAAAAAAACCCCTTTTAAGGGCATAAAGAGGGTCACAGGGGCCATGCAAAGTTGTTTGTATTACTGACGTCAGCAAAATATTTCCAGAATATTCCCCGCCTATCAAAAAAAATACCAGCTGCAGGAAAAACACGCCAAATTTTTTTTGTCTCAATAGAAAAAATCTTCCTGTCAGCAAAAAAAATCCAATGACCCAAAAAGTGACTAGTGGCTAGAAAGCAGCTGGGCTGGTGGTGGGGTTGGTAGCCAGTGACTAGAGGCATCGGTGGAGTGGACATGAGGCTGCCATGGATGAGAGGTTGGAGGGCAGGGACGGAGTGGATAGGAGACCGGAGGGCAGGAGCGGACCTGAAGCACGAAGGCTGAAGGAGAGCCCTATTGCAGGTGGTGGGGTAGGGTCCATGACCTATTGCGGGTCGTACGAACCTGCAAAGGACCTCACCCCCCTCCCCCATGTGCTTTTAAAAATTAAACCTTTTTTTTAAAAAGGTTTTTCACAATTTTTTTGCATTCAGCCTGGGTATGTTGTTAAACTGCCTGCAATTTAATTATGTTTTTAATTTTTAATTTTTAATTTTTCTCAAAATCTGTGCCTAGAAAAGGGCAAAAAACAAAAAAAAAATTCAAACCCAAACTTGTCCAAAATGGATAAATTTTAATTGAAAATGGGGGTTTTTGGGTGATCTAAGCTCAACAGTGAGATCTATTTGAGCCCAAAATGCCTAGAAACAAAGAACCTCCCCAGATTCAAAATAAAAAACTCTAAAAATCTTGAAACCCTAGCTTCCAAAAAATCTTCTGAAAAAAAATCAAGAACAAGTAGCAGCAGATGTAGGTTCTGATACCATGAAGAAGTTGAGAAATACAACTTCAGAGATCCCAAGAACACCTAGAAGAAAAATGCCTATCACAATAGAAGAATGGAGGCAAAAAAGCAATAATGGATCTGAAGAAAAAGATTATCATTCAGAGAGGGAGTTAATAAAGAAATTGAATACAATCCTTATAAAAAGATATTATGCAACCCTAAAGAAACCCTAAAGGGATAATATGTATTTAATAATTAGAATAATTATTAAATACCTACAATATTATTAAATGTCTAAGTTTAGCTTAAGTGTAGAGGATAATAGACTAATAATTAAATAAATATTAAATAAATAATTATTAGCTAATACATGACAACTCTAACAATTTGATATTACAAAAGAAAAAACAATTTAAATTTTTTAAATTTAATAAACTTAGATTTATTATATAAATATTTGAATTCTTAATTGTTTTTTCTTTTTTTCAATTTTTTCCAAAATAAACTAAATTATTTATATCAAATTATACCTTTTAAACATATTGCAATTTAATATTTATAGATTAGGAATTTCCCTACAGTGTTTGCAGATTTAGTTCAGGGCACGATTGTGCTAATTTGTAGGGTTTCAAATACAACAACGCATCATAAATAGAAAGTAATTTGTAAAGCTAAAATGGTTGAATTTGTTTGTTTCATAGATCTATTTTTTAAAGAAATTGTATCCTCATGATTATAAGTAGAATTTTTTTTTTAAGCAAAAGGTCGAAGTTGAGAATATTTTATATTATATGATATAATTATGAAAATGAACATAAGGAAACCAATTCTGTCATTAATGAAAAAACTCAAAAAAACATTAAAGTTCCATATTGTTTCATCTAGAAATTGGTTTTCCCAAATTCTATTCTTGGGGCTTTGCCTAGAGTTCTATAAGAAATTAACTAAAAATCAAAATTGGAGGATCTTTGCTCAAAAAGAAGATAAGTAAAACTTCAACTAAATACTTTATAGAGAACAAAAGAGTGAGTAGTATAATTTCAAACCTGGGCTCCTAAGGAATATGTGCCCGTTCTTGATAGTTTCCCATGACTTCCTCAAGGTGCTCTCCCTAGCTATATGAAGTTTAAAAGAGCTTGGTCTGAAATGCATTCTTATGCATTAGTTGATTCTAGATCCTTGTTCTTCTATGATCTCTCAAAGCTCAACCACCCACCCATCCATCCTCTCATATGCTACAAATGTAACAATACCATTGGCTTCCAAGTAATCTCTTACCCAATTCTCTCCTTCATTTTTCCTAAGTATGAATAATTTCATTGTAAAATCTACATTTTTCTTTATGTCAAACTTCTTTGCTTTGAATGGCTTCATATCCTCTATTTGCCAAAATGGGAAATTGGGGAGGAGGTTTACCATCTCGAATAGTAATCATGCAATCCTTTGGGAGAGGGATCGATAGGTTTGCATCTATGTTTCTCAAAACCCTTTCCAAATCACCCAACAAACAGTCTTTAAAGACCTTTCTGCAGAGCTTTTCTACATTATTCTTTTCCATACAAACATGAAGGAGAGTGGCCAGAAACACAGCTAGGATTTTCATGTTTACTCTGTATTTGTGGTCCGCAAAAATAAACTCCTCCCAAGATCCTCTTTATCACCATAATCACCTAGTGAATGCAATTCATGACTTCTTTCATTATGTTCTCCTTAATCTCACTAATGAAGGCTATTTTCCTTTTACAAGCAACAAACAGATTGGGGATTCCATCATTTCTTCAATTTCTCTTACTCTTCCACCAGCCTACAATTCCTTCCTTGAGCTCAAGCTAAATACTTTTGAAGTTTCTAGATATCTAGGTGAAGCTAATTATAATCTTGGAAGGGAATCTATAATAAATGAATTAGCTCCAAGTTCCCTTCATATTTATCTCACTCACACCAACTTTGTGGCTTTGTAGGCACAACTAAAACTTGCTTATATGAGAGATAAGGGAAAAGGCGATTATCTTTAGCCTCTACTATGTTGAGTTAGTTCCTTGGCTAAGAGATGAGTCACTAGTCATCAACAAAGTTGCACACTAATTACAATCTTGGAACCTGAAAGACATAATAAATGAAGAGACTCCATGTTGAATCTGTATTTCTCTCACTCATGGCAACTTTGTAGCTTGGGATACTTAACTAAAAATCGTTTATTTGAAAGACAAGGCAAAAGGACATTATCTTCAGCCTCCTCTATCTTGAGTTAGTTTCTTGCCTAAGAAATAAGTTTCTATCCTTCACCTCCACCAAGATCACTTTGTGTGCATTGCCTGAAGAAAGTATGATCTAATCGGCTCATATGCTGCCATAGCCACCTAGCTTTAGATTTTCTAGTGAGAATGATTTCTAAAATTAATGATTTTTTAAATTCTAATTGTAGCTAGGAAATCAGAAATCATCAAAGCAAGTATGAATAATAGTTCAATCACAAAAGCAGATTGCAATGATCAATCCTAACACACTTAATAGAGACATGAAAATGAAAGATTCAAAACTTAAAGATTATGCAAACTAGATGTAGATCTAAATGCTTCCTTCATGCGGCTCCATTGTTCTTCTTTCCTCTCCAAATAGCCTTTGTTTGTGGATCTCATCTTCAAGTGCATACACATGAGATGAAAGCAAATAGACAAGATTATGGCGCAAGAGTACTCGAAATGTGATTTGACAAAGTGATCAGAAATTCGATAATCTGATTAGGGATTGGATTGAAGAAATTCATCCAATTTATAGACAAATTGGAGAGAAAGATCAAATTAGCATGATAATGATTCGAATGGAAATTCAAATCAAGAATAGCAAAATTATGACATGTGTATGACAAATTGCTATGCAAGGATTTATGATGATTTATGACAATTTATGACAAATTGCTATGCAAGAATTTATGAAAAGATTTTGAAATAGAAATAGACATTTAGGAATTTAGGAGAAATTAGAAAATTAAGTTGGAAATAATGACTTGGAAATTAGAAAATTGATGAAAATTAGGTAAATTAATTAATAATTTCTCATTAATTAATTAATTTACAAAAATAGGAGGAATTAATTAGCCAATTAAATAAACATTTAATTGTGACAAGAAGACCTAGGATAAATAAATAAATTATTTAACCTAGAGGGAAAATGCCAAACAAGATTAAATGAATAAATCATAAAACCTTGGAAGATGAATTAGAAATGCAAAGACGACAATTAGGTCTTGACAAAGGATAATTGATATCGATTCGATCATGATTTTGGATTGATAAATGCACCAAGGAACAATGACAAATTGACACAAATTGACATGATTGAAGAGGACAAGGATCGATGAGAAATCGATCATAAAACGGCGAGATTGACAAATTGATAAGAGATTGACAAGATCGACCAAAATCATGATTAAAGATTGTTATCGACAAGACCAAATTTGAAAGTGAGACAAATGAAGAATGTAGAAGAATGACTCGATGATCGCATATGATAAAAACCAAGTGCGTGACATAGGAGAATGTTAATGCGACGCAAAAACCTAAAATGAGGCAATGCGCAAATGTTAAAGTATGACTCCGCAAGCGTTGACCATTTTTAGGTGTCTACACTAATCACTTGGGAAGTCCTATTTACCAGCCATCCTGACTAAGAAATTTTCTCCAAGAAATCTTATATTGCCAACTTTCGCAAACTTGATCTTTGACCAAATTTAATGTGAAGTGATTGCCCCTAAAAAATTTCAGACAACTCTTGTTGGTCTTTAGATCCTTAGTCAATTCTAATAGAAAAAATTTATAATAATACCATTTGGGAAGCCCCTGTAGAATGTCCTTTACATCACCTTTTTTAAGGGATGCCTCCATCCAGAATTCCATTAATGAAAAGGATTTGAAAGCCCATTACACCACCTTTTCCTTTGAAAAATATTTTCCAAATTTTATTAAGATTCCCTTGCCTCTTATTCAAAATAATTGAGACTTGAATTCCATATCCTGAAATCTATTATTAACTATCCTTAGCTCTATGAATAATTTTAGTCATCTAGACTATGACTATCATATGACCCGCTAATCTATTTTTTGTATATTCCATCAGCTCCTATATTTCTAGTTGATCCACTAGACTATTAGCTTCTCTATAAATGTGATTGATTGTTGCCATACCAAAGAATTATAAAAAGATCTAAAGCCCTTCCTAGGAATGATTTCAACCTCAAATTTGGGGTTGCTCGAGTTCTAAGAGAATTTATAATTATTATCAACTCTTCTTGAATTTCCAACTTCTTGATTCTTAGTTATCTACAAATTAACATGCCTTCTATCATTTCTTTAATTTCTTCTATAGTGTTAGTGTCCATTTCTAAAGGTTTAGACAACTTAGCAATTAAAATTCCCTCCTATGAATGAACTACACAACTAGCTCTTGAAGCACCTGGGTTGCCTCTAGAAGCTCCATCGAAATTCATCTTATACCATCCTAGTTTAGGGAGATACCATACACCACCCAAACACATTCTTCTATCTATCCTGGAAGCCTCTCCCTCCTTACCAACATAGGGTGAAATCTTCAACCCAAACAATCTACCCCTCATCTTATCATCCTAGCTGGAAAAGCGAGTCTCTTTGGACCATATGTTGATATTATATTGTTAACCACCTCAGCTATGGTTGCTTCCATCGTATTAGAAAGGGCCTCCCAAGACATTTTGTTTTCGTGAAATATCCTATGATTTGTTTCCTTCCATAATCCCATTACACTATTGAAGGAGATGAGATCCACATTATCCCATATAGACTTGATGAGAATAATTGAGGCCAACCTTGAAACATACTTATTATGCCTCTCGAAAGAGAAATAATCTATCCCAATTTTGCACATTACCATTGCCAACATCTAGAGGCAAAGGGACATCTAAGAAAGATATGATCAATTGTCTCTTCGCTCCGCTCACAAAGAAAAAAATTGGAATGTCCAACAAATCCTAGCCTCCTAAACCATTTTGCAATTAAAACTCTACCTTGAAGGGCTACCCAAGCGAAAATACCTACCTTTGTAAAACACATTTTATCCCAACACAATTGAGTTAGAATCTCAATCTTTTGGAAATGTTGCCTTTCAATTATTACTCTATATCCATCCTTAGAGTTTTAACTTCTTGATTTCGCTTATTTCCAAATCAAAATATCTATTTCATTCCATAATGAGATTGATCTATTTTTCTAAATATCATTAAGTTGATAAATATCTTCTCTTCTAACAGGAGACCCTCGATTTTTCTCCATCTCCATCCCTAAGAGGAACCATTGTGAAGAAATTCAATATAATATCTGACATGAATTTCCTAATTTATTTCACAGAATTCCCTGATGTTATTGACTTCCATCATTTTTCTATACCTAGGTAAACTCCCCAAGAGTTTTACAAGGAAAGTGCCCATCTTTGATCTACCACATCCCAAGATAGTTTCTCTATAATCAATTCTCTACATTTTATTATAAAGTTCCAAATCCTTGATCCATTTGGGGGGATTTTGAATCCTAAAGAAACATTCTAGACTCGAGTCTTCTAAGTATTTACTCTTTAAGATTCTAACCTATTTTATATGAGAATCCTAATATAATTTCCAAACTAAGTTGGCTCCCAATTCTTTATTTTGCCACACCTGATTTCTCAAACCTACTCCTCCTGATTCTAATGGCCTACAAATTTTATCACATTCTATTAACACTATTTTTCCTTTTTTATCCATTCCCTACCAGTAAAATGATCTCATCTTGTTCACTATCTTTGTATTTTCTCCCATTGAAAGAGATAAACAAGACATCAAATAAATTGGGAGGGCAGAGAGAACAACCTTCAACAGTCATTCTCCATGCCCAATAAAGTCACTTTGTCTTCCAAGATTCCATTTTCCTATCCATCTTTTCCACTAATGGACCCAAACTTTTGGTAGTCCTCAAACCATTATCTAAGGGTAATCCTAGATATAAGGAAGGGATTTTCCTAGACTTAAAGCTTAGAAGGGCTAATATCTCTCTTTTTGAACTACAATTTGCATTAAAGAAAAATATTTCTTATTTTGCTTGATTTACATGTTGAGCTAGTGCCCTTGAATAGATTTGAGAACTCTCCTTAATTTGATTGTCTCCTTTCTCTCATCATATCAAAAGATAATTGTATCATCCATAAACTGTTGGTGACAAACTGCTTCCATCGCACTAGTAATCTTAATGCCTCTAAAGAGACTGTCATGTTGAGCTCTTTTTAGAGATCTTCCTAAAGCCTCTACCATTATTATGAAGAGAAAAGGAGATAAAAGATCCCCTTAGTGAAGACCTCTAGGTAAATCAAAAAAATCTTCTGGACTTCCATTAACTAAGACCAAAAATCTATGACTAGAGATGCAATAAAAGATTAAATTTACTCAATCCCTTGAGAATCCAAAGGCTTCTAGATATTTGCATAAAATTATTCAATAAACTTTGTCATATGCTTTCTTCATATCCAACTTAATCATCATTATTGGCTTTTTATTGATCTAAATTCAATGAATTGATTCTTGGGCTATAATCACTCAATCAAAAATGGATTTTCCTGACACAAATCTAGTTTGTTCTTTTAAGTTGATGGATAGGAGTAACCCTTTTAATCTATTAGCTAAAGATTTGGCCAAGACCTTATATATGGTGTTGCATAAGGACATTGGTCTGAAATCATCTAACCTCAATACTTTCTCCTTCTTGGGAATTAGAGCTATAAAGGTATTGTTAAATTCTCGTAAAAATATTCTAGATTTTATTGTAGCTTTTAAAGCTTCATCATCTCCTCTCCTAAAATATGCCAACATTTCTTAAAGAAACATGCTAGAAACCCATCCAGCCCTAAAGCTTTATCTAGGTGCATTTTCTTGAGGGCTTCTTCAATTTCCAATATTGAGAACTTTTCTATAAGCATCTTATTCTGTTCTACCAAGATTAGCCTTGGAATAATATCCAACAATGCATTTTAAGACTTTAAGTCAAACACTTCCCAATTATTTAAAATCTTAGTGAAAAATGATATTGTCTCTCTGACTATTTCCTTGGGGTCTTCCTTTATAATCCCTAGCTCATCTTTTAATTTGTATATCCTATTGATGACCCTTCTTTTATTAGTGATATTGTGAAAAAACTTAGAATTCTTGTCTTCCTCTCCTAAACATACTTTTATAGATTTCTATCTCTAAAATATCTCTTCCTTGGCCAATGCTTCCTCATTGTTTGAGAAGCTCCATTTTCATTTGAGAAAAATATCTTGTCCATTCCTTTTCTAATTACTTGTTCATTCAATCTGTCCAGTTCCTCCTCTACTTTAGTTTTAGCCGAGAAGATGTTAGATAAGTGTTCTCTATTCCATTTTAATAAAAAAAAATTATTTTTTGATTTAGACATAAAACAAAATAGTTTGGAACCCTCAAATTTCTCTTCCTTTCACCAAGTTTCTATCATTTCAAATAAATTTTGGTCTTTCATCCACATATTTTAAAACTTGAAGGGGCACTTCTTGGGCTTCTTATCCCACTGAATTTCTAGATGAACCAGAAAGTGATCTAATATTGAAGAGGGCTTAATAAATAGTTTTAATTGAAAAGGAAATTTAGAGAGATCCCACTTGAAAATAGATTTGTCTAGTTTTTTTCTATGTAACTGAACCCCAATCTCCTATTGTTCCAAGTAAAGGTCCCATTATCAATTTTTATATCCATTATAGTGTTTCTTGCTACCTGATTCCTAAAGTCCACTTTAGATTGGGACTCCTTTTGGATGCCCCTACTTTTCTCTGATAAATATAGAAAATGTTTTCTATAGGGATATTTTGAAGGAATATTTCCAATCCTTTCTATACTTCTAGTTTTTGGTTATTATAAGTGGGCACATAAACATTCAAGATGACAAAAATGATATCTCCATTGATACTTCTTAAGATAACCACTATCTAGTGTCTCCTTCCTACTATTTTTTCAAATTTAACCCTCCTAGGGTGCCAGAGGATAGCTAGGCCTCGTAAAGAACCCAACACCTCATTTGTTTGTACCTCCCACAAACCTAATTTAGATTTGAAATATGCTATCTAATCTACATTAAGTGTTTTCTCTTGCAACAAAACTAATTCTACTTTGGAGGATTTTATACAACATTTAACCAAATGATGTTTGTTAGGGGCATTAATTCCCCTAAGATTCCATGTTAATAGATTCATTGATACAAGGGAAGGACCTTTTCCTTCACCAAATTCCACAAAATACTGATTTTCTTTAGATCCTTAGCCTCTCCATCTAGTTTTGTAAGATCTGATAAGGATTTCCTTCCTTTCCTATTTCCTGGAGATTGTCTGCAATTTGGTTTTTCTTTGTCAGAGAGAATTTCACAAAGGCCCAATACTTCCCTTTCCTTAGTTCCTTCTTTCCCCACTAATTGTTCTATTTTTGTGTATATCATTCCAAGTTCCTCCTCCTCTGATTCATCCAGTTCTAAATTTTTTGAATTAATTATTGTTTCTCGTTTTGGGAATTCTCATTCTCTTCTTGTTGGGGATCTGATATGCCTAGAAAATCATAAACTGCTACTAGCTCTAGTCGAACCGAACTCTCTTCCTCTAAAAGACTTTTCCTCCTATTCTTTGAAGGAGAGGGATACTGATATGAGAAGGAACCGCCAATTCTAGATAATTTTCTTGTTTCCACTTTGTTCAAGTCAATGGCTTCTAGTTGTTTTTTCTCTTTCCTACTGGATCTAACAGGTGAGGATGAATGTTCAGACTTCCTAATAGGAATAGACTATGAGCCTTTCAAGTTTTTTATCTCCAGAAGCCTAATTGATTTTCTCCTATCTCACTTAAGGCTTTGTGCTTAGATTGATTGAGAATTTTTTTCAAATAAATTTCTTTCCTTCTACTATTTTGTGCTCCCCAGTGGTCTACCTCTTTTTGCCCTTACTAGAGTTAGGATTGTTTCCTCAATTATTCCCATTTTAGAAAAATTGGAGAGGAGTTTATTTTCCTTGTTGTCTTCTAGAGTTACATCTACGAAATTTTTTGAATGGCTCCTTTGTGATTTCTCAAAGGAGGTTTGGTGAGAACTCTCCTTGACCTTCTTCAATGTCTATCTCTAAAATGAACCTTTCTGAAGATTTCTCAAATCCTTTATCGCATTCATCTTTCTACATTGAATAATTTGATGTATTTCCTTTGAATTCTGATTTTTGGTTAGAAGTTTCAAATCTTGAATCCCAAATTGCTCGTCTTCATACAAGCTCCTTCTAGTCTTTTTGCTATGTACTATTTTCTTTTCATCATATTGAACCAATTTTCTAGTAGACACTTCTTATTCCTGATTTATTTTTTCTCCACAAACCTTTCCACATTCTATAACCCAACTTAATGTCTCCCAATTCATAACACAATGTTTCAATACAAAATGAGTCTAGATCCTTCCCTTATCTTTCTTTGAGCCGAGGTAAAAGGAATGTAAAAAGGACAATTTGGGATTGGTGCACTGACTATTAGGATTCTATCATCTTGGGGAATGATGTAAACTAATAATTGAGAATCATTTCCTGCACTCAAGGGAAAGGGAAGATTTTCTATTTCCTATCCTCCCCCAACACTTGATCTGCCAAGTCTTCAATGAGATTATCTTGGACTTCCTCATAGAACTTTAGGATAAATGAATCCATCTCCTTCAATGAAACTCTACACTCTATTGACCATGTCCAAGACTTGGTTAAAACCTTTATCGAACTCCTATCTTTAATCTATCTTTCAAGAGTATAAGATTCAGGTTCACAAATCTTTGCTCCCTAATTGTGATGAGCTTATTTGATTTTGGAAACTATCGCAATATTCCTTTCTAATGTCTGCATTGAACTATCGAGAAAAAAACTCATTTTTTGAGAAAAGATATAATAGACTAGTCCTTTTTGGAGAAGGGGAGATCTGGGTCAAGGTGAACCCGATTGCTAATGCTTTATAAATTTGGACATGAAGAGGATAGGTGGTCTAAAAATGGAAGATGCTGCATACTAAACTAGGCTCTTCATAGAACAAATTTTGATTCCAACAACCATTTTTGGAAAAAAATTTCAAATAAGTAGGGAAAGATCTAGTTGCATCCATTAGTAGGCATAAACATAGTGGGAGATTTAGATATTCCTAAAAGGTTAAATCAATTTTTATAAAAGTGCCCTCTATTCCCAATAGATTCTAAAATCTCAATCTCCTTGTATTCAAGTGGGATATTGTGCAACTAGATCCATATAAGGATAAACTTGATGATGGCTAAGACATGATCAAAATTCGGATTTCAGGATTGCATATATAAACTAGAGCTATTACAAAACTAGTGTTTGATTCATAAAACATCATCTCTCCTCTCTTTGGATTAAAATAAAGCAACAAAAAATCCATTTCCTTGATCAATGAGGAAAACAACAATTTCTCTAGACCAATGATCTTCTACCCAATTAAAAAAACTTTTTTATCAATGAAAATTTTCTAAAACTTACATATTATCGCTCTTTGCTGAAGATCCCAATTTTTGGATAAGGCTTCTTCTAAAAAGGTTATTCTTAATTATTTTCTTTTGCAGAGAGTCTCTTCCAAAGAAGAACACTGAGATTCACCTTTTGAACTAATCTCCTCCTCCTACCTTCTTTCAAAGAATGAAACATTCATTAGCTCAAAGTTTTGAGCTTGAAGAAATTTCTTTGTTCTAAGGCTTTGACTCTTCAAAACCCACATCTTTCTTCTTGACGGAGGCAAAGGTTGATTTCTTTGTTGGAAACTCATACTCAAATTGCTTCCTAGGTGTCTTCTCCTTTCTGGTAGGCCTTCCAAAGAATTTTCCAAAGCAAAATGGGCTAGTGAGATATTGTTTGGAAAAGAAATCAAGAAGATTTTCTTTCTTGGTCCCATATACTTGAATGATTTTGAAGGAGGATACTGCAATTCTTTATACTTGTTACCTTTATCGTACTCTCGAGTCATGGATTTCAAAACTTCATTTGTTGACTTAGAAATTTCCCAATACTCTTGTGGCCATGCTTTCTTTGGCCAAGGAAGATTCACTAGAATCCCAGAATGCCAAAGTAGGAAAATTGGAATGTTAATGGGAAAGGTCACAAGACTCTTACCAACTATGGAGGAAAAGTCTTGACTTCTTCTTCAGAAGCCACTTTTCTTGTCAACTTGCTTAGTCTTCCACAGCAAGCCTCTTCGTTGCCCTTCTAGTATGAAACAAGCATGTTATTTATCCATTTGCTTCCTGAAATCCTCCCTAAAGACATAGCTTTACTCCAAGAATCTCCTCCCTAGTCTACTTCACTCCACCCCTTTTTTTTCACTAATTCTTCTCTTATTATAAGTATAAATTATATTCAATGTAAATTCAATTAAAATGGAGGTCGTAATAGAACCTAGAAATAGGGTGCCATCAACCACCCACCAGCACCACCCAGCCTCCACCGTAGCACCCAACTCCACATCCATAGGAGAAGAGTTAAATCTAGTACCACCTATCTCCACCTCAACAGAAGATAGGGCCCCCTCAATAGGACAAGCTAGAGAAAATAGAGACAATGGGGAGAGAGCAACCAAAAGATGAAACAAGCACAAACATAGCTAGACCGAAGACAACAACCCTCCCAAAAAAAATGAAAAAAATACCCAAGGGAATAGGAAGGTCTAGTTGCATCATAGATTATGAAATAAAATAGACAATATGCACCAAAAGATGCAACATCAAAGCATAAATAAATTAGGGCCAAAGAAAAAGATCTCCAAACACATGCCCTAGAACATCCTTGAAGAGAAATAGGGATGTCGGAGGGAGCAAACCCTCCCCCTCCCAAAACATCAGTCTCACAATCATCAAACCCCATGCTAGAATACACACAATCAATAGGAATCCCATAAACCTCCACCGCATTCGTCTGCCTGCAAACACACCTCAAGAAGGAGAAGAAACTCAAGGGGTCGAGAAACCCCACACCACCACACGCATAGGCGAGACTAACATGCAGACCGCACAAAAAACCCTACAATGAACCCCAAAGGCACCAAACCAACCCTGAGTTGTAGCAACATGGCTCCCATCAACATCAAAGCCATGGATCATAGAGGCCAAGAAGGCCATGAAGAAACCAGTATCAAGGAAATGCCCCCAGAAAGAAGAAGGGCAAGAGGAACAAGAAACCAAAATAGAGCAGAACAGAGCCACCGCAAACTCTAAAACCCCAAAAGCCAATAGGAATAGTTCCAGAAAGAATAGTAAAGATCCCTCCTTGCCATCATCTTCATTAGGATCAGAAGCCCCTTCACTGCCTCCATCACAAGAAACCCTAGCCCCTCTATAGTCACTCTCCCTCTTGCCCATTTCAAAAAATTATTCTCAATGGTTTGATTAATATAACTATTATAGTTATTTTGTAGTTTAAAAATAGAGATGAGAGATTAATGTTTTGTTTCTAAATAACGAAGGCACAAAGCTAAAAGGGAGATGTTTATAAAGGCTTAGAGATGACACAAGGGTGCAAAGGACAAAGAAATAAAATTTTATTGCCAAGAAGGACATATATTACAATGGATATCCTCTAATAATGATAGTGACCACTTCGTTCTTTCCCTATCCCATTTGAGAAAGGTCATTGTAGTCAATTATGATAGACACCATAATTACAAGCTGCTAGATATTATTCTTCTTCTTTTTTCTAATATGTGTATTAACCATAGTAGAAGAATCTAGAATCTAAGTCTTATGTACTATAAAATACATATGGCATGTGTTGACCTTGAGCTCATGAATTCATAAGCTAAATTTACTTTCTCCAAAGAAAAAATATCCTACCAAGTATATAAAAGGAGTTAAAATTATTCTTGAAAGTAGTCATAGAGAGGAAGATAGTCTCATTTGTGGAAGAATCCATGGCCAAAAGAAAAGAAAGAAGATTGCCTCTTGTGATACCATTAAAAAAAAGGTGAATTATGTGAAATATTTATAAATGGTGGGTTCACTCTTTTCTTTCTATCAATGAATCGCTACAACAAACATCTATTTTCTATATTTTTTCAATTCATGGGGATTAGGGATGGGTATCTATAGGAAGTCTTAAGTTTTACATCATTATGAAGTTGATTGGGCATGCTATGGGTTTTAGGCTTAAAGGGTTGAATTTTGCCAATGGATAAATGATGATTACAAGAATTTTGTGGATAATTTGAAGGAAATGATAAGATTAAAAGTCACCCAAATTGCTACAATAGAGACAAGTTCCTTCTCCTAGGGGTTTGGTGAGTTTCTTTCTTATGAAATGTTTTACTTTAGAATGAAGGTTTCAAAGTATTCATAAATACCATTTCCCCCATTATATCATATTTGACATGGTCAAAATGTAAACTTTACTTTCTACCTACTCTCGTCACTTTATAACTGTATTCAATATGGAGCAAGCCCCCCTCTTCACCAAGGCTTGATTATGGCCATTTGTAAATTTTAGTTGGTAAAAAGGCCCCAACATACCTCATTAGCACTAGATCTATGAAAATTCATAAGTGAACACACTCTCATAAAAATTAGTCTAGTAAAGCGAAGGGTAAAATTTTTAATTCCTAATATCCCTATAGCCCCCAAGAAAAAAATTTAGGGAGAAAAACTTCAACCCTCATATTATTGAGGATATAAGAGAGGTGGATGAACAATACTTTGATGAGAACAAAGAGGGGGTGATAATAAAATTAAAAATATTGGTAGATTTAGTGGCCATAGATTTACTAGAATAGAAATGGAAGCTCATACTATCAAAGAAAATGAAAATAAAGAGAAACAAATAAAACAACCTTCCTCTAAAGATGAAGAGGACTCACACCAAGATAACTACCCTCCTCATTTGGACGAAGACATTTTTGAGGTTAATGAGGGTGATTAGAAAGGGGATTACAACAAGGATGAACATAAAAATTGCATGGAAGAGGAAGAAACTAACAATGAAGAAAAGGATATCGAAGAGGAAGAAGGAAATAAGGATGAGTATGATGATAGATGGGTGACCGATAATTAGGATACTAGCCATCATTAGGAAGGAGGGAATGATAATACAATGTCAAGGAATAATATGTAGTTTCTTTCTTTGGAACTATGTGATAGAGATTCAGGAGAGATTGGATCACATTAACAAGGAAAAATACAATCAATTTGAACAAGGCCTAAAATGCTATTATAAACATCACAAATGGTATAATGAATAAAGTTGTTATGGGAGTTATTCCAAGAAGCACAAAGATAAAAAATGCTTAAGAAAAGAATGAGGATCATAAAAACAAAATGAAGACAAACAAGAGGGTTGGGAGGAATAGCTAAATTCGATTACTACCAACTAGAACCTCATTAAATGATTTTTTCGTTGTTTTGTTATAGTGAGGTTTATAATGCTCATCCCCTATGTGCCATCTTTGATATTTTTAATGTTGTCTTGAGACCTTCTACTAATTATAACAACCGTTCTATTATTCCAAAAGTTATTTAGGTCTTACTATAAACATTTTGAGCTCTACTTTTTTGACTAATTGTGAGACCTCCTTGAATCACTAGTTTTTTTTAATGGTTCTTATGTTGTAGTTATGGTTCCCTACTTAATCAATTACAATGTAATATTATTTTTCAATATTTAAATATCAATATTAAATTATTTTAATTTACATAAGGATTACTCTTTATATAAAAAAATATTATTTTTTAATATGTAAGAAAAAAGATATATTAATAAATAAAAATAATTACATAAGTGATAGCCTACTGGCCACCTCTGCCCAAGACAAAGTCAAAACTCTTACCGGAGAGGATAAAAATAGCAGGCAGCGCATAAAACTAAAACAAGAACCTCCTTCCACTGTTTTTCATCAGAAAATACACAGAGAGACCATTTTCTACTGCGGGTGGGAGCAACGAAGCCCTCATCTGAAGGTCAAAACGATCTCCAAGAAGATCCTAACCTAACCAGATGCATGAGGAAATCATCAATACAAGGTATTTTTAAGTGAATACTCTTAAAATAAAACTTTCCCGATATTTTATTAAATATTAAGAAATTTAATAAATTAAAAAATATATTTTAAATTTGAGATTTTCAAAAAAAAAAAGTTTAATTGAATATCATCAATAAACGACGTTACATAAATAAAACATATGTTTGATATCTGAAAATAAAAAACTTAATTAAATAAAAAAACATATTTTAAATTCAATATCGAATTTTTTATTTAAAAAACCACCATGATTGATATCACATGAATTGAGTCTGAACGAAGCTGAACACAAATAATCAAATCATAAGTAAAATAAGATCAAAACTGTGCAGGTACATTAGACAGTGGCCTGAACAAAGGATCAAAATTTGGACACATAACAGTCCCAAAAAACATGCTTCGTCTTATGTTTAGAATGTAATGGTTCGTCTTATGTATTTGTGTTCTTGGTTTCGGTCTTTTTTTTAAGACTTCATGTTTTGGCTGTCTTGTATATAGCTTTATGCAGCTCCTCCTGATTTCTTTATGTACTTTTTTAATTCAGCTTCTTTCAATTAAAAAAAGGATCAAAATTTGGTGTGGAGGTTTGAGCAAATAAATGTTAAAAAAGTAACATGACAATAAGCGAAAAAAACCAACGCATCATATGAATTTCTGCCTTAATAAGCAGGTATCAAGATATTAAGGTGTAGTTTTCAGTTAGACTTAAAAAATTTATTTCAATCTAAACTGTAATTTTATTGTTCCATTTGTCTTTTTTTTTCACCAAATTCCCTTATCCTAGGGTTTCATTAAGGAAGCTAAAAGAACAGTAAAATCTAATACTAGAATTTCATTTAGGAAGCTAAAAGAACTTTATAAGAACAACATATTCTCCTTCTCAAATCTATCTGAAATCCAAATATGAAATGATAATCATTGAAAATGTCATATATATAAAAACTATGCAAGTGTTACAATGAGCATCACAGCAATATAGACCATGCGCTACTACATTTTCATATTTAGAATGTCCTCAGTCAGACACTGTTTATGAAACCCTACACTACACAAAAGAGAAACCAGTCTTGCAGGAATGCAATTCCTGCAAAGGAAATAATTCTCGCGAAAATGGGCTCCGATCTCCTCTTTTGAGCTTCAGTTGGCTTCCATCTACAGCTTGCGCTCTCCACAACACTAACAGATCCTAACAGATCTGATAAGCCTGGAATCTGAAGAAAACAAAACAATACAATTATTTACAGCATTGTACCAAATTGAAAAATCTATAAATCACTACTACCCAGTTGGTTTACGTGCTGCAGATCCATTATGTTCGGTCGGCCCTAAACTTGAAAATACCTAGCTGAGGTTACTTTAAAAACCCTAGACGGCTCACCAGCTGAGTATCTCAGGCAAATCCTAATCTAAAATAATAGAATTATTCTGGCAATAAACAATATCGTATGGAATTGAAAAAACTAGGCGTGAACTACCCAGTTCGTTTTATATAATCACAAGTACCCAATCAGTTTAACCGCTTCAGATCCGCGATCCATTATGCCCTGCCTGCCCTAAACTTGAAATTGCGTAACTGAGGTTACTTTAAAAAACCCTAATGGGGTCACCCACCTTAGTATCTCAGGTAAATCGAAAACGATAGAATTATTTACAACATTGTATCGAATTGAAAAAGCTAGATGACAACAACCCAATTCGTTTTATAAAATCACAAGTACCCAGTTGGTTTACCTGCTCCAAATCCGCGATCCACTTCTTCATCCTGCATATTAATACACATTCTTCAGAAATTCACCCCAATCTTATTCTTAAAACACATAATTTGATAGACGGGCCTGATCAATATATAAGATGACCCTTTCATACCTGTACAGAAGATGACCTCTTCAAACGGAATAACGAAGTCCAGTTTCGCGCCTTCAATACTGAAGGCCATTTTGAGGCTAAAATAAACATTTTTTGGGTTAGTTTTAAAAACAATGTAAGGAACAACAAACTCTTAAGAATCTGTCCGGTTACTTACATCTCTCTGGTTCTTCTTTCTTCCGTTTCCCTCTCCCAGCGGCATTTTGAAACCAGTAGAATACTTTCTTGCCTTCCACTGGACCATGCCGCGGCAGCTCTGTCCAAAGATGGCTTTCTCAGTCCAATATTCTCTTTTGGCCTTCTATTGGCCTCCATCTGCTCAAAGCCCTCCTAATCCTTGCGCTCTCCACAACACTAGCAGATCTGATAAGCCCGGAATCTGAAGAAAACAAAACAATACAATTATTAACAAAATCGTACGGATCCAATTGAAAAAACTACATATGAAGAACCTAATTCACAAGTACCTGCAGCAGATCCGCGATCCATTATGCTCTGCCGGCCAAAAAATCGAAATATCATTAGTAACTGAAATTACTTTTGAAAACCTAGAGAGCTCTCCCAGCTGAGTATCCAAAGCCGATCGTAAACCCTAAAACCTAGAGGGCTCACCCAGCCGAGTAACTCAGGTAAATGCCAAGCCGATGGTAAGGAGAGAAAGGAGATGAGAGGTACAAATAAGCAGAAAGAACGCGAGCGAGGGAGTCGGAGAGAAACGTGGAGGCAAAGTCAATAAATTTTGGTAAAGATAAAAATTTGTTGCGTGACAGAGAAGATTACTGAAGCGGTAGGTTATGGGTTCGGACATGACAAGAAAATTATATGGGTTGGGTGTGCGAGATAGAGAAGAATGCTAAAGAGGTAGGTTATGGGTTGGGGCTTCTGAGATCACAAGAAAATTACTTATATGGGTTGGGTCTAGGATTTGTGAGAAAATGATATGGGTTGGGTTTGGGACTTGTGAGAAAATGAATTTTAGTGTGTGAATTGAAATATTAGTATTAAAATTATTTTTTTATTAAATTTTATTGTTAAGTTTATAGTATTTTTATAAGATTTTATTATTACAGATGATTTCAATCAATGAAAGTAAGATAATTATTTATCATATTTTCATATATATGAAGTGTAAATGTTTAACATGATTGAAATTAGAGATTGAAGATAAATTTTTATCATAGTCTGTGGTATGAACATGGTTAAACGAATGTGTAGGCATAAAAATGATAAAGAGAAGCTCTTAATTTTTAAGTGTTGAACTTGTTTAGCATAGCTTATAGAATGGACACAATTAGAAGAATGTGTATGCACAAACGAAGTCTATAGTATGCACAACGTTAGAAGAATGTGTATGCTTACGATAAATTAAAGCTTTTAGTTTTCAAGTTTTTAGTAGATAAAAGAACATGAAAAAAGAGAATAATAGTACACATTCAAAAAATGTTGGGTGCATATAAAGTCTCACTACTACACTATTAGAGGAAAAGAAGACTAAAATGGGAACAAAATAATCTTACCAAACATACTTTAGTTTTTATAGAAAACTATAACTGAAATTTTTTCTTAGAATTAATCCAAATTGACATTGACATTAGTTGAAATACAATAATTCAATATAAATATAAATTATTATTAATATTTTAATCAGTAATTTTTTATTACATTATTTATGACAATAAAGAATTGCATATAGCATAAAAAATTAACAATCCACAACCTTCCATGGTCAACCCAAAACCCCCCATAACACCATTCACATCTAATCTTTGAATACTGAAAAAGACTAAAATCTATCCTCCCCTTATAAGAACTTGCTAGTCCTAACCTAGAAAAAATCTAACATAATCTAATCCTATTGAAAGATAACATCCAATATCATGCATTTATTATAAGTAAATAACAATTACTTTACATAAATTTTTGTGTCAGAACCACTGACCCATCCTTAAGATTATCGGGTATAAAATAAGATACTTTAGTCAATTTGTCTACTACAACTAATATCATGTCATTCTTGTTCTTGGACATAGGTAAACCTTGAATAAAATCCATACTGATCACTTGTCATTTATAATTTGCCACATGGAGAGAAAATAATAACCCTACCAGATGTATATACTCAGCCTTGACTCACTGGCATTCAAAACATTGCCTCACATAGGCTATCACATCTCTCTTAAGTCTAGGCCAAAAATATAAGGGTCTCATATTTGTAGCCATTTTATTCACATTGGGATGTCCAAAATAAGGAACATTAAGCATTTCTTCCATGATTAAGTCCCTTAACTCTCCTTTGTTAGGAACATACATCCTCCTTATATATCGAAGAAGTCTATTTGGCTCTAAAGTGTACCCGTCAAAGTGGTGGTCGAAAGGATTAGTCTCTAAGGCGCTCTTGACTAAGTCATAATGTTCGTCCCCTTGGAGATTTTTCAACACTTGTTGCCATAAGGTAGTTCTTGTTGTTGCTATCATTGCTAAATGTCTTCTTCTTTTTAAAGCATTAGCCACTCTATTTTCCTTTCCCTTAATGTAGTTTATCTCAAATTTATACTCACTTAATAATTCTAACCATCTTATATGTGTTGCATTCAAATTAGGTTAGGTAAAGATGTACCTTAACCCATGATGGTCGGTTTTTAACTCAAATGGCTTACCCAAAAGATAGTGTCTCCACATTTGCAGAGCATGGCCAGTAGAAGCTTATTCTAAGTCATGTGGTGCATAGTTGACTTCATGTTTTCTCAATTTCCTTGATTCATAGGCTACCACTTGTACATTTTGCATTAACAGTCCTCCTATTCCTTCTCCAGATGCATCAATGATTACTATGAATGATCCATTTGTTAGTTAAATGAGAGGGGGGGGTGAATCAGATAAACTCACAATTCAATGTTCTAATCAAATTCAACCTCGATAGAACTTACTTGATATGCAACTATGACTATAAATCATTCAAACTCATAAAATGATAAACTTGAAACATCAAAACACATTTAACACCAGATTTAACGTGGAAACCCAAATAGGGAAAAACCATTATGGGATTTCAGACCCACAAACAAAATATACTCTTCTAGAGTATGCAAGATTAAAAGCCAATCCTGTTAAAGATTACATAAACACATTGTTATATGTGACCCAATCAAGGGATTTCCCTTAGATCTATCAGAATCTTGCACTTTGTTAGAAGTGACCTTGTCAAAGGATTTAAAACACTCAATTAGAATGTTACCTTGCTAGAGGATTTACAAATAAGACTGTTAGGTCCACTTGGTTAAGAGATTTCCTGTCGCTTACAAAAATAAATAACAGTAACAAAATATATCTGCAACTTTACATCTGAAATGTTATAGCAGACTCTATGTGCTCAAAATAATCTTGTCATAAGACTTATCTTCCTCCTTGCTGGGCTTCTTACTCAGTTCTTCCATCAGATCTTCAATCTTTTGTACTCTATAATCACTTCAGCAGCATCACTATTCTTCTATTTGCCTGCATACATTGTTCATCAACTATTCCTTATTTATAAGTAATTCCTAACTGCTTAATCTCCTTAATCACATTTCCCATGATTAATATTAGCCATCAGATCTTCAAACTTGACTAGGTTCATTGAATCCTTTGTACTGAAAAATGTTTTATCTTGCCTTGAAACTTGTATTCCTTCCTTGGTACTTGTTCTCGGTTATGACCATTCAATCTGTGTTGTAGATCTAACTCTTGAATTTTCATTGTCGTTGATCCTTAACAAACTTCTTGCACGACATTCCAATCTTCTATAAATCTCTAGTTCATTGGCATCCTTCATTTAATAATGTATTTATTCATCCAATGCATTCTGTTACTGCTCGGTTGACGCTCGGTTAATTCTGAACTTTACTCGGTAGACATTCTATATTCGTCTTAATTACTATCTTGGTAGCTTTGCTTGCTGACGACACTCGATGACTTATTTCTTCTTTAACCGACATTGATAACCTTGGAGTTTAGCGACTGGCTCCTTGCTCGGTAAACTAGAATAGTATCAAACCTTTACTCATTCTACTACATGAAATATTTTCTCCTTCTTATTTAGTCTTCGAATACACATATATAGGATATCAAAACAATCAAAATAACATAATCTCATTACTGTCTAACTCGGTAATAGTTGCCCATTGAAATAACTTATTACTCCCCTTCATTTTCAAATTCTTTCATTGTCACTTACCGACATCTTTATACTCATCAAAACATACTCTTTAAGATATGGCAACATCATACTAAATGAGAAAATCAATTGCTTGACATCAATGACAAAATAATATTATTAAGATAGTAATCATCCTTTATCAATTATATCATCAATCTCCAACAACCTTCTCAATATCATCATACAAACAAACTTAATGTAATGCTAACAATCTCCCCCTTTGGCATTGATGGAAATACCAACTTGATTTATTCCAATTTATTCGGACTACTGTTATTCTTCTCATGTCATCCTTGAGCTGTAAACTTCTCCTGTAATCTTCTCCCTCTATCATTGGTCTTCTCCCCCTTTGACAACAATACCAAAAGTAAAGCTAATCCATGATTACTTCCCCTATGAAGTAATTTCCTTATTGTTAAAACATATACAAATGTATCATCTCAGTCTCGGTAGGGGCATCTTGTCTTCATTCACTATTTCTTGCACAACTTTAGGTAACCTCCTAAAGTGTGTAAATCAACATCAACTCACAAATAGTATTTTGTAGAGTCATGGAATTGATGCTTTCACCGAACTCTATCAGTGAGTACTAGATAGGGGTAGGACCCCTAACTTACTTTTGAGATACTCAAAAGTGTCCCTTGGCAGTGGTTTTGTGAAGATGTCTGCTATTTGTTCCTTTGTGCTAACATATTCCAGCACAACTTTCTTTTCTTGAACTTCTTCTCTTAGATAATGATACTTTATAGAAATATGCTTTGTTTTAGAGTGCATTATCGGATTCTTTGAAATGTTAATAGCACTTGTATTATCACAAAATATAGTAACTAGTTCGGTAACTGTCTCATTCATACCTTCCAATATTTGTTTGATCCATGCTATATTGGTACAATTCAGTGCTGCAGAGACATATTCAACTTCAGTAGTTGATTGTAAAATGCATCCTTGTTTCTTGCTAAGCCAACTCACTAGTCTTTTTATATAGTAAACCATAATCTTCAGTGCCTCTCAAGTATCTGAAAATTCTCTTGATTGCTATCATATGGGTTTCTTTGCGATCTGCAGAAAATCTTGCAGCTATACCTACTGCATGTGCTATATCAGGCCTGCTGTGAACTACATATTGCAACTTTCCAATCATAGATTAGTAAAGTGTCTCATCAACAGATGTAGATTCATCATTCTTTGATAGTTTACAATTAGTAATCATAGGAGTCCTTACAGGTTTAGAATCCTCCATTCAATATTTCTTCAAATTTTCCTTTATATACTTGGATTGAGTAATGAAAATCCCATTTTTCATTCACAGTATTTGTAAACCTATAAAATACATTGTTTCACCGATTAATGACATCTCAAATTCTTTTCACATTTCATTTCCAAAGTTCTTGCATAAAGAATCATTTCCACTAAAAATAATATCATCAATAAATATGGCTGAAATCACTATTCCATTATCCTCATAATTCTTCATATACATGTTGTTGTTTTCACTAGTCCTCAAAAATCCAATCTTTATTAAGTAGGAGTGCAACCTTTCATACCATGCTCTAGGTGCTTGCTTTAGGCCATATAAAGCTTTGTTCAACTTACATACCTAATCTTTATTCTTCTCTTCAATAAATCCTTCAGGCTGTTCAATATAGACTTCTTCTTCTAGTATACAGCTCAAAAATGTAGATTTAACATCCATTTGATATACCTTGAAATTTTTGTAAGCAACATATGCCAACAATGTTCTCACTCCCTCAAGTCTTGCCACAGGTGCAAAAGTCTCACCATAGTCTATTCCTTCTTCTTGAGCATAACCTTTGCAAACTAGCCTTGCTTTATTCTGAATGACCTCACCTTTTCCATTTAGCTTATTTATGAAAATCCACTTTGTACCGATTATATTTTTCTCTTTTGGTCTTGGGACCAGTGTCCATGTTTCATTTTTCTTGATTTGTTCAATCTCTTTTGTCATAGCATTCACCCAATCTTCATTGCTTAATGCCTCTTTTACTATCCTTGGTTCAAACTCGGATATCAGACATGTGTTCTATCTCAGTTTGTTCCTTGTCATCACTGGAGCATCCTTATCTCCTATAATCTGACTTGATGCATGATTTCTTCTGACATATTTTGCTAATATAGGCTCAGTAGGCTCTGTATGATCTTCTTCATCACTCGGTAACTGAGTATTTTTTTCATCGACTTTCTTGGTTAGACTTCTCAGTTGTACATATATAAACTCTTCATAATCTTCTGGTTCTTTGGAATTTCCTTCATCATTCCTTTCTACAAATTCATCAATTTTCACATTTGCACTTTCCACTATTTTGTTAGATGATTTGATCAGACATTTAAATACTTTACTCCTAGAGGAATAACCAAGAAATGTTCCTTCCTTACTTTTCTGATCAAATTTTTCAGTTTTGTCATCTTTGTGAACATAAAATTACTTCCAAATATTTTAAAATAACTTACATTTGGTTTCTTGTCATACCAGATTTCATACAGTGTCTTCATAGTCCCTTCTTCAGTTGTACTCGGTTCAAGGTGTAAACTGCAATGCTTATTGCTTCTCTCCAAAATATTTGAGGTACTCTCTTTTCTATCATCAAGGTTCTGGCACAATCTACAATTGATCTGTTTCTTCTTTCAGCTATCCCATTTTGTTGTGGTGTTCTCAGTGTAGACACTTGTCTCTTTATACCATTATCATTGCAAAATAAGTTAAATTCATCTAAAATGAACTCTCCTCCTCTATCAGATCTTAGACATTTCAATTGTTTTCCTGTTTCATTTTCAACTCTTGTCTTATACCATTTGAACATTTGAAAGGCTTATTATTTCTCTTTTAAAAACATAACTGACATCATCCTTGAGTAATCATCCACAAATAATATGAAGTATTTATCACCATAATAACTTTGAACTTTCATAGGACCCCACTATGTATGATCCAAGAATCATTATTATTTATGTGTGATATTAAGGATTTTTCTTCATACCCTTCTTCATTTGATCCATCTTTGATAGCTACATATACAACTTCCTCTATCTCAGTCCCATCAGATTTATCATCATTGGATTCCTCATCAGCTACTAGGCATGTTTTTCTATCTCTCCTTCTGAAGTCTCGGTGCCCTCTGTATTGGTTGTCTTTCTGTCTGTCATCTTGGTATTCTCTCTTTTCACTAGATTCTTTGTCAGGACAGTTAGAAGCCATATGTCTAATTTTATCACAGTTAAAACATTTTAAAGGTAACTTTCCTTTATACTTACCTTTTCCTCTCGGTAACCTTTGGCCAATAATGCTTCAAACTCTTCCTGCTTTCTGATTTCCTCATATAGTTTGTGTACTTCTTCCATGTTTTTGAGAAATCTCTCACTTGCTCCACTCTGATTTCCTTCAGCATACTTATGCATTCTATCATTGTAATAATTAGATTCACCAAGATGAAAAGAACTGAATGCAGATTCAACTTTGTTTACTGGAGACCCACTGTTATCAAAATTACTTAACTGAAAAGCATGTAGCTTACCGATAGTAGCATCCAAAGAGACTAGCATGTTTGGTACAAACCTTAATTCATTAATTATAGAGACTCGAATGACATAAGTAGGTAGAAGTGTTCTTAGCAACTTACTTGTTACATCCTTTTCTTCAATAGTTCCTCATGCTCCTTTGATTTGATTGACGGTTTCTTTTAACCTTGTACTGTATTGGATTATGTTCTCACCTTCATTCATTCTCATGGATTCAAGTTGACCTCTTAGACTGTCTACTTTTTCTCTTTGAACATGTTCATCATCACCATACATAGATGTAAGCTTATTCCACATAGCTTTGGCATCATTACAACCTTCTAGATCATTAAACTCTGAGTTGGTCAATGCTGATGTTATTTCAATCATTTCTTGAATATGTTCTTGCTTTGCCTTTATTTCTTCCATTGTCATAGGGTAGGTGCTAGGTGCAGTGTAATCATTCTCTAGATAATATGTTGCATATTCTCCAATTCCTGATAAGTGCAGCTTCATCCTTTTCTACCATGTGGTGAAACTTGACATGTTCAATTTTGGTGCATCCCTTTTGTACATCTTCAGATCTTGCCTCAAGTTCCTTTAAACTTTTCTTTTGGAGTTCTAGCTCTGATACCAATTATTAGTTAAATGAGAGGGGGGCGGGGGGGGTGAATCGGATAAACTAATAATGGAATGTTCTAATAATATTCAATCTCGGTAGAACTTATTTGATATGCAACTATTACTGTAAATCATTAAAACTCATAAACTAATAAACTTGAAACACCAAAACACATTTAACACCAGATTTAATGTGGAAACCCAAATAGGGAAAAACCATTGTGCGATTTCGGACCCAGAAAGAAAATATACTCTTCTACAGTATGCTCGGTTAAAAGCCAATCCTATGAAAGATTACACAAACACATTGTTATATGTGACTTGGTTAAGGGATTTCCCTTAGCTCTATCAGAATCTTGCACTTTGTTAGAAGTGACCTTGTCAAAGGATTTCAAACACTCAATTAGAATGTTACCTCGCTAGAGGACTTACAAATAAGACTGTTAAGTCCACTTTGTTAACAGATTTCCTATCACTTACAAAAATAAATAACAATTATAAAATAAATTTGCAACTTTACATCTGAAATGTTATAGCAGACTCTATGTGCTCAAAATAATCTTGTCATAAGACTTATCATCCTCTTTGTTGGGCTTCTTACTCTGTTCTTCAATCAAATCTTCAATCTTCTGTACTCTATTATCTCTTCAGCAACATCACTTTTCTTCTATTTGCCCGCATACACCATTCATCAACCATTCCTTATTTATAAGCAATTCCTAACTGCTTAATCTCCTTAATCACATTTCCCATGATTAATATTAGCCATTAGATCTTCAAACTTGACTAGGTTCATTGAATCCTTCGAACTGAAAAATGTTTTATCTTGCCTTGAAACTTGTATTCCTTCATTGGTACTTGTGCTTGATTATGACCGTTCAATCTGTGTTGTAGATCTAACTCTTGAATTTTCATTATCGTTGATCCTTAACAAACTTCTTGCATGAAATTCCAATCTTCTATAAATCTCCAGTTCATTGGCATCCTTCATTTAATAATGTATTTATTCATCCAATGCATTCTGTTACTACTCGGTTGACGCTCAATTAATTCTGAACTTTACTCGGTAGACATTCTGTATTCATCTCAGTTACTGTCTCGGTAGCTTTGCTTGTTGATGACACTAGGTGACTTCTTTCTTCTTTAACTGACATTGATAACCTTGGAGTTTACGGACTGGCTCCTTGCTTGGTAAAATAGAATATTATCAAACCTTTACTCATTCTATTACATGAAATCTTTTCTCCTTCTTATTCAGTCTTTGAATACACATATATATGATATCAAAACAATTAAAATAACATAATCTCATCACTATCTAACTCGGTAATAGTTGCCCATTGAATAACTTATTACTCCCCTTCATTTTTACATTCTTTCAGTGTCACTTACCGACATCTTTATACTCATCAAAACATACTCTTTAAGATATGGCAACATCATACTGACTTAGAAAATCAATTGCTTGACATCAATGACAAAATAATATTATTAAGATAGTAATCATCCTTTATCAACTATATCATCAATCTCCAACAACCTTCTCAATATCATCACACCAACAAACTTAATGTAATTCCAACACCATTTGGGTGAGGTATGGTAAGTATAGGTTTTGAGGTCAACTTCTATTTTAGTAAGTCGAAAGCTTGCTCACATTTCTCCATCCAATCAAATTTATTTCCCTTTCTTTGGCATGTAGTTATAGGAGCTGCAACCTTAGAGATTCCTTCTACAAATTGCCTATAATATCCAGCTAATTCCATAAAGCTATGAACTTCAGAGACATTTTGAGGAGCTATCCATTCTAAGATTGATTTGATCTTTTTAGGAACAATAGATACTCCATCTCCTGAAATGATATGTCCAAGGTAATGGATATTTCTTTGGAAATAAGAACATTTGGACAATTTACCATAATGTTCCCTTAATTGATGCAATACTAGCCTTAAGTTCTTCTTATTCTCTTCTATTGATTTAGAATAGATGAGGATATCATCAATAAAAATCAAGACAAAATACTCTAGAGAATCCTGGAAAACACTATTCATAAGATTCATAAAAGTTTCCAGAGCATTAGTTAAACCAAAAGGTAACACTGTGAACTCATAATGTCCATAGTGAGTTCAAAAGTTTGTCTTATGTATATCTTCATCCTTTATTAAAAGTTGGTGGTATCCTAACCTAAGATCAATCTTTGAAAACAATATTGCTCCTTGCATTTTATCAAACAACTCGTCAATTATAGGGAGTGGGTTCCTATTCTTGATGGTGATTTTATTCAACATCCTGCAATCAATGCATAGGTGGAGTGTGCCATCCTTTGTCTTGACGAAGATTACTAGTTCTCTCCATGGTGATACACCTAGTCTAATTAGACGCTTATCCAATAATTCTTGCAACTATACCTTTAGCTCATATAATTTTCTAGTTACCATTCTATAGGGAGCCTTAGATTGATGTTTCATCCCTAGATGTAGATCAATAGTAAAGTCAAATTACCTCTTGGGATGAAATCCTGGTAATTCCTCAAGAAAAACATCTTGGTACTCTTGAAGGATAGGGTGTGTATCAATTCCAATTTTATCATCTTTTAAGTCCTTGTTGTGGACTGCAAATACTTCACAACCCTTCCTTTAGGCCTTCTTGAGTTGCATCGCTGAAATTTTCCTAAGTTGTAGAATGTTATTAACTCCTTGTATCTCCACTCGATTTCCTAAATCATCAAGGGATGTTACATGTTTGTCTCAATAATTCACTATGACTTTATGACTATATAACCAATTGATTCCTAGGATGACATCATAGCTTCCTAATGGAGCCACATAAAGGTTCACTTATGTTAGGAAGTTGAGAAGTTGTAATTCGCTACATCCCAAACATTTGTCTACCCTCCAGTCTGCCCAATTTCCATATTCAACTTTCCAAGGTTTATAAATATAACCAGGCTTAATATTTAATCTAGATACAATTCTAGGATCCTCAAAATATTTAGTAGCACCTATCTCTATAAGAATGGAGACTTTGTGACCAAAGAGTTTACCATTAAGTTGAATTGGTGAACCTAGGAAGTCTGGTTGTCAATTATCAACTACAGCTTGAATCTTATGTTGATCCTATTTCTTCCCTCTCGCTTCAGTTGTATGTTTATCTCACTGGTTAGCATAGTGGTTTCCTCGACATATATAACATCCATTTATAGGTCCCTTCTTATACTTTGTCTTATCCTTCCCATTATTGTTCCTATTATTGTACTTGTTGTTGCCATAATTATTGTTCTTTCTATTATTATTTATTTTGAAATTTTATCCTTTGTTGTCCCCAGTGTTGTTCTTCTTCATGTTTTTGATATACTGAGTTCCACCATTTTGATTGTTGTTTTGAAATTTCCTCTTCCTGATTTTATTTTTTTTGATCGATAAAAGGCCGAAGCAAAAGAATTTTTATTAATTAAAAATAATTACAGTTACACCTCCATTTAGTGTGGGCACCAGTAGGAAAGAATGGAGGAAGAAAAGCTTTGGTCTAGTCCAAATCCATTAATGGATCAGAAAATAGCTCTTCCTGAATTATGAGATTTTGATCCTATCTTCATAAATTTGTTTTTGTTTCCATTCTTTCTTAGTGGCCTTCTCAAATTATTCTTCCATGGGCTTAGGACTATGCATATAAACTTCTACTCCTCTTTGGGGTTTCATTCCTAATATGAACTTACAGACCCTGCAATTGTCATCCATCTGATATTATGGTACATACTTCAGGAAGTGAGAAAACTTTTCACAATATTGTGTTACTGTCATATCTCCTTGAGTCAAATTCTGAAATTCATTTATCTTACTATCAAATATGTTTTGTGGAAGCCACATTCTTCATAAAAGTTGGAGGAAATTGTCCCAAGTGAGTTCCCCAAGTTGAAAGTTGCTTTGTGCTTTTCATTATCCCACCATGTAGCTACTTTTCTATAAAGTTGATAGGAAGCCCAAACTTCTCTAGTTTCATCAAATAGATTTCTAAGCCCAAATTATATTTCCATCTCAATAATCCATGCTTCTTCTCCATCACCTATGGTCTTTCCATCAAATTTTGATGGAGTAACTTTCTTGAGATCCTTTCCTAATTCTTCTAAAATCTTCCCTTTGTTAGCTTCTTCCACCCTAGGTTGTTCTTCTTGTCTTACTTCTTTTGTCTAGAGTTCTTCATTTGCAAGTTGTTCATTCCTAAGATTCCCATTAAGAACCCTTCGTATTTCCTGATCCATATTGTTCATATAGGTCTCTTAACGGTTGAGAAGTTCAAATATATAATCCAATCTCTCACTAGGCTTATTTCTAGGTCTACTGCTACTAGGTCTTTCTTTTTTCCTTGTTTGCACCATGTTTTCCTAATAAGTTCCCTTGAAATTTTAAGAAATTAAGACTTATCATAGAAAGCACAAGTCCCTAGAGTTAAAACCTAAGGCTCTGATACCAAAATATAAGGACCCGCTAGTCCTAATCGACAAAAAAACTAACATAATATAATCCTATTGAAAGCTAACATCCAATATCATGCATTTATTATAAGTAAATAACAATTACCATTGATATGAGCACAAGATTTATCATACTTGCAATTTGAAATAATAGTCTAACAAGCATTTATCAAATGAAAGGCAAATATCCATTATATAGACGTCGGATCTTAACATTCCTAAGAATTAAAATTAAGTAACAGATATGAAAAATAATGTAATGACCCATTAGATTAATAAGGTAGCCTAAAGATAGTATGCATAAGATAAATTATAAACTAAGAAAAATTATCTTTCATGAAACTATGAATACTATGAGGGGGGTGAATTAGTTGTTAACAAATTATGTGAATTAAACCACTTAAAACCTTATACTGGAATAACCGATTAATCGTTAAAGCATAAATGAAAACCAAAGAATCAATACTATGCAACCATAACAAATAACACCATGATTTGTATGTGGAAAACCTCAATGAGGAAAAACCACAATGGGAAACCCTACCCATGGTCAGATGATACTTTTGTAGCAAGTATATAATTACAATAAGGGCCTGCACATGCAGGAAGGCACACTGCCTAGAGCGCACTGCACATCACAATGGAGTCTCACTAACTATAGAAATGACAACCACCTCAAGATATTTGGACTACAATCTAGAGTGAAGAACTGTCAGTGATAGCATCAAACATGCAAGATTACAAATGGAAAGTTCAAACTATTCAAAGCAATGAGTGAAAATGAAACCGGTAATAAAATCAAATGCTTAAGATCAGATCAAGGAGGAGAATTCACATCTAAGGAATTTAATAAATTCTGTGAAGTGAATGGAATCAGAAGATAACTATCAGCACCTTGGACACCACAGCAGAATGGAGTTTTTGAAAGGAAAAATAGAACTATCTTGGATGCAGCAAGAAGTATGTTATCAGAAGAAAATTTACCACATGTGTATTGGAGACAAGCAGTCAGCACAACGGTCTATACATTCAACAAAGTTCACATCAAAGGTAAAACCGGTAAGACCCCTCATGAAATATGGTTTGGTAATACTCCTACTCTTAAATATTTCAGAATTTTTGGAAGTAAATGTTATATTAGAAGAGATGAGTATATTGGCAAATTTTATCCTAGAAGTGATGAAGGAATATTTCTTGGTTATTCATCTAAGAGCAAGGCATAAAGATGTTTTAACAAGAGATTGCAAAAAATTGTTGAGAGTACAAATGTCAAAATTGATGAACAATTTAGAGGAACTTCAAGGTATATAGACTCTGAACCGGCAATAGAAATTGTGACAAATGAACCAACACTAATTCCACTGGTACAAAATCAAGATCCAGTTACCCCGACACCATCTGAGGATTCCACAATAATTGAAGAACAACAACAAACAAAGACACCCCAGTATGTAAGATTGAATCATTCTGAAGATCAGATAATTGGAAATAAATTTAAAGGAGTAATGAAAAGAGGAAGATTGGCAAATGAAGAGGTATGTCTTATTTATCAAATTTAACCATCATCTATTAATGAGGCATGTGAAGGTAAATTTTTAATTAAAGCTATGGAAGAAGAATCAGAACAAATTGAGAAAAATAACACTTGGACATTAGTTCCACAGCTTGAAGATAAAAATGTAATTGGAACCAAATGGGTATTCAGAAAGAAACTTAATGAAGATGGTAAGGTTGTCAAAAATAAAGCTAGACTAGTGTGTAAGGGATATTCTTAGAAAGAAGGAGTTGATTACAATGAAACCTTTGCACCGGTAGCTAGAATTGAGGCAGTCAGATTATTCTTGGCTTTTGCAGCACACAAGAACTACAAAGTTTATCAAATGGATATTAAATGTGCATTTTTGAATGGAGATCTTGAAGAGGAAGTATACATTGAACAACCTGATGGATTTTCTTTGACAGATGACAATGATATGGTTTGTAGGTTAAGAAAAGCTCTGTATGGATTAAAACAAGCTCCAAGAGCTTGGTATGCAAGATTGGATAAGTATCTTTTAAAGATTGGTTTTACTAAAGGAAATGTAGATAGTAATTTATATTACAAAATAAATAATGATGACATCTTGATTATAGAAGTATTTGTTGATGATATAATCTTTGGAGGAGAAGATGGTTTATGTAAGGAATTTTCTATTAAAATGCAGCAAGAATTTGAAATGTCTATGATTGGAGAAATAAAATTCTTTTTAGGACTGTAGATTTCATAGACTGATAAAGGTATATTCTTGAGTCAATCCAAATACTTGAAAGAGTTACTAAAGAAATTTGGGATGGAGAACTCTAAACTGGTAAGCACACCTATGACTACAAATGACAAGTTATCTCAAAGAGATGAATCTACACCTATTAATCCAACTAGATACAAATCTATGATAGGAGGTTTATTGTATTTGACACAAACTGGACCTGATATTATGAATGCAGTATGTATTGTTTCTAGATTTCAAAGTAATCCTAGAGAAAATCATGAATCAACAGTAAAAAGGATTTTTCGGTACTTACAAGGCACTATAAATCTTGGATTATGGTATCCTAGAGATGAAAACTTTGAAATATGTGCATACATAGATGCAAATTGGGCAGGAGATGTGGATGATAGAAAAAGCACCACTGGTGGAGCAATCTTTCTTGGAAACAGACTAGTTTCTTGGTTGAGTAAGAAAAAAAGTTGTACATCTTTATCAACAATAGAATCAGAATATGTTGCAGTAGCAACTAACTGTACATAGGTACTATGGTTTAAGCAAATGTTGAAAGACATAAAGGTAAAATGCAAGGAACCTATTACCATATATTGTGATAACACTGCAACAATTGATATATCTAAGAATCTAGTACTACATTCTAAAACAAAACATGTTTCTATCAAACTGAATTTTCTAAGGGAAAAAGTTGAAGAAAAAGAGATAAAACTGGTTTATGTGAATACGAAAGAACAACTTGCAGATATTTTCACAAAACCTTTGCCTAAGGAGACTTTTGAATATCTAAAAGATCAGCTTGGAGTCATACCACCACCGGTAGAGACTTAGATAGTTGATGATTGTCATCAACCGACAGAATTAAAAGACAAATCTTTTACTCTAGTCTTTGATGAGGAAGCTACTTCTCAGGGGGAGGAGCTGGTATATTAAATTGATTGGTATTTTGTAAATGAACTTGTTTTTATTATAACTTTGGCATTTGATGTCAAAGGGGTAGAGATATATGGAAAAACACATTATCTTTTGGAGATTGTTGGTTTTTGGCATTTCTGTTTTGGCACTTTGATTGGTTTTCCATCTTGTGTTGCCATCAATGCCAAAGGGGGAGATTCTTGGTATTTTGGTATGGTTTTGTCATTGATGTCAACACCTACTAAAACACTAGTACTTTGGAGATCCAACAACATTCACCGGCAAGCAAGTAACTATTGCACAGTTACTGGTATATGGTTCATCGGCAAGATATAATGATCATTGACACTTGAAATGATATGGAAGACACTTGGTAATATCAAAGACATTGTGTGGTCGTCTTATCTTAATGAATTAATCATTGGTATATTCATATTTGCATATTTGTTTTTACCGACAAATAGGTCCAGGATTACCTAAGATTACACCGGTAGGTTTATCTTTTCCAGATCAGCACGGTACGCTATGGAGATGATTAATTATTGTTGTAAATGCATTAAGCTAACATGTTGAATCGGTTATTGCATCGGATAATATTATTTGTAAAAAAAAAAAATTAATACCTTGTAGAGCCGACCTACTAAAATTGGTCTTAGGTTATGGTATAAATGTAAAATCTTATTTGTAAGATCAAGTGTGGAATGCGAAGAAGAATTGTGTGAAGGTATATGCAAGATTAAGTAGTGCAATACACACAAACATCATTTGAAGGTGAATCTAGGTTTTTGTGAAATCATATCAGCATTACACTGGTACTAAATCCAGCATATGAAGATGTTATTTTGTGCAGTACATTCTTATTGGATTTAACCATCCAATTGTAGTCAGCGTGACTCCCATTTTGTGATTGAGCAGTGAGCTCTAGGCTGTTGGCCTTTCTGCATGTGCAGACCCCATATATGTACACTTACTATCTATAGTAGTATCATCTGATTGTGGGTAAGGTTTCCCACAGTGGTTTTTCCCCTTACAGGGTTTCCACGTACAAATGTTGGTGTCATGTGTTGTGGATGACTTTGTGTTTATGTTTCATGCATTAATCTTTACCGGTATAGCAATTAACTGTTAAAACTGTCTACCGACATACTTAACTGGTTTACTAGTATTAAGCATTAAGTTGTTTAAGTTGTTTTTGGTTTGAATTTATTTGACAACTAATTCACTCCCCCCATCTTAGTTGTCTCTGGGACCTAACACAAGGAGTGTCGATGTGAAGATCTAGCATCTAGGCTAGAAGTTAAAAATGAAGAATATCAACAACTGCTTGGAGAAATGGAGGTTCTCTAAAATGACCTTGAGAAATGTCAGGATGAGCTCAAGGTAAGAATTTGGTTTGATGGCAGCAGTGATGCTTTGGAAAAAATGTTGAAGAAGCAAAAGAATGCCAAGGACACTGAAGGCTTAGGTAGTGGTGCCGGTGAATGCTCCACCAGCAAGAATATTCCCCACAATGACATTCTATTTGTCTCCTCAAATGGAGAAAACAAAGGCCAAACCTTCATAGTGAGAAATGCTCCCTAGAAGAAGGTTGATCTAAATACAACTGGTGAAGACTTGCGAACAAGAATGAAGATCGGTGCTACAAGAAGGGGGAACAATGCAGATCCCAAAGGGAAAGGGAAAATGGGACAAGACAACTTCATCAAAAGTAGGAAAATAAGAAAACAACAAAGAGGACCTCTTACTGGCAGAGGACAAAGAAATTCTACCACCCACAAGACAAAGCAAGTGTGGGAAAAGAAGATGCTAGAAGGAAGGGCTACACATAATGGACAACCAAGGATCCATCCTCAAAGAAGGAGAAATGGAGATGCTAGACCGGTAAGATCTCCCCATGCATGGAAGAACAATTTTGTAAGGCATATGTCATCCTTTACCGGTTATTACTTTCAATGTAATGCTTATGGCCATAGGGCAGAAGAATGTAGAAAGAGATCTAGAAGGAATAATATAGGATCTCACAGACATCATGCATATAAGAAAAATGTATCCAAGATTAGATAAATGCATGTCCCCTCTCCTGGTTATACTAGAAAGAATCCATTTGTTGTTTCTAGTAAAGTAAATGTTGAATGTTATAACTACAATGGATCTGGCCATAGAGAGTTTCAATACAAGAAGAGGAACCTATAGTCATATGGAGGCTGGAATAGCAACTATGCTCTACAGAAAAGTGGATATAGAGCATATGGAAGTCAGAGGCCTACATGGAACCAAAGGAGAAATGTTCCCGTAGGAGCAAGAGGTCCACCGGTTTCATCTGCTAGGCACAACAACATGACCAGGAGAAGATGGTCAAACTGGCATGTCAAAAGACTTCCCAATCATGAAGTTGGGATGAATGTTGTGTGCTACTATAGCACTGCTCATGTGTGTGATGTAGAGTTCGAAAAAGGAAGGGCCCATCAGTAGAAGAAGGAAAGATCTACTACCATGCCTGAAAATGGGAAGAAGAATAAGACCAACCAGGTATGGAGGAAGAAGACCATGGACTGGCACTATGCATTAAATGCACATGTGATATCTCCTAAGGCTTAGAGGAGATGCAGGACCTCAGGGGGAGTAGTGCATTGAATTCATCATTCACCCCGACAATGAAGGACACATGGAATAACAAACTGTTGTCGGTATGAAGGAAGAAATTGAGATGATAAGTGTGTGTAGAAGTTGCCTTAACTACACACCTTTAGATCAATGTTGGATCACTAATATTGTGTCAATATATGACAAGATGACAATTGGAATCAGATGATTACAGTTGCACAAGTCAACCGGTATGTGGAAGATTGGAGTCCCAATATTGGACCTAATCGGAATTAATGCCCTGAGATGTATGACTCAGGGGGAGTTCAAGTGGTTATGATGCAAGGCTGGCATGCTTGAACTTAAAAGTGTAAGTGCACTAATTGCCCAAACTATAGATGATGGAAGTTATAGTAGGAATACCCACAAGAGTTTCATTATTATGGGTATCTACTTGTCATTTGGCTAGTTGTAATGATAGTACAATCACACTTGATTCTAAAGAAATTTGGAATCAAATGGGAGGTGATGCAGTTTGACTAGGTAGGTGAGTGGTATTCACTGATACATCCTTCTACAATTGAGTGCTTTAACAAATGGTATCAAATTTGCATGCTCAACGGGTGTTAGTTGTTGAGTGAGTCCTCCATCTCAAGTACTGTAACTTGAGAAGATGTAATAATTTGTGATAATTGGTATCCAAAGAGGAGAGACATCCAGTAAAGAGAAAGGGGATAAATAATTTTTTCAATGCTCGGTAAGTACAAGGCATGATACCCTAATAGTGCCCTTTGCCATTGTTGTCAAAGGGGGAGAAGGATTCTATAGTATATGGAATACTACATGCATTTAGAATCCATGGATCAAAGAAAGGGGGAGAAGGATTATGTAGTATGTTGGATACTACATGATTCGACATCAATGCCAAAGGGGGAGATTGTTGGCATTGGGTTGTCACTGATGTCAACTGGTATGGGATGACTACCGGTATGAGAGATGTATGTGCAACACTATCATGGAAGATTAAAGGTTGAGATATCTTTGATATCACTTTGTGTTGTAGGACACCGGTAAGGTAAGGAAAGGATATCAACTTGTAAGTGTTGTGTTGATAAGATGTAGTTTGCAACTGGCAAGCTCATGACTAGTGTACAAGCAGGATGGACAAGGTGTTTGAGCTGTTGTTTGTGATGAAGAGGCAGAATGTTACTTGAATCACATCAATGCTAAAGGAGAAGAATCAATAGATCATTGGCATGCTATGAAGTTGTTGAACAACATGACTCCCACCGGATGAAGATGCAGCCACCATGTGAAGTGATGACTAACAATGAATGTGCTCACACCAGATCACATGTGCCTATTTGAAGGTATTTTGCACAAATATTGAAGTCACTTGAATGCACTGCAAGATTTAAATGAAAAGGATTCACTCCCACCGGAATGCCTCAAGTGCATGAAATTAGGATTATGCACTGGAATGATAGAGAAGGCATGTTGGGATACTGGTATAGATGAAGAGTAGTGAGTTTGTCACATTGACAAACCAGTTGAGATATGATCAGAGTTGATCAGGGAGAAGGCATGGCTGAGCAAATGCAGATAGAGGAAGACTGGCCTAATTGAAGATGGAATCTGTGGAAGGTTGATGACATGGTTTCATCAAGAGGTTTTACCGGTATAAATTTTCACTGATAATATGGACAAGATGTAGATAAAGAAGACTCCCTACCTGATGAAGATGAGAATGTTATGGATAGACATGTCTGGTAAACTAGTTGAGGAGTTCCACCAATAGTTCAAAAAAATACAGACATGAAGAGTTAACCGGTAAAGTGTAAGATTCTGGTAGGGTTAGTAAACCAACAGAACAGAAGAACCAGTAGAATGTTTAGTCAGTGATCCTATCTAGACCGACATGAAGATCCAAGTTGGTAGGTGGTCGACATGGATGCCACGTGGAGTCAAGGTGGAAGACTTGCATGCAGTGGTAGATGGAATATACATTGATGAGGTATTTGCAGAGTTGGTTGACATTAATGGTAAATTCCATAAATCATGGGATGTGTTGTAGGCTATTGTAGAGGTTTGTGGCTTGAGGTCTAGAGGAAAACTAAGAGACAGCTCAGAGTGAGTGAGGAGATTGAGGTAGATGAATGAAACCGCAAGACATATTTTGATGTTTGACCAAGAAATCAGCTGACAGGGTAAAAAGAAGATTGCCAACGATAGAAGGCATGATCAAGAAGGCAAGACAATGGCGGTGATGAGGAAACAACTGTCTAGGTGATCAAATCAGATAGGATCTGATTAGTTTTGGTTTTTCTTGAGGTTCATAAAGAAACCCTAACCACCCATGTTTTTGAATTGGATTTTGGCGAGAAAATCAAGGTAGAAAGAAGGAAGCCAAATTCATTGAAGATTGTTGTTGTATAGAAGAAGATATTGTTGTTGTGAAGTAATTGGGAGTATGAGAAAATCAGTCAAGTACTCATCGATCATCTAAGAGGAGAGTGAATGTGAGGAGGAGAACTAGGTTGAAGTGTTCAACTGGTAGCAAAACTAGTAGTGCCCATACCAATAGAGTAGAAGTGAAGGAAGCTGTATAGAAGGAAGACATAGAACCAATAGAGTATAGTACCGGTAAAGAGAAGAGTAGTGAGGAGGAGATCTAGTAGAGAAGAATAGAGGAGAGGTGAACTAGTAGAGTTTATCAGCAAGCAAAGAAGCAAATGAGAGTAGCAAAAGAGTGAACCGGTATAGTTGAGAAAGTGTCTCACCGACAGAAAGAAATTATGAGTAGAGGTTGTGAAACTCTTTTGTAACCAGGATATTACTTTTGTATTTAAATGATCATTGTAATCATTGAGTTGTAGCTCAATGCAGGGGTTGTAGCTCCTTTGGTTTGTAGCCCATAAACTAGCAGTGGTTGTAGCTCCTTTGGGTTGTAGCCCATAAATCTATTAGGGGTTGGTCCTCCTTGGATTAGTTCCCTAAATTAGGGGTTATAGCTCCTTGGTTTGGTGCCCTAAACATTGTAACAGGGTTTCATTGTGAGATTGGATTGGAGCAGTAGACTCCAACAACATTTCTAACTGAGGTTTTTCCCATCTTGGGTTTTCATCGTACATGTTAGTGTTATGTGATGTTACTTTGTGTGAATTCATTTGTGTTTACTCTCCTCACTAACCAATAAGTCTACTTTCAAATAGATCTATAAATTAGTATACTTCATAGGGATAGATAAAGGGAAAATTTTGAGAACCATTGATTCACCCCCTATTAGTGGTTCATTGAGTCTAACACTTTAGGCCTTAGCAGATATCACTTGTGCATTTAATGCATAGTTTCAGTCCATGGTCTTCTTTCTTCAGACCTGCTTGGTCTCATTATTCTTCCCATTCTCAATCTTTGGGAGTATGTCTTACCTTCTTCTCCTATTGGGCCCTTTCATTTCCTTTTTCTTATTCACAGCCGAAAGTGGTTCTATAGTAGCACACAACATCCATCCCAACTTCATGATTGGGGAATCTCTTGATATACTGGTTTGACCATCTTCTCCTAGGCATGTTGTTGTGTCTAGCAATTGAAACTACTGGACCTCTTACTCTTGCATTGGTTCCATGCAAGTCTCTGACTTCCATATTCTTTGTATCCACCTTTTTGCAGAGAAAGGTTTCTATACCGGTCTCCATGTGACTGCAGCCTCCTCTTCCTGCATTCAGACTTTCTATGGACAAATCCATTGTAGTTATAACATATAACATTTACTTCACTAAAAACAACAAATAGATTCTTTCTATCATAACCAGGAGAGATGACATGCATGTATCTACTCCTGGATACATTTTTCTCATATGCATGATGTCTATGAGATCCTAGATTATTCCTTCCAAATCTCTTTCTACATTCTTTTGCCCTATGACCATAACCATTACATGCAAAGAAATAATCAGTAAAAGATGGTATATGACTTACAAATTTATTCTACCATGCATGGAGAGATCTTACCGGACTAACATCTTTATTTCTCCTTCTTTGAGGATGGATTCTTGGTTGTCCATTCTTTTCATTTCCTCCATCTAATCCTTTCTACTTCCACACTTGTCTTGCCCTGTGGGTGGTAGCATTTCTTTGTCCTCTGCCGATAGGAGGTCCTCTTTGTTGTTTTCTCAATTTCTTGCTTTTGGTGAGGCTGTCTACTCCCATCTTCCCTTTTCCTTTGGGATCAACATTGCTCCCCCTTCTTGTAGCACCGGTCTTCAATCTTGTCTGCAAATCCTCACCAGTTGTTTTTAGATCAATCTTCTTCTGAGGAGCACAAACAAAATGTCATTGTGGGGGACATTCTTGCTGGTGGAGCATTCATCGGCACCACTTACTAAACCTTTTGTATCCCTGGCATGCTTTTGCTTCTTCAACATGTTGTCCAAGGCATCACTATTGCCATCATAATGGATTCTTACCTTGAGCTCATCCTGGCACTTCTCAAAGTCACTTTGGAGAATCTCCATTTCTCCAAGTAGCTTCTGATATTATTTATCTTTTACTTCTAGCTTCAAGGCTAGATCACTACACCGACACTCCTTGGTTCCTTCATCTTGAGTCTTGAACTTTAAGATGCACTTCTCAGACTCTTTAAGGCTTTGGATCGACTGGTTCTCCTCGACAACTACAACATGCTTGAATAACTTGTATTCATTTCTTACTCTATTGAGCTCCTCAAGAGCATTTACAAGTTCTCCTTCAAGATCTATTTCTTTTTCTTCTTCTTCACTATCACTGCCAAACACATCTTGCCAGTGGGATCTATTTTCCTTATCACTTTTAGATGTGTGCTCCTCATCTTCAGATTCTTGAGCCATGAAGAGGTGGGTTCCTTCTTCATCAATGCTATGACTACTAGTGGATCTGCCTTCATCATCTGCAGATGCATGAGATGCATTTCTCATCATATCATCACAAGTTGGTTCTATAGTAGTTGGCTCATTTCCGTAGAGCTTCTTTAGTCTATCCAATAGACTTTTTGCCAATTTACACTTATCCACCTATGAGGAGACATCACTGGTGAGCCCACTGAATATAGCCTTCATGGCTTTCTCATTGCACATGGATCTTCTTTCTTCTTCAGATCCGGTGGCAGGACTGACATTCCTATGGAGACTATTAATAATTGACATACGTACATCAAACCCTAGAGAGGATAGGTACACTTCCATTCTATAACTCCAAAAGGCATTATTGAATCCATCAAACATGGGGGCTTTTTAGGAAGAAGTCTCATTTATTGCCATTGTGTTCTAAGTCTAGAATCAACCTGATGAATAATGATGAACAACAAATACCCTAACTGGTACTGAGAGGGGGACGGGTGAATCAGTACATATAAAAACTTCTCAACAACTTATCAAGTTAAAACAATGATAACTGGTTGTCTTCATCACTGAACTTAACCATGGCAATACCAGTTAAACATAGTAAGACTTCAAATAGCTAAACTAGTAAAGCTGAATACTTAAAATAACATTCAACACTTGATAACTATTTCACCAATACACATATGCATGTTTTGTATCACTAATACCATAACAATTAGCTTTACATGCATATTCGCCTAAACAAAAAATACTCAATCATCACATGAAAAATGCACAACTCATAACACACAGCTTTTTTCACATGGAAATCCAAATGGGAAAAACAATGATGGGGATGAATACCCACAAGCTTGTTTTTGAACTCTTTTGAAGCTCGCTTTGTTAGGAGCCTAGTCTAGTTAAAGACTTTACAATAAGGTTTTCTTAGGAACCGATCCTATTAAAGATCACCTGGTTAAGGGATGGCTATATACCCTGTTAAAGGTTGAAACCCTATTAAACATTACCTTGCTAGAGGATTTGAAGAACTCAATGATCTTGAGTCACCTGGTTAGAGGATTTGTAATAAGCATGTTCAAGCTACCCGGTCAAGGGATTTTCCTACTATTGAAATGGTTAGAAGACAATAGGTAAAGCTCTGATCTGATAACAACACTACATGCTAAGGCAGATCCTTTTCAGTTCCTCTACTCTGCAATCACACTCTACAATTTTCCACTCCTCTACTCTGCAATCACACTTTATAGTTTTCTACTTATTGGTCTGGCAAGTATCTCATCACTCGGATACAAACACAACATTTTCCTACAACTTACAATATCAAAACTCATCGACCTTATAGACAACAATTAGGTCGATAGCATAAACCCTAAACCCTAAACATTTTAGGTTTACGATACAAGCAGTCCAATCCTGACCATCCAAAACACTTTGCATAGAAGAAAACAATCTTAAATATATCACAAGTCATTCTGCATCATCCATTCTTCACGACACATGGGAATCAGTAACCCATCACGCTTTATTCTCATACCACTATGAAGAATGTTCTTTCTTGAGGTAGACATTTAATACAATCGATCTTCACATGCAAGATCCTCAAGGAAATCCTTCACATGCAATAAACTAATGTGGCATCTCTATCTCAACCTCATCTCATAGCTAACTCATCACAGAATGTCACCGGTTGCATCGCATGAGCTAGATTGCTAAACCAGAAATCCTAGAGCTGAGACTACCAACTGGTAGTCACACTTAGTGAAACCCTGACATCGGTTCACTTCATCTCTTCATACTGGTTCTCCTACTTGAACATCAATAACAACTTCTTCCAATCTTCATACTAGTTCACCTGTACTTATTGACATCAATAACAACAAACATTATTATCATATCATCATACCGGTTCATCATATGCCAACAATCTCCCCCTTTGGCATTGATGGCAATACTCATTATAGCACTGCAACTATGAACATCATAGACCAGTGCAATTATAACATATCTCTTCATCATCAGATATCTTCTCCCATATCATACATCAGATATCTTCTCCCCCTTTGACAACAATGCCAAAGTGGAGGCACAAGATTTGATTCTCCACTATGTTGCTCCCCCTGTGGAGTAGCATCCTTCAATACATCAATACTAAAAGATTTAACACTATAGTACCTGACTGATATGGAGCACACAACTTTAGTTTACTTCATGAAGGGGCAGAACCCCTAATTTATCTCTCAAATAGGTAAATATAGTCTTCGGTAAGGGCTTAGTGAATATGTCTGCTAGTTGCTGCTTACTAGAAACATGTTCTAATACAACCTCTTTCTTTTTAACCTTCTCTCTCAAGAAATTATACTTGAGCTCAATGTGCTTAGTTCTAGCATGCAATACCGGATTCTTGAAAATATTTATTGCACTTGTGTTGTCACAAAATATACTCACTGGTTCAAATATAGGTACTTTGAAACCATCCAATACATGTTTCATCTAGATTGCTTGAGTACAATTCATAAATGCTGCCACATACTCCACTTTAGCTATAGACTGGGAAGTACAACTCCTCTTCTTACTCATCTGTGAGACTTGTCTTCCACTAAGAAAGATTGCACCAATAGTTGCTCTCTTCTGGTCGTCTGCATTACCTGCCCAATCTGCATCAGTAAAAACTTTCAGATTAAAATCACCATTGTATGGATACCACAATCCATAATTGACTGTCCCTTTCAGGTATCTAAGAATCCTCTTGATTGCTACCAAGCGGAATTCTCTTAGACTTCTGAAAATGAGCTACTATGCCCACTGCATGAGCAATGCACGATCTGTTGTGCACCACATAGTGCAGCTTATCGATCATCTTCCTTAGTCAATTTACAGACAGCCACCATCAGTGTACCAACAGGTTTTCTCTCCTCCATGCCAAAGGTCCTCAATACCTCTTTGACATACTTGGATTGGGTAATAAAGATACCCTCTTTCATCTTCTGAATCTGTAGACCAATGAAGAATTTTGTCTCACCAATCAGAGACACGTCAAACTCTTTCTTCATTTCATATGCAAATGCATGGCTCATTTCATCATCTCCTCCAAAGATTATGTCATCTACAAACACTTCATAGATCAGAATCTAATCACCTTCATATTTCAGGTAGATTTTGTTGTCCTCACTTGTTCTCCAAAATCCTATTTTCACAAGATGAGAGTGTAACCGTTCATACCATGCCCTTGGTGCTTGTTTCAATCCATGCAGGGCCTTATGTAATCTACACACCATAATACTATCTTCTGATAAGGCAAATCCATCTAGTTGCTCAATATACACTTCCTCTTCTAAGATTCCATTCAAGAACATAGACTTCACATCCATCTAGTATACCTTGAATCCCTTAAATGCTGCAAATGCAAGTAGAATTTGAACACCTTCCAGTCTAGCCAGTAGGGAAAAGGTTTCTCCATAGTCTTCTCCCTCTTCCTGAGCATATCCCTTGCATACAAGTCTTTCCTTGTTCCTTACAACTATGCCTTCTTCATTCAGCTTATTCCTAAAGACCCATTTGGTACAAATGATATTCTTGTGTTTTAGTCTGGGTACCAAAGACCATGTTGCATTCTTTTCTATCAGGTCCAGCTCCTCTTCCATTTCCTTAATCAAATCTTCATCTATAAGTGCCTCTCTAGAGGTCTTAGGCTCAAATTCAAAAATCATGCAAGAGTTCTCTTTCACCTTTCTTCTTGTTAGTATCCCTACATCTTTATCTCCTATGATCTTCTTCGGATCATGATGTAGTTTCACATATCTAGGAATGAATCTAGTTGGTTCTTCTTGCTTTTCTTCTTCTTCTTCATCTCCATCTTCTTCTTCACCTACTACAGCTTCTACCAGTATAGGAACACTAAGATATTTGCTTATTTCTTTCTTAACGAGTTCCCAGAAGGCTACACCTGATTCCTCTTCAACTTGCTTGTTGCAGGTTTCCTCAGGTTACTCAGGGGATTCATCAACCTTGACATTGATACTCTCAACAATTTTTTGAGTCCTATTTTTGTAGCACTTGAGAGCTTTTTTCTTAGTGGAATATCCCAGAAATATTCCTTCATCACATTTAGCATCAAACTTTCTCATATGCCCACCTCTCTTGATATAACACTTACTACCAAATACTTTAAAGTAGCTCACAGTGGGAGTCTTTGTGGTCCAATACTCATAAGGGTTTTTATCTTTACCTTTCTTGATGAGTACCCGGTTCATAATATAGACTGTAGTACTCACCGCTTCTCTCCAAAAAGTGTGAGCAACCTTTCCTTGGATCAGCATTGTTCTAGCCGCTTCAACTATAGTCGTCTTATTCCTTTCTGGTATGCCATTCTATTGTGGTGTCCTTGGTGTAGACAATTGCCTTTTGATACCATTCTCTTCATAGTACTTGTTGAATTCATCATAAGTGAATTCACCTCCTTGATCAGTTCTTAGGCATTTTATTCTTCTGACACTTTCCTTCTCTACTAATGCTCTAAAGGCTTTGAATTTTCCAAATGCCTCAGACTTGTCTTTCAAGAATGTGACCCACATCATTCTTTAGCAGTCATTAGTAAGAATCATGAAATACCTATCTCCCTGAATACTTATAGTTTTTATTGGACCACACAGATCAATGTGCACAAGATCAAGTAAGTTCTCTGTTGAAAAAGACTTACCTTTGAAATTTGAGGAAGACATCTTCCCAAGTTGACATTCTCTGCACAAATAATTCTCTAGTTTGTTTAGCAAAGGCAATCCTCTTACTGCCTTGATCTTACTAGCTTTTACAAAATTATAAAAATTCATATGATAGAGTCTCCTATGCCATATCCAACTATCATCAAACTTCGCCATCAGAAACTGACTTATCTTGGCATTCAACTAAAACAAGTTACCTCTGGTCTACTTATCGATGGCAATAAGTTCACCACTCTTTCTAATTATAGTGTTGACTCCACCTTTAAACTCTAGAATGAGTCCTTTGTCATTCAGTTGAGTAACACTCAAAAGGTTATTCTTAAGACCTTCTACCCAGTAGATATCATCTGCACTTCTCTTTCCATTTAGTGAGATGGATCCTTTACCTTTCACCAAGCAAGGTGCATCATTTCCAAACCAGACAACACCTCCATCATATTCTTCTAGAGACATTAACTTTCTCTGATCACCAGTCATGTCATGAGAACAACCACTATTAATAATCCACACATTAAAGTTGTCAATGCGAGAGACAAGGGATTTCTTGTCAGACACTTCTTCCTTTACAACTACAAACACTATGTCTTCATTCTCTTCATCCTTATATTCTTCATCAGTAATGTAAAGCAGAAAAATTGAACCCTAGTCGTTCTCCCCTCCCCAACTCCGAGGAGAGAGAAGGGAGAGTCACTAGGGTTGATGGTTTTCACTTAGGAGGGACTTTACATTCAAAAGAGGGGTTGATACCCACAAGATCCAATCCCACGCAATGCAAGATTGGATTCTATATGAGTTTCAAGGGTTGTGATAGCAAGGATACCCTCTTTTGTAAAGAATGTAGATAGAAAGATTGAACTAGGAATGCATGTAGAAGCAAGAAAGATTCACTTATAAATAGAGATAGGGATATGATATGAAGCTGCGGACCTAGAATTAGCAGTAAAATGTTGAGACGGCACTGTCCTGCAAATTTGAGCAAAAGTTGACAGGACGATGGCGCCTGGCGTGCACACGGTCCTCTGAAAAATCCGCGAAACGAAGGGGGATCTATTCGTCTCTGCACAAGGATTCCAGATCTTCAATTACAGCCGTGTACCTGTAACCTACACATAGAAAAGCGAAGACGATTGGGGGGTTAGGGATTAGGGGTTTGCCCTTAGGTCAAACCCCGGTTTTGGAATTAACCAAGAAATGAGAAATGCTGTAAATGTAATGTAAAACAAGTACTAATACCTTGTTGTAAGGATGTTTGTTTCCTTATATGCGAAGGTATAGATGTTGTTGTATGTTGTATGTTGTGATCTCCTCTTCAATGGTTGAATCCTTGTCTTGAATGCAACACCTAGCCTTGAATGGAGACTTAGAATGATCAATTGCTTGAAGGAATGCTTGAATGTTTGAATATTGTTTTCGCGCCTTTTGTACACATATGTCCTCCTCCCTTTTTGAGAGAGGAAATGTAGTTTATATACTTGCCAATTAGGGTTAAAAGACTGATTTTCCCAACCTTAGGCCGACCAGGAAATGTTATTTTCCAAATTACAAACAAAAAGGCCCGAAGTCCCATAGGAGACCGGGCCCAAAAATAGGGCCAGGGACCAGGGCGCTGGGCGCCATGGTCCTGGGGGACCAGGGCACTGGGCGCCCTGGTCCTGAAGGACCAGGGCGCTGGGCGCTCTGGTCCCACCTCCTGGAACAGCAGGGTGCAAGGAGGGATCAGGCAGGGTGCTGGAAAAATGCAGTTTTGGGTGTCATGAGCAAGTTTCGAGGTCTCCATTCAGGTTCAGTGTTGTGTCGCCATCGTGAAGACCCAAATGTGGTCGAAATTGCAAGTGTCACAATTTTAGGACGCTACATTTAGCCCCCACTTTAGCGGGAGTATAAGCGTACGCCAATACTTCCGATAAAGTACAAGGAAACAACATTGAAAAACTTTCACCACGTCAAGGAGGCAAGATACACCAAGCCCCCAGTGGACTAAGGATCTTACGACTTTGATTGACAAAGTAAAAGGGAAGATCACAAGGGAGAACCATGACTGTCAGTAGTAAGGTTCCCTCACTATGAGTCATGCAAGAAAGATATCAAAAATTTTCAAGGCAAGGTTAAATTTGCGAAGAAATTTTCAAGTATCTTGAAAAGATATGAACAGGATGTATGCCCCCCTACGTTAAAGCGATCGCACACGCCTCACTGGGGGTGATTGCTTTAAGGTAGTGATACATATAAGAAAATGAAAAAGGGAAAGGAGCACATTATCACAAGGATTTAGCCCCCAAGTGTGAGATAAGCCCAAGGATAATAGACACAAAACACAAAGCACAAGGTGACTTCGCTTTCCTCGGGGTCAGTATGCTATATGATAATTCATGTATATCATATGTATGTATGCATAATTGTTCTTCATTCCCCAATCAAGGAAGGTCACCTAGAAGAAGGGAACACATGTGTCTTTTGAGTCAACATGAGAGAGACCAAAAGAGATCTCAATGCTTTGCATCGTCCTCAAGTAGACAACACTAAGGACAACAAATAGAAGAATGAGAATAACACATAGAAGAAGTAACGAAAGAGAGGAGGAGAGAATCTGCTATGCTAATGAAACTAGTCTAGCACGTCATCTACCCCCCGATCTTGCTGATCAGTATTTCGGGAAGGTAGGAAACATGCTAGAGGAGGAACATCCAACATAGTAGATGGAGCTATCACAAGATCCAAACAAGGGCTATGTTCATGTTCCAAGCCGCGGTGTTCTTGTCTAGGAGCTAGGATAAGTGCTTTAGAAAATGCGTTAGATAAATGGTTATCAACATCAACATATTCATTATTAGAATGAACAGGAGTAACATTTTCATCATGAATAACATTTTCATCTATATCATCATCAAGATTTATAAAAATAGGATCTTTAACTTGCACAGGATCAAGACCATCATGCATCTTATGTTTAGGAGATTTCGGCTCAATCGTCGGCTGAGGAGAAAATGAAAGAATACTGGCTGAAGGTGTTTTTGGGGATTGTAAAGTTTGAGAAGCAACTGCCTGAGCTCTAATACGACGCTTTCGTCGTCGTTCACGTGCAGAACAATTTCATCTAGTCTTAGTAGGAAGTTGAGAAGATTGAGGAGGAGGAATGTTCTCATCCTTATCACTTGGGTGTTTAGGTTGCGGTCTCTTAGGTTGAATAATAGGAGAAGAGGAAGGTCTCTTCTCTCCATAAGAGGAAGGAGGAGGAACTGCTCCATATAAGGGAGGAATATCTGGTTTAGGAAGGAGACCAAGTCCATCATGACGAGGAGGTATAGGTCTACTTTTAGGAAGTTTATCAGACATAGACATAGTCACATCCATAGGGATGGGTTGGGAATCTTCTTGAGGAAAGACATTAGTTTTATCTTTCAAAGGAAGAACTTCCTTCTCAAGAATGATAGGAATATCAAGTTTGGGTGTTCTAGGTTCACTTAGAGATAGGATCATGTCTTTTTTCCACTTTTGATAAGATTTGAAAAGATGATCACTTTGCGGAGGAAGAGATTGGAATTGTTTAGGCCAAAAATAATCAATAGGAACGCTAGAAGTTCATTCAGCTGGTTTAAAGAGACTATGATTGACAGTAACAACTTCACCATTATGGGGAAATTTCAAACACTTGTGAATAGGAGAAGCAATAGCTTTCATGGAAGATAGCCAAGGATAGCCAAGCTTCACACGAAATTGTTCGGAAGATGGAATAATAGCAAAGTCCACCTCAAGGGATTTGTTATGGACCTCAATAGGTAATGTAATAGAACCAATTGCAGGAGAAGAAAATGCATCAAATAGTTTCACAACCACATTTGTTTCATCATAGATCACTTGATTCAATTGCAAAGTAAAAAGAAATTCTTCAGTAATGACATTAACCATACAAGAAGGATCAATAAGCACTCCATGGCAAGGTGTATTCTTGACTTTTGCAACTATATATAAAGGACCATCAGGTGCCTTGATAGTTTCACTAGAATCAAATGTGATGGAAGGTTCTTTAGGGATTTTCTATTGCTCCACAAAGTTAATCACATTCGGAGTCATAGACATGAGATCATCAGGTGAGACAGAGGAATCAATAGTATCAATCACATTAGAGGTATGAGAAGGCAATGGATTAGTAAAAATCTAAAGATTTTGGTTAGGAGGAGCTACAGATGTGTTGCCTTTATTATTCACACCAGAAAAAGAGATAGTATTATTATCAATCAAATCTTGAATTTTACCCTTTAAAGCAAAACATTTTTCAGTATCATGCCTAGGTTGACGATGAAATTGACAAAAAGATTTGTTATCAAAATAAGGTGAATTAATCTTTGCAGGATCAATTTGCCTTATAGGAGGAAGAGTAAGCACATTTTGTTCCAATAACTTATTCATAATACTATGCAATGATTCATTCAAAGGAGTAAACATTCTTTCTTTCCTGAAAAACTTAGAAATAGGAGACACACCTGATGCTGCATTCACATTGTTGTTGATGATGTTTTCATTGAATTTAATGGACTCTCTGTTCGGTTTAAACTTCCCAAATGGTTGTTGACTACTATCACCCTTATCACTCGGAGCCATAGGATGTGATTGTTCCATTTGACTCATAGTCATTTGATAATTGTGAGGAGTTGCGCACAACTGTTGGAAAGAAGTAAACTCAGAAAACAGGAGTTTTTCTCTAATGTCTTTTTGTAAATTAGAAATAAAGATTCTTTGAATATCATTGTCAGGCACTAGAAAAGAAATCTGAGCATACAAATGCTTATATCTACCAATTAAATCAATCACTTTTTCTTTAACACCTTGTTTACAATGCATTAAATCAATCAAAGTAACTTTAGGACTTATATTGTTTTGAAATTGTTGAATGAAAGCATTTGCAAGTTGTTCGAAAGAAGTAATAGAATAGGAAGGCAACGAGCAATACCATTGTAGGGCTTTGTCTCTTAATGTTCTAGTAAACAGTTTTGCAAGCAACCTTTGGTCATAAGCAAAATCAGTACATATTGTTTGAAAGGTCTTAACATGTGTTAGAGGATCACCCTTACCATTATAAAGCTCCAAATGCGGAATTTCAACATGTTTAGGGGGAATAGCATGAACAATGTCAAGAGAAAGTGGGCTCGCAACATCAAATGTAGGCACACTAAACTTAGATTGATTCACAGAAGCAATTTGTTGTTGTAAAGAAGAGACAGTTTGTGCAAGATTGTTAATGGTCGCTTCAGTCGAAGAGTTCATATTAGATGTGTTAGATTGTGATGGAGGTGTTATGTTATTGAAAGAAGGTAGAGAGTAAGGTGGTGGGACACTATGATAGTTAGTCATAGGAGATGATTGGACAGGAGGAACACTACAAGGAGGAATGGAAAATGAATTGCCCCCTTGTGTCATGTTCATTTGTGGAGATATAAGAGGCACTCACTGAAGGAATGAATGAAGAAGTTGGATTGAATGAAGGAAGAGGGTTGATTGAAGAAGAAGGATTGCCCCCATGATTAGTGATCATAGGTGGAATGTCTTGTATTGAAGTAGTCATTATGTTTGATGTAAAAGTAGGTATACTAGCAATAGGAGTTGTCAAAGGAATAGAATGATTGTCTTGAGTAGGAGGTTGTGTATAACCTAAGGTTTCGGCACAACTTTTCATAGGCATCACATTTGAATCCACAATGTGTGCAATACCACGCAAAATATCAATTCCATTCTTATCACTTTGAAGCATACGTTTTAGACCCTCAATTAAAGGAAGAGCTTGACTATCAGGGTATTCTTGAGACATCCATTGTCGAAAATCATCAAATTGGTTATCCAATTTTGAAAGTTGTTCTACAGAAACCTCATGGAGAGCTTCTTCATCATTAAGAGGATTAGAGGAATTACCCATGTCCTTGTTAAAAAGACCATTCAAATTAGGTTCCATCTCCTTAGTAATTAAACCTTGGAAGGACTTAATTCTAAGGCTTCGTCTAATGGGAATAGTTTAAGTAGGGCTTACTATTGTAAAACTCATGCACTAAAGAAAGAGAGAAGATTTTGAATTTTAGAGGTAGCAAATTTCAGTAAAACCAGCCAATCTTCTAGATTTAAGCTGTTAAATACAATCAGGACAATCTCCCAAAATTTCGGAAAAAATGTCCGGGACCGTGGCGCTCGGGGTGCACACGGTCCTTGCAACTTTTTTCGAAATTTGCAGGGATGAAAGTTATGATGATTTTACAGCTAACCTGAAAAAATTGAGTGATTTTACGATCTGTAGATAGGCCAAATTAAAGTTGCAATTTCAAAATTGAACCCTACCAAGATTGTCGAAAAATGCAAAATTTGAATTTTGAAAAAGAGAGGGAAACTGAAATTTTGAATTTTATGATTTTAGAGGGAATACCAAAAGCAATGCAAGTTTTGAAATTTGAAAGTTGACTCAATTTCACACAAAATTCAATTTTGAAAGCGGAAATCAAAGTTGTTGTAATTAAGCACTTAATTTCAAAAGTCACAAATTGCAAAAATTTGAATAAATCACTGAAATTTCGAATGAATGATAACACACTTTTCAAATTTAGGACTGTAAGAAACACAATTTTGACACAGATTTCAATTTCAACAATTTTTGAATGATTAGAAGCCTCAATCCAAGCAATCGCTAGACCAACTTTGACTGTAATTTTGAAGGTGTTAAAATTGATAAAATCAGCCAAAATTCTGGATTTTAGTAGAAAAATACAGTAAGATCTAGCTCCCGAAATTTCGGAAAAAATGTCGGGGACGATGGCGCTCGGGGGGCACACAGTCCTCGCAACTTTTTTCCAAATTTTCAGGGATGAAAGGTATTGTGATTTTATTGCGGAATCCAAAGTTACAGCCGATTTGGATATGTTTTGATCAGTGAAATTGTCGGACAAAGGTTGAATCAAGAGGGTTTCAAAAATTAGGGTTTTGACACTTAACCACTTAATTTTCAAAATTAATGCACAAATATGAATTGATAATTTGTAATAGAAGGGCAGATCTGAAACAAGCATTAACAATTAAACATTTCACAAGTTTAATTACTTAAAAAGAAAATTTAGGGTTTTTATGCAATTAACATCTAAAATTTTGCAAAAGATCAAACATGGAAATGTAATCAAGGAATCCAATTTTCAGATCTAACTATGAATAATCAGAAAGGATGTTCACGTCGGGTTCACCAAAATGTAAAGCGGAAAAATCGAACCCTAGTAGTTCTCCCCTCCCCAACTCCGAGGAGAGAGAAGGGAGAGTCACTAGGGTTGATGGTTTTCACTTAGGAGGGACTTTACATTCAAAAGAGGGGTTGAAACCCACAAGATCCAATCCCACACAATGCAAGATTGGATTCTATATGAGTTTCAAGGGTTGTGATAGCAAGGATACCCTCTTTTGTAAAGAATGTAGATAGAAAGATTGAACTAGGAATGCATGTAGAAGCAAGAAAGATTCACTTATAAATAGAGATAGGGATATGATATGAAGCTGCGGACATGGAATTAGCAGTAAAATGTCGAGACGGCGCTGTCCTGCAAATTTGAGCAAAAGTTGATGGGACGATGGCGCCCGGCGTGCACACGGTCCTCCGAAAAATCCGCGAAACGAAGGGGGATCTGTTCGTCTCTGCACAAGGATTCCTGATCTTCAATTACAGCCGCGTACCTGCAACCTACACACAGAAAAGAGAAGATGATTGGGGGGTTAGGGATTAGGGGTTTGCCCTTAGGTCAAACCCCAGTTTTGGAATTAACCAAGAAATGAGAAATGCTGTAAATGTAATGTAAAACAAGTACTAATACCTTATTGTAAGGATGTTTGTATCCTTATATGCGAAGGTATAGATGTTGTTGTATGTTGTATGTTGTATGTTGTGATCTCCTCTTCAATGGTTGAATCCTTGTCTTGAATGCAACACCTAGCCTTGAATGGAGACTTAGAATGATCAATTGCTTGAAGGAATGCTTGAATGTTTGAATGCTTGAATGTTTGAATATCGTTTTCGCGCCTTTTGTACACATATGTCCTCCTCCCTTTTTGAGAGAGGAAATGTAGTTTATATACTTGCCAATTAGGGTTAAAAGACTAATTTTCCCGACCTTAGGCCGACCAGGAAATGTTATTTTCCAAATTGCAAACAAAAAGGCCCGAAGTCCCATAGGAGACCGGGCCCAAAAATAGGGCCAGGGACCAGGGTGCTAGGTGCCATGGTCCTGGGGGACCAGGGCACTGGGCGCCCTGGTCCTAAAGGACCAGGGTGCTGGGCGCTCTGGTCCCACCTCCCGGGACAGCAGGGTGCAAGGAGGGATCAGGTAGGGTGCTGGAAAAATGCAGTTTTGGTGTCGTGAGCAAGTTTCGGGGTCTCCATTCAGGTTCAGTGTTGCATCGCCATCGTGAAGACCCAAATGCGATCGAAATTGCAAGTGTCACAATTTTAGGACGCTACAAGTAACACCTTCATCCACTACAACAAGACAATTTCTCCTACTTCCTCCTTGATATTTTCTAAACCTCTTTGGTTTATCATTATTGTCATTGTTAGGATAGTTAATAGCTATGTGTCCTATCTTACTGTAGGAAAAACATTTTAAAGGAAGCTTACCTCTATATTTTTGGGTGCCTTTTGGAAGTCTCTTATCAAGAAGAGCTTCATATTCCATCAGAACCTCTTCAGCATCCATATGTTTGCATTTCCTGGATTCATAACGTGTAATTACTTATTTTCCTTTTCTATTTGGTACATCAGATGCTCTAAAGGCTGACTTAGTCTTGTGAACACTGCCATCATAGCTATTCAACTCATATGCAGTCAACTTTGCAATGATAGAGTCTAAGGATGCCTTGGTTTTGTCAATAGACCTTAGCTCCTGAATAGCAACAACTCTGATTGCATAGACCGGTAGCAATGATCTCAAAACTTTATTGACAATGGTGGCATCATAAATTGTTCCACCAGTGCTCTTGATATCTCCAACCATAGTTTTGATCCTTATGCCATATTGTTGAATGGTCTCTCCTTCAACCATCCTCATGTCTTTGAATTTTCCTCTAAGGCTCTCTTCCTTAGCTTGCTTGACATGCTCATCACTGCCATAAATGGTTTCTGGTGTGTCCCATACATCCTTAGGAGTGCCCTTATCTTGTACATCAATGAACTCAATATCAGACAAGCTACTAATAAGAGCTTCTCTGACTTGCCCATTTTATTGAATCTCTCTTTTCTGATCATAGGTTAGAGTGTTAGTGGGGATTACATTGGCATTCTCAACATAGGTCTAGTGTTGAGCACCAAAACTCTTGATATAGATCTTCATTTTGTCCTTCCATATTTTGAAGTTATCTCTATTGAACTTATAACCTTCCCTCTTCATCATTAAAGTGGGATCTTTTGCCTCAAGCAGTTAAGCTTATATCACTAAGGACTTGGAGTTGCTCTGATACCAATTGATGAATAATGATGAACAAAAAATACCCTAACTGGTACTGAGAGGGGGGGTGAATTAGTACATATAAAAACTTCTCAACAATTTATCAAGTTAAAACAATGATAACCGGTTGTCTTCATCACTGAACTTAACCATGGCAATATCGGTTAAACACAGTAAGACTTCAAATAGCTAAACCAGTAAAACTGAATACTTCAAATAACATTCAACACTTGATAACTACTTCACCAATATACATATGCATGTGTTCTATCAGTAATACCATAACCATTAGCTTTACATTCACCTAAACAAAAAATACTTAATCATCAAATGAAGAATGCACAACTCATAACACAGATTTTTTCATGTGGAAACCCAAATGGGAAAAACCATGGTGGGGATGAATACCCACAAGCTTGTTTTTGAACTCTTTTGAAGCTCTCTTTGTTAGGAGCCTAGTCTGGTTAAAGACTCTACAATAAGTTTTGTTAGGAACTGATCTTGTTAAAGATCACTCGGTTAAGGGATGGCTATATACCCTATTTAAGGTTGAAACCTTATTAAAGGTTACCTTGCTAGAGGATTTGAAGAACTCAATGATCTTGAGTCACCTGGTTAGAGGATTTCCAATAACCCTGTTAAAGCTACCTAGTAAAGGGATATTCCTACTGTTGAAATGGTTAGAAGACAATAGGTAAAGCTCTGATATGATAACAACACTACATGCTAAGGTAGATCCTTTTCAGTTCTTCTACTCTACAATCACACTCTGTAGTTTTCCACTCCTCTACTCTGCAATCACACTTTGCAATTTTCTACTTATTAGTCTGGCAAGTATCTCATCACTCAGATACAAAAACAAAATTTCCCAACAAATTACAATATCAAAACTCATCAAACTTCTAAACAATAATTAGGTCAGTAGCATAAACCCTAAACCCTAAACATTTTAGGTTTACAATATAAGCGGTCCAATCCTGACCGTCCAAAAGACTTTGCATAGAATAAAACAATCTTAAACAGATCACAAGTCATTTTGCATCATCCATTCTTCACCACACATGGGAATCAGTAACCCATCACACTTTCTTCTCATACCGCTAAGAAGAATATTCATTCCCAAGGTAGATATTTAATGCAATCGATCTTCACATGCACAAAACTAATGTGACATCTTGATTCCAACCTCATCTCATAGCTAACTCATCATAGAATGTCACCAGTTCCATCTCATAAGCTAGATTTCCAAACTGGAAACCCTAGAGCCGAGACTACCAACTAGTAGTCACACTTAGTGAAACCATGACACCGGTTCACTTTATCTCTTCATACCAGTTCTCCTACTTGAACATCAATAACAACTTCTTCCAATCTTCATACCGGTTCACCTGTACTTATTGACATCAATGACAACATACATTATCATCATATCACCGTACCACTTCATCATATGCCAACACTACCCAAGGTTTATAAATAACTGAGAACCTAAGCTCTGATACCAATTGTTAGACATAATGCACCACTGAGAGGGGGGCTGAATCAGTGGTTCTTATTCTTTTTCCCTTTAACTAACTTATGTGTGTATATCAGTTATGGGATCTAACAAAATGCAGACTTATGGTTAGTGGGGATACTTAATCACAAATGAAATCACACACAAAGGATCATCACATAGCACCAACATGTATGAGGAAAACCCAAGATGGGAAAAACCTCAGTGAGCAATGCTGCTAGTGTCTACTGCTCCAATCTAGCCTCACAATGAAACTTTGTTACAATGTTTAAGGTACCAACCCAAGGAGCTACAACCCCTAATTTAGGGAACCAACCCAAGGAGCACCAACCCCTAACTGATTTATGGGCTACAACCCAAAGGAGCTACAACCCCTGCATTGAGCTACAACTTAGTGATCACAAAGATTACTTCAAATGCAAAATGTGTCAGACTATTATAAGTTAATATTGTAACCATTTCATATGCCTTTCTCTCTCAGTGAAACACCTTCTCTTCTACACCAGTTCACTCTTATGTTTCTCTCATTTGCTTCTTTTCTTTCTGGTAAACTCTACCTATTCACCTCTCCTCTGTTCTGCTATACTAAATCTCCTCCTCACTACTCTTCTCTTTACTAGTACTATACTCTATTGGTTCTATATCTTCCTTCTCTATAGCTTCCTTCACTTCTACTCTGCCAGTATGGACACTACCAGTTCTATACTTCTATTGGTTGAACACTTCAACTTAGTTCTCCACCTCACACTCAGTCTCTTCTCTGATACTCATTGAGAACTTGACTGATTTTCTATCACATGCAGAAGTAACACTCAATCACTTAACAACAACACTATCTTCCTTTCTTTAGAAACTCCTAACATAATCTTTGGCTTGCATATTTATAGCCTGGTTTTCCTGCCAAAAGACAATTCAAATCTCAATAAATTAGGTCTTCCTCATCAACCTCGAGGTAAAACAAATCCAATTGGATCACCCAGAGAGTTGTTTGCTTATCACCACCATTGTCGTGCTTTCTTGATCACAACTTCTATCTTTGGCAGTCTTCTTTTTTCTCTATCAGTTGATTTCTTAGTCAATCACCAAGATTGGTCTTGCGATTTCCTCATCTATCTCAATCTCCTCAATCACTCTAATCTATCTCTCAGTCATCCTCTAGACCTCAAGCCACAAACATCTGCAATGACTCGTAACACATCCCATGAAAAATGAGATCTACCATTAACATCAACCAACTCATAAACTACCTCATCGGTGTTTATTCCATCTACCACTGCATGCAATTCCACCACTTTGATTCCATGTGGCATCTATGTTGACCAACTAATAGCTTGGATCTTTATGTCGGTCTAGATAGGATCACCGACCAAAACTTCTACCGGTTCCTATTCATTGTCGGTTAAACTGTCAAACCGGTCTATCATCAACCTTGTACTCATGTGACTTCCCTATTTGTGCAGCACATATTCAAACAAGAACAATTGATCAGGTGTGGGCACATTCAATGTTAGTCATTATTTCTCATGATGATTGTATCTTCATCCAATGGGAGTCCTATTGTTCTGCAACCTCACAATATATTGATAACCTATTCATTCTTCTCTTCCAATGTTTTTTGGCATTGGGTTGTCATTGATGTCAAGCAGTATGACATTTCTACCAATAGAAGAGGTATATATGCAACACTGACAAGGGAGAGTATAGGTTGAGATATCTTTGATATCACCTTGTGTTGCAGAATACCGGTAATATAAGGAAGAGTACCCTAGGAGTCACCGGTACACAAGTTAGTTCCTGACTTGTGTGGATGAGATGGTAAGGTAATCGGTACGAGTATAGTATATCACAAGTAAGGAAAGGATGTCAACTGATAAGTGCCAAGTTGACATGGAGAAATCAGATAAGCCAAGTGAGTGGTCATCTACCAACAATGCTCATGACCGGTGTACAAGCCAGATGGCCAAGGTGCTTGAGTTGTTGTTTGTCATGAAGAGGCAAAATGTTACCTAAATCACATCAACACAACATGAGAAGAATGAATAGATCATAGGTATGTTGTGAAGTTTCTGAATAGCAGGATTCCCACTAGATGAAGATGCTATCATTATGAGAAGCAATAACTGATAGTGAAAGTGCCATCACCGGATCACATGTGTCTATTTAAAGGTTTGCTGCTCAAACAAGGAAGTCATGAGTACATTGCAATATGCAGAAGACAAGGTGTCACTCCATAGGTAAGTGGAACTTATCTCCTATCATGCATTGTGTGTACTATAGTTTTGTTAGATAAGGAAGAAGAGGTGTGCATCATGTGCATGAAATTGGGGATATGCACTGAACTGACTGAGAAGGCATGTTGAGATGCCGATACAGATCAAGAGTGTTTACTAGTATGTAAGTCCACTAGTAATATGATCAAGGTGCAGATGCAGATGTCCTCCCACTTTGTGGGAATGTACATGCTTTGGATAGACATGTCTGAAGACCTGTTTATGTGTTCCACCGACGGTTCAACATAGTGCAAACATGAGGAGTCAACTAGTAGAATGTGAGATATCGACAGGATTAGTAAACCAACAGGAAAGAGGAACCGGTAGAGTGTCTATTTAGTGATCCTATCTGAACCAACATGAAGATCCAAGCTGGCAGTTATTGGATATGGATGCCACATGAAGTCAAGGTGGTGGACTTGCATGCAGTAGTAGATGGTATGAACATCATTGAGGTAGTTGTAGGGTTGGTCGATATTAATGGTAGATCCCACAAATCATTGGACTTGTTGCAGAGGTTTGTGGCTTGAGGTCTGCAAGACAACTTAGAGCTAGCTAAGAGTGATTGAGGAGATCAAGGTAGATGAAGGAAACAACAAGACTGATCTCGGTGCTTGACCAAGAAATCAACCGACAAGGTAAAAAGCAAATTGCCAAAGATAGAAGGCGTGGTCAAGAAGGTGTGATACTGGTGAAGATGTATAGTTTGCTATCAGAGAGATCAAATCAGGGAAGATCTGATTGGATTTGGTTTGCCTCAAGGTAAGTGAGGAAATGCTAACCGCTCAAAGTTTAAATTGGTTTTTGGCAGGAAAAATAGTCTATAAATATACAAGCCAAAAAATAGAGATGAGTGCCACTGGATAAGAGAGTAGAGTTTTTGCATAGAATAAGGGAGTGCTACTTCTACATGTGAGAACAAATCAGTCAAGTACTCAATGAATATCTAAGAAGAGACTGAGTGTGAGAAAGAACCAGTTTGAAGTGTTCAACCAGTAGCAGTGCAGAACTAGTAGTGGTTATATCGGCAAAGCAGAAGTGAAGAAAGCTATAGAGAAGGAAGATAGTGGACCAGTAGAGTGTAGTACCAATGAAGAGAAGAGCAGTGAGGAGGAGATCAAACAAAGTAGAAGAAGAGTAGAGGTGAACTAGTAGAGTTTACCAGTAGTGAAGCAACAAATGTGAGCAATAGGAGAAGTTTATCGATGTAGCAGAGAAGGTATCTCACCGGCAGAGTAAGGTATATGAAATGGTTACAATATTCACTTGTAACAAGACAACTACTTTTGTAATTGATTTTTTTATTGTGATCACTGAGTTGTAGCTTGATGCAGGGGTTGTAGCTCCTATGGGTTGTAGCCCATAAATCAGTGAGGGGTTGGTGCTCCTTGAGTTGGCGCCCTAAATTAGGGGTTGTAGCTCCTTAGGTTAGTGCCCTAAATATTATAATAGAGTTTTGATTGTGAGGTTGGATGGGAGCAGTAGACTCTAGCATCATTTCTCAATGAGGTTTTTCCCATCTTAGGTTTTCCTCATACATGCTAGTGTTATGTAATCACCCTTTGTGTGTGATTGTATGTGTATTATTGTCTCCCCACTAACTGGTAAGTCTTGATTTTTTTGGATCCCATAACTGGTATACACATCTAGGTTGTTGAAAAGAAAAGATTGAGAACCACAAATTCAACCCCCTCTTAGTGGTACATTGTGTCTAACAATTGGTATCAGAGCATGGGTTCCTAGTCCGTTGAGTTTTCTCGAGCTTGGGTAGTTTCTGGCTTAAGGACACAATGGTTTTTTAAGTGTCAATCCCTGCTCCTATGTTTGATGGGTCAAACTATTCTATTTGGAGTTGTGGAATGAAAGTCTTCCTATCCTCTCTAGGGTTTGATGTATGGATGTCAGTTATAAATGGTCTCCCTAGGAATATCAGTCCTCCCTCTGGATCTAAAGTAGAAAGAAGATGCTTGTGCATTGAAGAAGCCATGAAGTCTATTTCCAGTGGCCTCATGGGTGATGTTTCCTCATAGGTAGACAAATGTAGATCAGCAAAAAGTCTATGGGATAGACTAAAAAAGCTCTATGGAAATGAATCCTGCACCACTGAATTAGCTTGTGAGAGTAAGAAAAACAATGTTGAAGATACATGTGAAGATGACAGAGGTAGTTTAGATTGTTGTAACAACATTGCTGATGTGGAGACTCATCTCTTCATGGCCCATGAAACTGACATTGAGAGTCACACATCAAAAGGGGATAATTGAGATAGATCCCACTGGTATAATGTGTTTGACAGTGACACTGAAAAAGAAGAAGATACAAAAGTAGATCTTGAGTGTGAATTGGTATGTTCTCTAGAAGAGCTTCAAATTGTTAGAAATGATTTTAAAATATAGAAAACATCAGTTCATGAGGATTGCAGCTAGTTGAGAACCTGCCTTGAAGTGTCAAACCAAAAGGTTTTTTTATTGACCACTCAACTAGAAGATATAAAAAGATTGACAGATGATTTGAAATTAGTTTTGGACTCCAAGGAAAGTGAAAGGGATAATCTGATAAATGAATACAAGCTATTCAAGAATGCTGCTATAGTAGAGAAGAACCAACTGACAAAATCCCTTGAGGAATCTAAGAAATGCATCTTAGAGTTGAAGTCTTAGGTAAAGAACACCAAGGTGTGCTGATGTGAAGATCTAGCATCCAGACTAGAAGTTAAAGATAAAGAATATTAGAAGCTGCTTGGAGAAATGGAGACTCTCTAAAATGACCTTGAGAAGTGTCAGGATGAGCTCAAGGTAAGAATCCAATTTGATGGCAGTAGTGATGCCTTGGACAAAATGTTGAAAAAGAAAAATCATGCCAAGGAAACTGAAGGATTAGGAAGTGGTGATGGTGAATGCTCCACCAGCAAAAATGTTCCCCATAATGATATTTTGTTTGTCTTCCCCAATGGAGAAAACAAAGGGAAAACCTTCATAGTGAAAAATTCTCCCTAGGAGAAGGTTGATCTAAACACAACCGATGAGGACTTGTAGACAAAAATGGAGACCAATGCTGAAATAAGAAGGAACAATGTAGATCCCAAAGGTAAAGAGAAGATGAGAGAAGATAGCTTCACCAGAAGCAAGAAAATGAGGAAGCAACAAAGAATACCTCCTACCGATAGAGGACAAAGAAATGCTACCACCCACAGAGCAAAGAAAATGTGCGAGAAGAAGAGACCAGATGGAAGAGGTACACAGAATGGACAACCAAGGATCCATTCTCAAAGAAGAAGAAATGGAGATGCTAAACCAGTAAGATCTCCTCATGCATGGAAAAATAAATTTGTAAGTCATATGCCATCCTTTACCGGTTGCTGCTTTACATGTAATGGCTATGGCCATAGAGTAGGGGATTGTAGAAAGAGATCTAGAAAGAATAATAAAGTGTCTCATGGACATCATGCACATGAGAAAAATGTATCCAGAAGTAGATACGTGCATGTCCCCTCTCCCAGTTATGCTAGAAAGAATCCATCTGCTATTGTATGTGTGAAATTTTGCCAAGATCAAGGGCACAATGAAAAGTATAAAAATAGAGACAAAAGAATGACAAGAACAAATTGTATTCTCATCAATATGAAAATGATCAATTGGATTCACCAATACAATGAATATAGGCCTTCTTATATAGGCAAGGCCATATGGATTTATGAGCACACAATCATGACATGTGGCTCAATGAGAAACAAGGGTAGGTAATAAATACTAGGGGTAGGTAGGAGAAATAATATAATATTCCCCAAGAGGTGGATGACCCACCGAATGTGGAGTGTAACAACAAAACAAGACCACAAAAGGTGGAATTTCTCCTACAAGCTCTATCCCTATGCGCACACTTCCCTAAGTGTCTCAAATCCAAACTACGAAGAAATGAATTATCCTAAGTTAACTTAAGTAAAGTGTAATAATATCCATAATGAATATTTATTTACACCAACACCCCCCCTTAAGTGCAACTTAGGGGAATCAAGACTCAAGTCAACAATGCAAGATGGGTCCTGGCTACTAGGCCATGATAGGTACCCATGTAAAATATGTAAATGCAAGCAAAACCATGCAATGCAGTCTCTCACAAATGGAGAAAAGGAGAAAACCCAGTGGGAAAAAACTCCCCCCCAAAAGAGAGATGAAAGTACAAAAGACTCTCAAAGAAGAAGGACAAAACCTCAAAGAGGAAAAATTCCCCCCCATAAGAGAGGAAGGAGAAGTCAGCTGATCCCCGCTAATGACACATCCTGCACCCCCAAGAGAGCTCGCAGCTGCTAGAACTTACTCTCAGTGAAAGGTTTGGTGAATATGTCTACAACCTGCTCCTCTGGAGGACAATATTGCAAATCAATGACCTACTCCTGAATCAACTCTCGGATATAGTGCATATGGATCTCAATGTGTTTGGTCTGTTGATGCTGGACTAGGTTCTTTGAGATAAAAATAACACTCTGATTGTCACAATGTGGAACTGTCGGTCATGGAGTGGTGAACCCAAACTCTGTGAGAATCTGCTTTAGCCAAATGGTCTCAGTTGCTGCATTAATAGTGCCTCGATACTCGGCCTCAATCGAAGAAAGAGCAATAGCATGCTGCTTCTTGCTCTGCCAACAAATGGGGCCTGAACCAAGGTGAAAACTGTAACCAAAAGTAGACTTATGATCATCAAGATCGCCAGCCCAATCAGAGTCTATGTAACCAACCAAGCGAAGTCCTGTACCTGCTATATAGTGAATCCCATAGTGATGTGTACCCTAGATGTAATGAAGGATGTGTTTGGCGGCTTTCCAATGAAGCTCATGTGGTTCCTACATGAAGCAGGAAACCATGCCAACTACAAATGAAATATCAAGGCGTGTTTGGGTCAAGTAGATGAGACTACCCACAAGCTAACAATACAAAGTGGCATTAATTGGTGGAGAAGAACACTGAGCCTCAAGCTTGACTTTGGAAAGAAAGGGAGTTAGTGCAGGCTTACAATCAGCCATATGAAAGCATGTAAGTCGATCAAGAGCATACTTGGGCTGTGATAGTGTAATCCCAGAAGGTGACTATGAAATCTCTATTCCGAGAAAGTAGTGCAAAAGACCCAAGTAAGTCATAGAAAATCTGTTATGCAAAGTAGATTTGACCTTGCTAATGATGGATGTGGTACTCTCTGTAATGATCAAATCATCAACATAGAGCACAAGGATCAAGTGAGAGTCATCCTGTCGCAAAATATAGACATTCAGATTGGAATGAATGACACCTGGTAAACCCCGCTGAGAGAAGAAAGGAATCCATCTTAGCATACCAAGCCCTCAGGGCCTTCTTAAGGCCATAGAGAGATTTTCGTAGTCTGCAAACCAAGGAAGTATCCTGGATGAAACCCTGTGGCTGCTCCATATAAATCTCCTCATCAAGGTCACCATGAAGAAAAGCACTCTTCACATCCATCTGATGTACAACCCAACCATGAGCTGCAACAATAGCAAGTGTCAAGCAAATGGATTTCATCATGGCTACGGGTGTAAAGGTCTCAGTATAGTCAACACCTGCAACCTAAGAGAAACCTTTCACAACAAGTCGAGCCTTGTACTTATCCACACTACCATCTGCTACAAACTTGGTCTAATGGATCCACTTACATCGAACCATCTTTCTCCCCTTAGGGAGATGGACTAAATCCCATGTGTTGTTCCTCATCAAGGAACTATACTCTTCCTCCATAGCTTGGTCCCACTAAGGAACCCCTGATGCTTCCCGAAATGTCTGTGGATCAGAAGCGGTAGCAATTAATGCATGTGGAAGATCTTGATGCTGTGATCGAGTCCTTCATGTATTTGAAGGATCCCCAACAAGAGAACCCGCTAACTCAAGTGTTTGTCAATCCCAATGAGGTTGAGGTGGAGGTGGAGAAGGAGGCTCCTCAACAACAAGTGGACCCTACAGAGTTGTAACCCTACGAGTCAGACTTGAAGGAGTCTCATCATCTGAATCACTAGCATCACTATCCATAATTGAGGAAGGTGGAGGAGGTAGAGAGGCTAAGCTAGGTGAGCTTTCCTCAAAGTGAACACTCCTCTCGATGAACACCTCATGTGTCTCAGGATCCATCAATCTATATGCCTTAACACCCTCAGGATATCAAACAAATATGCAAGGTCGACTCTGTGGTTCCAATGCCTTGCATTTCTGCGGAGGTATGTGAGCCATGCTGGACACCCAAAGACTCTAAAATGTCTCACAATCAGTTTCCTACCAGCCCAAGCTTCAAAAGGAGTAATACCTTGCAAAGCTTTGCGAGGAACCTGATTCTGGATGTGTGTGGCAGAACTGATAGCCTCTGCCCAAAAGGTGGGATCAAGAGAACGAGCATGTATCATATAGCTAGCCATTTCTTTTAGAGTTATATTCTTGCGTTTTGCAACTCCGTTATGCTGTGGAGTGTATGTGACAGAATGCTGAAGATCAATCCCCTCAAATGTACAAGAATCCACAAGTATTTTGTTCACATATTCCCTTCCATTATCTGTGCAAAGAATCTTCACCACTTTCCCAGATTGCTTCTCCACACGAGTCTTGAAGTCCTGAAATTTGTCAAATACTTCACTCTTATGAATAAGAAAGTAGACCCAAGTGAAGCGGGAGTAGTCATCAATGAAGGTGACGACATAGCGGGCCTTACTCAATGAAGCTGCTAGAAATGGACCTGCTACATCGTTGTGAACGAGTTGAAGAACTTCCAAATCTCTCCAAGCTTTCCCTTTATCAAACTTTTCCTCGGGATGCTTGCCCATGGAAAAACTTGAACATACACCCTCTGAAAACTTAATTCGAGGTAGACCTGTGACCATGTCTTTAGTGCTGAGCTGCTGAAGATAGTGGTAGTTGAGGTGACCAAACCACTCATGCCATAGCTTACTTTCTGAATTTGAATGAGTAAGCAAGGCCCTAGAAGGTAAACATGGCACAAAGTGGGACAATGAATAAAGCCTTGAGTTGTCATTGACTTGTCCCACTACTACCAAGGCATCATCATCAAGTTCCTTTATCACAACTAAATCTAGTGTAAACTCAACCTTTTTTCCCATTCCCATAGTGAGTAATTTCGTAGATAGAGAGAAGGTTGGTAGACAAGTTAGGAACATAGAGAACATTCTCAAATGTTCCATCATCCATGTCAACTGAACCTTTGCCTTCAACCTCTACTTGTGTATCATCACCTATGTAAATGTGAGGTACCTTAGATGGCTCCAATGAAGAAAACTACTCCTTTGTAGAACCCATGTTATATGAGGCACATGAGTCAAGTATCCACTATTGTGAAGAACTTGTTGTAGCCACAAATGCTTTCCCTTTTCCCTTAGACTGTGAGGAAGAGGAAGGAGATGAATCCTTCTTTATGTAGGCAGATGGCAAGTTGATGTTGTTTTTCTTAAGAAGATTAGTTAACTCATCAACTTGCTTTGTGTGGCATCGATGCTCATCATGACCATACTTCTTGCAATATGCACAAGTTGGCTTATCCTTCTTAGGTGGTGTCCCCTTCTTGGAAGAGGATGAAAAATCGCCTTGTGATGAAGAGGATGATTGTCCTTTTTCCTGTTGTGGCTGTGACTTAGATTGCTTCTTCTTCTTGTTGGAATCTTTTCCTTGACTTCCTTGATTCCCTTCATTAGCCACCAAAGCCTTGGACTTTGAAGACTTGAGAAACCCCATGTTCAACAACTTAGATTGTTCCAATATCAACATTTCTGTGAAAGCATCAAATGAAGGCATAACATAGGAACTCCCCACTGTCAAATGATGAGTTTGGAAGCTAGACACAAATGCTACATATTCTGGTGCAAGCTTGTCCAACAAGTTGAATATCAACTGAGCATCCTTTTTGTCAATTCCACAATCCTTAAGCTTTGCTCTTAGCTCATTTGATTTGGTGACATAATCTTGGATTGTATCAAAACTCTTGGGATCCAAGTTGGTGAGCTCATTGTCATTCTTATAACCTCTGATTTCATCAACTTGACCATACAATTTCTGAAACATATCCCAAGCATCTTTGATTGTAGTACACTTTTCAATATGAAAGATGAGGTCATCTGATACATACTTGCGCAAAGTTCCAAGAGCCATGCAATTCTTAGTGAGACATTCTAATTGAGCATTAGGATCAACCTTAGGATCAGCTGGTGCTGCTATTGTTCCATCTATGTAATGTGTGAGACCTTTTTCCATTAGTTTGCTCCATACTTTAATTTTCCATGATGCATAATTATGTGGAGTTAAAGGTGGAAATTTATGAGGACTCATTGCAACAAAAATGAAAGAGAACAAGGAAAGAGAGGCACAATCACACAAGACACCCCCCCAAATTCACTCAATCAAAGAACCCCCCCAAAAGTGATGATTTGACACTTTATACTTAGTGCATGTACAATGGGCCACTTGCAAAAAATGGCAAAGTGGACTTTTGATTTCAATTTTACAACTGCCTCAATAAGGCCGAAAGAGACTCAAACTAATAATGCAAGAGATCTAAACTAAGATCCAAGCAATTTACAAGTACCAAATAGGCCAAATAAGACCAATATCTGAAAGTACAATTTCTACTTAAAATCTCTAAAATCTGATCATAGATTATGAAAGTAGATGAAAAATAATACACTTTCAAAAAAAATGGCACCTGAAAAGGAGGTTGTATGAGCTCAAACGAGGCCTTTGAAGTTGCAAAATTGAGGATTGGACAGGTACAGCTAAGAGAATCTGAAAATTTTGAAAACCCTACATACCAAAACTAGAAAATAACCACACCACTATGAAGAGCATGAACAATTAGCCCAAATCAAAAAAATTGCACCCAAAAAGGAGCAAAATTGAGCAAGTTATGGGCCTCCAAAGTTGATCAAAAAATCCAAACTGCTCAATGGACAGGGGTCTAAAAATTTCCAAAGAAAATGCTGACTAGGCGTCGACTAGGCACTGACTGGGTGTTGATTGTGCGTTGCTGATTGGGCAGAAGGTACGGATCCAAAAAATAATTTTCAAAATTTTTTTTTTTTTCAAAAAAAATTTTCAGAAAGTTTTTCTTTTTTTTTTTTTTGAAAAATATCCAAAAATTCCGTACCATACCGCCCGAAGTGGGCAGAAAATTTCCTCCACACCCAAAAATTGATTTTCACCAAAATAGGTCAAATTTATACTCGATTTTTATGGAAACGGCCTCCTGGACGCAATGGTGAGGTTGAAAATGCTCTAAGATGCCTCCAAAAAATGCAGTCCCTCAGATCCGAAAATAGAAGCCTTCCACAATGTCTCTAAAAAGTAATCAGTGAAGCCCCAATGGCTCTGATACCATGTGAGATTTTGCCAAGATCAAGGGCACAATTAAAAGTAAAAAAATAGAGACAAAAGAATGACAAGAACAAACTGTATTCTCATCAATATGAAAATGATCAACCGGATTCACCAATACAATGAATATAGGCCTTCTTATATAGGCAAGGCCATATGGATGTATGAGCACACAATCATGACATGTGGCTCAATGAGAAACAAGGGTAGGTAAGAAATACTAGGGGTAGGTAGGAGAAATAATATAATATTCCACAAGAGGTGGATGACCTACCGAATGTGGAGTGTAACAACAAAACAAGACCACAAAAGGTGGAATTTCTTCTACAAGCTCTATCCCTATGTGCACACTTCCCTAAGTGTCTCAAATCCAAACTACGAAGAAATGCATTATCCTAAGTTAACTTAAGTAAAGTGTAATAATATACATAATGAATATTTATTTACACCAACATTATGTTATAACTACAATGGATTTGGCCATAGAGAGTTGGAGTGCAGGAAGAGGAACTTGCAGTCACATGGAGGCCAGTATAACTATGCTTTGCAGAAAGGGGAATATAGAGCATATGGATGTCAAAGACCTGCATGGAACCAAAGGAGAAATGTCCCTGCAGGAGAAAGAGGTCTATCAGTTTCGGTTGCTAGTCAAAGAAACATGACCAGAAGAAGATGGTCAAACCAGTATTTCAAGAGACTCCCCAAACATGAAGTTGGGATGGATGTTGTGTTCTACTATAGAACTACTTCTGGCTATGATGGAGAATTGGGAATGTTGGTATTATGGATATGTTGCATTGGTTTTGTCATTGATGTCAACACTTAGCAACACTTATCCTTTTGGAGATCTTTGGTTATGTTGAACCGACACATTATGCTCACCGACAAGTTCAGTGACTTATTCACAGTCACTAGTATTTGGTTCACTGGAAAGTTATATTATTCACCAGCACTGAGGATGACTTGTTATCATCTGGAGATGACTTGGTTATGTCGAAGACATGGTTTGGACACTTGGTTTTGGAGATTTGGTAATTGGTCTAGTCGGGTTGACATATTTGCTATTACTGGCAAATTGGTCTAGGTTATGGACCGGCATGCGTTATCTATTCCAAATCAGCATGACATGTTATGGTGATGGTTTAATCAATTAATATTGTTGTTGAGCAGACATGATGCATCGCATCTTGACTTACTTGTAATAGATTTATTGTATTATTCAAAGTAAGTCGACCTACACATTTTGGTCTTAGGTTTTGGTATATATGTAAGATCTAAATTGTGAGATTAGTGTGGTGATTGTATGTAATAAGGTATTGTAAGGTTGTGATATTCGGTACATGTAAATATAAGCAGAGCTACTCACACATACATCACTTGAAGATTCAAGGAAGGTTTGAAGGAGACAATCAAAGCTTAACCAGTACTGAATCCAGCATTGGGGATGCTACTTTGAGCAGTACATTATCATTGGATTTAATCATCCAATTGTAGTCAGTGTGACTCCCATCTTGTGATTGAGTAGTGAGCTCTAGGCAACTGGCCTTTTTGCATGTGGAGACACCATTTGTATAAACATACTATCTGCAGTAGTATCATTTTTATTGTGGGTAAGGTTTCCCACCATGGTTTTTCCCCTTACAGGGTTTCCACGTACAAATCTCTGTGTTATGTGTTGTGGATATTGTTTCTCTTTTTGTTTCATGTATTAAGTTTCACCAGTACTATTATTAACTGTTAATCTACTTACCAACATTAAGTTTGGTTTACCGGTATTAAGCATTAAGTTTGGTTAAGTTATATTTGGGTTGAAATTATTAGACAACTAATTCACCCCCCTCCCCCCCCTCTCAGTTGCCTCCGGGTCCTAACAAGGAAATGGAAGGACCCATCAGTAGAAGAAGGAAAGACCTGCTCCCAAGCCTAAAAATGGGAAGAAGAATGAGACCAAGTAGGTATAGAGGAAGAAAACCATGGACCAGAACTGTGCATATAATGCACAGGTGATATATCCTAAGGGCTAAAGGAGATGCAGGATCTTAGGGGGATTATTGCACTAAACCTATCATTCACCCCCTCAGTGATGTAGGCAATAGGTAAGAATATGTTTCTACTAGTATGAAGGAGGAAAATGAGAAGGTAAGTGTGTGTAAAGGCTAACTTGACTACACACCCATAGATCAGAGTTGAATCACTACTGTTGTATCAATGTATAACAAGATAACAATTGGAATCAGATATAGAGTGATACAGAATGTCAAGAGTCACATGAAGGTGCTCTGGTAGTGATAGTGGATTAGAACAAGAAACCGGTATGTACAGGATGTTACCAGCATAAATGTTAACATATACTTGCAATTTATGTAAGACATTGAAATTGGAGATCAATGAAATAGCCCCGGTAGCATGGAATGTGGAGTTCATGTCTCGAGTGGTATTGGGAAAGACCTAAATGACATATGTTGGCCTAGTGACTGGCCATGCAGGCATGCATGTTTATGGGCCTACTAGTTAGAATTATGACTTGATGATGACATTGTATGGCATTGTGTTCATCCAGGATCATTTCATAGGGTGTGGTGAAATAATAAAGTTGAAAGATCATCAGATGATCTCACTTGCACATCTCAATCAGTACATGGAGATGATTGGAGCCCTCTAGTATTAGACCTCGCTAGAGTTGAGAACCTGAGATGTATGACTCAGTGGGAGTTCAAGTGGCTATGATGCAAAGCTGAGATGCTTGAAATTTGAAGAGTAAGTGCACTAACTGCCCAAAATTATAGATGATGAAAAGCTATAGTAGGAATGCCCAAGAAAATTTTATTGTAAGGGGTATCTACCTATCATTTGGATAGTTGTATTCATAGTATAATCACATTTGATTCCTACTTGTCATTTGGTGGGTTGTATTGGTAGTACAATCACATTTGATTCCTAAAGAAATTTGGGATCAAACAAGAGGTGATGCAGGTTGACCGGTAGGTGAATAGTGTTCACCAGCACATACCTCTGTAATTGAGTAGTTTAACAATTGGTATAAAATTTGCATGCTCAATTGGTGTAAGTTGATGGTTGAGTCATCCATCTCAAATGTTGTGACTTGATAAAATGCAATAAAATGTAACAATTGGTATTAGTGACCAGTAAATACAAGGATGAATGATACCCTGACAACGCCCTTTGCCATTGTTGTTAAAAGGGGAGAAAGATTTTGTAGTACACAAGATACTACATGTGTTGAGAATCCATAGATCAGAGAAAGGGGGAGAACAATTATGTAGTATGCTGGATACTACATGAGTTGACATCAATGCCAAAGGCAGAGATTGTTGGTATTGGGTTGTCATTGATATCAACCGATATGACATGTCTACCGGTAGAAGAGGTATATGTGCAACACTGACAAGGGGGAGTACAGATTGAGATATCTTTGATTTCACCTTGTGTTGTAGAATACCGGTAAGGTAAGGAAGAGTACGCTGGAGTCATCGATACACAAGTTAGTGCCTGACTTGTGTAGATGAGATGGTAAGGTGATCGATATCAGTACAGTATATCACCAGTAAGGTAAGAATGTCAACTGATAAGTGACGTGTTGATATGGATAAGTCAGATCAACCAAGTGAGTGGTCATCTACTGACAATTCTCATGACTAGTGTACAAGCCGGATGGCAAAGGTGCTTGAGCTATTATTTGTGATGAAGAGGCAAAATGTTACCTAAATCACATCAATGTAGCAAGAGAAGAATGAACAAATCATAGGTATGTTGTGAAGTTGTAGAACAACAGAACTCCTACCGGATGTAGATGCGGTCATCATGAGAAGCAATAACTAACAGTGAAAGTGCCATCACCGAATCACATGTGTTTGTTTAAAGGTTTGCTACTCAAATAGGGAAGTCACATGAGTACATTGCAGGATGCAGAAGACAAGGTGTCACTCCATAGGTAAGTGGAACTTATCTCCTATCATGTATTGTGTGCATTATAGTTTTGTGAGATAAGGAAGAAGAGGTGTGGATCAAGTGCATGAAATTAGGGATATGCACTGAATCGACTGAGAAGGAATGTTGAGATGTCGGTATAGATCAAGAGTTTTTACCGGTATGTAAATCCACTGGTAATATGATCAAGGTGCAGATGCAGATGTCCTCCTACTTTGTGGGAATGTGCATTCTTGGGATAGCTATGTTTTAAGAATGGTTTAGGTGTTCCACTGACAGTTCAACAAAGTGCAGACATGAGGAGTCAACTAGTAGAATGTGAGATACCGATAGGGTTAGTAAACTGGCAGAAAAGAGGAACTGGTAGAGTGTCTATTCAATGATCCTATCTAAACCAACATGAAGATCAAAGCTGGTAGTTATTTGACATGGATGCCACATGAATTCAAGGTGGTGGACTTGCGTGTAGTAGTAGATGGTATGAACATCGATGAGGTAGCTCCAGAGTTGGTCAACACTAATGGTAGATCCCACAAATCATGGGATGTGTTGCAGAGCTATTATAGAGGTTTGCGGCTCAAGGTCTAGAGGACAACTAAAAGCCAACTCAAAGTTACTGAGGAGTTCAAGGTGGATGAAGGAAACAACAAGATCGATCTTGGTGCTTGAGCAAGAAATCAGCCGACAAGGTAAAAAGTAGATTACCAGAGATAGAAGGCATGGTGAAGAAGTGTGATTATGGTGAAGATGTACAATTGGATGTCAGAGAGATCAAATTAGGGAAGATTTGATTGGATTTGGTTTGCCTCGAGTTAAGTGAGGAAACCCTAACCACTCAAAGTTTGAATTGGTTTTCGGGGAGAAAACTAGTCTATAAATATACAAGCCAAAAACAGAGATGAGTGTCACTAGATAAGAGAGTAGAGTTATTGCATAGAAGAAGGGAGTTCTACTTCTATATGTGAGAACAAATTAGTCAAGTACTTGATGAATATTTGAGAAGAGATTGAGTGTGAGAAAGAACCAGGTTGAAGTGTTCAACTAGTAGCAGTGCAAAACCAGAAGTGGTTATACCAATAGAGTAGAAGTGAAGAAAGCTGCAAAGAATGCAGATAGTGGACTAGCAGAGTGTAGTACTATTGAAGAGGAGAGAAGTGAGGAGGAGATCTAGCAAAGGAGAAGTAGAGTAGAGGTGAACCGGTAGATTACTGGTAGTTAAGGAATAGATATGAGTAGCAAGAGAAGTGTATCGGTGTAGCAGAGAAGGTATCTGACCAGTAGAGTACGGTATATGAAATGGTTACAAGATTCACTTGTAACAAGACAACTACTTTTTTAATTGATGTTTTTATTGTGATCACTAAGTTGTAGCTTGGTATAGGGGTTGTAGCTCCTATGGGTTATAGCCCATTAATCAGTGAGGGGTTGGTGCTCCATGGGTTGGTGCCCTAAATCAAGGGTTGTAGCTCCTTGGGTTTGTGCCCTAAACATTGTAAAAAAGTTTTGATTGTGAGGTTAGATTGGAGCAGTAGACTCTAGCAACATTGCTCACCGAGGTTTTTCCCATATTGGGTTTTCCTTGTACATACTAGTGTTATGTAATGACCTTTTGTGTGTGATTGCATGTGTATTTATATCTCCCCACTAACCGGTAAGTATGCATTGTGTTAGATCCCATAACTGGTATGCATATCTAGGTTGTTAAAAAGAAAATATTGAGAACCACTGATTCACCCCCCTCTGAGTGATACATTGTGTCTAACAGTATTGATGTGATTAAGGTAACATTATGCCTCTTCATCACAAACAACATCCAAGCATCCTATTCATCCACACCAGTCAGAGACTAACTTTTGTACCTATGACTCTAGTGATCATTCCTCTGAATGACATTCTCTTCCTTGTCTTACTAGTGATCTGCAACACAAGGTGATATCAAGGATATCTCAACCTACAGTCCTCCGTAACAGTGTTGCATATATATCTCTCATATCGGTAGTCATCCCATATCGGTTGACATCAATGACAACACAATGCCAACAACTCTTGTATCTTTATATTCTTTTACTCTTGTATTGTTGATAGTCTCCTAGCATCTAACATATCATACAATTGTGTTGGTATTTGGTCTTCAATTTCTAATAGGGGTTTCTTATAAATATCCAAATATTACAAATTTTCTTCCTCTACCTCTCTTTGTTCATTATTATCTAAATGTTCATAATAAAACTGTACATTCTTTAGCATACCATCTTTAGTAATTTTATCAACTATCTCTACACAAGTCTTTGGTGGAATGATAGTTGCATTACTAGATAAAATTGCTAGATCAATGTCATCCTTATTCTCTCTCCTTTCACTACTGAATGGGGATAAAGGTTTTTCTTTAGGAGTTCTTCTTTGTGCTGGTATGTTGATGGTAACTTTCCTAACCAGTTGCATCTTAGCCTCTACCTTAGTTTCTTCAGTTTTCTTCCTTATTACCATTTTGAATTCCAAGGGTGTGTCATCTTTAGATGCAAATTCAGCTGCAATAAGTTCAATAAACATTTATGGTTCTTTTCTCTTTATTCCTTTCTCTGGGACAACATCAATCAATGCTTTGATATCCTCTGAAACCTTTTCAACAAAATTAATTGCCTTACCTTCCTACTTCTCTCTTTTCTTCCGATCGAACTTAGTTTCAACCTCTTGTGTCTTCTTCTTAGTAGTGCCAAAGTTATTTACAGTTCCATCTACTAATGCATGAATTAGCATCTTTGCATAGGCATCCAAAATCTGTGCATGAACTTCATAACCCATCTCCTTAATCCATATCTTCTAGGGTTTGATCTCTTTCTTAACCATGAAGTATATGTCAGTGGAATATTTCTCAACAATGTTCTTAGGAACCCTCTTTCTAGATTTCATAGCCTTCTAGAGCACCTTTAAAATAACCCCAAACTTTGTCATCTCTCTGACTACCCAATGAAGCAATTGACTATTTCGATTGCCTCCCTACCAAGATATCAAATGCCCACTGTCTCTTCCCAAAAGAGGGAGTCTCATTGAGGAAAAATAAAATTAAATAGACAATTAGGTTACCATATTGGAAAGTTCCTTTCTTTTCTCCTTTAATCTTTCCTAGGTTTATCAACAGTTCATCCAACATCCAACAACATAGATCTAACTTCTTATTTTTTCTCATCATTTTATGAGATGGATAAATATAGGAGCTAGAAATATAATTTAGATGGTTTGATTGTGTTACCTTATACCCAATAATCATGCTTCCTGCATATGATGTCTCTATCGGTGATAGTACTGATTCTCATTGATTGCCTATCTGAAGTTGCACCCATGATTTTGTTCACATGATTACTAGAAACCTTCTTCTTTGGAAGCTTCCCAACAAGTGGTAAACCAATGATTCCCCTGATGGCCTCTTTGGTAATCTTATATGGTCTATCCAACCAGATAAACTTTGCATTCACTATGCTCAAAACATACCTAACAATTTCATCTTCCAATTCTGGAATGTCCAGAATATGGGTAAACCCTAAATCCTCAATGTGCTTGTACTCAGGCTTAATATTTCTAGAATCTCCCATTAACTCATTCATGTACATGTTCTTGATATCAGACATTCCCAAATTATCAATGTGATAGTGAATGTAGTCTCTTACATCTTCAACATACACAACTCCTTCTGAAACACGAGAAAATACACCAACAGAATCGTCCAAGGTAGCAACATGTGGATATCACTTGAAATTTGTCCTGGGATGGTCCTTGACCTCCACAAGAGTCAAATTTGCAACAAAGATAGGTACGGATGATGATCTCACTTCCATGATTGAAGATAAATACCTGTGAACCACTATTGGTGAAAGACCCTAAAGACCTCTTCCAATCACTGGTGAAATCACTCAAGAAGATATCTGATCTCATTGAATCTCCTTATACTCACTCTGAATCTCTCTTAATGGCTCTAAATGCAAGGTGATAGAAAATGAAGTAGATTCAACCTTTTATCCTCCAAGAAAAACCCTAATCCATCATTGATATAAATGAATTCTAGTGGAAGATACCAAATCTCGATAAAAAATATCCATGCCACATAAGCATATCCAATGTCTAGAACCTCTTCCACAACCTCTTCCCAGGGCATATGTAGCATCTTCATGAATTTTTCCTACACCTAAGGCATCTTCCTTGATAGGGAGGTAGTGCAAGGTGGTTGCTAAGTGGCTAGAATGTTTACTAAATGAAAGGTTTTTATTGTTTTCAAGGTGTATTCACCAAAATCAGAGTGTAAAAGGCTCAAAGTCAATCTAGCAACTCTCCTTGTTCCACCTCCCTAAGTCAAACTCTCCTTGGTTACTCAAGGGCTTCAACTCCATAGTTGTTGTCATCCTTTCAAGTGCTACAAAACTGACTTATGAAGTCAAACTCACCAAATATGTTGGATTCATGTTAGGTTAACCTATTTCAACTTGATTTGTTGGGTTTCATACTTTTCAACCTTCTTTGGCATACCCGATTTGACAAAAACCTAGTTTTAGGCCTAAAACAGGCTACTAGGAATTAGCCCTCCTTTTGGGGTTTTGTGCTCACCCATCTCAAGTGATGGATTTCCAGACAAAAATAAGTTCATATTCGGACATCCTTTTGGGAGTTCTTGAAGATTTTCTAAGTCTCAGGGTCTCTTAGGCCTTCTCCGTGACTATCCCAAAAATGGGTGAAAAATGAGGGTTTGGTAGGGTTTTGATGGTGAAAATCAATCTTCAAGCTAGAGACCTCCAATATGAAACAAGAAACCTTAGTCCTATCATTCTACTAACTAATTAGGCCACAATAAAGAAGATTTGCACTTCAAAGAGTGGAGAACAAGATTTTACAAAAAGTTGCTCATAAGGAGTGAGCAACAATTGACAACTTTTCCATTCTTGCTTTCTACAAACACATCTTTGCTTAAATACAAATTACATTCCATCATGTAAACATATATGTCATTAGAGACAAAAGGGAACCACAATATCCCTGCACAAAAGTATTAGGCAATTACAAACAATGGACCATTCACTGTCAAAACTAACTATCACTGCACTTTTGCCCTTTCACTATTTTTTTCCTTTTCAACCTGCACTTAACCACTGTTAAAACACCTTTTTAAAGGTCTGATTAGTGCTTTCTATCAATTCCCTATCCTTGGTTGCTTTTTGTTCTTCAAACCTACTATTTGGAAGAGGAAGATTACAATAAACCATTCATTTACAATGCAAAAATCAGTCATAATTGACTATGACAGCTTGCTAGGCATTACAACCTTGCCAAAGGGACCATTGACTGATCTTTTCAATCAAAAAACCATGGGTAGGGTCAAAAGCCACTCCTTGTTCTTATTTGAAAACAAATTAAGGAGATTCAAGGTTTTACAAACACCAATGTATGGTGGAGAGCAAACAATTGAATGGAAACTAATCACCAAAATAGTGACACACTGTTTTTGTTTACAATTTGCACAAACTGAAAATGCAACCTTCCTTCTCTTGGCTTAGAAAGCCTCTTAGCTTTCACTTAAAATCTTGGACAACAAGACAAATCTGTCCACCTAAAGATTGCATTTGCTATGGAAGATCAAAGCATCAAACCTTTACAAGACCCTAGCCAAATGGCACACTTGCCTAGGGCTCCATGGCCACAAAACTCCTTGCACCTACATTCCTAAAAACAAAACATGTATTTACATAATTTACAAGCTGACCAACTAGTTCTTGGGAAGCCATGAACGTTTTAGGACTTCAAGAAGCCAAGTTGGTCAAGCATCCTTGCCAATTTCCTAGACAAGGTAGTGAAACTGTCAAAACAAACTAATTTTACTACAAACTCAAAACTTGATGAAATTAGATGCCACCAAAGGGAAAAGCTTAAGAAAAAATAATGGAATCTTAAAATACAAGAACAATATGGCCAAGTACAGCAGGTGTATGGACTGTTGTTCACATGGAGTTAAAAACTAGGGAAAAACCAAGTAAAACTAGTGCAAACTTGTAAAATGCTTCATAAATCCATGAAATCAACCCTTACAATGGTTCAAGCAGGAGAATAAATACCTCCACAAATCAGTTATCCTCCTATATGGATAGGTACATGTCCAAGAGCACACAAATTTGACATTTTCATGTCTAAAATGACAACTTTTAATGCCTAGATGATGCAAGGTTGACCTCCAAGACTAACAATCACCAAAAAACACTTCTCACACCTAAAAACCAAGGATAAAACATGTCTAAAACCTTTTCAAAACAAAAACACATCAAAAACTCACTTTTTACATTTTGCCAGGCAACTCCAAAACTGGCAATTTTCAGTAAAAAGATGAAAACAGGAAACATGAACACACAATGAGTTCAAAACTCATCCAAACAACTTAGAACAACTCAAAATCAACTTAGACAAACTTTCCAACTCAAAACTAAGAAAAATCAAACTTGTGATGAAAATGAAGCTAAAAATGAAGCTAGGTGCTCCTGCACCATTCCTTAGCTACCAGTTGAGCTTCCTGAAAGTGTAGGAGCAACCTCTTCTATCGGTTGAGTAACTAGAGCATTCTTATTAGCAGATTGGTCTTCTAAATTTCTGACCCATCTCTAGGTATTATCTTGCCAGATTTTATTAACCTTTTCTTTCCCTTTCTCATTTGATCCTCCATTACCAACCATTGGATTTTTGCTTCCACAGAATTTAGGAATATGTCCAACCTCATTACATGAATAACATGTAACATTGTTCTTTTGAATTTCTTTGATAAAACCATTATAATTGTTTGACATGCACTGATTAGCCATATCTCCAAATTTTACATCTGCATAACATTTTACATTCATTCTGCAATCTTCTTTTTTATGACCATTCTTATTGCATTTAGAACATTGACCGGGAGCAGAATTATTGTTCTGATTTTCTCTATTTCTACATTACCTAGCCATGTGACCAAATTTATTACAAATAGAGCATCTACCATTAAATTTATAAGCATTAAACTACCTTATTGGTGCCTTATAGTTTTGATCTTCATTTGTAGTATCGTAACTCTGTCCTTGTTCAAATCCAAGTCCATTGGAATCTCCATTCTACCTTTGTCTCTTCAATAACTCATCTAGTTGTGTTGAACTAATCTTGAATTTTTTTGTATACTCACTTGCAATAGTCAGATCATGTCTCTAAATTATCATTTGTCCCTCATTCTCTTGTTCATTACTTTGGGATTGTACTAAATCAGTTTTTAACATATCATTCTCATGAACCAACCTACCACATTCTTCAATTTTTTTCTTTAGAGATACAACAAGATTTTCTTCTTTTTTCTTTTCATCTTCAATCTCCTTAGACATTCTCATAGTTATAGCTTACATTTAGTTCCTCATGACCATGTTCTCCTGACTCAACTTCTGACACTGTTCCTTAAGTACATCTTTCACTTCATCATCCTAATTTTGCAAAAGTTCCTTCCTCCTAGCTTGAACAGATGACAGCCTCTCCTATAGGACAAGAATGAATTCTTGAGCAGAATCCAATTGATCTTTTAACTTCAAGTTTTTCATCCTTTCAACATCATTATCTTCGAGTGCTACCTTAAGTTGCTTTTCCAAACTCATATCCATAAATTCTAGATTCATGATCTTCCTCAAGTTGTTAAACTTCTTTCGAGGTACAAGGCTCTGATACCAATTGTTGGAATCCAAGAACACTAAGAGGGGGAGGGGGGGGTAATTAGTGTTCTACCGAAATGATGAATTTTAACCTTATTAAAACATGCATACACCAACCGGTATATCGGTACATATAGAATTTAAAGAAGTAAAGCAACCAATAAGAAAATCACATAAATGGAGACCATAACACAGAAATATACATGGAAAACATCAAAGAGGAAAAAACATGATGCGATTTGTGACTCACAATATCAATTGACTGTCTATATGAAGAGATATTACAAAACATCTGGGACTGCACTTGTAGGAAGGCTTATAGCCTAGAGCACACTTCTCAATCACAAAATGAGTCTCACTAACTACATACAAATCAATACCACAATATGGATAAATGAATGTACTTCTAAGATAGCATCATCTATGCTTGAACATAGTTTCGGTTAAGCTCTGTCTATTCTAGTCTAAAACCCTAAACCCTTTACCAGAATACCCCTTTACATAAATATCCTCACATACATGATCTCTCTCATATGTCTCACATCTCCCTTTTTATTTCCTTCCACATTATATATTACAAAATGATTTTTCCAACTAACCTATATACCCTTTACAATTTATCATGCCTTATGTCAGCTTACAAGGATAATTACAATATCAATATACATTTCAGCTAGATAACACAAATAAATGAATATCAAAAACAATTATCGATGTCATATCTCCAAAAGATGTAGGCCTTCAATACTAATAACCTTTGTCTAAACCATGACGGCATGCATTATCGGTAACCTGAGAATTCCCTTCGTCATGTTGGTGCTAGTACTGATGAAGTTGATGAATACTAAGAGGGGGGGTGAATTAGTATACAAAAAAATACTGTAGTCAATCTTTTAAATAGTTTAGCAGATAACCGATGCAACGGATTCAATAATAAACTGGTTAAGATAAGTGCAAACCAAATAGAAAACAAAGCATTCACCCAAAAGAGCACAATCACCATAACACAAGATATTTGACGTGGAAACCCAAATGGAAAAAACCATGGTGAGCAGAAACTCACAAGTAACTATCTATAGAATAGTAACCAGACTAATTAAGGTCAGACCGGTTAAGGTCATATAATGTTCTTCACTATAATAGATCCTGTTAGGAATCTAGATCTCTGTTAGGAGATAAGTCCTATTAAATACTACCTTGTTAAAGAATTTCAGATCCATAGTTGTGAACCACCTTGTTAGAGGATTTACAAAGGCTTTGCTGGGCCTACTCGGTTAATGGTTTCAGACTTATCAAAGATATTAGTAATCAACAAGTGAATGATCTAGATAATAGTATAGTATGCTTAATTAGATCCTTGACAGCTCATTGTTAATGCATTTTAGCATTACTTTAGTCTTCAATATCTCCACACTCTATCTCTTCACATAGAGCTAATCTTCTCTTCGATGATCGCACATAACCTTTTATATTCTATGTCTCAGACATGCAAACCCTAGACATGATGTCCTTATAAAGGAATCTGATTTCATGTCGATCCAATAGAATTAGACTACAAGTTCCTAGGTACAGTGCATCTAGACACATTTGGTAACATGGCACAAACACACCATCAAAGTGTCGATGGATGATAACTCATCACACATTACAGTAATACCAGTTGGTAACTCATCACAGATATATACTGGTTAATACAATATATGGATTACCGGTTGTTAGAAATGAAGATAGGAAGATCATAGTGTCCGGATCAAGAGTTAACTACCACTTGGGTCCTTCGTACCACTTGAGATCCTCTAACCACTTGGGGTCTTCATACTGCTTAGGATCTTCAGTCAATCTATGACCGGTAAACCATCTTCTACAAAATACTGATAGTCTAAAGACTATTCATTCATTAATACACAATACAAGTTGGAACAATTACCAGTTGAGCATAACTCATACATCAAGAAAGTGTGTGTCCATTAATGACAATCAAAACATCATCAAAATGCCAACAATCTCCCCCTTTAGCATTGATGGCAACACTAAGGAAAATTTTGACATCTAAGTGTATTTACAGCAATAACACAAAAGATGCTACAATCAAAACTACTCCCCCTAAGCATATACACTACCCCTTTTGCAAAAATTACAAGTGCATAAACATTCACCAAAATTTTAATGTATCTGCAATACTCCTCCTTTGCCAACAATGACAAAGTAATGCAAAGTAACCTTTTTATAAAATAACACAGAGTAGATGTTCATGACAATAAGGAACGAAATTTCTCAAAAATAGATTTAAAGTTCTGCACAAAAATCTTCATGTCCAATGTCCATGACTCAAGTAATGAGGTAGAAACCTCAGTTTCAGTCTTCATCTAGAATGCCAGTTCTTTCATTGCATCGATGGTACTCATCTCTTGAGTTACCATGATGGCTTCCAAGTTGAGAAAACATCTCAGAAGAACCTGTAGTTTAGGTAATAGGAGCAGTTGAAGCTCCTGCAAATCTTGTGTCTAGTTGCTGATCTCTAGGTCCATATTGGTTGTCTGATGCTGAAAATGAAGAACAATTTGTCCATAGGCAGTGAATAAATCATAGGGCATCTTGAAGTTGTTGATATACTCCTGTAACTCTGATTGGAGTTGAGCTTTCTGTTTATCTTCACAAAACAGATGGGGTTGGCAGATTTTACTCAAAAGTAATCTACCCTCACCCATAGCAACACTAATATCATTTTGTTGCTTCAGTAGTTGTGTCTTGAGTTTATTCATTTGCTTGACTAAGGCAATATTGAGTGCCTTCTCATGATTCTTTCTTGCAGTTTCTTGAGAAACATCTTCCAAGCATTGTACCTGGTCCTCTACTATGGTACAAAGAAGTTTTATCTTGGATAGAGAGGAGTCAGTATTGGGGAGGTTAGTATTGGGAATTAGACTGGTAAGGGTGTCAACTGCTATTTGTATGACATCCTCTTCTTTCTTCCTCCACTATTCTTCCAATCTCTCCTGTCCAATTTTGATGCCTCAAAGTAGCTCATACTCATCTGTTGATTGAGTCAGACATGCAAGAGTTAGATCAATAGGACTGGTGGAATCAACCTTCTTGGTTTGATCATCAGTTGCCTTAGGATTATGCCCTCCTTCCTTGGTCTTGATCTCTTCTTGTTTTCTCTTCTCTGATTCCTTCTCAGCCTCTTCCACTCTTTTCTTTTTTTCTTCTTTCTTCTTCTGTGACTCTTTCTCCTTCTCCTCTTCTTGTTTCTTCTTCATTTATTCCTTCTTCTTATCCTCTTCCTGCTTTTTCTTCTGTTCCTCCTTCTTCCTTTCTTCTTCCTTCCTCTTGTCTTCTTCTTTCTTCTTCTCTTCTTCTTTTCTCTTATCTTCTTCTCTCTTCTTCTCTTATTCTTTTCTCTTATCTTCTTCTCTCTTCTTCTCTTCTTCTTTTCTCTTATCTTCTTCTTCTTTTCTCTTATCTTATTCTTGCTTTTTGTTTTCCTCTTTTCTCTTGTTTTCTTCTTGCCTAGATTTTTCCTCTTGTTCTTTCTCTACTTTCTCTTTGTCTTGTTTCTCTTTCTCAGCTTTTTCTCTATTAGGAGTAACATCCTCATTATCTAATGCATCAACATCAATGGGGCCAATTTGTTCTGTCACTCTTTCACCTTGACTGTCAAATACCTCATTCGGTTTTCCTGAGGATAGGTCAGGTTCTTGATCAGCCTTCCTAGTGGCTTCAGATACTTGGTGTATTTTAACAACAACTTTAACATGTATGTGTGTATCCTTTTCTACTTCAAAAGTTTTACCTTCTAGTAACCTATGTCGCCTCCTTCTCATAAAGAAGATTCCTTTGTTCTTATCCATAATTTCAAATAACTCAAAATTTGAAGCATCACGAAAGTATTGTGCAAACATTTTCTCCTTGATCTCTTGTTCTCTCTCAATGGCAATGCGCCATTTGTTATCCAAAGAATTATACAAAGAATTTGGAGTAATAGCCTTAATCTCAAAAGGCGATCGATCATTAACACAAATATTTAATGACCTCCTGTTCTACCTCCTCTTTCTCACTATCACTAAAGTCATCAAAATATTCCTTTAAATCATCAAACACTTTCCTCCTAATGTTCTTTATTATCCCCTGACAATGTGTCATTAGTTTATAAGAGGAAATATCTATATTTACCAGTGTAGAAGTTGCTGGTGTATTACCGGTAGACTTCAGCTTTTTGCTTGACTGCCTAGACTTCTTTATTTCAACCTTCGGTTCAGTGTCCTCTGACTTTGGTGAGTGATTCTTGGTTTTTCTCTTCCTCTCGAATAGTTTTGCTGGAATAATCTCAAGTTTCTTTTTGGCTGGTGACCGCTTGGTCACTTTCAGACTAGCAGATGTAACCGGTGTAGATACCAATGGCACTACTTTGCCCTTTTTCTACTTTGGTTCCTCAATCGGTGTGACCCTCTCCAAGTAGGTACTGGTTCTTTTCTTATTTGCATCTAGTGGTGAGGCAAGTAGGGTAGAGGCATACCCGATCAATAAGTCATTCACAACTTCATACCCCATAGGACCAACTAATTCCTTTCTTGGTTCAGCAACTTCCATTAAGTAGTCATATGTCCTCATTGTGAAGCAGATGTCATCTTCATACATCTTCACAATATCACCAGATATCCTTATTCTCTGGTTCATCTTTTGTTTGAATTCATCAAAATACTTATTTATAACCTCAGGATATGCAGTTCCTACTACTTGTAGACTCTCCTTAATATGTTTGGAAACTAGTAGGTCAATAGACCATTGAACATCACCTACTCTAGGGAAATAACCTTGAAAAAAGAAGAATAGGCCAACCAGAAGTTGGCCAAACTTGAACCTTAGTGATTTATCCTGTTTGATGGATTTCAGATTCACCGACAATTGCTTCTGTAAATAGGTACATAAGTAAAATTTAGTATCTTCCTTGATCATCCTATAAGAAACATTCACCATAGCAGTAGGAACAAAATTCATTCTGTTGCGATAAAATATCCTGTAACCAATCACCATGCAAGCATATTTTACTAGATCATCTTTAACGGTGTTGATGGTTATTGCCCATTGGTCACTCACAGAACTGGTGAGCTCTGTCATTTTAGTTTTGGTGACCTTTCATAGAGCTGGTACTTCTCCAACATTGCAGAATCTAGTGATGACATGAATCACTTCCGCTATGATGTAATGGGTTTGCTCGAGATACATTTTGTCACCATGCACTTTGCTGAGGATAATGTGAATATGTTCTTTTGTAAATTCTTCCAGAAAGTATACTGCATTGTGTAGTTTCATCTTCTTGAGGATGCTATACTCTAGTTTGATCTTCTTGTCATCTCCATTGAACAGACTTAGCTGGGAGTGAATTATTAGGGATCCTAGGTCTTCCAACTTACAGTCTATATACCCTGAAATATCTTCCATAACAATAACTCCGACATGAATTTGAGATAGGGCATTGTATCTCATTTTCTTTTGAAGAAACTCAGGTGTATCTTCAGGTGCACTAGAACTAGAATGCGATACAAAAGCCATAACCAAATGATAAAAAATAATTTCAGAAAATACCTTGACAATCTAAAATTTAGGCTTTCCAATATTGCGCACAGTACACCACCTCGGTTGCTAGTTCACCGCTTAGTGTTCTTCACTGATTGCTTGAAGATGATTGCAAGATTTTGCACATGTTTTCTCTAAATGCTAAACAAATTGGTCTGGTTTCTTTTCTCTTGAAGATTCTTCTTTCGTAAATAGATAAGTGAAAAAGATGACGAAAATCCTTTTAAACAAACTCTCACCTACCATAATAAATGCATCACCGCTAGGGCACAAACCCTAATTTTTCCTTTTACCACTTCAGATCTTCTGTCGACTGACAAGTAACATATACCAGTAAAGGTCTTTACCAATATAAATTAGGGGTTCAAAATATTTCACCGATATGTTCCCCCTAAGCTTTTCTGAAGCTCAGTTTGTCAGTTCACACACTTCCACACTAGGTCCAGAAGCAGGTTCATCTTGTGACTCTTCTTCTGATTTGTTTTTCCAAGTTTATTCATTTCCACTTGAATGGAATCAACATCAATCTTCCCTTCTGGAGTGATCATTATATCACCCGATAGGTTCTTTCTCAGTCTGCAAGTTCTGGCAGTGTGTCCTAGTTTGTTGCAATGATAGCATACCATTCCAGGTGTTCTCCATGGTCTGTTATTCATACTTCCATTCTCCCTTCTGCATGTTGCAGCAGTTTGACCGCTACCATGACAGATCAAACAAGATGCTCTCCAGCTAGTTGCCACTTGATAACTGACTGACTGATGGTCATAGGTATTGTACCAGTTGGGATTCCAATTCACAGGAAGTTCCAGAATAACTCCTTGAGTCCTTGGAGGATATCTCTCAGTGTTGTACAAAACCGACCTACATTCAAATGCTCTATGCCCAAGCTTGTTGCAAGCATAACAGTTTCCATTGAATCTATTGGATCTAGGCATATTGTTTTGAAAATAAGGAAAATTGTTGTAGGCCTTGCTTCTACACACATTGGCAATATGTCCTTCTTTGAGACAATTAAAGCAAACAGGTTTAAATTTTTTCTTACCTTTATCCTTGGATGTCGGTTGCTTCTTTGATGCTTCAACTTTTGTTCCAAAAGTCTCACCTTCCTCATACCCAGAGAAACCAAGTCCAGTGGTATTCTTTACTACCTTTGTCACTTCTAACTTTTGCTCTAGCTTAGCAATACTCTGATTGAATTTGGCAAATATCTCCTTTGACTCAGTAAGTTCCTTGGAAATAGCAGCATTGGATTCCATCAAGGTTGCATTCTCAAAAATAACCATGTTTAGTTCACCTTGCATTTCTTCTTTTTCCACTTTACTCTCTTGGAGATGAGTGGTAAGGGTACTGATTTCTTGCTTCAGCTTGAAGATCTCATGATCTTTGTCTTTTACCAGATCTTTAGCTTTCCTTCCATTCTAAAGCTCTTGATACATTCTGATAGTCAATCCTTCCAACCCTCTTCTCAGATTGGCTTTAGATTCATTCAGTTTTTCAACTTCTTCAACTAGGGCATCCATGTCTGCTTCATCAGAAGAGCTATTCATAGTGAGTTCCATCAGTTTCTTAGCATGCTCTCTTCTCTTGGCCAAAGAGGCTTTATACTTGACTTTGAGTTCATCATAGGCTCTCTTAGTTTGAATGAGATGATGAGTAATTTCCCTCACACTGTATTCCCCCATATCTCCTTCCAAGTGGTTAGACTTATACAAAGGTTAGCTCTGATACCAATTGATGAATACTAAGAGAGGGGGTGAATTAGTATACAAAAAAATATTGTAATCAATCTTTTAAATAGTTTAGAAGATAACCAGTGCAACAGATTCACTAATAAACTAGTTAACATAAGTGCAAACCAAATAGCAAATAAAGCATTCACCCACAAGAGCACAATCACCATAACACAAGATATTTGACATGGAAACCCAAATGGGAAAAACCATGGTGAGAAGAAACTCACAAGTAACTATTTGTAGAATAGTAACCAAACTGGTTAAGGTCAGACTGGTTAAGGTCATACAATGTTCTTCACCAAAATAGATCCTCTTAGGAATCTAGATCTCTGTTAGGAGATAAGTCATGTTAAATACTACCTTGTTAAAGGATTTCAGATCCACAGTTGTAAACCACCTTGTTAGAGGATTTACAAAGGCTTTGCTAGGCCTACCCGGTTAAGGGTTTCAGACTTGTCGAAGACATTAGTAATCAACAAGTGAATGATCTAGATAATAGCATAGTATGCTTAATTAGATCCTTGACAACTCATTGTTAATGCATTTCAGCATTACTTCAATCTTCAATATCTCCACACTCTATCTCTTCACACAGACCTAATCTTCTCTTCGATGATTGCACAAAACCTTTTCTATTCTATGTCTCACACATGCAAACCCTAGACATGATGTCCTTATAAAGGAATCTGATTTCATGTCGGTCGAATAGAATTAGACTATAAGTTCCTAGGTATAGTGCATCTAGACACATTTGGTAACACAACACAAACACACCACCAAAGTGTCAGTGGATGATAACTCATCACACATTACAGTAATACCAGTTGGTAACTCATCAGAGGTATATACCGGTTAATACAATATACCAATTACCAGTTGTCAGAAATGAAGACTGGAAGATCGTAGTGTTCTGATGAAAAGTTAACTATCGCTTGAGTCCTTCATACCGCTTGAGATCCTCGAACTGCTTGGGGTCTTCATACGGCTTGGGATCTTTAGTCAATCTATGACCAGTAAACCATCTTCTGCAAAATATAGATAGTCTAAAGACTATTCATTCAATAATAAACAATAATGGTTGGAACAATTGCTGGTTGAGAATAACTCATACATCAAGAAAGTGTGTGTCCATCAGTTACAATCAAAACATCATCAAAATCCCAACATAAGTGTGTGAAGTGCCTGTCGGTACACAACTGAAACAAAAAATGAAGTCTGAATAGATTGACATGTTGCCATCAATGATAACATATTGAAACCAACCAATTGAGTGTTAATTGACAACAATGTCCCCCTTTGGAATTGATGGCAACACTCATGTTAAAAATGATCATGATTTCATCTATCGGTTTTATCCTGAGCCTACTCCCCCTGAGCTGAATATCCATGAATACAAAATACTCCATATTTCCATATTTTTCAATCTATACTCCCTATTGTATACAACTCCATCTTTTTCTTTTTTGCATCAATATCTCTCACCCTTTGACATCAATTCCATCAAAATTTCCAAAAAGAGTACGAAAAATCCAAAACCGAGACGAAGAATGAAAAATACTTGTACAATGAATATCCCAAATATACCTTACTGGAGCTTAATATATTTGAAAATTTCTAGATAGGTCTTCTCCAAAATCTCTAGATAAGTATCCCAACCAAATTTGAAAGTTTCAGAAATAGATACAAGTCCATCTAGCATATGGGCAAATGACTCTTTCTCATTTAACTTTGTCGATGTGGGATTACCAACCATATCTATACACTCCTTCTTATATAAACTAAGTGAATCTAGCTAGGGACTCACCAAACCTCTAAGACTTTTGGTTCTTCTTATGATTTTGTCTTTTTCCTTCTTAAGAGAAGAAACTTGGGCTTCCAAAACCAAAATCTGACCATCAATGGATGTAATTAATGAATTCAATCCACCAAAAGAATTGGATATACTTGCAATTTTCTCCTGAGATTCCTTAATCTTCTTATCCAAATTAAATGTAAGTAAATCTGTATTACAACATACTCTCTAAATATTTGTACACTACTTTAAAGAATTATCTATCAATTTCAACTTATCATTGATTTCCTTCCTTTTAGACTCAATCATTTGATCAAATGCAGCTCTCTTTGCCAGTGTGAATCTTTCTAGTGCTTGTCAGTTTGATATCTGCTAAAAGGACTGAAAATACTTTGAAATGTACTCAATGGTTGTCTTAAGCTTGTTGGATGGGCTCGTTTCACTGTTAAACTTTAACTCCGAGCCTAGTCTATGCAAAATAGTGATAGACTAATCAATAATCAATTTATCCATAGATCCCTCCTTCAACATTTGCTATGCAGCCATCATCATGAGTTCAGTAGAGCTCATCTCAATTATGCTTTTCTTTTCAACCTTCGAGGTGTCAATTGACAACAATGATGGACTCACTATCGGTTCCCTATCAGATTCCTCTTTCTTCTCCTTTGATGTTTTAACCTTTATATCTTCCTCACTTGCACTGGTGGCTTCGCCACTTGGTGCAGTCTTAGTAACTGTCGGTTCCTCCCTAGAAACTTTATCCTCATCCTGTACATTTGTATCTGGAAGACTATTGTTCTCAACATTAGAAACCTGTACATTATCAATCTTTACACTCTCTGTATTTTTCGGTATCTCAACATTTGTTTCTACATTTTAATCTATCGGGGGCTCAATTTTCACTATCTTAACGTTTTGCAAGATTGAGGGTGAAGTACCCATAATACCCTTTCCTTTTCCTTCAACCGAGATGTCTGCAATATCTGTTGTTTATTTCGGTGAAGTATAAAAACCATAGTTCTCTTCAAATAACTTAACCCATGCCTTGTGGGTCTCTTTGATTATCTTGTTTACCCTTCCTAACATAAGACTGATTATTCTATGTTTTTTGTTAAAGATTTTTCTATCTATAACCTCAAGCATCTTATCAATCTCCTCTCGAGCAATAGAAACACAAACAGATAACAACTCTTGTATCTTTATATGCTTGTCCTCTTGCACTGCTGACAGTCTCCTAGCATCTAACATATCATATAACTGTGCTGGTATTTGGTCTTCAATTTCTAACAAGTCTTTCTTATAAATATCCAAATATTACAAAATTGCTTCATCTACCTCTCTTTGGTCATTATTATCTAAATGTTCATAATAAAACTATAGATTCTTTAACATACCATCTTTAGTAATTTCATCAACTAGCTCTATACAATTCTTTGGTGGAATGATAGTTGCATTACCAGATTCAATTGGCAGATCAATGTCATCCTTCTTATTTCTCCTTTCAATACCGGATGGGGTTGAAGGTGTTTGTTTAGGAGTTCTTCTCTGTGTCAGTACCTTGATGGTAACTTTCCTAACCAATTGCTTCTTAGCCTCTACCTTAGTTTCTTCAGTTTTCTTCCTTATTACCCTTTTGACTACCAATGATGTGTCATCTTTAAATGCAGATTCAACTACAATAGGCTCAATAAACATTTCTAGTTCTTTTCTCTTTCTTCCTTTCTCCATGATAGCATCAATCAATGCTTTGATGTCCTATGAAAACTTTTCAACAAACTTACTTGCCTTACCTTCCTACTTCTCTTTTGTCTTCCAGTTGAACTCAGTTTCAACCTCTTATGTCTTCCTCTTAGCAGTGCCAAATGTTTTTACAGTTTCATCTACAAGTGCATCAATTAGCATCTTTGCATAGGCATCTTGAATCAGTACATCAACTTCATAACCAATCTCCTTAATCCAGATCTTCCTATCTTTGACCACTTCCATGAGTGTTTCATCTTTCTTAACCATGAAGCATATGTTGGTTGAATATTTCTCAACAATGTGCTTAGGAACCCTCTCTCTAGATTTCATACCCTTCTAGAATAACTTAAAATAACCCCAAACTTTGTCATCTATTTGACTACCCAATGAAGCAATTGACTATTTCAGTTGCCTCCCTACCAGGTTATCAAATGCCCTTTGTCTCTTCCCAAAACTGAGAGTCTCATTGATGAAAACTACCATTAAACAGACAATTAGGTTACCATACTAGAAAGTTCCTTTCTTTTCTCCTTTAATCTTTCCTAGGTTTATCAACAGTTCATGCAACATCCAACCACATAGATCTAACTTCTCATTTTCTCTCATCATTTTATGAGCTACATAAATGTAGAAGCTAGAAAGAAAATTTAGATTGTTTGATTGTGTTACCTTATACCCAATAATCATGCTTCCGAATCTGATGTAGTGTCAGTGATAGTACTGATTCTCATTGATCGCATGTCCAAAGTTGTGCTGGTGATTTTGTTAACATGATCATTAGAAACCTTCTTCTTTGGACACTGCCCAACCTCTGGTAAACTGGTGATTGCCTTGATGGCCTCCTTTGTAATATTATATGGTCTATCTAACTAGATAAACTCTTCATGCACTCTGCTCAAAACATACCTAAAAATTTCATCTTTGAATTCCGGAATGTCCAGAATGCCCGTAAACACTAAATCCTCAATGTGCTTGTACTCAGGCTTAATCTTTCAATAATCTCCCATTAACTCATTCATGTACATGTTCTTGATATCAGATGTTCCCAAATCCTCAATGTGATAGTGAATGTAAGTTCTTACATCTTCAACATACACAACTTTTGAAACATGAGAAAATGCACCAACCGAATCATCCAGAGTAGAATAATGTAGATATCACTTCAAAGTCCACCTCAGAGGGTCCTTGAACTCAAAAATAGTCATATTTACAACAAAGATAGGTACATATGATGATCCTACTTCCATGATTGAAGATAAATACCTTTGAATCATTGTCGGTGAAAGAACCTAAAGACCTCTTCCAATCATTGGTGAAATCGCTCAAGAAGATATTTGATCACACTGAGTCACCTTAGACTCACTCTGAATCACTGCTAATCACTCTGAATGCAAGGTGATAAAAAATGAATTATATTCAACATTTTATCCTTCAAGAAAAACCCTAATCCACATTGATATAAATGACTTTTGGTGGAAGATACCGGATCTAAATAAAAAATCTCCATGCTGGATAAGCATATCCAATGTATAGAATATCTTCCATAACCTCTTTCCATGTCATACACAACATCTTCATGAATTTTTCCTACCCCTAAGGTATCTTCCTTAGTTACCAGTTGAGCTTCTTGCCAGTGTAGGAGCAACTGATGAATACTAAGCCGGGGGGGTGAATAGTATGCCAAAAATCTCTGCACTTAAACACTTTGCAAGACTAATAGTAAATAGGTAAAATAGTTTAACAGACAAACCAGTTAACAAACATGCAAAACAAATAGCTAATAATGCATTCAGCCACAGAAGCACAAACACCATAACACAATACATTTTGACATGGAAACCCAAAGGGGAAAAACCACGGTGAGATGGAACTCACAAGTAACTATCTGTAGAATAGGAACCAGACCGGTTAAGGTCTTACAATGTTCTTTACTAGAATAGATCTTGTTAGGAATATCAATCTCTGTTAGGAGATAAGTCCGATTAAAGACTACCTTGCTAGAGGATTTTAGATCCACAAATGTCAACCACCTTGTTAGAGGATTTACAAAAAGGCTTTTGGGCCTACCCGATTAAGGGCTACAGACTTGTCAAAGATGTGAGTAATCAACAAGTGTTTGATCTATCTAATAGCACAGACTGCTTGGTTAGATCCTTGATAGCTCATTCTTAATGCACTCCTGCATTACTTTAGTCTTCTACACATTCACATTCTTTCCAACTTCTCTACCACCTTAAACCCTAGCAACAATATAAACTTTTGCTGCAACCTAATCAACAACCTAAAACCCTAGACAGGATGTCCTTATAAAGGAATCTGATTTCATGTCGGTCCAATAGGATTACATTACAATTTCCTAGGTTCAATGAACCTGGACATACTTGGTACCATGACACAAAAAGCACCATTAATGTGTCGACACCGTCAAACAATCGGTGGATGGTAACTCATCACAAAATGTCAGTTGGTAACTCATCACAAAGTATTACCGATTCATACAAAATGCCAGTTGCCAATTTGACAAAAATGAAGAGTGGTAAAAATGTGTTATGTTTCTTTGGTCCTTCATACCACTTGGGGTCAACATGCCACTTTAGACCGAGAAACACATTCTGCAAAACATCAATAGTCTAAAGACTATAATTCAACATACCGGTTGGAACAAATACTAGTTGTGCTCTAACTTATACATATAAAGAGGATCTCAATGCAAGTGTGTGTCCATCAATGACAATCACAACATAAACATCAAAAATGCCAACAATCTCCCCCTTTTGCATTGATGGAAACACTTAGGAAAATAAAATTTTGACATCTATGTGTTTTACAACAAAATCATGCCATTAGCAAAATTGCTCCCCCTAAGCATATACACTATCCCTCTAACAATACAATGTATAACATTTTTGCATATAGGGCATAAACATTGAGATATTTAGAGCATATAATCAAAATTTTGATTACCAGATACTTCTCCAAATAGAATTCTTCTCCCCCTTTGCTAGCAATGGCAAAGTACAGCTAAACAACCCTATTTTCATTTGATTTTAAAAATAATAATAGTTTATGACAACAAGGAATGATTCTTGTCAAAAATAGATTTAAAGTCCTGTAAGAATTGTTTCATCGACAAAGACTAGGACTCAAGTAGGGAGGTGGCTACTTCTTGCTCTGTCTGCATCTGGGAGACCTATTCTTCCATGGCATCAATTGTGCTCATCTCCTGTGTAACTGTTAAGGCATCTAGGTTCAAATAGCACTTCTGAAGAATTTGCAATCATGGGAGTAGAACCAGTTGTAGCTCCTTCAAATATCTAGACCGAGTGCTGATCTCTTGCACCATTTTTGCTGATTGAATGTGAAACTAGTGAACGGTTTGCCCATAAGTTGTAAAGGAATCATAAGGTGGCTTGAATGTGCTCAAGTAGGACTGCAAGTCCATTACAAGTTTTTTCTTTTGAGCTAGCACATCATCATAGAACAGATGAGGTTGATAGATCTTGCTGAGTAGTAGATTCCCCTCATCTAGAGCATCCCTTATATCCTTTTGTTCTTTCTTCAGTTTAGTCTAAAGCTCATTCAACTTCTTCACCAGAGCTATATTAAGAGATTTTTGATGCTCCTTCTTGACATTAGCCTCTACTACCTCTTCAAGACTCTGCACCTGATCATCCACTACTATGCATAGGAGCTTGAGTTTATCTAGTGATGAATCAGTGTTGGGAAGATTTGTACCATGTATCAAACCAGTAAGCGTATCCATAGCCGCTTGAATTACATCCTGCTCCTTCTTCTATCAAATGATTTCAAGGTGCTCTTGAGCTACCTTGATGCTCTACATTAGCTCCATTTTAATTGTAGACTGGAGATCGATAGGACTAGAGAGATCAGCTGGTTTGGCTTGACTCCCGGTTGCCTTCGGAGTCTCCATCTGGGTGCTCTTCTCCGCTTCTCCTGCCTTGTCCTCTTCTGCTTTCTTCTTCTCTACTTCTCTCCTCTTCTCTACTTCCTTATCCTCCTCTTCCTTCTTCCTTTTCTCTACTTCTCTTCTCTTTTCCTCTTCTTTTTCTTCCTCACCCTTCTTCTTCTTCTCTACTTCCTTCTTCTTCTCCTGTTCCTTATCTTCTTCTTCCTTCTTTTTCTTTTCATCTTCTCGCTTCTTTTTCTCTTCTTCACCCTTCTTCTTCTCCTCTTCATCTTTCTTCTTCTTCTCCTCTTCATCTTTCTTCATATTCTCTTCTTCATCCTTATTCCACTTCTCATCTTCATCCTTTTTCTTCTTCTCCTGTTCCTTTGTCGCTACCTGTCTGTCCTTGGCTTGCTTATCAACCTGTTTAGCCTGTTGCTCCTGCCCTATTGCCTCAGATGGTGTTTCCTGAGTAACATCCTCAACATCCAGAGCATCGACATCAATGGTGTCAATCAGTTCAACAACTAGATTTCCTTCATCATCAAATACTTCGTCCGGTTTGGATATAACCGGTTCTTTTTTAGCTTGCCGGTTGGCTAGATGCGCTTTGTGAGTCTAGACAGTGGTTCTCATATACGGATGAGTTTCTTTTTTGACATCATCAACTCTACATTCTAACAACCAGAGTCTTCTTCTTCTAGTGAAGAAGAGTCCTTTATTTTGGTCAATAACATCAAATAATTCAGAATTTGACAGGTCGGGAAAGTACTATGCAAAAACTTTCTCCCTAATTTCCTATTCCTTTTCTATGGAAATGCACCATCTATTGTCTAATGACATATATAAAGAATCTGGTGTCTGAGACTTAATCTCTGAGGGTGACCGGTCATTAGCACATAAATACTGAATTATTTCCTTTTCAACTGCTTCCTTTTCATGATCATTAAAGTCATCAAAACACTCAATTAAGTCATTTAGCACTTTTCTCCTAATATTCTTTATTGTTCTTTGAAGAGATATCTATATTTACCGATGCAGAAGATGTCAGTTCATTCTTTGTCTTCCTCTTTGCTTGACATGTTTTCTTTGGCTTTTCTTCAGACATAATTTCTTTTGAGTCTGGAGAGGTATTCCTTGTCTTTCTCTTTCTCTCAAACACTTAAGCCGGTGCTGCTTCCAGTTTCTTCTTGGTTGGTGACCTCTTGGTCACTTTCAGAGTTGCAGTAGTAACTGGTGCTAATGCTTCAGGCACTACCTTTGCCTTCTTTACTGCCAGTTCTTTTTCTTTCATTGTTGGTGGTTCCTCAACTAGTGTTATCCTCTCTAGGTAGGTGTCAGTTCTCTTTGCCTTAGGATCAAGTGGTGAGGTAATAAGGATAGAGGCGTACCCTTCCAGCATATCGTACATCACCTCATAGCCCATTGGCTGCACTTCTTCTTGTCTAGGCTCAACAACCTCCATTATGCATTTATCTACTTGGATGGTGAAGCAGATATCGTCTTCATATTTCTTGACGATGTCACCTGATATCCTCACTCTTTGGCTCATTTTCCTTTTGAACTCATCAAAGTACTTGTTCAAAACATTAGGGTAGTTGATTCCAATTGCTTCAATGCTTTCCTTGTTTTGCTTGGTCACCGGTTGGTCACCAAACCATTGGACATCTCCTACTTCTGGAAAGTAGCCTTGAAAATAGAAGAACAACCCAACCAGTAGTTGTCCAAACTTGAACCTAAGTGAATTATCCTATTTGATCGACTTTAGATTCAACAGGAGTTGTCTCTGCATACTAGTGCATAGATCAAATAATGCATCCTCCTTTATCATCTGGTAGGTAGCATTTACCATTGTAGTAGATACAAAGTTAATTCTACTAGCTGAGAATATCCGGTATCCAATCACCATACATGCATACTTAACCAGATCATCCTTGATAGAATTTACTATCATGCCTCGTGAGTCACTCACTAAACTGGTGAGCTTGGACATTTCAGTTTTGCTTACCATCCTCAGGTCCGACACTTCCCCTGTTTTGTAGAATCTAGTGATTGCATGAATTGCCTGCGACTTGATATCATGTGTTCTCTCCAAGTACATCTTATCACCATGGACTCTGCTCAGAATTATCCTTATATGATCCTCTATGAAATCCTCTAGGAAGTAAACAACATTGTGGAGCTTTTTCTTCTCCAAAATATTAAACTCTAGTTTGATCTTCTTATCTTTTCCACAAAATAAACCTAACTGGGTTTGGATAGCTAGAGACCCTAGGTCTTCTATCTTGCAATCTATGTAGTCAAAAATTCCCTCTTCTACTATCAAACCAACCAAAACTTGTGATAGGGCATTATACTTGGACTTCCATTGAAAAAAACTTGCAGACTCGACAGATGCACTAGAATTGGTATGAGATGCAGAAGCCATGATAGAAATCTTAAGAGCTCGAGAAATACCTTTTGAAACATGTGAAATTAGGGCTTGTCGATTCTCCTTCACTTCACACTCTGTCGGTTGCTGAATCACTGCTTTGTGTTCTCCACTTGACTGTTTCCAGTTTGAATTTGAATGTCCTTCACGGTTTCTCAATTTCTCAAAATCTTTGCTCAAATCGCCTTTTCGTCGCTCTGCTCTTTGAAAAACTTTTCTTCTCTCAAAAACTGATAGTGAGAAATGATTTGAAAAATGCTTTTAAACATATTCCTCACCTACCATCATTAATGCTCCTCCATTAGGGTGTAAACCCTAATTTGCCTTTTTACCATTTTCGGTCTTCTGCCAAATGACAGGTATCACATACCAATTAAGGACTTTTACTGGTGTAAACCGAGGGTTCAAAATATTTCGCCATTTGCTCCCCTAAGCTTTTTGTAGCTTAGTTTGTTGGTTCTGTGATTTCCACACTAGGTGCAGAAATCGGTTCCTCTTGTAACACCGCTGGTTTCTTCTTCCAGATTTTGTTCATGTCCACTTGAATAGTGTCAACATCAATGTTTCCTCCTGGAGTGACTGGTATATCATCAGATATGTTCATTCTTGATCTACAGAATCTAGCAATGTGACCTAGTTTGTTGCAGTGATAGCAGACCAATCTAGGTGCTCTCCAAGGTCCATTGTTCATGTTTCCATTCTTCCTTCTACATGTTGTAGTAGTGTGACCATGACCATGACAGATCATACAATTTTCTCTCCATCCGGTTGCCGCTTGATAACCACCGCTTCTTGGCTGATGATTGAAGGCATTAAACCAGTTGTGATTCTGGTTCACAAAAGGTTCAGGACCAACTCCTTGGGTCCTCTGAGGATATCTTCCAATGTTAATCATAATAGACCTGCATTTCGATGCTCTATGCCCATACTTGTTGCATGCATAATAGTTACCATCAAATCTATAGGATCTAGGCTTATCATTTAGGAAATAAGGAAAATTGTTGTAAGCCTTACTCCTACACACATTTGTAGTATATCCTTCTTTAAGATAGTTGAAACAAACAGGTTTAAACTTTTTCTTACCTTTATCCTTTGATGTCAGTTGTTTCTTTGATGTTCCAGCATTTGTACTAGAGTTCTCACCTTCCTCATGACCGAAATAACCAAGTCCATTGGTATTCTTGATCAGTTTGGCAGATTCAAGCTTTTGCTCTAGCTTGACAGTGCTCTTGTTGAACTTTGCAAGTATTTCCTTTGACTCAGAGAGCTCTTTGGAAATAGCAGCATTTGTAACCAACAAGTTTTCATTCTCAGAGATGGTAGTGTTCACTTCTCCTTGCATGTCTTCCTTTTCCACTTTGCTTGCATGGAGTTGAGCATTTAGGGCACTCATCTCTTGTTTCAGATTGGAGGTCTCATGATCTCTTTCTTTCACCAGATCTTCAGTTTTCCTCTGGTTCTCAAGCTCTTGACACATCTAGATAGTCAGTCCTTCCAACTCCTTTCTCAGGTTGGAGTTTGATTCATTCAACTTATTTACTTCAGCAATTAGGGCTTCCATGTCTGCTTCATCTGAAGAACTATTTTCAGATAGCTCATTCAGCTTTTCTGCATGTTCTCTTCTTTTTGCTTGAGATGCCTTGTATTTGACCATAAGATCATCATAGGCTTTCTCAAACTGAGTGAGCCGGTGGGTAAGTTCCCTCAAAGTGTATTCCCCCATATCTCTTTCCAAGTGGTTAAACTTATAGAAAGGTTGGCTCTGATACCAATTGATGAATACTAAGAGGGGGGGGGTGGTGAATTAGTATGCCAAAAATCTTTGCACTTAAACACATTGCAAGACTAACAGTAAACTGGTAACATAGTTTAACAGACAAACTAGTTAACAAACATGCAAACCAAATAGCTAATAATGCATTCACCCACATAAGCACAAACACCATAACATAATAGATTTTGACATGGAAACCCAAATGGGAAAAACCACGGTGAAATGGAACTCACAAGTAACTATCTGCAGAATAGGAACCAAACCGGTTAAGGTCTTACAATGTTCTTTACCAGAATAGATTTTGTTAGGAATCTCAATCTCTTTTAGGAGATAAGTCCGATTAAAGACTACCTTGCTAAAGGATTTTAGATCCACAGATGTGAACCACCTTGTTAGAGGATTTACAAAAAGGCTTTTGGGCCTACTCGGTTAAGGGCTATAGACTTGTCAAAGATGTGAGTAATCAACAATTGTTTAATCTATCTAATAGCATAGACTACTCGGTTAGATCCTTGATAGCTTGTTCTTAATGCACTCCTGCATTGCTTCAGTCTTCTACACATTCATATTCTTTCCAACTTCTCTACCACCTTAAACCCTAGCAATAATACAAACTTTTGTTGTGACCTAATCAACAACCTAAAACCCTAGACATGACATCCTTATAAAGGAATCTGATTTCATGTCGGTCCAATAGGATTATATTACAATTTCCTAGGTTCAATGAACCTAGACATACTTGGTACCATGACACAAAAAGCATCATTAATGTGTTGGCACCGTCAAATAATCGGTGGATGGTAACTCATCACAAAATGTCGGTTGGTAACTCATCACAGAGTATTACCAGTTCATACAAAATGCCGGTTGCTGGTTTGACAAAAATGAAGACTGGTAAAAATGTGTTATGCTGCTTTGGTCCTTCGTACTGCTTGGGGTCAACATGCTGCTTCAGACTGGGAAACACATTCTACAAAACATCAATAGTCTAAAGACTATAGTTCAACATACCGGTTGGAACAAATACCAGTTGTGCTCTAACTTATACATATAAAGAGGATCTCAATGCAAGTGTGTGTCCATCAATGACAATCACAACATAAACATAAAAAATGCCAATAGCAACCTCCTCTGCCAGTTGAGTAACTAGATCATTCCCATCAGTAGATTGATCTGCTGACTTTCTAACCCATATCAGGGTATGATCTTTCTAGATTTCATTAACCTTTTCTTTCCCTTCCTCATTTGATCCTCCATTACAAACTGGTGGATTTCTACTTCTACAAAATTTAGCAATATGTCCAACCTCATTACGTGCATAACATGTAACTTTGGTCTTTGGAATTGCTTTGCTAAGACTGGTATAATTGTTTGACCTGCACTAATTAGCCATATGTCCAAATTTTTCACATACATAACATTTTACATTCATTCTGCAATCTTCTATTTTATGACCATTCTTATTACAATTAGAACATTGACCAGGAGCAAAATTAATGTTCTGATTTTCTCTATTTCTACATTGCCTAGCCATGTGACAATTTTTTTTACAAATAAAGCATCTACGATTAAATTTATAAGAATTAAACTGCCTTACCGGTGCCTTATGGTTTTGATCTCCATTTGTAGTACTAGAACTCTGTCCTTGTTCAAATCCAAGTCCACTAGAATCTCCATTTTGCCTTTGTCTTTTCAATAACTCATCTAGATGTTCTTAACTAATCTTGATTTTTTCTTTATACTCACTAGTAATAGGCAGATCATGTCTCAGAATTATCATTTGTTTCTCAAGCTCTTGTTCATTACTTTGGGTTTGTACTAAATCAGTTCTCAACATATCATTCTCATGAACTGACCTACCACATTCTTTAAATTTATTCTTCAGAGATACAACAAGATTTTCTTCCTTTTTCTTCCAGTCTTCAATCTCCTTAGACATTCTCATAGTTATATCTTGCATTTCATTCCTCATGACCATGTTCTCCTGACTCAACTTCTAACATTGTTCCTTAAGTACATCTTTCTCTTCATCATCCTGATTTTACAAAATTTTCTTCCTCTTAGCTTGAATAGATGATAGCCTCTCCTATAGGACAAGAATGAATTATTGAGCAAAATTCAATTCATCTTGTAAGTTCAAGTTTTTATCCTTTTAGATCATAATCTTCAAGTGCTACCTCAAGTTTCTTTTCCAAACTCATATCCATGGAGTTCAGATTCACGATCTTCCTCAAGTTGTTAAACTTCCTCTGAGGTACAAGTCTTTGATACCAGTTTTAACCTTATTAAAACATGCATACACCAACTGGTATACCACTACATAATAATCCAATCACATAAATGGATACCATAACACACAAAATTAAACATGGAAAACCTCAAAGAGGAAAAAACATGGTGGGATTTGTGACCCACAATATCAATTCACTAGCCATATGAAGAGATATTACAAAATATAGGGGCCTGCACTTGCAGGAAGGCTTACAGCCTAGAGCACACTAATCAATCACAAAATGAGTCATACTGCCTACATACAAATCAAGACTACAATCTGGACAAATGAATAAACTACTAAGATAGCATCTTCTATGTGTGAATACAGTTATGGTTAAGATATGTCTGTTCCGGTTTGAAACCCTAAACTCTTTACTAGAATACCTCTTTACATAAATATCCTCACATACATGATCTCTCTCATATGTTTTGCATCTCCCTTTTCATTTCCTTCCACATTACATATTACAAAATGATTTTACCAACTAACCTATATACCCTTTACAATTTTTCATGACTTATATCGATTTACAAAGATTATTACAATATCAATATACATGTCGGCTAGTTAACATAAATACATGAATATCAAAAACAATTGTCAATGTCGGATATCCAAAAAATGTTAGCCTTCAATATCGGTAACCTTATTGTAAACCTTGTTGGCTTTCATTGTTGGTAACTTGAGAATTCCTTTCATCCTACTGCTGTCGATACTGGTGCCGATGTCGATGAAGTGTCTATGAAGTGCCTAATGGTAAACAACTAAACCAAAACATGAAGTCAGAATAGATTTCCATGTCTCCATCAATGAAAAGATATTGAAACCAACCAATTGAGTGTAAATTGCAAACATGAAGATGTCTTTGAATGGGTCATTGCAAGAAGCCAGCAATGGTTGAATCTTAGGCTTCAACCAAGTGCCATCAGGGAAAAGAAGAAATGAAAGGGTACTAGAAATCCTCAATCTAAAACAACTAAGGAATATGTGAGGTAGACAAGGTCTGAATATAGGAAGAACATTCTAGTGCACAAGGAAGCTGCTAAATCTATTATTGGTAAATAATTAATGAAACAATTAGATGCAAAGATTTAGGATTCTCAACTCCTGAAGACAACAAATGAACAAGACATAACAACTAGGTTGTTCTCCATGACACAAGAATCTATCAGACCCATTGTACCTATCATTAGCATTGTTCCGGGAGAGGGTATCTCGCATGTACAAGATGAACAAACTACCCCTTTATCCCAAGCTCCTACAACAACTACCAAATCAACTCATCAATGAGTGATTATGCACAACATTAAATTAGATTTAGATGAGGATGATGAGCCAATTGAAATAGTATTTTGTAAGAATAAGAAAAACTCTATGCAAAGGCAAGCTACCTCATCACAACATCTAAAAGAAACTATATTAGACTAGGTGTCTTCCACCTCACAAGATGAGAAACCTACTCAAGAATTTAATGTTGAGCTCAAGGATAAAATTGTGGAGACCACCAAAACATAGTTGTATGAGGTACTAGTAGAAACCATGGAGGTGGATGAGCAAGATGAAAAAGATGAATGAATGGTACTCACATCATAGGGTCAGGAACTACTTCTCAAATAGTTGGAAGGAGATTAATAGAAAAAACTATATGAAAAGGCCTTTGTGTAAGAAGTGGGTGAGAAGATGGAAGAATTTGTTAAACAACAATAGCAGATATTCGAGCAAGCACTGCAAGTAAACCTTACACAACACCTTCCCCAACCTCCACCACTACATGATGAATCAGCACAACCATTGTTGCCATTTTGGTGATTATGTTGTGATTGTCATTGATGGACACACACTTGCTATGAGATCACTTTGTGACTGTATAAATTATGCTCAACCGGTAATTGTTCCAAACTGGTATCATGTTGTAGTTTTTAGACTATTGATGTTATGAAGAAAGTGTTTACCAATCTCAAGTGGTATAAAGACCCAAGTGGCATAGAGAGATCAAGCGGTTTAAGGATCTCAAGTGGAGCGAAGCAAAGGAGCCAGAAGCAGTAGTTATCTTTTTCCCAGTCTTCAAGTTTTGTCAACCGAAAATCTATTTGAACTGGTAATACTTTGAGTTACCAACTAGTAACCGGAAAAGTTGTATAAACTAGTAATACTCTATGATGAGTTACTAATGGGTATATTCTTGTGATGAGTTCCCATCCACCGACACTTTGATGGTGATTTTGTGACATGTTACCAAATGTGTCTAGATACAATGAACCTAGGAACTTGCAATGTAATCCTATTGGACCGACATGAAATTAGATTCCTTTTAAGGACATCATGTCTAGGGTTTTGTATGTATGTATGAGTGTAGCTGTAAGGTTGTGTGTTTTCGTTGAAGCTCTTGTATGTACAATCTTAACTGAGAATATCAAGTATATGTACTACAATGGAGTGTGGATTTACTAATGACTGAAGTAATGCTGAAGAGTATTAGCTATGAGCTACAATGGATCTAATCAGGCAAACTGTGCCATTTGCTAGATCATTCACTTGTTGATTACTCACATCTTTGACAAGTCAGAAACCCTTAACCGGGTAGGCCCAGAAAAGCCTTTGTAAATCCTCTAACAAGGTGGTTCACATCTGTGGATCTAAAATCCTCTCACAAGGTAGTCTTTAATCGGACTTATCTCCTAAAAAAGATTGAGATTCCTAACAGGATCTGTTCTGGTAAAGAACATTGTATGACCTTAACCGGTCTGACCTTAACCGGTCTTGTTACTATTTTGCAGATAGTTACTTGTGAGTTTCATCTCACCATGGTTTTTCCCATTTGGGTTTCCACATCTAAATATCTTGTGTTATGGTTATTGTGCTTCTATGGGTGAATGCCTTATTTGCTATTTGGTTTTCATGTGTGTTAACCGGTTTGTTTATTAAACTGTTTTACTGGTTTATTGCTAGACTGTTAGAGTGTTTAAGTACAATATTTTTTGGTATACTAATTCACCCCCCCCTCTTATTATTCATCAATTGGTATCAACCAACCTTTCTATAAGTCTAACCACTTGAAAAGAGATATGGGGGAATACACTGTGAGGGAACTTACTTATCGGCTCACTTAGACTAAGCAAGCCTATGATGAACTTAAGGTCAAATATAAGGCCTCTCAGGAAAAAAGAAGAGAGCATGCTGGAAAACTGATGGAGCTAATTGAAAATAGTTCTTCTGATGAAGTAGACATGGAAGCCCTAATTCAAGAAGTTGAAAAATTGAATGAGTCCAATGCCAACCTAAAAAGGGAACTTGAAGGACTAACTATCAGAATGTGTCAAGAGCTTGAGAACTGGAGGAAAGCTAAAGATCTGGTAAAAGACAAAGATCATGAGATCTCCAAGCTGAAGTGAGAAATAAGTGCACTTACAGCTCATCTTCTTGAAAATAAAATAAAAAGAAAGGAATCCAAGGTGAACTAAACATGGCTATTTTTGAGAATGCAACCTTGAAGGAATCCAATATTGTTATATCCAAAGAACTCACTGAGTGAAAGGAAATACTTGCCAACTTCAATAAGAGCACTGTCAAGCTAGAACAAAAGCTTGAATCAGCTAAACTAGTAAAGAATACCAATGGACCTGGTTTCTCTGATTATGAGGAAGTTGAGACCTCTAGAACAAAAGATGGAGCATGAAAGAAATAACCAGCATCAAAGGATAAAGGTAAGCACAAGTTCAAACTTGTTTTCTTTAATTGTCTCAAGGAATGACACACTGCTAATGTATGTAGAAGTAAGGCTTACAATAATTTTCCTTATTTTCTAAATGATAAGCCTAGACCCAATAGATTCAATGGAAATTGTTATGCATGCAACAAGTTTGGGCATAGAGAATTTGAGTGCAGGTCTGTCATGCACAATATCGGAAGATATCCTCAAAGGAGTCAAGGAGTTTTCCATGAATACTCTGAGAACCAGAACCCAAACCGGTTTAATACCTATAGTTATCAGTCAGGTAGTGGTGGCTATCAAGTAGTAACCAAATGGAGAGAAATTTGTGTGATTTGTCATGGTCATGGTTACACTGTTGCAACATGCAGAAGGAAGAATGGAAACATGAATAATGGACCTTGGAGAGCACCTGTAATGGTTTGCTATCATTGCAACAAATCGGGCCATACAACAAGATTCTATAGAACAAGAAAGAGTATATCGAATGATATACTGGTCACTCCAGAAGGAAAGATTTATGTTGATATTGTTCAAGAAGATATGAAGAAAACCTGGAAGAAGAAGCCAGAAGAAGTGATTCAAGAAGAACTAGTTTCTGCACCTAGTGTGGAAGTCGTTGAACCGGCAAAATAAGCATCAGAAAAGCTTAGGGGGAGCAAATGGTGAAATATCTCGAACCCCTAGTTTACACTGGTAAAAGACCTCAACTGGTATGTGATACCTGTCAATTGGCAGAAGACCGAAAATGGTAAAAGGCAAATTAGGGTTTATGACCTAATAGTGGAGCATTTATTGTGGTAGGTGAAGAACTTGTTTTAAAGTATTTTTCAAAGTCATTTTTCACTTATCAGTTCACGAGCGAAGAAGTTTTCAAGCATAGAGAAAAGGAAAGCAATTTGGATTGTGATTCAAATAATTTAACAAAATCCTAAATAAGAATCAGAAGCAAACATCTATTTGTGAAGTATAGAACACAAAGCGGTATTTCAACAACTAAAGGAGTGTGTAGAGAAGTTTAAATTGTGTGCCCTAAATTTGGACTTACGAAGGTATTTTTCTCAATTCTCTATTTATCATGGCTTCCACATCACATGCTAGTTCTAGTGCACCTGATGATTCTATAGACTTCATTCAACGGAAGGCAAAATACAATGCCCTATCTCAAATACCCACTGGTGTTATAGTGGAGGAAGACATTTCCAATTACATTGACTATAAGATTGAAGATCTAGGAACTCTGATGATCCATTCTCAGTTGAGTTTGTTCTGTGGGAAGGACAAAAAGGTTAAACTAGAATTCAACATTCTAGAAAAGAAGAAACTTCACAATGTTGTCTATTTCCTTTAATAATTTTCAGATGATCACATCCGCATTATTTTGAGCAGAGTACACGGTGATAAAATGTACTTAGAGTGGACGCATGATATTACACCAGAAGTAATTCATGCCATCACCAGTTTTTGCAATGTCGGTGAAGCACCAGCCCTAAGGAAGATTAGCAAGATAGAAATGACTAAGCTCACTGGTTCAGTGAGCAACTCACAGGGAATGACTATCAATTCCATCAAGGATGATCTAGTCAAATATGCGTGTATGGTGATAGGATACCAGACATTCCATGCTAGCAAAATCAACTCTATCTCTGTTGCAGTGATAAATGCCACCCATAGGATGATCAAGGAAGATGCATCATTTGATCTGTGCACTTGTATGCAAAGACAACTTCTATTGAACCTCAAGTCAATCAAACAGGACAATTCCTTGAGATTTAAGTTTGGACAACTATTGGTTGGGTTGTTCTTCTACTTCCAAGGCGATTTTATAGGAGTAGGTGATATTCAATGGTCTGTTGACCAACCAATGACAAAGCAAATCAAGGAAAGCCTACAAGCGGTAGGAACCGGTTATCTGGAAGTGCTGAACAAATACTTTGATGAGTTTAGATGCAAAATGAACCAAAGGGTAAGAATATCCGATGATATTGTCAAGAAATATGAGGAGGACATCTGCTTCACCATCAAAGTTGATGAATGCATAATGGAGGTGGTTGAGCCTAAACAGAAAGAAGTGGAACCGATGGGATATGAGGTAATGTATGACATGCTAGATGGGTATGCCTCTACCCTAATCATCTCGCCCCTTGATCCAAAGGAAAAGAGAACCAAAACCTATTTGGAAAGGGTTACACCAGCTGAAGAACCCTCAGTAAAGAAGGGAAAGGTAGTGCCTTCATCATCGACATCGATTATCATAGCAAGTCCCAAAGTGACCAAGCGATCACCAGCAAAAACAAAACCAGAAGCGGCACCTACCAAAGTCTTTGAGAGGAAGCAGAAGACAAAAAGCAATACACCAGACTCAGAGGACATTGTCTTTGAAGAATAACCTAAGAAGACTAGGAAAACAAGGAAAAAGACAAAGAGTGAACCAGCAACATCTGCACTGGTAAATATTGATATTTCCTCTTACAAACCTTTGACACATTGTCAAAGAACAATTAAGAATATTAGAAGAAAATTACTTGGTGATTTGAAAGAGTGCTTTGATGATTTTAATGATGATGAAAAAAAGGAAGTTGAATAGAAGTTATCAATTATTTATGTATTAATGACCGGTGGCCATCAAAAATTAAATCTGAGACACCTGATTCTTTGTATAATTCTTTAGACAACAAGTGGTGCATTTCCATAGAAAAGGAACAAGAAATAAGAGAGGAAGTATTTGTACAATACTTTCCTAATGTGCCCAAAACAGAACTATATGAAGTGGTGGAGAGATATAAGGGCCTCTTCTTCATGAGAAGAAGAAGACTCCTGTTGTTGGAAGAAAAAGTTTTGGAAGTGGTCAAAGATACCCACTCCCTTGCTCAATCAGCTTTAAGATTGCATGAAGTGGCTGAAGCCAATAGGAAAACTGAGCAAGAACCAGAAATCACTCAACCAAATGAAGTATATGATGGTGAAGGAGAACCGGTCACTACTCAATTGGACCTGATTGATGTTGATGCCTTGAATGGTGAAAATGTTACTCCAGATGCACCAATAGAAATAGAAGGTCAGGAGAAATAGGAGGAAGACAAGAGAAAATAGGCAGACAAAGAGAAGAAGAAATAGGAGGAAGAAAATAGAAAACAGGCAGAAATGGAAAAGAAGCAAAAGAAAGAAGAGAAGAAAAAAGCGGAAGAGGAGAGAAAAGAGGAAGGAAAGAAAAAGGAAGAGGAGAAGAGGAAACTATAAGAGGAAAAGAGAAGAAAGGAAGATGAGAAGAAGAAACAAGAGGAAGAGAAGAAGAAGAAGGAAGTAGAATAGGAAAAGGAGAAGAAAAGGGAAGAGGAGAAGAGAAAGGAGGAGGAGAAGAGAAAGGAAGAGGAGAAGAGAAAGGAGCAAGAGAAAAAGAAGCAGGAAGAGGAGAAAAAGAAGAAGGATAAAGAAGAAGAGAAGCAGAAAGAAGAGGAGAAAACGAAGGGAGAAGAGGACAAGAAAAGAGATAAAGAGAAAGAGGGAGTGACACAGAGCACTCAGATGGAGACCCCAAAGGCAACTGGTAGTCAAGCCAAACCGGCTGACATTACCAGTCCCATTGAACTCCAGTCTGCAAGAATAGAGGTATAGATAAGCATCCGAACATGTAATTTGTAGGAACTTCAACTGGTCCTACTACCAAGACTGCAAATTTTTTAGAAATGCTATCTAAATCTGGATGCCCTAACGGTCACTCAAGAGATGAGTACCTTGGATGCCATGGAAGAGCAGGTCTATCAGATGCAAATAGAGAATGAGGCTACCTCATTGCTTGAATAATGGTCTTTATCCATAAGACATTTATGCAGGACTTTAAACCAGTTTTTGACAAGTTATACTCTTTATTATCATAAACTCTTTAAATCAGTTATTAATGCTAATGGAACAGGGGTTTTTCAGTTGTACTTTATCATTATTGGCAAAGGGGGAGTAGTATTTTGTTTTTGTTTTTTAAATTTTGGGGAGAAGTATTATGAATTTTAATGCATGCTATGTATACTTTAATGTTTATCTGAGTAAGGAAGTAGTATACATTGTATTTTCTGCAAAAGGGATAGTGTATATGCTTAGGGGGAGTAATTTTGATTATGGCATAATTTTGTTGTAAAACACTTAGATGTCAATTTTTTTTTTCCTAAGTGTTGCCATCAATGCCAAAGGGGGAGATTGTTGGCATTTTGATGATGTTGTGATTGTCATTAATGGACACACACTTTCTATGAGATCACTTTGTGAATGTATGAATTATGCTCAACCAGTAATTGTTCCAAACCGGTATCATGTTGTAGTTTTTAGACTATTGATGTTATGAAGAAAGTGTTTACTGATCTCAAGTGGTATAAAGACCCAAGTGGCATAGAGAGATCAAGCGGTTTAAGGATCTCAAGAGGAGCGGAGAAAAGGAGCCAGAAGCAGCAGTAATCTATTTCCCAGTCTTGAAGTTTTTTCAACCAGAAATCTGTTTGAACCAGTATTACTTTAAGTTACCAATCGGTAACCGGAAAAGTTGTATAAACTTGGAATACTCTATGATGAGTTACCAACTGGTATATTTTTGTGATGAGTTTCCATCCACCGACACTTTGACGATGATTTTGTGTTGTGTTACCAAATGAGTCTAGATACAATGAACCGAGGAACTTGCAATGTAATCCTATTGGACTTACATGAAATCAGATTCCTTTTAAGGACATCATGTCTAGGGTTTTGTATGTATGTATGAGTGTAGCTGTAAGGTTGTGTGTCTATTGAAGCTCTTGTATGTACGATCTTAACTGAGAAGATCAAGTCTGTGTACTACAACAGAGTGTGGATTTACTGAAGACTAAAGTAACACTAAAGAGCGTTAGCTATGAGCTACAACGGATCTAATCAAGCAGACTGTGCCATTTGCTAGATCATTCACTTGTTGATTACTCACATCTTTGACAAGTTAGAAATCCTTAACCGAGTAGGCCCAGAAAAGCCTTTGTAAATCCTCTAACAAGGTGATTCACATCTATGGATCTAAAATCCTCTCACAAGGTAGTCTTTAATTGGACTTATATCCTAATAGAGATTGAGATTCCTAATAGGATCTGTTCTGGTAAAGAACATTGTATGACCTTAACCGGTCTGACCTTAACTGATCTGGTTACTATTTTGTAGATAGTTACTTGTGAGTTTCATCTGACTGTGGTTTTTCCCATTTGGGTTTCCACGTCTAAATCTCTTATGTTATGGTGATTGTGCTTCTATGGGTGAATTCCTTATTTGCTATTTGGTTTGCATGTGTGTTAACTGGTTTGTTTGTTAAACTATTTTACCAGTTTATTGCTAGACTGTTAGAGTGTTTTATTATAGTAGTTTTTGGTATACTAATTCACCCCCCCTCTTAGTATTCATCAACAATAACATCAGCAACACCATGGTGTAAGTAAAGACAAGCAAGAACAACCACATGTAACCCATATAGTGACTACTAAGATAGCCACACAAGGTAAGAAACAAGATGATAGCATGCCATAATGGCTTAGATTTAGTTTTCAAAAGAAAAGAAGGTGGTCCTACTAAGAATTATCTTATAAGAAGTGATTGTTGGGTCATCAAGAAGAGTCAAGAAATATAAAACGTTACACCACCTCTCAAGAATTGACTCCACATATGTTATATATAGTATTGCCACCCCTATAAAGGGTATGGAAGGAGAAGAAAAAGCTTATTCAAAATATCAAATCTCTCAAGTGAACCTTGGGAAACAAACTAAATGGGGAGAAATAGCCTCTTCTGCTGTGCTGATAGAGAGCATAAAGACAAGGATAGAAAAAGAGCACAAGTAAAAGAAAGAGGTCAAAGCTCAGCTACAACAATATAGATTTATTCTCACAGAGATGGTGAGACCTCTTGATTTGAGGCCCAAATATTCTCAACCTTCCACCTCAACACTACCACAAAAGGAAGTGAAATCATTATATGCAATGAGGAAGGTGGCCATTTTTATTAAAAATTGGACTAGAAGTCAATTGAGAAAGTTAAGGATGTTCCTCAAAGAAACTATAGACATATATGAGGATTCTAACCTCCTTGAAAGGTGTATGATCATACACACCACCTAATGGAAAGCTCAAATTACCAATTTTGCAACAAGTTAAAGTGGTGATGAAGATTAAAGATCTGGGTGAGGAGGTAATTAAGAAGGAAGACCTATTAGGAGGAGAGGACACTAATGTTATACAAGCCTCTATCTATGCTTTGGAATTCAAGTTAGATATTTTAAACCAATGTAGAGCCAAATAATTAGAAAAGAATCCACCTCTCTTAATCCTCCTTGATGAATATGAGTAGTATGTTGTAAGGGTCTTGGGTAAACATGGGTTGGAAGTCGTCCGAATAGGATCACTCAACCATGAGGAAGTGTTGAAGAAATGGAATGCATACAAGTCTAAAAGTTTCTCTTCAATCATTGAGTTCAATACGGATGTCATGGAAAGATACATGTACCTTGTCCTCAAATCTTACCAAGTGACTCAAACAATAGATATCTTGAATGGTATAATGGAGGAACAAAGAGAAAGTTTAAGGGTTGCCAATTTTTGCATTCAGTACTTGACGAGCCAAATACAAGCCTTAGTGGAGGTCTATTTGGAAAACTACCAGAGCTACAAGAAGAATAGGTAGTAAACAAGCAGGTCATTCTTAGTGTATTCCTAGTGTTTGCAAGACAAGAGGTGTAGTCATAACTCATGGGAATTGGACACACAAATTTGACATTAGTTCACCTAGGTATGTGTTCAAAATGTACTACACCACCAAGTCCTAGCTAGATGAAATTGCTACTACAATGAACGGTCACATATTGTTTAATGCTAGTTGAGTGAGGTTCAAAAGTAGTGACTTGCATGTCAACTGCAACCTCCACCATTTTGCAACTGGGTCATGGGCTTAGTTAACTCCTAGAGTGTAGAGGGTAAGAAACTATAATTTTAATGAATCGAACTATTTTGTGGGTCCAAAAATTGAAGATTGGAGGCCAAAGTTCAGAATTTATTTAGAGTATTTTTATTTATAGAAATTTTAATTTTAAATATTGTTGAACTTTTATAGTATTAGATTTCGCTAGTACCTATTATTTCCTCAATTAATCAAAGCAATTTGCTTCATGGATCACATGTTTTATGATCTTTGTTGATTGAAATTTAGTATTTATTTCATCTAATGTCTACTATTATTATGGATAGCATAATTGTTCTAAGTAAGTGTGGGTTTCATGATAGCTTAATTTGATAGTCAATTTTTTATTTATGTGGGATCATAGAACTTGCACATAGATGGAAAGTTATACTAGTTTCTATTTGGTTTATCATTAATAATATTTTATCACCTGAAATATTTCTTCCAAGTTTAACATTCTTGCATGGCTATGTTTGTTTATTCTCGACAGCTTATCTCTTTTGCATTTTACTTTTGACTAGATCTATGTAAGTCTCTACTGCAACCAACATACCACCTTGATTGAACAATTTACATAGGCCCTAAAATATCCCTACATAGTTGTGACCTAATGAATAGGACCTTGTAGAGTAGGGATTACATAATATTTATTTTTTTCAAGAGAAGCTCCGCTTTGTGAAGCTTGCATGTTAGGTGAGTGTTGGTTCCAAAACCAAGAATTCCTAAATCCTAGAGAAATAACCACTGATTCATAAATAGATCTAGGATTGGGTTTGACCAACGAACAAGATTCAACAAAAAGGATGTAATCTTATTCTCTTTCACCTCTACAAGACCTAGGTGGGTACCCCTATTGCAATGTTTTACAACATTTTAACTTTATATAAATAGACATTACAGTATATAGAAAATGCTTTCAATGAAAATATACCAAGGATAAGTATAATATACTATAAATTATAGCTTGAACCTTAGTTCTTATCACTTTGCTTGCATTAAAAGTTGGCTTTAATATATTCTACTCCTAATGTAGAAAAACTAAGAAATGAAAAATAAAAGCTGAAATAAGAATGTTGAAATGATCCCAAAACCTAGAAAAGTATGACTAGTGCCTGTTCAAGGGGGATACAGAGTGAAATAATAGGTCTAAAGACATACAATATCACAATATCAACAATAAAATCCAATAATAAACATTCAAGACTTTCTTAAAATGATCAGACTGAGAATGTATTCACAACTTCCTCACAGTACCTCTCACACAAATGTTGCAATATTCAAGACATAATTTAATTCATTTACTTGAAATGAAACCTATTAAGATATACACATTCTCCATTGGAGAAGACAAATTGAACATGTCATTAACATAACAAATCATACAACACCATACAAAAGATATGAGCAAGAAAATGAACCTCTTTATTGATTTTCAGAATAAAATTGATACATTCATGATAGACTATTATGCTTAATAAGTCTATAAAAGAATAACTATCATAATATTGCTTGAAGGCTACCTATTACATACTAAGAAAAAATTCAAAATCCTTCTTATTGTCCCTAAACTACCTTTTATAACACAAGGGAGGAAAACAAACCACTGGCCAAGAAGACACACATGTCATTGTTTTATTACCCAAGACCAAATATACCATGATGTGACCCTCCTCCTACTATGCATAGAATCAATCTTGAGACATCAATGCAATTAGCCACGAAGATCACCACTGGGACTTGGGACCACAAATTTCCCTTGTTGAGACTCTATTCTTACGTCAGATCAAACTACCTCTTAAGTGGTAAGTTAATGATTTTTCCATTTTGTATTTTCAATTGCTACAGTTTATCTCTTTCCTATTGTCAAATTAAATTTCCTTCTCTTGCTATCTCTTCTTTTTCTTATGACAGATCATAGAGCTTGATGCAGGAAGGAAGGAAGAAAAAAAAATCTATAAGGACAAATCAGGGGTAGCTATCTCAAGCCACACAAAGAGAAGTCGCATTTAGTTCATTCTCAACTACATCCTGACTGATCTCTGAAATTGGATTACTACATTTAGTAATACACCTTTATGTCCTTCTCATCTTCTGGGTTGGTTACCCTCTGGCATGTTCAATGAAATGAAATCCCACCAACTTATCTTCTGATATCATTGAGTTGTACAATTGATCTCCTTTCTGATCCTCATTTAATGTGAGCTCCCTCTTGGGCTTTGTCACTATGATTCAATCTGATCTGGACACAAAATCTATCTACAATATTTTGACAATGTCAATTCCTTTAATAGATGGAATTTGGCCAATCAATATATGTCATGTCTTTAAAATACTCACCTCTATCCTCTGGTCCACCTCCATCAAACCTCCATGTGGACACTTTGACCATCGGGTTGTGCTCTGCAAATTACATGACATGCGTGTTATGCACCCCTTTGGCCTTCAACATCGCAAGATAAGCCTTTTGTCTATCACCTTAATCATTTTCTTATCTTGCATCATCTTTCACTACCTTAACCATCCCCACGAGGTAAGGCTCTTATGTATTTACTTATCCTTTTTTATTCCACGACACCCAGGAGCATCTATTTCACTATTGTGTGACGAGTACCCACTATCTTGACCTCATTAGCTTTCTTCCCACTTATCCCACACCATACTTTCTAACCATTCTGAACCTCATAAGATAAGCCCTTTCTTATTTTTCCTTTGTCTTTCCTTATTTTGCGGGCTCTTGCTCTTCTCATTTTCCCCACATGGGATAACAATGTTGACTCCCTATGCCTTAGCTTCTTATCCCGCGGCCTTGTGAAACAAAGCCTTTACCCCTGCAGAATAAGCTTTTTAAGATTTTTCTCTATTGGCCTCACCTTTTTCTTATCCCATGACCTTCATTTGTATCCTTCTTGCCCCTCACAGGACAAGCCTTTCGCTGGTATCCTTCACAAATTTCATTATCTCGCGTGACTTTTTAGTGCAGGGCACACATCACTCCAAGCAATTTTGGTTTGTTCATAACCTAGGATTTTACCTTGTGTAAGTCCAAAAGCACACTTTTTTGGGTTGTCTTAAATTATACGGTTCTAGTTTATCAAAAAACTTATCTAGGATCCCCAAATTCTCTTCTCTATTATGTGACTTTGCCAGTATATCATCCACATAATGTTCCATGAAGGTGTGCATCATAACATAAAAAATGGCTGTCATAGCTCTCTGATAAGTATCTCAGGCATTCTTGAGCCCAAATGGCATAACGTTCAAACGTAAAGTACCCCAAGGGCATGTGAAGTTTGTTTCTCTTGATCCTTAGGGGCTATCTTAATTTTATTATACCCTGAGAAGCCATCCATCAAAGAGAACATTTCATGTCCTGTTGTGAGATCTACAATAATATCAATCCTTGGTAACGGAAATTCATCCTTTGGGAATACTTTGTTTAGGTTTCTAAAATTTTTGCACACTCTAATACTTTTATCTAGTTTTGATATACATATAATAGTTGAAACCCATTCTAGATATGTAATTGGTCGTAGGAACCCTACATGCAATATTTTGTTCAACTCTAATTTAACAAGAATAAAAATATGCACGTGCATCTTTCTAAGTTTAGGTTTGATAGGTTTAGGTCCTAGAGCGACAAAGAGATGATGCATAATGAGATTTGGGTCAAGTCCTGGCATATCAGCGTATGACTAGGCAAAGTTGATTTCCATTTTCTTGAAAAACTCGCTATAGTCATGTCTTTCTTGTTCTACTAAATATGTTGTAGGATGAATAATTTTGGGATTCTCTAGAGTACCAATATTAACTGGCTCTATAGGTTCTATCAGAATAGCCGCTCTCTCTTGGAAATATTCTTAGAGAGTGTGAAAACTTCCATCTTCTCACACCTCAAGGAGATTTTCATCATTAGATGCACCCTTTATTTTATCTTTTGACTGATCTGCCATAAAATGGTTTTCAGTATTAGACCTTCTTCTTTGTTTTGTTATTTCACTTTTGCAATTGCAAGATTTGGCACCATCCTGACCATAAAAAACATTATTCAATTCACTGGTGGAAGGTTTTTTTGGTGGTATAGGTTCAACAATATTAAGGTATACAAATATAGCATGACTGTTTGGGAAGGTATCAATTTCAATGAGTTAAGTATTTTTCCACTCAATAAGTTCTGGATAGACTAAGGGTAAATCATCTACTTGATCAGTCTCAAAGGTCATAATGGTCATGATGTAGTTGTCAAAGTTCTCAAGTGTGTTAGTTGAGTTAAGGATATCACTCTCTTTAGGATATACTCTCTTGATCTCTCTCTAATTAGCTCTAGTAAAGTTAGAATGGGTAGTTTGTGATTTACCCTCAAGCAGTCTATTCGCTGATGCTTGTCCTAGAAATGAGCGTACCATAACGACATATACATCTTTTGTGTTACAAAAATATTTGGAAGATGTCTCATAATTTGTATCGACCTCCCACTCACATGAGTCAGTTTCACTACTAGCTTGTAATCTACATATTTGTTTATATAGATTATAGGTAGCTTCTGCTATTTTCCTTGCTATTTCTTTTCTTCTTTCATCCTTTGCTTCCTCTGGACTAATTGTTTCTTTTTTTTGGTTTGCTATCAGTTCTTCTTGGCTTATTCTCATTTTTGGTCCTTGTTAATTGGGCATTGACTTGGATTTTATACCATTTTGTTATTCTGGTTGGTGATTAGTGACTACTTCTGTTACTTGTTGTTTTCTCTTGTTTTCGTCTTCTTGTTTTCTAGCATGTTCATCTTTTTGTTCAGTAGAAGATGTTTCTTGCTTTTTAGTAATTTTCCTTTTCCCTAAGCCTATTTTATCTTCATTTTCTTAACTTGACAAATCAAATGGTGAGATTGGTTTTGTACTTTCTTGCACTCTTTGCATCTGTTTATAAGAAGCCTCTTCCCTTTGTATTTTGACTACTTCTTCAGTTGCTTGTTGTTGTGCCAATTCTTGGGATGATTGTTCCCTTTGTGTTACTTTCATGTTCTGATGGTGATGTTGATGGTGATGGTGATATTGACTTTATGTATGTTGAGTATGCTGGCCATACCCAAGTCCAGATTTGTCCTTAGCATGTTGATAGTGAGGTTGGATGGGTTCTATGATGTCTTGTCGATGCTTGCCAATAGGGCCTTTTCCTTTGTATCTTATTCTTTGCATGATTCTGAATCCATTATCATATTGCTCTATGGGGATAGTGACCTCTAAATCTTCTGATTTAGTCTCTTCTTCATCCTTGTATAACCAACTAAGGATGTCTTTGTCCTCAATTTCTTCAAATAATGGACCAAATCTAAGAAATGCTCCATCAAATATTTGAAGAGATATTTATGGGATTCATGACTGTGAACTTGTCAGTTTTCCATAAGATTTTGGAGAAGATGGTAAATTTTGTAAACAAGACTTTCTCATTCCTTCATCATTTAGTTTTATCTTTTTATCAAATGTTTTTAAGGTTGATGTGAAGGATGTCTCTTGAGATAACACAATAGGAGAGAATGCTTCCCTGTTATGAGGAACTCTTGTATCTTGAGTTGGCTTTAGATTGCTGCTGAATTGAATTTGCTAAAATTCTTATCTCTTATCCATTATAGTTAAGTTTTACACATTGATGATATGTTTATGGGACATCTTGCATATCCTGAATCCAGGGTTTTCCTAGAAGAATATGATAGGATAAATTCAAGTGTAAGACTTGACAAACTATATCTTTTTGAACCATTCCTATTCTAAGTGGTAGAACCACTGTACCTTTGGAATAATGTTCTTCTTCATCATATGCTTTGATTTTTATCCTTTTTTTGGGATCCACAACTCTTTTTGAAAAACCCAAAGCTTTTACTAAACTTGATGCATAAATATTTAGGCCCTCTCCTCCATCTATGAGAACATGTTTGATTCACATTTTATGAATAAGAACTTCCATGTACAGTAGAGAATTATGATGATGTTTCAATGATATGTCATCATGCTTTGTGCATGATAAGAAATGAGGGGCTATGAGATGTCTCACCATTTTTTCAAACTGGTCATTATCCAAGTCTTGAGAGACTGTTCTTTCTACTAGATCCTTTTCTAATATTTCCTTATGCATTTGTGAGATTTTTAGGAGCTCCGTGATTGAGATTTGTGTGCATGTTTTCTGCAACTATTCTCCTAGGTTATGATGCCTCGTGGCAGAGGTTGTATCATTCATTACACCTGGGAATGTTACCTTAGATTTAATTCAAGTAATGGCATGCACTAGTTGTGAGTGTATTTTTTCCTTAATAATAATAATTTTGTTAGTCCCAACTAGTGCTAAGAGGGGAGGGATGAATCAACACTTTACTAGTTATACCAGATTTAACCTTAATCAAGTTTTCTATTCAAACTTAATACTTATCAAAATAAGAAGCATTAATAAACTACATGTACACACATGACTATTCACACAAGAACACCAAGATTTATCTCGTGGAAACACAAATGGGAGAAAACCATGGTGTTAGTAGAAACTCACAAAATCTACACTCTTCTAGAGTATGCTCGGTGAGTAGCCATCCCTGTTAGGAGATTAAAAAGACACTGTTAGGTGCCAACCAGTTAAGGGATTTTCTTTAAGGCTTGTTAGTTCCTTTACCCTATTAGAGGTAGCCTTGTTAAAGGACTTAGGATCATCAATTAAGATGTCATCTGGTTAAGGAATTATATAAAGGGACCTTTTAAAGTGCACCCAGTTAAGCTATTTTGAGTTGCAATGGTTAGAAAGAAATAGGAAGTTGGTCTATTGGAATAGCTACTGATAGCTTGGTTAGATCATAAATAATCTCATACTCTGTCTGCACCGGTTATGTCTGCTCTGCACTACACTAATTTTCTGCTCATACCCTTGGCTCTGCACTCTACCAGTCTACTTCATAGACACACTCTACTCTGCTAAATCACTTAGCACATCCTCACTCTTCACTCTGCACCTTGGATCGCCTCTCATAGGATTTTCACTTTGCAAATTTTTTGATCAAAAATGTTCTGCATGAACTCAAAACACTTTATACTCCCTCTGTCATCACCTTCAGGTGTTTCCTTAATCAGTGAAATCACAAATCTAGATAGATTTGAAAATCAAATCTTCCCACTCTTTCTCTACATGCCATGCAATAATTGCACCAACTAATCATCCAAATCTGTCATTATATCCCCCAAAAATAGCGACTTCTAGGTCGATTTCAGTCTTTTAAATGCGAACTAGAAAATCTGCAAGAAATCATGGCTTAACTACATGATGACTGAGGTTGACTTCACTAACCTTTAGTTTGGTGCTATTAAAAACTAACCAAATCACCTTTTTCCATCACAACTTTGTAACCAATCACCACTCCTAGATTTATGGTGACCACCTATCTTCTTCTACTTCATTGGTCTACCTGTATACCACTGCGCTCTTCACTACTGATTCATCCTTTGCTACCGGTTTGTAGTACTTCCATCAAGCCTCTTTTCCTATTTTCCATTGAGGTTATAGTTTACATAGGACCTCAATCCTTCTTTCCTAAGTCACCTTTTGTGACTACACCATCATTAGAATAGCCAACTTAAAGATCTGACCTTAACACCAATCTTCTTGAATGATAGACCAGTTGGCTTATTCTATCTTCCCTTGAACCGATTGAAACTTGATCATCTATCCCTCATTGTGCTTCTATGTTGTTTGCAAGCCATCACCTTTGCTACTAAGATACACCACTCCACTAGTCAGTGTTAGTCATTAATGATAAATCTTAGCTAATATACCGGTTCACTAGATTAACTAGTTTTGTCAATATTAGTAATTCCAACAATCTCCCCCTTTGGAATTAATGGAAACACTTTAGAATCTATCTCATCAATTGATCCTACATGTTCTATCTTCATGTCCTTCTTTATTTCTATACCGATTATTACTTCTACTCTAAGTAATGAGTATATCCCCCTAACACTAGCAACACTCTATTTCCAGCAAACCACTCTAACCACTTCTAACAACCCTCTGCTCAATACTACTATACCTTCAGCAACTCGTTACTCAACACTACAACACACATTTTTCCCACTAGTCAAAAATATTGAAATGCTATAATAATCTCCCCCTTTGACAACAATTCCAAAGATGTATTTCAATACAGTTACAAGACAACTCCCCCTAATCGGAGTAGTCCACACTTATCAATCTACTTTTAGAATTTTTTCATAAAGAAAGCATACCAGATTGATGTAGATCCCTTCTTTTCTTACTTTAATGTAGGGAAGGGGTATCACCCCTAGCTTACCTTTGAGATATTAAAAGGTATCCTTCGATAGTGGCTTGGTGAAGATATCAACCACCTATACTTTTGTTGGTATATACTCCAATCTTACTTCCTTGTCTTGAAACTGTTCCCCGAGGTAGTGGTATTTGATAGCCATATGCTTTCTCTTCGAATGCATCACCGAATTCTTGGATATGTCGATAGAACTGGTATTGTCATACTCAATCACCACTGATTTAGATTGATGGTATGATGAAATAATAAGTATCTGATAGAATACTGAGAGGGGGGTGAATTAGTATATTGAAAAATTGATACAAAGTTCCAAAACTCAAGCTTAGTCAAACAAAGCAAACATATCTCAATCAAGATCAATATTCATAAGAATACTTGACATCAACCGGTTTGATTGTTAAGACAACTTTAACAATAAACAACTTCAATCTTGTAAACATCAACAATAATTAATCATAACTCAACATATTCATCTCTCAATGCTTCTACTTAACATGCCTTATCAGAAATTAACAAAATCAACAAATAAGATCACAGCCACAAAAGCATTCACCACTTGACACAAATGTTTATACATGGAAAACCCAAATAGGTAAAAACCAGGGTGAGATGGGACTCATTGTTATCACTGTTTAAAATTGGGTTCTTCTTTTCCCATAATTGGCTATGGTTCATTAAAAAAAAATTTCAAATAGGGTGTAATCCCAAGTGCTTCAGCTTTGTTCTAAACCTTAGGGGTTTAAGGGTTTTTGATTTTTTATCCTTTTGTGTTAAACCCTCTGGTTTCTAATTTTCTATTACTTTATTCACTTAAGATATGGGTCGTGGGGTCGTGGAAGTGTCCCCCCTTATTATTTGCCTAGGCGGTTACGTTGATTATTTGAAAATTTTATGCCTTGTATGCTTTTCTTCTAAAGTTGTCGGGCCCAGTAATTAGTGATCAATTTGAGAGATGATCCAATGACCCACGCTATTTCGCAAGGGTAAAATGCTCACCCTTTAGGCCCGCAAAATAGCAAGAATTAACGAGGGTCGTCCATGTGTCATGACGGAGGAAGTAAAGGGTGTAGCTGTCAAAGATGGTTGGAGCCCCGTGGCTTTCTTCTGGTGTATTAAAAGGTAGCACATGGCACAAGTCGCCACAGTCGATAGGTTAGGATTTAAGGTTCGAAGTAGGCCCCAAAAATGACCTGGCAGGTATAGCTGTTAACAATCTATTGAGACCCTGTGGCTTCCTTCTGGCAAATGACAGAGTGACAAATCAGCTCCGCAGGTGACTGGATGCCAGGTGTTCATGACAAGTCAGCGGGCCCACCATTCCTGAAAGCCTTTTCAAAGGATTAAATGCTGATCAACTACAGGGATGATCTGACGGTCAGCGCTATTTCGCAAGGGTTAAGTGCTCACTCTTTAAGCCCGTGAAATAGAGAGAATGAACAAGAACCGTCCACGTGTCATGATGATGACGTGAGAGATAGACCTGTTGAAATGAAGGTGGGGCCCCTCGTAGTTTCCTTTTGTGAATGACAGAGCGACAAATCAGCACCGCAGGTGACTGGATGCCAGGTGTTAGTGACGAGTTCACGGGCCCACCATTCCTGAGAACCTTTTCAAAAGATTAATTAGTGATCAACTTGAGGGATGATCCAACGGCTCGCACTATTTTGCAAGGGTAAAATGCTCACTTTTTAAGCCTGCAAAATAGTGAGAATTAACGAGGACCGTCCACGTGTCATGATGCTATGTGGTCTAAAAGGAAAATGTGGGTCCCTATGGTTCCCTTCTGGCAAATGAGAAAATGACAAATCAGCTCCGCAGGTGACTAGATGCCAGGTGTTCGTGACAAGTCAGCGGGCCCACCATTCCTGAAAGCCTTTTCAAAGGATTAAATGCTGATCAACTGCAGGGATGATCCGACGGTCAGCACTATTTCGCAAGGGTTAAGTGCTCACTCTTTAAGCCCACGAAATAGCGAGAATGAACAAGAACCGTCCATGTGTCATGATGATGACGTGAGAGATAGACCTATTGAAACGAAGGTGGGGCCCCTCATAGTTTCCTTTTCGCGAATGACAGAGCAACAAATCAGCGCCACAGGTGACTGGATGCCAGGTGTTAGTGACGAGTTCGCGGGCCCACCATTCCTGAGAAACTTTTCAAAAGATTAATTAGTGATCAACTTGAGGGATGATCCAACGGCTCGCGCTATTTCGTAAGGGTAAAATGCTCACCCTTTAAGCCCGCAAAATAGCGAGAATGAACAAGAACCGTCCACATGTCATGATGACACATGGTCAAAGAAGAAAGTGTGGGCCCGCCAAGGTGGAAATGTCATTGTAAAAAAGACACGCGGCTAGTATCAAATAGAATGCGAAGGGAATTTTAAGGCCAATAATTCGATGCCACGTGGTATTATGTAGCCAATAGAAAAGCGGGACCCAGACTAAAGACAAAGCCATCAGTAATGAAAAGGTAACAGTGAAACACTTGCAGGAATGTTATGACCCGTTGGAGCGAAAATACGAATTCTCGTATGAATTCGATTTTGAAGGGACGACCGAAGCATGCGGAATTAGTGTCATAGTTAAGGCCTTGAATACAAGTATTTGATTTCCTAACAACCAAGTGAAGATATCTTTCAAAAGATTTTGCAGAAGAGCAGACGCAGAGTTATCTTTTTCAGATACAGAGCAGGCGGTTCAGTTGCAGAGCAAATTCCTTCAAGAAAGCATCAGGTTCTCTCATATTTTGTACCAATTCTTGTGTGGTGTTTTAAGTAAAATCATTCTCGTGTTGCAGGATTGTTTGAGAGTGATATTCATTTTCTTGCATTTTCAAATGGCTCCTAAAAGGGAATTTTCCAGCAAGGTTAATTATTTAGAAAGAAGTGTATGTGATGATTTTTTAGAACAGTTGACATTTTCAACTAACCAGGCATCAAAGGCCAAAGAGTTAGTGCCCAGGGCTCCCCGTCTGAAGATAGGAGAAGGATTGTATGACAAGGGTAATTGGCTAAGAGACCCACAGGTGGGACTGTCCGGGTTGGGGTTATTTAAAGTCGGATTTGGAATGAGAAATTCTCCTGCCCCTCAAAAGAGTATTTGGGAACTAGATGTTGGTAAGTTAGTAGTCCCAGGGGTATTCATGGATACAGACTTGTTAACCCAAATGGCATTAAATTATGATCCAGTAACAAGATGCATCCAAGATATAAATGGGAAAACCCTTGTGGAAATTAATGCTGAGGAATTTAGGACAGCATTCGGACTCAATGAGTTCACAAACTTCCTGGAACCCATAAATTTCACATCATTAGCCCAAGTATACAGTGCACAAAGGAGTCATCTCAGGAATGGGCCTCTTAAAGAACTTTTTCTGAAAAATAGGAGGGTTAGCAGTTGTAGGACCCAATACGCAAGAGCCTTTCTCATTGATTATGTTTACCTTGAGGGATAAAGGAATGTATTGGGCACTTTGCCAAGTTCTAGGAGAGGATGCTGAAGCAAATATGCCAAATCATTACTTGCTAATGATTGTTCAGATTTTGAATCCTTCTCTTGCTATCACATTTGATTATGCTTCTTTTATTGCCGATGCTATCCATGGAGGGTTGATAGGAATAAAGAATGGAAAGGTGGATAGACCTTTTGGATGGTATTCGCTCTTAATGCACCTTTTTCTCTTCAAAGGTGGTGATTATTTTGCTAGTGGACTGGACCTAGTTAAAGAGAAGGAAGGAGAGAAAATGCCAGTACAATTATGGAGTACTGTGTTGTCATGGGACAGAGAGGATGCTAGTTTCCTAAAGTTTGATAAATATTTTGCATCTAAAATAAGGACTCTCCTTTGCTCTGATAACCCAAGAGTCCCCAAAATTCTTCTGGAATTCATAAGGCCAAAAGAATTCACAGAGAACATCAAAATTGTTCATAACTGGGGCAACATGTATTTATATCCAGTCTCCACAGTTTTTAGAGTTTTTGGTTTCAGGGGTACTCCATTTTTGTTACCTTACCAGGTCCCTCTCAAAGTGGGAATAGCGGAGATCCTTAGGCAAATTGGTGGCCTACAAGAAGCAGAGTTAACAGGTAGAGGCAAAGGGACTATTTTCCCTGCAGCTACCATAGCCCACCAATTCGTAATTACAAAGGGAGGCTGGAATTGCTTTGAGGATTTCCTCAAACCTTACCATTTATCCACTGCAGTGTCCAGGTGTGCTGATCCAGAGGACTTCTTCAACGGTGTGTTCAGGAAGAAGGTAGCATGCAGAGGTAGGCCTCATCAATTCCAATTTCCTGAAGACCTCATCAGAAATGAATTTGATTTGGATGAGAAGGAATTAAGGAAAGAAAAGTGGGTGGCTTACAAGAAAGCCTTGGATTTTGTGCATCAATTTGATGCTAGCTATGACCCATTGTCTAGCTTCTTCCCATTGGAAGAAAAAATAAAATTTTTGATTGTTTGTTTTGAAGATGTGATGCAAACACTGAAGGAGAAGAGGGAAGCTGTGATTAAGAGTAACCCTGAAAAGGCTAGAATGATCCTGAGCAAATCAGCTTCCACCAAAGCAATTCCTCTTGGTGATTACACGTTGCACAAGAAATCAGGTTACAGTATGCTAGTGCCTACAACAGGGGAGCCCTCCACATCCAAAGGAAAGAGGAAGGTACAAGATGTCATTCACATCCAGGATAGCCCAAAGAAGCAAAGGGTGGGGAAGGAAGTGCAATCAGATACACCTTTGTATTCCCCATCCCAATCCCCTATCCATATAGGAGATGAACAAGCAGCAGCCGAATACCTCTTGCAGTTGGGTAGCTTGGGTTAAATCGCATACACATATGATGAAGTGGAGGAGGGAATGCTAGAAGAGCCCATTGATGCTGAAATGGACATCACTTCTACTGAACTTAAAGGCCAGGAGTGGGATCTTGAGATAAAAAAGTCAAGTAATGCCTTTTTAGCTGATGACAACTTTGTTACATCAGAAGCATTCATGCAGTTCATTTGGAAACAACATATAAATAGATATAATGCTAGATGTGAGACAAGGAAGGCTGAGCAGCCTCATAAAGACCTAGCCTCAGTGGAGGAAGAAATAAAACAGGAGATGATGGAAGAATTCAAAACCATCACTCCTGAACAGGGAAGAGATCTAGTAGCACAAGCTGGAGTGCTCATCTTACCAGAGTGGGATATTGCTGATGCTTTGGTGCTAGATGCAGTAAGAAAAGAAACTAAACCCATGGAAGGGGTTACATTCAGTAAGGATAATGCTGCACTAGTTATGTGGTCCCTCAAGAGAAATGAGGGCAAGAAAAGTAAAGACACCCCAGGGTCAAGTCACCTTGGTGGATTGATGGTAAAAAGAGTGTAGAGTACAGGGGTAGTAGAGGCTACTAGCACTGTGCTAGAAACTGCAAAATTTAGTGTTACAGTGGCTGAAAAGGAAGCCAAAGAAAAGAAGTCCCTCCAAATTAAGATTGAAATAGTTTTGAAGGCTTACAATAATGCCAAGGAGGTGGTGAGAGGTAAAGATAGCATCATTGCTAGATTACAAAGCCAGTTGATGGGACAGCACCAACAAGGTGAGCCTTCAACGTTGATGATTTCCTCCTCTCCTGTAAGACTTCCACCTACAAGCCCTATCATCAAATTTCCACTATCCCCAGCACCTTCTAGCTCCCAAATGATTGAGATTACTCCTCAAGAACTAGAAAACCTGAAGCAGGCTCAGGCCTTGTATGCAGGGAAATATGAGGAGAAAGTAAGGGCCACAATCTCCAATTTTGCAGACACAATAAATGCCTCATTTCTTTACAACAATGTGGGGAAGATTATGGAGATACAGAATGAGCTGAGAAGAGATAAGGCAGTTTTGACACCCATTTTTGACAGATGGAGACCTAGAGAGCAAGATCTAGAGTTCATGTGTGTATCTTGTGATGAAGCAAGAGCTAATCCCATTATCAAATCCACTTCTGATGTCGCTAAGATCTCAATACAATTGGCAACAGAGGTGGATAATGTGGATAGAAGGGTTAAATTGCTTAAGAAGGAATACACTGATCAAGTTTGTGAGTTGCTTCCAGGAATTTTTGATAATCCGGATTAGTTGAAAGATAAGCAAATATGGCTTAAAGAGATAGAAGTCAAATTGTCAGCAAGGGTTAAGGGAATCATTGATCTTGATGATACCTCTTTCTTTGTTATAACAATACAGGAAATAGAAAAAATTAAATCACATTATAGTTTTCTTAATTCAGAAGTCAACAAACTGAGGAATTCTTGGAAAAGGTTCACTAAAAATAAAGATGATGTGATTAATTTTTCATGGCTGATAGAAGAGACATATAATGAGTGGGAAGTTAAATATTCCACCCATGATCCGGAGCAGTTGGAGAGCGCCCCTGAAAAGATAGAAGAGGTTGCAACTGAACAGCCCGTTGAACAAACTACAGAGGCTGAAAAGAGCGCATAACTGCTTTTACGCAAAAATTGTAATCTCTTCAATTTTTGAAATAATTGTAACAAACTCTCCTCGAGAAGTCCGAAGCTTTGTGCATCCATGTTGTTATAAATGGATACCAGGACTAGAGGAAAAGGATCACAAAGTTTTGTTAGAAAACACTGCAGAAATTTATCTGAGCTTTTCTAAGTCTAATGAAGAATCAGAACTCCTTGTAATATTTCTTGAAATGAATATCAATATACAGGCCATCGGTTTTGAGTAAAGCTATGTGTTGTCTTCAAGTTTTTTCACAAATTTATTTACTGTCTTTATTCTGAATAATCCAGGGTTGTTTAGTTTGAATGGAATTGCAAAGCAATTTCAGTATAAGTGTTTGTTAGCTTTTCTCTTTAGGAGGGAAATTAAATACGCGGGATCACTCATACCAGTAAATTCTTTGGAAGGAACTTTGAATTTTGAGGACCATAGCTTAGTCTAGAATGATTGAATTCTTGCATGTGTCAGGCATATATCAGGATTAGTGGAAACCAAGCCGACGGGAAGCATAAATATATATTGTTTCAGGAGTTTTATTTGAGTTTAGGTGACTCTGTAACCTTGGATAAGGCATTGTTATTAATCGAGGTTGTTTATTGCATACTTTGTTGATAAAAAATGCTGAAGTTAAGTACAGTTTCTATTCTTTGTCTTCAGTTGATTCCAAGGTGAATAAATCCACTAGTTTTCTAGACTGGTTTGCTATGGGTTTATTGTTTAAAAGTGTGAAATTAATTCACAAAGGTATACCCACCCGGGCTCTAAGGAAGCCCGAAGTGTAGAAGGTCTAATCAAACCTTGTCATATGTTGTCTCTGGAATTTCCTTATCTTTGATGTTTTCTCTGCACCCAGTTTAGATCATATTATCCTAAGGACATTGAAGGGAATCAAATTTTGAGGACAACACTCATAAGGATAGCTATCTGAACTCTTTCGAAGTTCACCATGTTAGGAGCCAAGCCTGTTAAAGCTTTACAATAAGTCCTATTAAGAACTAAATCCAGTTAGGAATCACCCAATTAAGGGATTTACAAATATGCCTTGATGAAAATCACAATCCCATATTAGGAGTAACCTCACTGGAGGATTTAAGATTCCAAGCTAATGGACAACCTTGTTAGAGGATTTAATGAGTAACCAAGCTTGTTAGAGCTTACCCAGTTAAGAGATTTTACTTCTATTGTAATTGTTAGAAAACAACAGGTTTTCTTGATCTGTCTAAGTAGCACTATATTTTCTTGATCATATCCTTCTAAGCTTCAATCTGCCTTCACTCAAAGTGTAGATCCATTCACTGGCTAGGAAACTACACACTTAACAGGTTTTCTACCAATCTTGCCAACAACATTTATAGACAACTAAATCGACCTTAAATACAAATCAATTAGGTGGGTAACACAACAAAAACCTAATTCTCATCATTAAGATTACAAACAAGTCGGTTCAATCTTGACCATTAGAAATCATGACAATCTCTTCACATTCTTCAAGAAAATTCCAACCCCTCCATGATCACCACTCCATTGGACTTTGTAACTCATCACACGCTTGTGCATTAAATGAAATCCACTTTTCTCCTTCCCTGACAATAAGAAAATGTGCCAAAATAATTTTGAATTTATCCTTATACAATGATCACACGTGTCTCCATCATTACTGCTCATTAGATAATAAACCAACAAACTTGATTGGTTAGGGTTTAATAGCTAAGAGGGTTTACCGGTCGCATTACATAGAAAGGTTTAATCCTTTACACTGGTTCACTTGTTCAACTCACAAACTTTACATACTGGTTTACAACATCTTCCACACAGCTCTTCTTACCAGTTACTAGCTAATATCAAAAACAACAATATCAACTATAACATGAATACAATTACCAGTTCAATTGACATCATTGACAACATATAATTAATGCAATCTCTATGTTAAATGCCAACAATCTCCCCCTTTGGCATTTATGGCAATACAAATATCAAAGCCTCTAATTGCTATTGAGATTGGTGAATAAGAGTCCTAGTTTACATTACCAAGTATTCAACTTGCTTTGTGTGTCTTGAGCATGCCACTCGTGAATAGGAATCCTTGTTTACATTACCAAGTATTCACTAATCAGACACATAATTATTCTCCTCAATCACATAATTCATCTCCCCCTTTGATAGCAATGCCAAAGTGAAAGTAAAACATGTAATGTTGCTCTCACTGTGCATTCTCCAAGTTGATGCTCCCCCTATGGAATACATCCACTTCTTCATCAATCCATGTAAAATTCTGGAAGTGGTTCAAGGACTGATGTAATCAGCATCATGCTCAACTAACTTCATGAAGATGGACAACCCCTAATTGACTTCTAAGATACTCAAAAGTGGTCTTAGACAAAGTTTTGGCAAAGATATCTGCAAGCTACTCTTTGGTAGAAACATGCTCCAATATAACATCTTTACTTTGAACTTTTTCCCTCAAGAAGTGATATTTCAATTCAATGTGCTTAGTCCTTGCATGCAAAACAAGATTTTTAGAAATTTTTATTGCACTTGTATTATCACATAAAATCTTTATAGGTTCTAAGATTTTCATCTTCAAACCTTCCAAAATATGTCTCATCGACATAGCTTGTTTGGATTTCATATAAGCTACTACATACTCAGCTTCAGCAGTGGATTGTGAAATGCAACTCTTATTTTTACTACTCCATGAGACTAGCCTTCCTCTTAGAAAGAATAACTCACTAGTAGTACTCTTTCGGTCATCAATATTTCCTGCCCAATCAACATCTGTGTATGCTTTCAAGTCAAAATCTCCACCATATGGATACCATAATCTATATTCAATAGTACCTTTCAGATATCTAAAGATTCTCTTGGTTTCCATCAGATGTGCCTCCTTTGGATTCTTCTGAAATCTAGCAACAATACCAACTTCATGGGAAATATCTAATCAACTATGAACAACATAGTGTAGTTTGCCAATCATTGATCTATATTCCTTTTCATCTACAAAGTTAGATGCATCTTCCTTGGACAATTTACAACCTTTAACCATTGGGTTTCCAACTGGTTTAGATTCACTCATACCAAAAGTCTTCAAAACCCCTTTCACATACTTGGATTGAGTAATGAAAATACCATTATTCATCTGTTGTATCTGTAATCCTATGAAATTTTTAATTTCCCCTACTAGTGACATCTCAACTTCATTCTTCATTTCATTTGCAAAACAATTACTCATGTCATCATTACCTCCAAATATAATGTCATCTACAAATACTTCACTAACCAATATATCATCTCCTTTAGACTTGAGATAAATGTTGTTGTCATCATTGGTTCTAGCAAATCCTATCTTCATCAAATGAGTATGAAGTCGTTCATACCATGCTCTGGGTGCTTGCTTTAAATCATACAAAGCTTTATGTAATTTGCATACCATGTCTTCCTTATCTGTCAATGCATAACCATCAGGCTGCTCTATATAAACCTCTTCCTCCAGTATCCCATTCAAGAATGCAGACTTGACGTCCATCTGGTATACCTTAAACTTCTTATGAGCTGCAAATGCAAGTAGTATTGTGACACCGTCCAATCTTGCTACTAGTGCAAAGCTTTCTCCATAGTCTTCTCCTTCTTGCGCATAACCTTTGCATACTAATTTTATCTTATTGTGAATTACAACACCATCTTCATTTAGCTTTTTTCTGAACACCCATTTAGTACCTATAACATTCTTGTTTACCAGTTGGGGTACTAGGGTCCAAGTGTTGTTCTTCTCAATTTGTTCCAACTCCTCCTCTATAGCTTTCACCAAATGATCATCACCAAATGCCTCCTTAGCATTTCTAGGTTCAAAGGTGGATATCATTTTCTCTCTTATTCTCCTTCTAGTTAGTACTCCAGCATCCTTATCGCCAATTATTTGTTTAGGACTGTGATTCAGTCTCACATACCTAGGAATAACATGATCATTCTCTTCTGGTTCAACTTCTTCATTGTCATCTTCCTCTGAATTTATTTGTTTCGGTTGAACAAGTACATCAAGATTTGCTTTACCAGTTTCTGATTTTACAATTTTAGGTTCCAAAATCAAAATGCAAGGATCTTCATCCTTATTCTCAGAACTGGTTCCTTCTAAAATTTCAGGACATTCATCTACATGAACATCAACACTATCAACAATTTTTTGTGTCCGGTTGTTGAAGCATTTATAGGCCTTATTCTTGGTGGAATAGCTAAGGAATATGCCTTCATCACTCTTAGCTTCAAAATTGTCTATGTAATCACCTCTTTTAATAAAACATTTGCTTCCAAATACCTTAAAATAGATAACATCAGGTGATCTCCCATACCAATACTCATATGGGGTCTTGTCCTTACCTCTTTTCACTAGAACTCGGTTATTTATGTAGACAGTTGTATTTACAAATTCTTTCAAAAATGTTTTTGCTACACCTCCTTGTATCAACATAGTTCTAGCAGCTTCAACCACTATCCGGTTGTTTCTCTCTGCTATACCATTCCACTGTGGTGTCCTTGGTGTAGAAAGGTGCTGCTTGATACCATTATCATCACAATATTTAGTGAACTCTGTAGAAGTGAATTCATAGCCTTGATCTATTCTTAGACATTTTATCTTTTTGCCACTCTTTCTCAGCTAAGGCTTTGAATGACTTGAATTTACCAAAAGTTTCATTCTTATCCTTCAAGAATGTGGCCCACATCAGTGAATATCATGAAGTATTTGTCACCTTGAATGCTTCTTGTTCTTATTGGTCCACATAGGTCTATATGAACCAAATCTAACAAGTGCTCTGCTGAGAAGGACTTGCTCTTGAAAGTTGAAGAAGTCATCTTCCCTAGCTGACATTCTTTACAAAGAGCATTAACTGGTTTGTCTAGCTAAGGCAGACCTCTTACTATCTTAGACTTACTTACTTTAACAATATTGTCAAAATTTATATGAAAAAATCTCTTGTGCCAAAGCTAGCTATCATCTATTTTGGCAACCAAATAGTTGCTAACTTTAGGATTAAGATGAAATAGATTACCTCTGGTCTATTTCCCGGTTGCAATCAATTCACCTTTGTTGTTAAAGATTTTTCACATTCCATTTCTAAACTCTAGTGGGTATCCTCTATCATTAAGTTGTGCCACACTTAATAGATTGTGCTTTAGGCATTCAACCCAATAGACATCATCAGCACTGCTCTTCTCATTAAGAGAAATAACTCCCTTACCTTTAACCATAAAGGGTGAGTCATTTCCAAATCTAAGAACACCACCATCAAATTCCTTTAGGGAAATAAATTTTCTCTGATCACCAGTCATGTGATGTGAACAACTACTATCAATTATCTAATCATCAAAGTTATCCATTCTAGATACTAGTGCTTTCTGATAAGATATTTCTTTCTTAATTATAGCAAACACAATATCTTCACTAGCATCATCATCAGATTCATCATCAGTAATACCACTATCAATAGCTACAAGACAATCTCTCTTTTCTTTACCCTTATACTTCTTAAATTTGTCTTTCTTGTATTCATTTTCACCATTAGGGCAGTTTTCTGTTATATGACCAATCTTGTTGCATGCAAAACATTTTAAAGGTAGCTTACCTCTATATTTACTAGTGCCTCTAGGAATTCATTTTCGTAATAGTGCTTCAAGTTCCACTAAGCTTTCTTCATCATTAGCATATCCGCTAGATCTAGATTCATAACTATGGCCGATATCTCTACTTCTTCTCATAGATGGGTTAGAGACAGAAGCTCCGAATGTAGATTCTGATTTCTGTACACTTCCATCATAGCCATTTAGTTCAAAAGTAGTAAGTTTGCAAATGATAGAGTCAAGAGCTACCTTTGTCTTGTCAATGGATTTCAATTCCTGAATAGATGCAACTTGGATAGCATAGATTGGTAGCAGGGTTCTTAGTACCTTATTGATTACTCTAGCATCTTCCACTATCCCTCTTGCACTCTTTATCTCTCCAACTATCTCTTTAATCAGTTGACCGTACTGCTAGATGTTCTCACCTTCAGACATTCTAATGTCGTTAAACTTGCCTCTTAAACTCTCCTCTTTGGCAATCTTAACATGTTCATCACTGCTATAAATATCTTCCAGTTTCTTCCATACTTCATATGTAGTTTCAAGACCATGAATATCTATATATTCAACATCAGACAATGTATTGATAATAGCTTCTAATGACTAGTGACTTTCTTATTATTCTTTCTTGTGATCATCAGTTAGGGGTCCAGTAGGTGTAGTATACTTATTTTCTATATGATCCCAATACTGACTACAAAGACTCTTAATGTAAATATTCATTCTATCACTCCATTTTCTATAGTTATCTATGTTGAACTTTGGACCTTCTTTCTTCATCATGATCTACAAGATCTTTTCCTCAAGTTGTTAGGCTTTTAGATTAAGAGGACCTGATATGCTATGAAACCAATTGATGATATGATGAAAGAATAAGTATTCGGTAGAATATTGAGAGGGGGGTGAATCAGTATATTGAAAAACTAATACAAAGTTCCCAAACTCAAGCTCAATCAAACAAAGAAAACATATCTCAGTCAACATCAGTATTCATAAGAATACTTGGCATCAACCGGTTCAACTATTAAGACAACTTTAACAGTAAACAACTTCAATCTTGTAAACATTAAAAATGCTTAATCATAACTCAACATATTCATCTCTCAATGCTTCTAATTAACATGCCTTATCAGAAATTAACAAAATCAACAAATAAGATCACAGCCACAAAAGCATTCACCACTTGACACAAATGTTTATACGTGGAAAACCCAAATAGGTAAAAACCACGGTGAGATGGGACTCACAAGGATAGCTATCTGAACTCTTTCAATGTTTTCCCTATTAGGAGCCAAGCCTTTTAAAGCTTTACAATAAGTCCTGTTAAGAACTAATTCTGGTTAGGAATCACCCAGTTAAGGGAATTACAAATATGCCTTGATGAAAAGCACAATACCCTATTAGGAGTAACCTCATTGGAGAATTTAAGAATCCAAGCCAATGGACTACCTTGTTAGAGGATTTAATGAGTAACCAAGCTTCTTAGAGCTTACCTGGTTAAGGGATTTTATATCTGCTGTAATTGTTAGAAAACAACATGTTTTCTTGATATGTCTGAGTAGCACTATATTTTCTTGATCAGATCCTTTTAAGATTTAATCTGCCTATAGTCAAAGTGCAAATCCATTCACTGGTTGGGCAACTAGACACTCAATAGGTTTTCTACCAGTATTGCCAACAACATTTACAAACAACTTCATCGACCTTAAATACAAATCAATTAGGTCGGTAACACAACAAAAAACTAATTCTCATCATTGATATTACAAACAAGTCAGTTCAATCTTGACGGTTAGAAATCATGACAATCTCTTCAGATTCTTCAAGAAAATTCCAACCAGTCCATGATCACCGCTCCATTGGACTTTGTAACTCATCACATGCTATGCATTAAATGCAATCCACTTTGATTCTTCCCTAGACAATAAGCAAATGCGCCAAATTTTTTTTGAATTTATCCTTATACAATGATCACATGTGTCTCCATTATTACCGCTCATCAGATATTAAACCAACAAACTTGATCGGTTAGGGTTTAACAACTAATAGGTTTTAACGGCCGCATTACATAGAAAGGTTTAATCCTTTACACCGGTTCACCGGTTCAAATTAGAAACAATACATACTGGTTTACAACATCTTCCACACAGCTCTTTTTACCAGTTACTAGCCAATATCAAAAACAACAATATCAACAATAACATGAATACCATTACTAGTTTAATTGACATCAATGACAACATATCATTAATGCAATCTATATGCAAAATACCAACAAACTCAAAGTGCCAACACAGATACTCTTTCCTATATTCCTTCCATTATTTGTGTGCAATTGATACCTGCAACTACATATTCTACCTCTACTATGGACTAAGATATACAATTTTGTTTCTTTCTTTTCCATGACACTAACCTGTCATCAAGAAAGAATGCACCTCCACTAGTGCTCTTTTTGTCATCAATATTTCCTGTCCAACCTATATTGGTGAAGACACTTAAGTTGAAGTCTCCCTTATGTGGATACCAAAGACCATACTCATCAGTCCCCTTAAGATATCTGAATATCATCTTGATTTCCATCATATGTGTCTCCTTTGGATTTGTAGCAAATCTAGCAACCAAGCCAACTACTTGAGCTATATATGATCTACTATGTACTGCATACTGCAACCTATCGATCATGGATCAGTAAAGTGTCTCATTTACTTCATTATCCTTATCATTTTTGGAGAGCTTGCAACTTGTAACCATTGGAGTTCCAATAGGTTTTCAATCTTCCATTCCAAAGGTCTTCAATATATCCCTTATGTATTTGGTTTGGCTATCAAAAATACCATTCTTTAGGTGAGATACTTACAAGCCAATGAAGAATTTTATTTCACTGATCATGGACATTTCAAATTTCTTCTTCATCTCTTCTAAAAAACCTTTGCTCATTTCATCATCTCCTCCAAAGATGATGTCATCTACAAAAAACTCTGCAATAAGATGTTTTCCATCTTCTCCAATATTCAAGTACAAGTTATTGTTTTCACTAGTTCTTATGAATTTTATACTTAGTAGGTATGAGTGCAACCTCTCCTACCAGGCTCTTGGTGCTTTCTTTAATCCATACAGAGCCTTCTTTAGTTTACACACCATATCTAGTTGCTCAATGTAGACTTCTTCTATAACACCATTCAAGAATGTCAATTTGACAATGATTTGGTAAACTTTGAACTTCTTGTAAGGAGCATAAGCACCCAGGATTCTGACCCCTTCCAATGAAGCTACCGGTGCAAAGGTCTCTCCATAGTCCAAACCTTCTTCTTGAGCATAACCTTTGCAAACTAACCTTTCTTTATTTCTTACTACTTGACCGGTTTTGTCCATTTTGTTTCTAAACACCCATTTGGTGTCTATCACATTTGTTTTCTCCACTCTGGGCACAAGAGTCCAACTTTCATTTTTTCTCAATCTACTCTAGTTCTTCCTCCATGGCTTTGATCTAGTCTTCATCTTTTAGAGCCTCCTTTGCTATTTTGGGCACAATTTTGGAGAGTAGACATGTATTCTCTCTTTCTCTTCTTCTAGTCAATACTTCCGCATCTTTGTCACCAATGATATTGTCAGTAGAGTGATTGTTTCTGACATACCTTGCTAGTACTAGTTGTGCAGGTTCTACTTCACATACTTCCTCATTTTCTGCTACAACATGATTCTCTTCAGCAGGTTTAACCGGTATAGTGTACTCAAATCCTTGATAATTTTTTTGTTCACTCTTGCTATCCTTTTCATTTTTCTCAAAGAACTCATCTACTCTAACATTATCACTCTCCACAATCTTACCGATCCTTTTGTTCACACACCAATATGCTTTACTCTTTGTGAAGTAACCTAAGAAGGTTCCTTCATCATTCTTAGGATCAAAATTTCCAGAGTACTCATCTCTCTTTATATAGCACCTACTTCCAAATACTTTCAAATGGCTCACATTGGGTGAGTATCCACACTATAATTGATGTAGAGAGTCTTGGAGCTAATCTTATTCACCTTCTTATTTTCTTGTCTTACTCAACCCTCTAACTCCTCAATCCTATCCAATGGTACTTGGTTGGGGTTTTTCTATCTAGACCTCAAAGGTATGATCTACTTTGGCTTGCCTCTAAGGTATAGCCACTGATCCCACTAATCAACTTTTCCTATTGAGGATGCCACCTCAATCCCTACACACCACTTTTGAGGCTCCAACAACTTCTACAAGGATCACAATACATCAACTCATTAAATGGGTTCAAAATGGGTTCAAAATGAATTTACATAGTGTCTTTGAAGCCTTTTAGGGGTTTGAGAACCTTCAAACCCATCGCCAAGGTTTCCTAACCTCTCTTTGTCTCCACCGGGCTCAAACAAGCCTAATATAATTAGCCCTCCCTTGGCAGTTTTAACGACTTAGTTTCAAAAATTCACAACTAAGGCCACAAATAATTTAATGATTTGGACACCCTTTTTAGGGCTACAAACAATATTGCAAATTTTCATATGGGTTCGCCGTATAAATATGGGAACCAAAACTATCCTAATTTCAAGGGTTTTGGCCTACCCGGGTGACTTACAAAGTTGTTCTTCAAAACCTTCACCAGTCCAAACATCTGCTAAAAAAAAATTACAATTCTTTAAGGGAATTCATAGGGATTTCAAACAATATGTCAACTGGTCTTCTACCAATGCACTTGTTCTTTTAAACCGCACATCTTCTATTGTCCTAACTCACCAGGTACTAGTTGTGAGCCTATGGCATCATTGCACAATCAACACAAAGGCCTGCAAAACCAAAACACCTACTCTAAACATATGTATAGAACCTAACCTAGCATTCCACTTGATTTCAACTATTGTCATCAATGGATGCTCATGTTAGAGCCATTTTTCTTTTAAACCCTACTTTGTAAGGGTTTTACACCTATTCATAGAGAATGGATGATATCTCTACAACCAGACATAATCAAACTTCCTTATCTAACTTATTGGAAACTATAGTCACTAAAATTTCATCTCCTGCAAGTAATTTTCTCTGTCAAGGTCGTACTGGGTTGTACAATTCGAATAAAACAAACAAAAATAGTCAAAATGGTGTAAACACAAGATTTTCTTTCAACTCCAAAAATTGATTTTTGCATTCCCAATCCTCCAACCTGACAATGAAGTTGTTTTTGGCTTATATGCCCATGATTTAGTTTATTCAACCAACTTTCCAATGCCAACTTCCAAAAATGCAACTTTTGCAAAATGTTGCAAAATGTTGCTCAACAACTTTTACATTTTTGTGACATGAGATGGAACTTTTCATTCAACTGCATTCCAAGGATCCTAAAGGCCCTCTAAGAATCCTAGAAGACCTGAAAACAATACATAATACCCCTAGTACATGATGACTATGATTTAGGGTCCTACACCTATGATCAACATCAGCATTACAACTTCCTAGGCTGATAGCATCCTGAACACAAATGACACAACCAAAAGCTTGGACAACTCAACCATGGCTCTACTAAGTCCCAAATGGTTTGTCCATTATTACATCATGAAAGACAACACAAAAAATTACAAGAAACCAAAATTTCATGGAGTGAGTGATAGGTGCCCTGCACCATACTCCCCTGGGACAAAGAACTCAAGTCCCTTGAGTTAAGAGGTCTGCAATTTCCACACCATGTTGAAGTATATCTGATTCTGACGTCCACATAGCATCCGATTTAGGTAATCCTACCCACTTTACAAGATAATTTTTTTAAACTCTTTTCCTTGTAGATTTTTTATCACCTTGATGTCCAAGATATTCTCCAACTTGACTAGTTGGCTTGGTGGCAATTCTCTCACCCAATCTTCATTATCCTGTGATGAGGTGTCCAAGTGATCTGTTTGTGATTCTCCCTTGTATGGATAGAGATCACACACATTAAAGATAGGATAATTACCCAAGGTGGGAGGGAGTTCAACTTCATATGCATTTTGTCCATATTTGTGCACTACCTTGAGAGGTCCAATCTTCTTCATCAATAGCTTGGTAGGCTACCCTTTTGGAAGTCTCTCCTTCCTTAGGTATGCCTAGACTAAGTATCCATCTTTAAATTGCACATTCCTTCTTGTTTTATTAGCATTCACCTTATACTCCTCAGACTTTTGTTGTAAGGTCTACCTTACCTTATAATGCACTTCTCTTATACCTTCTGTAAAATTCTCCCCTTGTGCACTCTTAGGTGCCATAGAACTGAGATCTGTGAGCTCTAATATTCCCCTAGGATGAAATAAATACAGTATCTCAAAGGGAATTTTACCCGTGCTTCGGTTAACTAAGTCATTTAATGCATTTTCTACCTGGCTGAGTACCAAATCTCAAGTGTTCCCATGTTGATTTGTAAGGCATCTTAGCATATTACCCAATGATCTATTGACTGCCTCTATCTTCTCATCTGATTGATGATAATAGGCTAATGAAAAAGATAATATTGTGCCCAACTTTCTCCAAAGTGTCCTCCAAAAGTGGCTTAAAAACTTCACATCTCTATCACCAACAATACTGATTGGAAGGCCATGAATTCTTACTATCTCCTTGAAGAAGAGTCCTGCAATGTAGGTGGCATCATTAGTGCTCTTGCAAGGTATAAAATGTGCCATTTTGCTGAACCTATCTACCACCACATACACACTATCAAATCCCCTTGGATTTTTTGGTAAGCCTAACATAAAATCCACACTCAAACATTCCCAAGGCCATTGAGGTATGACCAAAGGTTGATATAGACCTGCATTACTTGATGATCCTTTTTCTCTTTGGCAGATTGTACATTTCTATACAAACCTTCTCACTTTTGATTGCAACTTGTGCCAATAGTAAAACCTACCAACCTTCTCCAAAGTCTTATCTATACCAAAATGACCACCTAGACCTCCTTGATGCTTTTCTTGGATAATGTTTTGTCTCATAGAATATTGGGGTATGAAAAGAAGATGTCCTTTGATTAAAAAACCCTCTTGTATCATATATTCTGAATAAGAGACATGTAAGGTGTTAGAAAAATTAGAACAAACAATATATATCTCAGCAAAAATTTTATCATCCTTGTAGAGGTCTTTTAACTCAATCAATCCCACACTTTTCAATTGTATCTCTTGCATAGTCATGACTCTCCTACTTAATGCATTAGTTACCTTGTTTTTTGTGCCCTTTTTGTTCTTAATAGTGAAGGTATAGGATTGTAGGTATTCAACCCACTTTAGGTGTCTCTGTTTCAACTTCTCTTACCCATTGAGGAAACTAAGGGCATGGTTGTCAGTGAAAACTACAAACTCTTTGGGCAGCAAGTAATGATGACACTTCTTCAATTCTTGTACCATGGCATTCAAATCCAAGTCATATATGGATTATCTTTTCTTGGCTTCATTTAACTTCTCTGAGAAAAAGGCTATAGGATGACCCTCTTGGCTTAAAATTGCCCCTATTGCCCTTTGGCTAAGATCACATTCTACTATCAACAACTGACTGAAATAAGGCAATCTAAGGGTTAGCAGCTCTGCTATCTTAGCTTTCAACATTTCAAGCCCCTTATTGTCTTCCTCTATCCACTTAAAGTGACATTTACTCCCTCCTTTAATGGTGTTGAGTATAGGACCACAAACATGGCTAAAGTTTCTCACAAACTTCCTATAAAAAGATGTCATTCCATGAAAACTTATAACATCACTTATGCCCCTAGGTGTAGGCCAATTAATTATTGCTTCTACTTTACTTGGATCCATCATTAAACAACCTTGTGAAATAACAAAGCCAAGGTAAACTAACTTTGTTTTTAAAAACTCACATTTTTCAAGGTTGATTTTGAGTTGAGCCTCCTTCAACTTCTTCTTGACCATCTCCACATTTTTAAGGTGTTCCTCCTTGGACCAGCTGAAGATCAAAATGTCATCAAGATATACTATAACAAATTTTCCAATAAAATTAACTAAGACTTCATTTATGAGCCTTTGGAAGGTACTAGGTGCATTGGTGAGACCAAAAGGCATCACCAACCACTCATAGAGGCCTACATTGGTTCTAAAGGTTGTCTTCCATTCATCACCAAGTCTGATTCTTATCTAATGATAACTTGATTTCAAGTCCACCTTTGTGAAGTATCTTCCACCTCCTAGATTGTCCAATAGGTCCTCAATCCTTGGCATGGGAAACTGATATCTTATAGTGATCTTATTGATTTCTCTTGACTCAGTACACATCCTCTATTTTTCTTGTTTCTTAGGCACTAACATAGTAGGAATAGTACATGGACTCAAACTCTTTTTAATAAACCCTTTGTCTAAGAGTTCTTGCACTTGTTTGGCGATCTCTTCATTTTGACTAGGTGTCATTTTATAAGCAGCTTTGTTAGGCAAATTTTCCCCTTGTATCAAGTCTATTTGATGATTTACATCTCTCATTGGAGACAAAGAATCAGGCATATAATCTCCTATAACTTATTCATATTTCTTTAGTATCCCTTGCACTTATTGAGGCACTTCACTCATTGGATGTGCCTTAGCTTCATCTTTAGGCTTTAACACTATAGCATGGCCCTCATGACCTTCTTGCTTTAACACCTTGAGAAACTCTTTACCTCCCATCAACATCACACTTGATCCTCCTTTTTTTTTCTTCCTTTGGATCAAGTAATGGATCCATTTCGTACTTCCTACCATTCTTGGTGATTAGATAAATGTTCTTTTCTCCATCATGACAGGATTTCACATCATATTGCCATGGAAAGACCAAAAGCAGATGACAAGCATCCATAGGCAATAGGTCACATAGTAATTTGTCCTTGTACTCACCAATTTCAAAGTCCACCCATGATTGTTCATAAACTAAGACATGTTGACCCCGGTTGAGCCATGATACCTTGTAAGGAATGAGGTGAGGCAATCCTTTCAGTTTGAGTTTATCCACCATTTCAACTGAGACAATGTTCTCAGTGGAACCTAAATCCACAATCACCTTACAAATTTTACCATGTGACTTACAAGTGGTCCTAAATAAAATTTTCCTCTATGGTGGCTCTTGAGCTTGGGGTATCTTGAGCTTGGGGTATCTTGAGCATTGTTCTTCTCATCATCATATTTTATCCATCTGTCACTAGCCCTACCTTACTGATTAGAGAAGTCACACTCTGAGTATCCTCCTCCTACACTAACTGAGTCCTTTCACCCATGTATGAGTTTCTTGAACTTGAGCCTTTCCTTGGGAACCTACTGATGGTATGACCAACTTGGTTGTAGTTGTAACACCTACTGGTGAAGATTGTATTTCCTCTCGCTGAGCTTCCAAACTTTCCCCTAAAATTGCTTCTTCCTCTATAGGATCCTCTAAATGTTCCTCTTTGTGAGTCCCCACTTCCTTCTTGGTTCTGTTGTTCTTCATTTCTTGAAGTATTCTTCCCTCTACCAAAGGTTCCTCTACCTCTAAAATTATTACTTCCTCTATGTTTTTGATTTTGTTCACTTCTCCTCTTGATCTTTTCCTCTTCCTTAATGCCAACTGAAAACACTTATGAACAATGTCTGGTGTGAGGATGCTTATTTCATCTTGTATGTTTTTCCTAAGTCCATTCATGTATCTTACCAATTTCTCCACTTCATTCTCATGCTTCCTAGCCCTCAAACTAAGTTTGTATAATTCCTCAGTGTATGCATTGACATCTAGTTCCCTTTTCTTTAGATTTCACAATCTCTTGTGGATTTGAAATTCATAATCCCCCTAGTAGGAATTGAGCCTTAAGCCTTATCTTCATACGCTCCCATGAAGTTATCTTCTTCTTACCTTCTTGTACCCTTTCTTCTCGCATCATGTTCCACCAAACTAGGGCTAATCCCCTCAATATTGATTTGGCCACATTTACTCTGTTTTCCTTTACTACCTCCTTATAATCAAAATGATTATTTAGGGCCTCCATCCAATCTAGAAACTCTTCTCCATTGAGATTTCCTCCATAGGTGCCTAATCCATCCAAATTATCCTTGGAGATGGATTTGACTGCATCCAAGAATAGCTTTTGGTCTTGAGGCATTGCAACTGATGCTTGTTCCTCTCCATCTTCCACTTCTACATATATCTCATCTCCCTATTCTATCTTAACCTTCCCCTTCTCCTTCTTAGCATCTTAGGTTCCTTTACTTCCTTCCTGATCCTTCAGTCCTTCTAACATCTCTGCCACCATCTACCGGATGGCTTCTAGAGTCATTTCCTTTGGAGGCATTGAACTTGCTTTTGATTCTTCACAGTCTGACATACACCAAATCTTTCAAAGGGTGGCTCTAATACCAATCTAATGTAGAGAGTCTTGGAGCTAATGCTACTCACCTTCTTGTTTTCTTGTCTTACTCAACCCTCTAACTCCTCAAGCCCATCCAATGGTACTTGGTTGGGGTTTTTCTCTATAGACCTTCAAGGTCTGATCCACTTTGGCTTGCCTCCAAGTTATAGCCACTAATCCCAGTCAATCAACTCTTCCTATTGATGTTGCCACCTCGATCCCTACACACCACTCCTAAGGCTCCAACAACTTCTGCAAGGATCACAATACATCAACTCATTAAATGGGTTCAAAATGCATTTACATAGTGTCTTTGAAGTATCTTAGGGGTTTTAGCACCTTCAAACCCATTTCTAAGGTTTCCTAACCTCTCTTTGTCTCCACCGAGCTCAAACAGGCCTAATAGAATTAGCCCTCCCTTAGCGGTTTTAAGGAATTAGTTTCAAAAATTCCCAAATAAGGCCCCAAATAATTTACATATTTGGGTACCCTTTTTAGGGTTACAAAAAATATTGCAAATTTGCATCTAGGTTCACCGTACACATATGGGAACAAAAAATGTCCTAATTTCAAGGGTTTTGGCCTACCCAAGTGACATAAAAAGTTGTTCTTGAAAACCTTCACCAATCAAAACATATGCTCAAAAAAATTTAGGATTCTTTAAGGGAATTCATAGGTCTTTCTAACCATAAGTCAACTTGTCTTCTACAAATCCATTTGTGCTTTGAAACCACACATCTTTTGCTATCCTAACTCACCAACTCCTAGTTGTGAGCCTAGGGCATCCTTGCACAATCAACACAAAGGCCTAAAAAACCAAAAGACCTACTCCAAACATATGTAAATACCCTAACCTAGCATTCCACTTGATTTCAACGGGTGCCATCAATGGATGCTTATGTTAGAGCCATTTTTCTCTTAAACCCTACTTTGCAAGGGTTTTACACCCAGTCACAAAGAATGGATGATATCTCTACAACCAAAAACAATCAAACTTTCTAATCTACCTTATTGGAAATTAGATTCACTAAAATTTCATCACCTGCAAGTAATTTCCTTTGTCAAGGTCGTATTGGGCCATACAATGCAAATAAAACAAACAAAAATAGTCAAAATGGTGTAAACACAAGATTTTCCTTCAACTCCAAAAATTGATTTTTCCATTCCCAATCCTCCAACCCATACAATGAAGTTTATTTTATCTTATATGCCCATGATTTAGTTGGTTGAACCAACTTTCCAATGCCAACATCAAAAAATGCAACTTTTGCAAAATTTTGCTCAACAACTTTTACATTTTTGTCACTCGAGATGCAAATTTGCATTCAACTGCATTCCAAGGCTCCTAAAGGCCCTCTAAGAATCCTAGAAGACTTAAAAAACAATACATAAGACCCGTAGTACATGATGAATTTGATTTAGGGTCTTACACCTGTGAACAACATCGACATTACAACTTCCTAGGTTGATAGCATCCTAAACACAAATGACACAACCAAAAGCTTGAACAACTCAACCATGGCTCTACTGAGTACCAAATGGTTGATCCATTGTTACATCATGAAAGGCAACACAAAAACTTAGAAGAAACCAAAATTGCATGGAGTGAGTGATAGGTACCCTGCACCAATAATTCATAGGGAGTTTTATTTGCCCCTTTCTTCACCTGTATCTGGTTCAGGGTATATACAGTAGTGCTTACTGCTTCTCTACAAAATATATGTGGAATATCCTTTTGTATCATTAGAGTCCTCACAAAATCAACCAGACTTCTATTCCTTCTTTCAGCAATCCCATTCCGCTGAGGTGTTTTGGGTGTAGACATCTATCTCATAATCCCCTATTCTTCACAGTAATTTATGAACTCTGGAGAGGTGAACTCTCCTCCTCTATATGATCTCAAACATTTCAGACTCTTACCAGTTCCTCTCTCCACTCAAACCTTGAAGACTTTGAACATGTGAAGATGTTCAAACTTCTCTTTCAAGATTACAACCCACATCATTCTTGAGAATTCATCTACAAACAACATGAAATATCGGTCCCCATAGAAACTCTCGGTCCTCATAGGACCACACAAGTATGTATGAACTAATTCTAGCACATTCTTAGATGAATAAAATTTGCTGTTAAAACTAGATCTAGTCAACTTTCCTAGTTGGTATTCTTCACACATAGAATTTCCAGGTTTGATAATATCAAGCATACCTCTGATAGACTTCATTTTACTAACTTTTTCTATGCTATCAAAATCAACATGACACAGTATTTTATGCCACAGCCAACTATCTTCTACCTTTTCCATTAGACAACTACCTACAATGGTGTCTAGGTAGAAGAGATTACCTCTAGTTTGTTTACCAATAGCAATCAAACTTCCTGATTTATCATTTATTTTTCATATTCCTTCATTGAATTCTAACCGATAACCCTTATTGTTAAGTTGTACAACACTCAACAGACTATAATGTAGCCCTTCTACCCAATAAACACCATCATAATTGGTTTTATCATTTAGGGCTATAGATCCATTACCTTTTACTACACAAGGAGCAATGTTGCCAAATCATACCAATCCTCCATCATAGTCTTCCATGCTGAGGAATTTATTTCTGTCACCGATCATGTGGTGAGTGCAACCACCGTCAATTACCCAGTCTCCACATAGGTCTGAACTAGAGATCAGTGCCATATCAGTTTCCTCAGTGTTATCTTCCTTTACCACTACAAATGCAATTCCATCTCCATCAGATCCTTATGATTCTTCATTAGTAACTCCTTATTTTGCAAGATAGAACTCATTTTTAGGACATCTGGATGCAATATGGCCTATTCTATTATAGGAGAAACACTTCAAGGGGAGATTACCTTTATACTTTCCTTTTCCTCTTGGCAGCCTTCTTGCTAATAGAGCTTCTATCTCATCTTGTTCCTATTTTTTCAGATAACAGTTTGTCACGTTCATGAAAATTATCGGTTCTTGTAGTAGAACTATTTTCAGTTTCTTTTCTTCTCCTTGTTGATGCAGACATAATGGACACTTTGAAGGCATAATCAATCTTTGTCATACTTTTATTATAGTTGCTTAGTTCAAAGGAAGTTAACTTACTAATCAGTTAGTCAAGTGAAACACTCACTATTCCTAGAGATATGAGTTTTTGAATTCTAGATACCCTTATGGCATTTTGTGGTAAAAGGTTCTCAATATTTTAGTGACCACATCATCTTCTTCAAGATTTCCTCCTACACTTCTAATGGAATTTACCACATCCTTTATTCTTTTGTTGTACTGTTCTATATTTTCTCCTTCTTGCATCTTCATCTCATCAAATTTACCTCGTAAGTTGTCCACCTTATCCTTTTGTACATGAGGATATCCTCCATAAACAATCTTCAGCTTATTCCAAATCTCATAGGTTGTTTTCATATCTTGAATCTCAACATACTCATTATCAGATAGAGTGCTATAAATCACATCCATATTTGTAATGGTGTCTTTCCTTTCTTTGATCTGATCTATAGTGAGAACCCCTATAGGTTCATTGTACTCTATGCTCAAATGATTCTAGTATTAATCTCCTAAGGTTTTTAGGTAGCACTTCATTCTACCATGCCATAAAGTGTAATTCTCTTTAGAGAACTTAGGGCCCTCCTTTTGTATCATCTTGGATCTTTCCTTAAGCTGTCAAGCTCTTCTGAACCTGAGGACCAAATCTCTAATACCAATCATTAGTCCCAATTGGTGCTAAGAGGGGAGGGGTGAATCAACACTTTACCGGTTATACCAGATTTAACCTTAATCAAGTTTTCTATTCAAACTTAATACCTATCCGAATAAGAAGCATTAATAAACTAAATGCACACACATGACCATTGACACAAGAACAACAAGATTTATCTCATTGATACCCAAATGGGATAAAACCATCATGTGAGTAGAAACTCACAAAATCTGCACTCTTCTGGAGTACACCCAGTGAGGAGCCATCCCTATTAGGAGATTACAAAGACATTGTTAGGTGTCACCTATTGGCATATGATGAACTGGTATGATGATAATGTATGTTGTCATTGATGTCAATAAGTGTAGGTGAACAACCTGTATGAAGATTGGAAGAAGTTGTTATTGATATTCAAGTAGGAGAACCGGTATGAAGGGATGAAGTGGACCGGTGTAAGGGTTTCACGAAGTGTGACTACCAGTTGGTAATCTCAGCTCTAGGGTTTCCTTTTTGGCAATCTAGCTTGTGTGATGCAACTGGTGACATTCTATGATGAGTTAGCTAAGCGATAAGGATGAGATCGAGATGCAACATCAATTTTGTGCATGTGAAGGATTTCCTTGAGGATCTTACATGTGAAGATAGATTGCATTAAATGTCTACCTCGAGAATGAACATTCTTCTTAGTGGTATGTGAAGAGAGCATGATGGGTTACTGATTTCTATATGCGGTGAAGAATGGACGATGCAGAATGACTTGTGGTCTGTTTGAGATTATTTTATTCTATGCAAAGTGTTTGAACGGTCACGATTGGACCTCTTGTAATTGTAAACCTAAAATGTTTAGGGTTTAGAGTTTATGCTACCGACCTAATTGTTGTCTATAAGGTGGATGATGTTTTTTATTGTTTGTGTTGGCAAATTTTGTGTTTGTATCCAATTGATGAGATACTTTCCAAACCAGTGAGAGGAAAACTGCAGAGTGTGATTGCAGAGTAGAGAAGCTGAAAAGGATCTGCCTTAGCAAGTAGTGTTTTTATCAGATCAGAGCTTTACCTGTTGTCTTCTAACCATTTCAATAGTAGCAAAATCCCTTTACCAGGTAGCTTTAACAGGGTTTCAACCTTTAACAGGGTATATAGCCATCCCTTAACCGGGTGATCTTTAACAGGATTGGTTCCTAACAAAACCTTATTGTAAATTCTTTAACCAGACTAGGATCCTAATAGAGCAGACTTCAAAAGAGTTCAAAAACAAGCTTGTGGATATTCATCCCCACTATGGTTTTTCCCATTTGGGTTTCCAAGTGAAAAAATCTATGTCATGAGTTGTGCATTTTTCATGTGATGATTGAGCAGTCTTTGTTTAGGTGAACATGCATGCAAAGCTAATGGTTATGGTATTACGGATACAACACATGCATGAGTATATTGGTGAAGTAGTTATCAAGTGTTGAATGTTATTTGAAGTATTCAGTTTTATTGGTTTAGTTGTTTGAAGTCTTACTATGTTTAACTGGTATTGCCATGGTTAAGTTCATTGATGAAGACAAGCAGTTAACATTGTTGTAACTTGATAAGTTGTTGAGAATTTTTTGTATGTGCTAATTCACCTCCCCCTCTCAGTACCGATTAGGGTATTTGTTGTTCATCATTATTCATCAATTGGTATCAGAGAAACTCCAGGTCCTTAGTGGTATAAGGTTAACCACTTGAGGCAAAAGATTTTTCTTTAATGATGAAGAGGGAAGGTCTTAAGTTCAATAGAGACAACTTCAAAATATGGAAGGACATAATGAATATTTATATCAAGAGTTTGGGCACTCAACATTGGAGCTATGTTGAGAATGTCTATGTCATCCCCACTAGCACTCTAACCGTTGATTAGAAAAGAGAGATTCAAGAAAATGGGCAAGTCATGGAAGCCCTTATTAGCAGCCTGTCCGATATTGAGTTCATTGATGTACAAGATAAGGACAATCCTAAGGATGTATGGGACACTCTGGAAACCATTTATGGTGGTGATGAGCATGTCAAGCAAGATAAGGAAGAGAGCCTTAGAGGAAAATTTGAAGACATGAGGATGGTTTAAGGAGAGATCATTCAACAATATGGCATAAGGATCAAGACTGTGGTTGGAGATATCAAGAGCATTGGTGGAACAATTGATGATGCCACCATTGTCAGTAAATTTTTGAGATTATTTTACTGGTCTATGCAATCAGAGTTGCTACTATTAAGGATCTAAGGTTTATCAACAAAACCAAGGTGTTCTTAGACTCTATCATTGCAAAGTTGACTGCATATGAGTTGAATAGATATGATGGTAGTGTTCAGAAGACTGAGTTAGCCTTTAGAGCATCTGTTGCACCAACTAGAAAAGGAAAAGAAGTAAGTACTAGTTATGAATCCAGGAAATGTAGAGATATGGATGATGAAGAGATTCTGATGGAGTTTGAAGCTCTTCTTGCCAAGAGACTTCCAAAAGGCACCAGAAAATACAGAGGTAAGCTTCCTTTAAAATGTTTTTCCTGCAACAAGATAGGACATCTAGTTGTTAACTATCCTAACAATGACAATAAGGATAAACCAGAGAGGTTTAGAAAGTATAAAGGAGGAGGTAGGAGAAATTGTCTTGTTGCAGTGGATGAAGGTGTTACTGATGAATAATCTGAGGATTAAGAGAATGAAGACATAGTGTTTGTAGTTGTAAAGGAAGAAGTGTCTGACAAGAAATCCCTTGTATTTTACATTGACAACTCTAATGAGTGGATTATTGATAGTGGGTGTTGTCACTACATGATTGGTGACCGGAGAAGGTTTCTTTCTCTGGAAGAATATGATGGAGGTGTTGTCCGTTTTGGCAATGATGCACCATGCTTGGTGAAAGCTAAAGGATCCATCTCACTAAATGGAAAGAGCAGTGAGGATGATGTCTACTGGGTAGAAGGTCTTAAGCATAACCTTTTGAGTGTTGCTCAGCTAAATGACAAAGGACTCATTCTTGAGTTCAAAGGTGGAGTGTGCAGTATAATTGGAAAGAGTGCTAAACTTATTGCCACCGGTAAGCAAAATAGAGGTAACTTATTTCAGTTGAATGCTAGTAAGAGGATTGCTTTTGCTGAACAAACTGGAGAATTCTTTGTGCAGAGAACACCAACTTGGGAAGATGTCTTCCTCAAATTTCAAAGGTAAGCCTTTTTTAGTAGAGAACTTACTTGATCTTATGCACACCAATCTATGTGGTCCAATGAAAACTAGAAGTATTTAGGGAGATAGGTATTTCATGATTCTTACTTATGACTGCTCAAGAATAGAATGGGTCACATTCTTGAAAGACAAGTCTAATGCATTTGGAATGTTCAAAGCCTTTAGAGCATTGGTAGAGAAGGAAAGTGGTGAAAGGATAAAATGCCTAAGAACTGATCAAGGAGGTGAACTCACTTCTATTGAATTCAACAAGTATTGTGAAGAGAACGGTATTAAGAGGCAACTATTTGCCCCAAGGACACCACAATAGAATGGCATAGCAGAAAGGAATAACAAGAATTTAGTTGAAGCGGCCAGAACAATGTTGATCCAAGGAAAGGTTGCTCACACTTTTTGGAGAGAAGCAATGAGTACTGCAGTCTATACTATGATCCAGGTACTCATCAAGAAAGGTAAAGATAAAACCTCTTATGAGTACTAGATCAGAAAGACTCCCACTATGAGTTATTTTAAAGTATTTGGCAGTAAGTGTTATATCATTAGAGGTGAGCATCTGAGAAAACTTGATGCTAAATGTGATGAAGGAATATTTTTGGGATATTCCACTAAAATCAAAGCTCTCAAGTGCTACAATAATAGGACTCAGAAAATTGTTGAGAGTATCAATGTTAGGGTTGATGAATCCCTTGAGAAACCTGAGGAAACTAGCAGTGAGCAAGTGGAAGATGAACTAGGTGTAATCTTTTGGGAACCGGTTAAGAAAGAAGAAAGCAAAGACCTTAGTGTTCGTGCACTAGTAGAAGCTACAGTAGGTGAAGAAGAAGATGAAGAAGAAGAAGAACAATAACAAGAAAAGCAAGTAGAGCCAGTTAGAGTCATTCCTAGATATGTGAAACTACATCATGATCTAAAGAAGATCATATGAGATAAAGATGTAGGGATACTCATAAGAAAAAAGGTGAAAGAAAACTCTTGCATGATTTCTAAATTTGAGCTTAAGACCACTAGAGAGGCACTTATAGATGAAGACTAGATTAAGGCGATGGAAGAGGAGCTATACCAGATAGAAAAGAATTCAACATGGTGTTTGGTACCCAGATCGAAACACAAGAATGTAATAGGTACCAAATGGGTCTTCAGGAATAAGCTGAATGAAGAAGGCACAGTTGTAAGGAACAAGGCAAGACTTGTATGCAAGGGACATGCTCAGGAAGAAGGAGAAGACTATGGAGAAACCTTTGCCCCAGTGGCTAGGCTAGAAGGTGTCTGAATGCTACTTGCATTTGCAGCATTCAAGGGATTTAAGGTATACCAGATGGATGTGAAGTCTGCATTCTTGAATGGAATCCTAGAAGAGGAAGTGTATATTGAGCAACCAGATGGGTTTGCCTTATCAGAAGATAGTAACATGGTGTATAGATTACACCAGGCCCTATATGGATTGAAACAAGCACCAAGGGCATGGTATGAACAATTACACTCTGATCTTGTGAAGATAGGATTTCAGAGAACAAGTGAGCACAACAACATCTACCTAAAATCTGCAGGTTATCAGATTCTCATCTGTGAAGTGTTTGTAGATGACATAATCTTTGGAGGAGATGATGAAATAAGCCATGCATTTGCAGATGAAATGAAGAAAGAGTTTGAGATGTCTCTGATTGGATAGATAAATTTCTTCATTGGCCTATAGATTCAGCAGATGAAAGAGTGTATCTTTATTACCCAGTCCAAGTATGTCAAAGAGGTATTGAAGACCTTTAGCATGGAGGAGAGAAAACCGGTTGGTACACTGATGGTGACCAGCTACAAATTGACTAAGGAAGATTATTCAACATTGTTCAATGAGAAGGAGTATCGGTCAATGATCGGTAAGCTGCATTATGTGGTACACAACAGACCAAATATTGCTTATGTAGTGGACATTGTGGCCCATTTCTAGAAAAGTCGAAGAGAATACCACTTGGTAGCAGTCAAGAGTATTCTTAGATACCTAAAAGGGACAGTTGATTATGGATTGTAGTATCCATACAATGGTGATTTTAATCTCAAAGTATTTACCGATGCAGATTGGGCAGGTAATGTGGATTACTAGAAGAGCACAACCAATGGAGCATTCTTTCTTGGTGGAAGACTAGTCTCATGGACAAGTAAGAAGCAGAGTTGTATTTCCTAGTCTATAGCTGAAGTGGAGTATGTGGCAACATTTATAAACTACACTCAAGAAATCTAGATGAAACATGTATTGGATGGTTTCAAAGTACCTATATCTGAACAGGTGAGTATATTTTATGACAACACAAGTGCAATAAATATTTCCAAGAATCCAGTATTGCATGCTCTAACTAAGCACATTGAGCTCAAGTATCACTTCTTGATAGAGAAGCTTCAAAACAAAGAGGTTGTATTAGAACATGTTTCCAGTAAGGAACAACTAGCAGACATATTCACTAAGCCCTTACCGAAAACTACATTTACCTATTTGAGAGGTGAATTAGGGGTTCTACCCCTTCACGAAGTAAATTAAAAATGTGTGCCCCACATGAGTCAGGTACTACAGTGTCCAATCTTTCAAGATTGATGTGTTGAAGGATGCTTCTCCATAGGGGAGCAACATAGTGGAGATTGGAAGCTTGTGCCTCCACTTTGGCATTGTTGTCAAAGGGGGAGAAGATATTTGATGTATGGTGGAGAAGATAGCTGATGATGAAGATATATGATATAGGAGAAAATATATATTATACTTGCATTGGTCTATGTTGTTTATAGTTGCAATGCTACACTAAGTATTGCAATCAATACCAAAGGGGAGATTGTTGGGATATGATGAACCAATAGGATGATAATGTATGTTCTCATTGATGAATATAAGTGCAGGTGAACTGATATGAAGATTGGAAGAAGTTGTTATTGATATTCAAGTAGGAGAACCTGTATGAAGGGATGAAGTGGACCGGTATCAGGGTTTCACTAAGTGTGACTACTGGTTGGTAATCTCAGCTCTAGGGTTTCTAGTTTGGCAATCTAGCTTGTGTGATGCAACTGGTGACATTTTTATGATGAGTTAGCTAAGAGATAAGGATGATATTGAGATGCCACGTCATTTTTGTGTGCGTGAAGGATTTCCTTGAGGATCTTGCATGTGAAGATCGATGGCATTAAATGTCTACCTTGGGAATGAACATTCTTCTTAGTGGTATGTGAAGAGAGTGTGATGGGTTACTGATTTCCATATGTGGTGAAGAATGGACAATGCAAAGTGTCTTGTGATTTGTTTGAGATTGTTTTATTTTATGGAAAGTGTTTAAATGGTGAGGTTTTATGCTACCGACCTAATTGTTGTCTATAAGGTTGATGATGTTTGTTATTGTTTGTGTTGGCAAATGTTATGTCTGAGTGATGAGATACTTACCATACCAGTGAGTGGAAAACTGTAAAGTGTGATTGCAAAGTAGAGGAGCTGAAAAGGATCTACCTTAGCAAGTAGTTTTGTTATCAGATCAGAGCTTTACCTGTTGTCTTCTAACCATTTCAACAGTAGAAAAATCCCTTTACCGGGAAGCTTTAATAGGCTTATTGCAAATCCCCTAACCATGTGACTCAAGATCATTGAGTTCTTCAAGTCCTCTAGAAAGGTAACCTTTAATAGGGTTCAAACCTTTAACAGGGTATATAACTATCCCTTAACCAGGTGATCTTAAACAGGATCGGTTCCTAACAAAAGCTTATTTTAAAGTCTTTAACTGGACTAGGCTCCTAAAAGATAAGACTTCAAAAGAGTTCAAAAACAAGCTTGTGGGTATTCATCCCCACCGTGTCTTTTCCCATTTGGGTTCCCACATGAAAAATTTGTCTGTCATGAGTTGTGCATTTTTCATGTGATGATTAAGCAGTCTTTGTTTAGGTGAATATGCATGCAAATCTAATGGTTATGGTATTACTAATACAACACATGCATGATAGGAAGAATGGAGATCCAAACCCTATTGGACATGTGATGGTATAATCTTTGTGATTTCATTTGATTTACATTGTCTTAGGTAATCTTCATATGTTACGGTGGATCTTTGTTGTTGTTAGGCTAGGGTTTTGTTGTTGAATTCATTTAGTCTTTCAACATTGTTGTTATCCATTTTCATTGTATACATTTTGGCATGCCTAGTGGGACCATTGTCCCTTTTGCATTTAACATCTTTTGTTGTAGATTTTGTATTTTGAAGTTGCAGATCTAACAATTCTGACAAAATTTTGATATTTTCGCGTCTGCGTGCTTTCGGATTGCATTTTTGGTTTTCTGCCACGTCTATGACATTGGGAATCATGTCTGTGCCCTCTACAGTATTTTATTTAATTAATTAATTTATTTTTTGTAGATTCCGAGAAACATATCTATGTTCCCTAGTCACGTCTATAAAGTCTTCAGGTGCGTCTATGTCCAGAAGCAGCGTCTGTGTTCAGGAATCATGTCTGTGTTGAATTTAGGTGCATCTACAAAGTTATATAGCGTTTGTGTTTTTGATAACCTTGTTTGTGTGAAGTTGTTACATTTTGGGTTTCTTTGATTTGGTTTTTCGTCATTTGGGTTTTCAGATCTGGTTTATTTTGAGCTAACATCTTCAGATCTAGCTAACAAAATTGGTGTAGCTTGTTTTGGAAAGCAAAATCATTTTATTGAAGGCCCCTATTTCACAAAGTCTTTTGGATCTAAAATATACCTAACTTGTGTACTTGCAGGAAGGGGTGATCATTTGAAACAATCCAAACTACTAATAGATCTTCATTGCAGAATTTTTACAAGGATTTTTGATCTTTATTGTGTGCCTTATTTTCATAGACTAGAAAACAATTCAATTGGTACACTAAAATTGAACTAGTGTCTTTTGTGTTTTGAGCAATAGGCTCTTTTTGTTTAATCTTTAGAGGGCCTGTCTCCCCGTGTGGTCATTAGGACTACTAGTGAGGAGAGAACGACCCAAGTGGTAGCGAGGAAAACCCACCTCTTCCAAACCACTATAAACAATTGTATTCATGGTGAAAACTATAGATAACATGTGCTGATTAGTTCATACCGATACTATGTCTCCCCATAAACCCGTTTGATCAAATTTATTTGATCATTTGTAGGGCGTAACCCCTATCGACTGGGAGCCTTCTGTATTTACAGAGTTGAAAGTACCACATGTATGGCCACACAAGTAGATGTGCTTATTAGCACCTTTTTGTTTTAGAAGCCAAAATCCTTCTAGTTGTTGGGGCAGGAGGTCGGACCTCTGGTAGCAGCCCACACACATACAGTTATTAGTAGAGATACAAAGTTCACCATGAGGAGCTTTCATGGGAATTGATGCTTGGCTGCCCTGAGAAGTGAGTGCCGAGGGTGGAGCCAATGGGGTCAAGCATCTAAGTATCCACTCTAAATAGCATAGCCTTGGGGGAAACTCCATATGGGATCAACAACTATTGTCTTGGCCAGCCATAAGAATTGTGCTTGACTTATTTTAAAAAATCAAACATTCAAGACCAAACACCAAAACATTGTGTCTTTTGTGTCTTCAAGTGTATGCAAAACAATTTTACATCAAACAACACACTTTCTTTTGAGTCATTTTGAGTCTAAACACTTGCAAACATTGAGTCCTCATCAACACTGTGTCCTCTTGTCATGAAAAATAGTCAAACATTCAAATTTGGTCACAACAAAACAACTTCACAAATTGGAAAAATTGCACAAAGTTTGCAGAAACATGTCTGTGTCTAACAGAACCACGTCTATGTCATCTAAACACATCTGTGAAGGGCAGAAATGTGTCTGTGTCTTTTGAGCAACATTGCATTTACAACATCTCAGAAACACGTTTGTGTCTGATAGAACCATGTTTGTGTCATTTAAGCACATCTGTGTCTAACAAAATAGTGTCTATGTCATTTAAGCACATCTGTGAAGTATACAGGCACGTCTATGTTCAGAATTGAAAACTTTCATAATCCGACAAACAAGGAATAGTCAGTTTCAAACTTATTGAGCTTCCTAGGTATCTCTTTGGGTTTTCATCTAGAATTCAACTTGTCTTTTGGGTCTCACAAAGTCCATCATTTCTTTACATCTTGCATTACATTCACATTTGTCTAAACTTGAGTCCAAAGGTCACTTGCTTGTCCTCATCATACTTTGTCAACACATTACATACAACAACATTTTGCTAAGTGGTCCCTCATCAAGGTCTGTCACCTTTGGGTCTCATTTGGTCTTACTTAGAGTCAAGGTAAACTTACCTCATCAAGAGAAACTATCATCTCTTTGGAAGCCACACCTACTCTACTACATACATACTTGGTCTTACACTTTGGACATTGCAAGTAAACCTTAGATTCATGTACATTCCATCCAACTCTTGGTCTTCCATACTCTTTTCCATTTGCATCTACTTTCACACATCTTGGTCAGGAACTAGTTCATGTATGAAACCCATTCCCAAAAGTCTAGGAGAGAAACTAAAGAGGCTCAAGAGTCTGCAAACATGAGTTCCTATGAATATGAAAATGATATCTTTTTCAATTCTAATCATACTACATTACCTGACATGGATGCCTATAGAAACATTCCAAATGTTGAGAACATGGACACTATAAACAACAATGATACACACAATGACAGTATGGACAACTTTTCCATACTTTCAGCAGAAGTGGAAGACACCATTATGGATCCTCGTTTCAATAGATTGGTTGAGGAAATAATGAAGAGAGATAGAAAATATTTCTTACAAGTGATGGCACATAGTGGAGCCAAGATTCCTCATGATTTTGACATGTCTCAAATAATGGAAAATTGACCTTTGCAACAATCTCACTCCAACATGGATCAAAGGAGGCCTAATAGTGGAGGCAATAGAGGACCACATCTTGTGCCTAAATCACCATCATCTTTGTTTCAAAAGCCAGAGGTCCCATACACACATGGTCAAGCATATGATACTCACCTTCATAGACCATTATGGGAGTCTTATGCAGAAAATAATGCTCAATCACATACCAATGCTAAGGATCAACCACCAAAGCAATTGGATATTCAAAGGCAGGCTCAAAATTGGACACAAGGAAACCCCACGTCAAATTTGGGGGCAACACACTAGAACAAACTCATGACATTCCTATAGAGTATGGTACACATGGACAAAGAAGATATTCCATTCCTCAACATGACTCTATACCAAGTGGTCCATATTCACAACATCATTATAGACCTCCTCCATATGAACATGTGTATGATCAATATCTTCCATATATGCAACATGCTCCTCCTCCACTCGATGGTTCAGGCATGGGGTTTGGTCCAAGAAGTCGGTCTCCACCTAAGAACAATTTGGAACAACAAATCAAGGACTTACAAAAGAAAGTGGAGGACATAAATACACCGAAGCCAACATACACAATGAGAGACATATGTCCCTATCCATTTGACAAAAGCATTCCAATGCCTCCATTTCCTACATATTTCGTGATGCCTAAGTTTGATAAGTAAAGAGGAAAAGGGGATCCTAAGGTACATATAAGACAATTTTTCATAGCTTGCATTGAAGTAGCAACAAAAGAGACATATTTGATGAGATTATTCCCACAAAGCTTAGGTGATCAAGCTATGGAATGGTTCTCCCAACTTCCAACTGGAATTAAATCATGGGGTGACTTAGTAGAGGCTTTTATCCAACATTTCGCATACAACATAGAGATAGACATACCAGTCACCACTTTGGGCAACACCAAGCAAAAGGATGGAGAATCTTTTTCATCATTTTTACAAAGATGGAGAAATCTAGCCAGCAGATGCTCTTGTGAAATTCCACAAAAACAAATGGTAGAGATGTTCACCCAAAATGTTAACAAATACATTGGTTATGACTTAAGAAAGGCTTGTTTAACCACCTTCAAGGACGTCATTGAAAATGGCTTAGCAACAGAGAAGGTCCTAATTGAATAAGGAGTCATTAAGATATTCAAAGATAACAAAGATGACTTTAAAGGAAAAGATAAGCCAAGATTTTGGAATAAAAACAAGAACACAATCAATGATGGTGTTGTGGATGCCAATATGGTATGACCAAAAATCATTTTTTCTAGATCAAGTTTTGCAAACAATCAAGTGAATACTCAAACAACTTCCAAATCATGAAGGAAGTACACCCAATTGGGAGAACCACTTGAATCAGTTTTCAAAAAGCTAATGGCAAACAAGATAATCACAATTCCAAATTTTCCTCCATATGAGCCAAAGGTTAAACCAAATTGGTGGAATGATGATGAGCATTGTGAATTTCATAAGAGCAAAGGTCATAAGATGGGAAATTTCCATCGACTGAAGAACATCATACAAGATCTCATTGATAGAGGTGACATTGAGATTGAAGGACACTCATCCAATCAAGAACATGAAATGTTTAAGAAACCATTCCCAAAACATGACAAGGGAAAAGCTAAAGCCATAGATAACCAAACCAACTATACCAGAGCATCCTATAACTATGATTCCACTATCAATCACATTTCAATGGACAATTATGTCTCTACCATTATCATCAAGGACAAAACGCTTGAGAATTCTACCAAAAGACCCCAGATCATCCGGAAAGGAATTGGATCTTCTTCCAAACCTGGTCCTAAATGTAATGTTACAACTCATCGAGGTAAATTCACTTTTCAGGGTGCTCCAGCCAAAAACACAGCTTCCTCATCTACCAAACATGAGTATGACCTTGTAGAACAGTTAGGGAAGACACCTGCACTCATCTCCATCCTTGAGCTCTTACGCATATCCCTCGCACATAAAGCTATTCTCGACAAAATCTTGAGAGATACTGCTGACCCTATTGATCTGAATGTGGACCAGTTTCAAGCCATGGTGGGATACCTTTCTATTCCACACTCCCTTACATTCATAGAAGCTGATGACACCTTCATAAGTCAGCCACATAATGCACCATTACACATTGAAGCCTTCATACACAAACATCGAATAAAATGAGTCCTGATAGATGGAGGAGCAGGTCTAAACATTTGTACATTGAGCACTATTAAACAATCGGGATATTCTGATAAAGCTGTGAATTCTAGAAACAACATTACCATCAAGGCATATGATGATGAAGAGCATTCATCCAAAGGCACAGTCACCTTGCCTCTCAGAGTTGGGCCAGTTACGTAGGATGTGGTTTGTCAAGTCCTAGACCTAGATCTCACATACAATATATTACTAGGACGTCCTTGGATTCATGAAATGAGGGAAGTCCCATCTACATATCACCAATGCATTAAGTTTCCTCACAATGGAGTTGAGATAACAGTTAATGGTGATCCTAATCCATACATATACTGCAATAACTTTAGACTAAAAATTGAGATGATCATTCCAAGTAATAGGGAAGCTATCCCTTCTTCTACATACATTGATCCTGAATCATTAAAATCTTTGACATCAAAACAATGTGAGCTTAAAGGGAATTTCAGGACAAGGGCATGGGTGAATACACATTGAATCAAATCATGTGCTTACAACAAGTAATGAGTTCACCAAAAGAATATGGAAGACCACATCCTAATAAGCAAGTATCTATCATTATACTCAAATGGGACCCTACTATCTTTCAAAGATGGGGTGAACTGGAAGAAGAAGACTTATACAACATGTGTTTACAAAGACCTTGAAAATGATACACAAGATCACATCAACATACCATGTGAAAAGTATGGCAAAATATTCAAGATCCTACAAAAATTTGGGTATGATGGCAAAAGTCCTCTTGGCTTAAGGAAGGAAGGCATCATCAAACCTTTACAACCTGAATTGACATTCAAAAAGGAATGCTTAAAAGGACTTGGTTTCATGACTTCCAAGGTAAACACTCAAAATACAGGAGAAGCATTACAAATCAAAGCTACCAAAATTCAACAAGAGAATCGCTATTACATAGACTCCAATGAATGGGAATGGGATTTAGACAAATCCTCTAGTGACTATGAACTCACCGAGACATTCAGAGAACTAGGTGAACCCACAGAAGAAGAGGAATTTTATAGAAAATTCAAAGTTGGTCAAGAAACAACCCCTGAGGACCCCATAGAGTCCTTGCCTCTAGGTTCTAAGTCGAAATCACATAGAATGAGAACACCTGTCCCAGAATGTGCTACTAGTGATGATAATTTGGATTCGTTCATGATCGAGACAGATGAGGAGAGTGCCAACGATGACCTCGATGACTACCTCAACATACCTGAATATAACTGCATTTTCACTCTTAGTCCCACTAACTTCGAAGACATCAAAGGCCTTCCCCTTGTTCACCACCAACTCATTGACTGAGACCATGAAGGACTTGCACAGTTCGATACATTCCAAAATGATGAAGCCTTTATTGATTATCTAGGCATATGAGATGATCTTCCCCTTGGGGACCATAAGGCAAGATACACTATAGAACTCAATAGCATGGCATATTTTGGTGAGGGTGTCGGGCCCTCCAGTCGCAAAAACATAAAAGTAAAACAAATCAAGGGTCTTATGGAAAAAACCATGTTGTGGCGCTATCTAACCGCAAAAAAGTAAAAAGAAAGGATGTATTCGAGGGTGAAAACCTCTCAGAGGCACCCGAGGATGGAAGGCTCGACATTCTCCCAGCATCCTATGAAGAAAAATCATCTATGTTGGTAGAGGAAACCATCAAAACAAACATTGGTATAGAAGAAAGTCCACATAACATATTCCTGGCTCAATCTTTGACAGAGATAGAAAGATCAAAGTTCATAAGTTTCTTCACAGAGTGACAAATCAATTTTGCATGGTCATATGCTGATATGCCTGGATTGGATCCAGATTTGGTAATGCATCATTTGATAGTTAAACCAGGGGAAAAACCAGTGAAACAAAAATTAAGAAAGATGCATCCACAAGTGGCATTATTAGTCAAAGCAGAGCTTGAGAAATTATTGGATGTCAGATTCATACGCCCAATTGATTATCCCGAATGGATCTCCAACATAGTGCATGTCAGTAAACCAGATCGTAGCATCAGAATATGTACAGACTTCAGAGACATCAACAAAGATTGTCCTAAGATTGAAATTCCCATTACCAAACATAGATTTGATTGTGGATCTCATAGCAGGTCATGAAATGTTATCTTTCATGGATGGATTCTCTGGTTATAATCAAATAAAAATCGCATCTGAGGATCAGCACAAAACAACATTCACTTGTCCTTGGGGAACTTTCTATTGGAATGTCATGCCCTTTGGGTTAAAAAATGCAGGCACTACATATCAAAGAGCCATGACTACTATCTTTCATGATCTCATGCATGTTACTATGGAAGATTATGTTGACGACCTCTTGGGAAAATCAGTAGATAGAGATACACATTTAGATATACTTTTAGTCGTCTTTGATCGGTTGGAAAAATACAAAGTTAGATTAAACCCCAAGAAATGTGTCTTTGGAGTAACCTCCGAGAAGCTCCTAGGATTCATTATATCAAAAAGAGGAATCAAAGCCGATCCTGCAAAATTCAAGGCCATCCTAGAGATGCAACCACCATGAAACATCAATCAACTTTGATCTTTGCAAGGGAGACTCCAGTCCATACGAAGATTCATAGCACAACTTGCAGATAAGTGTAATCCTTTTCAACACTTGCCAAATAAAAACATCAAATTCAAATGGGATGATAACTGTCAACATGCTTTCCAGATACTCAAAGATTATCTTCTAAATCCGCTAGTTTTGATGCCACCAGTTCCAGATCAACCTCTATTACTATAGATATCAGCTACTTCAACAACACTAGGGGCACTCTTAGCACAACAGGTTCTTGAGGGCAAAGAAAAGGTAGTCTACTACATCAGTCGCACATTGGTGGGATATGAGCTAAATTACACACCAATTGAGCGTGCATGTCTCGCTGTGGTCTTTGCTTCGTAGAAATTATGACATTACATGCTAACTCATAAAACTAAGTTGGTTGCAAGGATCGATCCATTGTAATACCTTCTCAATAAAGCAACACTTACTGGGCAACTAGCCAAATGGGTTATGTTCCTGAGTGAATTCAACATTGAGTATGTGGATAGAAAAGAAATAAAAGGACAAGCTATCGCAGATCAGTTAGTAGATGCTCCCATGTTAGATGATGTTCCTCTAATTTCAGAATTTCCAGATGAATCCATTTTAATAGTGTCACATACAAAGCCCTGGCAACTATACTTTGACGGCTCATACACACAGCATGGGGCAGGAGTTGGCATCCTCTTCATAACTCCTCAAGGGGATTCTATACCAAAATCATATCGATTATCATTTCCCTGCACTAATAACATAGCGGAATATGAGGCACTAACAACTAGATTACAGATTGCAGTTCAGTGGAAGATCTAGGAACTTCATGTTTTTAGGGACTCTCAACTTGTAATTTGTCAAGCAACTAATGACTACTGTAGACACCTAAAATTGTCATGTCTAATTAAATAAATATTTTTATTTATTTAATTATCTAAGCCTAATTATTCTTTTAATTAAATAAATATTTATTTATTTAATTAATTCATTTATCCTCTTCTAGCCTTATTTCTCATTTAAATAAATACATTTATTTATTTAAATTATCCTTTTTCCTAAATTAAATAAATATCTTATTTATTTAATTGATCCCACTTCTTCTATTAATTAAATATATCTTTATTTATTTAATTAATTCATTAGCCTTTTCTACCCATGACACATGTCATTCATCTCTTAATTCATACACTACCTACCCCTTTCATTATTTTATTATTTTCTTTACCTACCCTCAAATCATAGACGACCTCCTTTTACACCTCTCAATCTTATCACTCCATTTCATATTGTGTCTTCTATATAAGGAGATGCTTCCTTCATTATCAAACCCTAACTACCTGACTACTTGACTACACTACGCTTTTCATATGCAATCCTACTTGCAACCACATTCCATTCTTTGTTGAGCTCTTGTGCACATAAAATCTGAGAGCAAATATATCAAGCAAGATCAATGGAGATAGGAAGAATGGAGATTCAAACCCTATTGGACATGTGATGGTATAATCTTTGTGATTTCATTTGATTTGCATTGTCTTAGGTAATCTTCATATGTTATGGTGGATCTTTGTTGTTGTTAGGCTAGGGTTTTGTGGTTGAATTCATTTAGCCTTTCAATATCGTTATTATTGTTATCCATTTTCACCATAAACATTTTGGCACACCCGGTGGGACTCTTGTCCCTTTTGCATTTAATATTTTTGTTGTAGATTTTGTGTTTGAAGTTGCATATTTGACATTTTCGACAACATTTCGACATTTTTGCGTCTATGCACTTTAAGGTTACATTTTTGATTTTCTACCATGTCTGTGACATCTGGAACCGCATCTGTATCCTCGATAGTATTTTATTTTATTTTATTTGTAGATTTCGAAAACCGCATCTGTGTTCCTCAGTCGCGTCTGCGGTGTTTTTAGACACATCTATGTCCAAAAGTCATGTTTGGGTTCTGGAACAGCGTCTGTGTCTCGCAGAAATGCATCTACGTCAGAGAGTTGCATTTGTGTTTGGGGTAACCGTGTTTGTGTGCGTTGATTTGTTTTTTTTTTGTTTTTTTGGAGTTTTTTTGATTCAGTTTTTTGGTCATTTAATATTCTAGATCTGGTTTATTTTGAGCTAACATCTTTAGATCTAGCTAACGAAATTAGTGCAGCTTGTCTCGAAAGCAAAATCGTTTGGTTGAAGGCCCCTATTTTCACAAAGTCTTTTGGATTTAAAATTTACCTAACTTGTGTTCTTGCAGGAAGGGGTGATTATTTCAAACAATCCAAACTACTAATAAATCTTTGTTGCAGGTCCATGGCAAGGGTTTTTGATTTTTTATTGTGTGCTTTGTTTTCAATAAACTAGCAAACACTTCAATTGGTGCACTAAAATTGAACCATTGTCTTTTGTGTCTTGAGCAATAGGCTCTTTTTGTTTAATCTTTAGAGAGCCTATCTTCCCGTGTGGTCATTAGGACTACTAGTGAGAAGAGAATGACCCAAGTGGTAGCAAAAGAAAAGCCATCTTCTTCCAAACCACTATAAATAACTGTATTCATGGTGAAAACTATGAATAATGTGTGCTGATTAGTTCATACTGACACTATGTCTCCCCATAAACCCATTTGATCAAATTTATTTGATCATTTGTAGGGCGTAACCCCTACCGGTTGGGAGCCTTCTGTATTTACAGAGCTGAAAGTGCCACATGTATAGCCACATGAGCGGATGCCCTTACTAGCACCTTTTTGTTTTAGAAGCCAAAATCCTTCTAGTTGTTGGGGCAGGAGGTTGGACCTCTGGTAGTAGCCCACACACATACGGTTCTTAGTAGAGATACAAAGTTCATCACAGGGAGTTTTTGTGGGGACTGATGCTTGGCTGATCCGAGAAGTGAGTGTCGAGGGTGGAGCTAGTGAGGTCAAGCATCTAAGTATCCACTCTGAATAGCGTAGCCTCGGGGGTAAAACCCCATGTGGGATCAACAACTATTGTCTTGGCCAGCCATAAGAATTGTTCTTGACTTATTTTAAACATTCAAAACATTCAAGACCAAACAACAAAACATTGTGTCTTTTGTGTCTTCAAGTGTATGCAAAATAGTTTTACATCAAACAACACACTTTTCTTGGAGTCATTTTAAGTCTAAACACTTTCAAACATTGATTCTTCATCAATATTGTGTCCTCTTGTCACGAAAAACAGTCAAACAGTCAGATTTGGTCACAACAAAACAACTTCACAGATTGGAAAAAATTGCACAAATTTTGTAGAAACGCATCTGTGTTTGGCATAATAGCGTCTATGTTGTATAACTACGTCTGTGAAGGGGAGAAACGTGTCTATGTTTCCAGAATCAACATTGCAATTTACAAAAAATCTCAGAAACGCGTCTGTGTTAAACAGAACCATGTCTATGTCAGGAAATCACGTCTGTGCAGTATACAGGCACATCTGTGTTTAGAATTGAAAAAAATTTATAGTCCAACAAACAAACACAGTCAGTTTCGGAATTCTTGAGCTTCCTAGGTTATTTCTCCAGGTTTTCATCTAGCATTCAACCTGTCTTTGGGTCTCACACAGTCCATCATTGCTTTACATCTTTCATTAAATTTACATTTGTCTAAACTTGAGTCAAAAGGTCACTTGCTTGTCCTCATCATACTTTATCAACACACCACATACAACAACATTTTGCTAATTGGTCCCTCATCAAGGTCTATCACCTTTGGGTCTCATTTGGTCTTACTTAGAGTCAAGGTCAACTTACCTCATCAAGAGAAACTATCCTCTCTTTGGAAGTCACACCTACTCTACTGCACACATACTTGGTCTTACACTTTGGACATTGCAAGTACACTTTAGATTCATTTACATTCCATCCAACCCTTGGTCTTCCAAACTTTTTCCATTTTCATCTAGTCTCACACATCTCGGTCAATACCTAGTTCATGGTTGAAACCCATCTTCAAAAATCTAGGAGAGAAACTAAAGAGGCTCAAGAGTCCACAAACATGAGTGTCTATGAGTATGAAAATGATGTCTTTTTCAATACTGATCACAACACATTACCTGACATGGATGCCTATAGAAACATTCCAAATGTTGAGAACATGGACACTACAAACAACAATGATACACACAATGACAATATGGACAACTTTTCCATACATTCAGTAGATGTGGAACAATCCATTATGGACCCCTGCTTCAATCGATTGATTGAGGAAATAATGAGGAGGGATAGACAATACTTCTTACAAATGATGGCACAAAGTGGAGCCAAGATCCCTCATGATTTTGACATGTCTCAAATAATGGAACATAGGCCTTTGCAACAAACTCACTCCAACATGGATCAAAGGAGGCCTAATAGTGGAGGCAATAGAGGACCACATATGGTACCTGAATCACTATCATCTTTGTTTCAAAAACCAGAGGTCCCACATACACATGGTCAAGCATATGATACTCACCTTCACAGGCCATTATGGAAGTCTTATGCAGAGAAATATGCTCAATCACATATCAATGCTAAGGATCAACCACCAAAGCAATTGGATATTCAAAGGCATGCTCAAAATTTGGACATAAGGAAACCCCATGTCAAATTTGGGGGAAACACATTATAACATGACATTCCTGTAGAGTATGGTATACAAGGACAAAATAGATATTTTGTTCCTCAACATGAATCTATACCAAGTGGTCCATATATGCAGCATCATTATAGACCTCCTCCATATGAACATGTGTATGATCAATATCATCCATATATGAAACATGCTCCTCCTCCAATTGGTGCCTCAAGCATGGGCTATGGTCCAAGAAGTCAATCTCCACCTAAGAGCAATTTGGAGCAACAAATCAGAGACTTACAAAAGAAAATGGAGGACATAAATACACCAAAGCCAACATACACAATGAGAGACATATGTCCTTATCCATTTGACAAGAGAATTCCAATGCCTCCTTTTCCTACACACTTTGTGACACCTAAATTTGATAAGTATAGAGGAAAAGGGGATCCTAAGGCACACATAAGACAATTTTTCATAGCTTGCATTGAGATAGCAGCAGAAGAGACATATTTGATGAGATTATTCCCACAAAGCCTAGGTGATCAAGCTATGGAATGGTTCTCCCAACTTCCACCTGGTATTAAGTCATGGGGTGATCTAGTAGAGGCATTTAATCAACATTTCTCCTACAACATAGAGACAGACATATCAGTCACTACTTTGTGCAACACCAAGCAAAAAGAGGGAGAGTCTTTTGCATCATTTTTACAAAGATGGAGAAATCTAGCTAGCAGATGCTCTTGCGAAATTCCACAAAAACAAATGGTGGAGATGTTCACCCAGAATGTTAACAAAGAAATTGGCTATGATCTAAGGAAAGCTTGTTTGTCCACCTTCAAGGATGTCATTGAAAAAGGCTTAGCAACAGAAAAGGTCCTAATTGAACAAGGAGTCATTAAGATATTCAAGGAAAACAAACATGACTTTAAAGGAAAAGACAAGCCAAGATTTTGGAATAAAAACAAGAACACAGTCAATCATGGTGTTGTTGATGCCAATACAGTGCAACCCAAATTCATTTTTTCTGGATCAAGCTCTACAAATAATCAAGTGAATACTCAAACAACTTCTAGATCACGAAGGAAGTATACCCCATTGGGAGAACCACTTGAGTCAGTTTTCAAAAAGCTAGTGGCAAACAAAGTAATCACAATTCCAGATTTTCCTCCATATGAACCAAAGGTTAAACCAAATTGATGGAATGATGATGAATATTGTGAATTTCATAAGAGAAAGGGTCATAAGATAGGAAATTGCCATTGACTAAAGAACATCATAAAAGATCTCATTGATAGGGGTGACATTGAGATTGAAGGACACTCATCCAATCAAGAACATGAAATGTTTAAGGAACCATTCCCAAAGCATGACAAGGGAAAAGCTACAGCCATAGATGACCAAACCAACTATACCAGAGCAACCTATAAATATGATTCAACTATCAATCACATTTCAATGGATAATTACGTCTTTACCATTATCATCAAGGACAAAAACCTTGAGAATTCTACCCAGAGACCCAAGATTGTCTTAAAAAGTGTTGGATCTTCTTCCGAACCTACCTCTGAATGTCATGTTACAACCCATCGAGGTAAAATCACTTTACAAGGTGGTCCAGCCAAAAACACCACTTCCTCATCAACCAAGCCTGAGTACAACCTTGTAGAATAGTTAGGGAAGACACTTGCGCTCATCTCCATTCTTGAGCTCTTACGCATATCCCCTGCACATAAATCCATTCTTGACAAAATCTTAAGAGAAACTGTTGTTCCTACTAATCTGAACGTAGACCAGTTTCAAGCCATGGTGGGATACCTTTCCAATCCACACTCCCTTACATTAACAGAAGCTGATGATGCCTCCGTAAGTCAGCCACATAATGCACCTTTACACATTGAAGCCTTCATACACAAACATCGAATAAAACAAGTCTTGATAGATGGAGGAGCAGGTCTAAACATTTGTACATTCAGCACTATTAAACAATTGGGATATTCTGATAAAGCTGTGAATTCTACAAACAAAATCACCATCAAGGCATATGATGATGAAGAGCATTCATCCAAGGGCACAATCACCTTACCTCTCAGAGTTGGGCTAGTTATGAAGGATGTGGTTTGTCAAGTCCTAGACCTAGATCTCGCTTACAACATATTGCTAGGGCATCCTTGGATTCATGAAATGAGGGTAGTCCCATCTACATATCATCAACGCATTAAGTTTCCTCAGAATGGAGTGGAGGTAATTGATAATAGTGATCCTAATCCATTCATATATTGCAATAACCTGAGATCAAAAACTGAGAACATCATTCCCAGTAATCGTGAAGCTATTCCTTCTTCGACATACATTGATCCTAAGTCATTAAAACCTTCGACATCAAAACAAGGTGAGCTTAAAGGCAAATTTTAGGACAAGGGCATGGGGGAATACACTTTAAATCAAACCATGTACTTACAACAAGTCATGAGTTCACCAAAAGAATATGGAAGACCACATCCTAACAAGCAAGTACCCATCATTGTACTCAAATGGGACCCTACTACCTTTCAAAGATGGGGCGAACTGGAAGAGGAAGACTTATAAAAAATGCTTTACAAATACCTTGAAGATGATACAGAAGATCACATCAATCTACCATGTGAGAAATATGGCAAAGGTTTTAAGATCCTACAAAAATTTGGGTATGATGGAAAAAGCCCTCTTGGGTTACGAAAGGAAGGCATCATTGAACCTTTACAACCTGAATTGACATTCAAAAAGGAACACTCGAAGGGACTTGGTTTCTTGACTTCCAAGGTCCACACTTAAAGGACAGAAGAAGCCTTACAAATCAAAGCTGCCAAAATTCAAAAAGAAAATTGCTATTCCATAGACTCTAATGAATGGGAATGGGGTTTAGACAAATCCACCAGTGATTACGAGCTCACCGAGACATTTAGAGAGCTAGATGAACCCACATAAGTAGAGGAATTTTATAAAAGCTTCAAATTTGGTCAAGAAACAACCCATGAGGATTCCACATAGTCCTTGTCTCAAGGTCCTAGGTTGAAATCACATAGGATGAGAACACCTATCCCAGAATGCGCTACTAGTGATGATAATTTGGATTCGTTCATGATCGAGACTAATGAGGAGAGTGCCATTGATGACCTTGATAATTACCTTGACATACTCGAATATAACTACATCTTCACACTTAGCCCCGCTAACTTCGAAGACATTAAAGGCCTTCCCCTTGTTCACCACCAACTCATTGACTGGGATCATGAAGGACTTGCACAGTTTGACACATTCCAAAATGATGAAGCTTTTATTGACTATCTTGGCATACGAGATGATCTTCCCCCTGGGGACCATAAAGCAGGATACACTATAGAACTCAATAGCATGGCATATTTTGGTGAGGTCATCGGACCTTCTAGTCGCAAAAATGTGAAAATAAAAACAAACCAAGGGTCTTATGGCGAAAACAACACTGTGGCGTTGTCTGACCCCAAAAAAGTAAAAACAAAGGACATATCTGAGGGCGAAAACCTCTCTGAGGCACCCAAAGATGGAAGGCTCAACATTCTCCCAGCATCATATGAGGAAAAGTCATCCATGTTGGTAGAGGAGACTATCAAAACAAACATTGGTACAGAAGAGGTTCCACACAACATATTCCTGGCTCAATCGTTGACGGAGTCAGAAAGGTCAAAATTCATAAGTTTCTTCAAAGAACGACAAATCAACTTTGCATAGTCATACACTGATGTAGCATCGTAAAATTGTGACACTTGCAATTCGACTGCATTTGGGTCTTCACAATGGCGGCGCAATGTTGAACCTGAATGGAGACCCCAAAACCTATTTACGACATCAAAAACTGCATCTTTCTGCACCTTGGCCTGATCCTCCTTGCACCCTGCTGTCCCGGGAGGTGGGACCATGGCGCCCAGCGCCCTGGTCCCTCAGGACCATGGCGCCCAGTGCCCTAGTCCTTCAGGACCATGGTGCCTAGTGCCCTGGTCCCTCAGGACCATGGCGCCTAACGCCCTGGTCCCTGGCCCTATTTTGGGCCCGGTCTCTTGTTGGGTATCGGGTCTTCAAGTTTGCAATTTGGAAAATAATGTTCCTAGGTCGGCCTAAGGTCGGAAAAATCAGTCTCCTAACCCTAATTGACAAGTGTATAAACTACATTTCCCCTCCCAGAGAGAGGAGGGAAAAGAAAAGGAAAAAAACATATATGTGCAAGAGGCGGAAGCGCTAGGCAAACATTTCAAACATTCAAGCATTCAAGCATTCCTTCAAGCAATTGAGCATTCTAGGTCTCCATTCAAGGCTAGGTGTTGCATTCAAGATAAGGATTCAACCATTGAAGAAGAGATCACCTACAACATATAACATACAACATCATTACACCTTCGCATGTAAGAATACAAACATTCTTACAACAAGGTATCAGTACTTGATTACATTACAAACATTTACATTTAAAACATTCTCATTTCTTGGTTAATTCCAAAACCGGGGTTTGACCTAAAGGCAAACCCCTAATCCCTAACCCCCCAATTGTCCTCTCTTTTCTGTGTGTAGGTTGCAGGTGCGCGGCTGTAATTGAACATCTGGAATCCTTGTGTAGAGACGAACAGATCCCCCTTCGTTTCACGGATTTTTCGGAGGACTGTGTGCACTCCGGGCGCCATTGTCCTATCAACTTTCGCTCAAATTTGCAGGACACCATCATCTTGACATTTCACTGCTAATTTCAGGTCCGCAGCTTCATCCCATGTCCCTATCTCTGTCTATAAGCAAATCTTTCTTACTTTACATGCACTCCTAGTTCAACCCTTCTATCTACATTCTTTACAAAAGAGGGTATCCTTGCTGTCTCAAACCTTGAAACTCATCTAGAATTCAAACTTGCATTGTGTGGGATTGGATCTTGTGAGTTTCAACCCCTCTTTTGAATGTAAAGTCCCTCCTAAGTGAAAACCATCAACCCTAGTGACCTCCTTTCTCTCTCCTTGGAGTGGGGGAACACCTAGGGTTCGATTTTTCGCTTTACAACTGATATGCCTAGATTAGATCCAGATTTGGTAAAGCATCATTTGATAGTTAAACCAAGGGAAAAACTAGTGAAATAGAAATTAAGAAAGATGCATCCACAAGTGGCATTACTAGTCAAAGAAAAACTTGAGAAATTATTGGATGTCGGATTCATATGCCCAATTGATTATCCTGAATGGATCTCCAACTTAGTGCCTATCAGTAAACTAGATCACAGCATCAGAATATGTATAGATTTCAAAGACATCAACAAAGCTTGTCCTAAGGATGACTTCCCATTACCAAACATAGATTTGATTGTAGATCCCACAGTAGGTCATGAAATGTTATCATTGATGGATGGATTCTTTGGTTATAATCAAATAAAGATCATGTCTGAGGATCAACATAAAACATCATTCACTTGTCCTTGGGGAACTTTTTGTTGGAATGTCATGCCCTTTGGGTTAAAAAATGCAGGCGCTACATATCAAAGAGCCATGACTACTATCTTTCATGATCTCATGCACATAACTATGGAAGACTATGTCGATGAACTCTTGGGTAAATCAATAGACAAAAATACACATTTGGACATACTTTCAGTCATCTTTGATCAGTTGGAAAAATACAAAGTAAGATTAAACCCCAAGAAATGTGTCTTTGGAGTAACCTCTAGGAAGCTCCTAGGATTCACTGTATCAAAAAGAGGAATCGAAGCTGATCCAACAAAAGTCAAGGCCATCCTAGAGATGCAACCACCAAGAAATATCAGTCAACTTTGATCTTTACAAGGGAGATTCCAATCCATACGAAGATTCATAGCGCAACTTGCAAATAAGTGTAATCCTTTTAAGCACTTGCTACATAAAAACATCAAATTCAAATGGGATGATAATTGTCAACAGGCTTTCCAGACACTCAAAGATTATCTTCTGAATCTGCCAGTTTTGATGCCACCAGTTCCAGATCAGCCTCTATTACTATACATATTAGCTACTCCAACAGCACTAGGGGCATTCTTAGCACAACAAATTGCTGAGGGCAAAGAAAAAGCAGTATACTATATCAGTCGCACATTGGTGGGATATGAACTAAACTACACACTAATTGAGCATGCATGTCTCGCCGTGGTCTTCACTTCATAGAAATTACGACATTACATGCTAACTCATAAGAGTAAGTTGGTTGCAAGGATAGATCCATTGAAATACCTTCTCAATAAAGCAACGCTTACTGGGTGATTGGCCAAATGGGTAATGATCTTGAGTGAATTCGACATCGAGTATGTTGATAGAAAAGCAATAAAAGGACAAGCCATTGCAAATCAATTAGTAGATTCTCCCATGATAGATGATGTTCCTCTAATATCAGAATTTCCAGATGAATCCATTTTAACAGTGTCACATGCAAAGCCATGGCAACTGTACTTTGACGGCTCATACACACATCATGGGGGAGGGGCTGACATCCTCTTTATAACTCCTCAAGGGGATTCTATACCAAAATCATACCACTTATCATTTCCTTGCACTAATAATATAGCGGAATATGAGGCATTAACAACTGGATTACAGATTGCAGTTCAGTGGAAGATCCAAGAACTTCATGTTTTTGGGGACTCTCAACTTTAATCTGTCAAGCAACTGATGATAACCAAAAAAAGGATGAGAAATTAATGCCTTACAAAAGAATGGTAGATGACCTGAAACAACATTTCACAAAGATAGACTTTGAGCAGATACCAAGAGAGCAGATTCGAGCTGCAGATGCCATGGCTACAATTGCTTCACTAATCGATCTACCTCCAAATGAGACCCGCTATGAGTTCTTGGTGGATAACCTTTTGGTTCCTTCATATGAAATCATTCCTAATGAGATGATATGTGTCGTCGGTCCTGAGTCCCAGTTATATGGTTCCATTTTCACATACCTTCGTGACAATACCCTGCCTCCTGATCTATCCAATAACCAACATCGCACTTTCATTCGCCAATCTTCTCGATACGTCATTTTAGCTAATATCCTATATCGGCGAGGTCTAGATGGCACTCTTCTTAGATGTTTAGAAAGCGACGAAGCCCAGATTGCATTACGTGAAGTACATGAAGGGATATGTGGTCCACACGCTAGTGGTCCTACCTTAGCCAAGAAACTCATCAGGATTGGATATTAGTGGCCCAATATGGAAAAAGACTCATATCAGTTTGTTAAGAAATGTAAGCAATGTCAAATTCATGGAGACCTCATCCATGCGCCAGCGCAAGAACTTCAACCAATTGCGTCTCCTTGGCCCTTTTGTCAGTGGGGACTTGATCTCATAGGCAAGATTCACCCTCCTTCTTCCAATGGTCATAAATTCATTATCACTGCCACAAAGTATTTCACAAGATGGATTGAAGCCGTGCCTCTTACACAAGTCACTGGAAAATAGATTGCTACGTTCATCCTCAACTATATCATTTGTCAATACGGTATTCCTGTTTCCATTATCACTGATAACGGGCGTCCCTTCAAAAATTAGGATGTTCGTAAACTCTGTAACCACTTCCATATTTCACATCATTTCTCCATGCCATATTACCCCCAAGGTAACGGTCAGGCTGAGGCATCTAATAAGACAATCCTTAAAATCCAAAAAAAGACAGTCGATGACGCTGGCCATAATTGGCATATCCAACTTAATCCTGCACTTTGGGCATACCGCACAAGTGTTCGCACACCTATAGAAGCTACACCCTATTCACTTGTTTATGGTGCTGAAGCCATCTTGCCTATTGAGGTTGAGCTACCCTCTTTACGAGTCTCTTTGCAAAACATTATCAGTGATGAAGACTATAGGGTCTCTTGCTTACAAGAACTTGAACTATTGGATGAATGAAGACAAACTGCTTTTAATCATCTCAAGGCTTATCAACAATGAATGAGTCGCAGCTATAATCACAAGGTCAAGCCTCACACATTTGAGGTAGGTGATTTGGTTCTCAGAGAAAACCCCAAAAATCAGCAAGACCAAGAGAAGAAGGGTAAGTTTGAACCAAACTAGCTTGGTCCTTACATCATTACAGCAGCATATGGATCTGGTGCATATCAGCTCTCAACTACAGAAGGTGAACCTTTGGAGGATCCTATCAATAGAATGCACCTTCACAAGTTTTACACATAGCTCTTCAGAATATCCTAATTCAAAAAATACAAAAAAAAAAATCAAAAAAATAAAAAATACAAAAAAATTATAAAACAAAAAAAAATCGTTACTTGGTGAAAATTTGGCAAACAGGCGCCTTGTGACACAAAAGACATTGAAAAATTGAAAAAAGTAAAGAGAAATAATTTCGTCCAATTGTGAAAACCACTTCGGTGGTGCCCTGGGCAAGTACCATGGTGAAAACTGGGTCACCAGTGCCATGTGTAGAGACATTGCTCCTCCCTCCTTCAGGATTCACTTTCATCCTTTCACTTTGCACACACTCACATCTTATCCATTCATAATAAACTTACCCATTCCCATCATGGCTTGTTATTGATCTACCCAAGATTGGTTCACCATTCATAATAACCTTCATTTTCATCCTTTTTCCATCCATAATAAATCAACTCCTATCTGTGGCTAAGGCAAATCCTACGTCTAGTGATGGGTGTGGAACTGAGAGCATCGCACATTCTGAGGAGTACAGTTTCTTCCAGTTTTCTTCAGTCTATCCGCACCCAATCCACAATAAAGTAGCATTTGCATCATCATCCACAATAAAGTTTCATCTTCTCCGCAATAAAGTATCAGTTTCATGGATTTAGTCAGTTTCAGATGAGACACAACAGCAACAATGGGCTTCAACAAATCAAATCTTTCAACAGACTCAGACAACATATGGTTCAGTGCTATCTATCCTTTCTATGAAAGTAAACATTATGACCATAATCAAATAAGACTTATACAAGTGACAAGAGACACTAAACTTGAGGACTACAGTGGATGTTGGTGTCGAGTTTTGGTTTTCTTTTGATTTTATCTTTCTGGTCACATGTCTTTTAACTTTTCCAGGATGTCTCTGACTAGAGATTCTATCTCCAGGATGTCTCTGACGAGAGATTCTATCTCCAGGATGTCTTTGACTAGAAAGGCGAGGATGGGGTATCATCACCTATTTGTATTTGCTATCTATGGATTGTCTTTTAGTAATGCTATGACTTGTCCAAGGATATGAGGACACTGTGAGTCTTGTGTGAACTAGGGCATTCTTTGTTTGTGACTTACTTATCTCCATGCAAATACGTACAATGACTTTCTGGGTCGAACATATGCCTCGATTGTCATAACCTACTTTCCATAATAAAGCTCAATGATGATAATGCACAAGAAGCTCTTTCACTTTCATCTCTTCTATCTTTCATCCCCCTTTCTTGATTGACTTCCATTGTCCTTCTCGAGTCCGCGGAGCCTGCTATCACATGACTGAGTATAATGACACACCAAAAAAATTTGCATTTCATGTAGTTGCACCTGCATTACCACATGTTAGCATTTCATAATAAATATAGATATCACAATTGCATCACATCCTGCACACAACACATATTAGCACATTTTACATTTTCATCATGAAAATAGTCATTTGCATTATCATATTCATTTGCATTTCATACATTCACATTTGCATCATGCATACACATATAAAACATAAAAGAACAAAAAAAAATATTGCATTGCATCATATACATATTTGCATCCATATCATAAGCATCACATAAAACATACATCATTAAACATCTCATCACATAAGTACACATGCATATAGCTACCACAAAGATGAATCATCTCATATATATATAATCAAAAGTGTCATGATACAATGATGTCAAAATCATATGGCTACAACCACCCAAAGGTGTCTACATCATCATACAAAAATGATACAATACTGATACATAGGGAGCCCTCTATGGCTATGATGAACTCCCTCCCTCAGAGCCGCCTGGCCTCGATGGAATCTGAGCCCTTGAAGGACCTACCCCAGGATCATCCCTCCTATCCCGTCTATCTAGTGGTGGTGGAGGACCCATAACCCCACCGCTGGATGCCTGTCGCCTCTAGCTCCCTCCCGTAGCTGTCGCTGTCCGCGATGGTCTGCAGAAGCTCCTCGCCCACTGATCAGCTGGCACTACACCATAATAGAGATCCTACCAATAGGAGATCTTCTCTCCTACCTATTGGACATAGGCATATCCAGCTCCTGTGTCCTCTGCTGCCTGCCTCCCAGCCCTCAATGTTGTCTCAACCTCTGTGTAGCACTGTATAGCCTAGTCTCGCTCCCGCTCAGTATCTCTGAGCCTCCTCCTGAGTCTATCTCTCTCCTCTCCAGGTCCTGAATCTCATTTGCCTATCCCTAGAAGATCTCCCTCAACTCAACCAGCTCATCCTCCTCTGCCTTGGCCCCTTGTGCCTCTGCTGGTGGTTGTACCTATACCTGTACCTGCCTCTGTCCCTATCCTGGCATGTATCTGGGACCCAGTGCTACTGGCACCTATAGCGGTAATCCACCGCGACCCCTCACAATCTGAACCTATTTGTCCTCTCCACCCTCCCTCTATGGCCCCACCGTCCTCTCTCCAACTGCACCTCACCTCCTCCATCGACCTCTACCCCCATCATCTCCATCATCATCACCATCCCCACCACCATCTCCATCTAGCGGCTCTCTTAGATCTGTCAGGCATGGGAATGGATGCTTGGCCCAATACACTATGTACTCTGTATCCATGTCGACATCCTCGATCTTTGGCCATATATCTCAGGGTAGGGGCATCATCTCCACTAGCTATGTAACAGCCTGATCATATGATAGCAATGGCCCAAACTACGCCTGATCCCTGACCATCTGTGCGTACATGCCTAAACCTCGTGGCATCTGCTGGATCCTGCCAAACTGCCTGCCCACCCTATCAACCAGCAACCTCTCTAGTACATAGGGCATCTGCCCAAACAGATACCTGCTCTGGAAGGTGTAGGGTAGCTCTACTGCATCATCCTCCCGCTGCTCACATCCCAGGTATGACCTCCATATAACCATATCAATCTCATCTATAGCCCACTGCTAGTACTCCAACCTACCAATCCATGGTTGCGAGGTGATCATATCATATAAATGAATGAAATTGCGTTTGTGACCTCTGCCCCTGAAATGTATAGGTCGTGTCACTGGTAGATGCTCATAGGCCCACACCTGTAACAATGTGACCCCACAGCCCAATCCCACTGATCCATGGTACACAAACTAATGAAGCTCGTAATATAGGTGTGCCAACATGCATGGTCCCCAAACATATTTGGTGTGCTATGTCACTAGTATCTCTAATGTGCTCCCTCAGCCCACAGCCAACCCTCGTGTCACTCTATCCGGACACAAGAACCCATTGATCGCTCCTCCTACCATTGCCGATAGTGCCAATCTTGTCTATATCATGGTATCCCATGCCACATGCCTTGCCCTCATCTCCAGTCCTGGATCCTGGAACACTCATCTCAGGGCATCCCTATCTCCATCTCGATCATAGGGTATCAACTCCCTATCGATTGGTATCCTCAGAATCTGGTATACATCCTCTAGGGTGACTGTCATCTCACCCATCGACAAATGGAACATGCACATCTCAGAGTGCCATCTCTCCGCCAGTGCGGTCAACAATCCCATGTTTGCCCGAAACTCAAGCACGTACATAATATGTCTCAGACCCATAGCCTCAATAGCAGCTCTTTCCTCAAAGGTCAGCTTAGGTTGCAACCTCTGAGTCAATGGGAATCTCTCTCGTGACTCCAGCATAGACAAATACTCCTGCAGTCAAGCAAATCAATCATGTCAGTCATAGTGGCATTCACTGTTCATCACAAAATGCTACTTTTTATCTAAGTGCATATGGTACTCTATCCTAGTGACACTCACTGTTTAACACAAAGTGTTGCTTCTATCCTAGTGGTACTTCCTGTTCATCACAAAGTACTACGTGTTTGACACTCCCTGTTAATCACAAAGTGCTACTCACATTTGCACTCACTGTTCATCACAAAGTGCTGCTCATATTTTAGTACTCCCTATTCATCACAAAGTACTATATCTTGGTACTCACTATTCATCACAAAGTGCCTTGATCTATCCTATCCTAGGGCCTTTGCTTGAGTGAATCCTCTTGAGTAGTTTCCTAATTGGCAACGTATGTTCTATCACAGAATTGTCAATCCTAGCACTATTTGCTATTCTAGTCTTCCCTAGAGGACCTGCTTGAGTGTATCCTCTCAACAGCTTATCCAATCAATAGCGTATGTTCATCACAGAACTGTTGATTTGACCTTGAAGACATAAACATGCCTTCATGACATAAACGCACTTAGAGACTACATAAATGCACCTGAAACACACAGACGTGCCTATGCTCTACATAGACGTGTCTGGAAGACACGAACGTGTCTACCTAGCATAGAGATGCCTACATAGCATAGACGCGATCGCATTCTGCACAGATGCCTTTTCCAGCTCAGACGCACCTGGCACAAACACAGACGTGCCTAGCAAGCATAGACGTGCCTGGCACCAACACTGATGTGCCTAGATGTTTTTGACATTTTTTGGACCCTATCCTAATGCAGATTTATTACATTACCTAGCATGCATTAATGACAACAATAAATGCATCAAAGTACAAGGAGGTTTTGTGGTACTTACCGGCTCTCCTGCCTCTATTGGCCTCTAATATCGGCGAACGCGATCGAATCTATAAACCAATGCCATCGCTGCTGACTGTTGCTACTCTATATCACTCTGCACTCTAATCTCGTGGATGTGTGGATGAAAATGAGGATGTATTTCCCTCGTGGTCTATCTTATAGACTGCCCTAGCCCTTGTTTCCCGAGTCAGTCTTCATTATTCCGTGGCTCTGTCACTTTATCCGGTCAGTCCATTCTATCCCATCTTTCTTATCGAGAGATTGTCTGTGATCTTTTCAGGCATTTTCATCCAATCTCTCGAGGGGGCATATCATTCCCATCTTGGGGAAACTCTGTATCAGTTCATCTTATCTTCTTTGAGACAACGCGACAAGCCGCATTGTCTCAAAGAGGGGCAAAATGTAGACACCTAAAATTGTCATGTCTAATTAAATAAATATTTTTATTTATTTAATTATCTAAGCCTAATTCTTCTATTAATTAAATAAATCTTTATTTATTTAATTAATTCATTTATCCTCTTCTAGCCTTATTTCTCATTTAAATAAGTACATTTATCTATTTAAATTATCCTTTTTCCTAAATTAAATAAATATCTTATTTATTTAATTGATCCCACTTCTTCTATTAATTAAATAAATATTTATTTATTTAATTAATTCATTAGCCTTTTCTACCCATGACACATGTCATTCATCTCTTAATTCATACACTACCTACCCCTTTCATTATTTTATTATTTTCTTTACCTACCCTCAAATCATAGCTGACCTCCTTTTACACCTCTCAATCTTATCCCTCCATTTCATATTGTGTCTTCTATATAAGGAGATGCTTCCTTCATTATCAAACCCTAACTACCTGACTACTTGACTACACTACGCTTTTCATATGCAATCCTACTTGCAACCACATTCCATTCTTTGTTGAGCTCTTGTGCACATAAAATCTGAGAGCAAATATATCAAGCAAGATCAATGGAGATAGGAAGAATGGAGATTCAAACCCTATTGGACATGTGATGGTATAATCTTTGTGATTTCATTTGATTTGCATTGTCTTAGGTAATCTTCATATGTGATGGTGGATCTTTGTTGTTGTTAGGCTAGGGTTTTGTGGTTGAATTCATTTAGCCTTTCAATATCGTTATTATTGTTATCCATTTTCACCATAAACAACTACCAAACAAAGGACGAGAAATTAATGCCCTATAAAAGAATGGTGGATGACTTGAAACAACATTTCATGAAGGTAGACTTTGAGCAGATACCAAGAGAGCAGAATCGAGCCACAAATGCCATGGCTGCAATTGCTTCACTAATTGATCTATCACCGAATGAGACCTGCTATGAGTTCTTGGTGGATAACCTTTTGGTTCCCTCATATGAAATCACTCCTACTGAAATGATATGTATTGTCTATCCTGAGTCTCAGTTATATGGTGCCATTTTCACATACCTTCTGGATAATGCCCTACCTCCTGACCTATCCAATAACCAACGTCGCACTTTCATTCGCCAATCTTCTTGATATGTCATTTTACTCGATATCCTATACCATCGAGGTCTAGATGACACTCTTCTTAGATGTTTGGAAAGAGGCGAAGCTCAAATTGCACTACGTGAAGTACATGAAGGGATATGCAGTCCACATTCTAGTGGTCCTACCTTAGCCAAGAAACTTATCAGGACTGGATATTACTGGCCCCACATGGAAAAAGACTCATATTAGTTTGTAAAGAAATGTAAGCAGTGTCAACTTCATGGAGACTTCATTCATGCACCAATGCAGGAACTTCAACCAATTGTGACTCCTTGGCCCTTTTGTCAGTGGGGACTCGATCTCATAGGCAAGATTCACCCTCCTTCTTCCAACGGTCATAAGTTCATCATCACTGCCACAAAGAATTTCAGAAAATGGATCGAAGCAGTGCCTCTTACACAAGTCACTAGAAAACAAATTGTTACATTCATTCTCAACTATATCATTTGTCGATACGGTATTCCTATTTCCATCATCACCGATAACGGGTGTCCCTTCAAAAATCAGGATGTTAATGAACTCTGTGACCACTTCCATATTACCCATCATTTTCCTACACCTTATTATCCCCAAGGTAATGGTCAAGCTTAGGCATCTAATAAAACAATCCTTAAAATCCTAAATAAGATAGTCAACGATGCTGGCCACAATTGGCATATCCAACTTAATCCCGCACTTTGGGCTTACCGCACAAGCATCCGAACACCTACAGGAGCTACACCCTATTCACTTGTCTACGACACTAAAGCTATCTTGCCTATTGAGTTTGAGTTACCCTCTTTATGAGTCTCTTTGCAAAACATTATTAGTGATGAAGACTATAGGATCTCTCACTTACAAGAACTTGAACTATTGGATGAACGAAGACAAACTTCTTTTAATCATCTCAAGGCTTATCAACAATGAATGAGTCGCAGCTACAATCATAAAGTCAAGCCTCGCACATTTGAGGTAGGCAACTTAGTTCTCAGAGAAAATCCTAAAATCAGCAAGACAGAGAGAGGAAGGGCAAGTTCGAACCGAACTAGCTTGGTCCTTACATCATCACAGTAGCATATGGATTTGGTGCATATCAGCTCTCAACCATAGAAGGTGAACCTTTGGAGGATCCTATCAACAACATGCACCTTCGTAGGTTTTACACATAGCTCTTCGGAGTATCCCAATTCAAAAATACAAAAAAAATCAAAAAATTCAAAAAGACAAATATAATCATAAAAATAAAAAATCATTACCTAGTGAAAACCTGGCAAACAGGTGCCTTGTGACACAAAAAAATCAAAAATAAAAAAAGTAAAGAAAAAATATTTTGCCCAAACAATGAAAACCACTTCGGTGGTGCCCTGGGAAAGTACCATGGTGAAAACTAGGCCATCAGTGCCATGTGTAGAGACATTGCTCCTCCCTCCTTCAGGATTCCATCTCATCCTTTCACTTTGCACACACTCACAGCCTATCTATCCACAATAAACTTTACACATTCCCATCATGGCTTGTTATTGATCTACCCAAGATTGGTTAGCCATTCATAATAACATTTCCTTTTCACCTCTTTCCATTCATAATAAATCAACTCCTATCTGTGGCTAAGGAAATTCCTATGTCTAGTAATGGGTGTGGAACTGAGAGCATCGCCTATTCTATGGAGTACAGTTTCTTCCACTTTTCTTCAGTCTATCCATGCACAATTTGCAATAAAGCAGCATTTGCATCATAGATCCACATTAAAGTTTCATCTTCTCTGAAATAAAGTATTAGTTTCATGGATTTAGTCAGTTTTAGATGAGACACAACAACAACAATGGGCATCAACAAATCAAATCTTTCAATAGACTCAGACAACATATGGTCCAGTGCTATCTATACTTTTTCTGAAAGTAAACATTGTGACCACAATCAAATAAGACTTATACAAGTGACAAGAGACACTAAACTTGAGGACTACAGTGGATGTTGGTGTCGAATCTTGGTTTTCTTTTGATTTTATCTTTTGGTGACATGTCTTTTAGCTTTTCTAGGATGTCTTTGACTAGAGATTCTATCTCCAAGATGTCTTTGACTAGAAAGGTGAGGATGAGGTATCATCACCTATTTTTATTTGCTGTTTGTGAATTGTCTCTTAGTAATGCTATGACTTGTCCAAGGATATGAGGACACTGTGAGTCTAGTGTGAACTGGGGCATTCCTTGTTTGTGATTGTCTTATCTCGATGCAAACAGGTACAATGACTTTCTGGTTCGAACATATACCTCGATTGTCATAACCTATTTGCCATAATAAAGCTCAATGATGATAACGCACAAGAATTTCTTTCCACTTTCATATCTTCTATCTTCCATTCACCATTTCTTGATTGACCTCCATTGTCCTTCTTGAGTCCGTGTAGCCTGCTATCACATGACTGAGTATAATGACACACCAAAAACATTTTCATTTCATGTAGTTGCACCTGCATTACCACATATAAGCATTTCATACATACATACAAATATCACAATTGCATCACATCTTGCACCTAACACATGTTAGCACATCTTACATTTTTATCATGTAAATAGTTATTTGCATTATCATATTCATTTGCATCATACATTCACACTTGCATCATGCATAACATATTAAAAACATAAAAGAACAAAAATATTGCATTTCATCATGTACATATTTGCATCCATAACATAAACATCACATAGAAACATACATCATGAAACATCTCATCACATAGGTACACATGCATATAGCTACCGCAAAGATGAATTATCTCATATATTTATAATCATAACTATCATGATACAATGATGTCAAAATCATATGGCTACAAATCACCCGAAGGTGTCTACATCATAATACAAAATGGTACAAAATTGATACATAGGGAGCCCTCTAAGTCTATGATGAACTCCCTCCCTTGGAGCTGCCTGGCCTCGACAGAGTCTGAGCCCTGGAAGGACCCACCCTAGGATCATCTCTCCTGTCCCCTCTATCTGGTGGTGGTGGAGGACCCATGACCCCAACACTAGACGTTTGTCTCCTGTGACTCCCTCCAATGGTCATCGTTGTCCGCGATGGTCTACAGAAGCTCCTCGCCTGCTGCTCTGGTGGCACTGCCCCATAGTATAGGTCTCACCAATAACCTATCTCCTCTCCTGCCTATTAAACATAGGCATATCTAGCCCCTGTGTCCTCTACCACCTACCTCCCAACCCTCAGTGTTGTCTTAGCCTTATTGTAACGCTGGATAGCCTGATCTCACTCCCACTCAGTGTCCTTGAGCTATCTCCTAAGTTGATCCCTCTCCCTCTCCAGCTCCTGGAGCTCATCTGCCTATCCCTAGCCGATCTCCCTTAGCTCAAATAGCTCATCCTCCTCCTCCTCGACCCCTTGTACCTGTGGCTCTACTTGTGGCTACCCTTGTACTAGTGGTTGTACCTATGCTTGTACTTGTACCTGTGGCTACTTATGTGGCTGCCTCTGCCCCTGTCCCCATCCCTGTACGTATCCCTGCACCTATCTGGAACACTGTACTACTGGCACCTGTAATGGCAACCCACCAAGACCCCTCACCACCCGAGCCTGTCTCTCCTCTCCACCCTCTCTCCATGAAGCCACCCTCCTCTCTCCTACTGCACCCTACCTCCTCTATCAGCCTCTACCCCAACCATCTCCATCATCATCCTCATCCCCTCTACCATCTCCATCTATCAGCTTTCCTGGATTTGTTAGGTGTGGAAATGGATGCCCTGCCCAATATACAGTATACTTTGCATCCATCCCTACATCCTCAATCTCAGGCCACATATCTCATGGCATGGGCACCATCTCTACTAGCTACATCACGGCCTGATCATATAATAACAGTGGCCCAAAGTGTACCTGGTCTCGCACTGTCCACGCATACATTTCGGAACCCCGTGGCATCCGCTGGATCCTACCAAACTACATGCATACCCTATCTACCAACTGCCTCTCTAATACATAGGGCATTTGCCCAATCAGATATCTGCTCCTTAAGGTATAGGGTAGATCCATTGCATCATCCTCCCACTACTCACACTCTTGGTATAGCCTCGATATCACAGTGTCAACCTCATCAAGGACTTGATGCAAGTGCTCCAACCTGCCAATCCATGGTTGAGATGTAATCATATCATACAAGTGCACAAAGCTGCGTCCATGACCCCTACCTCTAAAATGTATCGGTCATGTCACTGGCAGATGCTCATATACCCACACCTGTAGCAATGTAACTCTGCAACCTAATCCTATGGATCCATGGTAGATGAACTGATGGAGCTCATAGTACAAATGTGCCAACATGCACGATCCCCAAGCATATCTGGTATGCTGCATCGCTAGTGTCTCCAAGGTGCTCCCCCAGCCCACAGCCAACCCGCGTGTCGCCCTATCTGGACACAGGAACTTGCTGATAACTCCTCCTAGCACTACTGGTAGCGTCAGTCCTGTCGCAATCATGGTGTCCCAAGCGACATGTCATGCCCTCATCTCTAGTCCCAGATCCCAGAACACTCATCTCAATGCCTCCCCGTCTCCATCTTGATCATAGGGAATCAACTCCCCATTGATCAGTATCCTCAGAATCCTATACACATCCTCTAAGGTGACTATCATCTCACCCATCGGCAAATGGAATGTGCATGTCTCAAAGTGCCACCTCTCAACAAGTGCAGTTAGCAAACCCATGTTCGCCCAAAACTTAGGCACATACAGAATAAATCTCAAACCCATAACCTCAATGGCAGCTCGGTCCTCAAATGTCAACTCTGGTCGTAACCTCTGAGTCGATGGGAATCTCTCCCGTGACTCCAACATAGGCAAGTACTCCTACAATCAAGCAAATCAACTGTGTCAGTTAAAGTGGCATTCACTCTTCATCACAAAATGCTGCTTATTATCCTAGTGCTTATATCTATCATAGTGACACTCATTGTTCATCACAAAGTGTTGCTTCTATCCTAGTGACACTCATTGTTCATCATAAAGTGTTGTTTCTATCCTAGTGGTACTCCCTGTTCATCATAAAGTGCTGCTCATATTTTAGTACTCCCTATTCATCACAAAGTACTATGTCTTGGTACTCACTGTTCATCACAAAGTGCCTCGATCTATCCTATCCTAGGGCCTTTGCTTGAGTGTATCCTCTTGAGTAGTTTCCTAATTGGTAACGTATGTAATATCATAGAATTGTCAATCTTAACCCTATCTGCTATCCTAGTCTTCCATAGAGGACCTACTTGAGTGTCTCCTCTCAGTAGCTTATCCAATTGACAACATATGTTCATCACAAAACTGGTGATTTTCCCTAGAAGGCATAAATGCATATTTTTTGACACAAACGCGCCTTCATGACATAAATGCGCTTACATACTGCATAAAAGCGCCTGCTCTGCACTGACGTGCCTAAAATACCTAGACGTGTCTATGCTCTGCACAGATGTGCTTGCTCTGCACAGACATGCCCACATTGCACAGATGCACCTGCACAATGCAGACACACTCGTATTTGACATAGACGCTTTTTCCGGCACAGATGCACTTGACACAAACAGAGACCCGCCTAGGCAACCTAGATGCACCTGGCACCAACACATATATGCCTTGGCATTTTTTGACATTTATTTGACATTACCTAAAAGCACATTTATTGCACTATCTAGCATGCATTAATGACAACATTTATTGCAACAAAGTACAAAGAGGTTTTGTGGTACTTACCGGCTCTCCTGCGTTGGCTGGCCTCTGAAATCAGTGAATGCAATCGAATCTATGCACCAATGCCATCGCTGCTGACTGCTGCTGCTCTATTCTCACTTTGCACTCTGATCTCTTAGATGTGTGGATGACAATGAGAATGTATTCCCCTCGTGATCTATCTTATAGACTGCCCTAGCGCTAGCCCTAGCCCTCATCTCCCGAGTCAGTCTTCTTTATCTGGTGACTTTGTCACTCTATCCGATCAATCCTTTCTAGACTTTCTTTCTTATTGAGAGATTGTCTTTGATCTTTTCACACATTTTCATCCAATCTCTCAAGTAGGCATATCATTCCCATCTTGCAGCAACTTTGTATCAGTTCATATTATCTTCTTTGAAACAATGCGACAAGTTGCTTTGTCTCAAAGAGGGGCAAAATGTAGACACCTAAAATTGTCATGTCTAATTAAATAAATATCTTTATTTATTTAATTACTTGAGCCAAATTCTTCTATTAATTAAATAAATCTTTATTTATTTAATTAATTCTTTTATCCTCTTCTAGCCTTATTTCTCATTTAAATAAATATTTATTTATTTAAATTATCTTTTTCCCTAAATTAAATAAATATCTTCTTTATTTAATTGATCCCACTTCCTCTATTAATTAAATAAATCTTTATTTATTTAATTAATTCATTAGCCTTTTCCACCTATGACACATGTCATTCATCTCTTAATTCCTACACTACCTACCCTCTCATTATTTTATTATTTCTTTTACCTACCCTTTAATCATAGCCGACCATTTATCTTTTACACCTCGCAATCTTATCCCTCTATTTCTTATAGTGTCTTCTATATAAGGATATATTTTCTTCATTATAAACCCCCGCTTATGAATAGACTACACTACGCTTTTGAACTTTCATATGCGATCCTACTTGCAACCACACTTCCGTTCTTTGTTGAGCTCTTGTGCACATAAAATCTGAGAGCAACTATATCAAGCAAGATCAATGGAGATAGGAAAAATGGAGATCCAAACCCTATTGGAAATGTGATGGTATAATCTTTGTGATTTCATTTGATTTGCATTGTCTTAGGTAATCTTCATATGTTATGATGGATATTTGTTGTTGTTAGGCTAGGGTTTTGTAGTTGAATTCATTTAGTCTTTCAACATTGTTATCCATTTTCACTGTATACAGAAAGTAATAGGAAGTTGATCTACTGGAATAGCTATTGATAGCTTGATCAGATGACAAATAATCTCATACTATGTCTGCACCGGTTGTGTTTGCTCTGCACTACACCGGTTCTTTGCTTATACCCTTAGCTCCGCACTCTGTCATTCTACTTCGCACACACACTTTGCTCTGCTAAATCACTTAGCACTTCCTCACTCTTCCCTCTTCACCTTGGATCACCTCTCACAAGATTTGAACATGTACATATAAACCGGTAAAATAACTTGAAGTAAATAAACCATCCACATGAATGAACATCATAACACACAAAATTTATATGTGGAAAAACTCAAAGAGAATAAACCATGATGGGATTTGTGACCCATTATATCAATTCACTGGCCATATGAAAGATATTATATAGTATGGGGGCCTGCACATGCATAAAGGAACACTTCCTAGAGCACACTGCTCAACACAAAAGAGTCTCACTGACTACAAGCTTCTACTGAGATAAAATAGAAATCATGAACTCATAAAATGCATCTTCAATGCCAAAAAGAGTTTCGATTATAGCTCTATTCTGTATCAGTTCATAAACCCTAAACACTTCTACTGGAATCTCTTTTCCACCAGGAATGCTTTACAAACCATCTACAAATCATTGCATGAATAGACATTTGCATACAAATGATCTACATACATATCCTTCGCATTACACATTTATCCTACCTTTCCATACACACTCCTCTATATCCTATATAACACAATGACCTAATCAACTGACTTATATACCCTTTACAAACAATATGCCTTATGTTGGGTTACAATACATTACAAAAGATATACAATGTCGGCCCAGTATAATAATTACAAAAAGATTTTACAAATAAACTTCCTTGAGATCTCTGACTGATGTCAGCTTCACTGAAGTGCTAGATGTCGATGCCGGTTGTGATCCTGAATGCTCCAATGTCGGTACCTACTGGTGTATGCCTCCTAATGTCAGTATATGTCTTCTATAGAATGTTATTGCCATCAATGACAACATATGAATCCATTGAGTATCAATTGCCACCAATCTCCCCCTTTGGCATTAATGGGAACACATGTGAAAAATGGATTCCCTGTCGATTCAACTAAAACATGAAACATGCTCCCCCTGAGCTGATTGACTGTGTTTTCAATATACTCAGTCTGATATCCTCCCCATATTTTTCATATTTTTCCCATATATATACTCCCCGTTTGGCATCAATGTCAAACACTGGTGAAAGAATTGAAAGAATTTGGTTAAGAATCTATGCAAAAGAGTGAATAAATACAGATTACTTTACCAAGGCTTGACCAATGTCAAGATTTCTGGATAAGCTTTCTCAAGTAGCTGTATATAGGTATCCCAACCAATTTTTAAATTTTCAGATATGGATACCAGTCCACTCAGTAAATGTGCAAGTGTTTCTTTCTCAATGACTTCTTCCGGTGTGGGTTTTGGAAGCATATCCATACATTCCCTCTTATATACACCAAGTGAATCTAATCTTGGACTCACCAAACCTTTTAGACTCCTTTCTCTCCAAATGATCTTGTCTCTCTCTTTTCAAAAGAAAAAATTTGGTTCTTCAAAGACAATTTTTTTCCATCAATAGATATAGTAAGTGAAGTTAGTTGATCAAAAGAATTAGCAATATTAGAAATCTTTTCATGTAACTCCTTTAACCTGTTATCTATATTTGTTGTAAGAATTTTTGTATTACAACAAACCCTATAGATGTTAGTATACTATTTGAAAGAATTTTCAATAAGTATAAGTTTCTCTACAATCTTCCTCTTTTCTATCTCAATAATTTGGTCAAAAGCGGCTTTCTTAGCCAAAGTGAATCTTTCGAGTGCTTGCCGGTCAGAAATCTACTGCAATTATTGAAATTTTTTGTGAGAGTTGAGAAACACAACACCACAGGAGCCTAAAGATCTCTGCAAGCTGAATAATCTATTATAAGGAGAAGCAAGGAAGCAAATAATAGAAATACAAAACACAAAAAATATGCTCAAAAGAATGAGAGCTCAATATTCACAAAAATGTGTAATATGATAATGATACAAGGAAAAGAAAATTAACCTCCAATAGGTCAAGAAACCCTAAAAGGGAAAACCTAGGCTTGCACATAATAATTAATAAAAGAATTAATTATTATGCACCTAATGTTAGCTTAAGTGTAAAAAGAGATAATAGGGAACTTAAAGAATTAAAAAAATATTATTTAATTAATCAAGTAAAGACCCAAATACTCTAACACCCCCTCTTAAGATAGACTTAGGGAGAAGCTAAAACTTATAATAGCTATTGAAAGTAGGAAAGATGGGTCCCGGCAACAAGGCCTGATCAGGAACCCAAATGGAATGCAATCTCTATGAAACGGAGAAAAAGGAGAAAACCCAGTGGGAAAAACTCCTCTCCAAAAAGAGATAAAAGAACATGCTGAAAGAACAAGAAGGAAGGAAGGCCTCGTAAAGACCCCCCAAGGACAAATTCCTTCACCCCAAACATAGAGCACAATTGAAGATAGTGCGGTGATGCAAAAGGTTTCGTGAAGATGTGTGCAACCTGCTCAGCAGTGAGAATGTACTCCAGAATGAGAGAACCATCTTGAATCAACTGGCAGATAAAATGTATGTGAAGCTCAATGTGCTTCATCCACTGATTCTCTACCGGGTTATGGGAAATATGAATAGCACTTTGATTGTCACACCAAAGAACAGTGGGACTATCAAGAGGAAAACCAAATGCAGTCATCAACTCTCGAAGCCACAAGATCTCCTGACTAGCGAGCATAGCATCTTGATACTAAGCCTCTATAGATGATAATGCACGAGCAGTCTGGTTCTTGCAATACCATGTGATAGGACCAGAGCCAAGACAAAAAACAAAGCCAGAAGTAGACTTTCGATCAGTGACATCACCAACCCAATCTAAGTCAGTGTAGCCAACAATGTGAGGTTCCCCTGATGTGTAGTGAATGCCATGAGAACTAGAGCCTTGAATGTACTGCATAATACATTTGGTAGCTTGCCAATGACTCTCATGAGGATCATGGGAGAATCAAGAGACAAGGCCAACTGCAAAGGAAATATCAAGACGGGTGTGAGTCAGGTACAACAAACTGCCAACGAACTACCTATAAAGTGTAGAATCTATTGAAGGAGTGGGACAAGTAGGAATCAAACAACCCCTGATTGAAATAGAGTGGGAGCGGGCTTGCAATCAAGTATACCAAAGCACTGAAGCATGTCAAGAGCATACTTCTACTGGTAAATGTAGATCCCATTAGAAGACAAAATTACTTGAAGACAAAGTAAATAGTAGAGAAGATCAAGATCTGTCATCTCAAACTGGTCCATCAAGGCTCACTAAATATGCTTAATCATAGAGGATGAGCTATCTGTGATGAGGAGATCATCAACATAGAGTACAAGAATCAGGATCTCACCCTTAAGAAGCTGAATATACACTATGTGATCATAATGACTATGGGAAAAGCTAGTGGAGAACAAGAAACAAATCTATTTTCTCATACCAAGCTCGAGGGGCCTGTTTGAGACCATACAATGAACTCTGAAGTATGCAAACCAAAGAACTGTCCTACACAAATCCTTGAGGGTGTTCCATGTAGATTTCCTCTCGTAGGTCCCCATGCAAGAAGGTACTTTTCACATCCATCTGAAAAATGGGCCATCCCCAAGAAGCTGCAAGAGATAGTATAAAGAGAATAGAGTTCATCTTGGTGACAAGGGCAAAGGTCTTAGAGTAATCAACCTGTGAGAAACCCTTTGTAACAAGACATTCTTTGTAATTATCAATTGAACCATCAACATCATACTTAGTGCGATACAACCAGCGACACTGAACCATCTTTTTGACCTTAGGAAGAGGACAAAGATCCCAAGTATGATTCCTCATCAAAGAAGAATACTGCTCCTCCATAGTACAATCCCACTCAGGGTGTCTTGTAGCCTCTAAAAACTTCTGAGGATCATCTGAAATGGCACAACTCAAAAGACTAGAACCCACAGTATGAGAACGAGTGCGATGAGTATCTAAAAGATCACCGGCCATAGAACCTGCCGCCTCAACAGTAAAGCGAGCCCACTTGGGCATCTGAGGTGGAGTAGGTGGAGGTGGGGATGGTGGATCATCAGCACGATCATCAAAATCATCCTCAAAATAATCCTAAAGGAATGCAATGGGAGGAGTAGGCAGAGGAGTAGACACTATATTTAGGGTATCCATTGTGGGAAGGCACTCATACAACTAAACATCCCGTTAAAATAGGACCTCTTTGGAATCAGGATCAAAGAACTTGTATGACTTAACATCCTCATAGTAGCCAAAAAGACTGAGGGGTTGGTGCTTCCACTCCATGGCTTTCCTCTTAGCATCAGGAATAAAAGCCCATGCCTCACTACCAAACACTCAGAAAAAAGAAAAATTGGGCTTGTCATGAGACCAAGCCTCCTCATGAGTCATATGTCGAATCACCTTATGAGGCATCCATTTTTGAATATAGTTGACACAATTGATTGCCTCAGCCCAAAAAGATGAATCCATGGACCTGGGCTAAATCATACAATTCACAATCTCCCGTAAAGTTCCGTTCTTATTCTCAACAACACCATTCTACTGAGGGGTGTAGGGAACAGTAAAATGATGCTGCAAACCATGCTCGGTGCAAAAATATTTGAAAGCCTGATTCACATACTACCCCCCATTATCTGTACGTATCCGCTGAATAGAACAACCAGACTACTTCTCTACAAATATCTTGAAGATTCAAAATGAATCAAAGACATCAGACATGTACTTAAGAAAGTACACCCATGTGTGTCTGGAGAAGTCATCAATAAAAATGAGTACATACTTAGCCCTAGAAAAAGAAGGAGTGGGAAATGACATGAGATGACTGTGAATCAACTCTAAGGGTGCCAAAGCATGAGGGGCTCCTCCCTTTGGAAAGGGATCTTTGTGATACTTGCCAAGAACACAACCATGACAAACACCATCAGTGCACAAAATCTATGGGAGCCCAAGAACAAGTGTTTGTGTACTCATCTACTGAAGATATTTGTAATTGACATGGCCCAAGAATTCATGCCAAAGCTTACTCATTGAATCTGCATGTGCTATAAGAGACAAACTTGCAACCACATGGGTCTCAAATCCATCAAATCTATACAGATGAGATGCAGTATCAACACTCCCAGTAGCTACAACGAAATCAGAATCATGGAGGTCTCCAATAACCACATCATGTGGTGAGAACTCAACTGTCTTACTAGAGCCAGAGTGGCAAATATGATAAATAGATAGGATGTTTATCGAGATGTCAGGGACAACCAAAACATCTTACAGAGTACCCCCATCTAAAGGGACACAAGCAAAACCCAAGATGAAAAGTTGAACTGAGTCACCCACTGCAATCTGTGAAGTACCACAAGAGGCAAGAGAAGTAACCAACTATTGAGTGTGAGTCATATGGTGAGAAGCACCAGAATCAAGTATCCATGTGGACCCATAGGTTGAATCTCGAGTAGTGAGAGTATGACCTTTCCCTGTGGAAGGAGAAGATGCCTGAGGTGAGGAGATGTGATGCTGTTGCATAGCTTCCTCTAAAGCCTCTACGCGTTTCCAACACTTGGAAACTGGATGTCCTTCCTTGCCATAAAAATTGCAAGTGTCTATTGATTTCTTCTTAGTCTTGGAGGAATACTCACTAGATTGTGAAGATTTCGCATGTTTTAGAGGAAGTGGTGGTTTAGAATCAGACTTAGGAGGTGGCTTGGAGGAATGCTCACTGCCTACAAAATTCTTCTTTTGTTTCGGTTTCTGCTTTAGTTTCTCCTTAGAGGACTGATCAACCAATGCTTTGATCTTGGACCCTAAGAGCATATCCAGCTGAGAAAGATGAGACTACTCACAAGACAAATGCTCACAAAAGACATCAAAGGTAGGCACAGTGAAATGAGAACCCAACTCATCCATGGTGGAGTAGAAAGTAGAGGCAAAAAACTAAAAATTTGCCCGAAGCTTCGAAAGAATCAAGTGAATGCACTCTGTGTCTGTCTTGATCTTGCCACATCCCCAAAGAACAAATCTGGTAGTCTTGACCTTGTTCAAAAAATCTTCAATGGTGGGAAAGGAATCAGGTGACAAGGAAATAACCCTCCTGAAGAGAGACTCAAACTTCAACCACATAGAGCAAGAAGTGAACAACCCATCAAGGTGAAACAAAAGACTATCGAAGACATGCAAAGATAGAAAACCCATGGCCTCATCCATCTTGTTACTATGTTGAAGAAGCTCATAAGGATGCTACAATAGATGCTAAACCTCATCCAAACAAGACCACAACCCTCATTCCCAGAGAAGCCTCATGATGCGGGGCTTCCAGGTGTGATAGTTGTGTGAAGTCAACATCTCAATAGAAGGATTTTCCATGAAAAACTCTGCACCTGATGAAAATTCTAAGAAACAAGATCACATATATGAATAGATCATGCTAAGATATTTCCAATGCCTATTTATTTTAAAAAAATGGAGTCCGTTTCCCCATTCTACGGCCTCGAGAGTACAGAAAAGAGTCTCGATTTTGACTGGAAAAAATTATAGTTAAACAACAAAATCGAGCAAAAAATCCAACACCACAAGGTTTGGCTCAGAACTAGCTTTTCGACGCCTATTTGTTTTTGAAAAAATGACGCGGTATTCTCAAGATAAGGCCAAAAATCAAACCCCCCCTCTTAAAACACAAGAGGGTGGAGGTTCGGTGGCAGAGGCTTGGCAGTGGTGGCGCTTGAGCGGTGCTCCGGGGAGGAGTGGCAGTGGGTGCTGGTGGTGCGAGGAGCAGAGGAGATGGCCAGTGGGCACGAGCGAGGGAGGTTGTAGTGGAGTGACGGTTAGTGTTGGTGGGTGCTGGTGGAGGTAGGGGCTGGTGGGGGTCCGCGGGGAGACAGCCGGCAGTTGGCAGGGGCAGAGACCACTGGCAGGGCCAGAGGAGGGGTTGGTGGCCGACGAGGGCTAGTAGGGAAGGGGCCCTCACTAACAGGTCTGGTTGGTAGGACTGTCAGGGGGTATGGGGTACCTACCGAAACCCCTGTTGCAAAGATATTTTTTGAGTTTTCACAAACCTTATTTTTCCTTTTGCATAAATTTTTAATTTTTGAATTTAAAATTTTTTTTTTTCAAAAAATAAAAAATTCAATTTGCATGCCGTAAAAAGGTAAAAATAATTAAATTTTTTTTTTCTCAAACTGCATGTCAGGGTCGTACGACCTGGTACTGAAGAAAAAATACCCCCAGATGCTCAGGAGTCAAAACTAGACAAGTTTTATATGACTATAGGGGTTTCTAGGCCTTCTGAGCACAATGGTGAGATCCGTTTAGGCCCAAAGTGCTTAGAAAAAAGCCCTATCCCTAAGTACATAAAAAAACTTCTGAAAACCCTAGATCTACTTCCAATGCAAAAATTCTCAAAACAAGAACTGACAGCTGCAGATCTGAAGCTTTGATACCATGTGAGAGTTGAGAAACACAACACCACAAGAGCCTAAAGATCTCTGCAAGCTAAATAATATGTTACAAGGACAAGCAAGGAAGCAAATAACAGAAAAGCAAAACACACAAAATATGCTTAAAAAAATGAGAGCTCAATATTCACAAAAATGTGTAATTTGATAATGATACAAGGAAAAGAAAATTAACCTATAATAGGTCAAGAAACCCTAAAAGGGAAAACCTAGGCTTGCACATAATGATTAATAAAATAATTAATTGTTATGCACCTAATCTAAGCTTAAGTGTAAAAAGAGATAATAGGGAACTTAAAGAATTAAATAAACATTGTTTAATTAATCAAGTAAAGACCCAATTTCTCTAATAGTTTTTAGATATATGCTCTGTTAATAAATACCTTAAGCTTATCGGAAGGGCTTGCTTCATTTTCAATCAAACAATCAGGAATCAATCTGTGCACAATTGTTATTGACTAATCTATTATTCCTTTGTCTACAGATCCCTCCATTATTAGCTTTTGAGTAGCCATCATCATTAGCTCTGTGGGACTCATCTCTGTGATTGATTTCTTCTCAAGTTGAGAAGTGTCAATTGCCAAATTTTTTTTCGGGGAATCAACTGTTGGTATGGTACTAGGAGTCTTATTAGTCTCCTTTCCCTTGTCCTCTCCTAGTGTATCTCTTTTCTCATCCTCTTTTGCACCGGTGGCTTCACCACTTGGTTCAGTATCTATTCTACCAGTGGAGTATTATCCACAATATTATCAGTACCCTGTATATTATCTATATTGCATTGCTTAGACTGTACAAATGTGGGTTCTGCTAGTATAGACTGTATACTCTCATCAATTTTGGGTCTACCCACTGGTGGTGTTTGTACACTCTTATTGACTTTCCAGTCTATTCAAAATTTGAACAAAACTTCCCAAAATTCGTTTCCTTGATTTGTCCGAAATGGTGGAAGCTATTGCCTTAGAAAATTCTTCTTAAGAGGTAAAGAAATCAAGATTCTTTTGGAAGAATTTAGACCAACTATCTCTAGTCTCATTTATTATCTCATTTACTTTGCCCATCATTAGGCTTATTTGTTGGGGTTTGCTGCTAAAAACTATTCTATTGGCAAAATCTATACATCATTTTATTTCCTCGTTATTTATAGAGCCACACATATTCAAAAGTTCAACTTCCTTAATTTCCATATCCCTCTTTACTGCATCTAATCTTCTTTCATCTAACTTATTATACAATGATAATGGAAATTTCCTTCAAAATCTCTACTAAAGCCTTCTTATATATGTCTATATGTAACAAAATTGTTTCTCCAATCTCATTTTGCTCATTATCATCTAAATCTTCATAGAAATTTGACACATTCTTCAAAATACCATCTTTTGTTACCTCATCTATCATTTATGCACAAGCCATTGGGGGAATGATGGTAACATTACCATATTCAATTTCTCCATCTATCACACTTTTCTTCTTCTTGCTGGGGGTTGTAGAGGTGGATGAAACTAGTTTCCTCTTTTGAGTAGGTTTCCTTTCTAGAGGTGAGGGTATAGTAGGCTTTGTCACTTTTCTTAATAGCTTCCTCGTTGGCTCCACCTTCTTCTCCTCTACCGGAGGCTTGTTTGCTTTCTTCCTCTGTACCCTTCTAAATGCAAGAGGTTGATTATCCTTTGGATCAGAGTTAGAAGTGATAGAAGAAATGAAATTCTCAGGCCTCTTTGCCTCAGGAGCCTATCCTTAACCTCAACAACTGTAGGATTCACAATGAAAGTAGGAGCAAACAATGATCCAAATGCCATTTTAAATAAATACCTAAAAATTGATCATTGGTTTGAAGATTTTGATTACTGTTGGAAATGCCTTTTCTCTCTTTTGATCACCTGTGATTTGCCTTTGCTTAGTTCTGGTTTTGTCAAGTGCTAGGTGAGTGAAAATGAGTCCATTTTCCCTTTTTATCAGTGAGTAAACCCTAATCCTTCACTTTCATAAATGCTTAGTGATGTACCCTACCAGATGTTGGTTTCACAGTTTTATGCTAGATAAACCTTCATCAATGATCAATAAAAGTCTCTAGATCTCTTCCAAATATCTTTTGGAGAATATGCAATATTTGTAATGAATTTGTCAACCCCTAAGGTGTATGCCTTAGTTATCGGTTGAATTTCCCTTCGGTGCAGGAATGCTCTATTCTATCGGTGGAGTTACTGGTGTAGTTATCGGTTTAGTTGCATCTCGACTTGGTTATTTAGAATTTCTAACCCATCTCTTGGGGTGATCTTGTTTTATTTTGTATACCTTCTACTTTCCTTTCTCATTTTCTTTATCATTGCTAATCGATTTAGTCTTGCTTCTGCAGTACTTAGCAATATGACCTATTTTGTTGCATGCATAACATGTAACACTATTCTTTTGAATTTCTTTAACATATCCAGTGCCATTCCTTGATCTACATTGATTAGACAAATGTCCAAACTTTCCACATGCATGTCATTTAACATTCATTCTGCCGTCTTTTGACTTATGACCATATTTTTTGCAATTTGTGCATTAACCGGGAACAAAATTATAGTTTTGATTTTCTCTATTTCTACATTTTTTATCCATATGCCTAAATTTGTTGCAAGCAAAGCATATACCATTGAATTTATAAGCATTAGATTGCCTTATTGGTTTCCTCTAGTCTGATGAGTTCTGCATACCGGTTGTTTGATCTTTATTTGCAGTACCAGAGCTTTCACCTTGTACAAATCCAAGTCCTCTAGAATCTTCATTCTGTCTTTGTCTTTTCAATAAATCTTCCAACTGTGTAGCACTAATCCTAAATTTTTCTTTATACTCACTTGCAGTAGTCATACCATCTCTCAGACATCATTTGTCTTTCAATCTCTTATTCATTATTTCGGGATTGTAGCAAATTAGTTTTCAACATATCATTCTCATGAGCCGATCTGCCACATTCTTTAGAGATACAACAATATTTTCTTCCTTCTTCTTTTGGTCCTCAATATCTTTTGACATCCTCATAGTCAGGTCTTTAATTTCATTCCTCATGAGCATGTTTTCTTGACTTAGTTTCTAACATTGTTCCTTGAGTACATTTTTCTCTTCATCATCCCCGTTTTGCGACAGTTCTTTCCTCCTAGCTTAAGCTGATGATAACCTTTGTTGCAGGACAAGAATGAATTCATTAGTAGAATTCAATTCATCTTATAGTTTTAAGTTCTTCAACCTTTCAGCATCATAATCCTCAAGTGCCATCTCAAGTTTCTTCTCCATAGCCATGTTTAGTGATTCTGGTTTCAAGATCTTCCTCAAGATGTTAAACTTCCTCCAATGCACTAGGCTCTGATACCAATTTTTGGAATCCAAGAACAATGAGAGGCGGGGGGGGGGTGAATTAGTGTTTTGTCGGTAACATATCATTTTATCTTTTTACAACATACACATATAAACTGGTAAATGAAGAAACATATAACTTGAAGTAAATAAAACATCCACATTAATGAACATCATAACCCACATAATTTATATGTGGAAAACCTCAAAGAGGAAAAACCACATTGGGATTTGTGACCCATAATATCAATTCACTGACCATATGAAAGATATTACATAGTATGGGGGCCTGCACATGTAGGAAGTCACACTGCCTAGAGCACACTGCTCAACACAAAAGAGTCTCACTAACTACAAGCTTCTACTAAGATAAAACAGTAATCATGAACTCACAAAATGCATCTGCAATGCCAAAAAGAGTTTCGGTTATAGCTCTGTTTTGTATTGATTCATAAACCCTGAACACTTCTACTGGTATTTCCTTTCCTCCAAGAATTATTTACAAACCATCTACAGATAATTGCATTATATGTCATTCTCATACAAATGATCTACATACATATCCTTCGAATTACATAGTTCTCTTGCCTTGTCATACACACTCTTCTATATCCTATATATCACAATGACCTAATCAACTAACTTATATACCCTTTACAAACAATATGCCTTATGTCAGCTTACAATACATTAAAAAAGATATACAATGTCGGCCCAATACAATAATTACAAAATTATTTTATAAATAAAATTTCCTTCAGATCCTAGATTAATGTTGACTTCACTGAAGTGCTGGATGTCGGTGCTAGTGTTCGTGCCAGTTGTGACCGTGAATGCTCCAATGCTAGTACCTATTAGTGTATGCCTCCTAATACTAGTATATGTCTTCTATAGAATCTTGTTTCCATCAATGACAACATATGAATCCAATGAGTTTCAATTGCCAATATATACTCCCTTCGTCATCACCTTTAGGTGTTTCCTTAATCAATGCAATCATGAATCTCGGTAGATTTCAAAATCAAATCATCCTGCTTTTTCTCTACATGACCTGCAACAATTCCACCAATTACTCATCCAGATTTATCACCGCATCCTCAAAAAGGAACAACTTCTAGGTCAAGTTCAGTCTTTTAAATGCAAACCAAAAAATCCACAAAATATCATGGCTTAACTACATGATGACTGAAGTTGAATTCACTAACTCTTAGTTTGGAATTATCACAAACTAACCAACTCAAACTTTTCCATTGCAACTTTGTAACCAATCACCACTTCTAGATTTATGGTGACCACCTATCTTCCTTCTGTTTCACTGGCCTACCGATATACCACCTCGCCCTTCACTATCGATTCATCCTTTGCTACTAGTTTGCAGTACTTCCATCAAGCCTCCTTTATTGTTTCCCAATGAGATTCCAGTTTTCATAGGACCTCAAGTCTTATTGCCTAAGTCACCTTTTGTGACTACATCATCATCAGAATAGCCAACTTGAAGATCTAACCTTAACATCGGTCTTCTTGAATGACATACTAGTTGGCTTATTTTGTCTTCCCTTGAATTGATTGAACCTTGATCATCTATCTTTGATACTGCTTCCATGTTGTTTGCAAGCCATCACCTTTGCTACTAAGATACACCACTCCACTGGTTAGTATTAGTCATCAATGACAAATCTCAGCTAACACACCAATTCACTGGATTAACCAGTTTTGTCAATATCAATAATGCCAACAGATGTTTACCAAGTTGTTGTATGTGTGAGCATAATTAACCTTTGATTTTCCTTTGCCATCTTGTGTATTTGATGGTCCACCCTTTTCATAGTTAGGGAGTGGAGTTTTGAAGGCTAAATGAGATTTATTCATTTTTTGACCATCCACTATGATAACCTTATTGTCAATTAAATCTTGGATAAGATATTTTATCCTTTGACAATCATTAGTTTGGTGTCCCTAGGTTCTATGAAAATCACAAAAATAGTTGTCATTACATGAACTCCGTTTAATTTTGGGCTCAAAATCCCTTACTTCTAGTAATGTGATTAGCTTGTTTGCAAGAAGAGTTTTTAAAGCCGATTCCAATGGTTTGCCAATGTTGGTAAATTTTCTACGAACATTGGAAAAGAAAGGTTTTGGTTTATTATTATCTTGTTTATTCACTGGTGCCCAACATGAGAGATTGAAAATATGCTATTCTAGTTTAACACCATTGTTATCAGGTACTCCATCATTAGCAACAATTTTTTTCTTTCATTAAAATTTTTGTTTATTGTTGTTGTTATTGTTGCTATTGAAGTTAGAGGAATTACTTCCCTCCTTGTAGAGTTTCAATTCACCTTTCTTGACCATAGCATCCTCTATTTTTAAACCATTTTTAATCATCTTTGCAAAACTAGGAGGACATTCTAAATTGAGTCTATAACTCATTTCACTGGTAAGATTGTCAATGAAGATGTCCATTTTCTCATGATTTCAGATTGGTCTAGGGTATCCATTAAACAATCGTCTCCATCGTTGTAGAAAGACAATGAAATATTCCCCATTCTTTTTCTTAATGTTACACAAATCCAACATTGTTATCTCATGATGTATGTTATATGATTACTATGAAATGAACTTCCTCACAACCTCCTCAAATGATCTAATCCAGCTGGAAATTTGGAGAACCATTCCATTCATTGTTCACTCAAAATTCTGTTAAATAAACGAATGTGATAAGTTTCACTATGTGCAAAGTCCATACTCATGGTGCATAATTCCCTAATGTGATCTTGATGATCTATTTTTGCATCATATTTATTATATTTTGGGATCTCACAATGTTGTGGGAATGACACCATGTTCAAAGTCTTGTAAAAAGGATATGGATAGATATCCTCCAAGGAATATCTTTTAGCACTTGTTCCATTGTGCATATCATGTATTTGTTGTTGCAAAGTTTGCATTTGTTGAGTCAGAGTTAAAAGATGATTATCAACATAGGTTCTCCTTGTATCCTCATGAGTTCTTGTGTCGCCCTGATTCCTTCTTGTTTCATTTTGGTTCCTTGTGTTATCATCATGGTTCCTAGTTGTATTATCATTCTCTCCTCTGGTATCACTATTTAACCAATTTATGTTGTTGTCATCTTGGTCATTGTTGTGTTAAGTATGACTTGATTTGCATTATGCCTTAGTATTTCTAGATAAAAATTTGGGGTAATTTAGCCCCTTACCTCACCAACATCAAGATGTATTTTTCTTTTGGGTTTCTAACATTTTTTCAATTAGTTTGTCAAATATAGGATCTTGTTGAATTCCTCTAATGGTCACATTAATTTCTTCCTCTTCCTTATCTGTGCATTCAAATTGATTAAAAGTAAGATTTTCCTCCTCCATTTTGATTTCTTGTTGACATTTCAATTGCTCATGTTGATCTCTAGTTGAAACTGGCATTAAATGTTTTGACTTTCAAGATGTGACTTGATAGGTGATCAATTATTTAGATAAACATGGTAAGTTAATTCTACCACCTCTAATGAGTTCTTGTGATAATCCTAATCTTTATTTTAAAGCATACATTCTCAAAGGTTCTTCATCAAACTCATTTACATGATTGTGTATGTACGTACAATAGTGGTGTAAAAATATACGATGTTTCAATAGAAGTTTGTGGTTTATGTATAGAAACCTTTTCTTTTTCAAGAGTGCTTTACAATTAAGTTTCTTCTTTTTGAGACGACACGAAATGATCATACGAGTATGTGATAATTTGCAAGTTTTTGCTCCTAATGAGAGTGCAAATTTTGTGAATTTTTATATAACCAAATTCAAAGAGCAAAGATATATCCAATGCAAACAACAAGGTTAATCTTATCAATCTTTGTAGTTTCGTGATAAAGGATGATAAATCTTGATGAGTTACTATGTTTCTAAGATAAGTTTATCAAAGATAAGCAATTATGCACTTTGAAATGTTAGATCTAAAACTTGTTTAGATGAATAATTATAAAAACCTTAAGTGTGATTTAGCTTTAGGTGCAAAATGTTCAAGAACCCTATTTGTTTGACTAGCTATGAAGTTTGTGATGGTCAAAATGAAATATTCTCTAAAATAGGTATCCAAATCTATTTTTAAAATTTTCTTGTGACTAGTGGAAGTATTCTTTGTTGAAAATGCACCAGAACAAATGTGCTACAAGTTTTAACAAGTGCGCTACAAAAATACATAAATGTGCTACATTGTTTTTTAAATGCGTGACTGTGCATTGTATATGAGTTATAGAATTGTGTAAATATGCTATTTTTTAAGAGATGTGCTAAAAAGTTTTGCAAATGCATTAATATATTTTGCAGATGCACTACACTATTATTCAAATGCAATTTTTTGCATTTTAAATGCATGATTCAGTGTTTTCCCTTCAAAATGTTTAGTTTCCTGTTGTTTCAAAAAGGGATGATTTTTCTATCTTGATGAGAACATAACACAAAAACATCACACACAATGTTTGAAAAAGTAAACTAAACTGACCAGCACAATTCTTATAGCTGGCCATGACAACAGTTATTGGATATCATTCAGGTTTCCCCAACTATGCTTATTCAAAGTGGATATTTAAATGGTTAACCCTACTGGCTCCACTCCACAACACTCACTTCTCTGGGGCAGCCAAGTATTAGTTCCCTTAAAAAATCCTCATGGGAAACTTTTTATTATTATATGCTAGGACAGTCCCAAAGACACTGAGAGGGGGGGTGAATCAATGTCTAACTGGTTGATGAAAGATTTAAACTTATTAACAAATTTACAACCCAAATTAATATATTGGTAAGAAAATAATAGTGCAGTAAAGAGAAGCAAAATAATAAGCATCAATGCACACCATAACACATATTTTTGGCGAGGAAACCCGGTAGGGGAAAAATCTCGATGGGATTTGTGACCCATAATATTAACTCACTGGCTAATATGAATAAATGTTACCTAGTACAATAGGGGCCTGCACATGCAGGAAGGCCAATAGCCTAGAGCTCACTGCTCAGCAACAAAAATGAGTCCCACTGACTATAATTGGATGGTTAAATCCAATAACAATGTACTCCTCAAAATAGCATCTACAATGCTTGATTCAGTACCAGTTTAAGCTCTATCTGATACCTCTACCATAAACCTTGCTTCGCTCTACTCTACTCTTATTCGCTCATAAGATAAATACATAAAAAATGCATATATAGTTATTCACTTACATACATACCTAATTATATTTCTAAATGAACTACAAGATCTCATACATATATGAGTCTTTACAATATATCATGTCGGCTATACAAATATGTTTACAATACAAAACAATATTATTTCCAAGTCGGCTAGGAGTGCTGGTATGATCTGTTGCCAGTGTAACTGGATGCCGATGTGAATAGCCTTTGTATTAACTATTGGTGCCGGTAGGTGAAATCTATTATCGATATAGCCTGTGAACCATGTTAGCAGTTGCTTGCCATCAATGACAACATCAATGACAAAGGATGTCAAAACAATCAAAAATTCAAAAATTTACTTAGAATCTTGTAGCCGGTTATGTATAATCTAGAAAATATCTACCAAAACCAAGTTAAGACCTTGCAAAAACTTAGTACTATCAAAAATTATAGTCATAGGCTATCTAATCATCCTGGTCAGATAATGCATCTGTGGCTCTGATGATCTTTCTCCTTGAATAGTTGCCTTAGATAGCTCATTCCATTGTGTTAACAAGTTGTCCAATCTAGGACCAAGTTTGTTGTTTAACTCCCAGGTTTTCATTCTCAACCTTGCCGTCTCTCTTTCTAATTTCTCAATCTTCTCTTCATAAATTTCCATCTCTTGATCCAAAACTGAAGTGAGTTTCGAAGAACCAATCATATTATTAGCAATATCATCAATTTCCTTCTGTGTTTTCTTTATTTGCTCATCAATATCCTCTGTTAGATGGTGAGGCTTACATGCTTCCCTGTACAATTCCTTGTATTCCAAAATGGTGGAATTAAGTGTCAGTAACAAAGAATCAATCTATCATGTACAGTCGTTAATTATTTTGTCAAAGAAATTATCCTTCTCCTTATTTACTCTTTCCTGAATGGTCTCTTCATTTATCTTATCTACAGTTTGAATATTAAAAGAAATGAATTTGGACAATGTGTCCGATTTACCTTTAGATCCAACAATGTGATCAACCTTGCACATTGGTGCAATCATCAGCAAAATTGGTAAAGAATCATCAATAGCCTTAAATGTTAAGGCATTGAATTCAGTTATCTTCTTAAACGAATCTAGTAGAACATCAGTGACATTTGTCAGTCTATAATCTCCGATAGATAAACTGGGAGAAGTGCTAGGTACTTCAATGATTTTCTTCTCTTCTCCACATATCTGCTTAGTTGCCTTAACCACTTCTACTTCCTTTCTCTCATCCTTAACCTCTTCTTTATCCACTTTTTCTTCCTTATTCTCATTCTTGTTTTCATTCTTATTTTCATTTCCTGCTAGTTCAGATACATTCTGTTCTTATTCCTTGTCTTCTTCTATCGATATCTGAATATTCTGTTGAGAGTCAATAGTGTTGACCGGTGACTCAGAGACCTCAACATTTGTATCTTCAACTTTCTTTTCTTTTGCAGTATCCTTATCCAACACATTATTGACATCCTAAGTGTCAACATTCATTGTGAATAGAATGTCTAACTCGGGATCAACATTAACTTCTTTCACTTCCTTTGACTTCTCTTTTCTAGGCTCATTTTGCATTTCTGCCAGTGCCTTTGTTACTACTGGTGGGGTATCCCATGTTGGTGGAAGTAAGTTGTCCTTAACTGTAATATCTGATATAATGCCAATCTTACTCTTACGCTTATCTATTTTCTGATACACTTTAGTGAATGATTTATCAACCTTTTGTTTTTCTTTCTCTTCTTTCTTCTCTCTCAACAAAAATATATCCCATTTATCCGTTGTTTCATCTGCAATTTCTTTCACTCTACCGGCCATAAGACTAACTTGTTGTGACCACTCACAAAAATAGTCCTATTAGCTTCAGATATTAGGTCATTAATTTCCTACTTAGAATTTACAGGATGGACAACTAACAGAGCTTCTACCTTCAATTTCTTATCAAGCTCCATAATAGACATTATCTTTTCTTTTAGTCTTAAGTAAAAATCATTAGGTAGACCATCTATCACCTCAACAAGAACCTTCTTGTATATATCTAGATACAAAATAATACTTTCTTCTATAGTATCATTATCCGAATCCTTAAAAGAATCATAAAATTTATTTACATTACCAAGGTTACTAGAGTGATTTCATTGACTTACTCTTCTGGTGAAAGAGTATATAGTTCCTTTGGTTCAGATTGCTTCTTGGGTGTGACTTTCTTCCTAGGACCACTGGGCTCTCTTATAGCTCATTTCTTATTTCTGAGTGTCCTTGATTTCTTAGGAGATGGAGCAGGTATCGGTGAGGATTTTCTTTTCTTTCTATTCACTCTCTTGAATTCAACTGCCCTATCTCTGTCAGAATTAGATGAGGTAGCCATAAGAGAGATATGTTCTATTGGTTGTTGTTCTATTTTTCTTTCTTGTGCAGCAACATCCTTCATTGGATCAAGTTTCAATAATTCCTTCTTAACAATTTCAACAAACATTGAAGCATCTTTCATTACCTTGTCTCTTATCTTCTTTTGCTTCTTGACTTCAACACCTTTCTCAATTGTTTCAGCATTTCCAAATATCTCCTCTTTTAGTTCCGGTGGAGCATCTAGGATTATTTTAGCATATGAATCCAAGATGTGTGAATCTACCTCATAGCCCATCTCTATAATCTAGACAGTTCTAGGTCTAACTACCTCCATCCAAATTTCATCTCTTTTCACAACAAAGCATATTTGTTTATCATACTTATTAAAAATGCTTTGAGGAATCCTTTCTCTTTATTTCATTTTTTCTTGAGAGTCCTTGAAGTACTCTTTTACCTGTTTGTCACTATCTGAGCCCATGTCAATAATTGCCTCCTTTATCTATTTTCCAACAAAAACATCATAGGAAAAATCCTTGTGTCCAATACCGAGAATCTCGTTTGAGAAATGCAACATTAAGCATACAATCAAGTTTCCAAATTTAAAAGTTCCCTTCTTTTCACCTTTTATTTTGTGCAAATTTTCTAATAGTTCATCTTTCAACTGTTCACATATGTCAATTTTAGCATTATTCAAGATCATCTCATGAGCACTATGAATGCAGGAACTTGATACAAAATTAAATCTATTAGTATGAGAAACTCTATATCTAATGATCATACTTGCAAATTTAACATTGTTATCTGTTTTATCATTAACCCTAAGTGATCGGTTGTCAAATGTAGCGCCAGTTAAGCTCATAAACTCTTTTTTTGGGATTTTCTTTTTCTTGTCAGGCCTAGTGCTGATGGAGGGTAAACTAGTAGCAACCCTTATAGCTTCCTTAGTGATCTTAAAAACTGAGTCTAACCACATGAATTCACCATGAACCCTATTGAGAACATAATGGACAATCTCATCTGAAAATTCTAGCATATGAAGGATGTCAGTGAACCCTAAATCCTAAACAATCTTGTGTTCTATTTTAACTACACCTTGTTTGTTAGCAATAACATTCATGAACATATTCTTTAAATCTTCAAACCCTAAACTTTCAATGTTACAATGTATGTATACCCTAGAGTCTTTAGCAAACACAACTCCATTCGGGATTTTTGAAAATGCACCAATGGAGTCATCCAACTTTTCTATCTTAGGGATTATCTTGAAAATGGGTCTAGGTCGCTTTATGTTTTCCACAATAGTAGGGTTTGTAACGAATTCAGGAATGAAGGATGAATAAGCCATTGCGTAAGATAAATACCTTTTATCTGAGAAACCTTTGAATGCCTTGAAGAACCTTTGCTACTTCACCTTTAGAATTCCTTTGCCCAATTTCACTCTTCTTCGAATGCTTGAATGTTTGGTAAGTTGAAATGAGAAGTTGCAGTGCCTTTATAACCAAAAAGTTAACTTACAACCACAATAAATGCTTTGTCGGTGAAGTGAACACTCCACATGTCTGTCGGTAAAGAAGAATTATAACTTCTTACCACCAACTGAGGGTAAATGCATGATTTTCAATTAGTTACCTTACCCCTAAGGATTATTCCTTAGTTAGATGAAGAATCTCTTGCCAGTGTAGGATTGTTCTGTTCTGTTGGTCTAGAGACAAATTCATCAATTCTCTTATCTCTCTTCCTAATCCATTGTTTAGAAAATTCTTGCTTGATTTCAGTCACCTTTTCTTTGCCTTTGTCATTAGGTCCTTTATTGTTTTCTGGTACAGTCTTACTTCTACAAAATTTTACAATATGCCCAATCTTGTTACATGCATAACAAGTTACATTGTTTCTCTAAATAGCTTTTCCATAACCTTGACCGGTTTGAGTTCTGCATTGATTAGATAAATGTCCAACTATACAACAAAAATAACATTTTACATTCATTTTGCAATTGTCTGAGTTATGACCATCTTTATTACATTTGGAACATTGACTGGTGGATGAGTTTGTATTCTGATTATTCATAAATCTGCACTAATTTGCTCTATGACCAAATTTGTTGCAATTAAAGCATTTCCCATTGAATTTATAAGCACAACGTTTCCTTACCGGTTTGTTGTGATCATGATTATTTGTAGTCCCAAAACTTTCTCCATGTTCAAATCCAAGTCCAACTGTTTCTCCATCAAGTTTATGACTTTTCAGCATATCATCAAGCTCGTCTGAACTCTTCTTGAATTTGTCTTTGTATTCATTTGCAGTGATCAAATCACCTTCCAAAGTGCTAACTTGTCTCATAAGTTCTTCATTGTCATGTTGCATGTGAATCAAATATGTTTTAAGCATGTCATTTTCATAACTAAGTCTTAGAGATTCATTTGATTGTTCATTAAGTCTTTTGGCCAAATCTTCCTCATTCCTCTTTCTATCTTCAATATCCTTGCATAATCTCATGGTTAAGTCTTGCATCTCATTCTTCATGTTACTATTCTCTTGTCTCAGTTTCTCTACAATATCTCTGAGAGTTTCCTTTTCTTCATCATCTTGATTTTGCAACTGCACATGTAATTCTTTTCTCTTATTCTTTGCTATGACCAGGTTTTCTTGAAGTGGTTTGATGAATTCTCGAGCAGTTTTGAGTTCATCTTTTAGTTTTATATTCTTCAATTTTTCTACATCAAAATATTCAAGCGCTCCTTCCAACTATTGTCTCAAACTTTCCATCGGTATCGGTTTCATAATCTTCCTCAAGCTGTTAGGCTTTTGCAAATAGAGGACTAGGATCTGATACCAATTGTTAGATGCTAGGACAGTCCCAAAGACACTAAGAGGGGGGTGGTGAATCAATGTCTAACCAGTTGATGAAAGAGAAGCAAAATTAATATACTGATAAGCAAATAATAGTGGAGTAAAGAGAAGAAAAATAATAAGCATCAATACACACTATAAGACATATATTTTTGGCAAGGAAACCTGGTAGGGGAAAAACCACCGTGGGATTTGTGACCCATAATATTTACTTACTGGCCAATATGAATAAACATTACTTAGTACAATAGGGGCCTACACATGCAGGAAGGCCAATAACCTAGAACTCACTGCTAAACAACAAAAAGGAGTCCCACTGACTACAATTGGATGGTTAAATCCAATAACAATGTACTACTCAAAATAGCATTTGCAATGCTAGATTTAGTATCGGTTTAAGCTCTATTTGATACCTCTTCCATAAACCTTGCTTCGCTATGCTCTTCTCTTATTCGCCCATAAGATAAATACCAAAAAATGCATATACAGTTATTCACTTACATACATACCTAATTACATTTCTAAATGACCTACAAGATCTCATACATATATGAGTCTTTACAATACATCATGTTGACTATACAAATATATTTACAATACAAAACAATATTATTTCCAAGTCGGCTAGGAGTGCTAGTATGATCTGCTACTGGTGTAACTAGATGCTGGTGTGAATTACCTTTGTAGTAAGTGTCAGTGCTGATAGGTGAAATCTATTGTCGGTATAGCCTGTGAACCATGTTACCAGTTGGTTGCTATCAATGAAAACATCAACTATTCTCATCTGAGTGTATAATACCAACATTTATCTCTACTAAGAACCGTAAGAATGTGAGTGTCATCAGAGCTCCGACCTCCTGTACCAATAGCGTTAAGGTTTTTGGCTTCTAAAAAGGAGTTTTTAGTCAAGTAGTCATAGATGTGGCATCTTACACTTTGTTAAGGAAGGCCTCCCGGCCTATAGAGGTTGTGCTCTATAGGGTTTATGGGGAGTCATAAATTTGGTATGATATTCTCAGCACCTAGTGTTTGCAACTTTCTTCACAACCATGTTTATTTATACTGGATTGGAAGATCTTGGCTTTAGCCTATTACCACTTGGGTTGTTCCCTCTCATCGAGCCTTAAGGGATACTCTAGAGGTAGGCTCTCTAAAGGTCACACATTCTAGAAAGTGGGTCTGGTTTTCTGATCACCTGGTTAAGGTGAGAGCATAATAACCTACCACTTTGTGTAAATAGAGTACATAGTTGATGAATTAACCCCCTAGATTATTCTAAGTGCAACTATTCTAAGAAGACAAAGATCCAAGTTCCATTTTGTAAATTGACCACCTAGTTAATCTATGTATAGAAAAATTGGCCAAGTTACTATCCCCTAATTATTCTATATTGATCAATGCATATAAAAACACCTGCAAAACCACCAGTTAGTAGTTTTAGAGATTTTATCTTTGACGGTCGAGAAAAAGCTGCAACTATTAGAAGAAAAACCTACAATGTGGATATGCAAATGTGTTAGAAATGTAAATGCGCAACTCTAAACTATAAATGTGCTATTGTCTCCATTGAATTTACTACTTTATTCTCATTCCTTGGAATCTCAACAAATGTGATTTCAATAAAGTATTTCTTTAAATATTCAATCAGATTCTCGTAGGGTATTAGTTTATCATCCTTGGTTTAGTATTCGTCATTTATCTAGTTGATATAGTTGTGAATCTCCATAGACATGTAACTCTTCGATATTTCATTCAATAGCCATCTTTATCCTAATGATTAGCACCTCATATTATGCAGTATTGTTTGTACATGGAAAGCACAACATGTATGATTTAGGACTAGTGTGACCTTGAGGCTTTATGAACAAAATTATTGCACTTGATCGGTGGTGTGTGTAGGAGCCATTAAAATACAACTCCCAAGTCTTCTTGTTTATAGTGAGAAAATATGCATCAGGAAACACAATATGTAAGGGTGCATCATCGCGTAGGGGTGCTTCAACTAGTTGATATGCATTCACTTGTCCTTATATGGATTTTTGATCAACATACTTAATGTCAAATTCACTCAGCATCATGACCCATTTAGTTAGTTGACCTATCAATGTTGCCTTGCTAAGCAGATACTTTAGAGGGTTGATCTTTACAATCATCTTAATAGAGTGCATAAGCATATAATGTCACAAGTTTTGGGTTGCGAATACCACCACTAGACATGCTTTCTCCATTGTTGTGTAGTTTAACATATAGCCAACCAGGGTTCTGCTAATATAGTATATTTATCTTTCTTTCCTTTCAATGTCATGATGTTCCAGTAGAGCTCCTAATGATATATCTATAGCTGAGATGTAGAGCAATAATGGTTTTGTTTTAATCAGTGATGCTAGCACTAGTGGATTTACCAAGTATTCATTGATTTATTTGAAAGATTCCTCACATTTGTCATCTCATTTTAATGGAACATTTTTGTGTAATAAGTGAGTAAATGGATGACATTGACCATCCAACTAATCTATGAACCTTCTTATTGATTGCAACCTCCCTTGCATAGAACTCAGTTAACTGATATTCTTTGGAGATTCCATTTTCATTATAGCTTGTACTTTCGCTGGATCAACTTCTATGCCATGAGAAGATATGATATACCCTAGGAGTTTACCTTATGCAACTCTAAAATCATACTACTTCGGGTTTAGTCTCTACTTAAATACTATTCTAGTTTGTCAAAAATCTTGTCTAGGATCCCTAAATGCTCTTCTCTTTTATGTGACTTTGCCAGTATATCATCTAGATAATCTTCCATGAAGGTGTGCATCATAACATAAAAAATGGTTTTCATATCTCTGATAAGTAGCTAAGGAATTATTGAGCCCAAATGGCATGACATTCTAATAGAAAGTACCCCAAGGGCATGCGAAGGTTTTTTCTCTTGATCCTCAAGGGCTATCTTTATTTTATTATACCCCAAGAAGCCATCCATTTAAGAGAACATTTCATGTCTTCCTGTAAGATCTACAATAATATCAATTCTTTGTAATGGAAGGTCATCCTTTGGGTATGCTTTGTTCAGGTCCTTGATATTTGTGCGCACTTTGATACTTTTTTCTATTTTTCATATAGGTACAATAGTTGACATCCATTATGGATATGTAACTAGTCGTATGAGCCCTACACCCAATAGTTTAGTCAACTCTAATTTAACAAGAAGAAAAATATGAGGGTGTATCTTTCTAAGTTTCTGTTTGACTAGTTTAGGTCTTGGAGAGATATTGAGATGATGCATAATGAGATTTGGGTCAAGTTCTTGCATATTAACGTATGACTAGGCAAAGTTGATTTGCCTCTTCCTGAAAAACTCACTATAGTCTTGTCTTTTTTTTTATGATAAATATGTTGTAGGATGAAGAATTTTGGGATTCTCTAGAGTACCAATATTAATTGCCTTTGTAGGTTCTATTAGAATAGCCACTCTCTCTTGGAAATATTCTCAGAGAGTGTCAAAACTTCCATTTTATCTCACCTCAAGGAGGTTTTCACCATTAGATACACCCTTTATTTTATCTTTTGGCTGATCTAATGTTTCCACTAAATGGTTCTCTTTATTAGACCTTCTTCTTTGTTTTGTTATTCAATTCACTTGTGTAAGATATTTTTGGTGTTATACGCTCAACAATGTTAAGGTATACAGATATAGCATGATCATTTGGGATGGTATCTGTTGGCATGATTGGCATAATTGATGTAGATGAAGAATAATGACTGACCCGGCAAAGGACTGTTTGTGATGACATCATGATGAAGAGAATGAGATTGCATGATTGGATGACTTTGATTAGTTATTTGTATTGTTAGTGGTGGAAAGTGATGTTTACTATGTTGTATTTTGTCATATTTGTCTTTTTGGTCTACCAGAAAGAGCTTACCGGTAAAAAAACAAGAAACTAGGAATTAGGAACTTAACCGTTAAATGAGGAAATATTTTTATTAGATCTGGTGATTGCTGATGATTGAAGTGTTGCAGTTTGGAATGTGAGTTTGTCTCATTGTGATACCTATTTGACTAGAGCCACATCATGTTTTGGTTACTGAAAGTCATGTTTATTATTTCTGTTGTATTTTTGCTAGGGTTTGAGAAGGGTTTAAGGACCGGCGAAGAATTCTCTTAACTGGTAATGATTTTTGATTTGGCGGTGATCTACATCAAGTTCAAATGTTGGAGGTGATGTGGCACAACCCGCGTAGATGGATGAATTGTTGTTTTCGCATTTTTGAAGTTGGAATTTCTTGGGAAACAATGAAGTACTTAGAAGAGTGTTCTAAAGGTTTGAATTTGCATAAGATCAAGTTGCTATTATGAGTTACAATAAATTAATGGTTGATATTATTTTGTTAAATGTTGTAATGATCTGTATGATGATCTGATATGATCCAAGATGATAAACATTGTAAATTCTTGATGTATCTAGGGTTTAGTAACTAACCTAGTTGTAAAGGATATTTATGCTGGTTTTGGTTGACTTTTATTATGTCAGTGTTTTGAGAAGAGTGTGAAGCCGAACTAGAGTGTGAGAGATCTGACTGAGTGTAGCAGATTTGGAGTAGAATTGGATCTGATCAAGCAATCAATTAAGTGTTATACCTAGATCATTCACTATTTTTCCCTAATAGTTGCAGCAGTCAAAATCCCTTAACTGGGTAGGTCCTAACAGGCCTTACATTTTAAATCCCCTATTGGGGTGGCTCAACATCTGAGTTCTAAATCTTCTTGTGAGGTTGATCCTAACAGATCAAAGCTCCTAACAGGGCTCATTATTGTTGGCATTTTGGATATGTTGATATGGTTTTGTCATTGATGTCAACACTTGTCATCGCTTGTCAACACTTATTAGCACTCGGAGATTTTGTTTATGTTCACCGGCAAGTCAGAGACTTATGCAAAGTCAATGGTATTTGGTTCACCGGCAGATTATGTTGTTCACCGGCACTTGGAATGACTTGGAGACTACTTGGTTATGTTGAAGACATTATTTGATCACTTGGTTTTGGCAATTTGGTTAATTATTTATTCAGGTTTGTATATTTGTTGTTACCGGCAAATAGGTCTAGGATAAGCACCGACAAGTATATCTATTCAGATCAGCATGATATGTTATTCAGATGATTTATTATTATTGTAAATGCATTGACCCGACATCATGCATAAGATATTTATTTACTTATAATTGATTTAATTATAATATCTTTTAGTGAGCCGACCTATTTAATTGGTCTTAGGTTATGGTATAAATGTAAGATCTCATTTGTGAGATTAATATGTGAATGTGAAAAGGATTGCAATAAGGTATATGCAAAAATAAGTAAAGCTATACATGCAAACATCATTTGAAGGTTGAAGGAAGGATCTTGTGAAGGCAATCAAAACTAAACCAGTACTGAATCCAGCATATGAAGATGCTATTTTATACAGTACATTATCATTGTATTTAACCATCCAATTGTAGTCAGTGTGACTCTCATTTTGTGATTGAGCAGTGAGCTCTAGGAAGCTGGCCTTTCTGCATGTGTAGAATCCATATTGTACACACATACTATCTGCAATAGTATCATTTGATTATGGGTAAGGCTTCCCATGATGGTTTTTCCCCTTACAGGGTTTCCACGTACAAATAATTGTGTTATGTGTTGTGGATGTCATTGTCTTTCTGTTTCATACATTAATCTTTACCGTTATTGCAATTAACTATTAAGACTGTCTACCGGCATTAAGTTTTGGTTAAGTTAGTTTTGTTTGAATTTATTGGACAACTGATTCACACCCCCCCTCTCAATTTTCTCTGGGACCTAACAATTATATTAAATCCCTTAACCAAGTGACTCCTAACATGGCATCCTTGTAAGCTCCTAACCGAGCTAGGCTCCTAATAGGGCACATTATAAAAGAGTGCACAAATTTTAGTGGGTACCAATTCCCACCATGGTTTTTCCCTATTTGGGTTTCCACGTGAAAAACATGGTGTTCATATGGTGAATGTTTTTATGTGCTGTTATGTTTTATTTTTAGTTAATGCATGGTTAATGAACACTTAATATGCAAACTTGATAAATCAGATTAGCAGATGATTATCAGCAGATACCAGTAGTGGTAAATGGTTTTCTTCTTGGCTATTGTTTGATTTGATGAAAGTTTAATATGGTCAAGTTTTAGATTTAAATTTTATGTTAATACTAATTCACCCCCCTCTCAGTATTAACTAGATCCTCTAAGATTAACAATTGGTATCAGAGCATTGGTCCTCTGTGTGTAGAAAGCTTAGCAACTTGAGGAAAAGATCCTGAGAAAATGATGAAGAAGGAGGGTCCCAAGTTTACCAAGGATAACTACTGGATATGGAAAGATCGGATGAAGATATACATTAAAGGTTTGGGTGCTCAGTATTGGAATCATGTGGTAAACAAGTATGTTGCTCCTATTACCAACCCCTTGACATAAGATGGGCTTAAAGAACAATAAGAAAACATTCAAGCCTTGGAATCAATTGTAAGTAGTTTATCTGATTCTGAGTATATAGATGTTCATGGATTAGAAACTATGTTTGACATATGGGAGAAATTATATTTGATTTATGGGGGAGATGAACATGTACAAAGAGAAAAAGAAGAAAGTTTAAGAGGCAAATTTGATGGCATGAAAATAGTTGAGGGTGAGAACATTGCACAATATGGTCAAAGGATTAAATAAGTTGTAGGTGGTATTAAGAGTGCTGGAGGTAAGATTGATGATGATGTTGTTGTTAGTAAAATGCTTAGAACTCTCCTACCACAATATGCTATTAGAGTTTCTGCAATTGAAGAAATAACATCTATTTATAAATATAAAGTCACTATTGATTCTCTTATTGGAAAGTTGACTGCATTTGAGTTAAACTGCTTTGATAATAGTGTTTCAAAACCATTTGAATCTTCTTTTAAAGATTTTTTTACCAATACATCTATGAGGAAAGGAAATGATATTTTTCATAATCATGACTGCAGTTCTAGTCATGGCGGTAGCAGAATTGATGATGATGATAGCGATCATCTGATGGAACTTAAGGCACTATTGGCTAAAAGATTTCTTAGAGGCACCAGTAACTACAAAGGTAAACTTCCTTTGAAATATTTTTCCTACTATAAGATTGGACACATTGCGGAAAATTGTCCTAACAGTGATAAAAAGGAAACGTTCATGAAATTTAAAGGAAAAGGAAAGAAACAATGCTCTGTTGTAGCTGATGAAGGAGTAACTAATGATGAATCAAAAGAAGATGACAATGAGGAGATAGTGTTTGTTGTTGTGAAGGAAGATCTGACTGATGAAAAGGCATTGGTGTCTCACATGGAGAGTAGTGATGAATGGATAATAGATAGTAGTTGCTCACACCACATGACTGATGATAGAAACAAGTTGTTATCCGTTAAATAATTTGATGGAGGTGTAATAAGGCTTGGTAAAAAATCACCTTCCATGGTTAATGGTAAAGGATCTATTTCACTAAATGGAAAAAGTAATGCAGATGATGTCTTTTGGGTTGATGGATTAAAACATAACCTTTTGAGTGTTGGTCAATTAAATGATAAGGGATATCTTGTTGAATTTAAGAGTATAGTGTGCAGTATTCTTGGAAGTAAAGGAGAATTGATTTCTACTGGAAAGTAGACAAGAGGTAATCATTTTCATTTGAATAGTAATGTGAATAGTTGTTTGGTGGCAAAGATTGAAGACAGCTAGTTATGGCACAAGAGGTTTTGTCAAGTGAATTTTGACAGTTTGATAAAGGTTAGTAAATCAAGTATTGTGAGAGGTTTTCCCTATCTTGTTAAACTAGATAATGTGTTATGTAACGACTGGAAGATGGGTAAGATGACTTTTGTATCTTTTATGAGTAAGTCTTTCTCTTTAGTGCATATTATAAATATGGTTCATATTGATCTTTGTGTTCATATGAGGACTGAGAGCCATAATGGTGATAAATATTTTATGATCTTTAATGATGATTTTTCAAAAATGAAGTGGGTAACTTTTCTAAGAGAAAAGTTTGAGGCATTCAGTAAATTCAAGGCATTTAAATCTTTAGTTGAAAAGGAAACCAGGAAGAGTTTGAAATGTTTGAGAACGGACTGTGGAGGAGAATTTATATCTGATGAGTTTGTGAAGTTCTATGATGAGCAAGGAATCAAGAGGTGGATGCCAACTCTTATAATTCCACAACAAAATGGGATAGCAAGGAGAATGAATAGAATAATTGTTGACATAGCTAGAACCATGTTTATCCAAGGTGAAGTACTAAAAATGTTCTAGAGAGAACCAGTTAGTACTATTGTTTACACTTGAACTGGGTACTTGTCAAGAGAGGTAACAAAAAAACACATTATGAATTATGACATGGCAAGGCTTGTAATGTAAGTAACTTTAAAAAATTTGGGAGTAAATGTTTCATTAAACGTGATCATTTTACTAGACAATTTGATGCTAAGTGTAATGAAGGTTTATTTCTTGGTTACTCCACAAAGAGCAAGGCTTTCAAATGTTATAATAAGAGAACTAAGAAGATCATTGAGAGTGTAAATGTTAAGATTAATGAACTCTCTGAGAAACCTAATGAGACCAACAAATATGGGCCTGAAAAATGATAAAAAAAGACTTGTGTTCATAGAATTGCAAATGCAAAAGGATGATGAACAAAACAATGCAAAAATAGTTTCCCAACTGGTAAATGAAGAAATCGATGAAGAACATGAAGAATATGAAGCAAAAGGCACATTGCCAGAACTAGTAATACCAAGATATGTCAGAATGAATCATTCAGAAGGCCAAATTATTGGAGATAAAAATGTTGGTGTACAAACAAGAATAAAAATTAGAGAAAACTCTTATTTGATTTCAACTATTGAACCTAAAATAGTACGAGAAGCATTAAAGGATGATGACTTAATTAATGTTGCGAATGAGGAATTGGATAAGATAGAGAAGAACAAGACATGGACACTTGTTCCTAGACCGGAAGACAAGAATGTGATTGGCACTAAATGGGTCCTTTGAAACAAGTTGAACGAACAAGGCAAGGTTGTGAGGAAAAAAGGAAGGTTGGTATGCAAAGGCTATGCATAAGAAGAAGGAGAAGATTATGGAGAAACCTTTGCACTCATGGCAAGGTTGGAAGGAGTAAGAATTTTACTTGCTTATGTTGCATTTAAAGGCTTTAAGGTCTACTAAATGGATGTTAAATCTTCTTTTCTTAATGGTATCCTTGAGGAAGAAGTGTACATAGAACAACTAGATGGATTTTCTTTGTCTAAGGATAAAGATATAGTTTGCAAGCTACATAAGGCAATGTATGGATTGAAGCAGGCACTGATATCATGGTATGAAAGACTGAATGCTCACCTGATCAAGATAGGATTCTAGTGTACCAGTGAGGAAAGTAACATATATCTTAAGATTGATGGAGATAGAGTGTTGATAGCTGAAGTATTTGTAGATGATAGTATTTTTGGAGGTGATGATCATTTATGTATGGATTTTGTTGAGGAGATGAAGAAAGAATTTGAGATGTATCTTATTGGTGAGATTAAATTTATCATTGGGTTGTAGGTCTAGTAATTGGATGGTGGAATATTTATCTATCTAAGTATGTAAAGGAAGTGTTGAAAACCTTTGGCATGGAAGATTGTAAATAGGTTGGTACTCCGATGGTGACACATTATAAATTTTAAAAACAAAATGATTCACCCTCTGTTGATGAGAAATAATACATGTCAATGATTGGTAAGATACATTATGTTGTTCACAGTAGGCCTGATATTGCACATGTTGTCTGTTTGGTTGCTAGATTTCAAAAGAATCCCAAGGACACTATCTTGGTAGCGGTGAAAAAGATATTCCATTACTTGTGGTATACAAGAACCTCATCAACAAGATATTAATGACCCTAAGGATGAATAATAGGATCATTAGGGTGTCTTAGTGTATCTTGTGTTTCATGTATGCAAATAAACCCCACCATGTAAGCCCATGTCACCAGTTAGGCAATTTGAGAAGCCAATTGGGAAAATGTGGTAAAAAGGGGTAGTAGATGGTTTAGTTTTGTTTTTGATAGATTTTTAGACATGTTTTATGTTTTTTTTCTTGATCCATTTATGTGGATTCCAACCTTATCCTATATGATAACTTTTTGTGCAAAATTGCAAAAATGCAACTTTTCATTGCAAAAGTGTAACTTTTTGAAAATCGGTTGGGGGAACCCTTTCAATGGCTCCAACCTAATACAAATTTGGTAGGAAACAATTGGAGAGTTTTATAAGCCTTGTGGGCATGATTCCCAAGGCGGCTATTGTTGTAATTGGAGTTTGTGAAGCAATAATACACATTTTTCCCCAAAATTTTGAGTTTGCAGGAGTTGCACGTGCCTGTATGGTTTGATTTGAATCCCACCATCCATGGAGTAGATAGGGAGATGAAATAGATTTATTTTTGTGGTTATATGAGGTCTTAACTATTATGAAGTAGAGATAACCCTCTATTCTTCTGACTGTAACCCAAAAAGTGACGGTTTGTAGAGTGTTTTGAACAAAAATGGCCTTATCTTGCATTCCAATCCATTAGAAGACTCTTCCTTTGGGGGGATGTAGGATAAGCCTCTCTAATTTAGTTTTTTCATGGTTTTTTGTAGGGGTAACTTGGTTGTGTGGAGAAAAGAGCGAGATTAGATAGGCATCTCTATGTGACTACCTAGGACACAATTTAGGACAATCATCATAAGTTGTCATAACGGTGGATTCTAGGCATGCAACCCTAGAATTAGAGGTTTCTCTCTATTCCCCACATTCCCATAAAGTTTATTTTTCGTTTGGTTTATTAGTAAAGGGGGTTGCTTTGGTAGGACGGATTGCCCCTATTAGGTCTCTTAGCCTCTAAAGGGAACATACCTTGTAATTGCAGATCTAGCCAAACCATTTTGGGGATCAGTACAACTTTGAAAAGGGTGTCTCAAATGATAATTTTTTTGTATGGGTGTGTGGAACATTTTTGAGTTAAGGTCCCTTCTATCGCCAAATAGGGCTACAAGCCTAGGGGGTAGGTTTCCAAAGGAGGTATAAGGAATTTGTGCCCAAACCTAAAACTAGTATTTGGAAGTGTCCTTAGATGTCATTTATTGGCCAAATTAAAAATACCTAAGAGTAGGAGTCACCGGTAAGGCATGTTTGGTGTGTTAGAGCCTTTTAGTAATCTTGAGTAGGCCCAAGCCTAGTGAATGTGTTAGTTGAGGGTTCACTAGCCTAACCTTGTTTGGGCTTGCCCTTAGGAGTTTTGGTAGGGCTCTACGTCAAGTGGTATCAGAGAAAAGGAGTGTTCTTTGGAAGAGAAGGAGAAGACAAGATGTCAGAAGAAGGATCCCATGAGACACATTCAAGAATGACCAATGTGGAGTTGAATGTCTTGGTGAAGAAGAAGATGGCAAAGTAGTCAGGGCTGAGAATCAGGCCTTGAGAAATGAGAGGGGAGAGACTCTGGAGAAGAAGGGGATGAAAAGGAGATCCCTATGTAGGAAGAGATAGAGGTCCCTACAGACCAAAGACCCTTGATGAATATCCTCAAGTCCATGGAGAGAAGAACAATGGATATGAAGATGGATCTGCTAGTATTTGCATTCAATATGGAGCCTGATACACTGATGGATTGGATAGACTCCTTAGATAATTTATTCGAAAGTGAAGACATACTAGACCACCAGAGGGTGAAGATGGCCCAATCCAAGATGAAAGGAGCTGCACTGACTTGGTGGAATTTCATCCAAGATGAGAGGGTGAAAGAGGGAAAGATAAGAGTAGCTACATGGAAGAAGATGATGGATTTGGTGAAAGAAACCTATGTCCCAATGGACTACAATATCCAATTGCATAGGAGGAGACAAAATTTGAAACAAAAGGAGATGGACATGAGTTCCTATACCGAGGAGTTCATGAAGTTGTGTGTGAGGACCAAGGTGAAAGAGAGTGAAGATGAGAAGGTGGTAAGATATCTCAATGGGTTGAGGTTTAGAATCCAAGAAGACTTGAATCTCGACACCTCGAAGACTATCCAAAAGTGTTTTCAATTGGCACTGAAGGTGGAGGAGAAGTTGAAGAGAAGGCAGGATCAAAATGGCAGAGGTAAAGGGAGACAACAAAGAGGAAGAAGAGGCCCTTTCAGAGGTAAAGGAAATGGATTTGGATACCAGGGATACTCTAAACAAGAAGGAAATAGAGGAGAGAGCAGTTACAACCAAGGAGGAGGCTACAATCCAAGAGGGACCTTTAGGGGTATAAGAACACCCTCTAGAGGAGGCTACAATCCAAGAGGACCTCCTAGGTGCTATAACTACAACCAAGAAGGGCATATGGTCAATAGGTGTCCGGAGAAGGCTTATAGATCCATGGGAGAAAGGAGAAGAACTTTGGTGGAAGAATCTAATTGTCAAAGTGTGGCAAGTGCAAACACTTATCAAAGTGTTAATGCTCCTAATAGCTATGGCTATCCTGAAAGAGGAGAGGCTCTAATGATGAGGAGAGCAGTAACCACCATGAAGGTACCTGACAAGGAGCCTACAGAAAGGAAATCTCTTTTCAAAATCACTTGCAAGGCAGGAGGAAAGGTATGCAAGGTTCTAATAGACTCCGTATCCACTAAAATTTTTGTATCACTTCAAATGGTAGAAAATCTTAAGATTAGAAAGTTGCCTCATCCTTACCCCTACAAGGTTTCATGGATCACCCAAGGTCGGCAAGAAGTGGTAGAAGAGAAGGCTTGGGTGGAGTTTCAGATTGGATCTTAAAGGGATAGACTGCTTTTTGACATAGCCAAGATGGATGCATGCCATCTCTTGTTTGGGAGACCATGGTAGTATGACTTGAAAGCTCATCATGATGGGTTGAGAAACACCTACTCAATCACCAAGGATGGTAAGGTGATAGAACTCTTACCTATGATAGAGGAAGAGATGTAATCAAAGGGAAACGATGCAAAGGTTTTGATGGTAGAAGGTAAAAAGTTCATGAAGGAGATTGCAAAGAAAGGTGTAGTTTGCTATGCCCTCATGCCTAGCCCTAAGTTGACAAGGAAAGAGTAGTATGCAGTAAAGAAAGAAGGAGGACCAAAGAACATAGACCCTATAGTTAGATAGTTGCTTGATAAGCATCAAGGAAACATCTTAGATGGAATTCCAAGGTACCTAACACTGGTAAGGGACATTAGTCATTGCATAGATCTAATCCCTAGATCTACTCTCCCAAACAAAGTAGCCTACAAGATCACTCCAGACCAAAATGCAGAAATGGCAAGTCAGATTGAAGAATTGTTTGAATTAGGACTGATTGGAAAGAGTCTAAGCCCATGTGAAGTATAGACAGTCCTTGCACCCAAGAAGGAAGGCACTTGGAGGCTTTTTACAGACTCAAGAGCCATCAACAAGATAACCATAAGGTATAGGTTCACAATCCCTAGAATAGAGGATTTACTTGATTGCTTAGGGGGTGCTAAGTATTTTTCAAAAAGGTATCTAAAAATTGGATACCATCATATTAGAATAAGGCCAAGGGATGAATGGAAAACAACTTTTAAAACCAATAAGGGGTTATATGAGTGGAAAGTCATGCCATTTGGGTTGTCTAATGCCCCTAGTACATTTATGTGGTTGATGAATGAAGTCTTGGTGGAATTCCTAGGAAAATTTGTCATAGTATACCTAGATGATATCTTGATCTTCAGTCACACAAGGGAAGAACACCTCAAACACATAGATATGGTTTTCAAGAGGTTACATAAAGACAAACTAATGATCAATTTGGATAAGTGATTGTTCATGCAGGAGGAGATCATCTACTTAGGTTTTGTAATCTCCCAAGGTGAGTTGAAAATGAACCAAGAGAAGGTGAGTGCTATACTATCTTGGCCTACACCTAGAACTATGAAAGATGTCTGAAGCTTCCATGGTTTAGCAACTTTCTATAGGAAGTTCATAAGAGGATTTAGTCATGTTTGTACACCCATGCTTGACACCATAAAGAGATGACAAAAGTGCAGGTTTAGTTGGACCAAAGAGGCAGATGATTCATTTGAGACATTGAAGAAGAAGGTTGCAGAACAACCATTCCTTGCCTTACCAGACTTCAACAAGATATTTCAGGTGGAATGTGATGCAAGCCACATGGCTATTGGAGCAGTTCTTAGTCAGGAAGGGAGGCCTATTAATTTTTTTAGTGAAAAGCTAAATGATGCCAAGAAGAGATACTCATCTTATGACTTGAAAAAGTATGCTCTAGTACAGTCTTTGAAGAAGTAGAGGCACTATTTATTGCCTAAGGAGTTTATAATTTTTACTGATAATCACGCACTTAGTTTCATAAATAGCCAAGAGAAGCTAAACCACCGACATATGAAGTTGGTAGAGACCCTGCAAGCCTCCACCTTCACCCTCAAACACAAGAAGGGAGTCAAGAACAAAGTGACATATTCTTTGATAAAGAGGGTCTTAACTATCAACCAAATCAAGATGGAGAGTGTTGGTATTGATTCCTTGAAGAGTATGTATGATGTTGATGAAGACTTTAGAGAGATATACAAGGTATGTGAAACTTTTGGTGACCAGTATCATATTGAGTTTTCTGAATTTCTTATACAAGATGGATTTTTCTTCAAAGGAGTGCAGTTGTGTATTCCTAAGTGTTCCATGAGGTTCAATATTATTAGGGAGAAGCATTGTGGAGCCATGGCAGGTCATTTTGGCCTTGACAAGACTCTAGACCTTGTGAAGAGACATTATTTTTGGCCTAAATTGCAGGTAGATGTAAGGAAGTTTATGGAGGCATGTGTAATATGTCAGAAAGCCAAGGGGAAGTCTACAAATGCAGGTTTGTATCAGCCCTTACCCATTCCTTCTAGGCCATGGGAGAGAATAAGTATGGAATTTGTGTTGGGTTTGCCTAGGACAAGGAGAGGATTTGATAGTGTCTTTGTAGTGGTGGACAGGTTTAGTAAAATGACTCATTTATTTCCATGTAAGACTTCTTGTTATGCATCATATGTTGTAGACCTATTCTTCAAAGAGAAAGTCTGGATACATGGACTTCCCCTAAACATTGTTTCAGACAGAGATGTAAAGTTCATAGGTCACTTTTGGAGGACCCTTTGGAAGAAGTTGGGGACTAACTTAGCTTTCTCAACAGCCTACCATCTTCAAATGGATGGGAAGACTAAAGTTGTCAGTAGGTCATTTGGAAACCTATTAAGGTGTTTGATAAGGAAACATGGAGAGAAGTGGGACAACATTTTGTTACAGGCAGAATTCTCATACAATGACAGAATAAATAGTAGTACCGAGAAGTCTCCTTTCCAGATTGTTTATGGCATCCACCCAAAGGGAGTATTGGAGTTAAGAGATTTACCCAAAGAAGATCCCATTAGTTCAGATGGTGAAGCACTTTCATTAGCCATCAAAGAGGTACATGACCAAGTTAAGTCTCATCTCCAACAATTTGTAGTGAAGTATAAGGCTCATGCTAATAAGAAGAAGAGAGATGTATAGTTTAGTGTTGGGGATTTGGTATGGGTATATTTGAAGAAGGAGAGACTCCCAAAAGGAAAATACACCAAACTCATGCAGAGGAAGATTGGACCATGTTTGATTTTGAAGAAATATGGATAAAATACCTATGAGATCCAAATTCCTCCTGATCTAGGATTATCACCCATTTTTAATGTGTGTGATCTTACACTTTTCAAAGGCAGTGACAATGAAGAAGAAGAACCAATGCAGGTTACAGAAGATAATGACATTCCAAGGCATGAATCACCTAAGTTGAGAAAAATGTCAGACACTAGAGTCACAAAGAAGACAAGGAACAAGTAGTACATTGAGTACTTCATGGCTTGGCAGGATAAACCATATTTTGAGGCAATTTGGATGACAAGTGAGAAAATATCCAATCATGGTGCAAATTTATAAACTCTGATCTCAAGTGGGCTTGAGATCTCTTCTCCTATGAAGTATGGTTTAGGAGAACCCCATAAAAAATCTATTCATGACCCTAATAATGAAGACTAGGATCATTAGTGTGTCTTAGTGTGTCTTGTGTTTCATGTATGCAAATAAACCCCACAATGTAAGCCCATATCACCAATTAGGCAATTTGAGAAGCCAATTGCAAAAATGTTGTAAAAAGGGGTAGTAGATGGTTTATTTTTATGTTTGATAGATTTTTAGACATTTTTTATGTGTGTTTTTGTGATGCATGTATGTGGATTTCAACCTTAGCCTATATGACAACTTTTTGTGCAAAATTGCAAAAATGCAACTTTTGAGTGCAAAAGTGCAACTTTTTGAAAATTGGTTGGGGAAAGCCTTTCAACAGCTCCAACATACTCCAAATTATGTTTGAAAACATTGGATATTTTTATAAGCCCTGTGGGCATGATTCCCAAGCCGGTTGCTATTGTAATTAAAGTTTGTGAAGCAATAATACACATTTTTCCCAGAAATTTTGAGTTTGTAGGAGTTGCATGTGCCTGCAGTGTTTGATTTGAATCCCACCATCCATGGAGTATATAGAGGATGAAATATATTTCTTTTGGTGGTGGTTTGGGGTCTTAAATATTCCGGAGTAGACATAACCCTCCATTCTTTTGACTATAACCTAGAAAATGAGGGTTTGGAGAGGGTTTCAAACAAAAATGGCCTTATCTTGCATTCCAGTCCATAGGAAGACTCTTTCTTTGGAGGGATGTAGGATAATCCTTTCAACTTAAGTGTTTTCATGGTTTTTTGTAGGGGCAACTTGTTTGTGTGGAGAAAAGAGCGAGATTAGGTAGGCATCTCTATGTGACTACCTAGGACACAATTTAGGATAATCATCATAAGTTATCATAGTGGTGGATTATAGGCATGAAACCCTAGAATTAGAGGTTTCTCACTATTCCCCATATGTCCAAAAAATTTATTTTTCATTTGGTGTACCGGTAAAGGGGATTGCTTTGGAAAATAGGGCTAATTGCCCCTATTAGGTCTCTTAGCCTCTAAAGGGAACATACCTTGTAAATGTAGATCTGGCCAAACCATTTTGGGGATCAGTACAAATTCCAAAAGGGTTTCTTAAATGATAATCTTTTTGTATGCGTGTGTGAGACACTTTTGAGTTAAGGTCCCTTCTATTGCCAAATAGGGCTACAAGTCTAGGGGTAGGTTTCCAAAGGAGGTATAAGGAAGGAGTCACCAGTAAGGCATGTTTGGGGTATTGAAGCCTTTTACTCATCTTGAGTAGGCCTAAGCCGAGTGAATGTATCTATAGTTTCATCCAAGGTGTGGAGTCCTTCCTTATAGGACCCTTATAATTAGATGAGGGGTCACTAGCCTAACCTTGTTTGGGCTTGTCCTTAGGAGTTTGGGTAGGGCTCTACATCAACTTGAAAGGCACAATAGATTATAGTTTATGGTATCCTTATAAAGGAGACTTTTCTTTGAATGTGTTTACTGATGTAGATTGGGCAAGAAATATTGAAGACTGGAAAAGCACTATCTATGAAGATTTTCTTCTTGGAAATATATTGGTTACTTGGACAAGTAAGAAGTAAACTTGTATTTCATAGTCAATAGTAGAGGCAGAGTATGTTGCAACATCAATGAATTACATGCAGGCAATCTGGATGAGACATGTGTTAGAAAGTTTAAACTTGATATGTCTAAACCGGTAACTATTTATTGTGACAAGACAAGTGTAATTAATATTTCTAAAAAAATTGTATTACATGCAAGAAATAAACACAAAACTGAAATATCACTTTTAGAGGGAGAGAGTACAACAAAGACAAGTTAAAATGGAGTATGTGACAAGAAAATAGTAGCTAGTAGACATTTTCAAAAAACCATTGCTGAAGACTACCTTTGACTACCTCAAAGGTAAATTAGGGGTCAGAACCTTGCATAAGAAAAACTAGGATGAAGGAGATGCATGAATCCAGTATACTTATTTAAATCTTTTCACTATGGATTGATGAAATGATATCTACTCGACAAGGGGAGAATCTTAGAAGAGATTTGCAGAGATGTCAATAACAACAGATTTGATAAACGGTGATGCATATTCACCATTGGCATTTCTATAAAACAAGCAGAATAAGAAACATTATTTGGGAGAAGAAATATATTAGCCTAAGGAGGAAAAAATGTGTAACAGAAAGGGGGATAAGAAATAAAGATTTAGTCCCAGGTGGAGAAGAGAAGAACTGACAAAAGAGTGAAGTGCAATAGAGAAGTTCCAGAACTAAGAAGCATGATTTCACTTAAATATGTTGGTGTTTATGTTGGTGTTGCCATCAATTCCAAAGGGGGAGAATGTTGGCATGATTGGCATAATGGATGTAGATGAATAATGATGACTGAACCGATAACAGACTGTTTGTGATGACATTGTGATGAAGAGATTGAGATTGCATGATTGGATGACTTTGACCAATTATTTATGTTGTCATTTATGGCAACTAATATTTAATATGTTGTATTTTTCCATCTTAGTCTTTTTGGTCTACCAAAAATATCTTATTGGTAAATTAACTGCAAAGAAGGAATTAGGACCTCAACCGGTAAACGAGGAAATATTTTCATTAGATCTAATGATTGGTGATGATTGAAGTGTTATGGTTTCAAATATGAGTTTGTATCATTTTAATATGTATCTGACTGGAACCTCATCATGTTTTGGTTACCGAAAGTCATGTTTATGATTTATGTTGTATTTTTGCTAGAGTTTAAGAATGGTTTAAGGACCGATAAAGAATTCTCCTAGCCGGTAATGATTTTTCATTTGGCGGTTATCTACATTAAGTTCAAATGTTCGAGGTGACGTGGCACAACCTATTTAGATGGATGAATTATTATTTTGGCGTGCTTAAAGATGGAATTTCTTGGGAAATAGTGAGGCACTTAGAAGAGTTTATTAGGGGTTTGAATTTTTATCAGATCGAGTTGCTGGGATGAGTTACGATCACTAAACAATTGATATTTTCTTGTTAAATATCATAATGATCTATATGATAATCTGATATGATCTTAGATGATCTGCATTGTAAATTCCTGATGTATCTAGGGTTTAGTAATTGACCCAGTTGTAAAGGATATTTATGTTAGTTTAGTTGATGTTTATTGTGTCAGTGGTTATGAGAAGAGTGTGAAGCCAAACCAAAGTGTGAGACATCTACTAGAGTGTAGCATATTTGTAGCAAAAATAGATCTGATTAAGAAAGAAGTTAAGTGATATTCCCAGATCATTCACTATTGTTCCCTAACAGTTGCAGCAATCAAAATCCCTTAATCTGGTAGGTCCTAATAGGCCTTACATTGTAAGTCCCCTAATGGGGTGGCTCAACATCTGAGTTCTAAATCTTCTTGTGAGGTTGATCCTAACAAGTCAAAGCTCCCAACGAGGCTCATCAGATTAAATTCCTTAACTGGGTGACTCCTAACAAGGCACCTTTGTAAGCTTCTAACCAAGCTAGGCTCTTAATAGGGTGCATTCCGAAAGAGTGCACAAATTTTAGTGGCTACAAATTCCCACTATGGTTTTCCTCTATTTGGGTTTCCACGTGAAAAAAATGGTGTTCATATGGTCAATGTTTTTATCTACTATTATGTTTTATTTTCAGTTAATGCATGGTTAGTGAACACATAATGTGAGAACCTGATAAATAAAATTAGCAGATGTTTTTCAATAGATACTAGTACTGGTAAATGGTTTTGTTGTTGGCTATTGTTTGATTTGGTGAAACTTTTATATGGTTGAGTTTCTGATTTAAATTTGTTATTAATATTGATTCACCCCTCATCTCAATATTAACGAGATCTTCTAAGATTAATAGTATCAATTTCAATGAGTTTATTACTTTTTCAGTCAATAAGTTCTGGGTGGACTAAGGGTAAATCATCTACTTGATCAATCTCAAAGTTCATGATGTAGTTGTCAAAGTTTCCAAGTGTGTCAGTCTAGTTAAGGATATCACTCTCTTCAGGATATACTCTCTTGATCGCTCTCCAATTGGCTTTGGTAAAGTTAGAATGGGTAGTTGGCGATTTACCCTCAAGTGGTCTATTCGTTGACGTTTGTCCCACAAACAAATGTACCATATCGACATATACGTCTTTTGTGTCACAAAATTATTTGAAAGATGTCTCAAAATTTGTTCAAACTCCCACTCACGTGAGTCAATTTCATTACTAGCTTGTAATCTACATATTTGTTCATATAGATTATAGGAATCTTTTTCTCTTTTACTTGCCATTTTTTTTTTTCTTTCATACTTTTCTTCCTCTAGACTGATTGTTTCTTCAGTTTGGCTTGTTATCAATTCTTCTTTACTTCTTCCCATTTTTGGTCCTTGTTGACTAGGTATTGATTTGGATTTTATACCATTTTGTTTTTCTGGTTGCTGATTCGTGACTGCTTCTATTACTTCTTGTTTTTTTCTAGCATGTTCATCATTTTGTTTGCTGGAATATGTTTCTTACTTTGTAGTAAATTTCCTATTCCCTGAGCTTATTTTATCTTCATTTTCTTAACTTGACAAATCAGATGGTGAGATTGGTTTTGTACTTCCTTGCACTCTTTGGATCCATTTATAAGAAGACTCTTCCCTTTGGATGGTGACTTCTTCTTATTGTTATTCATACTCTTCTTCCCTTTGTTGTGCCAATTCTTGTGATGATTGTTCTCTTTGTGCTACTTTCATGTTCTGATGGTGATGTTGATGGTGATGGTAATCTTGAATTTGGGTATGTTAAGTATGTTGGCCATACCAAATTCAAAATTTGTCCTTAGCATGTTGATAGTGATGTTGGATGGTTCTAGGATGCCTTCTTGATGCTTGCCAATCGAGCCTTTTCCTTTGTATCTCATTCTTTGCATGATTCAAAGTTCATTGCCATACTGCTCTGGTTTCTTCTTCATCCTTGTATAACCAATTAAAGACGTCTTTATCTTTAGTTTCTTTAAATAATGGTCCAACTTTGACAAATGCTCCATTAAATATTTGAAGAGATTTTTATGGGATTTGTGATTGTGAACTTGTCAGTTTTCCATTAGATTTTGGAGAAGATGGTAAAGTTTGTAAAGAATACTTTCCCATTCCTTCATCATTCAATTTCAGATTTTTATCAAAACTTTCAAAGGTTGATCTAAAAGATGTCTCTTGAGATGACACAATAGGAGAGAATGATTCTTTGTTATGAGGAACTATTGCATCCTGAGTTGGCTTTAGATTTATGCAATATTGAGTTGAATCTGCTGAAATTGTTATCTCTTGTCCATTGTAAGGAAATTTTACACATTGATGATATATTGATGGTACTGCTTGTGTATCATAAATCCGAGGTCTGCCTAGAAGAATGTGATAGGATAAATTCAAGTCTAAGACTTGGCAAGCCGTATATTTTTTAACCGTTCCTATTCTAAGTGGTAAAACCATTGTTCCTTTAGAAGAATGTTATTTTTCATCATATGCTTTGATTATTATCATCTTTCTGGGATCCATTTCATTTTAAAAAAAACCCAAAGCTTTTACTAAACTCAATCTATAAATATTTAAGCCCGCTCCTCCATCTATAAGAACACATTTGACTCACATTTTATGAATAAGCACTTCAATGTGCAGTGAAGCATTATGAGGATGTTGCAATGATACATCATCATGCTTTGTGAATAATAATAAATGAGGGGCTATGAGATGTCCCATCATATTTTAAAACTGATCAACATCTAGGTCTTTAGAGACCATTGTTTCTACTAGAGCCTTTTCCAATATTTCCTTATGCGTTGGTGATATTTTTAGGAGCTCTAGGATTAATATCTGTTTGGGTGTTTTGGTCAACTAATCTACTAGGTTATACTGCCTCATGGTAGAGGTTGTATCATTTTTAACTCTCAGGAATGTAACCTTATTTTTACTCCGGGTAATGACATACACTAGATTTGAGGGTATTTTATCCTTAATAATGATGGCATTTACTATGTTGTTGTATGTGTGAGCATACTTTAACTTTTCTTTTCCTTTGTCATCTTGTGTATTTGATGGTCCACCCTTTTCATACTTAGGGAGTGGAGTTTTGAAGGCTAAATGAGTTTCATTCATTTTTTGACCATCCACTGTGATAACCTTATTGTCAATTAAATCTTGTATAAGATGTTTTATCCTTTGACAATCATTAGTTTGTTGTCCATTGTATCTATGAAAATCACAAAAAATGGCTGTCATTCCACCAAATCGATTTAATTTTGGGCTCAGAATCCCTTGCTTCTGCTAATGTGATTAACTTGTTTGCAAGAAGAGTTTTTAAAGACGATTCTAATGGTTCCCCAATGTTGATAAATTTTATGTGAGCATTGGAAAAGAAAGGTTTTGGTTTATTAGTATCTTTGTTATTCACTAGTTCTCAACTTGAGAGATTGAAAATAGGTTGTTGTGGTTTAACATCATTATTATTAGGTACTCGCTCATTAGGAACATTTCTTATCTTTGTCCAAAATTTTGGTTTATCATTTTTATTGTGATTGTTGTTGTTGTTATTGTTACTATTGAAGTTAGAGGAATTACTTCCCTCCTTATAGAGTTTAAATTCTCCTTTCTTCACCATAGCATCCTCTATTTTAAAACTATTTTTTCTCATCTTTCCAAAACTAGGTGGATATTGTAACTTGAGTCTATAACTCGTTTCACTGGTAATATTGTGAATAGAGATGTCTATTTTCTCATGAATTCACACTAGTCCAGGCTATCCATTAAACAATCATCTCCGTCACTATAGAAAGACCATGAAAGATTCCCCATTATTTTTATTAATGTTACACAAATCCAATATTGTTATCTCATGATGTATGTTAAATGAGTATTTTAAAATGAACTTGTTCACAAGATCCTCAAATGATCTAATCGTAGGTGGTAATATAGAGAACCAATTCCATTAATTGTCCACTCAAAATTCTAGGAAATAAACGCATGAGATAAGTTTCATTATGTGCAAATTCCATACTCATGGTGCAAAATTCCCTAATGTGACCTTGAGGATCCATTTTCCCATCATATTTATCATATTTTGGGATCTCACAATGTTGTGGGAATGGCACCATGTTCAAACTCTTGCCAAAAGGATATGGACATATATCCTCCAAGGAATATATTTTAGAACTTGTTCCATTCTGCATATCCTATATCTATTGTTGCAAAGTTTTCATTTGTTGAGTGAGAGTTAAAAGAGGATTATCAATGAGAGTTAAAAGAGGATTATCAGTTCTTGTGTCACCCTGATTTGTTATTGTTTCATCTTGGTTCCTTGTGGTATCATCATGGTTCCTAGTTGTATTACCATTGTCTCCTCTACTATCACTATTCACCCAATTTATGTAGTTTTCATCTTGGTCTTTTTTGTGTTGAGTACGACTTGATTTGTCATTTTGTCTCAAGAGTTCTAGATCAAAACTTTGGGGTAATTTAGCCCTTAATATTTGCCAACATCAAGAAGTATTTTTTCTTTTGGTTTCTAACATTTTTTTAATTAGTTTGTCAAATATAGGATCTTATTGAATTTCTCTAATGGTCATATTAATTTCTTCCTCTTCCTTATTTGTGTTTTCAAATTGATTAAGAGTAAGATTTTCCTCCTCTATTTGTATTTTTTGTTGATGTTTCAATTGCTCGTGTTGAGCTCTAGTCCAAACTACCATTGAATGTTTTGACTTTCAATATGTGACTCAATAGGTGATCAATTATTTAGATAAATATGCTAAGTTGATTCTACTAGCTCTTTTGAGTTCTTGTGATAATCCTGATCTTTGTTCTAAACCACATATTATCAAAGGTTCTTCATCAAACTCATTTCCATGACTGCGTAGGTATGCACAATAGAGGTGTAAAAATATACGATGCTTCAATAGAAGTTTGTCATTTATGTATAGAAACCTTCTCTTTTCCAAGAGTGCTTTACAACTAAGTTAAATTGGAAGTTTTTGATCCTAATGAGAGTGCAAATATTGTGAAATTTTAATATAACCAAGTTTAAAGATGAATGATATATCCAATGCAAATAACAAGGTTAATATGATCAATCTTTGTAGTTTCGTGATAAAGGATGATAAATCCTAATGAGTTACTATGTTTGTAAGATCAATTTATCAAAGATAAGTGATTATGCATTTTGAAATGTTGGATCTAAAACTTTTTGAGATGAATAATTTTAAAAACCTTAACTATCATCTAGCTTCATGTGCAAAATGTTCAAGAACCCTAGTTGTTTGACTAGCTATGAAGTCTGTGATGGTCAAAATGAAATCTTCTCTAAACTGGGTATCAAAATCTATTTTCAAAATTTTCCTGTGACTAGTGGAAGTACCCTTTGTTGCAAATGCACCAAAACAAATGTGCTAAAGGTTGTAACAAATGTGCTACAAGTTTTAACAAATGCACTACAAAAATGCACAAATGTGCTACATTGTGTTTTAAATGCGCAACTTTGCATTGTATATGTGTTATGGAATTGTGAAAATCTGCTATTTTTTAATAGATGTGCCAAAAAAAATTGTAAATGAATTAAATTTTTTCGCAGATGCACTACACTATTATTTAATTGTGGTTTTCTGCATTTTCTATGCGTGATTCTGTGTTTTTCCTTCAAAAGTTTTAGTTTTCTATTGTTTCGAAAAGGGATGATTTTTCTATCTTGATGAGAACATAACACAAAAATAGCACACACAATGTTTGAAAAATTAAACTTAAAAGACAAGCATGATTGTTATAGTTGGCCAGGACAATATTTATTGGAGCTCATGTGGGTTTCCCCAACTATTCTTATTCAAGGTGAATATTTAGATTCTTGACCCCACTGGATCCACTCCACAACACTCACTTCTTTGTGACAATCAAGCATCAATTACCATGAAAACTCATCATGGGAAACTTTCTATCTCTACTAAGAACCATAAGAATGTGAGTGCCATCAGAGGTCTGACCTCCTATTCTAAGAATACAAAGATGCAAGTTGCATGCTGTAAATTGACCACCTAGTTAAGCTATGTGAAGCAAAAATGACCAAGTTACTATCCCCTAATTATTCTATATTGATCAATGCATATAAAAACACCTGCAAAACCACTAGTTAGTAGTTTTAGATATTTTATCTTTGACGGTCAAGAAAAAGATGTAACTATTAGAGGAAAAACCTACAATGTGGATATGCAAATGTGCTAGAAATGCGAATACGTTACTCTAAACTATAAATGTGCTTTATTGCATTACAAATGCGTGAACCTGCATTGTAAATGCGCTAAAAGTCTACAAATGTGCTACTTAACTAAAAAATACACTACCAAAAATCACAAATGCGCTACACTGAGAAACATATGTGGTAAATTGTGTTACAAATGGGTCAAATTTTTTTGAGAAAAGTGTTACACTGTTAAAAATGCAAGAATAAAAGACAAGAGAAAATGTGAGGCTTTGACCCCATAGTGGGTGCCAAAATGGGTAACATGGAAATATTTCAAGAATGAACTTGCAAGTTTTGTTAGTTTCATAATGATATAAATCTACAGGAAATTCAAAAATTACCAATGAAACAATTAAAAGAGACATACTTAAAATAGTAAACCTCTGCTTCTTGTCTCATTGTGTCGTAATATCTTTGATCTTATTGCATATGTTTCTCTCATATTGTACTAGTTGTAGCTTGCAAGATGACAAATGATGAATGGACTCTTGATAACTAGATTTTTATGCAAAGCTGAATGATTTATGCAACTATATGAAAATTATTAAAGCTAAAAGCCAAAGGCACACTGTGAATTGATTGAAGTGCTTGAATTATCAAAAAATTATGTGAATGCAAGATAACTACTAATCTCAAAATTCTAGAGAAATGATATTTTTATATGTTTTCATGAGAAAAATCCCATGTGGTAGAGATTGATGGCTGATATTGAATCATGCAAGATTGATGGCTATGAAGGATTAGTGGGAAATGTTACCAAATTTTTGCCTACAGGTTCAATCAAGTAGAGCCATGAAGTTGTTTAAGAAAATGGTACATTTTATAACCTCTCTATGTTGCATTCAAGTACACTAATGAAATAACCTTAAGAGATTACAGAAACAAAAGATTGCAGAATAAAATCATTTCATTGATATAAATGTATGAAACATAAAAATATTGAATAAGTCTTTTGAAGAAATGTAATCTTTATTGAAGATGATAAAATGCATGTCTCACACAAGTTGTGAGACTGAATTTTCTCAAATAAATTCATATAAGGATCACGTATACATGAATGGGTAAATATTAAAAAGAAGAACATGTAAAGGAAGTAACCAGACATTGCCTAAATGACTAGTTCTGTTAGTCTGATGGTGTTGCCTCGCTTTTCCTAGCTTCCCTTGGTCCTTAGGTTTCATGTGTCCTGCATAGAGTGTGAATAATGAGTTAGAACAAGGTTTTAAGCAATGACAAACTGCATTTTGTACATGTACATTTACCCATGCATACATATGCTAATCCCTATGTATATCATATGTATGGGCCTGTTTTAAGTATCCAAAATAAAGAAAAGAGTCATTAAACATATCTAAGATATGCACATATTTTTCTAAAATGTTTTCTTCATGTGCATCTACAAATGAAAATCATGTCCCTTTAATTAATCAGATTCAACATGTGGGGTGAAATGTGACTCCCACAAGGTTTGAGCCCAACATGCTGACATATAAAGTGCCAAACAGTGCAATGACAAAGTCTCAAAGAGTATAGCATGTATAAGAACAACCCAAAGTATATTGACAGTGCATAGTATTATAAAAATAGCTTAGTCAAAGAAGCTAATGATAGAGACTTGTCACAGTCAAACTTAAGGCAATCTCTGGTAAAAAAGATAACACAATCTTACTGGTCAGTAATACAAAGAAGACAAAGCCAATGATGAATAGTCATGACATGGCTAATAGTGTTTCATTCATAGAGCATTCTAGCACAAGCTATCACAGGGAACAATTACTACGAAGACAATGTATGAGATTATATTCATTGTTTAGAACATGAAGGTATAGAGGTCAAAAGTTAGATAAATTACTGGATATGATAGCACCCATGCCCTGAAATATAATGACTTTATAGCAGTCATGAGGTTGTATGTACAAAAAAAAAAAGTTTTGAGATGAATGATATAGTGGTAGGGTGTGACTAAAAAAGAGTTGCTAATATAAAGATTAGTTTTTTCTTCCTTTTTACATAGGTGGTATTGAGTCTAAGATGCATTCAAGGATATTTTTGGCAGTCAAAACTAGAAGGGTAGGGTATATATTCGAAGATGGAAAGAGTATTCTCACAGACTCAACAATGTTCATCGTCAAGTCTAAAAGTATATATTGCAGCATCACTATTATAGAGACATATTCTCTAAGAGTTGCAGGCCTTCGACTAATAATCATATAGTCACAATCCTAGTAAGGTAAAGACAATTTTTGGAAAAACCAATAAGAAATCATAGAGAAAACTGTGAAATTACAATTTCAAGATAGTAAGAAGCGTGAGGAAAGATCAAAATAGTTAAGGTAGAGTAATGGATAACACCCAAGATATGCCAGTCATAGGTCCTATGGTATGCATAGCAACCACATGTTAATGTAGTCTATAAATGAAGAGAATGAGCTACTACAAATATATTATATTTATTCTCTCTTAACAAAGTAGCATAGAGATCAACATAACAATGATATCAATGATAATCTTCTAATAAAAAAATAATAAGTCTTTTTGTAGATCTATGGTTTAAATCAAATGTCTATGCGAAGATACAATAATGATAGAAGAAGCAATAATTTTCATAACATGGAGAGTCAGTGATAGTCACACATATTAAAGTTTTTAATCCAAACAATGTAAGAAAATCCTCAAGATCCTGAGCATATGATATGTAGAGCTTATAAAATGCACCAGTCTCACCAGATACACAAAGGATTCATTTTGGTAAGCAAACAAGATAGTGATTTAAGAGATCACTAAGGCAATATAGTCAACAAATTAAAAAATAAAAAGCCTCATTATCTTTCTAATCATATAAATAATAGTGAAGTGATAGAAGATTAGAGGCTTAATGCAGATCATAGACTATTATTACAGTCATGAAAAAATGAATAAGCCAACAATGCATTATTCATCGAGTAAGGAATTCAGTAAAATGTTGAGATAGAATGCATTTATAGTCATGGTATCAATAGAAATAAAACACATAAATGCTACAAGTTACAACTTCCATTACATGATTCAAAGATGGTCAAAGAACATAGCTATTGAAGAGACCTCATGGTCAAAGCCATAACATTTCAAATGACAGTATTGACTAGCATGCTATAGTTGATTTATGACATAGATCAGGGCAAACCCTCGTGAGCAGGATCCTTCCTAAGTAATAATGCAATCTCAGGAAATAAGGAGCATCAACCATAAAAATACATGAAAGAAAAAGAAAGGTTACTAACATAGGTATCTTCAATCTAGAAAAGTATCACAATTACCAGCAGTCATATCGTGGATAGAACCATTCATAGAAAATGAATGATCAATAGAAGGAGAAATCAGAAAATATGGTCTTCTTACCTCGTTCCTCCCTGTGTCAATTTCCAACAAAATAATAAAATAATAGTAAATGTGATGTATAATCCATGGCCACCACAAAACCCTAGTTTCGGCTTCATCCAGAAGCTTCGAAAGGATAAGTAAAAAAATTTAAAAATGAAGGAATGTTTTGGGTTTGCCTCATTTTAGGGTTATGTTTTACCCTAAGAGAGCATACCGACCCTTTTTTATTTCTGATGGGATTTAAAAAAAAATCAAATAAAAAAAATTGAAGTTGTGATCCCATTCCTTGCATATATAATCATTGTGTAAATAGATTTAAGGTGTTATTATAAATCTTAAATTCATATTGTTATTTATTTAATGCAAGATGTATGACTTGGTCAACTTTGGGAGTTAGTTGTCAAGTTTCTTATTGCTTGTAGGAATCTTTGAGATTTATGAAAAATACATGGAGAGAATAAAGGTGGTGCCTTGACTTGGTTTATGGCATGTGTCCAAGGATTTAGGGATTAGTCATTTTGGTTAGAGAGAAATTAGTGATTCATTTTTTACCAAGTTTGTACCTTTTAAGGTGAAATTGGCGACTCTTTGAGTTGGACTTAGTCAAAACTAACATTTTCATTCTTTTAGTGCTCTTTTGGGTGAGATCTAAGGGCTAGACTTTGGGGATTATTGTTGCATCTGAACCAAGATGCTTTTAGTTCCTATCTTCTTGGATTTTTGGAGGGAAGGTTGTTGGTTCATATAGTCATCTTTTGCACTCATTTTTTAGGGAGTTAGTTCTTGATTATGCAGATTTGGGCGTTAGTGACTTTTGACAATCCTTTGTCTAGTTTTTACCCTCTTATTACCTACAAAGTTGTGTATTCCATGTGATTGATCAAGTTAGTAGTGAAATATTTTATTTTTCCTTCTTATTTTATCTCATTTTCCTCATACCTTCTCTTTAATAGTGTATTGTGAATGTTGTAGATTGTGTTAAAATTAATGTATAAGCCTCTTATTGTGAATTTCTCTTCTTCCATTATTGAGTAAATGAATTTAGTACTTTTTGTGAAAAATTTATGCATGTGCATGGTTGAAATAAGTTGTGTAGGCTAATTATTGCCAAAATTGGTTTTCAAATATCTATTCTTTTGAGTATCATAAGGTATCAGTCGGTGTATGACCTAGTTAATTTCTATTTTTAGTTCAATTGTTAAATTTACTAGTTGTAATTTCATCTCTCCCCTTTGTCCTCATAAGTTAGTAGTTTTAGAGTAATAACCAACTAGGAGCCGGCCTTATCCTGAGGTTTAGTCTAGTTACAGGTGACCCACAACCTTAGATTGATCCCATGTTTCTCCAGAAAGCTTAGTTTTCAACTTTTCATAGGGTGCATTTCTAGGAGATAATAGTTTTTGGCATGCCCAGTGGGACAAAGAACTATTTTTTTCAGTCTCTTTTGTACTACACATTTCCATTGTTTGGTGCATTCAGCAGTAGTTTCTGTCTTTGGAGACAATCTTTACATGCACCTGGCGACTCTAAATTTGAATTTTTTAGTTTTAGTAGTACTTGTTATGGTATATCTCAAAATTTAGTGAAGGAAAGTTTATTTTTCTGACTTGCAGTCTCTTGAAATATGTCTTCATGTTATGGGAGTATGGCAGATCATCCTTCATTTCATGAAAGCGTTGCCCATGCATCTTGCTCTTAGTCATATCATACTGAGGATTCTATAAATTTTACTCAAAATGACCTTTTAACAATGAATTACCAACATTCTCATCATTTTTTTCACTCTCCCATCCCTACTCAAGCTTATTTATAGCCAATAAATGATCAAAATCATCCTCAAGAGCATCCTTACTAGAATGTGTTTGATCTAATCCAACAATTTGACTATGTGTTGTGGGACTTAGGCCAAATTATTGACTATATGAAGCTGAATGATATTAGTAAAGTATTTTCTGACATATATGGGATGATGGTTGACATACAAAAGCAAAAAAAGGTCATTATGTAGTGGCAAGAAAAGGTTGAACAAGATTATTTTTATGGTCAAGGGTTGAACATGTAGAAGATGCAGTTTGAAGAAGGTCTTGAAGGGGAGATAATTGCTAGGGAGGAGAAAATAAAGCTTTTGTCTACTTGGGTGCAAAGTTAGGCTTATTTAGAGTACCAATGCCAACTATATAAGGAGAGTTTTAAAAAATAGAAAGCTTCTACAAAAGAAGAGAAGCTTCAAATAGCTCCTACTGTTCGAGAGTACCTATTCAAGAAAAGAAGGGTGATGAAGTGGAAAAGGCTATTGTAGAGGTCCAAACTTTAGCTTGGATTGATGAATTACCTGCTTTTGTTGACAAGAATGAGGATTCAAGGAAACAAGAAGAAAATAGACAGCATGGTGAGTTGTTGACCAATGGTCACCAACAAGATAATAGAGCATTAAACTTGGAGGAACAACATAAAAATTAACTTGATACCTTTTTCCAAGATGTAATATTTGATGTTTTTGAGCATACTATAAATGAGAAGTCTAATGTTGATCTCTATGAAAAGTTGTCCTCTAACATTATTGAGCAATTTTGTTCAAAGCCGGATGGAAGAGAACCAGAAGAATTTGATAGTCATTATGGTCCGGAACGACAACTTGTAGAGGTACTGAAATAACAAGTGGAACATCATGAACCTAAGTTTCAAGGTCATAGATAGTTGGAGGAGCTTCCTTTCTACTGTATAGAAGGGTAAGAAGTTGATATACCCATTGAAGGTTGGTTTCAAGAGGCTAGTTCATTGTTTGAGCATTTGCCTACCTTCATTGAGAAAGGCAAGCCTGAATTAGAGTGTCCTTCTTTGAGTGATAATGAGGATTATAAGAAACTTCCTTTCTCATATATAAAATAGCCTAATGATGATATTTTAATTGAAAGTGTGCTCGAAGAAGTCAATTCGTTGTTTGCAAAATGTCCTTCCTCTATTGAAGGAATTAGTGACCATTTGGAATAACGGTATGTAAAGAAAGTGCGTGAGAAGGTGCCTTGGTTGTTTGACAACTAGGAGATCATCAAGGAGAGCCCAAGTTTTGTTCATTCAAGAGGCTGCCTTATCAGATATTTAGCCAGTATGGAGTCCAATAAGGTACCTACACATGAATCTTTAGCTGAAGATGGCACTATGGATGCACTGATAGCTTAAAAAGAATATGTTAAACTCACTTATCCTCCCTTGAATAACATTAAATATGACCAGTCTAGGGAGGTAAGTGAATATGTTTATCTTTTTCATAAGATGGTACATTAGCTAGTTGACCATTTCTTTTCTTAGCTGCCATCATGCATGTAAATCATTGCACTCTAAGGAGGAAGGACAACTATTTTAGACTTCTAGTAAATGGTTTTTTTTAAGTGGTTTTGCCTTGTTGTTAGTTTAGGGTAGATTATAGTCACATGTTTCCTTTCCCTAATTTTTGCCATGCACATTAGAGTAGTCTAAGTTTAGGTTTCATGTTTTCAATAAGTCTCCAAGTTTTCAGTCTATTAGGTTGCAAGGGTTTGTTAAGTTGGACTGTTGTCACCCTTTCTAACTAATTGAGCATACATATATAGTTTATGGAAGTAACACTTGTGTATTACTATCAAAAATCATACATCCATATCCAATCAATTAGGAAAAATGGCAGTAGTCCATGCCAGAATTGTTTTGAGTTAACCTAATGCAGGAAATAGCCCTCATTAAGCCTATCAAGTGCATTTTCACAACCCATGATAGTGAAGTCTCATACTTCACTATCATAATTTATAAACCTGTACTTAAACAAACCAGCCAGGGTTATCTTCTATACTAAGTTGTGTTTCAGTCAGGTTTGTGAAGTGACTTTGTGTCTGATGTATGGACAAGGCAACTGGTTTTGATGTTTAGTAGGAAAAAATATGACATAAATCACCAAAAATGTTACTAGAATTTCACCTATAGGCTCAATCAAGTAGAGCCACCAAGTTTTGTAAGAAAATGGTACATTTTATAATCCACTCTATGTTGCATTCAAGTTCACCATTAAAATAACCTTAAGAGATTATAGAAACAAAATATTGCAAAATAAAATTATTTCATTGATATAAATGTATGAAACATAAAAGGATTGAATAAGTCTTTTGAAGAAATGTAATCTTTATTGAATATGATAAAATACATGTCTCGCACAAGAAGTTGTGAGACTAACTTTTCTCAAATGAATGCATATAAGGATCATTTATACATGAATGAGTAAACATTTAAAATAAGAACATTTAAAAGAGGTAACCAATCATTTCCTCAATGACTGGTACTATTGGTTTGATCTGGTCCTGATGGTGTTGCCTCGCTTCTTCTAGCTTTCATTCATCATTAAGTTCAATGTTTCCTGCATAGAGTGTGAATAATGAATTAGAACAAGGTTCTAAGCAATGAAAGATTGCATCCTGTACATGCACATTTACCCATGCATACATATGTTAATCCTTATGTATATCAGATGTATGAGCCTGTTTTATGTATCCAAAATCAAGCAAAGAGTCATCAAACACATCTAACATATGCACATATTTTTCTAACATGTGCATCTACAGGTGTATATAATCTATCTTTAATTAATCAGATTCAGCATGTGGGGTGAAATATAAAAGCCTAAATATTGCAATAACAAAGTCTCAAAGAGCATAGAATGTATCAGAACAACTGATAATATATTGACAGTGAGAAGTATTATAAAAATAGCTTAGTCAAAGCAGCTAATGACAGAGACTTGTCACAGTCAAACTGAAGGCAATCTCTGGTAAAGAAGATAACACAATATTACTAGTCAGTAATACAAAGAAGACAAAGCCAGTCATGAATAGACATGACATGGCTAACAGTGTTTCATTCATAGAGCATTCCAGCAGAAGGGGTAACGGGGAACAATTATCACCAAGACATTCTATGAGACTATATTCATTGTTTAGAACATGAAGGTATAGAGTTCAAAATTTAGATAAGTTACATGTTAGGATAGCACCCATGTCTTAAAATACAATGACTTTATAGAAGTCATGAAGGTGTATTCATAACAACAAAGAGGTCTGAGATGAATGATGCAGTGGCAGGGTGTGGATACAAGAGAGTTGCTAATATAAAGATTAGTGTTTTCTTCCTTTTGACATAGGTGGCATTGAAACTAAGATGCATTCAGGGATAGTTTTGGCATCCAAAAGTAGAAGGGAAAGGCATATATTCAAAGATAGAAGGAGTATGCTCAAAGAATCAACAATGTTCATCATCAAGTCTAAAAGTATTAATTGCAACAACACTCTTATAGAGCCATATTCTCTAAAAGTTGTAGGCCTTCAACTAATAATCATATAGTCACAATCCTAATAAGGTAAAGACCTTTTTTTTGAAAAATGAGTAAAAAATTGAGATAGAATGCATTTATAGTCATGGTATCAATAGCAATGCAATACATAAATGCTATACATTACATCTCCCATACATGATTCAAAGATGATCAAAGAACATTGCTATCAAATAGAGCTCATGGTCAAAGCCATAACATTTCAAATGATAGTATTGACAAGCATGCTATAGTTGATCTATGACACAGATCAGGGCAAACCCTTGTGAGCAGGACCCTTCATAAGTAATAATGCATTCTTAGCAAATAAGGAGAATCAACCATAACAATACATGAAAGACAAAGAAAGGTTACTAACATAGGTATCTTCAATAGAAGGAGAAATAAAAAAATATGGCCATCTTATCTCGTTCCTCCTTATGTCAATCTCCAGCAAAACAATAAAATAATAATAAATGTGATGCATAATCCATGGCTGCCACAAAACCCTAGTTTTGGGATCATCCAGAAGCTTTGAAAGGATAAGTAAAAAATTTAAAAAATGAAGCAATATTTTGGGTTTGCCTCGGTTTAGGGTTATGTTTTACCCTAAGAGAGCATACTAGCCCTTTTTTATTTTTGGTGTGATTTTTTACCAAAATCAAATTAAACTAATTGAAGTCGTGACCCCATGCCTTGCATATATAATCATTATGTAAATGGATTTAAGGTGTTATTATAAATCTTAAATCCATATTGTTATTTCTGTAATTGAAGATGTGTGACTTGGTCAACTTTGGGAATTATTTTTCATGTTTCTTGTTGCTTGTAGGACTCTTTGAGAGTTATCATAGACACATGGAGAGAATATAGGTTGTGTCTTGACTTGGTTTATGGAACGTGTCTAAGGATTTAGCGATTAGTCATTTTCATTAGAGAGAATTTAGTGATCAATTTTTGACCAAGTTTGTGCCTTTTAAGGTTGAATTGTTGACTCTTTGAGTTGGACATGGTCAAAACTAACTTTTTCATTCATTTAGTTCTGTTTTGGATGAGATCTAAGGGCTAGATTTTGGGGATTATTGTTGCGTCTAACCCAAGATGCTTTTAGTTCCTATCTTATTGGAATTTTAGAGGAAGAGGATTGTTCATCCATATAGTTATATTTTAGACTCATTTTTTAGGGAGTTAGTTCCCGATTATGCAGATTTGGGACTTATTGACTTTTGATAGTCATTTGTGCATTTTTTGCCATCTTTTGTAACTCATTTTCATGATATATGCAGAAACTACTTTGGAGGCTTTTGATAGTAATTTTTACCCTCTTATTACTTGCAGAGTTGTGTATTCCATGTGTTTGATCAAGTTGGTAGTGAAATATTTTTGTTTTCCTTCTTATTTTGTCTCATTTTCCTCATACCTTCTCTATAATAGTGTATTGTGCAGGTTGTAGATTGTGTTAAAATGAATGAATGACCTCCTTATTTTGAAGTGCTCTTCTTGCACTATTGAGTATAAGAATTCAATCCTTTCTGTGAAACATTTATGCATGTGCATGCTTGAAATAAGTTGTGTAGGCTAATTATTTGAAAAATTGGTTTTCAAATGTTTGTTCTTCTAAGTATCATAAGGTATCAGTCGGTGTATCACCTAGTTAATTTATATTTTTAGTTCAATTGTTAAGTGTACTAGTTTTAATTTCATCTCTTTCCCTTTCCCTCATAAGTTAGTAGTTTTAGAGTAATAACCAACTAGGAGTTGCCCTTATCCGAGGGTTCAATCTAGTTATAGGTGACCCACAACCTTAGATTGATTCCATGTTTCTCCAGAAAGATTAGTTTTCAACTTTGCATAGGGTGCATTACTAGGAGATAACAGGAATGCGAGAGAAAAAGGAGGAAGGGGAGTCCAAGTGGCAAGATGCTCACATTGACTAAAGATGAAGACCCCAAGAATATAGGATGGTTAGAGGATATTTAGGAAATGTGTAACAATTGGAAGTTGATCATTATGATATGGAGACAACCTCCTCCAAAAATATAGGAGTTGTGGAGAGAATATAAGGAAGTTGAGAATTAAGTGTATGTACTCATTCTTTTATTTTGGAAATAGAAGTTAGAGTTTAATATGGCTAATTAATAATTAAAAAGAATTAATTTATTTAAACATATTAATATGAGTTGGAAAGATTGAGTGATATTAAGATGAAGTGAGGTGGGAAAGGAGATTTATATAATTGTAAAATTATTTGATTGATGAATACTTCAGAAAAATTGATAGTGTATGAATAAATAATTAATATTGAATAAGATTGAAATGATAGAAAGAGAATGAATTAAATAATTAAACTTTTCAATTTAATTATTTAATAGAAGAATAATTATTAAATAAATATTAAATATGTATTTAATTAGTCATAGTAATTTTTGAGTGTATGTAGGAAGAAGAGGTGTACATTAAGCAACTAGGTGGATTTCAATTGTCTAATTAAGGTGATATGGTTTGCCAATTGAAGAAAGCATTGTATGGACTAAAGCAAGTCCCAAGAGCATGGTATGCCAGATTGGACAAGTATCTACGAAAGCGAGGACTCAAGAAAGGTACTGCTGATAGTAATTTGTAATTTAAGATTGATAATGATAACATTGTGATTGTTGAAGTTTTTGTTGATGATATTATCTTTGGTGGAAATGAGATCCTATGTAAAAAGTTTGTTGATGATCTGTAGAATGAGTTTGAAATGTCTATGATTAGAGATATGAATTTATTTTTTGGGTTTGCAAATTACACAATTAGATAAATGTATTTTTGTATCTCAGTCCAAGTATGCAAAAGAATTGTTGAAAAAGTTTGGTTTGGAAGATTCAAAGCTAGTTGGCAATCCTATGTTGACCAGATGACAAATGACTAAAGATGATAATTTTCCTAAAGAAAATTAGACTAGATATAGATCTATGATTGGTGGATTTCTCTATTTGAGTCAAACCAGACCTAATATCATGAATGGTGTTTGCCTTGTTGCTAGATTTCAAGCTGATCCTAAGGAATCTCATGTTGTATCTATCAAATGAATTTTTAGATATTTGAAAGGAACAGTTAATTTTGGTCTGTGATATCCTAAAGATGATGGTTTTACTTTGAGTTCTTTTACTAGTGTTGATTGGGTAGGAGTGTTGATGACCAAAAGAATATGAGTGGTGGTTCATTTTTCTTGGGAAAAATATTGGTTTCATGGTTGACCAAAAAAAAGAATTATATTTCTCTATCTACTATGAAAGAAGAATATATTATTGCTAGAAACAATTGTACTTAGGTGATAGTGAAAGATATTAAAGTTATGTATGATGAGACTACTGCTATCTATTATGACAATTCAAGTGCAATTAATGTTTCTAAGTATCCTGTGTTGCATTCAAAGAATAAGCATATATCAATCAATTTTTACTTTTCGAGAGAAAAGGTAAATGAGAAGGAAGTCAAATTGGAGTATATCTCTAGTAACAAACAAATTGCAGATATTTTCACAAAGCCTATACCAAAGGATACTTTTGAGTATGTTGGAAGCAAATTAGGGGTGATTTTCCCTCCTAATAAGAGCTAAGATGCATTGGTATGCATCAGTCCAGTGCATTTCACAGCCATATCTTGTGATCCAGATTGATGGTTGGTGGTTGCTACTCAGGGGGAGTAGTTAGTTTTGTGAGTCAGATGTTAAAATTCAATTTTGTGAGTTAGCCTTGTGATTTGATTGCAAATATGTGCCTTTAGAATTGATGTCAAAGGAGAGAGTCGTGTGAAAAACTATGAAGAGTTTAGGGGGAGAAAATCATGTGTTTTGTTGATCTTTTTTTTGTCATTGATTTTTTTCACATCATATGTTTCTATCAATGTTGAAGGGGGAGCTTATTTCAATAATGTTTGAAATATGTTCTTGAGAGATATTTGAGAGATGTGTTGTCATTGATGTGAACATATTTCTCTGTTTGTGACAATGATGCAATAAAGTTCAGTGAGTTAGTTTGTTTAGTATGGTGAAGATAAGAGTTTGCAAATTAAAGGATTTACAAATGGTTGTCTATAGTTGATTCAGTTCAATTCTTATATGTCCACATGAAGATTTGATTTAGTTATAAAAATCTGTGTTGTGGCTAGTTTTTTATGTTGTCCAGTGGTGACAAAATGTCAATATTTTGATTTTTCAGATTTGGAGATGTTTGGGATGTTGGTATGTATCCTTGTTGGTGTAATTAATTATTCATGTTGGATATAATTACACCTTACTTAAGTTTACTTAGGTACATGCATATCTTAGTAGTTTGGCTATGAGACACTTGGGTGTTTATGCCACATTGGGATAGTGTGTGTAGGAGAATTTCCACCTTTTATGGTTTGATCTTGTTACTACTCTATCATATCCAATTATTGTGGAGTGATAATTCCACCTTCGGTGGGTGATCCACCTCATGTGAATTATTTTATTATTTCTTCTACCTACCACACTTATTTCCTACCTATCCTTGTTTCCTATTGAGCCACATGTCATGTTTATATGCTCACATATCCATATAGCTTTGCCTATATATGCACACTTATCCTTCATTGTATGAAAAACTATTGATCTTTTGATCATTTATCTATTGATGAGAATACAATTTATTCTTGGCTACATTTTGTCTCTATTTGTACATTTTATTGAGCTCTTGATCTTGGTAAAATATCACATGGTATCAGAGCAGTTTATGTTCTCTACATTTGAGCCTTGCACCATGTCATAGATTTCAATGGGAAATCATCCATACATGGATGTGATTGGGAAATGAACTATTGCCATTGGGGACAACTCCTTCAATGATGTGTTGTGTGTACCCCACTTGACAAATAATCTCCTTTCCATCTATCAAATTACACATGGCGCAACTAAGTGAATTTTGGAGTTCACACCTTAGTCAATTTTCATTAGAGACTTGGAGACTAGAGTTATCATTGCGACTGAGGTGGTTGATCATGCATCTCAGTTATAGTCCTTTTCAAATTTTGTTGATGAGGATGATTTCACATATGAAGATTCTACACATGACGGTCACACTTCTTGTGATGATTCAAATTTTGAGGAGATCTTTGGGTACTTGAACTTGGGGATTCTCACATGTGACCTCGTTCTTGAGCCTTGTGTTTCATATCCTCCTATTGATATCACATCGCCTATTGCACCTGATGATGCAGATAGTGCAATAGTTTTGCCTTCTTGTGATTCAGTGTGGTAGGATATTTCATGTCTTCCAGCTTCAGTTTCATGGGATGAGTACTTGACAGACATTGCAGGTTTGTTTGTGGATTCCTACATTGCAGATTTGGGAGACATCATTGATGATATTCATCCTTTCTTTGATGAAGATGATCCTTCTTTGATTGTTCTGAGGGAACACTCTGACCCTCTTTTTCATTCTCTACATGATCATTCTTTTGAGGTTGACATGATTGTGGATACTTATGTATAGTATCTGGAGGAGGTCTCTTTATGCTTAGAGGAGACATGTGAGTCTTTGGCTATTGTTCTACATTCATCTCCACTAGATCTTGGAGTGCCTTTTTAGCAGTGTGGAGAAGTTTACCACCTTTGGAAGGGGTATCTTTTAGCATCGACATGGGGAAACTTGATTAGTTTTCAAAGACTTCATCCATCATGAGTTTTTTTCCTACATCTACCCTTCATGATTGTGGATATTTCATGGATACGCCTTTGGTTTTGTTTCTTCCTAAGGGGAGGAATGTTGTTCGATGTTCGTGGAGCAGTTTCTTCATACATCATCGAGCTTTTATCATTGGTGCAGATTCTATATTGAGGGGGAGCTACCTAGCTTCTCTTCTTCTCTCATATGGGGGGGGACTTTTTCTTCACGTGGGGTTTTGTTGCTCACATACTTATATGAAAGTTCTCTTGTATAGATTTCATCTCTCTTTTGGGGGAGGGTTTTTCTCTCTTTCCCCGCTTTGTGAGAGATTTCATTGAATTGGTTTTCATGTATTTGCATTTGTACATGGGTACCTAGCATGGCCTTGTAGCCAGGACCCATCTTGCATTGCTTAGTTGCATTGTAGACTTAAGTGCATTCCCCTAAGTTGCACTTAAGGGGGAGTGTTGGTATAAATAATTATTCATGTTGGATATTATTACACCTTATTAAGTTTATTAGGAAATGCATTTCATAGTAGTTTGGGTATGAGACACTTGGGTGTTTTTGCCACATTGGGATCATTAATTTATTATCATTATCTTTTAATCTAAAAGATAAACATATAAGCTAACTTAATGTAACCAATTAAAGATCTTAACCGAGTTTCTTGTTAAGGGATAGGCTAATTTGGTGGGGAATCTCACCGGATTGTCTTATGCCTGAAAAAAAAACCGTTCAAAACATGCCGAAAAAAATTCTTTCGCCTTTTCCTTCCACCGTTTTCACTGTTTTTCTCCTCCCATGTGTTAAAGCATTATGATCTTTTGGCAAGGGTTATTTTAAAGCCTGTAAGCTTGTTTGAAGATGGATTCATTCAATTCTCTATTTATATCTGCAGCCTTCTATGGGTAAATGTTCTTCAGATCTACCAAATGCCCTTTTGCGTCAAGCAGTATATGAGCAGGAATTAACTCCAGGAAGTCATTAATCTCCTTTCCAACTTCGAGAATCTGCGAAGCACTGTTCATGTGACTCTGAGAAGTTTATTTATTAAGTTTTAAGTTTTGTCTTTGAAATTTGTAAATATTGATTGTTACAATTAAATTCTGAAAAATTAATATAGTAAACATATTATTCATCTCATATATAAATTAAGAGTGCATCTTATTATATCTAGCTCTGTCAAACTAAATTCTAGTTTAGATTGAAATGCCATATATTTTCTTTTTTACAGCTTCGTTTTTAAATAAATTTTGAAATCTCCCTCAATTCCATCATCCATAACAATTCTGAAAAGCAAATCCTAACATTTCATGTGAAAATTGAGAAGATACATTCCATCATCCCATAATAATTCTAAAAAGAGAATCTTAACATTTCATGTGAAAACTGAGAAGACACATCATCGGAATTTTCTGATATAGAAATCAATACGATTGCTACATCATCGAAAACTATAACTTATATCGTAACACCGCAGCAATATGCAGCATGCGCTACTACTTCATATCTAGAATATCATTATTTGGATTCTGTTTATGAAACCCTACACAAAAGAAAAAGCAAAACCATTCTTGCCAACACCGTCACAGACCGGGATGCAGAGGAAATAATTCCAAAGTTCTCTCGTCAGACGGATCTACCGATGAATACCGGCGATCTTCTTCTTCCTGCATATTAATACACATTCCTCAGAAATTTGCAACAATCTTATTAATTTGAAGGACAGGCCAGAATATGTAAACGCGCTTTCATACCTCTACATAGCTTTTCTCAGATGACCTCTTCTTCGAACGGAAAAGAGAAGTCCAATTTCGCGCCTTGAATACTGAGGGCAATCTTGAGGCTAAAATATGCATTTTTTAGGTTAGTTTTAAAAACTGTTAAAAACAATGTAAGAAACAACAAGAACAGAATCTGTGTGTGCGGCTACTCACATGATTCTTTCATCCGTTTCTCTCTGGCAGTGGCATTCTGAAACCAGTAGAAGACGTTCTTGCCTTGCACATGAGGACCATGCCCCTGCAGATCTGCAGTAATGCGCTCTATTTCCTCCAAACATGGCTTTCTCGTTCCATTCGCGAAAAGAGACTCCAATATTCTCTTCTGATTGTCGGTTGGCTTCCATCTACTACAACTACTCCTCAGGCTTGCGCTCTCAACAGCACTTCCAGATCTTATAAGCCTGGAATCTGCAGAAAACAAAATAATAGAATTATTCTACCGAATTGAAAAAACTCGATAATGTGAACAACCCATTTCGTTTTATGACGACCCAGCTCGTTTACCTGCAGCAGATCCGCGATCCATTCTCTTGTGCGGCCCTAAACTTGAAATATCCTTATACAACTTCTAAAACCCTAGAGAGCTCACATTTGTAAGAATCTCAGGTAACTTCAAAGCCGATAGTGAATGGAGAAACAAGATGGGTGGTATAAATAAGCACAGTGCGAGGGGTCCGGTGAAAAATAAATAAATGAGTTTGAAAGTTGATTGGTTGAAAAAGTTAGGGTTGTAATTTTGGGAAGGAGGAAAACGTGTACGGTGGAAGGGAAGAGCTCTCCACCGTTTAATCGAATAACTTAATGAGTTACAAGGTAAATTAAGAGTAGTAGGATCATGCTAAAGGGTCTGCTGATATAGTTTTAATTATCACAATGTGTGGTATTATAGTTTAAAAGATTAGAATTTGTTGTTTTCAATATTGGAACTTATTATAGTGAAATCAAAGTCAATGCTAATATGTAAAAGTTTGTTAGATATTGGAAAGTGAAGATTAGAGATAGGTTTGAGAAGGATGTGTATAATTTTCAATAGTTAATGTAAAAGAGATGGTCCCATAAATATTGTAGTGCAATTTTGGCCTAAAATTTTAAGCTCCAAAAATTTATGAACTGGCAAATAAAAAGTCAAAGGCCAATTTTCTAATCCCTCAACTTTTTCACAGTCAAATATGTTGTCCCAAAAAGTAGGCTGCTATTTTTAGAAAAGGTTTCCAATTAATCAAGTATAAAAAATTTGGTCCACTTCATGGGACCACCTATTCCTTAAAAATAGATCTTCAAGACCCCTCATAGGATCCCACCCTTAGATTAGAAAAAGTTATCAAGTAAGATGATAAGATGTACTGACTCCTTTCAATGGTTCATCTAAATATAAATTGTTTAATTATTTAATTTATGAATTTATAAATAAACTTATAATACTTTTTTTAATAATTTTCAGAAGAAGAATAAAATTAGCATAGATATCTTAATTACATCTATTTTAAAAATTCCAAGGTGTGAGTTATTATAAGAGAACTTTAATTTCATCCAAATTGACTCAAATTATAATATAAAAAATTAATTAAAAAATATATTAAAAAAATTGTAATATAATGAACATGTGTCAAATAAATGAGTTTGAAAGTTGATTGGTTGAAAAAGTTAGGGTTGTAATTTTGGGAACGAGGAAAACATGTACGGTGGAAGGGAAGAGCTCTCCACCGTTTAATCGAATAACTTAATGAGTTACGAGGTAAATTAAGAGTAGTAAGATCATGCTAAAGGGTATGCTGATATAGTTTTACTGATTGTAATCTTTTTATCACAATGTGTGGTATTATAGTTTAAAAGACTAGAATTTGTTGTTTTCAATATTGGAATTTGTTATAGTGGAATCAGTAAAGTCAATGCTAATATGTAAAAGTTTGTTAGATAATGGAAAGTGAAGATTAAAGATAGGTTTGAGAAGGATGTGTATAATTTTCAATAGTTAAAGTAAAAGAGATGGTCCCATAAATATTGTAGTGTAATTTTGGCTTAAAATTTTAAGCTCCAAAATTTATGAACTCGCAAATAAAATGCCAAAGGCCAATTTTCTAATCCCTAAACTTTTTTACAGTCAAATATGTTGTCCCAAAAAGTAGACTACTATTTATAGAAAAGGTTTCCAATTTTTCATGGGACCACCTATTCTTTCAAAATAGATCTCGAAGACCCCTCATAGGATCCCACTCTAAGATTAGAAAAAGTTATCAAGTAAGATGATAAGATGTAATGACTTTTTTCAATGGTTCACCTAAATATAAATTGTTTAATTATTTAATTTATGAATTTATAAATAAACTTATAATACTTTTTTTAATAATTTTGAGAAGAAGAATAAAATTAGCATAGATATCTTAATTATATCTATTTTAAAAATTTCAAGGTATAGGTTATTATAAGAGAACTTTAACTTCATCCAATTGACTCAAATTATAATATAAAAAATTAATAAAAAAATATAAAAAATTGATGTGTCAAAAATTAACTTGTTATTACCCAATATTTAATAATAACATTTAAACACTAAAAATATATTTTCAAAATTATAATACTTAAATTTGAATTAAATGACTATAATTCATTACTACTAATAATATAGCATGAATGAATCTCCTCCTAGAACTTGTAATATTCGGTCTTCTTCTGGTATATGGCGTCAAGGCCTTGTTAGTGATTTGGTGGAGTTTGGTTGTACTTTTGTTGTTATGGACTCACCTTTGTATTTTGATATGAAGAAGATTAAATTGTCTTCAAGAACCCTCGATTCTTCAGTTGATAAAAATATTGATTTTTTCTCTTGGAATAAGATGCAAACAACTATTAAGAATTCACATATTGCATCTGTTATTCCCCCTTTGGATAAAAATATTTGAACTGGGCTTAATTTAGATTTAGCAAAGTGCTATGTTCCTTCTCCTGTCGAGGGCTTTGATAAGATTTCTGATTTGGATATTGTTAATTGCTTGTCTAATGCTGGTAATTTATTTTTGAATTTTGGGGGTTTGGAGAAAGATAAGAGGGTTGCTAAGGGTTAAGAAGAATAGTGGGCTCCCTTAGGAGGTTGATAATTTTATTATTGTTCCAGATGATCATCTTATTGCTTAGGTGCAAAATATTGTTTGCAATAGTAACATTTCTCTAAAATCTATTTTAGCTGATACAGTAATTACCTCGATTTTAGTTGTTTTAGGCAAATTGGATAATGACTTAGCTGCTTTCCTTACAAATAACTCTTTTGAATCGCTTAATCCAAAGAGGGCAATGGTTTCGTCAGTTCTTGGGGTTCCTACGGATTCCACTGAACTTGGTGGTTTGGATCAAGGCAAGGATAAGGCATATGTTGATCCTGCACCTCTTGGGTTCAATGATTTACCCTTGATTCAGTCCCATCTCTCTCCCACTTCTCCTTTTACTACTCCTGGTAAGAGGGGCCGGAAGCCTAAGCATGTGTCAAAACTCAGCTGAAAGTTGATGCTAGCATCCAATCAACCCTTATTTCTTCTTTGGAGTCTTCCAAAAAGAAGCAGTCCAAAAAGCCTTTTATCCCGCCAGTTACAAGAGCCTTGGCTTCTAAAAGGAATCTTCATAAGGCATTTATTGAGGGAACGGTCTCTCAGAATTCTTTTTGTGAAAAGAGGGGAGTTGATGCCTCCCCCTGGGCCAATGAAGATATATCTTGGAATGTTAGGGGCTTAAATGCCCCTAACAAAAGATGCTTGATTAAGTCTCAATTGGACTTAATGAAGTGTGATATTGTGATGGTGTAAGAAACTAAGTTAAATTTATCTTCTGCAGATTTCTTATTCTCCTCCTAGATATCTTGGAAATTGTGTGCTTCTTCCTCATTAGGGGCTTCAAGTGGACTTTCTTTTCTTTGGAAAGATTCTAGTATGGAGTTCTCTTTGGTTGCCTCCTCATCCAATTGGATACTCGGACTAGTTAAGAGTAGGTTATCAAATACTAAATTTTGGCTTTTTAATGTCTATGGTCCTATCAGAGTGATAGAAAAAAGGAAACTCTGGGAGAATTTAGCCTTAGTTGCTTCTCCTTTGCTGGACGCCTTCTTGATTTTTGGGGGTGATTTTAATGCTACTTCTTGTCTATATGAGAAGGTTGGGGGGATCATTCCTAATAAGCATATTATTTCAGATTTTTGCCACTTTATGAGTAAGTTGAATTTAGTTGACTGTAAACCTCTCAATGGTCCTTTCACATGGACCAATATGCAAAAATATTTTTGTCAAATTGGTGAAAGATTGGATCGGTTTTTGGTATGAAAAAAATTGGTTTAATTCTGGTCAAGATTTTGTTTCCTCGGTTTTACCTTTAACTGGTTCACATCATTTTCCTATAATGTTTTCTATACTTGAGGATAGGGCTCCTAGCAAACTTCCTTTCAAGTTTGAACCAATGTGGTTTAGGGACCAATATTTATTGTCTTTGTTAAAAAAATGGTGGTTGTCTGCTCCACATATTTATGGGTCAAGGATGTATCAGATCGTTAAGAAATTGGCTTATTTAAAAAATAAAATTAGAGTTTGGAATTCTTTAAACTTCAAGAATTTTTTGGGGAAAAGGCTAGGATACAGGAAGAAATAGAACAAATTAATAAGATTATTCTCAGCTCGGGTATGTCTTTTGTGACCTTTAATAGGCTTAAATTTTTGAACGCTCAATTGGAAACAGTTTTTGAAAGGGAAGAATCTTATTGGAGACAAAAATCTAGGGATCTTTGGTTATCAGAGGGTTATAGAAATACTAAATTATTTCATTCTCCTACTAAGCTTAGGAGGCAACGCAATAGAATTTCATGTATTATTAATTCTAATGGGAGGAGTTTGATAGATGACGATGCTATTGCTTTTGAAGCTGTTAGGATTTTTAAGTCTCTGCTTTCGGTTGAGCCTATTTCTTTAGGTTACACTTTTTTTTAATTCGGTCCCCCCTCTAGTGATTCAGGAGGATAATAAGATGCTTATGGCTCCCTTCTCTTTGGATGAGCTAAGAGGTGCGTTCTTTTCCATGAATTTGGAAAAGGCTCCAGGTCCAAATGGTTTGCGGCTTTATTCTTTCAAAAGTGTTGGGATTTTGTGGGGAATGATGTCCTGCTAGCCTTGGAAGAGTCTAGGAGGATTGGAATGATCTTGAAAGAACTCAATATTAATCTTATTTCCATTATTCCGAAAGTGGATAATCCTAGCTCCTTTTCTGACTTTCTCCCTATTGCCCTTTGTACAACTTTATATAAAATTATTACCAAGGCAATTTTAGTTAGGTTGGCTAGGCTTCTTCCCAAGATAGTTTCCACTCAGCAAGGTGGCTTTGTGCCTGGCAGGGAAACCTTGGAAGGTGCGATTGTAGCTCATGAGATTTTGCACTCCATTTCACAACAAAAGACTCTAGTTATGATCCTTAAACTAGATATGCTTAAAGCTTATGATCGAGTCAATAGGCAGTCCCTTGTTGCTAACTTCAATCATTTCTCAGTTTTGATTAATGGTTCTCCTTCAAGGTTTTTTTCTTCCTCTCAGGGTGTTAGGCAAGGAGTTCTTTCTACCTTTTTGTTTATACTTTTGGCAGAGGCTTTAAGTAGGGCCATTTTTGATGCTATGAAATCTGACCTATGGTCTGGCATTAAAATAGATGGTTATCCTTCTTAACAATCCCACTACCTTTTCGCGAATGATACCCTTTTGTTTGGTTTGGCCTCCTTGGTAGAGGCCAAAATTATCAAGAAAATTATTTATGAATACTCTTCTTTTTCTGGTCAGAAAGTTAATGAGCTGAAGTCTAAGGTTTTCTTTTTGAATGTGTCCCCCCTGGTTATGAATAAACTTGCTCATTTTTGGGGTTTCCAAGTGGGGGCCGTCCCTTGCAAGTATCTAGGCATTCCTTTTTTTGTTGGCTCGGACAAGGCCTCCTTTTGGGATAAAGTGGTTCATGTGATATCGTCCAAAATTTCTTCTTGGAATCATAAATGGCTCACATTAGCTGGTAAGATTCTTTTAATTAAATCAGTTCTTAATGCCATTCCTACATATTTGATGTCTATTTTCAAGACTCCCCCCAAATTTGTCTAGGATCTTAAGGTATCCTTAAGGTCCTTTCTTTGGAATGATAACGTTGGGGGCAAGAAGAAGCTTCCTCTTCTAGAACAAGATAAAGTTTGTTGTCCTAAAGAGCTGGGAGGAGTGGCTATCCAAGATTTAGTAGCTTTGAATAAAGCATTGGGAACTAAAATTGTGTGGAAACTATACGTGGACCCTTTGAGTAAATGGGCTTCCATTATGTTTGCTAAGTACTTAAGGGGGGTCCTAGAGAAAGGATTTTCATAGCCTCATCTCTTCCAAAAGGATCAACATTTTGGAACTTCTTGGTTACTTGTAGATCGGTTATTCTACCGCATCTTTCTTGGGTTGTGCATAATAGGAAGAAGGCCCGATTTTGGGATGAAGTTTGAAATGCGCATCCTACATTACCTTCCATTCGGGACTTGTCTCCTTTGTCTGATATTCTTTCAGATCTTTGGGGAGTTTTTGCTGTAGATTATGTTAATATTGATTCTTTAGGTCCCTATTCAGTAGCTAGATGGAAGGTTACTCCTTCTCTTCCCATTGATAATGATCTTAGAGTTACTTTGGAGACAGAGCTCCAGAAAAAAAGGATATTTTGGTTTGCACTAAGAGTGCCTCAGGCTCTTATTTAGTAAAGGAAGGGTATAAATCTTTGTCTCTATTGGTGTAAATAATTATTCATCTTAGATATTATTACACCTTACTTAATTTTACTTAGGAAATGCATTTCATAGTAGTTTGGGTATGTGACACTTGGATGTTTGTGCCACATTGGGATAGTGTGTGTAGGAGAAATTCCACCTTTTATGGCGTGATCTTGTTGTTACACTCCACATTCAATGGGTGATCCACCTCATGTGGAATATTATATTATTTCTCCTACCTACCCACACCTATTTCCTACCTACCCTTGTTTCTTATTGAGCCACATGTCATGTTTGTGTGCTCACATATCCATATAGCCTTGCTTATATAAGAAGGCTCATATTCATTGTATAAATAACAACAATTGATGATCCAGTTGATCAGTATTTTCATCTTGATAGAATACAGTTTATTTCTATCATATATTTTGTTTCTCTTATTTGTGCTTTCCATTGCCTCTTGATCTTGGCAAAATCTCACATGGTATCAGAGCCATTAGAGTTTCATTGGTTTGCTAATTGCGAGAAATTTGATGATATTTGGGGTTGTGTATTTTGGAGTTTTCTATTGTAGGTTATTATTGAAGCTTGATGGGTCAAATATGAGGTCACCATTGGATTTAGGAGGTCTAAGAAAGTCAATTTTTCCTTTTGTTTCATCAAAATCGGACTTCGGAGGCCAAATCTAGAGTCATTTGAAGTTTGACGCTGCGGTGGAAATTTTCCAGAAATTATAATTTTGCAGGCATTTTTCAAATAGCGATATCTCACTCATCCGGACTCGCTTTTTCAGGCAATTTTTTTTTGTTTTCAGGTAGAATTTTGTGATCTGTATAGTGGTGCAGAATGTTTCTGGTTTTCGGATACTGTTTTTTTGAAAATCTCAAAATCCCAATTTTTACAACTTTGGAGTCTTCGTTTGGGCTCATATGGACTCCTTTTTAGGTGCCATTTCTTTTGAAAGTGCATATTTTTTCATCTACTTTCACAATCTGCCATCTGTTAGCAGTGATTTTAAGTAGAAATTGTACTTTCTATATTTGGCCATTTTTGGCATATTTGGTACTTGCATTTTGCTTGGATCTCAGTTTAGATCACTAGCAGTATTTGTTGAAGTCTCTTATATCTCATTTTGAGAAGTTGTAAATTGAAATAAGAAGTCCACTTTGCCTTGTTTTGAAAGTGGCCCATTGTATACACACTAAGTAAAAAGTGCCAAAACCACCATTTTGGGGGGATTTCTTGATTGAGTATTTTGGGGGGGTGTCTTGTGTGATTGTGCCTCTCTCTATCTTGTGTTTTTTCCTTTTGGTGATATGGGTTCTCCTAAATTTCCACTTTTAACTCCTCATAATTATGCATCATGGAAAATTAAGGCATGGAGTAAACTAATGGAAAAAGGACTCATTCATTATGTAAATGAAATTATTACAACACCACCTGATCCTAAGGCTGATCCTGATGCTCAAATTGAATGGCTTACTAAGAATTCTATGGCACTTGGAACTCTTAGAAAGTATGTATCAGATGACCTCATTTTTCACATTGATAAGTGTACAACAATTAAAGAGGCTTGGGATATTTTTAAGAAAGTGTATGGTCAAGTTGATGAGATTAAGGGCTACAAGCTTGATAGTGAACTCACAACTTTGGATCCCAAGGATTTTGATACAATCCAAGCTTATATCACAAAAGCAACTGAGCTAAGAGCAAAGCTAAAGGATTGTGGAATTGACAAAAAAGATGCTCAATTGGTTTATAACTTGTTGGACAAACTTCCTTCAAAGTATGCAGCCTTTGTATCTAGCTTTCACACCCATAGGTTAGCTCAAGGTTCCTCATACACTTCTCCCTCATTTGATTCATTCACGGAGATGTTGATACTTGAGCAATCTAAGTTGACCATGATGGGGATTCTCAAATCTTCAAAGTCACAAGATTTGGTGGCTAACAAAGGGAATCAAAGTAATCAAGGAAAAGGCAAGAATCAAAAGCAACCTAAGTCTAAACCACAACAAGATGGAGCACAATCTTCCTCTCCACAACAAGGTGATTCACCATTCTCACCTAAGAGGAAATCATATAAGGATAATATTTTTTGTGGATATTGCAAGAAGTCAGGACATGATGAACATCATTGTTATAAGAAGGATATTGATGAGTTGAAGAATCTTCTTGAGAAGAATAGAATCAACCTACCTTCTAGAATGTCTACATCAGCTTCTTCCAAGGATAAAGGAAAGGATCACTCTTTTGGGATAGATAAAGGAAAGGGACAAGCTCTTTGTGCTACTACAAGTCATGATTTAGGGAGATGGCTTCTAAATTCAGGGGCTTATCATATGGCATCTTCGCAGTCTATGTTTTCTACATTTGAGCCTTGCCACATGCTGGAAATTTTGATGGGCAATCATACATAGATGGATGTGATTGGGAAAGGATCTATTGCCATTGGGGATAACTCCTTCAATGATGTGTTGTGTGTACCCCACTTGACAAATAATCTTCTTTCCATCTATCAAATCACACATGGGGCAACTAGGAAAACTATGGAATTCACACCTAATTCAGTTATCATTAGAGACTTGGAGAGTGGAGGTATCATTACGACTAGGGTGGTTGATCATGCATCTCGGTTGTACTTTTTTTCAGATTTTGGTCCTATTGATAAGGTTGGTTCTTCCTATGTTGATGATTTAGATTTTGAGGAGAACTTTGGGCATTTGAACTTGGGGATTCTCACATGTGACCCCATTTTTGAGCCTTCCATTTCATCTCCTTCTATTACTATCACACCACCTATTGCACCTGATAATGCAGCTAGTGCGACAGTTTTACATTCTTAGGATTCAGTGCAACGAGATATTTCATGTCTTCCAGCTTTAGTTGATTGGGATGCCTACTTGATAGACATTGCAGGTTTGTTTGTGGAGTCCTACATTGCAGATTTGGGAGACACCATTGATGAAATTCATCTTCTCTTTGATGAAGATGATCCTTCTTTGATTTTTGTGGGGGATCACTCTGACCCTCTTGTGCATTCTCTACATGATCAATCTTTAGAGGCTGACATGATTGTGGATACTTTTGTACAACCTTTGGAGGAGGTCTCTTTATCTTTTGAGGAGACATATGAGTCTTTGGATATTGTTCTACATTCATATCCACTAGATCTTGGAGTTCCTTTTTTCAATAGTGTGGAATAGTTTACCACCTTTGGAGGAGGTTACTTTCAACATCGACATGGGGACACTTGAGCAGTTTTTAGAGATTCCTTTCATCATGAGTATTTTTGCTTCATCTTCCCTTCATGGTTGGGGAGACTTCATGGATACACCTTTGGTTTTGTTTCTTCCTAAGGGGAGGAATGTGGTTCGACGTTCATGGAGTAGTTTCTTCATTCATCATCGAGCTTCTATCATTGGTGCAGATTCCAAATTGAGGGGGGCTTCCTAGTCTCTCTTCTTCTTCTCTCATATGGGGGGGACTTTTTCCTCACATGGGGTTTTGTCCTTCACATACTTCTATGAGAGTTCTTTGTATCTAGTTTTCATCTCTCTTTTGGGGGAGGGTTTTTTCCCATTGGGTTTTTGTCTCTTTCCCTGCTTTGTGAGAGATTTCCTTGCATTGGTTTTCATGCATTTTGCATTTGTACATGGGTACCTAACATGGCCTCGTAGCCGGGACTCAGCTTGCATTTCTTAGTTGAATTGTAGGCTTTAGTGCATTCCCCTAAGTTGCACTTAAGGGGGGGTGTTGGTGTAAATAATTATTCATCTTAGATATTATTACACCTTACTTAAGTTTACTTAGGAAATGCATTTCATAGTAGTTTGGGTATGTGACACTTGGATATTTGTGCCACATTGGGATTGTGTGTGTAGGAGAAATTCCACCTTTTATGGTGTGATCTTGTTGTTACACTCCACATTCAGTGGGTGATCCACCTCATGTGGGATATTATATTATTTCTCCTACCTACCCTTGTTTCTTATTGAGCCACATGTCATTTTTGTGTGCTCACATATCCATATAGCCTTGCTTATATAAGAAGGCTCATATTCATTGTATAAATAACAATAATTGATGATCCAATTGATTAGTATTTTCATCTTGATAGAATACAGTTTGTTTCTATCATATATTTTGTTTCTCTTATTTGTGCTTTCCATTGCCTCTTGATCTAGGCAAAATCTCATAGTCTCAGACCTCCTCTTCTTCCTCCTCTTGGCTTGCTAAGTTGTTTTGATACTTGGCTTGTCTTTGAAAAGATGAGCCTTTTGCTTGGTTGGCAGTTAAATATAGAGTTCTCAGCAGGATGAGATTTGATAGGCTTGGGATTACTGTGGTTTTACCTTGTGTATTTTGTGGATATTGTATGGAAACCATGGATCATGTGTTTTTGCTTTATCCTTTTTCTCTGGATTATTAGTACTGGCTGTTTGGAATGCTTGGCTTGTCTTCACTTGTCAAACGTAGGATGACCAAATGGATGCCTCCCCCCCAATTCTCCTTCAAGTTAAATTTTGAAGGGGCTTCTAAGGATAATCCGGGAAAATCAGGAATTGGGGTGGCAATCTTTGATCATACTTCTAAGATTATTAAAGTTGTGGGAAAATATATTGGTGTAGGCTCTAATAATGTAGCATAATTTTAGGTGTTATCTTTTGGTCTTGATCTAGCCATCTCTTTGGACATTAAAGACATTATCATTGAAGCGGACTCAATGTTGGTTTTTCAAACTGTCTTTGGTAAGAAATGTATCTCTTGGCATCTACAGTAGTTGTTAGAGTGTATTCTTATGCAGTTGAAGTGTTTCTCTACCTTTACTATATCTCATTGTTATAGGGAGATAAATGTTATTTTGGATTACTTGGCCAATAGGGCTGTTGCTGAAGGTGTTGAGTACTTAGAGGTTCTTCCTTGGGACATTCCAACTTCTTGCATTAGTATTCTTTTTTGAAGGTTGCTAGGTCTTTCTTTGTAGCCTTCATCATACTGCTTTTTGGGTGTGGTTTTTCTTTCACATATGTTAGCAGGGAGGGTGTTGTCTTGCCTTATGCCAACATCTTTGTTGTTGGAATATTTGGTAAGTATCTCCTCATGGAGCAAGGAGGATGTGGTTGCTTCTCTTTCTTGACCTGTATCATTCATGTTTTGCATTGGCTTTGTGTTTGGTGTATCATTATTTGATAAGTTGGGTTGAATTTGGTCTTATGTAGGGTGATTAAGTGAATATGATGGTTGCATGACAATCTCGGCTCGAACCATTCATTATTTTAGAATATTAATTTGTGCTCTTTTTTGCATGACTATGGTTCTGACTAGGCATAAATTTATTATTTCAAGTTCATGCAGGTTGGCAGTTGGCTTGTATGCATAATGTTATTATTACTCTTCTTGCAGATTGGCAATCATGTTTAAGAGTTGGAAGGCTTCTGCATAATTGCTCGGCTTCACTTTAGATTTTCATTCACTTTCACATTGTATGATGATGTGTTGGCAGTGTCCTCATTTGGTTCTTTGGTAATGAGTGGGGGATGAGTTTCTATAAAATGTTTTCACCTCATCATTGTTTGATTTCCTTCCTTCTTCCATTTTGATTTCTTCTTGTCATATGTTCATCATTCCTTTCTCACTCCTCTTGTGCGTTGCTTTCTTATTATGATATGGGGTTGGTTATTATTCATTCGATGAGGCTTTGTGTCTTGGGGTTGGTTGTTTTTATAGTGATCCCTCAACTGGTTTTGTTTATATCTGGGGTTGGCCGATGGTTTGCTTATATTTATTGCTTCTTTGGTGTTGATATTCATTGGGAAAGATGCTTTTTTTTTATTTGGAGAGGTTTTGTTAAAATTGGTGGATGGTGGTTGTCCTTGAAAAATTGGAAAATGCAGATGGACTGGTATTTGAGTTGGTCTCTCATCCTTCTACTCTTTTTTTGGTTGTTGTTGTGGGCTATTATATGGCTTGGTCTTATTTTGGTTCCTCGGGGTCTTCAACATCCTTCCCTTCTCCTTATCTAGATTATTTTATGTTTGCTCACAATATTTTTTTTGGTAGGTTCTCTTATCATAATTTCTCTTCTGGTTATTGGTTTCATTCTAATCAATGGGTTGGAGAGTTGTGCTTCTTAGACAGGGGTGGCCCAGTTTTGATTTTTCTTCTGGGTTTGGTGCACTTCTAATTGATGTTTCATTCTTAGATTTCTCTTTTGTATGCCTCTTATGGAAGCTTCCTTTATATCTAATGAGGCTGGTTATGTAACTGGGAAGGATTTTTGGGTGGATTCGGCCCATGGGCTTTTTATAATGGGTAGATAGGCTTATGTTATGTGAGCAATACTTAAGGGTTTTCTTACTGGTTCTTTCCCTTCAGTGCTCTTTGAACCAGACACATGTAAAAGACAATTTTATTAATATAATTCAGTGGTTTTATCCACTTTTATTAAAAAAAAATTTAAAAAATTAGAGCTTCCATGATCCCTAAAAAATAAAAAATTATTCAAAATAAATTAAGCCACCATTTGTTATAGAAAGGAGATCGACACATCTACCTAGTAATTTAAATAGAACTAAACTCTCTTCCAGTAAACAATGGAATATGTATAGGCTAAAGGTGTTTTACTTGACTAACTCTAATAAAAGAGAGTGAAAGAACCTCGGTTCTATTCATTTGTTACATGGAATCTTGATTGATTGATTTAGATGTAATCTTGTTAAATCTAAAATTATGCATAAATTTAGCAATATCAAATGTACAAACAAAGTTACAAATACTAAAAAAATAGTAAAAGATATAGAAATGGAACAAACAAATAGAGGTGCGCTTATGAAATCTACTTAATTTGATGTTACGGGTGGAAAATCCAAAGTTCTAATTAGATTATTCTTGGAAAACTCTTTTTTAATCAATGTGCACAAATAGTCCTTTGCAAAGAAGCTATGAAAGTAATTATAGATCTTACTTTGTTCTTTACATAATTTGTGGGATGTTCTTGTTATGGCTATTGACAGTAATTATTAATTTTAATATTTAAGTTAATTTATTGAATTTAAAGAAATAGTTCAGTTCTAGACTCAAAAAAAATAAATTTTTAAGGACATATAATTTTCCTAAAGTTTTCTCTAATGGTTTTGATATATTTAATAAATATTGTGGCATGAATATATAGAAGACAACTTAGTATTCTTTGTGATAGTATGGAGTTACAAAGAGAATGAATATGACTATGATGGAGAAGGCTAAGAATATGTTGCATGGTCTTTGTCTAGAATAAAAAATTTCAATTGAATTTGTTGGCACTATGTGATACTTGATTAACAAGTCTTCGATATCAACTCGTGTAGATAAATGCCTATAGAAGTGTTATTTTTAGATAAACTAATTCTTACTTTATTACATTATATCTAACATAATGTAAACAAGATTATGTAATTTGAATTTCTTCTATTTCATCTATTAGATTACATGATCAATAATAATAATGGTGATTATAAAAAAATACTTTATCATTAATAAAACTCTCCCTTTGGAAATTTGTATTATTGCCTAACAACATTTTAAGAGTCAAAAGGTAAAATTAAAAGAATTATCCTTAATTCAATAAAATTGTTGTAAAAATATTTCATATGGAAAATTAGTCAAAAGATACAAATTGACAACATTTTTTAGAAAATATCTATAAAGAAATCAAAGAATTCAACTTAGAGAAACTCCAAATTCAAAATTTAGTTGTATGAAATATATATATATATTTTTAATGCCACTATTTTTTCTCTTCAAATAATGAAATACAGGCTATGGCTATTCTTCATTGGGGTTGAACCTATAGCCAGTGAATTTATTTGTGGAAAGGCACGTACATCCAATTCAAAAAGATAAATTAGATGGTGACCTCATATCAACATTGAGAATAATGTTAAAATCCTCAAATCTCCCCCTCTATATATACTACCATTCAATACTATCTCAAATACTTGTGTATTGCTTTTCATTCATGAGCATGTCCATTTATTTACATTGCCTAGGAATCCCCTACATTTAAATTGACTTTAGGTGCTTTCTAATTTCCTTTTAACATTATCTAGAAAGGATGTGTATTTTTTAATTTTATTGTAAGTTAATAAATTAATTATAAATAAAGTAGTATAAAAGCTGGTGATTTAGTTTACAGGATTAAAAAACATTAATTAAATTATTTTGTGTTTTTGTTGTATATTGGTTTTGAGTAAAAATAAATTTAGTTAATTTTTTATAAAGGTTCATTAACAAGATATTTTTTAATAAATAGATGTTTTCAAATTAGATGTTTTTGTAATCTAAGAATTTTACAATGTAGTAAAGTTTTGTCTTAATTTTTAATAAATAGGTGTTTTCAAACTAGATGTTTTTGTAATTTAAGAATTTTACAATGTAGTAAAGTTTTATCTTCATTAAATTTAAACTACAAAAATAACATATTCTATTTATTCAATATTTATATCTGATCCTTGCTTCAATTTGGGAGATAAGAGGTTGTCAATCTTGTAATGACCCCCATAATAAAAGGACTGATATAGTTTAAGTATTTTTTCTATGATGTCAGAAGATGGGACATTTGAGATGACATCTTATTGTGTTAAATCTAACGTAGATAGTTTTACTATTTTCTATATAATGTCTAAAGATAAGGTACCTGGGATGGTGTCTTATTGTTCTAAATCTAATCTTGGACATAATGAAAATGAGACAATTTAAGAGTTGTTTTACATGATGTCATAAATATATTGTTGATTTACATGCTGTCATAAATATATTTATAGATTAAGAATAAATTTCTCTATCATAACATTATACAAAACTCCATAACCTAAGTATTTTATAACATTATACAAAACTCCATAACCTAAGTCACAATACGTTTAAATCATTGTTTAGGATGAAACATTCAAATTTCTTATGTTTTTACTACACAATTACTGGTTCGCGGTTGTGTGAGGGACTCACCTTTACGAGAATATAGATGGATCTCATCTCGATTTCCCACAGACATTCATTAGGTAAAAGATTTAAATTATTTTCTTTACTGAGAAAAGTGACAGAAATGAAACAAAACAAAACAAAACACAAAAAGGGAGCATGGAGAAAAATAGAGCAGCACACAAGGAAGACAAATTTTTAATTATCAGACCATATTTTCATTCTTCCTTTCATTCCACAAAATGATTACAAAATTCCTTTTTTAATGGAGGTCTTAGATGTTTCTAGAATGGGCAGAAGGTAGCTTGAAACTTCTAGAATTTTTGTATATAAAATAATGTTTAAAGACTATAGATGGTACGGTGGACAGGTTGGAGTAGATGTTGAAAACAAATGCAAATCCTACCATTAATTTTGTAAACACTTATGCATACAGAGCATATGGATGGGGGTAGGTGAGATTAGACTCCAACACTCCCCCTTAATCTCAACTACCAATATTCTATCCATTCTTTTGTTCTTTCCAACTTTCTTCAACTATCTTCCCTTTTTGTCTGTGATCTCTTCTTTGGTTTTCTTACTAACTGGTTGTTTCTACATCTACTGCATTTTTCAGCATTCACAATGTCTTCTCTTTAACTAATATCCTCCTCTAATTTTTTGATTTCTTTCATCAACTTCTCTTTCTTTCTTGTGGTCCAATTTTCTTCAACTGCTGCTATAATCTCTCAATCTCTTTGGTTTGAAGTATTCAAAACATCATACAATTAGTGGTTGCCTTGCCAGACAATGGTTTCTTTTGGATGAAAACATTTTTAATCCCTTTTGGACATTCAAAGCTTTCATTACTTCTATTGTTCTTCACATATGAACATTTGTACAATCTTTTGAACATACCTGTGAGCTTTTGCCAGCTAGGTCGATAGGTCCTTCCACAATCCATTTTTATACAACCTGTTATTCATTCTTTCTTCCAACACATTTTTTTAGAATGAGTTCTCAAACCACAAATTTTACATGGATGTAAGTCCCAACACATTTATTTTGTGTGTCCTTCTCTATGGCAATGAAAACACTTAATACAATGCCTTTTATGGGTTGTTTTGTTTGAACTAGTAGCATCATTTTCTTTACCTGTGACATATCCAAGACCTTCATACTTTAGCCTCATTATAGACTCAATAGGCTCTCTAATTCCTTGTTCTTGTTTTCCCAATCCTTGACCTTTATAACCCATTTTCTTCATGATTTTTAAACCAATATTCTTATTATCACAACTAACATAATTTGTGAACACATTCTCATCTTCTTTCTTGCATTCTTGATCATAAATAGTTTCAACTAAATCACCTTCACTAAATGATGAACACAAATCTTTTGTGTCACATGAAGCATTACTAACTAGTGGTTTTAACTTCAAACATTCATTCTCTTGTTTCAGATTTAAGAGTTCTCTTTTCTATAAATTGTTTTCTTCTTCTACTTTTTCAGTTTCTCTTCTAATTCATCAAACAACTTTAATTTTTCTTCCAACTCTTTATTTTCCTTTTTTACTTTGTTCAATTCCTTTTCAAGCTCATAATTCTCATCCAAGAGTTTGCATTTTTCAGTTTGCCTCTCTTTTATGATTGCTATCATTTCTGATTTGGATTTCTTCATTTCCATTAATTCTTTATTTAAAACATCTATTTCATTGATTAAATTTGCATTTTCTTTTTTCACCTTCTTTCCTATCTTTCCCATTGACACAAATTTTTAATTTACCCTGCTTATACACTTGATTATTTGTTTCTAGAAAATTACCATGCTTCTTAATCTCATAAACCAACTTAAAAAAAATCAATAGACAACATAAACATAAATGTACTATGACACCTTCTTAATACTATGGACAAGCCTTCTTCTTTATCAAAACAACTTTCAGACTTGTATCTTTCAACCAAAAAATAAACTTCATTATCGAACAACTAAGAACAATTCCATGCCAATTTGCATTTCTTATTTCACTTATCTTGCTAACTAGAGAGCTTTCTTTACTTTAGCTGTGGCTGGAACAACTTGAACAACTTCATCTTTTCTTTAGAGGCATCTTTTTGTAAGTGCTCTACCTACACTTTCTTTTACTTTGCACCTTTTGTCTTTAGAATCATCGATCTTGAACTCCTTGGCTCTTCTACCAAGCAACTTAGCTTTTTTTTTATTATCATTCAAACCATCATGCTTGCCAAACTAGTCTTCCAACCGAAGTGCAATATCTACATCCTTAGCCTACTGCTCTGCTTCCATAACGACCTCCTTTTCTTCTTGCTTTTCTTTGGCAACAACAGACACTGCAATATTTTCTATGCATATATAGGCCTTTCCAAAATGATTTAGCAATCTCTCCCTAAACACAATCTTCTGCTAGCTTATAAATTGCAGCTTTATATACCTAGATTTCAAACTACCTCTCTAGAATCACTTCCCATAGGCTCTGATACCACTGATAGAAATGAAACAGAACAAAAAAAAACACAAAAATAGAGCATGGAGAAAAACAGAGCAGCACACAAGGAAGACAAATTTTTATTTATCAGGCCATATTTTCATTCTTCCTTTCATTCCACAAAATGATTACAAAATGCCTCTTTTAATGGAGGTCTTAGATGTTTCTAGAATGGGCAGGAGGTAGCTGGAAACTTCCAGAATTTTTGTATATAAAATAATGTTTGAAGACTATAGATGGTACGGTGGACAAGTTGGAGTAGATGTTGAAAAAAAATACAAATCCTGCCATTAATTTTGTAAACACTTGTGCATACGGAGCATGTGGATGGGGGTAGGTGAGATTAGACTACAACAAAAAGAAACCAATTGACTGAGCATTTCTTGTCCAAAACTTGATCTTTTTAAGTTTTAATTGTAGAAGCCTTTTTCTACAATCGATCTGCCAAGATCATGACTGAACTTAAAACTTTGGATCGCCAGGCTTTCAAACCAAATTCTAGCACAATTTCAAATTTGTGATAATCTATATGTGGCAGAGTGGAATGCAACGACATGAGATTTAGAAAATGGTGTTTGCAGAGTTTAATTGCAGAAGCATTTTTTCACAACCAACCTGGCAAGATCTTGACTAACATAAAACTCACGATCGCCAAGGTTTGAAATATAAAAGGGCACAATTGTGGTGATTTTCAAGAGCTTGTGTGATATGGAGAGGATAGGAATTGCAAGGCATGAAATATAATTTGTAAACAGGTACGAGAAAACTGAGCCTTTATAATTTTTTTATGGTTTGATGTAGATGTTTTGATTAATAAAATCAGGATAGACGCATACTGTTACATAATCGTATAGCAATAACAAGAGTGCATGAGGGATGCCCAACTAGCAAAAGAAACCTCCACCAAAACACAACAAAAAACTAGCAGGGCGACCTGAAAGGTAGCAACTAAACTAGAAAACTAGTAAAACAAAGAAAACTTGAAAACCATAAAACATAGAGCAACCACCTAATATAGACACATAGATGGTCTACTACATGGAGGTACCCTTTTCTTGCCACTCCTGACACAAACTTAACACTTTATCAGAAAAAGACATATTTTTTTTTCATCCAATCCCGAAGATAGAGGAGACCAATGACGAATCAAGGGTGGCTTTAACCAGAGACATCATGGGACTAGAACCCATAACCAGGGACTCCATGTGTTTTCTTTTCTTTACCCTTTTCCTTTCCATCTCAGCCTAGATAGCTTATAGGGGGGCATTGTGCATATTGGTTGCATTCCTACATGCAAGATTAACCTCCTCAATTTTCTATTTGAGGGTCTCCTGGCATTTTTTGACCTCCTCTAGCTCGATTTTGTCCCTACCATATTGATCTTGGAGTCCATCTCAACAATATTTCCACCCACCTTTTCCCATTGTCCCATGATGCTAAAAAAGTCACCGACAGTTTTCCACACTCCATCCTCATCTAACTCATCCACCCAAGTATTCACCTTGGCTTCTACCTCTATTGCCTCCTCCAGCTGATTAACTTTTTGGATGGCCACATTCATCTATGCAAATAGCCACTTTACTAGGTCATCATGTCTTTGCACATCATCATACAAGTCCTTCGGATTTTTTGTAAGAACCAAAATAGAACTTGGGGGCTTAGTATTTGTAGAAGGGAGAGGGTTAATGGGAGAAAGGCTAGGGTTAGCATCAACATTAGCAGCTTTGGCAAGAGACCAATCTGACCCCATGGTTTTCAAAGATTTTGAATCATCCAAGGAAAGAGACTCAAATCCCAAGTCCTCCACAATTTCCACAATCTTATGCATACAAGGTTGGGTATCCACATAGTGGTCCTTTCTAGTGCCATCAATTTCATTAAATTTGGTCATACATGTAGAGTCTTTTCTAGTGGGAATATTTGAACCCGAATGTGACACTTCACTAATGCTAGAAGGAGTAATAATAAGATTAACATATAAACTTGGGTCATAAGTGGACCCAATCTCAATAGAGGGGATCCCACCAAAGGGGGTTAAGGTTAGGTGGAAATCAACCAACCTACAAATGAGACCCTAATGGAGAGGGGGTTTTCATTATCAATAGCTTTAGAGACAATCTAAGATAAAGAGGACAAGATCTAATAGGGAAAATTCATTCTTAGCCCGTGGCGAAGATAATTCAACATGGGAAAAATCTACAAAAGGAACCTCCTTTTCCTTCTGCCTAGGGTGAATTAATTCATGAACAAAAGGGTTGCCTCCTTCTAGATACTAGGAAGTTATTCCCTATTATAACCTCTTTGAAGCCTTCAAACCCCATTCCCAAGTTCAAAGAAATGATCAAAATCCTCCTTATACTTCCCTTGGGATTTTTTGGAAAGAAAACGCTATCGAGAGCCAACCCAGTCACTTTCATGATGGTCTCCATAGAAAACATAAAGGTAACACTCCCAATCTTAACAACACCATTATCCCAAGCCTGAACAAATGTTGTAAAGAGCTTAGGATTATGGTTTGTCATCTTCCTCCACATAGGAATCTAGATTGCCTTGAATCTCCTTACTTCGAATCCTCCCATTGTTCTTGAATTTAGAACATTCATCAAGTTAAATTTCATTCAAATCACCACCCATATCCACACAAGCTAAAGACAAATTGAGAAATTGATAGGTTTGAGGGATAGAGTGGTAGTGGTACCAACAAAAATTAAATCCAGTCACCTAATCCAGTAAGGAAAGGAAAAGGTGAGAATAGAAAGTACCAAAAAGAAATATTTCCAAGATTATACATCATTAATAGACAAGTCATTCAAAATTATGAAATGAGCCACAATTGGGATTTCATGCAGATGAGTCCAGATTTCAAAATTATTAGCAAATGCACCAAACCTTGCCAACTTGTCCACCACATAGTTTCCCTCCCATTGCATGTGGTGGAATCTAACACCACCGAGAGTAGGAAGGAGAGACCAACACTTGGTGATTAGAGAGAGATAGTCTTCTAGTCTAATCCAGCCACCCTATTAAAAATTACGATTGTATTACAATAAGCTCCTTCAACAATGTTGTGTTTGCACCCCTTACCCCAGAAAAAACTAACCCATTGTTGGAAATAAGGCATCCAGCTCAAAGGGGGGTGAATCATTTTTCTCACAAACTCAATACAATTCAAACTTAAATTCAGATCTGATTATTCACAATGAAAACACAAATCAACACCACATCGATAATACACATAACACAAAGTTTTTTAACCTCTAAAACTCAGTTAAGGGAAAAAACCTTTTGGGAACCTACCCACAATGAGATAATACCCTAATAGGAATAAATGAAATATTACAGTGGGGAATGCACATGCATTCAAGCACACTACCTAGAGCTCACTACTCAAATCACAAAACAAGAAGGACTACAACCCTCGAGAAGACACTGTCTTACAAAAACATTCAGATTACATCTTGAGAATCATGAACTGATGAAGTAGCAACTTCTCATGCCTGGTTACAGGTTTTGTTAAGCATAGTCTGTTCTCCTCTACCACACACTTCCTTTCACACTTCTGAAAGATCAAAAATCTTGCTTGCACATTTACTCAATCACACACTCACAGATACAATGCAGATACATCTCACAAATGAATATTACATATGTTTAGACAAATCATCAACCTATATTTGAAGGTCAGCTCAACCCACAACACAAATAACAAGAATATAACCTCACACGCTACAACAACACATGCCGAAAAAAAAATGCTAGCTAAGACATAGTCTGGACCTAAATAAACATCACACACAAGAAACACCTCCAAGAAATATACCTCGAACATCCTCAACACGCTACAATCACCCTGAATATCACATAACATGAAGAACACCACCACATCAAGAAAAATATCAATAATGCATACAACACTCAATGTGAACCATCAACAAGGATAGAACATCATCTATAAACATCCACAAGCAACATGAATTACACCATAAACAACCGCAACATCATCACTTACTAGAATCAATATACTGAACCTCAAGAACACACGTTGAACTGACTGTAAAATTGAAAAATTCACTTGTGGAACGCCAAATCAAGAACCATCTAAATTGAGGATACATATGAACATCCAAAACACTACCAAATCCGCAAACCAAGATATTGCAATTCTAGAGAAATGCAAAGTAGAAACTAGACGATTGAACAACATGAATAACCTCAATACTAGAAATCATAACTCGAACAAATCATCATGCGGACCATTGAAAGTTTATTTGAATCAACTAGAGATACTTATCTCAAAACCTATTAAACCACAATATCTCAACTGCAACACACTACCAAACCAACTCATTTAATCTGACTGCAACATTGGAATACACAAAAGAATATGTTGACATCAATGATAACACATCATTCCAGCAAACTTATTAGAAATATCCAACAATCTGCCCCTTTGGCATTGATGGCAACATATGAATGTGAAAAACAATCAATGAAAAGAAAGAAATCAACAACCAACAATCTCCTCATAAACTCTCAATAATCTCCCCTTGAGATCAAAATATGATAGTAGTTTTTCAATGAACATCTTGAATGCACTACTAACTACTCCCCTTGAGTAGCAACCTCTGTCATCAATTTAGATCACAAGATATCATTGTGAAGTCCATCAGACTGATGCAACTCCATGCATCTTAGTTCTCATCAAGAGGGGCAATTACCCCTAGCTTCTCTTTGAGATACTTAAATGTATCTTTGGGCAAAGGCTTTGTGAAGATATATGAAATATCTTCCTTTGTAGATACATACTCCAATCTAACTTCCTTCTCATTCACATTCTCTCTCAAGAAATGAAACTTGATTGATATATGCTTGGTCTTAGAGTGAAACACCAAATTCTTAGAAATATTGATACAACTTGAATTATCATAGTATATAGTAGTAGGCTCATAAAAAATAACTTTGATATCCTTCAACATCTACTTCATCCAAATTACTTGAAAATAGTTGCTAGCAGCAGTAATGTATTTAGCTTTTGCAATAGACAAAGAGATAGCATTTTGCTTCTTACTCATCCATGAAACCAATCTCTTACCCAAGAAAAAAGCACCACCACTAGTAATCTTTCTATCATCAACATTACCAACCCAATAATCATTATTAAAAGAACTCAAAGTAAAATCATCATCTCTAGGATACCACAAGCCAAAATCAACTGTCCCTTTCAAATATCTGAAAATTATCTTAAAAACAACAACACAAGATTCCTTAGGATCAGTTTAGAATCTAGCAACAAGACACACAACATTCATAATATCTAGTCTGATATGAGTCAAATACAACAAGCCACCCATCATACATTTGTATCTAGTTTAATTTTCTTTTGGAGAATCATCATTTTTTGTCAACTTACATCTAGTCACCATAGGAGTACCAACATGCGTTGAATCATGTAAACTAAAATTCTTCAACAATTCCTTCAAATACTTAGATTGAGATATAAAAATACCTTTATCCAACTCATTTTTTTGCAATCCCAAAAAGAATTTCATCTCACCTATCATAGAAATCTCAAACTCATTTTGTATATCATCAGCAAAATTCTTGAACAAACCATCATTTCCACCAGAAATAATATCATCAACCAAAACTTCAACAATTAAGATGTTATCATTATCAATCTTGAATTACAGATTACTATTAGTTTTACCTTTATTGAAATCAAGCTTCATCAAATACTTATCCAATCTGGCATACCAAGCTCTTGAGGCTTGCTTCAGTCCATACAATGCTTTTTTCAACCTGCAAACCATATCTTTATGATCTGTCAACTGAAAACCATCCAGTCGCTCAATATAGACTTCTTCTTCCATCTCACCATTAAGAAAGGTTCACTTGACATCCATCTGATACACATTGAAATATTTGTAAGTAGCATAAGTAAGAAGTAATCTAACAACTTCAATTCTAGCTATCAGAGCAAAAGTATCCTCAAAATCAATACCTTCAATCTAAGAATAACTCTTACAAACAAGTCTTGCTTTATTCCTAACAACTTCACCTTTTTTATCCAACTTATTCCAAAACACCCTTTTAGTTCTAATTACATTTTTATCCTTAGGTCTAGGAACTAAAATCCATGTATTATTATTATTTTCAATCTGATTCAATACTTCTTCCATTGCTTTAACCCAATATTCATCTTTACAAGCTTCATCAACATTTTTAGGTTCAATCTTAGAAATTGAGAAATTTTCTCTTCAACATTTCTTCTCCTAGTCATCACGCCTCTATTCTTATCACCTATGATCTGATTCTATGAGTTCTTTAACCTTACATACCTGGGATTCTTAGGATATTCATGATTCTCGGACTCTTGAACTCTTTCTTCTACACTATCTTCTCCTTCATTCTCAGGCTTTTCTGGAACACTCTGAAATTAATTTTGGGTATGCACTTTCTTTCCTTTATCTACACTAACAATCTAATCATCTAAATCATATCTAGAGCATTTGGGATGATACTCATTTCCTTCATCAATTCTCACATTAGCACTCCCAACTATCTTTCTCAATCTCTTATTATAACACCATTAGGCCTTTCTCTTAGTATAATAACCAAGAAAGATTCCTTCATCACATCTAGCATCAAACTTCCCTAGACCTTCATCTCTTCTGATATAGAATTTACTATCAAAGATTCTAAAATATATAATTATAAGAACATGGCCAAACCATAACTCATAAGGAATCTTACCGGTATCACCTTTGATATGCACCAGTTGAAAGTGTATACAAAATTACTCACAACTTGTCTCTAATAGATATGTGAAACATTTCCTTAAATCATCATCATCCTAGCAGCTTCTTGAATTGTCTTTATCTTTCTCTCCATAACACCATTCTGGTGAGGGGTCTATGGAGCAGATAATTACCTATTCACAAAAAGACTTGATCTCACATCATATAAATTCACTAACTATGTCAGATCTTAGACATTTTAGCTTCTGTCTAGTCTTAGTCTTAACCATAGCTTTGAAAATCTTGAACTTATCCAATTCTTTAGACTTCTCTCTTAAGAAAGTAACCCACATCATCCTTAAATAGTCATCAATAAACAATATGAAATATATGTCACCTTGCAAGCTTCTCACTCTAGAGGGACAACACAAATCAGTATGCACAAGATTCAATATCCCATTAGAAGTATACTATTTTATTTTGAAAGAAACTCTTGTTTTCTTCCCTAACTGACATTCCTTACATACTAGATTAGTAGGCTTTAAAATCTTAGGTAGATCTCTTACAACATGAGTAGAACTTATCTTAACCATGCAGTCAAAATTTACATGACACGTCCCTCTTTTCCATAACCAACTTTCATCAACTTGAGAAAGCAAACTTTTACCACTAGCATTAGATTGAAAGATATTACCTTTAGTCTCTGTACCAGATGTAATCTTAGTTCCAGAGCTACTCAAGATCTTACATTTTCCATTATTGAATTTAAAATCATAAGCCTTGTCAACCATCTATCCAACACTCAAAATATTATGCTTTAAACCTTCAACATACAAGACATCAACAGTGTCATGCTTACCATCAAGAGAAATAAAACCTCTATCATAAATTATACTAGCTTTGTCATCTCTAAATCTTACTGCATAACCATCATACTTTTCCATACTCAAAAACTTACACTGATAACCTGTCATGTGATGAGAGAAAGCATTGTCGATAAGTCATTCATCTTTCTCTTCAACTTTAGTAGGCAAAGCTTTCTCCTCAATAATGCAGCTAGTACAATCAGTAGTCACCGAACCATCTTCCTTGATAGCAATGAACACCCACTCATCTCCTAAATTTTCCTTATTAGACTAACCATATGTTACACCTTCATCAACAACAAAGTAACACTTCTTCTTATATTTAGGCTTTTATGGATTAAATGGCTTCTTAGAAACTCTTTCTGGACACCTTGAGGAAAAATGTCCTATCTTATTGCATGAAAAAAATTTAATAGGCACCTTTCCTTCATACTTACTAGAACCTTTATGCAATCTTATGGCAATCAAGTCTTCCAACTCTTCAAGTTCTCTTTATTCTACTTCAAGATCTCTCATATCTGGATACCCTTGTTGAACTTTCTCCCAAATCATATTTCTACTTCTTGGATATAGTTTCTTTGAATGAAAATTTTGGTTCAGGAAGATATTTAGAAAACTCACTCAACTCAAAAGTATCAAGCTTTCCATTCAGCGTATCTCTAGTCACATCTATCATCATCTGAATCTCCTTAATAGAAGTAACCCTGTGCTTGTAAGTAGGAGACAAGGATCTCAACACTTTACCCAGAATCTCAGATTATTTCAAAACTCCACCAACACACCTAATATTCAACACAATCTCATTCACTTTCTGCATAAAGGAGGTAATGATCTCATCTTCTCCCATCTTATGCATCTCATACTTTCCCTTCAAGCTCTATAACTTAGAAAATTTCACATGGTTGTAACCTTCATACAAAGTCTCTATTTTCTTCCATATCTCATGAGCTGTTTGCAAATACATCACATTAGTCATTTTAGAATCAGACGAGGCACTCAACAATTCTTCCTTAGCTTTGTCGCATCAAAAAATTGTGACCTTGCAATTTTCAACCAAATTTGGGTCTTCACATTGGTGAAACGAATCCCTAAGCCTAATTGGAGACCTGAGACATTCCCACACTACCTAAAGCTTGCATTTCCTAGCACCCTGCACTCCGTTTTGCTACTTCCTATCCTAAATTAGGGCAGGATAGGGGCATGGTGCCCAGTGTCTTGCCCTATTTTGGGCCCCTTTCATTCAAATTTTGCATTGGTCTTTGCATTTTAGAACTAGGAAAAGTTTCCCTATGTTGGCCTATAATGAAAAAATCAATCAATTAACCCTAATTGATGAATATATAATATAAGAGAAGATAAGAGAAGTCAATAAGATAAGATGGATACATGAAGAGGAAATTGCAATCCTTAGTGTAATCAAGCATTCAAGCATCCATTGAGAATCTCAAGTCTCCTTTCAAGGCTAGGTGTTGCATTCAAATCAACGATTCAACCATTGAAGTGGAGATATCTCTTAACATTCAATTCTACATATCCTCTCAAACAACTCTATCAACATTTCAATTACATCCTCCCTTGAGGTGAATTCCATTTCAGTCAAATTTACTTTCCTTAATTGCAAGTACTTTTCATCATTTGGTTAATTTCAAAACTGGGGTTTGACCTTAAGGCAAACCCCCAATCCCAACAACATTTCCTCTCTTTTCTGTGTGTAGGTTGTAGGTGCACAACTATATTTGCACATTCACACTCCATTCTCAGAGGTAGAAAAACCCTTTTTGACGCATTGATTTTTCAGAGGACCGTGTGCGCTTTCAATACGATCCTGACAAATTTCACCCAAATTTGCAAGGGAGCTTTGTCTCATCCTTTTATTGCTAATTCCAAGTGACAACTTCATCTTGCATTTCTATCTCAACGTATAATCATTTCTTTGTCACTTTTGCACTTAGTCTTAAATTGCGTAATTCAACCTATTTCATTCTAAAAGAGGGGTTACTTTCGTTTTCCAAATTCATTGTCAATTCACTTAGCATTCAATCTCTTGAGATTGGATCTAGTGAATTCTCCCCCTTCTTTTAAATGTAATATGTGTGAGAGCTTGAAGAGAATATTTTGTGAAACTTTCACTTCTCCTCTTGAGGAGAGAAAAGATTTTGTCTTCACTTCTCCATCACCCTTTTTCACCAAATTACATTTTGGTGAACCCAACATCTTATATGTTTGACATTTCAAATCATTTCATATTTTTCATTTACAAGTTTAATTTAATTGCAAATTTACAACACTTAGTGGTTAATTCAATCAAAACCATAGTTTTCAAAAATAGGAATTGAACTTGTGTCTTGTAAAAAATTCTCTCTATTGTTTTAGATCTAAAAATTGCATTGATTGTCAAATTCAATTTCATCATTGTCTTGTTTAAATTGCAAATCAAATTTACAAAATTAAGTGGTTAATTGTCGAAACCCCAATTTTTAAAAATCAATTTGAACTTGTGCAAAACTTTAATTTACATTTAATTTTCAGATTTGTCTTCTTGCCTAAAATTCAAATTTTTAAATTCCCTCCCTTTTTCAAAATTCAAAATTGTAAAATTTAGTGGTTAGGTCCTAAAACACTAATTTTCAAAATTAATTGGATTTTATGCAAATTTCAAATGATTTCAATTTTCTAAACATTCTTCAAGGTGGCCCTATTCATTAGGTTTGACCTTTTTCAAATTTACAATTCAACTTCTTATCTTTTTCAAAACCCTATTAGGGGCCTATTTTCACATTCAAACCTCAATTTTGTCTATCCGAACTTTGTAAAATCAACCAATTTTTTGGGTTTATCTCTAAACTCATCGTAACTTTCATCCTTGAAAATTTCCAAAAAAGTTTGGAGGACCATGTGCACTTTCAAAACGGTCCCTAGCTTTTTTCCCAAAATTTTGGGAGACTGTTATGACTATATTTAATTGCTTGAATATAGAAAATTGGCTGATTTTCTCAAATTTTTCTCTCTCTAAAATAAAAAATACTTCCCAATTTCAATATCACAACTTTCATTGAAAATTTTGAAATTAAGTGGTTATTTCTAATCTGCCCTCATTTTAAAAATTTAAATTTTAACAAATTTAATTTTAAAATTAAGCGGTATACCATTGGCCCAAATTTTAAAATTTCAATTTTCTTTCTCATCCTAATTTTATTTGGAAATTGTGTCATTTCTCCTTTCAACAAATTTCAAATTGTGTAATCATAATTTCCTTGAATTTTGCAATTTTACAAACTTTGTTCAAAATTCAAATTCCAAATTCAAATTTAAGTTTTCTCTAGTGCATGAGTTTTAGTACTATTAGTCCCACCTCTACTATCCCTGTTAGATGAAGCATTATAATTAAGGCTTCCCAAGGTTTAATTACCAAGGAGATGGAGCCTAATTTGGGTGACTTCTTCAATGAGGATAATGCTAATTCTTCCCATCCTAATAACATTCTTATTTACCCAATTGATGGTTCTAATGATGAAGAAGAAGCTTTGACTAGAGTTTCCATAGGTCAACTTTCAAAATTGGATAATCAATTTGACAACTTTCAACAATGAATGTCCCAAGAATGCCCTAATAATGAAGCTCTTCCATCAATTCAAGGTCTAAAATGCATGATTCAAAGTGGTAAGAATGGAATTGATATATTGTGTGGAATTTCTCATATTGTTGATTCTAATGTCATGCCTATAAATAGTTGTGCTAAGAACTTAGGTTATTCACAATCTTCTACACAAATCAATCATTTTATTCCTTTGACCACTTCGATGGCTAGTATTCCTACTTTCACCTCAAACATCATGGCAACATCAACTCAACATGTCACACCTACAACAATTATTCATGGGGGAAATCCCTCTTCTTCAATAACCCTGCATCCTTATCCATTCCTTCAATAAGTATTCCCCTTGTCTCTCACCCAATCAATGTGATGCAAGGGGGCAATTCATCCAATCATTCTATTCCTCCTTTTAGTGTCCCATTTCCTACTCAATAATCTCTTATACCTACTTACCATAGTGTTCCTCCACCTTATTCTCAATCAATGCCTTCTTTCAACAATATCACACCACCTTCTCAATAAAACATGTCTAATATGAATTCTTCAATCGAAGCAACCATTAATAATCTTGCTCAAACCGTGTCATCATGGCAACAACAAATCACTTCCATGAGTCAATCCAAGTTTAGTGTGCCCAAATTTGACATTGCAAGCCCACTTTCTCTTGATATTGTTAGATATGTCCCTTCTAAACATGTTGAAGTCCCTCAATTGGAACTCTATAATGGAAACGTTTATCTTTTAACACATGTCAAGACAATTCCAAACTTTGTGTACTGAATTTTCTTATGATCAAGGATTGCTTGCTAAATTGTTTACTTGGACATTGAGAGATAAGGCTTTACAATGGTATTGTTCTTTGCCTTCCTATTCTATTACTTCTTTTTAACAATTAGTAAATGATTTTATTCAAGTATTTCAAAATAGCATAGGTCCTAAGATCACTTTGATTGATTTAATGTATTATGAACAAGGCGTTAAATAAAAAGCGACTGATTTCATTGGTAGATATAAGAATGTCCGTTCTCAAATTTCTTTTCAAGTGCCTGATAATCATATTCAAAGAATTTTGAATTATAATTTAAAAAACAATATTAGAGAAAAGCTTCTCCTATCTGAGTTTACTTCCTTTCCACAGTTGTGCACAACACTTCATAATTATCAATCAATTGTGAGTCAACTGGAGCAATCCACTCCTATGGCTCCAAGTGATAAGGGTGACAGTGCTCAACAACCATTTGCAAAGTTCAAACCTACTAAAGGATTTATCAAATTCAGTGACAACATTAACAACAACAATGTGAATGCTACAATAGGTGTGTCTCCTATTTATAAATTTTTCAAAAGAGAAAGACAATTTACTTCTTTGAATGAATCTTTACATAGCATTATGTCTCAGTTGTTACAAAGAAATGTTATCAAACTTCCTCCAATAAAACTGGTTGACCCTTCTAAGGCAGCCTCACCTTACTTTGATAATAATTCTTTTTGTCAATTTCATCGTCAACCTAGTCACGACAGTGAGAATTGGTTTTCATTAAAAAATAAGATTCAAGATTTGATTGATAATAATACTATATTTGTGGCAGGTGTGAGATAAGGGAAACAAATCAGTAGCCCCTCCTAATCAAAATCTTAAGATTTTTACTGATCCTTTATCTTCTCATACCTCCAACATGATTGAGACTGAACATACCTTTTTCTCTCCTTCTGATGTGACTACCACGATTCAAAATTTGGTGAATATAGTAGAGAAACAAAGAAAAAATAAGGATCTATGTATCACAGTTGACCCTAGTGAGACCATTAGAGCACCTAATGGACTTGTATACATAGTTGCAAGGATTTCAGAAATTCCTTTTTGTGGTGTTCTTATCGATCGCTCTTGCATGGTTAATGTTGTCACTGAGGAGTATATTTTCACTTTACATTTGCATAAATCAATCTATGATGACACTAATGTGGTCATTAATTTATTTGATGGAATCTCTTGTACTACCATTGTTCTATCACACTTCCTATTAGGTTCACACTAAATCTATGGATGTCAAGTTTGTTATCATTCCTTACTCTGAGAAATTCAGTTTGAAGTTGGACTATCCTTGGCTATCTTCCATGAAGGCTATTGCTTCTCTAATACATAAATGTTTTAAATTTCCCCACAATGGAGAAATAATAACTACTCACCATAGTTTATTTTGACTAGCTAAAAGAAGCCTAGATGTTCCTATTGATTTATTTTGTCCTAAACAATTCAATCTCTTCCACCGAGAAGCGACAACCTCTTTTAATCTTATCAAAAGTGGAATAAAGTTATGATCCTATCCTTAAGAAAAACTTTAACTCCAACAATTGAAATTCCTATCATTATTGAAGATGAAGTTCTTCCTCTAGTAGATAGAACTAATCTTCCTCCTAAGAAATATTCCCAACATATTCCTATGGATGAAACTATGCCTTCTCCTAAGAAGAGCAACGATATTCCTCCTTAAGTTAGACATGTACCTACTCCTCATGATGGACCTGGTCTCCTTTATATGGTGCAGTTCCACTTCCTTTCTCTTATAGAGAGAAGAGACCTATCTATACTCAAGCTCATGAATTCGTGCCTCAAAATATTCAATCTCCCAAAACACCAATAGTTGACATGATTCCCTTTTCTCCGAAACAAGATGTTGAACCAACATCTGCAAATCATAAGTTGCAGAAAATATGAGATGGTTTTATTCCTATTCATGTTTGCACTCCTCTTTCTATAAATCTTGATGAATAAATAGATCAAAATACTATTCATGATTGCAATAAAAATCCCAATGCTTCTGATAGTGATTATGAATATGTTGACATGGAAAAACATTTATATGCAGATTTTTCAAAAGCCTTAATCCTAGCTCCTAGAAATGAACAAAGTGACTTAGCCCATGAACATAATACTTGTTTGGATCTTGTGATAGCTCCATCTGCTATGCTCAATGTCGCTCCTTTGGCTTGTTTACCACCTTCTCAAAGTAGTGATCAACAAGATCCGGAGGTGGATGACATGTTATATTAGCTTCATTTTCCCCATAGATCATCTATCCTTCTCTCTTTTCTTTCTCTTTTGTGACCATCCCTCTATGTGTATCCTTGTTTTTCTGTGTTCCGTAGTAATGTCTACTTGAGGACATTGCAAAGCATTAAGATCTCTTTTGGTCACTTTCATGTTGACTCAAAAGACACCTTCTATTCAATTTCTTCCGAGGTAGTTTCCTTTCTTTGGGGATGATGACTATACTATATATATATATATATGATATACATGAGTTATTATATAGCATACTGACCTTGAGGAAAGAAAAACTACCTCATGATTTGTATTTTTGTTCACTATCCTTGGTTTATTCCTCAATTGGGGGCCAAATCCTTGCGATACCATGCTCTCTCTCTTTCTCTCTTGGGTGTATCCTACCTTAAATAAATCGCTCCCAATAAGCCATGCACGATCGCTTTAACATGGGGGCATACACTCAGCTCTTATTTTCCTTCTTGATACTCAAAATTACTTAGTGAACTTTGCTTTACTTTGTAATTTTTGGCATCCTTTATTTTCATGACTCATAGTGAGGGAAAGCTTGCTACATGCAGTCATGATCCTTACCTTTTGATCTTCCCTTTCACTTTGTCAATCGATGTCCTAAGATCCTTAGTCTATTGGGGGCTTGGTGTATCTTACCTCCTTGATATGGTGAAAGTCTTTCAAACTTGTTTCCTAGTGCTTTACTGGTAGTATTGGTGTATGCTTATACTCCCACTAAAGTGGGGGCTAAATGTAGTGTCATAAAATTATGACCTTGCAATTTTCAACCACATTTAGGTCTTCACATTGGTGAAATGAATCCCTAAGTCTTATTGGAGACCCAATACATGCTCACATTGCCTGAAGATTGCATTTTCTTACACCCCATACATTGTTTGTTACTTCATGTCCCAAATTAGCCTAGGATAGGGGTGTCACAACCCTATCCCCCCGAGGACAAGGGCATAGAATCCTTGTCCTTGCCCTATTTTGGGCCGCTTCCATTCAAATTTTTCAATGGGCTTTGCATTTTGGAAGTGGGATAAGTTCTCTTATGTCAGCCTATAACAAAAAATCAGTCAATTAACCTTGATTAATGAATATATAAGATAAGAGAAGTCAATAAGATAAGATAGAGACATGAAGTGGAAATTGTGATCCTTAGTGCAATCAAGCATTCAAGTGTCCACGCAAGCATCCATTGAGCATCTCAAGTCTCATTTGAAGGCTAGGTGTTGCATTCAAGTCAAGGATTCAACCAGTGAAGTGGAGATATCTCTTTAAATTCAGTTCTACATATCCTTTCAAACAACTCTATCAACATTTCAATTACCTCCTCCCTTGAGGTGAATTCCATTTCAGTCATTTAATTTCATTACTTGCAAGTACTTTTCATCATTTAATTAATTCCAAAACTGGGTTTAACCTTAAGGCAAACCCCCAATCCCAACAACATTTCCTCTCTTTTTTGTGTGTAGGATGTAGGTGCACAATTGCATATGTAGATTCAGACTCCATTGTCAGAGGTGGAAAAACCCTTTTCGTCGCACGATTTTTTTGGAGGAGCATGTGCACTTTCAACATGGTCCTGACAAATTTCACCCAAATTTGTAGGGGAACATCATCTTAGCTTTTTACTACTAATTTTAGGTGCACAACTTCATCCCGCATTTCTATCTCAACTTATAATCATTTCTTTGTCATTTTTACACTTAGTCTTAAATCGCATAATTCAACCTATTGCATTCTAAAAGAGGGGTTAATTTCATTTTCCAAATTCATTGTCAATTCACTTAGCATTCAATCTATTGAGATTGGATCTAGTGAATTATCCCCCCTCTTTTAAATGTAATGTGTGAGAGGTTGTAGAGAATATTTTGTGAAACTTTGACTCCTCCTCTTGACAAGAGAAAATATTTCCTCTTGACTTCTCCATCACCCTTTTCCACCACATTACAAGATCTAATATTGAATTCAAATTCTATTATCTCATCCAGAGTACTAGGACCATTAGGAGGAACATTATACACATTTTTAGTTATCTTCCAACAATCTTCACCGATGCATCACAAATGATATTCCATCCTGTTCTTCCAGAGAGTGTATTTTGTTCCATCCAATCTCAGAGTATCCTTCTTAAAAGAAAAGGTTGCCATCTGGGATCTCCTCAAGCGGTCAAGCGTCTTTTGAAGCATCTAGATTTGATACCAATTGTTCACAACAAGGTAGAAAACTGAGAGGGGGGTGAATCAATTTGCTCACAAACTCAACACAATTCAAACTTAAATTCAGATCTGATTACTAACAATGAAAGCAAAAGTCAACACATCAATAACACACATAACACTAATATTTGATATGTGGAAAACCCTCTTAAGGGAGAAACCATGGTGGTAACCTACCCACAATGAGATAATACCCTATTAGGAGTAAATGATATATTACAATGAGGAATACATATACATTTAGGCACGCTGCCTAGAGCTCACTGCTCAAATCACAAAACGAGAAGGGCTACAACCCTGAGCAAGACTCACTATGTTACAAAAACATTTGGATTACATTCGGAGAACCTTGAATTGATGAAATAGAATCTTCTCATGCATGGTTACCATTCTTGTTAAGCACAGTCTGATCTACTCTCCCACAAACTTCCTTTCACACTTTCAAAAGTTCAAAACACTTGCTTGCACATTTACTCGATCACACACTCATAGATACAATGCAAATAGTCTCACAAATGAACACTAAATATATTTATACAAATCATCAACCTATATTTCAAGGTCAGATCAACCCTAAACACAAATAACAAGATTATAACCTCACAAACTACAACAACACATGCAAACCAAAATAATGTTAGCTAAGACATAGTTTGGACCTAAATCAACACTGCACACAAGAAACACCTATAAGAATTACTTCTCAAACATCTGCAGCATGCTACAATCACCATGAATGTCACATAACATGAAGAACACCACCAGATTAAGAAAATGATCGATAACATGGACAACACTCTATGTGAATCATCAACATGGATATAACACAATCAAAAAACATCCACAAGCAATGTGAATTACAACAAAAACAATTGCTACATCATCACTTACTAGAATTAATATACTGAACCTCAAGAATAAACGTTGAACTGAATGTCAAACAAAAAAATTTACTTGAGGATCTCTAAATAATGAACCATCTGAATTGAGGACACACATGAATGTCCCAAACACTCTACCAAATCTGCATACCAATATATTGCAATTCCAGAGCAATGAAGAGTAGAAAGTAGAACACTAAACAACATGAACAACCTTAATAAAAGACCTCATAACTCCATCAAATAATCATGAGGACGACTGAATCTTTTATTGAATTAAGTAGAGATACTTATCTTAACACTCATTAAACCACAATACCTCAACTGTAACACACTAGCCAAACCAACTCATTTAATCTGACTGCAACACTTGAATACACAAAAGAATATGTTGACATCAATGACAACAAATCATTCCATCAATCTTCTTAGCAATATCCAACACCCATGATAGAACTCAACCACTTCAGCCATGTTGGAAGTTTTGATACCAAATTTTACCACATAGGGAATGATGCAGAGACCCAAGGAACAAAGGATTCTCTCACAAACTCACTCTACGAGACCATCAATTAAGGACTCAACATTCATATATTCTTGGAAAATCCTATCAAGAACATGAAAGGGCACCTCTACAATCCCCTTTTCTCAATGGGGCCCTATTTAATCCATAAACAACTCATGGAGATACAACTTCTCACATCAAGCCTCTTCTTGACACCAACTCTCTTGTAGCCACCTATGACCAACTTGGATTATAACACATCCACTATTGCAGAGTAGGCATGGACCCTATAGTACCTCTTGTCCAACCCTAGATACATTTATTATAACCAAGATAACACCCTTTTGTTTGTACAAGTTCAATCAAAGTGACTTGCCCACTACATGACACCTATTCCTAGTAGCCCTAGTTTGAGCCTTTAAGGAAACACTTTTAAATTATCCTAATGACACCCTAGACTCTTAACACTTTTATATGACCCCTTTGGTGACACAAAATAATTACAAAACTTAGACCCAAACTCTTGCATTGACTAAGTCAAACACTACTACTACAGGAGGCCAAATAGGGCTTTTAGGCCACTTTTACAAAGCAACCATATGCCAATGGTTTGATCTAGAGACACCAATGGATGGGAAAGGTCTGAACACATCCCAAAACACTAAATCCACCATTATATAGGGTCCACTAATCCTATTTTTTCTTCCGCACAATTATTAACAGTCAGAACCGATTAGTCACATGAGGATGCCTAGCCTAAGCCTTGTTCCCAAAATTCACTAGTTCAACGGCCCACTCATAAAATTTTAAAATATTAAAATAAATTTTATACCCTAGCATTCCCCATATTTTGAGCCAATTTGGCTAGAGGAATGTATGTTTAAGAAAGCATTTCCTCAGAAACCCTAGTTTTGAAGGGTTTTCAGACCACCTTCCACTAAAATGTAGATATCTTGCTTATTTATCAGTCTTTTCTTGTTAGACTAAAGCCAAATGAACATCAAAATAGAGGCCTATTCAAGTCAATTATTTAGCATGCACATGGAATCTATACAATGACCCTACATGGCACTATTCCATCGAATTTATGTAAATTTCAGAGTTTTTATTAAATTTGATCATTTTCTTACATCCAAAGCTTCATCAATCCTTTCTTCTTGACCTCCAATGCCTTAAGAAATTTTTCTCAAACCTCCTCAACTGACTCCAACTGAAATTTGAATTAGGTAGCGATTGAAGGGAGATTAGTTACAAGTTGACAACAAAAGTTGTCATCCAAACTTGACAATCTATGACATTTGCCGATGTAAGCTATTAGGACACATCAAAAACCTTACAAATAGGCTACATAGGAGCCAAAATATAATGCTTGCCTCACTTAGGCATTTTGGATTTTATTTTACCATGGTTGACCAAATAGGTCCTAAGAAGTTCACAATACAAAATGGCATCAAAGCCTTACATGGCTAATCAAAACAAAATTAATGGTCTTGAAAGACCTTATTAAAACTTTAAAAAGATTCAAGAAACATACAAACACCTCCAAGAGCATTCATTTCTCAAATGGTCTTCAAAGTTTGCAAGGTTCTCCTACACTGAGGAAGGATGAGGTTGTCGCGTGAGTCTCTTATCACTCCACCCCCTCTTTCCCAACCCAAGTTGCCACATGAAAACCCATCAAAATTCAATTTCAGGCCAACTAGTGTTGGGGGTTTACGGTTTCATGTACATGTTGGATAGTTAAATTAAGATTAATTTATAATTAATAAATACAAATAATTAAAGAGAAGGTATTTTTAAAAGGTGATTTTTAATTTTATAAGATTAAAGAGTAAGTTGTTTGTGAGATAAGATAGTATTAATAAAGGTATTTTATGCGTATTGTTATGAATTTCAGTTAAAGAGATTTTTTAAATTAATTTATTTAAATAGGGTGGTTAAGGAGATAATTTTTAAATATAGGTATTTATATATGAATATTTTTGTAGTCTAAGTATTTTATAATGTAGTATGGTTTTGCTTTCACAAAGTTTAAACTAACATATATATAAAGAATAATATATATAGAATAAGCCGAGAGATATCCTTCTAGAGGTACCTATTTTTCTATTAATCTATCAACATTAAAGTGCAATAGGCACCTCGAGAAGGATATTTGTCAGCTTATTCTATATATATTATTAAATATATATATGCTAGTAGCAGTCACAACATGAATGGGAAGACATGACATAAATTAATTGTAAAGCGGAAAATCGCGATCGAACCCTAGTTGTTCTCCCCTCTTCCAACTCCGAGGAGAGAGAAGGGAGGTTCGCTAGGATTCGATGGTTTTCACTTAGGGGAGAGACTTTACATTCAAAAGAGGGGTTGAAACCCACAAGATCCAATCCCACACAATGCAAGATTGGATGCTAAATGTGTTTCAAGGGTTAAGACAGCAAGGCTACCCTCTTTTGTAAAGAATGTGCATAGAAGAATTAAGCTAGGAATGCATAGAAAGTGATAAAGATTCGCTTATAAACTAAGATAGGAATACAGTATGAAGCTGCAGACCTGGAATTAGCAGTAAAATGTTGATATGGCGCTGTCCTGCAAATTTGAGCAAAAGTTGTCGGGACGATGGCGCCCGGCGCCACGGTCCTCCGAAAAATCCACGAAACGAAGGGGGATCTGTTCGTCTCTGCACAAGGATTCCAGATCTTCAATTTCAGCCACGTACCTGCAACCTACACATAGAAAAGCGAAGATGATTGGGGGGTTAGGGATTAGGGGTTTGCCTTTAGGTCAAACCCCGGTTTTGGAATTAACCAAGAAATGAGCAAGAGCTGTAAATGTAAATGTATGTAAAACAAGTACTAATACCTTGTTCTAAGGATGTTTGTATCCTTATGTGCGAAGGTTTAGATGTTGTATGTTGTATGTTGTATGTAGCATGTAGTATGTGATCTCCTCTTCAATGGTTGAATCCTTGACTTGAATGCAACACTTAGCCTTGAATGGAGACTTGAAATGATCAATTGCTTGAAGGAATGCTTGAATACTTGAATGCTTGAGTATAGTTTCCACGCCTTTTCCATCATATCGAATGAAAGAGGAAAATGTAGTTTATATACTTGTCATTTAGGGCTGATAGACTGATTTTCCCGACCTTAGGCCGACCAGGAAAGTTAATTTCCAAATTGCAAACAAAAAGACCCGAGACCCCTTAGGAGACCGGGCCCAAAATAGGACCCAGTGACCAGGGCGCTGGGTGCCATGGTCCTGGGGACTAGGGCGTTGGGCGCTCTGGTCCCACCTCCCGGGACAGCAGGGTGCAAGGAGGTTCAGGCCAGGGTGCTTGAAAAATGCAGTTTTCAGTGTCGTGAGCAAGTTTCAGGGTCTCCATTCAGGTTGCGTGTTGCGTCGCCATCGTGAAGACCGAAATGTAGTCGAAATTGCAAGTGTCGCAATTTTAGGACGCTACATTTAGCCCCCACTTTAGCGGGAGTATGTATGCTCATACTTCCGGTAAAGTACAAGGAAACAATATTGAAAGACTTTCACCACGTCAAGGAGTCAAGATACACCAAGCCCCCAGTGGACTAAGGATCTTACGACTTCAATTGACAAAGTAAGAGGGAAGATCACGAGGAAGAACCATGACTGTCAGTAGTAAGGTTCCCTCACTATGAGTCATGCAAGAAAGATATCAAAAATTTTCAAGGCAAGGTTAAATTTACCAAGAAATTTTCAAGTATCTTGAAAAGATATGAACGGGATGTATGCCCCCCTACGTTAAAGTGATCGCACACGCCTCACCGGGGGTGATTGTTTTAACGTAGTGATACACATAAGAAATGAGAAAGGAGCACGTTATCGGAAGGATTTAGCCCCCAAGTGTGAGATAAACCCAAGGATAATAGACACAAAACATAAAGCATGAGGTGACTTCACTTTCCTCGGGGTCAGTATGCTGTATGATAATTCATGTATATATATCATATGTATGTATGCATAATTGTTCTTCATTCCCCAATCAATGAAGGTCACCTAGAAGAAGGGAACACATGTGTCTTTTGAGTCAACATGAGAGAGATCGAGAGATCTCAATGCTTTGCATCATCCTCAAGTAGACAGCACTAAGGACAACAAATAGAAGAATGAGAATAACATATAGAAGAAGTAACACAAGAGAGGAGGAGAGAATCTGCTATGCTAATGTAACTAGTCTAGCACGTCATCTACCCCCCGATCTTGCTGATCAATGTTTCGGGAAGGCAGGGAACACGCTAGAGGAGGAACATCCAACACACCAGATGGAGCTATCACAAGATCCAAACACGGGCTATGTTCATGTTCTGAGCCACGTTGTTCTTGTCTAGGAGCTAGGATAAGTGCTTTAGAAAATTCATTAGATAAATGGTTATCAATATCAACAAGTTCATATTCACTATCAGAAGCAAGAGGAGTAACATTTTCATCATGCATAACATTTTCATCTATATCGTCATCAAGATTTATAAAAATAGGATCTTTAACTCGCACAGGATCAAGACCATCATGCATCTTATGTTTAGGAGATTTAGGCTCAATGTTCGGCTGAGGAGAAAATGGAATAATGCTTGTTGAAGGTGTTTTTGGAGATTGCAAAGTTTGAGAAGCGGCTGCTTGAGCCCTAAGACGACACTTTCATCGGCGTTCACGTGCAGAATGATTTCGTCTAGTCTTAGTAGGAAGTGGAGAAGATTGAGGAGGAGGAATGTTCTCATCCTTAGCACTTGGGTGTTTAGGCTGTGGTCTCTTAGGCTGGATAATAGGAGAAGGAGAAGGTCTCTTCTCTCTATAAAAAGAAGGAGGAGGAACTGCTCCATATAAGGGAATAATATTTGGTTTAGGGAGAAGACCAAGTCCATCATGACGAGGAGGTATAGGTCTACTCTTAGGAAGTTTATTAGGAATAGACATAGTCACATCCATAGGGATGGGTAGGGAATCTTCTTGAGGAAAGACATTAGTTTTATCTTTCAAAGGAAGGACTTCCTTCTCAAGAATGATAGGAATATCAAGTTTAGGTGTTCTAGGTTCACTTAGAGATAGGATCATATCTGTTTTCCACTTTTGATAAGATTTGAAAAGATGATCACTTCGCGGAGGAAGAGATTGGAATTGTTTAGGCCAAAAGTAATCAATAGGAACGCTAGAAGTTCTTTCAGCTGGTTTAAAGAGACTATGATTGACAGTAACAACTTCACCGTTATGGGGAAATTTCAAGCACTTATGAATAGGAGAAGCAATAGCTTTCATGGAAGATAGGCAAGGATAGCCAAGCTTCACACGAAATTGTTCGGAAGATGGAATAATAGCAAAGTTCACATCAAGAGATTTGTTATGGACCTCAATAGGCAATGTAATAGAACCAATTGCAGGAGAAGAAAATGCATCAAATAGTTTCACAATCACATCTGTTTTGTCATAGATCACTTGATTCAATTGCAAAGTAAAAAGAAATTCTTCAGTAATAACATTAATCATGCACGAAGGATCAATAAGCACTCCACGGCAAGGTGTATTCTTGACTTTTGCAACTATGTATAAAGGACCATCAGGTGCCCTAATGGTTTCACTAGAATCAAATGTGATGGAAGATTCTTTAGGGATTTCTTGCTGCTCTACAAAGTTAATCACATTCGGAGTCATAGACACAAGACCATCAGATGAGAGAGAGGAATCATTAGCCTCAATTGCATTAGAGGTATGAGAAGGCAATGGATCAGTGAAAATCTGAAGATTTTGGTTAGGAGGAGCTACAGATGTGTTGCCTTTATCATTCACTCCAGAAATAGAAATAGTATTATTATCAATCAAATCTTGAATTTTACCCTTTAAAGAAAAACATTTTTTAGTATCATGCCCAGGTTGACGATGAAATTGACAAAAGGATTTGTTATCAAAATAAGGTGAAGTAATCTTTGCAGGATCAATTTGTCTTATAGGAGGAAGAGTAAGCACATTTTGTTCCAATAACTTATTCATAATACTATGCAATGATTCATTCAAAGGAGTATACTTTCTTTCTTTCTTGAAAAATTTAGAAATAGGAGGCACACCTGATGTTGCATTCACATTGTTGTTGATGATGTTTTCATTGAATTTGATGGAATCTCTGTTCGGTTTAAACTTCCCAAATGGTTGTTGACTGCTATCACCCTTATCACTCGGAGCCATAGGATGTGATTGTTCCATTTGACTCACAGTCAGTTGATAATTGTGAAGAGTTGCACACAACTGTTGGAAAGAAGTAAACTCAGAAAACAGAAGTTTGTCTCGAATATCTTTTTGTAAATTAGAAATAAAGATTCTTTGAATATCATTGTCAGGCACTGGAAAAGAAATTTGAGCATACAAATGCTTATATCTACCAATGAAATCAGTCACTTTTTCTTTAACACCTTGTTTACAATGCATTAAATCAATCAAAGTAACCTTAGGACTTATATTGTTTTGAAATTGTTGAATGAAAGCATTTGCAAGTTGTTCGAAAGAAGTAATAGAATAGGAAGGCAACGAGCAATACCATTGTAGGGCTTTGTCTCTTAATGTTGTAGTAAACAGTTTTGCAAGCAACCTTTGGTCATAAGCAAAATCAGTACATATTGTTTGAAAAGTCTTAACATGTGTTAGAGGATCTCCTTTACCATTATAAAGTTCCAAATGCGGGATTTCAACATGTTTAGGAGGGATAGCTCGAACAATGTCAAGAGAAAGTGGGCTCGCAACGTCAAATGTGGGCACACTAAACTTAGATTGATTCATAGAGGCAATTTGTTGCTATAAAGAAGAGACAGTTTGTGCTAGATTGTTAATGGTCGCTTCAGTCGAAGAATTCATATTGGATGTGTTAGATTGAGATGGAGGTGTTATGTTATTGAAAGAAGGTAAAGAGTAAGGTGGTGGGACTCTATGATAATTAGTCATAGGAGATGATTGGACAGGAGGAACACTACAAGGAGGGATGGAATGGTTAAACGAATTGCCCCCTTGCGTCATGTTCATTTGTGGAGATGTAATAGGAACACTCATTGGAGGAATGAATGAAGAAGTCGGATTAAATGAAGGAAGAGGGTTAATTGAAGAAGAAGGATTTCCCCCATGACTGGTGATCATAGGAGGAATGTCTTGTGTTGAAGTAGTCATTATGTTTGATGTAAAAGTAGGTATACTAGCAATAGGAGTCGTCAAAGGAATAGAATGATTGTCTTGAGTAGGAGGTTGTGTATAACCTAAGGTTTCGGCACAACTCTTCATAGGCATCTCATTTGAATCCACAATGTGTGCAATACCACGCAAAATATCAATTCCATTCTTATCACTTTGAAGCATACGTTTTAGACCCTCAATTAAAGGAAGAGCTTGACTATCAGGGTATTCTTGAGACATCCATTGTCGAAAATCGTCAAATTGGTTATCCAATTTCGAAAGTTGTTCTACGGAAACCTCATGGAGAGCTTCTTCATCATTAGGAGGATTAGAGGAATTACCCATGTCCTCGTTAAAAAGGCTATTCAAATTAGGTTCCATTTCCTCAGTAATTAAACCTTGGAAAGACTTAATTCTACGGCTTCGTCTAACGGGAATAGTGTAAGTAGGGCTTATTGTTGTAAAACTCATGCACTAGAAAGAGAGAGAAGATTTTGATTTTAGAGGTAGCAATTTTCAGTAAAATCAGCTAATCTTCTAGATTTAAGCTGTTAAATGCAATCACAACAGTCTCCCGAAATTTCGGAAAAAATGTCCGGGACCGTGGCGCTCGGAGTGCAACACGGTCCTTGCAACTTTTTTCGAAATTTGCAGGGATGAAAGGTATGATGATTTTAGAGCTAATCTGAAAAAATTGAGTGATTTTACGATCTGTAGATAGACCAAATTAAAGTTGCGATCTCGAAATTGAACCCTACCAAGATTGTCGAAAAATGCAAAATTTGAATTTTGAAAAAGAGAGGGAAACTGAAATTTTGAATTTTATGATTTTAGAGGGAATGTCAAGAGCAATGCAAATTTTGAAATTTGAAAATTGACTCAATTTCACGCAAAATTCAATTTTGAAAGCGGAAATCGAAGTTGTTGTAATTAAGCACTTAATATCAAAAGTCACAAATTGCAAGAATTTGAATAAAGCACTGAAATTTTTAATGAATGATAACACACTTTTCAGATTTAGGACAGTAAGAACACAATTTTGACACAAAATTTCAATTTCAATGATTTTTAAATGTTTAGAAGCCTTAATCCATGCAATCACAAGACCAACTTTGACTGTAATTTTGAAGGTGTTAAAATTGATAAAATCAGCCAAAATTCTGAATTTTAGCAGAAAAACACAGTAAGATCTCGCTCCCGAAATTTTGGAAAAAATGTCAGGGACGATGGCGCTCGGCGCCACGGTCCTCGCAACTTTTTTCCAAATTTTCAGGGATGAAAGATATTGTGATTTTATTGCGGAATCCAAAGTTACAGCTGATTTGGAGATGTTTTGATCAGTGAAATTGTCGGACAAAGGTTGAATCAAGAGGGTTCCAAAAATTAGGGTTTTGACACTTAACCACTTAATTTTCAAAATTAAAGCATAGATATGAATTGAAAATTTGTAATAGAAGGGCAGATCTGAAACAAGCATTAACATTTAGACATTTCGCAAGTTCAATTACTAAAAAGAAAATTTAGGGTTTTTATGCAATCACCTCTAAAATTTTACAAAAGATCAAACATGGAAATGTAATCAAGGAATCCAATTTTCAGATCTAACCATGAATAATCAGAAAGGATGTTCACGTCGGGTTCATCAAAATGTAAAGCGAAAATCGCGATCGAACCCTAGTTGTTCTCCCCTCTTCCAACTCCGAGGAGAGAGAAGGGAGGTTCGCTAGGATTCGATGGTTTTCACTTAGGGGAGAGACTTTACATTCAAAAGAGGGGTTGAAACCCACAAGATCCAATCCCACACAATGCAAGATCGGATGCTAAATGTGTTTCAAGGGTTAAGACAACAAGGCTACCCTCTTTTGTAAAGAATGTGCATAGAAGAATTAAGCTAGGAATGCATAGAAAGTGATAAAGATTCGCTTATAAACTGAGATAGGAATACAGTATGAAGCTGCGGACCTGGAATTAGTAGTAAAATGTTGATACGGTGTTGTCCTGCAAATTTGAGCAAAATTTGTCGGGACGATGGCGCCCGGCGCCACGGTCCTCCGAAAAATCCACGAAACGAAGGGGGATCTGTTCGTCTCTGCACAAGGATTCCAGATCTTCAATTTCAGCCGCGTACCTGCAACCTACACACAGAAAAGTGAAGACGATTGGGGGGTTAGGGATTAGGGGTTTGCCTTTAGGTCAAACCCCGGTTTTGGAATTAACCAAGAAATGAGCAAGAGCTGTAAATGTAAATGTATGTAAAACAAGTACTAATACCTTGTTCTAAGGATGTTTGTATCCTTATGTGCGAAGGTTTAGATGTTGTATGTTGTATGTTGTATGTAGCATGTAGTATGTGATCTCCTCTTCAATGGTTGAATCCTTGACTTGAATGCAACACTTAGCCTTGAATGGAGACTTGAAATGATCAATTGCTTGAAGGAATGCTTGAATGCTTGAATGCTTGAGTATAGTTTCCACGCCTTTTCCATCATATCGAATGAAAGAGGAAAATGTAGTTTATATACTTGTCATTTAGGGCTGATAGACTGATTTTCCCGACCTTAGGCCGACCAGGAAAGTTAATTTCAGAATTGCAAACAAAAAGACCCGAGACCCCTTAGGAGACCGGGCCCAAAATAGGACCCAGGGACCAGGGCGCTGGGCGCCATGGTCCTGGGGCGCCCTGGTCCTGAAGGACCAGGGCGCTGGGCGCTCTGGTCCCACCTCCCGGGATAGCAGGGTGCAAGGAGGTTCAGGCCAGGGTGCTTGAAAAATGCAGTTTTCAGTGTCGTGAGCAAGTTTCAGGGTCTCCATTCAGGTTGCGTGTTGCGTCGCCATCGTGAAGACCGAAATGCAGTCGAAATTGCAAGTGTCGCAATTTTAGGACGCTACATTAATTTTAAATAATTTAATTTTAAATTATATATTGTTGTATAGTTATATATTTTGGTATCATAAAAGGTTAGGTTTAGGATTCCATTTGGTTCAATTCTAGATTTAGAATTATAGTTTGGATTGTGATCAAGATAGTGGACCTAATTCATAAACGATTTGATCTCATATTGGTTTACTATTAGATTTAGGATTTGATATGGCTCAAAATAGTAGGCCTAATTCAAGAACAAATATGGTTGAATTTGGTTTTCTATTGATTATAGAATTTAATTATCTTAAATTCTTGGAATCGATTTGTAGTTTATTGTATGATTTTGTTTGAAGTTAGGGTTCTATATGATGCTATGTTATCCTTTTTTATTAATTTTTAGAAAGTGTCCATACTTTTAGTTTGTGAGATTGATATTGGGGTAGTTTCATCTTGATTTTTCTTACATTATTTGTTAGCCTTTTGATGCGTTAACTATATTAATGATCTCATGGAACACATATTGACATTAAGATAATAAACTAAATTCTAATTAATAATAATGACATCAAATATATATTGTTCTTAAGATAATCACATGAATTAGAAGACATGACATAAATTAATTTTAATTTAATTTGATTTTGTTTAAAGTGAGGGTTCAATGTGGTTTAGTGGTGGATTCAATTTGTATTTCAATTTATCATATTGAGTTGTATTTGCCAAATCTTCATTGTTATTAAATTATAACCATAATTGTACTATTACTTCATTAAAATGCAATTGTAGCTACAATGAAAACTTGATTATGACCTATTTTAGTAAAAGTTAAAGTTAAAGTTCTTTCAATCCAAACATATATATAATTTAAAGTTAAAGATGATATTAAAATTACAAATATATTGTAGTAATCATCACAATTGAATTGTGTTTACTATATCAAGGCTAAATTTGGTTTATGGTTCTCCATTTTATTTGGAACAATGTTATGAATACGGGATAATTTGGATTAGATTCCAATTGTTATTAAAATCATAGTTAATGTTGGTATTAAAATTATAAATATATTTTAGTGTTAGAGTCAAGGTTAAATTTGGTTTATGGCTATCGATTTTATTTGGTATAGTGTTACAAATATGAGACAATTTGGTAATCAATTTCAGGCCTCATTGGGGTGACTAAAACCAAAATTCTCTTAGAACAAATTGTACTTTTGTTTGATCACAATATTCACAATTTACCAATTTAGTGGCATTAGTGTCTTTGTAGAAATGATTTAAATTTCTAAGAGCTGGTGGTTGACAAGTTATTAACCCTATCTCCTGTAGTAATCTTTTGGAAAACAAATAGGAAGTTCTTTCTTCATTATGAATTCTCAGAACATCAATATGTTCAAACTTGTGATTAAATGTAATGTTCCTATATCTTAACATATTTCTTTTGTTCAATTAAGTGGACATGACATCAAGACCAAAGATTAAAGAAAATTTGGAGGAAAAATATTTTATGATATTCTTTTGTAAAAATTATAGAAAAAGTATGGCTATGATTGATATACAAAAACAATTAGAATTTTGATTAAAATAATAACCATAATTGAAACATTATCACCAAAGTATTTTAAACCATAAACTTTAAAAAAAATTAATATTAAACCACATATACCTTGAAATAATAGATGACAATATCTTGAAGTAATTGAGGATCATATACATGTAATCAATCAAGTCATAACCATATAGATGATATATTTTAATATAATTTTTAAATTTTAAGGTTTTTTAAATACAATATTAATTTTTGCCACATAAGAAATATTAATTTTTTAACATTTAATGTCACTAATTATTAAAAGATAGATCAATAAATATTTTAAAATATTATATTGAAATTAACTATAAGAGATATAAAGATAATGTAACATTAATATATTCTGAATAGTTTAATGATTTTTTAATTAAATAGTAAAAATAATTGTTCATTCAATAATAATTGTTAACTGATTATAAAAAATCTAGAATGTAAAGAATTAAGTAAATATTATGTACATAAATTAGTTATAAAAAATAAATATGTATTCATGATAGCACAACTCCAAGTCAAAATACATTAATCTATGCATCCAATAATAAATATGAACTATTTTCTTATAACTGGTTAAAATGTTTATTAAATCATATCTTAAAAATCAAATTGATGGGACACTTTTTTGTAATGTGTATATATTAAACACATTCACTTCAAGTATCAATTTGAAATTTTTTATTTCTCACATATATGTCCAACAAAATTTATAAACATTTCTAGAATATGTTAAAAGTTTGGAATATGTTAAAAGTTTGTAAAATCAAGAAGTATTTAAAGTCAAATAAGATGTAACTACAGTAATTAAAATTTGTTGTTTTTTATTAGGGGAAAAGCGGGTTTTAGAGGAACCCAAAACCACAGAGTTACAGTCTGAAATAAAATAAATAATCTAAGTTCACCAGCACAAAAAATTTGTCGAACAAACAAAAGAATAGAAAACCAAACATAAAGACAACATAAACTAAAACCAAATAAAAATTAACCTAAAGACTTTAAAGTCTTAGCTATCTCATTTTCCAGAGTGTTCATCTCTTGGAGGGACAAGACTCCTCTTTCTGGCCTTTTTCTCTATCAACATCGAGGTCCACGATCAGGGAACCTTGCTGGGACTTTTGCAATTTCTCCACCATCGTATTCATAGTGGCCACAAAATTCTTGACAATATTGTGGCTTTTTTTAATAATGGCATTCATAGTTTCCCTCAATTTGCTAACTTCCCCTTCAAGCTGCATGGTTTTCTTCTCAATTTCTTTTTTCATCTTTTCCATAAATTCCACAGTTCTTTGTAGACACTTCACCATGGATATCTTCTCTTCCTCGGTTTAAACTATCCCTTCAGCCTTTGGAGGCTTCTCTTTTTCAACCATCTCATCTAGTTTGCTAGCAACTACCCTATTCTTTAGGTTAATGTCTTTGATTTTATGAAAGACCCATTTAAAAACCCTAAAGAGGTCTGCTGCACCATTCCCGACAAAAGCAAAAACATCATCTGGAGATTCCCTATCTAGTTTAAAGTAATGGTCATATGGTTTGAGGTCTTTGAGAAATATTGACCTATTCTCTCTATTAGTGGAAGGGTGAGAAGATTGGGATCCTTCATAGGAACTAAAGGTATCAGAGAGGTCACTGGACAAATCCTCAAAGTAAGATACTGGCTCATTCTTAGGAAGGGCCTTAATTTTCTCTTTAGCTTTGGATTGGGTTTTCACAGAGAGCTCTTGTTTACCCGAGGGCCTACTGAAAGGGGATTTTTTAGGTGCCTTTTTAGTGGGGGAGTAATTTCCTCTTCCCAGTCAGAATCCCCATCAGAATTTCCCCCATACACACTAGTTTCAGTCTTATACCCTTCTGAGTCCAAGGGCGAAATGGGGTTAGAAAGGGTAGGCAAACTAGAAAAGTGCTCATAAATGAGCTGAATAAGACCAACATGCAAAACAGGGAAATTCTTAGGACTTTTACGGTGTTCCAAGATACAATGTTTAAGAGAATACAACAAATAGTATGGGAAATAAACCCTGACTTTGTACTGGAAGTGGTTGAGGAGAACGAAATGGTTTTGGTAGGCTCTGGTAAATATACCATCCACAGTAATGTATTCCATCACCACTCTTAGTACCTCCCTCTAGAGCTTCTTTATGGTGTCACCCTAAAAATAGTTGTTCAAAACCTTAACTAGTGCTTCCCTTTCCTCCTTAGTTTTTTAAAATTTAACGACCACTTCATTAGATATTTTCCTATCATGGAATAATTTCCTCATTGATTATAAATTTTCTTCCAGAGAGAATCATACATTCCTCATTCCAATTTTTGACAAAATACTTCACAATGTTAGGGTTAGCACCATGAAGTTTTTCCAAGAAAGGTTTCTGCCCACCTTTATCAATCGGTTTCCATACCTTCTAGTTCTTCTGGTGCTTTTCACATTTTTTTGGCTCCACCCTTTCCCTTCTACCCCCCATTTTATCAAAGACTTCTCTATTCACATTAGGAGAGCAGATAAAAGTGAAAACAATCCTACAACAATGCCTAGGCAACCACAAAACATGCCACTTCATGCGGTTTGAAGAAGTAATTATGACACCATCATTGTAGTGAATGAAACAACACTCTTCTTTGATTCGCTTAATCATTTTTTGAAATGACAACTTTTCCATGCATGACATCATATCTAATTAAGGATTTAACACCCACTTCTAAATCCTTACAGGATTTCCACATTCGTCGGCCAGTGAGCTTGACTCCTTCATTGGCAAAATAATCAGCCACCACATTTGCTTCCCTAAACGCATGTGAGATTTTAAAATTTTCAAAGTTAAGGAGGGATCTGGCTTCATCGATGAAACTTATGATGGTCCATGAGGGGGGAGAATTACCTAGAAGGCATTTGATTATGTTTTTTAGAGTTCCCCTATATTCATATACTTTTAATGTTTAATTTGATAGCAAGATCAATGACCTAGAATGCTCCTATGGCTTCAGCTAAATGATTGGAATGAGAGCCCAAGGGGAGTGCCACCACCTGAAACAAATTTACCATAGTGGTCTCTTAACACCCCCCCACTCCTAGAAGGCCTAGGATTTCCCTTGGCCACCCCATCAAAATTAGCTTTTATTCATCCCCTAGGGGAATGGACCCAACTAACACCTTCACGATCCTTTTTCCCTTGTCTAGTAGCCTTAGATATACCCCCTTTGATATGTCAGTCTCTTGCCATCTTAAGATTATATGAGGTACAAACAACTATCTCCATTTTATTCTCATTAGTAGGTATGTTGTTCACATTCTCCACAATTAATCTATAAATTCTTTCAAACACAATATTCTTTGGATCCTCCTTGTTCTTGAATAATCTATTTTTTTGTTCTTTCCACACTCCCAAGACAATATCGGGGAGAGTAAAATACCACAGTCTATGAATAGATCTCCTAATGAACCAAGAAAAACCCAAGATAAATTCCAGAGAGCAAGAACTCTTCTACATATTGAAGCCACATACGGTCAATGAATAAAGAGATGATTAGTGGATTCCACTTCTTCCTTGCATATATAACATTAGGTAGGGATTTTAAAGCCTTCTTACAAAGATTATCCACTATCAACACCTTATTCTGAAGAAAAATCCAGAAGAAAATATTGATCTTAGGAATAAGGTGTATAATCCAAGCTTTAGCCCGAATAGGGGGAGGGGCGAAAGAAAGGGATAACATAGAGACAACCAAAGATACTAGGAAGAAGCCTCAAGGGTTTGGTCTCTAGACTAAATGATCACCTTGATGACTCATCCCAATTTCAATAGCCAACATAGCATATTAAATAGGAGCAAGATCCAGGCTGAACTGGCAGAGATCCACCCACCCTCCATTCCTCCAATAATCCTTGAGCTAACTTCCAAATAACTTTTTGTAGGTATCAATCCACATTAAGAAGCTCTCATATAATTTTTATAGCTCCTTTATAACCCATCTATCTTCCCAAAACTTGACCTGATTCCCATCTATAATACACCAGCCTATATCCATTTCAAGAATATTCCTTCCTCTGACTATATCATTCCAGAGAGGTGACTCACATGGTATATTAGTGGACTTGAGGAAGGAATTAAGAGAACCACAATTGGCTAAATATTTACTTTTCAAGATATTTTTGTATTCACTATTAGATGTAAAGGTTCTCAAGGTTTTCTTGGCAAGGAGGGACTTGTTTTTGGTTCTAATTCCCCTAAGACCCAAAACATCTAGAATCTTTAGGTCTACAAACTAAATCCCAACCAATAAGAAGCATTCTTTTTATTTCCTCCACTCCAGACCATAAATTTTTTTTGAATTTTTTTAATGGCTTTTGCATATTTAGTTGGAATTTTAAGGAGACTCAAAGCATACATAGGGAGATTCTACAATATAGATTTAAGAAGTTGAGTCTTACCTACTTGATTGAGAAGAGCACCTTTCCAACCATCAAGATTTTTGTTGAATCTGTCTATTAGAGAATTCCAAAAGGAGTTAAGGCGCTTAAGACCCAAGGATAGACCTAAATAAATAGAAGGTAAAGATTCAATTTTGCATTCAGGAATTATGGCCATTTTATCGTACCTAGGATCCAGGGTGTTGAAGAAAAATAAGGAACTTTTCTGCCTATTCACCATTTTTCCATAAGCCAACTCATAATCATCCAAGGCCTTTCTCAAGTTCCTAGCTTTGGAAATAGTGGATCTCCCCATTAGGATGGTATCATCCAAAAATAGTTGATGAGTACAGACCATACTATTTGAGGAGGGTTTCAATCCCACTAAGGATCCCTGTTCTACCATTCTATGTAGGTTTCTACCAAGACATTTTTCCATTATTGTAAAACTAATAGGGGAAATGGGGTCCCCCTATCTTAGCCCTCTACAATTCTTAAATAAAAGTGAGGGAGATCCATTGACAATGATAGAAGTGGTAGCCATAGAGATGAGTTGACCAATCAGGTGGAGGACAGGACTACTAAAGACAAAACCCTTCATAATTTTGAGCAGAAAATCCCAATCTAGTTGATCATAAGCTTTCAAAATGTCCAACTTAAGAAGAAAACCCTCGGTTTTATATTTTGTGAGGTAATAGAAATTCTCATGGACCATAACAATAGAGTCAAGGATTTGCCTTCCATGAACGAACGCATTTTGCTGATGGGAAGTTAAAGAGGGAAAAATACTCAATAATCTAGAAGTCAAGACCTTTGAAATGATTTTGTAAAAGGAATTACATAGACTGATATGCCTAGAAGCTTCAAAATGTGCAGCTCCAAGGCATTTAGGGATGAGAACTAATAATCTGGAATTAAGCTCCTTTAGAAGGCATCTAGACCCAAAAAATTCATTGACAACATTCACCACTTCATCATCTACAATTTCCCAAAAATATTTAAAAAAGAACATGAGAAAGTCATCTGGTCCTTGAGACTTATTGCCTTCAAAAGAGAAAAAAACTCTTGATTTCTTCCCTTGATGGAGTAGAGGAAAACATTTTATTATATTCTTCCTTGACAAGTCTGGGTATGGCCTCTATTAAGATATCTTTAACTACACATTTAATATTACCATTTGCTTTAAGGAGATTGCTAATGAAAAGGACTGCATTTCTTCTAAGGTCTTCATTCTTCTCAAACCTACTAACATTATAATCAATAAAAAAAATTCTATTAGTTTCCCTTTGTTTTAGTGATGTCATGCAAAAATATCTGGTATTTTCATCCCCAGCAGAGAGCCATGGAGCTCTTGATCTTTGTTTCCAGAATTCATCTTCTTTGGATATGATGTCATGCATCTTCCCAAGAAACTCATTTTCCTTAGTTTTGTAGTCAACTATATATGCTTCCAACTAGATTTTCTCCTGAATATCCTTAATTTCCAGTTGTAACTTTTATTTATTTCCAAAAATCTTACAAAAGGTTTCTTTATTCCAATTTGTAACTTTTTTTTTCACCTCCCTCAACCTTCTGGCAACCCTAAACATAGCAATTCCAAAAACAAAGATATTCCACCATTTTCTAACTTCCTCATAGATCTGAGGGTGAGACAACCACATGTGTTCAAATCTTAAAGGAAAATTCCTTTTAGCTTGGATAAGACCTGCCACAAAACTTATAGAAAAGTGATCATAGCCTATCCTTGAGAGCGCTTTAAGGAACATAAATAATTTAAAAATCATTGATCTGAAATTAAAGTTTTGTCTAGCCTAACTTGAATCATCTCATTACATATTCTCTGATTTGACCAAGTGTATGAAGATCCTTGAAGATCAATATCTATAAGTGCCTAAGAATTGATTAAGTCGAGAAGGTCTATTTTTCTTTCCAAATTCACCTAAGAGCCTCCAAATTTTTCATTGTCCTGGAGCAGAGTATTACAATCACCCATCACAATCCAGTTTTCATTACTGAAATTTCTACTAAATGTCATGAGTTCTTGCCAAAAAAGCTTTCTTGCACCTCTACCATTAGGAGCATAGATGTTGGATTGGATCCAACAAAAATTATCTCTAATATGGAAAAATTTGGCATCCACGTGATGAGCACTTTCAAAAATTGGTTCTCCTGTAATGAGGTTCAAATTCCAAAAGGTTAGGATTCCTCTTGACCCTCCCTTTGAACTATTACCATGCACTCCGCAAAACTTAAACATTTTGATCTTTTCTACTTTCTCTAATGTCATTTTAGATTCTTGAACCTATTAAATATCCAGTATGTGATCTCTCGCTAAATTATGCAAAACATCCTGCTTATGGAGGCTATTCAAGCTCCTTATTTTCCATGACATAATCTTCATATTTTACCAGGCGAGTGGAATTTACAAATCTTCGGGTATGGTTTTTTGCCAACCATCCACTATATCTTGAAATATCTCCTACTCCCTATACCATTTCAAGGATCTCCTTCCTTGAATACCCTTTGAGGTGCCAAAGTTAGCCTTAGATCTTCATCTTGTAGAAACTCCTATCGAAGTTTCCTGTTGTTTGGTCGTTGTTTTCACCTTTCTAGTCTGAAATACTCCTGCTCTCTTTCTGAACCTTTAGGACTAAGGTTCTCTTTTCCCGATTCCCAGTCTTCATCAGGAAGTCCTTTCTTAGGCAATGGTAGAGTATCCATAACTCCATTATGATTCCAAATTGAGTTATCACTGGAGTCCCCTAGATTATTACTTGAGTCACCATATGTATCCTTAACAATTTTTTGGGAGTCCACTGAGATGTGGCTCCTAGTTGAGTCTTATCTTGGAGTTTCCTTAGCAGCTAAAGCCAAAGGAATACTGGGTACCCTAATATCCACATCTAGGTTGATTTCCTTGAATGAGATAGTAGATCCTTTACTTTCGATGGCTTCCAGACCAATCGTACCCTACTCCTTCTCTCTTGATTCAAGGATTGGCATATTAATGACTGGCACTTGGTTTTCCAGGTCCTGCTGATTAATTGGGACATCCCCCTTGTCTAGGGCCTCCGAGGGCTTAATTGGGTTATTACTATCTTTTTCCCCATTCTGTTGGATTGCATTTCCATTATCATCCCCTTTATTCTTCATTTTCCAAATTCTCTTGGGCTTGGGTTGAGTTTACTCTTTCTCCTTACTAACATTCAATGGGCATCTCTTAGCCCAAACCACTTCACAAATTCTTCAATTATGAGACTAGTAATGTGACCTTTGTTTTCATAATGATCTTGATATACTTCTTTCAAGATATCCATGAGTCCATCTACTACTATAGATGCCTCTCATTCTTTCTTCGCAACATCCTCCATTTTTATTATATCTAATTCATCAACTTTGTCAATAATTAATCTCGTGTTCTCAATTTACTTTACAATTCTATTGCAACACTCTAAGACAATTCTTGAACATTTGTTTAGAGGAGTTTCAAAAACATTATTCGAGTTTACCAAGACATTTTGGCTCTCTAAAATGATCTCTGATTCATTTTGTGAAGCATCCATAGTTTGAAATATTTGCTGAAAATTAAAAATATTAAATTAATGCTATACATATAAAAGTCATTTGAATCTATTTTAACCTTTACAATAAGATATTAGTTGGATGAATATTTTCAAATGTCACCAAATTATTAAAATTACAAAAAAATTTAGAGAAGGATTGCAAAATGATTTCATACAAATATAGTTATATTTTATATTTGATTTAAATACAAATGAAATACATTCAAATATTTAAAATACACTCAACGTTAGAAAAAAACACAATGTTAATAAATTATTTCAAATAAACATTTATGCATGGTAGTAAATGTAAAACAATATTTAGGAACTATTATAAAAATTAAACATAGTTGCATATACAATGCTCAATATTTGGACAACATTTATGAAATATTTTTTGTATAGTAATTTCAGCTAGCTCTCAACTATGGATGCACTGGTATCAACTCTCAACCTTGAGCATCATCAAGAATGGTACAAACTCTAATTGTCACATTGGAATTCACAGTGTACAAGGTAGGCATACCATAATTTGCATGTAACAATCTGAATGATGGGATAACCTGATACACTGTGAATATTATGGAATACCCTAGCTTAAGAGTAGTAAGAAACCATTATTCAAGTGGGCCCATGTGACAAATAATTCATGATGGACCATTCAAATATCTTGTGAATCTCATATTGACTTGATCAGTTATAGTGTGTTTATCAATTTTTGTTGTTTGCCTAATGGTGATATTCCAAATGCATCCTGCTAGGTAAAAATCTCGTATCTCATGTTATGGAACTACCAACCAACCATGAAAGTGTGTAATCTAAAACTCTAGATTATGAAACTTTACATCCAAGCTCATTTCAACATATCATTCGTATTGAAAGTTAAAAAATAGTGCATAATTGTCAAACTTTATTCTTTTGATCCTCGTTCCACCTTAGCTAAATGTTTTGACCATCCTATCTTTGATCCAATAGCACATAGGTAATTCTTCTATACAAAGGACATTGATTGGAAGGTGCGGATAATATGATAACAACCATTCTGACACCCATGATGCACACACATAATCAAACGTATTCCTAACGTGCATAAAAATTATTATTAGTTTTGCACTACGTTAAAATAGGAAAGTTTAATTATTTTGTAAAAATAATTAGAAAATTGCATGTAAATGATAGTAAACATTTAACACATGCATATTATCAAAATAACTCAAAAGGGACCATTTCAACAAATTTTTAGGCATTCATTTTATCTTAACTATAAAAATTTATTGTTTTTTATAAATAACTTTATTAGTTTTCACATTACCATTAATCATGAAATTTTAATTATTTTGTAAATCAATTAGAAATTCCCATAAATGATAGTAAACATTTTTGGAAAATGCAAGTTAACAAAGTAACTTAAAATGAATCATAAAAACACTTATTTATGCATTCATTTTTATTCAAAGAAAGTAAAAAAGTGATACTAAGATACATAAAACATAATGCAATGTTAAATAAGTATGTTTGGCCATTGATATAAATTTGAAAGTGTTACATCAACTTTCTTCTAAAACTTTGAGTCTATATTCTCCAGCCTTGTGCTTAGCAAGTTGTCTACCATTTTTTATTTTCTCGTAATAGTCATATGTGAATGGGTACATTATTCTTAGACTCTCTAGAGATTTTAAACAATAAATTACCACAAATGTCAATCATGTTCTTTCTCTAGGTGTTATATCAATTGTTGGTTTTGGAAGAGTTAATGCTTGAGATTTATGTATGGTCAATGCCCATGCCAATCTCAGTGGTATTTGAAGAATTTTTCCTTTCTGAATAGGTGTTATTAGAATCGTACATGGATGATAATCTTCAAAATGTAATCCAAAATAGTTATCAAACTCAACCATCACATAAGTGGGTGGTTAAGGTGGAGCACTTCCTGGTTTGTAGACAATCTTTCAAAATATCCTAGCACTCCACTTACAAGACCATCTTGAATTGAAAGATTTGAATTCAACATCACCCTTGAATTCTTACTGATCAATATTTCTAGATCAAGCTCATCAATTAAACAATCTTCTACTGTACTATCACTCCTTGATTTTGTGGCAACACTCTGTGCAACAGGTTGCTTCAATTAATACAACATTTTCTTATTATGGTTATGAATATTATCATTTGTGGAGAACAAATGGACCATATTATCAAACTCGACATTTATTGTAGCATCCATGTTGGCAGGGATCCTCATTATTAGCAACTTCCAACCTTCTATTTGTGGGTTTGCATCTTGTAGATTTGTGAACAGTTGAAAAAATCTTTGTTGTTCAACATTTTCTTCATCTTGTCTAAATATCTTGTCTAAAGTTACTACAGTTTTGAATTCCTCCTATAGTAACTTTTCTCATTTATTTCTATCATATGCTGGTCTATCATTGACTGGAGGCAACTAGCCCAAATCTCCTACCAAAATAATATATATATGATGCAGCCATGGTAAGAGGGTCCTCAAGGAGAAGTATCTGAATCATGCAACAAGGTTAACGCAATGGAAACAAATACACAAAATAGAGAGAATGCCAAATCAAACTTCAATTATTTCATGAATTCAAATACAACTGGCTGACAACATGTGGGCAACAAGCAGGCTAACAGGCTTGAGTATAGAACATACATTCAATCTGGAACCAAAAGTATTTTCAAATCTATCTATCAGATCATCATCAACTGTCAACTAATTAATTATCTAGGATCTAGTGCATTAATACATAGCATCTAAAACACATCCGGATTGGCCAAGAAAGGTTTCAATCCCCAAGGTGGGAAAGTGTAACGTGCAAATAGGTCGGCCCTAAACATGAAGAAAATCCTCCAAAAAAGAATTGAAATGAAACGTAGACCAAGAGGAAGGTTGGCCAATCATATGGGAACATTGTATGAAGTGCCAATCAGCTCCACAAGTCAAGGAGATGCTCTATAAGATAAGGAAACACAATCTAGTTGTCGAGGAAATTGGTCCAGAAAATTAGAACTCCCAAAAATTCCAGAAGCAAAATTCTAGCAGAAAAAGATCTGAACAAATTGAAATCCAAGATCAACGTACAAGAACATGTCTACAAGCCAAATCCATATTCACACAAAAAATGAGCAACTTGGAGGGATCGGGAGTGAAACGTCGGCATTGAAACAGAAAACTAAACAAGAAACAAAAATGAAAGAAAATATTTTTGGTTGATGCAAGATTGTGAATGAACCAAGGATGCTCCTACATCAATATACCTCAAAAACAATCAACAATAATTATTTTAAAAAATTACATAAATAATATTACAATTTAGTATACATGATCGTGTAGTTGAATATATTGTTTTGTCTTCATTTCTAATAATTAAAATCTATACCTACAAAACTTATTTGTGCATTTTGTGGGAATTTGTGTTGGAGATGTGAATCTATATTTTCTAGCATGTTCTGTCCAATTAAAATAATTCCATCAATCAAAATATATTTGATATGTGCCATCTCCTCTTGAAAGCTTGAGAGTCTTGTTGCTTCTAGCTGAGAAAAATCTCGTATCAAAATTCTCAATATTGAATGTACTGTAGAGTCTCCTATATTGAATGTTGCCATTCTTGTTGGCACAAGTAATAGAAGGGGAGAAGGGGATGTAATTATAACATTTTCAAGAGCTTGACTAATGGCACCAATTATATACAACTTTTGCGCTCATATTGTTTCTTGAATTATCATGAACAATGGCACTCCAATTTGATTTATCTGCTAGTTTGTCATAATTATGTCAATTGGTTTTTGTTTTTTATTACTCAGGGTTGTGTAGCTGATACATTGAGGTATATCATCATATATTAGACAACCATGATTTTTCATGTTACTTATGAAATTGATTTCCCCTGTTGTGTACTCTTCACCTTAATAATCAATAGAATAATCTATATGTCTTTCAATGTCTCTTCTACCCAACATATCTATCTCTAAAAACTGTATATTTTGTCCATGATGCAACCTAGATATAATTTCCCATTTATGCTCTATGGTATTTCCTCAAATAGTCTCATTGTCATCAGTTTCAGAATTAATTGTACTTTCAACATTTTCTATAGTTGTTATTCATTCCACGTATCAAGGATTGTAATTGAATGACTTCCACTTTTCTATTATAGTATCATTATCATTACTGATATCTATTTCTATTTCAAAGAATGGTTTATAAAGCAATAACTCTGATAAACAAAAGTCAATCCATTTGTTTGACCCATGTTCAAGAAGAGAAACAAACCTAGGAAAATGTCTCACAATTGTTTCTCTCTCACTTGCGTCCTATTTGTTGTCTCTTCTTCTTTTAGGATTATATATCCATGATCTAGTTGCATCAATTAAGGAGACACCTTCCATACACAATGGCCTTGTTCTATATCTGACTATGAAAGACTTTGTCTGTTCTTCATTTCTCTCTTCATTGGTTTTAGTCACTGGCTTGAACACTTCACATGAGACATTTAGGTTAACAAATTTTCTACTATTCTCTACCAACGGGAGTTCTAATAGTATGTGACATGTTTCTTGTGCTTTGATGTCCCTTTCTATCACTGTCTTAGTTAGAAGCCTTCTATATGCTCGAGCAGCTAAATCATTAGGATTTTCCATGTTGGAGAGATGCATCAACGTTTGATGGTATGTTTCTGAGTTTTTATCTTCTTTTTCTACATACTTTTCTATATATTTGATTATTGCATGTTTGGAAAGAACAGGTTACCAATCTACATTTGCTCTCCATAACTGCAACATGTGATGACTATGTGTCTTCACTTTATCATTATTCTTAGCTAATTCAAATTTTATTTCACCTATTTCTATGCCTTCATATAATTTGGATCCTCTAAAATTTAATGACCAGGGAGCATTATACCTATAATTAGCATGAACAAGATATATATTTTGTTTACTTACTTTTGTACAAAAAAGTTATTTTGTTGTAAAATGTTTTCATGTTCAAATGATCACTTGCAAACCATCGTTCCTCTTTTCTTTTGTAGACATGCACCCTCCTTGTAGACCATGTGTCATTCTACACAGTCTACGATTTCCTTAGAGTCCTAGTCAAAATCCATCTCTGCAAGTTGTCTCATGTTTTTGAGACATGGATGTTGAAAATTTATGAATGGCTACAATTAGAAAATAGGATAAATGAGTATATCATCTATAGTACGATATTTAACAAAAGATTAGAAATGGAGAGTGAAGGGAGAAGTGGGAGCAAGGGTATGGTTTCTATAGAAGGTGTTGAAGATGGAGGCAGTGATGATTCAGATGAAGATAGAGATGGTGGGTTGTGTTATCACAGATGTCCTCTCTCTATTTCGTGGATAGGAGACTGTGTCATTCCTTGCTTGGTCTGGATTTTATTCTATAGAGGTGTGCATTGGGAGTGGATGATTTCCCTTGTTGTTTCTTGGGTACCTCTCGTTGTTTCCTAGTTGTGGATGTCCTTTTTGGGTGCTTTTGCTAACCTTGTGGAGGGTGTGTGTGGCTTTGAGGGTAGTCGTTTGAATTATTCTTTGGGTTTTGGATGGTGGCTTGGCAAGATTTATCTCCTCCCTTGTTCCAGGATGTAGTCTTTCTACTTACGTGGGCCTCTATTCTTTTTGGGTGTGTTGTTCGACAATTTTTCTAGAGGGCCTTGGCTCCCCTCCTTTTGTGTTGTTGTTGGGTTTGACTGTGTTGGCTCTCCTAGGGTCTCTCTATATTTTCCTCTTCATCGATTGTCTTCAACTGGGTCTATTGAGGTGACTCCATCTCCTATTGAGGTGGAGATGTGTTTTGCTGGTTTGACTTTGAGTGGATGCAGGAAGTTGCACTGGGTAGCAATTTTGGTCTTGCTTTGGGTGCCTTTTTGGAGGTGGAGCTCTAATCCCTTGTGGTCTTGGGTGTTGTTGTGGGTTTTTGGTTATGGGATCCTAATGAAAACCCATGCTCTTCTATTTTAGAGGAAGGTTAAGGGTATATTTTCAAAACCTTGGTGTATCCGGTTGATGGAGTTTGGTCTTCCATGGTAATATATTTTGACTCCTGGATCTTTTTTTTTGGTGACTTCTTCTTTCCCTCTCTTTCTTGGTTCCATAGAAATGATTGTTGTGCTTCATGTTCTTCATCTGAGGGTTAGCATGGCTATTCCTATTGAGGTAGTCTTGTCTTTTATGGAGGGGGAGATGGATGTGGCTGGTGGTGAGGTAGCTCCTATTGAGGTGGAGCTAGATGTTTCTAGATTTTCCTCAAAGTGTTGGTGGGGGGCTGAAGAAGTCCAATTGGTTGGCTACATGGAAGCCTTTGATGGATTTTCTACTTTTTTCTTCCATTCTTATCCTTTGGAGGTAGAGATGGTGAAATGTAGGTGGCCCATGGTGGTGACTTCTCTCAAGGATAAGGTTGTGGGTGTCTCGATAAAACCCTTGGCAAGTTGTGGGAGCCTTATTGAACCCACTCTCATGGTTGAGGGAGCCTAAAAAATGTCTTTATTTTTTGTTCTTATCTATGATAGGCTAGATGTTGGTAGTTTTCAAGGGCCTAGTTTGGCCACTTTTTGGTTTTGATTAGGATCAATTTTTTCTTTTGGTGGCTTGGAGATTTTATTACAAGTTAACGCACCCTAAGAAAACCCTTCTTGTGGGCTAAGGGTACCTATTATACCCTCATTTTTGTTTCTAGATCTATAGTTTGTTGTCTTAGATCTACTGTTTCTATCAAGTTGGTTTATATTGGCTTACTTTTGTTGTCTGGCTGGCATCTATTTGGCGGTGGTTGCTCTATTTTTTTTAGGTCTTTTGTCTCTAGATCTATAAGGTTTGTTTCGATTTGTGAGGTTATGGTTGGGCTGCTATTTGTCTTTGATGTATCTTTGTGCAATGTCCCTTTCTTGGTTCTGGATCCGTGAAAAATCTGAGGGTTTTGGATCCTTTCAAAAATTGTTGTATGGGGTTTTTGGTCCTCTTAAAACCTATTTTACCCCTAATCAAAACTATACCATGATCTTTTACTAGTTTCAAACATAGCATATTTGTTACATATGTACAAATATTTGTAAACATGCTTGTATATTTTGTTGATGTGGATCTTCTCTAAGATTCCATGCATGAACAATAGAATGAAAAAAGCATTCAACACTTTTTCATTCATCTTCACTTAACTAGTTGATGTTGTCCATATTAGGTCCTCCATTTATCCATATGAATCCATGCACATGTGGGGACCCCCGACGTTGCCACTCATATCTAGACTAGTAGTTGTAGACACCTAAAATTGTCATGTCTAATTAAATAAATATTTTATTTATTTAATTATCTAAGCCTAATTCTTCTATTAATTAAATAAATTTTTATTTATTTAATTAATTCATTTATCCTCTTCTAGCCTTATTTCTCATTTAAATAAATACATTTATTTATTTAAATTATCCCTTTCCTAAATTAAATAAATATTTTATTTATTTAATTGTCCTACTTCTTCTATTAATTAAATAAATCTTTATTTATTTAATTAATTAATTATCTTTTTCTACACATGACACATGTCATTCATCTCTTATTTTCTACACTACCTACCTCTTTCATTATTTTGGTATTTCTTTTACCTACCCTCTAATCCTAGCCGACCTCTCTTTTTACACCTCTCAATCTTAACCCTCCATTTCTCATTGTGTCTTCTATTTAAGGAGATGCTTTCTTCATTGTCTAACCCTAATAACACATCCTAATGACTAATGACTGATTTTGGAGTACTTGGCTACACTACAATCCTACTTGCAACCACATTCCGTTCTTTGTTGAGCTCTTGTGCATACAAAAATCTGAGAGCAAATATATCAAGCAAGATCAATGGAGATAGGAAGAATGGAGATCAAAACCCTATTGGACATGTGATGGTATAATCTTTGTGATTTTGAGTTATTTTGCATTGTCTTAGGTAATCTTCATATGTTATGGTGGATCTTTGTTCATTGTTAGGCTAGGGTTTGGTGGTTGAATTCATTTAGCCTTTCAATATTGTTGTTTATTGTTATCCATTTTCACCATATACAGTAGTCTTTGACATTCACTCCTTTTTCTAAGATTTCTTTTCTGAATATTGAATGCCTTAAATGCATGTAATGTGCCACTATATGAGGGTGGTTAATAATATTTTTTTTCACCAATCCTATGCTTCTTGTGGAGTAGTTGGCATTGTTCCGGATATTAGTGCATGCAAATCAGGCAAATACATATCTTCTACACTCAATGTGAGAAATATTGTAGGACAAACACTCTAATGAAGCATATCTATCAATTCTATATGACATTTAGCCCAATATGACCTTTTAACCATTAATGATGTTCAAAATTTGCATTAATTTATCAGCCAAATTTCAGTGAGGCGTGTTTTCTATATGTTGGAATAACTCATTGATGGTTATTGGCATGTCTTTGAAGCTTCTTTTTACATATACTAAAGATTAATGTTGTGCATGATGTGTCATTATCATGTTCATCATAAAATATCTGAATCTTGTATGTTGACCAAAATGATGATTTCTATAGCATAACAAATGCTTCACAAATTCATGGAGGTGGATACTCCTCATTATTGATTCTAACCAATTGCATCAGCCATTTGGAAACAATATTGGAAATTTCATATCAAGTAATCTCAAAGTGACATATTGATTTATTGGAGATGCACCAAAAATTAGCCAATCAATTGGTGCGGTAGGATTTGAATCAAGGTTATTAATCCATGCATGGATTAGTTCCATTTCTCTCTAGGCATTAGGAGTTCTTGAAGCCATTGATGTTCTTTTCTCTATTATATTACCTTCATCTATCTCCATGATTGGACCCACAAATATGATGTCATTTGCATCTGAATCAAATTCCATATGCACAGTCTTCAATCTGTTAAAAATAATCTCATAAGAATTTGTTGATAGATCATTGAGGGTATTTTCAACAATTGGAACATCAAAGTAAAATTTGTCATGCTCTATTTTGTATTTGAGTGCATTGTACACACGATCCCTATTAACTATAAAGTTATAGTTTTTTCCATGCTGATCCTTCCTTCAAACAATAATGATCGGTAAATTCTCTATTAAATTTGGAATTTTTTTCGACACATCCTCTACATTTTGTGGGAAACTTATCATGTTCCTTTCATATTTATATTGACCGCCTATTGTGTGTGTAACTTGTAGTATGGGGCTAACATGTGCAATCAACATTTCTTCTACTTGAGTCAAAATTAAAAGGTCGTCTAGTTGTGGTCCAAGGTCCATATTCTTGTCAACATCTGTTACATACTAGACCTTCTAAGCTGCATGATACTTTCATTCCTAAATAACATTCTTGACAAATGTAGCACATATTTTTTGAATTAATTTATTTAAAGAAAGTGGTTAAGGAGATAATTTTTAATTATAGGTATTTAGATATGAATATTTTTGTAGTCTAAGTATTTTATAATGTAGTATGGTTTTTCTCTCACAAATTTTAAATTATAAAAACAATATAATCTATTTGTTTAATACTCTTTACACTTGACCTACTTATCCATTAAACACATAAGAAATATAATGCCTAAAATAATAAACAATGAGATAGCTTAAGTGATTTTTATATGATGTCAAAACATATAAAAGAATGGTAGTTAATTTTTAACTCTTTCACATGACAAAGATAAGATATTTATTGTGCTAAATGCATTCCCTAGCATAATAGTTTTTTATATAATGTCAAAATTTAAAAAGGCCTAGTTCAGATGATCTTTTTTAAATTAGAGGCAAAACACAAAAAATTATCATTTTAGAAGTGCTTATTTTATTAAATGAAGATATAATAAAATTAATTATGCCAAGTTATAATTTGGACTAAAATACATTGTAAAAAGCTTCAAGACTACCAGGTTTACATATCCTTGCATTGCACAAATCCCCTTTAAGATTAATTATATTTATAATACTTCTATTTAATTAAATAACCATAACAATAAAGACATTTGTGCTGGGAAAAAAAATTTGAAATAACAAGTTCTTAACTGTTTTAACATTTAAGCTATTTTAAAAACACAACACACTTAATTCAAATTAATAATTAGAAATCTATCTAGTCAAATCTTCTACAATAAACTTGGCAGCAGAATGTTCTGCTACTTTCCTGTGAGTGTGACCACAGGTGACTCAAATGTCCTAAATTGTGGAAGACTGTCTAAATCCTCATTCACAACCTCATAAATAAGCAATGGAAGAGATCTTTTCATATTGTATCCCTGCGATCTATTTTTGTAATTTATAATCCCACTTCCATTTTCCACTGGTGACGATAGGGAAAAAAACACAATTGACAAATATCTCAAATCCCTGAAACAGAAAAGGCAAACCCAAATCCAAAGCAATTTTTCCCCTTCTCCACGAAATTGCCCACGAACATTCTCAGATAAAACCATTGAGAATAAAAGGTTTAGAAACAAGGTTTAAGATCAGCGCCTTCTAAAGAGAAGATCACTCACTGCAACATTACACTAAGTAGAATATAAATCTTACAACCTCACATTCTTGTTATTTTGTGGATTTCCACACTGTTGACTAGAATTGGACATATAAAGCTTTGAGTTTTAATCTTCGAACCAGCTTAATAATCAATATTGTCTTTTTCTTCTTGGATCCATCTTCACGCATTACTATTTTCAGATCTAACGTTCAGGCAAGGGAAATGTTATTTAACTTAAAATCTATAATGAGAATCCGTAGAGGGTAAAAATACCACACGGACCATAAAAGTGAAACAACAACCCCCTTCCATGGTTTTTCATCAGAAAATACACACAGATCATTATCTACTGCGGTTGGGGCAGAGAAATCACTACCAGTCCACTCCCCACCATTTCACATTTACGACCTCAAAGAAGGTCAGAACCACTCCAGATGCAACAGGACGTCATCAATACAAGAGCTTTTTAAGTAAACATTTGGAAAATCAAATTCTATTGATATTTTATCAAATATTAAAAAAATTGAATAAATTGAAAAATATATTTGAAATTTGAAATTCTCAGGAAAACCAGTTCAATTGAACATCATGAATAAATGATGCTACATAAATACGATCTAAGTTTGATATGAAAAAATCAAATAACCTTTTTAAATAAAAGGACATTTTAAATTTAATCTCAGAATTTCTCATTTAAAAAACTGTCATACAACAATAATGACAATATAAACCAAGCAGAAGTAGGTGCAAATTCAGATGATAATTGCATAAGCACATTAGAGGGTGGAAGATGGAGATGCATTTGGGTGAGCGAGTGTTAAACGAAGTAATATGACAATAAGCCAAAACCCACGCATTTTATGAATTCTCTGTTAGGCTTTAAATTTTTATTTCAATATAAACTGTTCTATTTTTTTTGTCCACCAAATTCCCTAATGCTAGGGTTTCATTCAGGAAGCTAAAAGAACAACATATTCGCCTTGCCAAATCTATCCGAAATCCAAATATGAAAAGATTGAATATGTCATATATAAAAACTATGCTCAAAACATATCTTATCTTTGTAGAATATCTTTATTCAGACCCTGTTTATGAAACCCTACACTGTACAAAAGAAACACCAGTCTTGCAGGAATGCCAATACCCTGACTTATCAGCATGCATATGAAATCATTTCAATTTTCTGATATCTGACGGATCAACCTATGAATACCTGCTAGCTCCACTATCCATTTCCCCTTCCTGCATATTAATATATATTGTTCAGAAAGATACCTAATCTTATTCATAGAACATATAATTCACAAGACAAGGCAGAATATTTTATACTCATTTTTTTTGCCGTTTCTTTGTCGGACGGGCATTTTGGAACGCAAGCAGTAGAAGACCTCCTTGAAAAAATGTGGTTTATTTTCACATAGTCTATTTGCAACCAGGAATGCGGTTTATTTGCTCAAAAGATGGATTTCTCGTTCCACTCACCAAAATAGACTCCAATCTTGTCTTTTGAGCTTCATTTGGCTTCTACTTACAGCTTGCACTCTCCACAGACCTAGCAGATCTGACAATCCTGCTCTGATAAGCCCGAATCTGAAGAAAACAAGAAAATGGATTTATTTACAACATTGTTCCGAATTGGAAACACTAGATGAGAACAACCCAATTCGTTTTATAAAATCACAAGTACACAGTTGGTTTAACTGCTGCAGATCCGTGACCCATTATGTTTTATCGGCCCTAAACTTGAAATAACCTAACTGAGGTTACTTTAAAAAATCCTAGAGGGCTCAACCAGCTTAGTATCTCAGGTAAATCCAAAACAATAGAATTATTTACAACATTGTACCGAATTGAAAAAATTAGATGTGAACTACCCAATTCGTTTTATAAAATCGGAAGTACCCGGTTCGTTTACCTGCTTTAGATCCACAATCCGTTATGTTATGTCAGCCTAGAGAGAGGTCACCCTGCACCCTAAAACCTAGAGAGCTCACCCAGCTGAGCATCTCAGGTAAATCACCTTTAGATCCGCCCCAGCTGAGAGGCCACCCAATTCTGCCGGGCCAGAGAGAGGCGACCCTAAACCCTAAAACTTAAAAGAGCTCACCCAGCTGAGCGAGCGAGTCGAAGAGAAACTACAACGCAAAGGCAATAAATTTTGGTAAAAATAAAAATTTATTACATGACAGAGAAGAGTTCTAAAATATAATAAGAATACTAAATGAGTTACCACGTAGGTTGTGGGTTGGGACTTGGGACTTGGGTAGGTTACTTTAAAAAACCCTAGAGGGCTCACCCAGCTGAGCAACTCAGTTAAATCCATAGCTACGTTGGGACTTGGGGTAGGTTACTTTAAAAAACCCTAGAGGGCTCTCCTAGCTGAGTAACTCAGTTAAATCCATAGCTGATGGTACGTAGGAAAAGGAGGTATAGAGAGAAACGGCCCAATCAACCACTTTTTATAAACACCAAAATTGTGTAGATGAGAGGAGAGAGTATAGAAAATTGATTGAGTTAAAGAGATATGTTATGGGTTGGGATTTTATATATCAAAAGAAAATTATTTATGGGTTGGGACTTTGGATATCACAAATAATCAGAGAAATGATTTTTTTGATTGAGTTAAAGAGATATGCTATGGGTTGGGATTTTATATATCAAAAGAAAATTATTTATGGATTAGGACTTTGGATATCACAAATAATCAGAGAAATGATTTTTTTTTTAGTGTAAATTGATTTAGGTAATAATTGAAAGATTAATGTTAAAAAATTTAAAAAGAAATTTTTTATTAAATTTTAAAAAAGAAATTTTTTTATTAAATTTTAAAAAAGAAATTTTTTTATTAAATTTTATTGTTAATTTTATAGCTTTAATATAAGAATTTAAAAAAAATATTATTTAGTTTAGGTATTAAAGATTATTTCAGTCAATAAAAGTAAGATAATTATTTATATTATCTTCATGCAAATGAAGTGTAAAAGTTAGGCATGAGTGAAACTATAGACTGTAGATAGACAATAACCAAGTTAACACAGTCTATACTACTAACTCTAAATTTTCATATACTGAACTAGCTTAACCGACACAATTAGAAGAATGTGTATGTACAATACGACAAATAAAAACACTCAATTTTCATATACTCAACTAGCTTAGCTACATGATTAGAAGATTCTGTATGTACAATACTATAAATAAAATATCAAATTTCATATACTCAGCTAACATAGGGGACATGATTAAAAGAATGTGCACACACAAATATGATAAATAACTAAGTTAACAAATTCTATAGTATGAACATGGTTAGTATTATTCTCTCTTATCTTATAAAAAAAGAAGATAAGAGATAATAATAGAACATATTCAAAAAATTGTTGGGTGGATATAAAATCTCATTACTAGAGGCAAACAAGACTGATATGGGAACAAAATAAACTTAGAAAAGCTACTTTAGTTTCTAAAGAAAACAATAACTAAATTTTTTTCTTAAAAAAGCAATGGATTAATCCATATTGACATTGACATTAGTTGAAATATTGAAAATTTAATAATAACATAAATTATTATGATATGAAGAACATGTAACAAAAAATTATCCTATTATTATCTTAAAATTTTAAATTATATTTAAACATTAGGAAAGAAAAAAAAAATTCATTGCACCAAGATATGATCTTATTATTAAAATTAATATTCTTACCTACAAAAAAAAAAAAAAAATTTTAAATTTAATATTTAATTTTTAGTATAAATAAAACACTAATATTTAAGTCTAAATTTATAATTAAATAATATAAATTATATATTAATTATATTTACCATTTATATATTATATTTAAATAAAATATTAATATTAGAATACTTCTTTCTAACATAATAGAAAATTAAAATTTCATACATTCAATTTATTTATTAGTCAATATAACTTCATATGCATCTATTTATATTCCTATTCAAAGACCTAAAATCAACATTGATAGGACAACCAAGAGAAATCTTGGGTTGTTAGTTGTGGGGGAGTGGTACATGATCATAATGGTAGGTTTGTCAAGGTTGCTGCCCTCCCTTTGGAAATCCAAACCAACCTACCTCTATTTATTTACATATACCTCTCTCTCTCTCTCTCTACATATCTTCCTCACCCTACCTACCAGCTTATATTTCTCTACATACATCTCTCTTTGACTCGAGATCTATCTCTCTCCATCTCTACCTCTCCACCCCTCCCTCATTCCCTCTCTACTTTTATCTCCCCTTTATTCCCTCTCTACCACTCTATCTCACTCTCATTTCTCTCTCAAAATCTACACCTATTTAAACCTCTCTCTCACATCATTAACTCTCTACTCTTTATCTCCTCTCTCTCTCTACACACATCTCCTCATTCCCTACGTACCTATATTTCTCTACATATACCTCTCTCTCTCTCTCTCTCTCTCTCTCTCTCTCTCTCTCTCTCTCTCTCTCTCTCTCTCTCCTTTTATCTCCCTTCTATCCCCTGTCTACCTCTATATCTCACTTTGTCTGCTCTCCCAAAAGCTAAAATTATGTCTCTATCTCTCTCTCTCACATTCTTAACTCTCCATTCTCTGTCTCCTCTCTCTCTACACACCTCTCCTCACTCCCTACCTACCTATATTTCTCTATATATACCTATCTATCTTTCTCTACATGTACCTTCTTTCTCTCTCCCTACTAAATTATCTTTCTCTACATACATCTCTCTTCCACCCTCTCTTTCTTTGTCCCTCTCACCCCTCTCTCTCTCACAAACTACCCCTCCTTTATGCACTCTATAATTTTATCTCCCCTCTATTCCCTCTCTACCTCTCTATGTCACTCTCTCATCTCTCTCCCAAAATCTAGACCTATCTCTCCACCTCTCCCTCTAACATCCTTAACTATCTACTCTCTATCTCCTTTCTCTCTACACACCTCTTCTCACTCCATAACTACCTCTATTTCTCTACATATATACATCTCTATATCTCTCTACATACCTTTCATTCCCTCCCTATCAACTTATCTTTCTCCACATACATCTCTCTTCTACCCTTTTTTTTGTCTCCCTCTCATGCTATTTGTCTCTCTCTCTCCCACTCAAACACCACCCCTTCTTCCTTTTCTCTCTACTTTTATCTCCCCTCTATCTCCTCTCTACTTCTCTATCTCCCTCTCTCCTCTCTCTCCCAAAATCTAGACCTATCTCGCTTCCTCTCCCTCTCACATCATTAACTCTCTACTCTTTGTCTCCTTTCTCTCTACACAACTGCCCTCACTCCCCACCTACCTCTATTTCTCTACGTATAAATCTCTATCTCTCTCTAAAAACTTTTCTCCCTCCCTACATGATTATCTTTCTCTACATACATCTCTCTTCCATCCTCTCTCTTTGTCCCTTCCATCCTCTCTCTTTCCATGTCTACCTTTCCACCCCTCCCTCCTTCCCTCTCTCACACTCTCTACTTATCTATATCTCTCTAATTCTTTCTATATCCTCTCTCCCTATCTTTCTATCCATCTATCTCCTAATAACTTTGTATCTCCCCTCTAACTCTCTCTACCTACCTCTCCCTCCCTTTGTATTTACTTTTATCTCACCTTTGTCCCCTCTCTACCTCACTATCTCACTTTCTCCTCTCTCTCCTTAAATCGAGACCTATTTATCTACCTATTTATCGCATCCTTAACTTTCTACTCCTTGTCCGGCCCCCCTCTCTCTCCATCTCTACCTCTACACCCCTCCCTCCTTCCCTCTCCCCATCTCTACTTCTTTCTATCTCCGCTCTCCCTCTCTTTCTATTTATCTATATCTTCCCAATGACTCTTTATCTCCCTCTATCAATAAAGTATAACTTTCTGAAGGACAAGGTAGAAGGAAAGGAAGTCAAATTGGTGTATGTGAACACTAAAGAATAGATTGTAGATATATTCACTAAACCACTGTCTAAGGAATCATTTGAGTATTTGAGAGACAAGTTAGGGGTTTCTGCCCCTCTAATAGAGACTTGATTGATGCAGTTTGTCATAAGTCTAGAATGCATTATCGGAGATATTATTCATTCTAACACTGGTGAGTGGTGCTACTACTTTGGGGGAGTAGTCAGCCTTGAGATTTAGAGGTTTATATTCTTTCTTTGATATTTGTGTCAAATTTTTGGCATTGATGTCAAAGGCAGAGAGATAGTGATGTTAAAAATAAATTCAAAAATTTATAGAGATATCATTCACAAGGGGAGAGTTATTGATATTCAAGAGATTGTTAGTTCTCTTCCATAGGGGGAGACTTGTTTGGCATTTCCTAGTACTTAGACGTTTTTCACATCTAGTGTTGCCATCAATGCCAAAGGGGGATATAGTTGGCATTATGGATGAAATGATTATGTTTTGCATTGATGTTTTCGTATTGATGTCAACACTAGCTATTATGATTTTGGTTACCGGTAGAAGATCTAATGTTATCGGCAGAGGAGACTATCTGTTGGACACTTCTGGCATGTTTGGATCAATAGAGTATGTTTGATTTTATGTGTTACACATTTTGGAGTATGCTTTGGTCACTTGGTATTGAATTTGTAATCAGATGTTATCATACACTCTCGTAAACCCTTACCTGCATTGGTTTAAGGTTTAACGGGAAGAGATTTTATTGATAAATCTTGACAGGATGCATAAGTGGTGTTGGTGCGGCTTTCAGGATATTGAAGATGTTCTTTGATTGTGCTTCAACTGCTTGAAGACATTGCTTTGGTGTGGTGGACCTATAATAGGTCTTGTACATATCTAGGTTATGGACCGGTATCATGTTAACGTGTACTCTACACGTTACCGGGATGTTTCGGGATATTTTATGGATTGGTTATTGTTGTTTTGTCTTAAGTCAACATGGCATATCATTGTAATATGGATTTATGTACTGATCTTATTGTAATATCTTTTAGGTTGCCAACCTAATTGGTTTAGGCCTTAGGGTTGGTATAAAATGATGTAAGATCTCATTGTAGATCATGGTATGGGATTGTGGAATAAATATTCATGGTCTTCGAATGTAATATCATATGTGAAGGACATTTGGTCAATCATAGGTGATCAAATTGGGACTAAGGAAGAGGTCAAAGGCCTCCGGTATTGAGCTTAACCGGGACTATAATTAGGCATGGTAGATGCTATCTCTAGCAGTTGATTATTCTAGATTGTTATCCAATTATCTTGAGATGGTTGTTGCCTTTATGTAGTCATTGAGGCTCTTTTGTAATGAGTAGTACACTCTAGGCAATGTGCCTTCCTACATGTGCAGGCCCCTCATTGTATCACATACTTTCTACAAAAGTATCATCTGACTGTGGGTAGGCTTCCCACCATGGTTTTTCCATTTTCAATTTTTCCATGTACAGATCATGGTGTTATGTGGTATGGTTTCATTGTCGTTGATTATCTGTTTCATTGTTAATTTTTATTGCTTACCGGTATCTATTTCTGCTTTACCGGTACTTAATCTGGTTAAAGGTAATTAAGTGGATTAAATAATATAATCTGTTAACAACTCATTCAGCCCCCTACTCAGTTGTTCATCGTTTATCCTCACATTAAGAATTAAAAGGGTTAAGTTTGGAAACAACTTATTCACCCCACCTCTTAGTGGCATCTTGCATTCTACAATTGGTATTAGAGCCTAGGTTCCTAGTTAGATAATATTTCTCTAGCTTGGGTATATTTTGGTTTGTGAACACAATGGTCCATTTTGTATCAACCCCTACTCCGGTATTTGATGGGTCAAGATTTTCCATTTGGAGTTGTAGGATGGAGTTCTACCTGTCCTCATTAGGTGTTGATGTCTTGATGTCAGTTATTAATGGTCTCTCTAGTCCATTCAATCCTTCCATTAGTCCTGAAGTAGAAAGAAGATCTATGTGCAATGCTCAAGCCATGAAAGGTATACTTAATGGGCTTACTGGTGATGTTTCTTCATAGGTGGACAGATGTAAATTGACAAAAAGCCTATGGGATAGACTGAAGAAGCTTTATGACAATGAACCTAGCACTGTAGACTCAGTTTGCCGGGATAAGAAGAGAAATGGAACACATGAGTCTGCAGATGAAGATAAATTAGTTAGTAGAAGTAGAATTGATGAAGAAGAAACCCATCTCTTCATTGCTCATGAGACAGAAGGTGAGATGCATACATTAAAAAGGGGTAACATAGATCAATCCTACCTCCAAGATGTTTTTTGCATTGATGGTGAAGATGAAGAAGATGATGAAGCTCAAGTTGATCTTGAATGTGAAATGGTAAGTGCCCTAGAAGAGCTGAAAAGTGTTAGAAATGAAATTAAGAGTTACAAAAAATCAGTTCATGAAGAATGCAGCCAGTTGAAAATCTTCCTTGAAGAGTCAAACAAAAATATCAGCATGTTGACAACTCAACTGGAAGAAGCAAAATGAATGACTGATGAGTTGAATTTAGTCTTTGATGCTAAGGAGAGAAGATGTGAGGAGCTAGAGATAGAAATGGAAACAAAAGGTAAAGAGTGTCAGAATCTGAAGGATGAAATAACAAAGTTATTAGTGGAGTTGGAAAAGTGCCAAGATGAGCTCAAGGTGACGATCCAGTTTGATGGCAGTAGTGATGCCTTGGATAAAATGTCAAACAAGCAAACCCACTCAAAGGATACCAGGGGATTAGGATTTGATACTTGTGAGTGCTCCACAAGAAAGGATGTCTCGAACAAAATTTTGTTTGTCTCCTCAAATGGAAACAACAAAGGATAGACCTTCACAGTCAGAAATGCTCCAAGGAAGAAGGTTGACTTAACTGCAATTGTTGAAGACATGAGGATGAAGACCGGTGCTGCAAGGAGGAATAATGCTGATCCAAAAGGGAAAGGAAAGATAGGTGAAGGTGGCTTCATTAAAAATGAGAACATGAGAAGACAGTCTCTATGATTTGCTACTAGTACAGAACAAATAAATGTTGTTGCCCACGAGACATGTCCTCGAAGAAGTAGAAATGGAGAAGCCAAACCGGAAAGATCACCACATGTTTGGAAGAATAAATTTATAAGTAATAAGCCCTCTTTCTCTGGTTAGTGCTTTACATGCAAAGGATATGGCCATAGAGCAGATGAATGCAAAATAAGGTCTAGGAATAGACAAAATGTTTTTTTTAGGAATGACAATTTAGTTTGTCAAAGATGTAATGGTTTTGGCCATAGAAGTTATGAATGTAGAAGGAAGAACTTGCAGTCATATAGCAGATGGTGTACCACTCATGCTCAATATGGAAATGGTTATAGAGAATATGAGAATCAAAGGTTGACTTAGAATAAAAGGAAAAGTGTTTCTACAAGATCAAGAGATCTATTGAAAGCAGTAGTTGGTTACAAGAGGATGATCAAGAGAAGAAGATCAAACTGGTGTGATGGAAGGTCCTACAATAATTTGTCTGATAGGAACACAATATGCTACTATAACAATATTCTTGGTCATACTACAAAATCTTGTAGTGCAAGGGCTAATCAGCAGAAGAAGGTAAGACCTTCTCCAAAGACTGCAAATGAGAAGAGGAGTGAGGTCAAGCAGGTATGGAAGAAGAAGGAAGAAAACACAACCATGGGCAGGAACTATGTATTCAATGCATAGGTGATATCTCCTAAAGCTTAAAGAAGATGCAGGCCCTCAGGGGGAGATACATATTGATCACTTCATTCAACCCCAAACTGGAAAAGGATAAATATAAGGACCAATTGTTGTTGGTACAAGGAAGAAGATGACATGATAGTATGCGTAGTTGTTGCCTTGGCTACACATCTACACATGTAAAATGGATTACTGCTGCAAGTGTCAAATGGATGGCTTGAATTGAAATTGGGATCAGAGACACTTGACACAAGAAGACAAAGGCTAATGGATAAAGTGTCCTGGTGGAGATATTGGACTGATAGAGTAAACCGGTATGTACAGTGTGATACCGGTATGGATGTTAACCAGAACTATAGAATAAGTGAGTGAATGTATTCTGGTAACATTGTGGTGGCTTATGTGGCTTGGATGGATGAAGTTATGTCATCAGTAGTGTTGGATAAGATTTGAAGGAAAATGATGTTGATTTTATTGACATGATGATGATGATGTGGTTTGGCATTGTGGTCATGTAAGATCATGTCATAACCTGTGATGGATGTCATAGAGCTGGAAGATCATCAGTAGATCATATATGCTCAGCTTTACCAGTATAAGGTGTAGATTGGATCTCTGGTTTAACATCAGAGAGCAAAAGAAAATTTGAGATCTATTGGTTTAGGGAGAGGGTAAATGCACAAAGATGGTGCTAAAAAAGGGGGGTATAAGTGGACACTTTTTTTCTAAAATCAGTTGAACTTGAACTTGGAGGCAAAATTTGAAAGTCATCCAATCAAGATATGAAGATAGTTAAAGAAAAAATATTGTAGTACTCTGAATCTAGTTTCCAAAATACTAAACTTTTTCAAAATTGGATAAGATTAGGGGGATCAAATCCTTCACGCATGAAAAATAGACCTTGATTTTTTCAGAAAAACATAACATAGTGTTTGACGTGCACATCAAAGAAGTCAGTTAGATTTAGTATTTTGACAAATCTTTTGGGAGAAAGATAATTAGGAGTGAGAACTAGAAGATGTGTATTTGTTTGTAATTTTTTGTTAAGTATTTTTTTTTATGATTTTTCCAATCAAGCACATCCTAAAAATTAGGTACCTATTCATGCACGAAGCATAGGTTGCACTAAAACAGTCGAATATAATTTTTTTTTTTTTTTTCAAATTGTAAAGAATCAAGTGCACTACAATAATATATAAAGTTTTTTAAATTTCGATAAGTATATCAAAAGTTATTAAAAAAATGTTGCACATATTTCTTTGAGAACTATGGAGACATTGGTAAAATAAATTCAATAATAATGTTATTGTTGTTCAAATTTTAAAAATAATATATGGTTAGAAAGCTCAGAAGATGGGTGAAAATATGGTGGCAATTTTAGAAATACCCACTTGATGAAGTGTAAACCTGATGATGAAAAATTCAAGAAACCAAGTTGATAAAATAAAACACGTCAAAAAGGAGGGAAATGGAGGGAAATAAAACTTCCAAACCATAGCTTTTTCATCTAGGCCTATTTCCAAGCCTACACAGTCTAAAGAGTGTACGGGGGTACCTATGGTATAAAAAGCGCATACGGGGTACTTATGGTGTAAGAAGCGCCTACGCTCTATTTTAACTATCAAAATCACGTACGCTCTATTTTTATTATAAATAGCGCGTATGTGCTAAGTTTGTTTAAATTTTGGGAGTGTATATAATATGATATTGTATATATAATATGTGTATATACATATATAATATAATTTATATATAATATTTATATATATATATATATATGTATATATATATATATTGAGTATATATAGACACACATATGTGTGTATGTATGTGTATTGTCTCCCTCTCTCCCCTTCTGAAGTACATACAAAGTGCCTCTCTTTCTCTCTCTCTCTCTCTCTCTCTCTCTCTCTCTCTCTCTCTCTCTCTCTCTCTCTCTCTCTCTCCCTCTCTCTCTCTCTCCCCCCCTCCCCCCTCTCTCTCTCCCTCCCTCTCCCTCTCTCGACTTTTCCCTTCCTCCATACCCCATTCCTCTCTCTCTCTCTCTCCTCCTCTCCCTCCTTCCCTCCCATCCCTCTTCCTCTCCATCCAATATATCTTCTTTTTGTTTGCATATAGATGAGGTGATAAGAAGATGGCAAGGAGGCTAGTTTTATTTTTTTAAAAGAAGATAGGATATAAAGTAGAACGTTTGAAGAAGATGAACGTATTGATTTCTTTGGATCATGTGGATGTATTGGTTGGATAATCTTAATGGGTCGTATGGTGTCCTAAGGGGTCATATGGTGTCTTATGACTCCTTAGGACTCCATATGACCCCTTAGGTGTCATTATGGGTCGTATGGCATCCTAAGGGGTCATATGGTGTTCTATGATCCCTTAGGACACCATATGACCCCTTAGGACCCCATATGGTGTTATTATGGGTTGTATGGTGTCCTAAAGGGTCATATGGTGTTCTATGACACCTTATGACACCATATGACCCCTTAGGTGTCATTAGAGGTCATATTTTTTGTATGAGGTCATATGGTGTCCTATGACTCCTTAAGACACCATACAACCCATAACGACACCATATGGTGTCCTAAGGGGTCATAGGATGCCATATGACCCCTCAGGACTCCATACAACCCATAACAACACCATATTGTGTCTTGAAGGGTCATATGGTGTTTCATGACCCCTTAGGACACTATTTAGTCTCAATATAGGTCTTATGGTGTGTTAAGGGATCATATAGTGTCATATGACCCCTTAGGATACCATATGACTCCTTAGATGATGTTATAGGTCATATTGTGTTCTAAGGGTCATATGGTGTCGTTATGTGTCTTATGGTGTCCTATGACCCCTAGGACACCTTATGACCCCTTAGGACACCATATGATGTCATTAGGGGTGATATGGTGTCCTAAGGGGCCATATGGTCTCATACAACCCCTTAGGACACCATTTGACCCCTTAGAACTCCATATGGTGTTGTTATGGGTCGTATGGTGTCCTAAGAGGTCCTATAGTGTTTTATAACCACTTAGGACACCATTTGGTGTCATTATGGGTCGTATGATGTGCTAAGGGGTCATATGGTGTCCTATGACCCCTTAGGACTCCATATGACCTCTTATGTGTTGTTATGGATCATATGGTATCTTATGACCCCTTAGGACATATGCATGGATCCCTAGGATACCATATGACCACTACGAGTACCATATGACATAAAAAAAACATAAAAGATACCTTCTGACATGAAAAAACACTAAATGGTGTCCTCCAAGTTCAAGTTCTCCTACGACCCCTTGGGACTCCATATGGTGTCATTATGGGTCGTAAGGTGTCCTAAGAGGTCATATAATATTCTATAAACCCTTAGGACATGATTTGGTGTCATATGGTGTCCTATGACCCCTTAGGACTCCATATGACCTCTTATGTGTTGTTATGGGTCATATGGTGTCCTATGACTCCTTAGGACACATGCATGGAGCCCTATGATACCATATGACCCCTAATAATACCATATGGCCCTAAAGAGGGAGAGAGTGGGAGGAGAGGGAGGGAATGGTAGAGAGATACACCTAAGAGAGGAGGAGAGTGAGATAGAGAGATAGAGACTGAGAGGGAGAGACAAGAGATAAATGAGAGAAAGAGAGAGAGAGATTGAGAGAGAGGGGGGGGGGAGATAGAGATAGAGAAATGGAAAGGGAGGGAGAGAGAGATGGAGAGAGAGAGAGAGAGAGAGAGAGAGAGAGAGAGAGAGAGAGAGAGAGAGAGAGAGAGAGAGAGAGAGAGAGGGGGGGGGAGATATAGAGAGATCTAAGAGGTGGATAGAAGGGTTAGGAGAGAAAGAGAGACCTAAGAGGTGGAGGGAGGGAAGGTGAGAGAGAGAGAAAGAGAGGGTGAGAGATAAAGAGAGTTTGAGTGAGAGGGAGGAAGGGATGGAAGGAACAAGAGACTAGAGAGAGAGAGGTGTGAAGATAGGGAGAGAGGGAGAGAGTGGGAAAGAGAGGTAATGAAAAAGGGAGAGAGAGAGGGGGAGGAGAGAGAGAGAGAGAGAGAGAGAGAGAGAGAGAGAGAGAGAGAGAGAGAGAGTTGATAGAAGAGGAGAGAGAGAGAGAGGTTGATATCCAGAGACTTGATAGAGAGGAGGAGAGAGTGAGATAAAGAGAGGGATAAATGAAAAAGAGAAAGAGAGGGATAGATGAAAAAGAGTGAAATAAATACTTGACAAAGAAAGAGAAAGGGAGGGGGAGGGAGAGGGAGAGAATGAGAGAGAGAGAGAGAGAAAATGAAGAGAGGGGGAGAGAGTGAGAGATAGAGATATTTGAGAGAGGGAGATAAAGAGAGGGATAGATGAAAAAGAGAAAGAGGGTGAGGGAGATGAGAAAGGGAGGGAGAGATACCTGAGAGAGGGAAGAAAGTAGAGAGGGAGAAATAACCAAGAGGGAAGAAAGTAGAGAGGGAGATGCCTAAAAGATAAAAAGGTAGGGGTTAGGGAAGAAAGAGGGAAAATGTAGGGAAGAGACGAGAGAGATAATGCTGATATGAGCATGCTAATTACTGAAATTTGACTAAGTTTGAAATTTTTTAAAATACTCAAAAAACTAGAATCTGCATTATAACTCTTAGAGATCTAGAACCACTCTCAAACATCCTAACAATATATACATAAAATATAACTTAAAGTATATATTATTAAATGTCACTTATACTTAAATATTATATTTTATGTACATATCCTACCAAAAAACCTAATGGAATGTTAAATGAATTGCATTTTATTGACAGACAAATGCGTACGTAGTTTACAAACTAAAACCGCGTACAAGGTTTTTAGTTTCTAAACCATGTATGGGGTTTTAGTTTTTAAATTGCATACGTGGTTATTATACTTTAAACCTCGTATGCAGTTTAGCTTTAGTTAGGCTCGGTAAAACGAGCCTAAACGCGTACGGGGTTCTTTAAATTTGAAATACCCCATGCACGTTTTGTTGTTTTTCATGTTTTTTTCTGGGTGTGTCCACTTTTCTGACCACCATCTTTGTTCACTTACCCAAGAGTTCACAACCATATCTTCTGATTGGTATCAGATATATTGAACAAAGGGGGAAATCAAGTGTCTATGGCTATACCAGTATGTGTGAGACTTTGGGATGTTCTCATAGGTCCTTGTTTGTGAGGTCTTTCAATGTCTATTCAAGATGATTAAGAAGGCAAAATAAAACATAAGGGTTTAGCAGATTTTGCCAAAGGAAAAGTCTTTTCACTAAATGATCCCACAGGTCAATTAGTTTACAAAGGATATTTAATTAAAATAATGGAAAAATGCTATTTTCTCACTTATCGGCCGAAATTAAGGCTAAACAAAACCCTTAGCCAAAGACAAAGCATCACATTTGTTTGTGGAAGCTTCTCGAAGAAGGTTGCTCTGTTGACAAGGTTCTGAAATCCTAGACCCAACATGCTCACACAACTGGCATTGATGAATAAAATAGGTCTCAAAGAGACTCTACCGAAAGCTCGCACTGCTATAGATACATGGACTGCAGGTAAGCTCCCTGAGTGTTTATTCTGCAATTTATGATTTTTATTGGGTTTCCAAACTCAAAAATCAGAGTTTCTCTTTGAAGGAAAATTATCTTTGAATGTTCTATGTATATTTCTTCATTTTATTTGCTTACTTCGCTTCTCAAGAAAGGAAATGTTCATCTTTATTTATAAAGGTCATGACCTTATCATGGTTACAACCCTTGTTTGCCACGTTTTTTGGCTCAAACACTTTGAATTGCTTCACTTCTTGCAGGGATTGAAACACCTTTTTTTGTAGGGATCAAAATAGATTCAAGGTTTTTTATACTAAATGTGCTTTTCTCGCATTCTGGATGATCCATCTCTATTGGATTATGAAATTGTTGATGGTGGCTATAGGAAATAAACAGTTCTGATGACTTTTGTAGTCATCACCATCTTTATCTTTACAGTCGAAAATAATTAGGCATTTCTTTTCATAAAAAGTCGTTTGATGATCTCTCTGTTCACACATTACACTTTTCTTGTCTTTGGTAAAGGGAAAACGTACATCTTTGTTTTCCCCTTCGAATTTTTATCCCTTTTGCCTACAGGTTCTAAAGAAATGAAAACCCACATGAGGGGTTTCGGTTGTAGATACCAAATAGGGTTTAAAACCCTTATTCTCTCTTGTCTCTTTTAGTGGTCGCCACTCTGCATACGATTTCTTCAACCCTGCACTATGTCATCTGCACTAGAAGCTCACCTATGAAGCATTAGCATCCTTAGATACCCATAAATCCTGACTATCAACTATAGAAGTAGGATACCTCTTCATAGCTTGATTTGATGGTAACCTAGATGAAGAATACAAAGCCCTCTTCTTTGAATCTATATAAGTAATTTATTGCACTATACAATGCATGCATCTAGCTTTCACAAAGTGCAAGTGAAAACACCCTTAGCAAGAAGCATAGCCCCTCTGGTCATCTTACATCCACCTTATAAAAAAATAACCTACAAAACCACATCATTCAATTTAATTCGTGATTATGCATTTTCTATTGTATTTTTGAAATACTTAACTATGCTTTGACATGACAAAAATAACATCATGTCGTCATGTGATTTTTAACTACTCAATTCTCATTATTCATGATAGGGACTCATTCCTCCACTTCATGACCATAAAAAGCTATGTCTTATATATTTTGTCATATAATTGTGATAGCTCTAATAGTCACTTATCTATTTTCTCCATTGCTGGTGAAAGCATTGTGTACAAGAGTATCTCTTTTAGTTACCAATCACTGTGATATTGATATTGAACTCTTTGGTTTGCATTGTTATATTGTCTTTCATATAACTATCTTTATAACTTCTTCACTATGGTTATATTCTTTATCTTTCTCATTAGACCATATTTGTCTTCGTAATACATGTTATTGGGTGGAACACTATGACTGTACTAGTTACCCCATGTGTAGTGTATTGCTTGATGGTGATTGAACCTCCATTATATGCTCTTTACACTACGAAATCTTAACTTCAAAGGCTGTCATTATTGACTATGACTAATGTTTGTCAACTTGTAACTGTACTTTTCTTATTCTAACAGTAGCAAGTACTGTCACACTGTTTCTTTCTCATTATTACTTGTATTTAGCATTTATCAACTATTCTTGAACTCAAAACTTTCACTGAGTCTTTGTCACTATTGTATTCTTGAAGTTCATTTTCGTATCCAGTTATTTCGATTCTTTTATATTCAAATATCTTTTCTGATGTAGTTCGCATTGACTTCCAGACAGATTTTTTCCAAAATGCAACAGCGTCAATGCCTTTTAGCAATGTTCTACCTTGTTTTGACATTGACCACCTTTTTCTCCTTAGTGTAAGCCTTTAGGAAAAGAAAAAGGAAGTCATGTCAAAACAAAAATAAAATGTTGAATCTACACTTGACCTCTGCAAGGTAGCATGTTGTCTTAGGTTATGAAGCCTGAATGATGAACTTGTAAGGATTCACACTTTGTAACTCTTACTATCATTGTACTGCTTAGTTTTATATGCCAACATGATGGGCTCAACCCTTGTGGGAGCTACATTTTACCTCACATGTTGAAAATGAACATGATCATACCTGTATTTGCACATGACACAAACATGTTAGAAAAATGTATGCCTATCCTAGGCATGCATGATGATTCAAATGACTTTGTTGATACTCAAAGTATGCATTAGCATTTAATACATATGAAGATGAACTCATGCATGCATAGGTAGATGTTTATGTTTGGATTATGACCTTTCATTTCTTAGAACATGGTTCTAATTCATTATTTTCACTCCATGCAAGAAAAGGAACTAAGGACCAGGCGGCATGAACCAGTCATTCAGTGACTGGTCACCTTCCCTACATGTTTACTTTAACATTTACTTATACATGTATGATTTGATCTTTGTATGTATTGAATAAGAAAGGTTAGTCTCACAGATTGTGTCAAAACAAATGTACACATATCAATAAAGATTACCTTTCAGAAAAGATTTGTTGAATCTTTTTCATATTGTATGCATGTATATAAATGAAGTTCTGCAATCTTTTATTATTTCATTCCTACATATGAATGTAATGCGGAAATGATTTGTAAATTCATTTTTCTTTTGCTTTAGTTAGCTCCTAGGACAAAAAAAATACAGTTAACCAAAATTAACTTTGAGTAAAATTTTGGTAAAAATAGCTATAAAAGTCACAAAACTAACATTCATAAAGATATATAACTAGATACATGTTCTTATATAAACTCATATTATGAACAAAAGGCATACCTAAAAAGAAACAAAACATGATTATATCCTTTGCAGGTCCATTACTTCAATAGCATGCAATAAAAATATGCTAGAACTTAAATATTTATTTTGCATCCATGCCTATGAGTTCTACATACTTTTTGGTACATGATCATCTATTGATTCACATGTCCATCAAAGTGGAGGTAAAACACAACCAATGAATATATATATATATATATATAGCCCTATATTTTCCCATCTACATTTATGTATATTTTGAAGAAATAGATTAATAAATATACATAGAGGCAAACAATTCTTATTATATGTGTGATTTTCTAGTCATTCTAGTAGCATATTTATCCCTTCCCACATGTGTATGTCCCTTTGCGTTAATCCCACTCTTATATTACTTATATGTTTATGATGCCTATTTATGAACTAACCTCCAATTATTAATTTGCAACCTACATGGAGTTGTTATTCTATTATACGACAAGACCCAAAATGTAGGGGTTACCTTATAGTCATGAAATTTTAATAAAAATTTAAAATTTAAAAGAATAGTTTTGACTAACTAAGCTCCTTTGTCCTTTTACTAGGGTCTAATTAAATGCACTATACTTGACATATTTTGATTTGCAGAAATAAAAAAAAGTACAGTAATGTATGATAGATGATTGTCTACTATATTTAATATTTTAAAAATTTCAAGAGCTTGATCAAAATGTTAAATGAATTGCAAGGCAGGATACTATTGCATTCATTCAATTCAATTTTTTTATTACTTTAATCAATTAGAATAAATAATTAAAATATTTAGACAAGAAAACTACAATACAAATTTAATTTTTATTTTAAATAATAATTAAAAATGACATTTATCAGACATTCGATTCGATTCTAGGCTGTAGATAATTTGCATGGCCCTGCTTCGTTCCATATTCTTAGTGTAGTAATAGGCAATTTTGATAGAAAACCTTATTCTGAGAACATACGAAGGCTTCACCTATTACTCAGATCCATTATGTAGAAGTCATGGTTAAAATGTTGACAACATGATGTATTTCTCAAATTATTATTGTAACCCCTTAAGAAGTTTGATTTCTGGAAAATAAAAATGACATTTATCTATATTCTCATTATATAGATAAAAAATTTAATTTTCTCACACAAAAATATACATAATTATACATAAAGTGTATTATTTATTACTATTGACATCATTGTACAACATATAATTAATAAAATGTGAGAAACAAAATTTTTTACCATGGTCTATAAAAATCTGGCAGTATTTTATTTTATAAACAAATTTTCCGTTCCGGCTATTTAAAAAGTGAAGGCCGTGACAGCATAAACCGTAGAATTCTCCTAAGGTTTTAAGGTCCACGTGGCATCGAAAGTTGCAGAGAATAAATTAAATTTATTTACGAAATGAGTTCCATCACAGCCCCCACTTTAATTTGATGTTCGGTATTTTTTATTTACTTCTAGTCAAATAATGTTCACTTTTCAATTATCATATTATAATTTGAATTTTCTAATATACATATGATTTGATTATTTTATTATTTTATAGTATAATTAAATTTTTTAATTTATTCTTAATTTTTAAAAAATTATTTATTATTATTATTTTAAATTGTTATTCTTATTAGTATTTAAAAATTTTAAATTTAATTTAATTTAATTTTTAATTTATATTTAATATTTAAACATTTTGAATGATTATTTATCAAATTAATAAGATTATTATTTTTTTAATTTTTTTTTATTGATATTTAGATTTTTATATATCTTAATGTGATCATTTTTACATGTTCATATTTATATTGTACTTAGTACATTTCTCAAAGGTATTGTTACTAGTCTTTCAAACATATTGTGTAGTTTGAATGCAATAAAAAAAAATTCTTAAAGTTCAATCTTTTGGTGGCAAGCCTTGAAAGCCCATAACACTACATCTCTATATATCACAAGTTGAACATAAGTTGTAGATGGTAGAGTTGTAAAGACCCATTTTAAATGCTAAGCCAACTATTTATCAAATGAAATTTAAACTTAAACTAAAAAAACCAATATCAATATTCACAAATATCTTAACTACATGACCCACATATTCTATGAATAAAATAAAGTGTGTACCATTTCATTCATGTGAATATGAGATGACAATTTGCACCTATTCCTTTCTATCTATATCTATCCACCATTATCTCTCTATCTTTATCTCTCTCCCTATCCCTTTCTATCTCTCTATGTCTCCCTCCATATATATCTCTCCCTTTCTCCCCCTCTCCTTCCATACTATTGGCAGGGACATGACGCATTGGGTCTCTTGTTAATATAACTAATCATCAAAATGACTATGTATTAGGAAAATCTACATGACATTTTCATATGAATATGAATCACAAATCCATGGTCACAAATTTGTCTACAGACCTAAGACTTGTCCTTCAATAAGACAAATATTTGTACGAAATTCTAAAATTTACATTGACAAAGAGATAATGCCAAACTTTTAAAATTAAGCCAAATTATTATTAAAAACAATTTTATTTTTCTTATATTATTTCTCTTACCTACAGATATAATTATTTTTGTCGGTTAACCATCCACCTATTTATATTCTCTAGCCATGTTCATTTTCTTCAACGTCTTCTCATCCATAGTAAAAATTTAGGGTTCACTTGTTTGAACGGCATAGAAGGTGCAGGTTTGGGAGCTACGCCTCCATAGTAAAAATTTTGTGTTGTAGGGTTTTCACAGTGTAAAGCTGTCAATGGATCGAGGGAAGTCCGGAGGTAAGTTAAAAACCCTTTAAATTTTGAGATTTTTTTTTTCCCTTTTCTGGCATTACAATGATGGTTTTTCATTTTTTTCGCTGTAGTGCGGCCGAGGCTAATTCTTCCATTGAGTGTAGAGGAGAGTGCAAGGCGAAGGGAGATGCAGCTTCAATATTCAAGAGTGGTGAGAAGGACAAGATGGAGGCCAACATTGCACCAAAAACAGATATTAGCCTCTATGTGGGCTTCTGGAAACAGAAACCCCTCTAAAGCCCAGATAGCGGCGATTACTGCTGTGTTACAGGAAAACGGAGGAGTCCAAGTCCAACCCAAAAATGTTTAGGTTTATTAGGTTTATTAGGTTTATTAGGTTTTGTTCTATTAGAGTATCGGACTTGGTCTAAAAAATACCATTGATTGCTTTGTATGTGATAAGCATATTGTTTTAGCGTGTGTGCCAAGTAATACAACGAAACTTCTGTTTAGCTTTCAATTCTTCATTTTTGCTATTTGATGTAATCGGTATTCGAAAGGAGAAAGTGCAAGATGTAAGTTTCTTGTTATTTCTGTGGGAATTTGTAGATATCGAGATCACTATCTTTCAAGGGCTGTAGGAAATTACATTTTTATGGATTGTGGGAAATTGCATTTTTATGGTGGAATGTGACTGTAATTAATAGGGAAAGAGAAAAAGTCTGTCCAACATAGAGTGAGTGGTAAGCTTTATTGAGAATTACAATCATTATTTGTGTCGTTGAAACTTTCAAAAAAAATATGTATCAGTATAAATTTTCTTGTCTGTTGAAATAATTAAAATATATTAATTTATATTAATTAATTAACTTTAGAGGCTTTTTAAGCAAAAGGATAAGTTAATTTTTTTTATTTTTGTGTAAATTTGATTCTTGAATTGTTTTAATCAATTTTCAGATTAGTACATAAAAGTTGTTTAGACATTCAAGAAGTTTTGTCATCCATTGGGATAGAAGTGGGATCAATTGAACCTTCTATCTCAAGTATTGTTCTACATGAGAAGTGGTGTGGCCTTTTTTCAGACCCTAAGAAAATATTCTCTATTGAATTCAATTTGAAGATTTTCTAACTTCTCTCTTGGCGTAAGAAACCTTGTAAATTCAACTTTGTAGTTACCCTTAGGTTTCTTAGGGAAGTTTGTGGCTTCCACAATAAAACTAGTTGTAGTCACAATTGACTTCATGGACACACTTTATTCTATTTGAAGTTGTCACACCTTTTTGACTTGGTTTGAATGAGATATCCACTTATGGTAATTCCTTTCACTAGGAAATAAGTAACAGAGGCTGATAAAGGATTACTAAAACCAACACTCAAAAAATGACAACAAAAGGTAGTTTTGGAGGAATCATATATTTTTCTAGAATTAAAACACCTACTCCCAATCAACTAATTATTGAAGTACAAAATGGACAAGACAAATAAAAATTTGATCCTTAAATATATATACATCACTGGGACTAATGCTTACTCATGTTGTGGCATGAACATCATCAAGAAACTCATGTTGCATCATCCATAATTTTTGAGCTTGTTGGAGAAGGGACAAAGGTTCACAAACCTATCTGCAATCTTGTTCACCTCCCTAGGGGTGTGATTGATCCTAATGTGGCCAAATGTAGATATGACATTTTGGCATTTGGTGATGAGGTTCGTCTTGTTCCATCCTGGCTTAACCTTTCCTCATAGAATCATGATGACATTTACGAAATATCCTTCTATTATTATAAATTTTTGGTAACCACTATCCTTGGCAATAGATATGCCATAGAAGGTCATTGTCACTTCTACCATGTTGGAAGTTTTAGTCCCAATGTTAACAAAATAGGACAACACCATCTTGTTTCCTAGATCTCTAATGACCCCAACCCCACACACCTAACCTGGGTTGCCTTTAGATGACCCATAAAAGTTTCATTTTAACTATTCAATCTTAGCAGGGACCATTTGATAATGTTCCTATGCCCAATAAGAGGGAAAATAAAAAGTAAGAAAATTAGCCATTTCCTAGCTTTTTGCAATGTGTTGATCCAAGAGAAAGGGAGGGTGAGGATGTTTGAGTCTTTAAAATCACTTAATATTTTATTTACATGGTTAATAATGGAGTATACTAGAACTTTCCACTAAGTTTTATGATCTCTAAAACTTTAATTGTTATGTTCTTTCCATAAGCTCCATTCTGTGTGCATATATGCATGCCACCAGAGTTGCTTAATCAAGGGATGATTTGGCAGAGAGCTCTCTCCTGAGGAGACCAAATTTGGGTCCAAATGCTACACCTATGACAAAGACAACATACTTATAATCTTTTGTCTAATGTTTCAGGGGTAATGATAGTGGAAGAAAAGATCATTTATATTTTATTTGACCTTTTCATGGAAAGCATTTACAAGATAGATACCCTATTTCTAGAGATTATCAATAATTATAATCCTTTTATGACAGGTTTTATATGAGAGGAAGAAACATTTTAGGATTATTTTGGATCTCCAGATGTTTATCTATTTAAAAAGGGAATGGTAGGGAGGAGATAGAAGATCAAATCCAAATTTTATGGAGTAATTCCCATCCTTGGGTAATGAACAAATAAATTTATCTTTGAAACTCCATAGGGTTTAATTTCTCTGAAGGTGGAAAAGAATTTGGATGCAAATAACCATTAATAAAAATCCCTAATCTATTAACCAAGTCATCCTCAGTAGACGAATAGATCGAGTGAAACTCTAATGGGGTTGTAGAGGACCAAGGGTCTTTCTAGATCTAATACTCTTGCCATCCCTAACCTACCAATGCATTCCTTTTTGAAGCAACTGTGTCATTTTAATCAAATTGCTAAAAATACAAGATCCCCTAGGAAGATCAACATCAGTAAGAAAGGATTTGGTATCCCTTCCATGAAGATATTTACTCTTCATCACATGTAACCAATCTGACTTCTCAGAGGTTAATGCCCACCCAGTTTTGTAAGGTAGACCATATTAAGAGATTAAGAGTGTCTAATGCCTAGACCTCTAGATTATTTATTAGAGTAGACCATTTCCCAGTCAAGCAATGACATTCTACTCTTTAGTTCAATACCAAAACACAACAGTCTCCTCTAGGTTTGGTCTACTTTCTTTGCCTATGCAACTAAGATGTGGAATAGAGAGAGGAGGTACATAGAAGTAATTTGGAGAGAAGGTTTCACTTGTTAGAGTTTATCCATATTTCTTAAAAGGTCTCTTTTCCAGCCCACAAGCTTTTTTTACATTATTTCAAGAGGACCAGACCAAATATTATTGCCCACTTCACTATTAGTGAGAGGTAAGACCAAAAATGAAAAAGAAAGACTATCAATCTAACAATTCAAAACTCTTGCAATATAATTTTCAAAGAAGGGGAAGCATTCATGAAGTAGAGAGCACTTTTGTCTAAATTAGTTTTTGTGTAGAAGCAGTTGCATACTCAAAAAAAATAGAGATCCATCCTTTAGCTTCCACCAGTAAAGTGGAGCCAAGAAGGAAACTAATATATAGAATAGGGATGAGGAAAAGAAGGCATTTACCATCTTAAGATATTGGCCCCCAAATCCATATTTATGGAGAACAATAAAAAGGAAGGACTGGGACACCTTGTCAAAGGATTTAGAGATGTGTATATTTAGGAGCATGCACTCTCTTTTACTATTCTCCATGGAATGGAGTGATTCATGAACCATGAGGATAACATTAGAAATCTAGTGACCAAGAATAAACTCTTTTTCTTATTCATGAATTATTTTTTGAAGAAGGAGCTTGATTTTGTTAACCAAAAGTTCAGAGAAGATCTTGTATAAGGTGTTACAAAGACTTATACGCCTAAACTTGGTCATTTTATTAGCCCCACTTTTTTTAGGAACAAGCACAATATAGATATTTCTAATCTCCTTGAGAAGACTTACTAAGGAAAGAAACTCCCTAGCGGACAAAATGACATTGTTCCCTACAATATCCCAATATTATTGAAAGAAGGGGGTAAAACCATTTAGACGTAGAGATTTGAAAGTGCTAGAGAGATGACTGCCTCTTTGACTTCCTCATTAGAGAAACTTCATTCCTAATATTCAAGGCTTAGTAAGTTAGGGATAACTCAAAGAAGCTTCTTTGAAATCTCATTCAAACCAAGATATGAGTTAGGATAAGGTTTAATTATTGAATAGAAATATTTAATTGCTTCCCTATGAATTTCTTCTACATGCAAGATAAGAGTACCATCTGGTATAATTAATTCTTGAATTTTGTTCCTTATTTAAATATATAATAAGAAATTGGTGGAAGAACACAGTGTTTCTATCACCTTCTTTCACCCATTGGATTCCACACCTTTGCTTATAGAAAATCTCATCTTTCAATACAATGTTATGAAGATCAGATAGAAGTAGATTTTCATTCTTAACTATATTAGGAGTAACACCAAAATAATACATATCCTTTTGCAGTTATGAAAGATGGGATTTTAAATCTTTCTTGAAGATGAAAATATTATCGAAGGAATATTTACTCCATATTCTCAGGTTCTTTTTCAAAAAAATTAGTTTGCAAGTGATTTTGAACATATTCATTCCCTTGTAGTAGAAATTCTACCATTAAGCCACAAAATATTTGAAGTTCGGGTGATGCATCCACATGAGTTTAAAATAAAATGGGTAGAAAAAATTGCATCTATACAAAGTCCATTGCAATAATATAGGGAAATGTTTTGAACCAAAACATATCTTAGAGGAAAGATGACAAAGGATAAAAGTATTCTAGGAGGAATAAATAAAAAATGTATTGAACATAACTTGAATGATGGCATCATCAATCCTCAAATTGGACTAAGTAAATTTTCTACCATCTAGTTCCAAGTTGACTAGCTCACCTTCACACAAGAAATCATGAAGGTCCTACAAGTTGTTAGTAAAGTTAGGATTTTGACCCATCTTCTTCGAGGGATAGGGGGTATTAAAATATCACATTAACATCTAATTGGAGTGTATTAAATTTAATCACAAGTCAAGAAGAAAATTCGTAAGATTTCTTCTCAAGACCAAATTGTTAGGTGCATAGAACTTGGTAAGAATCCATTCCACTTTAGAAATTTCATCCATCAATAAAATACTTTGCAAATTATTATCTCATCTCCTAAACATCCCATTGAGGTTTTTAGGTTTCCTCATAGTAGAAAGACCTCAAGAATCCCAACCAATACTTATAGCTAGGGAATTAGAAGAGGGCCAAGCAAAAAACATCATTTTAGTTTCTTGAAGAAGAAAAATGTCTAGATTCAATTATTTCCCAAGATTTTTTATCAACATCTACATTGTGGGTGTTGAACACAAGGAATTACTAAGAGAGGGGTGAATCGATCCAAAACAAAAATAAATACAACACATAAACAATTAAACTTCAACACACATCCAACACATGAACACCATGATTTATACGTGCAAAACCCAAATAGAGGAAAACCACCATGAGAACCTACCCATAAAATATATCCACTATGTATATTAAATTACAAGGAAAAGAGCTAACTGCTCCAGAATTGCACACTAGAGCTAACTGCTCATGGGGAAAGATACAAAAGAGGACTTGCAAAATATGAAGCTAACTGCACTCAGGGAAAGATACAAAAGATGATATGAAAAGAAGGATCTCTTGATCATGAAGTTATCCTTGAACTCTAAATTCAGTGACCAACATCAACACAAACAAATTTGATCTCAATTGCAAACAGTCTATCTCAAATCTCTATCATAGTCTCAGCACAACATTCATATGATTCAAACACAACTCTTCTTCTACTCTTTACCAAACCTCACTTATTATCATCACATCTATATTCATCACACTTTCCTTCCTTTCCTCTCTTCACTCTTCTCTACTCCGCTACATAACTTAACAATACAAATCCTTATATACAAGATAGATCATTAAATCTTAAATTAAGTCAGCTTGAAATAAGATATATTTTTTGAACCAAAAATACACTCTTGGAGAAAGAGGGGACTAAATCACATCTTCCAAAAATTAATTCACCAATACTCACTCACTGGAAAATAACCAACATCATATCCACACACTATGCAACCATATAAGCAATTAACGGTCAATAACATACTCCCCAATGGAAATAACTCAAATCTGGATCTCCAGTTGCTACGGTGAGACCCATGACATATAAAAAATGCTTCCACAAATCATATTTGGACCTAAATATAGGTCAAACATATAATCTCACAACCAGTAACAATCAATGCCATAACACCTAGAGGACATAAAGATGTTTCCATACTACAGAGCCATTATATCCATAATACAAAAATTATATCTAAAGAAGATCTAACAATAACACTCAACACCAGCAATAGATTTTAGATCCAAGCACTTTAGAAACAACCAATAGAATAATTGCAATATCAACAACACAACAAGATAACTCTGCACCATAGACATTCTAAACCATTGACATTCTTGACCAATTCAAAACAAGTTTGACATCAATGGCAACCACAACAACACATCAATTCATACATTCAACAATATCCCCCTTTGTCATTAATGGCAACACTTGACCATACCTGCTCATCACAAATAATACTACTTTATATCTATGCAAAACATACATCACATCTCTGCACTATCTCTCTGAATCCCAATCTCTCTCAATATATCAAACCTACTCAATCTCTCCCATTTTCCCCAAACTTACTCAATATCTCCCCCTTGGCCATCAGGGACAAAGGTCACAACAACATTGGACACACCAATTCTCCCCTTGAGATTAGTGACAACATAATTCCAGGAAAATAAATAGGCATGAAAGCTTCCCCTAGAAAGATGCATCACCATAATGCACCTAGCTAGATGGAGGGGCAATGACCCCAAGATTCTCTTGAAGAAACTCAAATGTATCCTTCACCAATGCCTTAGTGAAAATATCTACAACCTTCTCTTTCATAGATATGTATTCCAATCAAACTTCCTTCTCAACAAAGTTCTCCCTTAAATAATGATCTAATTAAAATATGCTTTGTTATCGAATGCATAGCTAGATTCTTTGAAATATTTATTGCACTAGTATTATCACACATAGTAGGAATTGCTTCATAATATGTTACCTTGATATATTTAAGACTCTTTCTAATCCAAATTACCTGAGTACAACAAGATGTCGCTACAATATACTATGCTTTAGTAGTAGATAGGGAAATTGAATCTTGTTTCTTATTGAGCCAGGAGACCAATCTATCCCCTAAAATGAATGTAAAACCTCTAGTACTCTTTTGGTCATCATCACTTCCAACCTAATCTGCATCAGTATAGGTTTTCAACATAAAATCTCTACCATTTTTGTACCAAAGTCCATAATTGACATTACTTTTTAAGTATCTGAAAAAATCTCTTTACAACTTTCTCATGTACATTACCTTCACATTCACCTAAAATATAGCTACTAGACAAACAACCTACATGATATCTAGTCTAGATGCAGTCAAACACAACATTCAGGCAATCATGAATTTGTACCTTTTATGTTCAAATTCCAAAGACTCCTCATTTGTACTCAATTTGCATCCAATGATTAAAGGAGTTGTAACCGGTTTGTAATTATCAAAACCAAACTTCTTCTAATTTTCCTTCACATACTTGCTATGAGAAATTAAAATTGCATCTTCTAATTGAACAATTTGCAACCCAAGAAAGAAAGATAGCTCACCAATCATTAACATTTCAAATTCATTCTACATCTCCTTAGCAAATCGTTTACCTAAACTATCATCTCCTCCAAATATAATGTCATCAACATAAACTATAACAATTAATAACTTATCCCCATGAATCTTGGAATAAAGATTTCTATCTACAATACCTTTCTTAAATTTTTGTTGAAGCAAATACCTATCCAGACTTGCATACTAGGCTCTAGATGCCTATTTGAGTCCATACAATCCAGTTTCTTAAGTCTGCATACCATATCTAGATCTTCTGTTAGTTTGAATCTATCTAGTTTCTCAATGTAAACTTATTCTTCTAGATATCCATTCAAAAATGCTAATTTATTTAGCATCCATCTGATAAACTTTAAAGTTCTTGTAATTAGAAAATTCAAGAAGCATATGAATAGCTTCCATCCTTTCTACCAAAGAAAAATATTCTTCAAAGTCTATACCTTCTACTTGAGAATATCCTTTACATACCATCCTTCCTTTATTTATTGTCACTTGTCCTTGCTGATTCAACTTATTCCTAAATACTCACTTAGTTCCTATTACATTCCTATCCACTAGTCTAGGTGCCAGGTCCCAAGTCTTGTTCTTTTGAATCTGATTTAGTTCTTCTTCCATTGCTTTTACCCAAATATCATCTTTTCTTTCTTCCACATAAGTCTTTGGCTCTGTCATAGATAGAAAATAGTAATTATCTTGATCTTGAGCTTCTACAATCTTCCTTCTGGTTTGAACACCTTTTGTCTTAAATGTCCAATTATCTGATTTTTTGAATGATGCTTCTAATCATACTTAGCAGGAATGTTTTCTAAATTCTCCTCTTCTTCTTCATCATTTGTTTCCTTCTCTTTGATTTCTTTCAAATCACTTGTCTTCTTTGAAACAATAGGAACAATCTCAACCTTTCACGCTAGAAAATATTTGTTCTCCTATCTATCCTTGATATAATATAAATTTTCACCTATTCTAACTCCTTTTGCAACCCTTTTAATAGTCTTCTCATTTATTATAACACATCTGGGGCTAGTAAACAAAACTTCATACCCTTTTCTACACATTTGAATAACACTTAACAAACTATGTCTTAATCTTTCAACATAACAAACATCATCAATCTTATTCTTACCATCAATAGAAATACTTCCAATACCTCAAATAGCTGGACCATCTTCTCTATCAAACTTCACTGGTCCTCCACCATACTTCTTGAGATTAATAAACCTACCTTTATCACCAGTCATATGATTTGAACATCTAGAGTCTATAATCCATGCACTCGGTTCATTAACTGATTTCTCTTCTTCTAGTTTCTCCAAAGCATTCTCCTTATATTCAATTGCTAGAAACAAGGATTATTCATTTGAATCATCATCGACTTAATCTTTTGATGTATGCTCCTCAATACAACATAAGCCCATCTTCTCTCTTCTATTAAAATTATGTCTCTTAAACTTTTTCTTAATTCTCATCAACATCTGGTCTCTTATAATTTTCGCTATAAGTTCAATTAGAAGCAAAATATCCAATTCTACCACAAAAAAGACATTTCAGAGGTAACTTACCTTTATATTTTCTAATGCCTCACTATAATCTTCTCACAAACTTTCTTTTAGCTTCATCTAGATCTCCGCTACATTTTGGATCATCAAGTCTTGAGACATTAAATGCTACTTCTCTCTTTTCTCTCTTTTCTTGATCCATTTTTGAAATCTCATAGGCTTCTAAGGTACCAATAAGCTGATCAATATTATATTTACTCAAATAATTGCTCTCTTGTATAGCACATCTCTATGGTTTGTTGGAATTAGGCAAAGTCAGCAAGATCTTGTGAACAAAATCACATTCTTCCAAATATCCACTGGTAGCTCTAATTCCATCAGCAAGATCAACCACTGTATGAATCTAGTTCTCAATGCTTTCATCTTCCACTATTCTCAAGTACTCATACTTCTACTTTAAATTCATAAGCCTGTCTTGCTTTGTCTTCGAATCTCCTTCATATGCCAAAAATAACTTTTCCATTACAACTTTTTCTTCCTTAAATCCTTTTACTCTTCCAAACATTGAATCACTTATACAATTAAGGATTATTTCTCTAGCATTTGTATTACCCTTCAACTTTATCTCATCTGATGTTTGAGCACTACCCCGTGAAGGTTTATATCTGGTTTAAATGATTTCCCAAATTTCATTTTGCAATGTCTCCAAATGTGACTCCATTCTCTCCTTCCAGTACAACAAAATTGTACCATCAAAGATAGGAAATTTGTAATGAATGTCGTGTGCAATATCGGATCAACCTCAAGTGGTTAAGCTTACTCCAGAGGAATATTGCTCTGATACACATTGTTGAACCAAAGGCAAGACTAACAGGGCGGTGAATTAGTCCAAAAGAAAAATAAACAAAGCAAATAAATAATTAAACTTCAACACACATCCAACACATTAACACCAACATTTATACATGGAAAACCCAAACAAGGAAAATTCATAGTGAGCACCTACCCACAAAATATGTCCACTATGTGTATCAGATTACAAGGAAAAGAGATAATTGTTCTAAACTTGCACACCAAATCTAACTACTCATGGAGAAAGATACAAAAGAGGACTTGCAAAACTTGAATCTAACTGCACTCCAGGCAAGATAAAAAAGATGATATTAAAAGAAGAATTTGCTGATCATGAATCTGTCCTTGAACTATACATCAAGAAACCAACATCAACACACACAACTCTGATCTCAACTACCAACACACTATCTCAAATCTATGTCATAGTCTCAGCATAGCTTGCATATCATTCAAACAGACCTCTTCCTCTACTCTTTACTAAACCTCACTAGTTATCCTCACACCTATATTCATAACACTTTCCTTCCTTTCCTCTCTTCACCCTTTTGTACTCCTCTGCACATCATATTTATACACATCCTTATATACAAGATAGAACATCAAATCTTAAACCACGTTGACCTAAAATAAGACACTTTTCAAACAAAAAATATGCACATTGATCCACTCTAGGAGAAAGAGGGGACCAAAACACATCTTCCAAATATCAATTCACTGCTCTACAATCATTGAAACATAACCAATAGCATATCTATATGCTACATATTCATATAAGAAATTAATAGTCAAGAACATACTCTCTAATGCAAATAAATCAAACCCTAATCTCCACACACTATTATGAGAGCCATAACATTTCAAAAATGCTTCCACAAATCATATCTTGACATGGGAATAGGTCAAACATAGAATCTCACAACAAACAATGATCAATGCCACAACACCTGAAGAACACAAATATGGTTTTGGACTATAGATCCATCATATCCATAATACCAAAACTATATCCAATGAAGATAAAAATAATACTCAACACCAACAATAGATTCCAAACCCAAGCACTACTGGAACATCCCATAGAACAATTGCAATCTCAACAACATAGAAAGATAACTCTGGACCATAGACATTATGAACCATAGACATTTCTAACTAATTCAGAACAACAAGTTTGAGATCATCAATGAAAACCACCGCAACACATCAACATATACTTCCATAGTGGGAACCATTTAAAGATTGAATGTTAAAAGAGAATAATTACTTTTTCTATTTTTAGGATCATAGTTACTTCAAGGTACTTTGGCTACCATTAGCCATATCTCTATTTACATTTTTTTTGCCTCAAATCCCTTGCAGACTTACTTTCCAACTTAGAATAATTCCCCTCATCCACAAACTCGCTATCACTCTTGAGAGAGGGACTCAAAATAGGTAGGGGGGAGGGGAATTTCCTCAAGCTACCTAAACCCCAAAAGTCATAAGTAGAATATTTTTTTAGGTGTCTAAGGAGAAATAATCGCAACCTTATTATCCTTTGATTCACTAACAAAATGAGGAGGAGCCCAACCATGAAGAGGAGTAATAATTTGAATAGAAACAAGCATGTGAGCATTCATAGGGGAAGATATTTAGTTAAGGATATTTAGGGCCATAAAGAAACAATATAAAAAATAGGGAGAGAAGGGTTTTAAATGGAATCACTCCAGCATCAGGACCACCAACAACATTCTCTAAGGTGTTTTGAAAAGAAAGGAAAACCTCTAGGGAGACTTCAGGAGGAGAATCCATCACCTCATTCAAAGGGGAAACCTTGCTAGAATTTAGAGCCAACAAGAGTGCAGACTCAAAAATCACTAACTTTAAGGGTGCTACATATTTATTTCAAACACTCTTAAAATCAAGTTCCAAAGGCTTAGAACTAGAGACAAATACCCTAAAAAACAAGGAACTAATGAACAGATGATGACCTTTAACCTTGTGAGACCTAGCCCTACAACCACCTTTAAGACATTTATTACTGAGATGACTAGCCAGGGAACAAAGATGATGATAGGGAATTAAGGTTTAAAATTCAATCATCTTGGTCCAAGATCATAGATGAGATTCCAACTCAATCGAAAAAGGTAATAATGAGCTTGGCACAACACCTACACAGAAATGCACAAACACCAACTGGAGCCTTTTCTAGGTAATGAAACATAAGGAAATGAACTACCCAATGGAATTGGCTATCCTTGCAATGATTTATTCATCCCAAAATTATAAAGGGAGACCTAAGAGGTGGACACTAGTTGCAATGGTACCTAGAAAATGCACCTCAACATCAAATCTTGGGCGTCATTTATAGAGAATCTATTGCACACCAAAAAGATAGGGGCCTAAAGAAAAAAAATGAGTGAAGTCTTCATAGATAGAGAAAGAGAAGAAACGCATACCTTTTGGGAGAGCTAAAAGAGTTGCCCTTCATCAACCACCTAACTGCCACCCACTTTCAAGCCATAGCAATCTCCACCTGCATCTGACCAAAAAATTACCCACCAAATATTTCTCCATATTAGCCAAAGAATAGTTCATAGATGGGTCTTTTATTTTTAATAATGTTCCTTTGTCAATGTGCTTAATTGATACACCATTTGTAGGAATGAACCGACCACTATTAAAAAGGTTCTTCCAACTTTGAATTGGATAATCCACCTTTACTATTCTTAGCATCCACATGCTTAAAAGAAAATACATTAAAAACCCCAGAAAAGGACCCACCTACACTATGGATCCCCCCCTCCACTTGGATTGTAGGGAATAGGAGAAGGTTCTCCACACACTAGTCCTCATTCTGATCTGACACCCAAAAGGTTCTTTCTACAACAAACTTGATCAAATTTGCATCATTATCATCGTTCTCTTGCACCTTCACTCCTACCCCTGTTCTAGATATCTCCTACCCACCGCTTGGAGAGTAGATTTCAAAAAACATCTATGTAGCTTATGATAAAGTTTCATGTCATTTTTTTGTAAATTTCTTTAGAAATTCAATTTCAAAGTTAAATTCTAAATGTTATTGCAATTAGTGTTACATATTTAACATATTTTGTGTTGGAAACAATGAACACTAAGAGGGGGGGAGTGGGGGGGCTTGAATGATTCTTAAACCATGAAATGCATGAGAACGTAATCATAGTGAAGAAATATAAAATGAACAACCACAAAACCTTAACATCAATATTTTTACATGGAAACCCAGAAAGGGAAAAACCATGGTGGGATCTAGTAGCCACAATATTATTATACTATGGCTAGTACTAAAAGAATATTACATAAGGGGATTGCACTTGCATTCAGGCTCACTACCTAGAGCTCACTACTCAATTACAGAAGGGCTACAACTCAGAGAAATGCTCACTACCTTACAGGATAATATAAAATAATTATAATGATAAGGAAACTGAAGTCTATCATCTATCTATACCAAAATACGGTTCTAGTTAGGCTCATATAGTCTTCTACAACTGATCTATCATTCTGCCCTGTAATACTACTCTATCACATACCAGAGCAACAAAATATTCACCAAAATTACAAACTGACTCACACAGACTTCCTTCACTCACCACACACTTCAAATTGATCAACCAAATCAATTTATATATCTACATCATCCAAATGCGGACCAAAACAAGATGGTAAAATGCTTCCCATAAGTCGGCCCAATCATCTCAAATATGAAGCTGATCACCAGAGTTATCCCAACTGTAATACCCTAAAAATGGTCATCTAAATCATGAGCATCTAATCTCGACAACGTCACCAAAGTCCTAACCAAAGGCAATTAAATCAATTTTGAGCACACAATTAACTCTTTAATCATCAAATGTCCCATGGCAAAATCAATTACTCAATATTAATTAAATATTTATTTATTTAATTAAATCATTCCAAGTAAATCATTTTAAACAATTGTCTTAATAATTTTATTAAATATCTTAGCATATTTAATTAAATAAATCAATTTGCCATCAAATCTTCAAAAAAGGAAACAAATCAAGAAAGAGGAATTGGAAATTATGAGCACAAATCTTCAAAAATGGAAATAAATCAAAAAAGGAATTAATTGACAAAAAAGAATTAAAAATTTGAGAAAAGAAATCAATTGGAGATAATCTTGAAAAAAATAAATTAAAAATTGATAGATAATCTCAAAGAAAGCAATTAAAAAAATTAAATATTAAAATTGAATGAAATAGAGAATAAATCAATTTTTTACTGATTTTAATCTTAAATTTAGGTCAACTTCCTTTAAAATTGATAAAAACATCCAATCATATCGACTCACCTAGATTGTGCTTCCTCTTGGAAAATCTTGACCGCTCATCATCATTTAATCTCAACCGTTGGTTTCTTTCCAAATTTTCTATAAATTCAGGCTCATCTCTCATTCAAAGAGAGGCTAGAGAATACATCATCGTTATACTATTTTTTCTCTAGGCTCATTGCATATTAATTATTTCACATTGATTAGATCATTTATATTGATATTTCTTAAATCTTGTTAGATTAATCTTGCATCCATCTAGCTTAACATCATGCTCATATAGATTAAATCCTTCGTCTTGATGTTGTCTAGTCACTGGTATTGCTAATAATCTGAGAGGAATCTTATACTCGCATATTTTAGAAGGCAATGGGTCAATTTGTTATGGTTTATTATTCATTGATTATATCTGATTAACCATGCATGTAATGACTTGATTGAAGTGTTGTGTCTTGCAGACATAGGTTCACTTTTCACACACACATTTTTGGCGCCCACCATGGGGCTCAAACCCACAACTACAATATTTCTAATATTTCTTGAACAAATTTAATGTTAGGTTTTTATAACTAATAAACATGTGTTAAATTTGCAGATAAAAATCTTTCTTTTTGTTTGTTCTTCTATGATAGTAAAAAATGGTTTCGGTTTGGAGAGCATAACTTTTTATTGAACTGTTGGATCTAAACCAATTTTTGATATGTTGTGTAACAAAAGGTTTTCTACAGGTTCACCAAAGGGAGTTTCCTAAAGATTTTGGGTTTGAAAGTTATGATTGACAGAGTGCAGGACTGTCATTTTACTTATTCTTCTATGACAATCAAAAATGGTCTTGGTTTGGAGGGCATAACATTTTTTTGAACTGTTGGATCTAACCCAAATTTTAATATGTTTTGTAAATCAAAGTTTTCCAAATGTCCACTGAAGTGATTTTCCAAATTATCTCTGGTTCAAAAGTTATAAATTATAGAGTGCAGTACTATCAAAACTGTCATAACTAGGATAGTCATAAAAAATGGAAATTCTTGTTAGATTAGTTTAATTTATAGTTTGCATGCTAGAATTTTCTTTTGATAATTATTTTTTATGTTATTTTGGAAACTAATTTTGGGATTTTAATGTTTTCAAGATGCTTGTCAAAGAATCTATCAATCAAACATATGCCTGCCAAAGAGTCAAGAAGAAAATGATTGCTGACATATTGGTTTTGCAGGTTGCCTAAGGAGAATCGACTAAACATTGTGTATTCATTTAGTATTTTCTTAGGCCCTTAAATTGCTATTTGGTTAGGGACCAAATCTATCTTTCATGTTTACAGAAAAATCTAAGAGGTAGGAGAGTATGCTCTTGTCTTTTATAGACAATCAGAAATCTAGATCCTCGAAGCTCTTTTCTAAGTTTTGAGATTTGTGTACCTTTAACGGGCCTGTCACAGTGGGAAAAAGTAATCACCCTGTGAGAATGAACCAAGTGAGTACAGCTGGACCTAAGCATTCCAACTCACTATAACAAATAGGCCTCTGGTGATTAAAGTCTCAGAGGATGGGATTATTTGAGTTTTCTCTTTGAGATCTCTCATATCGAGCATTTTGTAGGGCCTTGCGGTCTCAATCATCTTTACGTGACTACATCTTGTTTTGGTACCTTGTTTGGCTAAAGGCCTCAACCATGCTTGCATGACTTCAAGGGGTAATTTCAAATAGAATTCCTAACTAAGAACTATAAGATAGAAGCTACTCGATTCACCTCCGAAAGGTTGATAATCTTTGTGCAAGAGAGATAGTAACTCTTCCAAGACACTTGCCATATCATGCCCCCATTAGCATTTGGAGTCAGCTAATACGGTGTTGAGAATCCATTGCGTGAGACTCAACGACCGTATTCTGATTAGCTATTGGGTGTGTACCTAAATCAACAAGCAAAGGTTTTCTTCTCTAAGCCAACTTCCATAGGGTTAGCGTGTTGTGATTGAATTATTATATATCTTGCATGTTTTCTATGTTTTCATCCGTAAAACTAAAAATGGAATACCAAAACTAGAGAAAACAACAAACAAAATCAGTGATAAACTTTGTCTGTGTCCAAACTGGTCTCTGTCAGTCATTGAAACATCAATCCTTATCAAAAATGCTTCAAGATATAAAGGAAGAAATATATGACATGGAAATCCAACAAAATAAATCAATGACTCCATTTGAAAAACAAATGTATGATATCAAGTGTGAGAAACTTCAAGAAGTGCTAAAACGATTATGTGATTTGACAAGCAAATACCAACAAATGATTGAAAATCAAAAGACAAATCTCAAACAAGCTCACAAGACACCTTCATCAAGACATAAAGACATTTCCTCCAAATATTCCCTAGATAGATAGTTTACGCCTTTGGGGCAATCTATTGAATCAGCTTTGGAAGAACTTCTTAAGAACAATCTTATCATATTACCTAAAAAGACCACATGGGGATGGGAATTTATGAGTAAGTATTGTGCATATCATAGACAAAATGAACATAAGACTTCACATTGCATAGTATTAAAACATAAGATTCAAGATCTCATTGATAATGGTGTCATTGAAATTGAAGATCCTAATCACTCACCTAAAGAATCCCTTCCATGATGTCTTCATCAACTAAGACTTCTCAGCAACAATCCATACCATCTCCTTCAAACAATGAAACTTTTCATGTTTACCTTCAAGGGCTATCTCCTATGGAAATCCAAGTTAATGGCAATATTGATACAAGTTCCTCTAAAGATTTAAAAATCCCAGATCCTATGCCATCATACACTCCAATTCCAAATGTACTCACTCTAGAGAGCCCCACTCAAAATGCTTCCCCATCATGTCAAAATATGGAGACCTTCCAAGAATCCCTTACGCCTATGAAAAATCCTATCCCTTCTTTAGAAGTGACTCCATGTCAAGAGGATAATCTGAAAAATGAAGAAACAAATCCTATCATAAATCAAGATCAAGACACCAAAACTCCTCAATCCCATCTAATGATTGAAAAAGATCCCACCTCCCTAGAATCCCATGATGATCCCCTTATACCTTTCCATTTCTTCCAAAATGAACTCCTTCCAAATCCCATTCCTAATCCACTTCCTAAGCAAGATCATGATGCCTCTTCCAGCTTTTCAAATGATCATATTCAAAATGAAGAGTCAAACATCCTTCCTACTTTATCCAATGGTCCTCTTCCATGTCAAGATCACAGTATCCTGTCATCTCCTTGTCATAATCTTCCATGTTCAGTTCAAGGATCCATCATGCCTATAAAGCCCTCTCATGATCCTATTATTCCTTGTAAGACACCTCCACCTCAAAATGAACTTGCCGTTCAGTGTGGAGCCTGATTAGTCTCCAAGTGGGAGATTGTTGAAATATGGTGACTGATTAGCAAAGTACTATACACTTAGCACGTATCCTCACCAAGTTTTGGGGCCGAGCCGGGCCCCAGGCAGGGGTTCAGGGGCGGCAGCCCCTGAGAAAAGTGGGGGTTCAGGGTGGGAGGCCCCGAGAAATTTTTTTTTGCCATTTTTTGTTGATGAAAACTGACATTTTAATAAAACCTTAAAAAGACTGACTTTATTTGTTGCCCTAAAAATGCATGTTATAAGTAGCTAGGATGCTTAAGGCATTGTAAGGTTTATGTACTATTTTTGCTGGATAATAAGAAAGATTGGACGACTGTGTATGGTGGACATAACCCATTCTGGGTGAACCACGTTAAATATTTGTGTTATCTGTATCTTGTTTTATTTCTTTATCTTTTGTATTTAAATCTGCGTATAATTGTTAGTTCATATTTGCTTCAGATCTCCTTGAAACCCTAACAATTGGTATCAGAGCGAAGTTTTCTGTAAATTGGCAGGACTTTCAGATTTGAGTGGGAGTAATGGAGGATTCCAAATTCAAGGTCGAAAAGTTTAATGGCCAGAATTATCAGTTATCGAAAATGCAGATGGAGGATTACTTGTATCAAAAGGATTTGTGGCAGCCATTGGAAGGAAAGGCAAAGAAAGTGACCACAATGTCAGATGAAGAGTGGGACATTTTAGATAGAAAGGCACTAGGATCCATTCGATTGTGCATTGCGCCGTCTGTAGCATTCAATATAACATAAGCAAAAATGGCTGTAGATTTGATGGCAACATTGGCTAAGTTGTATGAGAAACCCTCAACTTCGAATAAGGTATTTCTTATGAAGCGTCTGTTTCATTTGAAAATGAGTGAGGGAGGATCTGTAGTGGAGCACTTAAATAAATTTAATACAATTACCAGTCAATTGTCTTCAGTAAAAATTACTTTTGCAGAAGAGGTTAGGGCTCTCTTGATTTTATGTTCTTTGCCAAAAAGCTGGAATAGCTTGGTTATGGCTGTAAGTAACTCTGTCTCTAGTAAAAATACTTTGGTATTTGATGATATTGTTGGTGTTATCCTAAGCGAGGAAATGTGAAGGAAAAACAAAGGTGAGACTCCAACATCATCAGGTAGTGTTTTGAATGTGGAGAACAGAGGAAGATCAAAGGAAAGAGCAAAAGGCCCTGGGAATGAGAAGTCACGAGGGAAGTCAAAGAAAGGATGCTCTCAATCTAGAGGAAAGAAAGATTGCTGGTACTGCGGAAAGCCTGGTCATCTAAAGAAAGACTGTTGGTCTAGGAAAAACAAAGAAGGAGACAAAAATGAAAATGATAGTAAGGAAGCTAATATTGCAAGTAATACTTTACAAGATGCTTTAATCTTATGTTTGGATAATGTTAATGATTCCTGGGTAATAGATTCTGGGGCTTCATTTCATGCTACACCCCATGAAAATATTTTCTAGATTATGTTCAAGGTGAATTTGGACAGGTATATTTGGGTGATGATGAGCCTTGTCAAATTGTTGGAAAAGGAAAGATAAAGATCAAGTTGCAGAATGGTAATGACTAGTTTTTGCAGGAGGTAAGACATGTTCCTAATTTAAGAAGAAATTTAATTTCTGCAAGGCAACTAGGTAGTGAAGGCTGCATAGTTACCTTCTCAGACAGTATGTGGAAGGTCACTAAAGGATCATTAGTAGTAGCTAAAGGTGTGAAGGTAGGAACATTATATCTGTGTACTGGTAACACTTACTCTACCTTAGCTGCTACAGATAAAGTTACTACAGGGACAACAACAAAAAATGTTTCAAGAATAGATTCGATAATGTGGCACCATAGGCTTGGGCACATGAGTGAGAAGGGGATGAAAACCCTTCACTACAAAAATCTATTGCCAGGACTAAAGAAAATTGATTTAGAGTTCTATGAGAACTATGTTTATGGTAAACAGAAAAGAGTCAGATTTCTCAAGGTTGGGAAAGAGAAGAAGAGTGAGAAGTTAGAGCTTGTACATTCAGATGTATGGGGACCGGCTTAGGTATCATCTCTTGGTGGCTCTTGCTATTATGTTATTTTTATTGATGACTCAACCAGAAAAAAATGGGTATATTTCCTAAAACAAAAATCAGTTGTTTTTGAAACTTTTAAGAAATGGAAAGCTTTGGTTGAGAATGAGACAGGAAAAAAGTTGAAGTGTCTCAGATCGGATAATGGAGGTGAGTATTGCAGCAAAGCATTTGAAGATTACTGCTCCTTAAATGGGATTCGAAAGCAGAAGACAGTTCCAGGAACTCCATAGGAAAATGTTGTGTCAGAGAGAATGAATAGGACTATCATGGAATGCGCGCGAGGAGCATGAGATTGCATGCTGGATTGCCCTTACATTTTTGGGTAGATGTTGTATATAGTGCTGTCTATTTGATAAATAGAGGACCTTCAACCCCTTTGGATGGTGGTATTCCAGAGGAGGCATGGATTGGTAAAAAGGTAAATTATTCTTTTCTAAAAAATTTTGGTTGCGAAGCTTTTGTCCATGTTGATAAAGAAAATAGAACCAAGCTTGATGCTAAATCTCATAAATGTACCTTCATTGGATATGGGATAGATGAATATGGCTATCGGTTATGGGATTTTGAAAATAAGAAAATAATTAGAAGTAGCGATGTTATATTCAATGAGAAGGTTATGTATAAAGAACAGATGCAGGAAAAGAAGCATGAATAGGACAAACAAGAATATGTGGTGTTGGATGAGATTCCTAAAAATGAAATGCCACAGGTACCTGATGCTCAGCAACAATAGACTATCCCACAAACTCCTACAAGTGTTAGATGTTCTACGAGGATAAGTAGACCCCTTGAAAGATTTTCTCCTTCTTTGTATTCTATTTTATTAACGGATTCTGGTGAACCAGAAGAATATGAAGAAGCAATGTAGGTAGATGCCAAACAATAGTGGGAGCTAGGCATGAAAGAGGAGATGGACTCCTTGATGAAAAATAAGACTTGGGACTTAGTCCCTTTACCTGCAGAAAAAAGAGCCTTGCCTAACAAATGGGTTTATCGGCTGAAGGAGGAGGAAGGAGGTCAGAAAAAATATAAGGCCAGACTTGTGGTAAAAGGTTTTGCATAGAAAAAGGGTATAGATTATGATGAAATATTTCCTCTAGTTGTAAAAATGACTTTAATTAGAACTGTACTTAGTCTTGTGGCTACAGATGATTTACATCTTGAACAATTAGATGTCAAAACAACTTTTCTCCATGGAGATTTGGAGGAGGAAATTTACATGTTGTAACCACGGGGATATGAGGTCAAAGGTAAGGAGAACTTGGTGTGTAGGTTGAAGAAAAGTCTGTATGGTCTAAAGCAAGCACCTCGACAATGGTATTTAAAATTTGATAGTTTCATGGCTGAACATGGTTATCATAGATGTCATTCTGATCATTGTGTATATTTTAAGATATTTGATAATGACAGTTATATTATCCTGTTGCTTTATGTTGATGACATGCTTGTTGCTAGGTCTAACATGCAACATATAAATGATCTTAAACAGAAATTAGCCAGGTCATTTGCTATGAAGAATTTGGGTGTAGCTAAGTAAATTCTCGGTATGAGGATTACACAGGATAGGAAAAATAGAACCTTGAATTTGTCCCAAAGTGAATATATAAAGAAGGTGTTGAAAAGATTTAACATGCAGGATGCAAAAGTAGTTAGTACACCTTTGGCTAGTCATTTCAAATTGACTAAGGAGATGTGCCCAAAGGCACAAGAAGTAAAGAAAATGTCTAACATCCTGTATTCATTAGCTGTTGGCAGTCTGATGTATGCAATGGTATGCAAAAGGCCAGATATTGCACATGTAGTGGGAGTTGTGAGCAAGTTTATGAGTAATCCCGGTATGGAACATTGGAATGCTGTGAAATGGATCCTTCGGTATTTGAAAGGAACCACTATGAAGGCATTATGTTTCAAAGGATTTAATGTTGCTCTGAGTGGATTTGTTGACTCTGATTTGGCAGGTGATATTGATTCACGGAGGAGCACTATAGGGTATGTTTTTACTATAGAGGGAACTGCAGTCAGTTGGATTTCTAGGCTACAAAAGGTTGTTGCACTTTCAACCACTAAAGTTGAGTATGTTGCTACTACAGAAGCCAGCAAGGAGACGATTTGGTTGCAATGTTTTCTGGAGGAATTGGTTCAAATACAAGAGGATAGCCCATTGTATACTGATAGCTAGAGTGCCATTCATCTTGCGAAGAACTCTTCTTTTCACTCAAGGACAAAGCACATTCAGCTTAGGTACCACTTCATCCGGACTGTTTTGGAGGAGGGTCAGTTACAGCTTGAGAAGATTCACACAAGTGAGAATCCTGCCGATATGTTCACAAATGCAGTTCCATAGGAGAAGCTAATTTCTTCATCAGTTTCTATTGGTCTTCTTGATTGATAATTGTGGAATTTATACCAGTCGAGTCCTAGTATTTTATCCAACGAATGTTGCATGTACAGTGGTGTCGTGCAGTATCAGTCTCCAAGTGGGAGATTGTTCGGTGTGGAGCCTGATCAGCCTCCAAGTGGGAGATTGTTGAAATGTGGTGACTCTTCAGCAAAGTACTGTACACTCAGCACGTATCCTCGCTAGGGTCCGGGGCTAGGCCGAGCCTCGGGCAGGGGTTCAGGAGCCCCGAGAATTTTTTTTTTGCCATTTTTCATTGATGAAAACCGACATTGTAATAAAACCCTAAAAGGCCGACTTTGTTTGTTGCCCTAAAAAAGCATGTTATAAGCAACTGGGATGCTTAAGGCATTGTAAGGTTGATGTACTATTTTTGCTGGATAATAAGAAAGATTGGACGACTGTGTATGGTGGACGTAACCCATTCTGGGTGAACCACGTTAAATCTCTATGTTATCTGTGTCCTGTTTTATTTCTTTATCTTTTGTATTTAAATCTGCATATAATTGTTAGTTCATATTTGCCTCATGGAAATTTCTCAAGATGTTGGTATCTCTCATAAATCCTACATTTCTCCGGTTAAATCCAAATACATGCTTTCCCTATCATCGCTTTCATCCATTCTAGGTCCCTATATCCCTCCATCCCTTATGAAAGATCAAGAAAGGCACACATCTTTGAGTACCTTCCATCAATATAAAAGATCTCAATATCATTCCTATCTATCCACGCATCTCCCTCCAAGCAATTTGGATGCCAAGCATAAAATTCATAAGCCAAGTAATCCACATGTATTCAAGGATAAACATGTCCCATCTAATCGACATGTCAAAACAAAGAAAAATATGATCCAGAAAGAAAAAAGAAAAATACAAAACACCACAAAGGCCCACAAAGAAAGAAGAAAAGTCAAAATTTATATGGGTTCCTAAGGCACCTGTACAAGCAATGCACTCCAAGGAACTACAAAAGAATCAAAAATCAAAAGCCATTTGGATCCCTAAGCGGATTCTTGAAGCACAACAGTCTAAAGAAAAATCAAAATTGGCATCCAAAATTGTTGTTCCTCCATCCAAACCTTCCAAGTCTATTCCTCCATCACCTCCTTCATCCATTTTGGGTTCTTATGCCACAAAATTTGTAACATTTCCTCAATCCAAATCTCAAAATTTGAGATTCACTTCTCCTCCATATGTCCACCATCCCTCAAGGCGTGTGCCAATGTTGATCTTTCCAGCATTTCCATCTATCAATACACAATTCTTTCAACATCCCATCCATTATCCAACACCTTTTTGTCACCCTTCCATCCTTCTTATCCAATCCTTTGCATAAGTCCTTGCCCTAGTTTCATTTCATTATCCTACCAACATCTTTGAGAATACCTTCATAGCCATGGTCTATTGCAACTCATATTCTAAAGGTACCATCCAAAGAAGTGAAAAGATGGGGTCCTTCTTCCACCCCCTATCATGCCTCCATTATCTTCCAAAAGAAAAAAAAATGATGAAAAAAAGTGGAAAAAAAAAGAAGTAAAGAGAAATAAATTTGTCCTTGTGTGAAAACCACTTCTTGTGGTGCCTTGGGCAAGTACCGTGATGAAAACCTGGTAAATAGGCGTCATGTGTAATCCATTATCCTTTTGCACTTTAGACTGTGGGCAAGTTCCATCCATGTACATCTATCTATTATCCATCTTCCTCCACTATCCTTCATCCTCCATTATCCCTCATTCGCTCTATCTACATTCATATCCATTTTCCACCTTTGATCTTGACAAGGTTAAGGATCTTTACAGGTTTTGTATGTCCTATATATTGCACTTGATCCAAACCCTTTAGCTCCTATCCATTGCTCGCTTACATCCTTCATTACCACCTTTGATCTTGAATATCCTATTTGCCTCCTATCCAGATCTATTCCTTGATCTTGATCAACACTATGGACAAAATGCAAAAACATGCTTTCCACAAACCTCTTGACATGGCCACTTCTTTAGACCATATGGATTAGTTACGCTATATCATTTCTTTACATTGCTAAAATCCTTGCTTTACATCGCTAAAATCCTTGGTTTATATTGCTATATCTGGAACATGTGCTTGGATTAATGTTGTGAGATAGTCCTTGAAAGCATCCACCATCATTCACTTATCCATTCATGTACTCAAAATCCCTTTTGCCTTGCTAGACACTAGGGGAAAACATTAAAAAGTCAAAAAAATCATAAAATGTCCTGAAATAAAATCCTAAAAATCAGAAAAAGTCCTGAAAAAAATTGGAAAAAGTCCTGAAAAAATCCAAAAAAATCAGAAAAAGTCCTGAAGAAATTCAAAGAAAAAAAAAAAGAAGAAAAAAAAAAAAAAAAAGAAAAAAAAAAAAGGAAAAAAGAGAGAAAATGCCTGGTGAAAACCTAGTAAACAGGCACCTTGGTAAAAAAAATATATATATGAATTTTTGCCAAGCAGGTGAAAACCTGGCAAACAGACGCCTCTTGTCCTCAAGCGCTCCATCTATCAATGCAACGTTGGCATTCCTGCTTTCATGCATCTTTTCTTTCACTTGTACATATTTGAGTCACTTTGGTGACATCCTAGTTCATTGGAACTGTCGTGGCTTGAAACTGATCAATGTCCTAGTCTTAGGTAATCGACAAGAGCACATTACATGTCCTATGAAGTATCAACCAAGTCAACCTTACGTCAGTGAAACCTGGTCATCCACTCTGAGTCAGTTACCTGTCTCTTGACTACTGAAGAGTTTTATCACTGAGTTAACAAGCAAAACAACATAATGAAAAACAATCACTAAACAGTTTGAGCTATGCATGAAAATTTTCTTTGTGTGTTGTCTTTTATATTGGTTTTCAATTATTATCCCTTTGAGTAACTCGAGGAAGTCTATTGTGACTAAGAGGAGCAAGGATTGGGGCCATAATATTTTCTTGTTTTCTACTTGTAGGAATGATCCCAATGATCTGGAAACATCTAAATTAGCTGGGTGTCTGTGATAAGAGCCTTCACATCAGGGTGGAATCGCCTCACATACCTTGACTCCACTTATTTGAATGCTACAGGGAAGTCCATATCATTTCTTTGTTCATTTTGAGGAAAATTCTTTATCATGCAATCCAAGTCCCTGGGAAATCTGTCCAAGGATATGAATGAAAAAAGGTCATTGCGGACAAGATCCTTAATATTGCACATGAAACGAAAGGAACTCTACTCTGCCTGCTATAATTGTAAAATGCTCAATGATGACAATTAAGTTGTTCAAAATCTAGTGACTAGGTTTAGGTTGCATTTTGCATCTCATTTTGTATTTCATTCCTGCATTTTGTGAATTTAGAGTGATTTCGGTATGGTAACAATGATTTCTTTATCTTCTGAATGAGAGTTGGAAACTTCATCATTTCTTCGCTAAGTGGTCTCTTTTCATCATTTCTCTGATCGAGTACTTGTGTATTGAGATGTTAGATGCATACATAAGCATCATATATAGATTCATACATTCATTATCATTCATTTGCATTCATCTTATTGCATAGAAAAATGAAAAAAATTGCATTACTCATTATTCATTACTCATTTGCATTATCACTTTGCATATGAAAAGAAAGAAAAATAAAACCCCATATTCCATTTGCATTCATTCATCTATATTGAAAAGAAATGCATACATATAGAATAAAGCATATAGAACAACATCTCATAATCCATCAACAAAAGTATGATGAAATAAAATCAAGAGCTTGTAAATCGGCTGTCCTCAGTCCCTTTTCAGGATCGAAATCAAAATCTGATGTCAACTCTCTCATCAAAATTTCACAAAATTTGGACTACCTAGTGCTTTTCATCAAAAGCTCATTCTTTCTTCTAATTGCACTCAATTTCTCATTAATCAACACTGAATCTCAATTTAATTTCTACAAATCAACTTTGCACTCAATTTCAATGCAAAATTTTCAAAAATTCCTCTAAATCAATTTGTGCTCAAACACCTTATCATCGCTAAAAAAATTGCCTATCATCCTGTACCCTCACTATCTTTCAATTTCGCTCTTGAGGGGGCATACTCGTGACCTTATGACCTCACATCTTCAGCTGTCAAGGAAAATTTTCAAATCTTTATCGAAAGTTGAGCAAAAATATTTTTCAACTAAAGAAAAACAATCAAATAAGACCTCATTGCTAGGGGCATTTCAACTTCATTGCTTTATATGAAGTTGAGATCTCTTGATCATCTGAATCAAATCAATCTCTAGGGGCATATCAGTTTCATCGCTTCATATCAAGCTGATATTTGTCTTTTATCTGAATCAATCTCTTTACGTTAATCACTTCCATCACTTTTCATCAAGCTGATTTTTTGTTTAAACACAATCAAGGGTTTAAAGAGTATCTTTGATCATGCTAAATCTAAATAGTTGTTACGTTTTATTCGTTTCTTGATCAAGTTGAACAGTTTATCTTCATCGTATCTTGATCAATCAAGTCCAAGATCGGTTTTTATCATCACTCACTGTATCTAAGTTCAATCAAGTTCTAGATCAGTAAGAGTCACTTCTTGATCAATCAAGTTCAAGTTTGGTATCTTTTGTTTTCTATTGTTCCCAAGTTCAATAAAGTTCCAGAACGGTATCACATTAATCAGACTTTATTCATCTTTGTCGCTTTGAATCAAACTAAACACCTCGCTTTTTTATGTAGTTCGTGATCAATCAAGTTCAGAACTGACATCTCCTAGACATCAAATTTTTTTTGAACCAACACACTGCTCGCACATTAATTCAAAGAGGGGCAAATGTAATACCCTAAAAATGGTCATCTAAACCATGAGCCCCTAATCTTGACAACGTCACCAAAGTCCTAACCAAAGGCAATTAAATCAATCTTGAGTACACAATTAACTCTTTAATCATCAAATGTCACATGGCAAAATCAATCACTCAATATTAATTAAATATTTATTTAATTAATTAAATCATTCCAAGTAAATCATTTTAAACAATTATCTTATTTATTTTATTAAATATCCTAGCATATTTAGTCAAATAAATCAATTTGCCATGAAATCTTCAAAAAAGGAAACAAATCAAGAAAGAGGATTTGGAAATTATGAGCACAAATCTTCAAAAATGGAAATAAATCAGAAAAGGAATCAATTGACAAAAAAGAATTAAAAATTTGAGAAAAGAAATCAATTGGAGATAATCTTCTAAAAAACAAATTAAAAACTGATAGATAATCTCAAAGAAAGCAATTAAAACAGTTAAATATTAAATTTGAATGAAATAGAGAATAAATCAATTTTTTCCTAATTTTAATCTTAAATTTAGTTCAACTTCCTTTAAAATTGATAAAATCATCCAATCATATTAATTCACCTGGATTGTGCTTCCTCTTGGAAAATATTGACTGCTCATCATCATTTGATCTCAACCGTTGGTAAGCTTCTGAATTTTCTATAAATTCAGGTTCATCTCTCATTCAAAGAGAGGCTGGAGAGTACATTGTTATTATACTGCTTTTTCTCTAGGCTCATTGCATATTAATTATTTCACATTGATTAGATCATTTATATTGATATTGCTTAAATCTTGTTAGATTAATCTTGCATCCATCTAGCTTAACATCATGCACATATAGATTAAATCCTTTGTCTTGATGTTGTCTAGTCACTAGTATTGCTAATAATCTGAGAGCAATCTTATACTCGCATCTTTTAGAAGGCAATGGGTCAATTTGTTATGGTTTATTATTCATTGATTATATCTGATTAACCATGCATGTAATGACTTAATTGAAGTGTTGTGTCTTGCAGATACAGGTTCACTTTTCACAAACACACCAACAAATCCACAACACATATTACTCCAAGATAGCTCTTCCCTAACTGAATTTTTGGATACTGGAGTTCTTACCTTGTACACAATTCAATACTAGATATCAGGATCATGAGATAATATATCTCGAACCTCGAACAAACTGCCTTGATCAATGCAACCAAAAATACAACACCTAAATCAAGATGTGCACCATGATCTCATGCTCTACTGATAACTATATTTCACCTTCTAGACTTATACCTAATGAGAAAAATGACTTCACGTAAACCAATTCTATATACACCGGATGTGATCTGCAAACTGAGTTGCCATCAATGACAACCCCTAAAGAACTATCATGCACCAATCATCACTGAAACAGTGTCTCTTGCCAACAATCTCTCCCTTTTGCATTTATGGCAACACTAAGAAAAATTAACTGTACAATCAAGTCTGAAAATTTCAAAAAAATTTAATTTACAAAGAATTTACACCATTTTTCACTTTTCTCTTTCCCCCTTTGATAGCAATGCCAAAGATAAATGATCTACCAAAATTGATATGCAAGAGTATGTACAGTTGCTCACAAAAATTTGAAGATATCTACAAAAATTGTCCTAAGGGATAGAAAATATTTATCCCATGCTTTCCACAAGCTCTCCAAAATGTTGATCATCCCATTGAAAAGATAAGAAAGTGTTTTTGGTCCTCTTTTATCTGTCCAAACATTAGATTCTAGAGAATCCTTAGCATATTGCATACTAGTCATTATAGAATCTAGCTGGGGAGTGATAAGACTCCTTAACTGAGACACTCTACCCAAAACTCTATCTTTTTCATGGTTTAGACTCTTGATTTTATTTAGTATACTCAAAACTTGGGGTTCAAAATTGCTAGCCAGAGCAGATTGTGGTGTGTATGACTGTGATATGCTTGATAGCTAACCTTCACATTCCCTTATCTTATTTTCAATGTCTATAGTGAATTTGGGAAAAAATAGACATGACTTGTATATCCGATCACCTTCATCTAATGCGTCTTGAATATTCTTCACAGCAGTAACTAAGGTCACCCTATCATCTTCAATCATCTCCAAAAATATTTTCAACCTCATAGCATTAAATTGATTCAAAACGTTAATATCTACTGCCTTCTCCAAAGAATCAAAATGAGAACCAACAACACTTAACAAACCTTTGAGCTTACCGGAGGGATCAGATGTATTTGGTTTGAAATTTAGCATAATCTTATCCAACATATCCTCTTCCAATGATGTTAATTCCTTGTCTGCAAAATGGGACTTAAGCAAGTCCTCATTGGCTTTGGTTTGAGCTAGAGTTGCCAATTTAAGTGCTTGAATAGGGGATAAAGAACTCAAGTCAATCGGCCCTTTACCAAAATCATTTAAATCTACAACAACTTGTTTCCCTTTAACAACACTAGTGTCTCTTGCCATTGTTGCCAGACCTTGATCTTCCTTTTCCTCTCCTTTACCCTTATCTATAACTTCTGCACTCTCACCTTTTCCACCTTTGTCACCATCATCCTTATCCTTCTCTAAATTTAATGTCTTCTCAGCTTCTTTTTCTGACACAACTTCTATAACAGGAGGTTCCTATATAGCATCACCGAAGGTATCATTTGCACCATCATCATTTTTAACTGGAGTCTGATCATTAGACTGTCCTTCGAGAGTGGATTTATCAGGTGACTGATCCTTTTTCTTACCTGGGACAACCATATTTACTTCTGGAATAGATGTGTCTTGAATGGGTTCTTCTAGATTCACATCAACTCTTTGATCTATCAAAAATGTCTCAAAATTGTTTCAGTTTCCTTTATCACATCATCTTTCTTCCCTACCATAAGCTTATTCACCCTCTTCTTGCTTCAAAATCTATCCTTGGCAAGTTTACATAATCTGGTGACTTCACCCCTAGAAATAACAAAAGATAGATTTACTAGAACATATTCTTTTATTTTATCATCTTCTAAGCTAGATGTATGCCTTCTTACATCTAAAATGTTATATAGGCCATTAGAAATCATAGATGTAAGTTCTAACAATGCCTTACTATAGAAATCGATATATTCTACAATTGCTTCTTCAACTTCCCTTTGATCCTTATCATCAAATTTTTCATAATATGTAGACACATTATTTAGATTCCCATCCTTACAAATTTCATCAATTAACTCCTTCAAAGTAAATGGGGACACTATTTCAAATGTTCCTTCAATATTACTAGATTTTAGAGTGGCATCAATCTCATATTTATGCTTCTTGCTCGCTCTGGCCTTACTGGATGTTTTAGGTTCTTCCCTTGACCTCTTGGATTGTTGAACTCCACAGGATTGTGGTTTCTTCATCAATCTAGTGTAGCTGGCTATCTTTTTTACCTCTCTTAATGTTGCATTAGATTTTGTCTATGTATCTTTAGCAGTGACCACAACATACACTCTCTAAGGTTTATCCTTCTTCCTCTTCTTTTCCCCACCAGTTGATGATGTAGATTGTGATTTTGGTGGAGGAATGGGCTTCTTCATACCGGAAGTAGGTGCAGATTGAGACTGTTTTGGCTTTGCCTACTTCAGAGGGGTGGAAACAGGTTTAGTATTCTTAGGCTTCACCATGTCTTCCTCCTTGAGAATGTTATGTTCTCTTTCCCTTTGCACAACCTCCTTGGTTATAATCATTTGTTTTGCTACCTCCTCTAGCTGTTTCCTTGCTTTCCTCTTCTTAGCAGGTCAAGTAAACTTTTTGTGCAAATCAAGCTATTTTTCTTGAAAAGGTATTTATCAACAATGAAGAAAATGGTTTTCTCATACTTCTCTATAATTTCTTTAGGGATCCTTTCCCTATTATGCATTGTATCTTGAACGGATTTTAAGTATCCCTACAAGGTAGATTTATATGCAATAATATCACCTAAACCATGCAATCCTTCCTTTATCTAAACTACCATCATTTTATCATATCCCCACTCTTTCCTTCCCTCAGAGTCTCATAAGCTACAAATATAGTCATTTCAAATACATAAATTTGCCTGCTAGATCGATATACATTATATCTGGTCACCGGCGAGGCAAATATAACATTATGCTCTATAATATTATTGATAGTCATTGACCAAGTATCAAACTAAGATCTAGTAATATTTGTTAGCATTATATTATGTATTTTCTTCAATCTGGGGATGTCACCAATTGTACTTAAACAAGTAATCACTTCAATGGCTTGCATGGTAATCTTGTGAGGTTGGTCCAGACATATAAATTCATCATGGATTTGGCTCAAAATGTAACAGACCCATTTAGGTTCATCAAAAACCGGGAAGTGAATAAATTGAATGAAACCCTTGTCGTGTAGTTCCTTGAATTCTGACTTCAAATTTCCTAGTCTATCCATCATGTTCTCAATGTAAAGTGAGAGCATGTCTACATTCCCAATCTCCTCAATATTGCAATGGATATATGCCCTAATATATTCATTGTGAAGTACACCATATGGGACAAAAGAAAATTCACCTTCTGGATCATCCTCAGTGGATTTGAATGGGTGCCTCTTGAACATGGGCCTAGCTCTCTCAAAATTTTTGACCACCAATGGAGTCACAACACCAGATGTAGATGCAGATGTGATTTCAAAATATGGATATGAAAAGATATCTTTGCAAATGAAAAACACCTTTTGATTCTCAACTAGATGCAAGAAATCACTGATTGATTGCTTCAAGCTCGGATTTAGCTTCTAAAACTCCTTCACTCTTCTTCTCATCTCTTCTCTCTTATTTTCATTATGAAGAATGAGCTATTGAAATTTCTTTTTATCCATAAAAAACCTAATTTTAAGTTGTAATAAATGCACAACCCTAATGACTTCCAAATACACTATTTTTCATGAGTTCATTCACCCGATTATAAAATTGTCATGAAATCTTCCGGAAAAGATTTGGACAAATAATCTCTTCATCTACAACCATCTGCAATCGGTTACAAATATTTGAAAGGGGGTTTTAAAGATCTGCATGATAGTGTCACCCTAAGGTCAAAATGCCCTAGTTATCGGATGAGGTTCCTACACCAGAATTAGGTGTGGAGCCATTTTGAACAATAGAATCTTCTTTCTTTACCCACATCTTCTTATGCTGATCTCTGATCTCTTCCACCTTAGCTTTTCCTTTTTCATACAATTTATTCTTGTCTGCTAGAGCATTCCTGCTTCTGCAGTATCTTGCAATAAGACCAGGTTTATTGCATGAAAGACAAATAACACTTCTTTGCATAGGCCTGAATTTCATTTGATTTGATCTAATCCTGCATTGGTTAGAAATATGCTCAAACATACCACACGCATAGCATCTCTTATTTTGTAATTTGTTTATCTATTTTGCACTTGTTTGACTTGTGACCAAAATTATTGCATATGAAACATTGACCGATAAAGGTAGAACCATTGTTCATCACTTTATTCATTATTCCATCATTCATACTTCTGCATTGATTTGCCATATGACCAAATTTACCACAAAAAAAACATTTACCATTGAATTTATAGGCATTAGGCTATCTTACTAGAGGTTTCTTTTTCTTTTGTTGATGATTGCTTTAACTAAAACTAGAGGATTCTCCTTTCTCAAATCCAAGTCCTCGGATGTCTTTCCCATGTCTTTGACTTTCCAGCATCTCATCCAATCAGGATGAACTAGCTTTGAATTTTTCTTTGTACTCATTAGCAGTAGTTAGCTCATCTCTCTGAATTATGATCTGTCTTTCAAGTTCTTGTCTATCAGTCTTTGTTTGTACTAGTTAAAGCTTCAACTGATCATTCTCATATGTCATTTTGCAGCATTCATTGGATCTATTCCTTAGTGATTGAGTTAGGGTTTCTTCATTCTTCTTCTAGTCTTGAATCTCCTTAGTCAGCTTCATGACAATAGATTACAATTCATTCTTCAAAAATATATTCTGCCTAGCCAACTTCTCACATTCATCTATCTTGTCTTGTAGGGCTTGATTATCAATGCTTTGTTATTCTTTCTCCTTCAGCTTATCCATCAGTTCCTTTCTCTTCTCTCTTCAAGTACTTACTTGATCTTTTAGTGTCTCAATGAAATCTTTAACTACATTTGGGTTTGTTTTTAGGGAACTTACTTCTTTTCTTGTTGCATCAAGATCTTCAAGTCCCACACTAAGTTGTCCCTACAAACTGAAGTCCATTGATTCAATCTTGTGGATCTTCATCAAGTTGTTAGGCTTCTTCTGAGGCACAAATATTTGATACCAATTGTTGGAATAAATGAACACTAAAAGGGGGGTTGAATTAGTGTTTTATAATTTGGAAAATTATCAAGATGTTTCTTAAACAATCAGATGCATGAGAAAGTAATCAAAGTGCAGAAAAAATAAATGAACAACCACACAACATAACACCAAGATTTTTATGTGGAAACTGGGAAAGGGAAAATCATGGTGAGATTGAGTACCCACAATATTGTCATAATATAGCTAGTAGTAGAACAATATTATATAAGGGGAAAGCAGTTGCATTTAGGCTCACTTCCTAGAGATCACTACTCAATTACAAAAGGGCTACAACTAGGAGGAAGGTTCACTACCTTGCAGGCTAATATAAAATGATTACAATGATAACTAAAGTGAAATACAGTTTCGGTTAGGCTCATATAATCTTCTACAATTGATCTGTCATTCTACTCTGTCACATACAAGAGCAAGAAAATCTTCTCCAAACTTACAAACTCGCTCACACAAACTTTCTTCTCTCACCACACATTTTAAAATGATAAACCAAATCAATCTTATATATCCGCATCATAAAAAAGAACCAATATCCATGTCGGCTTCCAAAAACCGCATAACATGCAACGTAAAATGTGTTCCACCAAGTTGGCTCAATCCGATCACAAATCCAAATGCGTACCAAAACAAGATGGTAAAATGCTTCCCATAAGTCAGTCCAATCATCTCAAACATGAAACTGATCATTGAAATTATCCCAACAAATCCACAACACACATTACTCCAGGATAGCTCTTCCCTAACTGAATTGCCAAGTACCGGAGCTCTAAACTTGTACACAATTCAACACCGGATATCAGGATCATGAGATAATTTTTCTTGAACCTCAAACAAACTTCCTTGATCATCGGAACCCAAAATACATCATCGAAATCAAGATGTGCACCATGATCTGATGCTTTACTAGTAATTGTGTTCCACCTTCCAGACTTATGCCTTATGAGAAAAATGACTTTCGGTAAACCAATTCTATGTACACCAAATGTGATCTGAGAACTAAGTTTCCATCAATGACAACGCCTAAACAACTATCATGCACCAATCATCACCAGAATAGTGTCTCTTGCCAACATTTTGTTCTTATTAATGATATCCCTCAAGGTCATTTCTATGCTAGTGGAGAGACTAGACAAGGAGACTCTAGTTCCCCCTATCTTTTTATCATCCTTGGCAATGTCTTGGGAAGAAACATAGATTCTTATATCAGAATAAATAATGCCAAATCATTATAGACATTGTCTTCATTTCATTTTATTTCACATAAACAATTCTTTTATGTTATGTTTTGTAACCATTATGAAGGTCTGAAATTTTGTTGCATAACAATCCTCTCAATTTTACTGTAGGAAGTTGTTCTACTACCTTAACTTACTTACAAGTGGTATGTGATCTTGATAAACTTTTAGTTTTAGTTCTGATTTATTGTCTTTTCTAGACTAATCTAGATTTGATTAGGAGCTTGTGTAGAAGATACTTTTTAATCTTGTTATATGATCTTTTTGAATGACAAGTTATTTAGCAAAAGTATAGGTGGTTTTTGATCTTGTGTTGTGGAAGCTAAAGATGAAGGATCTATTAATAGACTAATATTTCTGGGATGTTATTAATGAGGATGTTTTTAGATAATAGATCTTACTTTGGCTACTTAGTGTTATGCTACGGATGAAAAACCCAAGGATCTAATTAGATTATGCTTGACAAACTCATTTTTAATCATTGTGCACAAATATTCATTTGCAAAGAAGCTATGGAAGTAACTAAGTGATATTTTTTTATGCCAAATATTTAGTAGACAATATTTTCTTGAGGAATAAATTGTATTCCTTGATAATGGAAGAGGGTGGATGAATTACAGACTACATTGAAGCATTCAATCTATTGGGGGCTCAACTGGCATTTATTCATGTCATTGTGGATGATGAGAATAAATTATAGATTTCTCTTTATTCTTTACCTAATTTGTGGGATTTTCTTGTTATGTACACTGATAGTAATTATAAATTTGAAGTTTTTAGTCAATTTACAGAATCTAAAGAAATGGTTCAGTTGTAGAGTGGAAAGAAAATTAAAATTTGAAGGACATTAAATTATGGTGAATTCTTTTCTAATGATTTTGATATATTTTATAAATATTGTGGCATAAATATTTAGAAGACAACTTAGTATTCTTGGTTGTGATGCATATGCACATACACCAAAGGAGAAGTGAAAAAGGTTTGACAACAATTAGTTGACATGTATGATCATCAATTATAATTATGGCATGAATGGAGACAAGCTTCTGGAGCCCTATTAGATACAAGGTAGCACATAGTAGAAGTGTTATTTTTAGATAAACCAATTCTCATTGTATTACATTGTATAGCTAGTATAATGTAAGTAAGATTATTCAATTTGATTTCCTTCAAATTTATTTATTAGTTTACATGATCAATAACAATAATAAAGTTTATGACGTTCAAGCACTGCCTGTTGAGAGAAATAGATGTTTTATTGGATAATATTGATGCCAATCTCAGAATTCCACTTCCCCAAAACTACTACATGTCACTTAGCAATAGAGTGGAGGTGAAGAAGCTCGTGATTTTTAATTCTATGGATTTTGCATCCTTCCAAGCAACTTGGCCCATCATCTCTAGGAACATTGAGTTCCTTTTGAAAGTGGCTAGTATACAAAGCGGTTTCACATCGAATTGGAGGGTAATTTTTCTCTGTGGTGAAGATTTAGCGGTGACTGATGACCTCGGGATCCTTGTGAATGGTGATCTGGTGGATGGAAATGACTGGGGGTTTGGGCTGGGTGAAGAGTGGTATCCAAATGACTACCGACTCCCTAAAGAGAAGGAAAAATCGACAGCTCATTTGAATTGTGGCCCTGAATGTCCCATTGTCTTAGATGCAGCTAATGCGCTCGTGGAAGATGCTTATGATGACTCTATGTGACTCCGGTTGACTCTAAGCCCTCCGGTCTCTCTAAAAATATTTCATATGAAAGATTAGTCAGAAGATATGAATTCAAAACATTTTTTAGAAAATAAACGTAAAGAAACCAAACAATTCAGCTTAGAGAAACTCCAAACTCAAAATTCAATGGAATCTGGCATGTCTGAAGGCTCGCTTCCATAAATATCCACCTCCATAATCAAATTCATAAAATTAATTGTGGAAAGATACTACTTCCAAATCAAAAGAATAAATTTGATGGTAAGATTAGGTAAACCTTGAGAATAATGTTAAAGGCCCCAAATCTCCCCCTCTATATATACTACCATTCAATACTATGTTTCTTTTCATTCTTGAGAACATCCATTTATTTATTTAGATTGCATTAGAAAAAAGGCATTAGAAAAAATTGGTTGAATATTTCCTTGTAGATACAACAATTAGATGAACAACTGCTTTTCCAATAAAAAATTACCATTTGTAAGTAAATAAAACTATTAAAAAACAAAAATTCACCTTCAAAGCATAGATGTGAAAATGACTATAGAGCTACATTTAAATTGGCTTCAAGTGCTTTCTAATTTCCTTTTAACATTGTCTAGAAAGGATGTGTATTTTTTTTATTGTAAGTTAATAAGTTAATTATAAAGAGAATGGAGTAAACCGTGGTGGTTTTTGGTTCTAGAGGGTTAAAGAGTAAGTACCTAGATTATTTGGATTAAAGAGCATTAAAAAAATTATGTTTTTGTTGTATACTAGTCTCGAGTAAAAGATTTTTTGGTTAATTTTTTTACATAAATTCTTTAAGAAGATAATATTTAAGATGTAGATGTTTTTAAATTAAATATTTTTGTAACCCAAGCATTCTACAATGTAGTACAGTTTTGCCTTCATTAAATTTAAATTGCAAAACTAACATTCTATGTATTCAATCTTTATATGTGATCCATGCTTCAATTCAGAATAGATAAGACACTTGAGATGACATCTTATTGTGTTAAATCTAATGTCTGACATAATAAAAAGAGACAGTTTAAGAGTTTTTGATTATAAAGTAGCCAAAACAAAGGTGTTGACCGGTAAAAACAACAAGAAAGCACAACAAGCACACACACAGCTACCTGACAGCCAATCCCTACTTTACTCATCAATAACAAAAACTGCCTACTGCTATTGGATAACCCAAGATTGATAACAATCTCGTCCAAGTAGCACCTTAAGCAGCAGAGTTTAAGAGTGACAATGTTGTTTTACATGATGTAAGAACAAATAAGGTAGTTGATATATTGGACGGTTCATTTAGATGTCCCACCATTAACATTTGGATGAAGACTTTTAATTTCAAACTTTTTACAGCAACAAGAAATAATGTTTTTTGAATTTTTCAGCTCTAAAATAACTATCAATTATTTATATTTTATTGTGTTTTGACAAAAATATTTTTTGATGTCTTTTAAATAAGTTGATCTCACTTACACATTTATCTAATATTACAAAAGATAAAACAATTTAAATTTTTTAAATGTAATATAATTTAAATTTCTTTATACTAATAGTTAAATCTTTAATTTTATTTATTTATTTTTATTTAAAACTAAATTAAACTCAATTTAATAATTTATATCAAAATTATTTGCTTAAACTCCCATACCATAATATTTATCGTTTAAGAATAAATTTTCCTATAATATCATTATACAAAACTCCACGACCTAAATAAACAATGCTTTTAAAATCTTTTTAGGAGGAACAATTCAAATTTTTTCTGTTTTTGCTGCGTAAATGAAGGGTTTCGGACAGCTTAAATGAAGGTTTCGGGCTGTGTGAGGGAGAATATAGGTGGATCTAAATTATTTTCTTTCCCGAGAAAAGATCATTTCCTGTCCAAAACTCGATCCTTTTTAGTTGATCTACAGGTGTTTCCGGAGTTTAATTGGAGAAGCTTTTTTAAACAAGAATCTCAAGACTCTTTGTTTCGGGCTGTGTGAGGTACACGCCTTTACGAGAATATAGATAAATCTCCATTTCCCATAGACATTCATTTCGTCAGAGCTTTAAATTATTTTTCTCCCCATGAAGTTTTAATTGCGGTGATCTACAGGTGGCAGAACGGAGTTTAATTGCTGAAGGCATTTTTCACAAGCGATCTGGCAGGATGTTGACTGAACATAGAACTCACTGAAAATACAAAAGGGCACAGTTGCGGTGATTGGTAGAAAGAAAGGTATATGAAGTGCATAAGAATATAAGGAAAACTAATCATTTTAATTTGTTTAGAAGGTATTTTGACTAATATAATTTTTATAGTTATTTTGTAGATAAAAATTAAAATGAGATATTAATATTTTGTTTTTGAACTTAAAAGATTAGAATTATAAATTTTAGATTATATTGAAATATAATATGTCAAAAGATAAGAGAGAAAAGTGAGTTTATATAAATTTTCTATGATTTGATGTAGATGTTTGATAGTTGGAAAAACGGAAGAAGATAACATTAAATTAAGATTAATTAATAAATGAAAGGAAAAAAAGAGGAGGTACTTTAAAAATATAGTTTTTAATTTTAGAGGATTAAAGAGTAAGTAGTTTGTGAGATAAAAGAGTTTTAATAAAGGTGTTTTATGATTTTTGTTATGAATTTTGATTGAAGAATTTTTTTAATTAATTTTTCCCAAAGAGGGTGGTTAAAGAGATAATATTTAGATATAGGTATTTAGGTATGGATATGTTTGTAGTCTAAGTATTTTATAATGTAGTATGGTTTTGTCTTCACAACGTTTAAATTACAAGAAACAATATTAGTCTATTTGTTTAATATTCTTTACACTTGATCGCCCTATGAATTTGACACATAAGATGATGCTATTTTTTGTAAAGACAAGATGTTTATTGTATTAAATGTAATGCTCGACATAATAAACAATGAGATAGCTTAACTAATTTTTATATGATGTCAAAATAGATAAAAGAAGAGTAGTTAATTTTTAACTCTTTCATATGATGTCAATCATTATAAAGATAAGATGTTTATTATGTTCTTGATTAAAATAGCAGGGAGGGGGCCTTGAACCCTTATAGAAAAAACATCACCAAGAAACCAAGGAAACCCCAACTTGTAGCAGCAACAACCAAAAGGCAGAAGCTTGCACAAGCAACCTCAAAATCTAATAAAAAACATCCAAAAAAGACAACACCAGAAAAAAATCACAAGCTAACAAGTAGATGCAACCTAACAAAAAGGTTGTGTGCAAAGGCCCAAATTAACAGGGACGTGACAGAGTTGATCATCCCCTGCAGATCATAAGGGCAAGGGAGGCGAATATAGTCCAAAATCCCAAATCTTCCTCACTTGAAACTTTATCATGTGCTTCACATTCTCCTCTTCCATAATTTGTGAAGACTCTCTCTTGATGAATCTATAATTAGCACCCAAATCTGGGCAATTACCATCCATAAGACTATTCCCATACAAATTGTAATTGGGATGTGTTGGAAGATTTTAAAATTGGCTCTATTTTCCACATGCTTATGTGTTGGATCTGCGGGTTTATGGTTTTTCACAAAGGATTTTAGTGCTGATAAGGTTTTCCCTTTGTTTACCTAGGCAATGTTATATTTTGTAGTTGACTTATATCTACCGGTAACCTAGCTTTAAGTTTTCACCTAATGGGTCCCTTGTTGTTCATTTACATGCCCCCGACACTAGGAGTTACTGCTTGAGGTTGTCACTTTATTTCTATTATGCACCTAAGTATTGGAGTGTCCCCGTGTGTTTTTGTCTTTTAAAAATTCCCAAGGAAAGTCCCCATGCACGGGCACTTTACCCTCAGCTAGTCTCCACATGCTAAAATGGTTTTCCCAATATGCCTGCTTTAGTCTCATAGTTATGTAGGATAAGCATGCCAAATGAAATACAAATAAAATGTTATCCCGCAAGCCTTTTAGTGAAAGGTCTCGACCATGCGGTATAAGGGATTCACAAAGCCCAAAGAACAAGCCTTATCCCATGACACTTTTGAAGTCGTCATGAAGCCTCGCAGGATAAGAAGAATACAGAGATAACAAAGAGATCTTTATACCGTGGCCATTTCATATAAACAAAAGGCTCGTGCGGGATAAGAAGTGTTCACAAATCTATTAGCAGTTATCATTATGAAATGTGTCCAAGTGGGATAAGATAATATAAAGAAGTAGAGAGGTGGGTCTTATCCTGCGATGCTTTTAAGATGCCTTGATAGGCCCTTGGGACAAGAAACAACTCAAGATCAAAAGGTAAATTTATCCCACAATGTTTATAATTGGATACAAAGATTTTGCAGGATAAAAGGTAGCAAGGTAGATACAAAGGGCCTTATCCCACAAGGGTTTTCTTTTACTTAGTAATGGTCGCGGGATAAGATTTTTAAGGAAAAATTGACAAGCTCTCTTCTCCCGTGCATTCCGGCAAGGATAAGAGTTGGATCACGGGACAAGACAAGAAAAGACTAAGAGGCTTATCCCGCACGGTACACAATTGTCAAGAAAGGGCATTTTCAAGCAGAAAAGGACAAACATTTATGAGCAGCGCAAGATAAGAGGATATTTAGAAGGTATACAAAGGCCTTATCCCGCGAGAGGAGACAACATTGACGAATGAGCAGTGGGATAAAGATAAAAGGGCATCGATAAAGAGAGGCAGACATGGCCTTATCCCACAAGGCTACGAGGAATGCTTTTAGATGCTGTAGGATAAAAAACTAAGTTAAATACATGGAAGCCTTATCGCATGAAGATTGTCAAGATAGCAAAAGGTGGTGCGAGATAAGGAAATAGAGAGGAATCTGAGAAAGACTTATCTCGTGGAGATGGTGAATGTCACAAAATCAGAAAAACGGTCCAAATGACATGGATTTTGAGAAATCTAAGCTGGCCAAGGACAGTCTAATAAATGCTATGTCATCATTTAATGGTTGTCAAGGAAAATCTTAACCATTCAAATCTTGATCGATGGATGAAATTCAAACTTGGCACAAACAATTTTCTCTGTCCAACACAAAGGAATTAATAGCGTCACCATAAAAGAGAAATTCTTCAATTTTCTCTCATAACTTGCATCTGAAGAAAATCCAGAGTGTCCCTGAGTGAGAAGGAATGCGAATTTCAACAAAGCAATGTGCCATCTAACAAATTTAGCCCAACAAAAGACTAGTAAGTCAAAATTTCCACCATCCTTTTGCATTTGCTAGGCTATTGTAGTTGTAACACACAGATCTTTTGTGTGTATTCCCTAGAGTCTATAGGGTTTGTGTCTGTATTTAAAATTCTAGGCTTTCCTCCATTTTTTAGAATTTAAAATGGCACTTGATGTAATTCTACGTGTGCCAGTAATTGCAAATATTCCCATTGGTGAACCAAGTCCAGAATTTGCCCCGCAATAGTCTGAAGAAGTCAAAGCAAGTTCCTCTCCTAAAGAAGAAACCATGAAGAGAAAGAAGAAGACAGTTCGAAAGACTGTCACTATTATTTCTCACAATGCGTCTTCAGATGAGCTTTCTCCCTCTCCTAAAGTTATGAAACCAATTCAAAAGAGGAGAAGAGTTTCCCATAAAGATTATGTTTAAACATCTACCATTGATCTTTTGGGAGTTTGTTGGTTGTCTTCCTTTGGGAAAGACTTGTTTGGCATTTCTTGGCACTTGGATATTTTTTACATCTAGTGTTGCCATCAATGCCAAAGGGGGAGATTATTGGAAATTGGATGAATTAATTATGTGTTCCATTGATGTTTTTTCATTGATGGCAACACGAGTTGTTTGGGTTGTTTACTGGCTTTCAGTAGGTTCACGTAGAGTTGTTGGTTTATGATATTGATGCAGTATGCTCTGGTATGTTTTGGCTTGTGGATTTGGTTTGCATCTATGAATCAATATATTCATATGGGTATCATGATTAGTTAGTTTGGGATTTCATTACTTAAGAGCTATCATTTGTTCTAGTAAGCCTTTTGGTCACCAATAAGGGTTCTACCGGTAGAGCTTTGTTAAAGACCTTTTGATGCACGTGATAAGTGGCGTTGGCACAATTTCTAGATACCTTTCAGGATGCTATTAGTTATCTTGTTTATATTCTTGTTGATCGGTGGAGTTGGATTTGGGTCAAAACATAATGATATCTTATTCGGCTAGGTTATGGACCGGTTTATGTAACGTCCTAGTGGATGATCCCGATGCATTACCAGTTGGGTTTATTGATTGGATTATGTTGTTTTGGTCTCAAGCTGACTTGTCTAATCATTAAATTAAGGGTTTAATTTATTAATTTATCATATTATCTTTTAGGTGGCCGACCTAATTGTTTAGGTCCCAAGTGGGTATAAATATGATGTAAGATCTCTTTGTATATCATGGGATTATGGTTATGGGATTATCTATGTGCAAATAAAGTTATACTCGTATACAAAGGTTTTTGGTTGATCATAGGTGATCTAATTGGGTTTCTAAAAGAGGTTTAAGGCCTTGGGTACTGAGCTTAATTGGAACTGTACTCAGGCAAAGGAGATGTTATTCTTGCAATTCATTCTTCTTCCAGATTGAAGTCCGGATTTATTTTGTAGTCAGCGAGGCTCCTTTTGTGATGACCAGTGTGCTTTAGGCTATTGGTCTTCCTGGATGTGTAGGCCCCTTTTATTGTAATCACATAATTACTAAATAAGTATTATCTGACTGTGGGTAGGCTTCCCATTGTGGTTTTTCCCTTTGCCAGGTTTTCCACATACAAATCTTTGTGTTATCTTTTGTGGATGGTTGGTAAATGTTCTATGGTTTATATTTTTGCTTAACTACTATATCTTCTATTTGGGTTTTTGGTTTATGTATTCCAGTAATAAGGTTTTAATGCTTAAAGTTCTATAATTTGTTGACAACTGATCCACCCCCCCTCTCAGTTTTCCTCTAGTTATTTGAGTTGTCGAATACCAATTATTAGACAACTCAGATAATCAGAGGACAATAGAGAGGGGGAGGGTGAATCAACTGTCAACAGATTATAGAACTTTAAGAATTAAAATCTTATTACCAGAATACATAAACCAAAAAATGAAATAGCAGATATAATAGTTAAGCATAGATATAAACCATAAAAAATTTACCAACCATCCATAAAAGATGATGTAATAATAAAGTTAACAAACTCCCCATGTGAATGATATCTCTCTTAAGCTCTGATATCTTGCCTTGACTGATATTCTGTTAAGCTTCGTTTTTCGCAAATATCACTCCCGCTTTGACATTAATGCCAGAAATCTGACATGAACATCAAAGAAAAATCATAAATCTATTGAACCACACACTTGACTACTCCCTCTGAGTAGTAGAACCAACACATCAATCCAGAATAAATAATAGCTCTATAAATGCATTAAAAATGAGGCCAATCAGGATCTCTTGGGTCTCTACCGGAGGGGCAGAAACCCCCAATCTATCTCTGAAGTATTAAAATGATTTCTTAGGCAAAGGTTTAGTCAAGATTTTTACAATCTTCTCTTTAGTGTTCACATAAACTAGTCTCATTTCATTTGCTTCCACCTTCTTGTTCAATAAGTTATACTTAATAGATATGTTTGTTAGGCCCAATATGGAAAGCTAATGTACTGAGAGGGGATGGGTGAATTAGTACTCTAAAACTTTTCTTCAATAATAACTTTACTATTATGCATAAACCGAATAGTGCAAAAACATAATATAAAGCTAAATTAAATAGATAACAATCATACATTATTCACTCCATAACACATATATTTTGGTTATGCAGAAACTCTTGGTTAGAGAGAAAAACTACAGTGGGGATGGTACCCACAACTTCACTACTGCAATAATAAAGAGTGCTCGGTTAGATCTACCCACAACTTCACAATTTCTGATAGCTTACCCTATTAGGAATATCAAGATCTGTTAGATCTAACTTGCTAAAGGATTTTACAACACTTCATCTAAATGTTGCACCTGGTTAGAGGCTTTACAATTTATAGACTTGATTAGAGTCTTTTACCCTGTTAAAGGTTTCTCTTACAACTTCACAATATTACAATAAAATCATTACAAATATCTGCAACTTTACATTTGGAATGTTATAGCAGATTCTATGTGCTCAGAATAGATTACCTTGCTTATAGCATACCTCGGTAACCCATATAGTAACTTGGTAAACCCTTTTGTTTACTCTGTTCTTCGACTGTTCTCTGAAAACCTTCTCGGTGACCTCTATGTCTCTATAACAGTCTTCTTACACTCATGCACACACACCTTTAACTCTTAACTCATGTTGTATAAATAGATCTCTTATGACGGTGATCCTTTCATTGCTTCGATCTTACAAACACGATTTATTTAATGAATAACCATGCAAATTATTTCATTGTTTAGATGACCTCAAAATAATACACAATCTTTAAGTGCAATTTCCAATGTGATAACGTTTAGATGTGCCTCGATCTTGTAACATGTTTTCATATGCATGTCCAGGTTCAATGAATCTGGTAACACGTTTCACTCTGTGTATATCAACTCGGTGTGTTATCTTTGCTGCTCGGTAGACATGTAAGGATACTCGGTAGACAGCTGGGTGTATACTGTGTTTTGTGACTACTTTCTTCTGTAACCAACTAGACTATGCTTACCGACTGAATATCTCAGTAATAGATAACCGACTAGAGTATATAGTATAACTTTGACATAAAACTAATGGCAATCTGATAAGTAGTAACAATCTCCCCTTTTAACATTAGTTGAGATGTTTGACAAAAACTACTTACAAAGTTATAACTCAAAAATCTATATACTTGCAAAATTTGACTATACTGATAGTATATACAATAGTCAATAATATAATATATCAGATATACTCCCTTTATCGATATACAGTACAAAAATCTGATTTTGCATGCTCGGTGATCTGTTCTGTGTGCTTTGCTTAGTGTTTTGTTTACTGCTCGGTGTACTCCCCCTGTATACTATACTATGAATACTATACCATTCTCTCAATACTGTATCACTCCATATTACTCCCCCAAGACTGTATCATATTACTCCCCCTTTTTGACAAACATCAAAAACTTAATTACCATTCGGGGGTGGTAACTGATAAAAAATGGATTTGTACTTGGTCCAGGCGTCGGTGAGAGCGATAGAGAGTGCATCCTTTACACTATCCATTAAAGAATTCTACACTTGAATATCAACAATTAATGATATTAAGCCATCTAGAGTGCTTCCCTCTTGAGTAGTAGATAAGTAAGTGGGTCAATTGATCTATTCTTGGACCGATGAAAGATGTGGAAGGAATAATGTCAGAAGGGTCATTATGTCCATCCTGATCTTGTGTTCTTCATTTCTTAAGTCCAATTGTTGAGCCATGAGCTGTTGTAATCTTGTATAAAAATTCTGAACTGAATTTGGCTCTGTGGTCAACTTGCTTGAGAGATCGGTGATCTCTTTCTCAATTGCCTCTATTTTAATCTTAATGTCTTTAATGAATAAAGAAAATGTGCAGAGTTTCTAAAATAAATAAAGAATGTGCTTGAGTTGAGGGGTCAACTCAGCAATAAATTTGACAAGTTTAACTTTGCTAATAGCTATAGCTTTTTGTACCTCTTCTATCATTTTTGCAGTGAGCTCTTTGTCTTTCAGCTTGCTCAAATACTCCGATGCATCTACTCTAGATGTCTCTATCTTTGTGAGGAGTTCATCCAGTTGAATGTGGATGGCTGCATTAGTTGATACTGTAGCTTCAGGTAGCATATCTATTAGGAGTGCTTTTACCTTCTGAAGTACTTTATTTTTCTTTTGAATGGCCATTTGCTTCTCTTGTTCGGCCTTTGCTTTGCACAGTTCACCGAAATCAATGAGTGCTTGCCCTTTCAATTTTGATATGTCTACATTGGGCAACACTATTGGTTTTGACAAATCAACTTTAAAACTATTCTTTTTCATTTTCTTTTCTATACCTTTCACCGATGGAACTAAGACAAGGGCTTGTGAGGCTTGATGACCCTCGGTAGGTTGCTCGGTAGAGGCAACACTTTGATTGGTTCCTTTAGCCTCTGTAGAGTCCTTTGGTGTCTCAGTACTTGGTTTCTCAGTTGCAACAGTCTCAGTGTTAGAAGGTGCTTGAGATGTCTGTTCTTGAGTAGTACCTTCTCCTGCTGTAGACTTGTGACCTTCAGTTCCTTGATCTGTATCCTAAGGAGTTTTGGTTGAGACAGGTTGCTTGACCAGTGGATAAGGCTGAACTTGTTCCAAGACTGATTCACTAGATACAAGTTTTGCATATGTAGTGCCTTCTATCATTTCCTATTCTGATGCCTCTGAATCCATGACATCTTCATCTATTTGAATGGTGTCAGCAGGGTCTTGTTCGGTAGCATCAGGACCTTGCTCGGTGACATCAGGATCGTGCTCGGTGACATCAATGATTTCAACTATAGCTTGCTCACCGGCATCCTTGATTTTGAATATTTCCTACCACTTTGCTTTTGTCTCATTTTCTACTTCAATATATAGCCCATTCATCAGTTTTAAGGCTCTATGTTTGACAAGAAACTCTGAGTTGTAGGTTGTCAGATGTTCCTTTATTTTTGCAACTGACATGTCAGGAAAGAGATGAACCAGACTTCTCTCTCTAATTGGTTTCTCTGAATCCATTGCATACTTCCACCTATTATCAATATGCAGATACAATTCATTTGGAAGTGACTTAGCTAGTTCCAATGGAGCTAACTGAAACTTTAGAAGTGTGCAGATGACAACTTATTCAATTTGTCTCTTTTCATCATTGTTCCTGGTTTAATATTTGACATATCTAAATCCTCCAAATCCACCATATTATTTCAGATTAGCACAAAAGTTTTCAACACTATGTATATTTACCTTCTTGCTCTTGACAATCTAGAATTTGCTTGCATCCTCTGATTCGGTATCACTCGACTGTTTTGCCAAAATGAGTCTCCGAGTAGATTTCTTGTATGTCTTTGCTACCTTGGGAGCAGTAACACTTTTTGTTTTCTTACTCGGTGAGGCTGCAGATGCTTTTGTGTTAGGTCACTTTACTGGAGGTGGAGTCGGTGAGGCCTTTGATGTGTCCTGTTTCTTTCTCTTCAATACTTTACCCTTAAGTAATTCGGTGCTTAGTGTTATAGCTGCCTCTTGGGCTTCAGATTCCTCTTCGGTAATGGCAATGGTGCCTTTGACAGGTGTAGAGCAAGAGTCTTCTCTAAATTTCTCTGACAATACCTTTATCATTTTTGTTGCCTTTCTTGTAGCTTTGGGTACTACAATGTTCATTTTTACCTTTTCCTTTACTTCCTCATAGGAACCATACCTCAGCTCAGTAGCATGTCTAAGCAATGTAAGAAATGCATCAATTTGTTGTTTTGTGATGTCAAAATCAATCTTGTAACCCATTGGTGACAAAGATTGAGTCCTTGGTTCCACAACATTCACATAACAGTAATCGGTGTCAACTTCAAAACATATATCATTTTTGTATTTCTCTACTAGCTGGGGTGGAATCCTATATCTGTTATGCATTTTCTCTTGAAATTTACTGAAGTAATCATCCATAATATCATTGAGATTGTCTCCTAACTTCTTAATGAAGTCATTAATCTGATGGGTGATTGGTCGGTGTAATTCCCAAACAACTTTACTAACTGATGGAAAGAATTTTTCAAAGTAGAAAAACATGCATACCAGTAATGATCCAAACTTTAGAGTATAAGCCAAGTTGTTCTTCTTCGGCTTCCTGATGGTGTTTAGATTTTCAAATAGGTTCTTCAGCAACACCTCACATAGGTCAATTTTCATTCCCTTTTTCACAATTTTGTAGGCCAGGGCTATTGTTGCACAGGGAACATTGTTTTCCCTTGCCGATTGGAAGAAACAGTAACCCATTACTCTAATAGAAAATTTTAATTCTTCATCTGTGACATTGTATAGTTTCAATCCTCTACAATCAGATTCTACTCCGGTTAAACTGATCAATTCCTTCTCTGATATCATCTTCTGGGCTTGGGCATGGTCATAGATAGGGTAATTGGTAATCAGATGAATAATTTCCTTAGTAATCTTAAATGGTTTCTCTTCTAGCCACATGAAATCATCGTGAACTCTGCATAGAACAAACTTGACCCACTAGGGTTTGAACACTCGAGGATAGGTTAGGGCTTCAGTTAATCCCTTGATCTTGATGTGTTCATACTTGTTGTTCAATTTACCATCAGTACACAACTCATCATAGGTGTCTTTGATTTCAACATGATCGAGTTCTTCAACACGACATTCGGTGAAGAATCTCACATCCTCGACTAGTAACACTCTATCTGGGATCAGTGAAATGACAGTTTTGTCATCTAGTTCAGAAGTGACTTTGGGAGTCAAAGAGTATTTTAGTGAGGGCTTTTCTACATTCTTGACAACTATGGGATCTTGGATCTTTGGTGCCATTGTAGATTTTAGATAAAAACTAGCAAAGAGTCCTTAGGGTTTCAGGATTTCAAATGATAGACACTTTATACTTAGTAGATAATGGCAACTAGATAAGATTGGTAAACCAGCTTAACGATGTGTTGAGATTGATGTAAATACCTTGAATTTGCTTTGTAGGAGGTTTGATCACCTTAGATTCGCTTGCTTTGCTTTCTCGAAAACTTGGTAAGTGAAAATGACCACGAAAATGCTTTTAAGTACACAAAATACCTTATCGGGCTCTGTGCGGGTTAGGTCAAAAACATTAAATGCACTCGGTTCCTTTTTAACCGATTTACTCTCCTTTTTCCGTTTTGACCGAGTAACCAAACTTCCTTCATTCACCTACTAGACAAGTTTCCTATATTCACTGACTTGACAAACTTCCTGTAAAGTGCTTCAAAAGACTTTGATAGAATTTCAAACTTACTAATACATCTTAATTATGCAGATTTTGAATTAAGTACATAATAGAATAGGAACTGTTAAGATTTTAGCCTTCAGAGAATGCAGGCCCTTCATACCTTTACCGATTAATTTGGAATAGGTGCACCTAACTCGGTAGATAAGGTGCTTTCTTCATTTGACATAATTTCCTTCTTTTTCCAAATCATTTTTAATTTTTCTTTTATTTCTTCAGTGTCTTTTCTAGGTTGATCTCTGCAATCTCCAGCTAAGTGTCCTACTTTGTGACAATGAAAATATGCCATACCAGGATTTCTCCATGATCTTCGGTTGTACATTCCAAACCTTATAAAATAGTTGGCACTTATATGTTCATATCTTCCACAACATTCACACCATATCCTTGTATTGTAATCACTTGGTACTATAGAATATTGTCGGTAAGGTTCTGTGTGAGTTCGGTAACCTCTAGCATTTGCTCTTTGTGCATACCACATATAGTTCTTTTGCTTAAACCAACACTTCTCGGTATTATGTCCATATCTATTGCAGTTTTCACAAAACCCTTTGAATTTTGCCTTCTGATAATTGTTAACAGACTTTGTCCTACATTGATTAGATGTGTGACCATATTTATTGCAATTGTAACAATAACCATTGGACTTAGTGACATTCGGTTGCTTACCTTTTCTGATTTGGCATATGTTGGTAGTATGACCTTGATTTCCACAGTAGTTGCAAATAGGCTTCATTCTTTTGATGTTATTCTTGTTTCCATCTTGCTTTGATGATTCTCCTCTCTCGGTAGTATGAATTCCTTTCTCGATAGTGACTTTTCCTTTGTAACAAAGTCCTGCATCTTTGTTGGGTCATCTTGTATTCAGTTGCTCATCCAACATCTTTGATGCTTCATAACTCTTCTTCAGTGTTTCTTTGGATTTCTTCTTTGTTTCAAGTTCATCGGTTAACCTTGATACTTCAAGTTTCAATGCTTGATTCTCATCATTCTTCAGAATTGCTTCATGATGTGCATAACCTAGTTGATCTGATAGGTTTTGTTGAATTCTAGTTAACCTTGTGATTTCATCATTCTTATAAGATAATAAGACTTCAAGTTGTTGTTTCTCTCTCTATAGATCTCTTACTTTATCCTCGGTTGTCCTTGATGCATCAAGATTTTCAGTCATTTGTGTGCTGAAATGTTCATGTTCTCTTTTCATTGGTTTCAGTTGATCAGCCAGTGCTTTGTTCTTTTCTTTCAATACTCGAATTATTTCTTCAGTTTCTTCAGATATACTATTCTCAGATGATGTCTCAATTTGTTTCACCAACTCTTGAGAATCCTGCAAATAATCAGATAATCTTCTTCTCACTTTCAGAGATTTTTGCATTTGCCTTTGCATGTCTGCAATCACTTGATTAGCATGATCCATCTCTTCTTACAGATACACAATCCTCCAAGATTGTTTATAGCTTTCCATTGATAAGATCTTTCTCTTTAGGTAGTTAAATCCTTTTCCAAGATTCAAGCTCTGATACCAATTGTTAGGCCCAATATGGAAAGCTAATGTACTGAGAGGGGAGGGGTGAATCAGTACTCCAAAAATTTTCTTCAATAATAACTTTACTGTTATGCATAAACCAAATAGTGCAAAAACATATTATAAAGATAAAACAAATAGATAACAATCATACATGATTCACTCCATAATACATATATTTTGGTTACGCAGAAACTCTTGGTTAGAGAGAAAAACTGCGGTGGGGATGGCACCCACAACTTCACTACTGCAATAATAAAGAGTGCTCGGTTAGAGCTACATGTTTAGCTATTTCTGATAGCTTACCCTATTAGGAGTATCAAGATCTATTAGATCTACCTTGCTAAATGATTTTACAACACTTCATCTAAATGCTGCACCTGGTTAGAGGCTTTACAATTTATAGACTTGATTAGAGTCTTTTACCTTGTTAAAGGTTTCTCTTACAACCTCACAATATTACAATAAAATAATTACAAATATTTGCAATTTTACATCTGGAATGTTATAGAAGATTCTATATGCTTAGAATAGATTACTTTGCTTATAGCATACCTCGGTAACCCATATAGTAACTCGGTAAACCCTTCTGTTTACTCTGTTCTTCGACTATTCTCTGAAAACCTTCTCAGTGACCTTTGTGTCTCTATAATAGTCTTCTTACACTTATGCACACACACCTTTAACTCTTAACTCATGCTGTATAAATAGATCTCTTATGACGGTGATCCTTTCATTGCTTCGATCTTACAAACATGATTTATTGAATGAATAACCATGCAAATTATTTCATTGGATAGATGACCTCAAAAACATACACAATATTTAAGTGCAATTTCCAATGTGATAACGGTTAGATGTGCCTCGATCTTGTAACACGTTTTCATATGCATGTCCAGGTTTAATGAATTTGGTAACACATTTCACTCGGTGTATATCAACTCGGTGTGTCATCTTTGTTGCTCAGTAGACATGTAAAGATACTCAGTAGACAGCTCGGTGTATACTGTGTTTTGTGACTTCTTTTTTCTGTAACTGACTAAACTTTGCATACTGACTAAATATATTGGTAATAGATAATCGACTAGAGTATATAGTATAACTTTGACATAAAACTAATGGCAATCTGATAAGTAGGAACAATGTTCATTGTCTTAGAATGAAATACTAGATTCTTTGATATATCAATAGCAGTAGGGTTATCATAGTGAATAATTACTGGTTCATTACAATCCACCCTTATATCCTTCAACATTTTCTTCATCCATAGAACTTGTGTACAATTAGTAGCAGAAGCAACATACTCAACTTCGCGAGTAGAGAAAGATGTACATGACTTCTTCTTGCAGATCCAAGAAAGAAGTTCCTTTCCAAGAAAGAAAGCTCCACTGAATGTGCTCTTCTGGTCATCACCATCTCTAGCCCAATCAACATCTGTATATGTAGATAGTGTAAAGTCATCATTTTTAGGGTACCACAAACCAAATTCAATTGTTCCCTGCAAATACTTGAAAATCTTTTTCAACGCACTCTCATGATTCTGTCGAGGATCACTCTAATATCTTGATACAATACAAACTGCATTTATTATATCTAGTCTAGTTTGAGTCAGATGTAAACAACCTCCAATCATAGACTTCTAACTTGTAGGATTTACTGGTGCCGATGCATCTTTCTTAGTCAATTTCTCACTTGTAACCATAGGTGTATGAACTAGTTTAGAATATTGCATACCAAATTTCTTCAACAACTCTCTAGCATACTTAGTTTGATAGATGAAAATACCTTTATCAATCTGAGCAATCTGCAAACCTAAGAAATTTTTTATTTCCCCAATCATAGACATCTCAAATTCATTCTTCATATTTTCAAAGAATTTCATACATAACTTATCCTCACCTCCAAAAATGATATCATCAACAAAGACTTCAACAATCAATATGTCATCATCAATGATCTTATAATATAAATTACTATGAGTATTACCTTTAGTGAAACCAAGCTTCAAAAGATATTTATCCAATCTTGCATACCAAGCTCTGGGGATTTGTTTTAATCCATATACAGCTTTCCTTAACCTGCAAACCATGTTTTTGTCATTTGAAAGTGAAAATCCATCAGGTTGCTCAATGTAAACTTCCTCTTCAAGATCTCCATTAAAAAATGCACACTTAGCATCCATTTGATAAACTTTACAGTTCTTATGGGAAGCATAAGCAATAAATAATCTTACAACTTCAATCCTACCTACCAGAGCAAAAGTTTCATCATAATCAATTCCTTCCTTCTGAGAATATCCTTTACAAATCAATCTATCTTTATTCCTGACAACTTGTCCATCTTCATTCAATTTATTCTTGGAAACCCATTTAGTTCCAATAACATTCTTATTTTTAGGCTGGGGAACTAAAGTCCATGTATTATTCTTTTCTATCTGATCTAATTCCTCTTCCATAGCTTAGATCCAACTTTCATCTTTATATGCTTCAATTACTAATACCGGTTCAATTTGAGAAATTTAACATACCTCATCAGCTGTCAACCTTCTTCTTGTCATCACTCCTTTATTCTTGTCTCCAATGATTTGATCTTTTGAATGATTTAAACTTACATATCGAGGAGTCTTCTGATTTTCTCTTTGTCTGCTTTGATCTTCAATTACTATTGAATTTTCTGATACTTCGGAAGTAACTGGTTCGACATTTTGTTCTGGTGCCGCTACTACCAATTCAGTTATGATCATCTCCACTATTGGTTCTCTCTCATAAGTTCTGATTTGATTTCCGGTCTTCTCATCCACCTTGACGTTAGTGCTCTCCACAATTCTCAGCAATATTTTTTTATAACATCTATATGCTTTGCTTTCAATAGAATAACCAAGAAATATCCCTTCATCAAATCTAGGATAACACTTTACAAATGGAATCATCTCTTTTGATATATAAATTACTACCAAAGATTCTGAAATACTTAACTATTGTTGTAGGACCGAACCATAACTCATAACTTGAGGACAACTGAGAGAGGGGGCGGGTGAATAAGTTTTCAAAAGATTATAGAACTTTAAGCATTAAAGCCTTATTACTAAAATACATAAACAAAAAATTGGAATAGCATATATAACTGTTAAGCAAAAATATAAACCATAGAACATTTACCAACCATCTACAAAAGATAAAACCAATATTTGTACATGGAAAACCCGATAAAGGGAAAAACCATGGTGGGAAGCCTACCCATAGTCAAATAATACTTCTGCAGTAAGTATGTGATTACAATAAGAGGGGCCTGCACATGCATGTAGGAAGGCTAACAACCTAGAGTGCATTGCTCATCATAAAAGGAACCTCACTAACTATAAAATAAATCTAGACTACAATTTGGAAGAAGAATGAACTGCAAGAATAGCATCTCCTATGCCTAAGTAGAGTTACAGTTAAGCTCAGTACCCGAGGTCTTAAACCTCTTTTACCAACCCAATTCGATCACCTATGATCGATCAAAAACCTCTACATATGATTATTACTTAATTAGTACACAGATAATCCTATAACCATAATCCCATTATCTACAAAGAGATCTTACAACATATTTATACCAACCCGACACCTAAACAATTAGGTCGCCCACCTAAAAGATAATACAATAAATTCATAACCTAAAACCCAAAATCTAATGATCAACCAAGTTGGCCTAAGACCGAAATAACATAATTCAATCAATAAACCCAACCGGTACTGCATCAGGATCATCCACCAACACGTTACATAAACTAGTCCATAACCTAGCCGAATAAGATAGCATTAGGTTTGAACCCAAATCCAACACCACTAATCAACATGAACATGAACATGAACAAGATAACAAACAACATCCTGAAAGCCATCTAGAATTCGTGTGAACACCACTTATCACATGCATCAAAAGGTCTTCAACAAATCTTTGTCGACAGAACCCTTACCGATGACTAAAAGGCTTACTAGAAAAAATGAGAGCTTCTGAGTCATCAAATCTCAAACCAATTGATTGTGATACCCATTAGAATAGAATGAATGATAGATCCAAACCAAATCGACAAGCCAAAACATACCAAAGCATACTGGATCAATATCATAAACTAACCACTTTACCATAACCTACCAAAAGCCAGTAAACAACCAAAATAGTCGGTGTTGCCATCAATTGCAAACCATCAATGCAACACAATCAATTCCTCCAATTGCCAACAATCTCCCCCTCTTTCATTGATGGAAACACTAAATGTGAAAAACATCCAACTACCAAGAAATGGCAAACAAGTCTCCCCCAAAGGAAGACATCCAACAAACTCCCAAAACATGATGTAACAATGAAGTTAACAAACTCCCTCTATGAATGATATCTCTGTTAAGATCTGATCTCTCCCCTTGACCGATATTTTGTTAATCTCTATTTTTCACATATATCTCTCCCCCTTTGACATAAATGCAATAAATCTGACATGAACATCAAAGAAAAATCATAAATCTACTGAACCATGTAGCTGCCTACTCCCCCTGAGTAGTAGCACCAACACATCAATTCAGAATGAATAGTATCTTTGTAAATGCATGTTGGACTCATGAAAATCAGCATCACCCAAGTCTCTATCGGAGGGGCAGAAACCCCAAATCTGTCTCTGAAGTACTCAAATGATTCCTTTGGCAAACGTTTAGTGAAGATATCTGCAATCTGCTCTTTAGTGTTCGTATAAACCAGTCTGAATTCATTTGCATTCACCTTCTCCTTCAAAAAGTTATACCTGATGGATATGTGCTTTTGTCTTAGAATGAAATACCAAATTCTTTGATATACCAATAGCAGTAGAGTTATCACAGTGAATAACTACTGCTTCATTACAATTCACCCTTATATCCTTCAACATTTTTTCATCCATAGAAATTTTATATAGTTAGTAGCATCAGCAACATACTCAGCTTCCACAAAAGATAAAGATGTACATGACTGCTTCTTGTTGATCCAAGAAAGAAAGCTCCAACGGATGTGCTCTTCTAGTCATCAACATCTCCAGCCCAATCAACATCTGAATATGTACATAATGTAAAGTCATCATTATTAGGATACCACAAACCAAATTAAGTTGTTCCCTGTAAATACCTGAAAAATTCTTTTCACCACACTCTCATGATTCTCTCTAGGATCACTCTGATATCTTGATACAATACAAACTACATTCATTGTATCCAGTCTATTCTGAATAAGATATAAAAAACCTCCAATCATAGACTTATACCTTTTAGGATTTACTGGTGCTGATGCATCTTTCTTAGTCAATTTCTCACTTTAACCATAGGTGTACCAATCAGGGTTTAGAATCTTCCATACAAAATTTTTTCAACAACTCTCTGGCATACTTAGTTTGATAGATGAAAATACCTTTATCAATTTGAGTAATTTGCAAACCTAAGAAAAAAATTATTTCCCCAATCATAGACATCTCAAATTCATTCTTCATATTTTAAGACAATTCCATACATAACTTATCCTCACCTCCAAAAATGATATCATCAAGAAAGATTTCAATAATCAATATGTCATCATCAATGATCTTATAGTATAAAGTACTATAAACATTACCTTTAGTGAAGCCAAGCTTCAAAAGGTATTTATCCAATCTTGCATACCAAGCTTTAGGGGCTTGCTTCAATCCATATAAAGTTTTCATTAGCCCACAAACCATGTTTTGTCATCTGAAAGTGAAAATCCATCAGGTTTCTCAATGTAAATTTCCTCTTCAAGATCTCTATTCAGAAATGCACACTTAAAATCTATCTGATAAACCTGGTAGTTCTTATGGGCACCATAAGCAAGAAATTATCTTACAACTTCAATCCTAGCTACCAGAGCAAAAGTTTCATCATAATCAATTCCTTCCTTCTGAGAATATTCTTTACAAACCAATCTATCATTACTCCTCACAACTTGTCCATCTTCATTCAATTTATTCCTAAAACCCCATTTAGTTCCAATGACATTCTTATTTTTAGGCCGGAGAACTAAAGTCCATGTATTATTCTTTTCTATCTGATCTAGTTCCTCTTCCATAGCTTTCATCCAACATTCATCTTTACATGCTTCAATTACTGATGCCAATTCAATTTGAGAAATTAAACAGACCTTATTAGCTACCAACCTTCTTCTTGTCATCACTCCTTTGTTCTTGTCTCCAATGATCTAATCTTTTGAATGGTTTAACCTTACATACCGAGGAGTCTTTTGACTTTCTATTAGTATTGAATTTTTGGATGCTCTCAGAGTACCCGGTTCAACATTCTATTCCAGTGCAGGTGCTACCGGTTTAGTTATGATCATCTCCACTATCGATTCTCTCTCATAAGTTTTGATTTGATTTTTGTTCAGCTCATCCACCTTGACATTAGTGCTATCCACAATTCTCTGCAATCTTTTGTTATAACATCTATATGCTTTACTCTCATTAGAATAACCAAGAAATATCCCTTCGTCAAATCTAGGGTAAAACTTTCCAATGGAATAATCTCTTTTGATATAACATTTACTACCAAATATTCTAAAATACTTAACTATAGGTGTATGAGCAAACCATAACTTATAAGGTGTCTTACCAGTGTCTCCCTTGATATCAACTTTAATGAATATGTATACCATCATGCTTATAGCTTCTTTCCAGTAGATATGAGGTAGACTAGCTTCCATAATCATAGTTCTATCTGTATCCAAGATAGTTTTGTTCTTCCTTTCCACAACTCCATTCTGCTAAGGTGTATGGGGTGCAAATAATTGTCTCCTTATCCCATTCATTTCACAATAACTATTAAATTTACTAGATGCAAATTCTCCACCCCAATCTGACCTTAAGAATTTAGTCTTCTATCATATATTTGTCTAAACTTTAGCTTTAAATATTTTAAACTTTTCAAATGCTTCATATTTTTCCCTTAGAAAAGTAACCCACATCATTCTAGAATTGTCATCAATGAATAGCATAAAATAGATATCACCCTAAAAAATTTTGATTCTAGTAGGACCACACAAATCAGTATGAATAAGATCACAAACATCATTAGATTTTCCTTGTATACTCTTAAAACAAGTTCTGACTTTCTTTCCCATTTGACATTCCTTACATACTAGATTATAGGGCTTCACAATCTTAGGTATATCTCTAATTGCCTTAGTAGAACTGATCTTTATAGTGCAATCAAAATTCACATGAAACAACCTCTTATGCCATAGCCAATTCTGATAAATTTGTGCAATCAAATATGTCTTCTCATAGGAGTTCAAATGAAAGATGTTGCCTTTAGTCTGAGTACCAGTTGCAATCTCCAATCCAGATCTGTTGATAATCTTGCATTTTCCATCCTTGAACTATAACTGAAATCCCTTATCCAACAACTATCCTACACTCAAAATATTATGCCTTAAACCTTCAATATAATAAACATTATCAGTAGCATGCTTACCATCCAATGATATAGTTCCCCTTCCCTTGATCATGCATGCTTTGTCATCTCCAAATCTAACCAAATCGCTATCAAATTCTTGCAAAGATAGAAACTTCCTTTTATCTACCATCATATGATGTGAACATCCACTATCTATCACCCATTAATCCTTGTCTTCAATTTTAGTAGCAAGGGCCTTTTCTTCAAGTACTAGATCATCTTCCTTGATAGACAAAAATACCCATTCCTTTCCATTACTAGATCGACTAGTTGAATCTTGTGCCAGTTCATCATCAGAATCAGTCACACCTTTCTCATCAACATAGTAGCATGATTTGTCTTTGTTTCTCCTATAACCATGATTAGGCCTAAAAGATCTTCTAACTCTTTCCTAAAATCTTGAATTCCTTTCAGGACATCTAAATGCAAAATGACCTATCTTATTACATGCAAAACATTTAAAAGGTGGTTTTCCTTCATACTTACTTCCTGCAGGACCTTTAGGTACTCTTCTAGAAAATTGGGCTTCAAGTTGCTCAAACTCTTGAACTTCTTTCTTCATTTCCTTTAGTTCCTTAGAATATAAGGCTTTCCAATCAGTCTTCCCATAGATGATGTAGATGCATGAAAAGAAGGTTCATATTTTGTAGCTCCAGAAGGACCAAATTCCTCAAGCTCAAAAGCAGATAACTTCCCAACCAAGGCATCCCTATTAACAGAGGAATTTTCCATTATTCTCAACTCATTAATTGCAGTAGCCTTCATCTTATAAACCAATGGAAAAGCTCTCAATACTTTAAAAACTATTTCATCTTCACTCAAAGATCCACCACAACACTTAATTCCCATGACAATCGTATTATATCTCTCCATAAAAGCAGTAATCCTTTCATCTTCTTCCATCTCCAAATTCTCATATCTAGCCCGTTAACCATCAAATTTAGCAATTTTAATAGTAGGGTCACCTTCATTCAGAATCTTCAATTCATTCTATATAGCGTTCGCACTGCATTTGTTAGATAGTCCAATAATTTGCTGATCAGAAAGTGCACAGAAAAGGGCATCTTTAGCTCTACAATCATTTTAAATGTCCTTATCCAAGCCTGTTAGAGGATGATTGCCAGATGCTAGATGATTAGGTGTATAGCCATTCTAAGTGATCTCCCAAATCTCCTTGCCAAGACATCTCAGATGAGTCTCCATCCAAATATTCCATACTCTGTAATTTGTTCCATGAAGCCTAGGAATTTCTCTACAAAAAATAGCAACATAAGAACTTGATGAACTTGCACTATTAGACACCCACTAATACATTTGGCCTAAAATTCCAATGGAGAAGGTATATTGTGATCAAATTTGAATTTTTTTATAAAAAAAATGCCTGAGTTCGTTAGAATTCCGACGATAATGCAACATTTGGTTTTGATGGAGAAGCAATTGGCAATGACATTTGTGTTTTTTTAGAAAAAGTGCCCACCTTCGTTGAAATTCTGATGACCGCGGACATTACTTAAAAAAAAAAAAGACCAAGTCATTTCATAAATCCTGCCTCTTTGTCCCGCCTTTGCCATTACAAAATCCTACCTCTTCATCCTGCCTCTGCCATTACATAATACCAGCTATCCTAGCTATACTACTATGGCCTGATCAGGATGCATTCGATCGATATGCTGATGCACTCAACTAAACAAATAGATCAAGTCAGGCGCTCTTTCTCGTATGAAAAGGGATAGGTCATTTATGCACTGATTGGATGACTATGGGACAAAGAGATTGGATCAGGTCGTTTATGTGCTCGATCGACTGGGGAGAAAGAAAAAATCTAATTCACACGACATCAACGCTCGACCTCCTAATTGTGGTCACTGCTTGGATATCTGAAGGAGATAGCTTCCTGTCATAATGCATTACGTTCCTTACCCACATCTCACTTCTGGACGGATGCTTTGACACTACGATGGAATAAACCAAATCAAGTCAAATGGTTGGTTCCCGGTAGGACCTTTATGCCACAAATGCTCTAGCCATGGAATGGAGTGGTTCCTCCCATGCCGATTCGAGAAGTTATTGTTGGGCCATCCCACGATGAGCACGAAGGAGGGAGATGAATATAGGTTCCCTGTGCGATTATAATCACTGCAGGAATGTGTTTGTCAGGGCAGCCATTTCAATTATCATCGTTTCACTCTAAATTAGGCATTACAAGATCCGGTTGAAGAAAAAAGGTAGGGTATAATCAGCAAATTCATTGTTATACATATTCAAATATTTAGATTCAAAGTTTATTATATATTTATCAGATTAATTGCCAATAGCAGAGATAGTGAGAGGTTTTTGTAATATGATATGATCGATTTAAAAGAAGAATTTCTTACAAGACCTAAACCATCGAACAATCCTACAATCATGTATTAATTAAACACTGCATTTTAAATAATGAATAATATAGTTAGCCTGAAACATATTAACACTACTTTTCATATTTAAAATATATCCTAATTAAGGAGAGGGATGACCTAAACCTGCGTGATTGATTGCCATTATGTAAAATATATCCTAACTATGGATGTTGGTATATATGGTTGTGACAGAAAATCCCTGTTGCAGAACCGTGAGAGCACTATGTAGTGATCGAGTGCTATTTTTTGTAGGTGTTTTGGAAGGGATAAGTGTACCATTAGGAAGGTGGTATAAAATGGAAGCTGAGAGGTATAAGGCTATGAGGTGTGGGTTAGGATAAGATAGGGAGGTAAGTGATGAAGGATGTAATGGTGAAAGAGTAAGTTAGGATATGTTAGGGGTTTGGAAGGTAGGAAAGTGAATGGGGGGAGTTAAAAGGATGTGAAGGATAGAATGGGGCTAGGTAGGTGAAGTAAAAGTAAGTGTGTATGAGGTTAAGGTTTAGGATAGGATGTAGGAAATTGGAGGAGGTTAAGATAGGGGATATGAAAGGTAGATGGAAGGTAATAATGATAGGAAGAGAGGTAAAGGTTATGAGGTGTGGGTTAGAAAATAGGGTGTAGGAAATGGAAGGAAGGGTCATATCACTTTGAGGGTTTTCACCAAGATGAGTAGCCCGAGTATGGACCTCAAATATTACAAGCCATGAGGATCCACTTGTAGTAGAGGATCATATACTTGCATCTTGGGAGCTTATTAGGAGTTCACCTTGAATTTGGAAAATACACATAGACGAGATAGAATATTGATCAATACACATTACCTAGCCCCATCATGCATAAATACAAGAGGTGTAGACTATAGCAAGCACATGTCATGAGCCAAAGGATCATATTCGAGAGTTGCTTCATCTCCAATCCTTTACATTTTTAAGATCCACAAATGGGGTTGAGGATAAGTCTTGGTTACTTAGCTTGGACTTATGCTTTGGGTTGCATCTATATGTGAGAAACTTAAAGGCATAATTTTCAATGCAGTTTTTGAGAGGACTTGATTCCACCTTGCGGTACTGGGAGGATAAAATGCACCAACTCACATTGGAAACCCTCTCTAGATACCAGTTTGGAGTGCTTCAAAGTGTGTTCTAGTTTAAAAAAATTTTGATAGAGATGCATAAACGAGTTTCACAATTTACATAATGAGGTTTCATAGTGGCTCAACATGAGAGTTAGTTTTTGGAGTTCTTGTCATTTGTAGATTACATTCAAGACAAGTTACTTGTCAATTATTTCATTAGGGGTGGAAAGCCCAAAATTTTGGTTTTCCTACACATGGCCAATCCAAATGACTTTAGGGTTGCTATGGCAAAGTCTCTTATGGAAAAGGAGGTACATGGGTGGACACAAGAGGCATGAGAGAAGTTTGTAGCCTTGATGAAGGGAATAAAGTGTCCATAGGCCTCCACATCCTTCAAAGGATAATTTAGACTTACTATATGATTTATAAAGAAAAACCCAATAGTATCAATATTAGGGACAAAGGTCTAGAGCATAGTAGGGGCCATAGGGTAGTCACATCTGACCATCATTGACACAAGGATATTTTAGGTATGAGAGACTATAGGGCTATCAAGCTATGCCTTCTATGACTAAAAAACCTTTTAGGGGAGAATCTAGTGTTTTTAGTAATTAGGATCTTCTAATTATGGTGGGACCTAGCCAACATAGGGTTATATGAGAGGCACATGTTATGTATATGTTAGTATTAGATAGAGAGTAACCACAAGGTTTTAGAGTAGGTGGACACCATCCTAGGATGTCAAAGTAGATAGTTGATATGTGGGTCTTTACCCTCCCAACCACTCAACATATACCACCATGGGTCTTTACCCTCCCAAATACACAAAGCTAAAAGGAAGATTCACAACTGCAACACTCACTTTTTGTGACAGTCTCAAGCACTTAGGATAGTCACTCCTTTCGTGGCCATTCTTCTTCACACAACACTCTCTAACATTAATTATGATGATAGTGTACCTCCTTAAACCTTCCACCAACACCTAACTCAATACCAAACTCTTTCCCAATCTTGCTAATGGACTAATTAACTCAACTCACTATGAAATTGTGATGGTCAATGCAAGGTTTAGGACAGTAGTAATTAGGAACTTCTAAATATTGTGGGGCCTAGCCAACATAGGGTTATATGAGACAGGGGTAAGTTGAATAGTGATTTCTTCTTCAATTCTTGATGAATGCTTGATTGCCTATTCACTTGGAATTGAATTGATTTTATAATTAAGAGATCACTTCAATTATAGGTAAACCCTTTCAAATGAAAGTGTAAGCTTCCTTTTATACCTAATATATGTCTTGAAAGCATTTTATCCTGATGGCTTTAAATTAAAGTACTTTCTCTTCTATCTGGTATTGGTGGAGAAGAGGTTGCATTGCATTGTCCTAGGATACATATTTCTGTAGATACAACACAAGTTAAATGTATCCTAGGTCGATGCAAAGCAACCTCTGCTCCAAAGATCACTAGAAAATAGAGAAAGAACTTTAATTTAATGCCATCGGAATAAAAGTCTTTAATCAAGATAGATAAATGGTATGCAGCTATATCTATTTGGAATGCATTACCAAAACATGGAAATCGATCAGTTGCCTTTGGGAAGAAAATGGTATGATGAAATATTTAGGCATAAAATAGATAAAATGCACTCCATACTACTGCTGCACAATATTTTGGTCGATGATATTTTTAAAATAGTAAAGGAAAGTGTATGGAACAACTGAATTATTATCATTATAAAAAATGAATATTTTAAGATCCTTTTATGATGTGTAAGTTGAGAATATTTTATGAAAGGTCCCTAAATGAATATACTTTAAACTGATTTTAGCAATGACTATCGGATGTAGACAAAATGAATGCTTTTTGGATTAGGATGGTACACAAAATATACTATCAAAAGGTTGCTTTGGAAAGTATATGATTCAAAACTAAGGAAATGCAATTATTTACAAGTTTTAACCTTCTTAGATGCAAAATCCCTTATTTAGCCTCTCACAAACCCTTAAAAGTAGGGTTTCTCATATACCCTTCTTCCAAACACTATACCATCCAAATGATGATGGATTCACCTTTCATTTGAAATGTCTAAACACTGTCAATCATAAAATGTGCCCCTCCTTAAGGCGGATTTTCTACTGCTGCTCCTTAGCAAGCAATTTCTCCACTCTTACATTCCCCATAATGGACCTTAAGACATCATAATTGATTGGCTCTTCACTCCTAAGACCTTCAAAAAGTCTTTAATGGCTTCATTGAGTCCTTTGGTCTTCCAAATGCACCTGCACCAACTTGAATTCTCCCTCAATGCTTGATTGCATGTTCACTTGGAATTGAATTGATTTTATAATTAAGAGATCACTTGAATTGTAGGTAGACCCCTTCAAATGATAGGGTAGGCTTCCTTTTATACCTAATATATGTCTTGAAAACATTTTATCCTGATGACTTTAAATTAAAGTACTTTCTCTTCTATCTGGTATTGGTGGAGTAGAGGTTGCATTGCATTGTCCTAGGATACATATTTCCGCAGATACAACACAAGTTTAATGTATCCTAGGTTGATGCAAAGCAACCTCTACTCCAAAGATCACCAAAAAATAGAGAAAGAACTTTAATTTAATGCCATTAGGATAAAAGTCTTTAATCAAGATAGATAAATGGTATGTAACTGTATCTATTTGGAATGCATTACCCAAACACCACAATCGATCACTCACACACGACGTTCCACGAGTGTGATCTTTTTCAAATCTTAATATGATTTCTATCTCGTCAACCTCTAGAGGAGCCACCTGACTTGGCCCCACCCAAACCAAGATCCATTCTTCCCACTTTTCAAGATTGCATTTCTCTTCACTATCTTGCAGTTTCCCTCCTGAATTTTCAATTATAGTGCAGAGTTCTTCATGAAGGATACCACCACCTCATCTAGAGTCTATGCTTCAATTTTTTTCTTTGATCCCATGGAGGCCAATAGTCCTTCGTAGTCTTCTAAAAGCTGAAAATTACTTTGAGTCCACCAACTCTGGTTCCACACTATAGAAATTTTTCGATATTGACTTCCAAATATCCTTTGGTGCAAAAGCATCATTCTCATAATAGAAAAAAGGTGATCCTTGCATGAACACATTGATTTCCTCCAAAGCGTGGCCCAATAGGTTTAGCAGGAACTCCAAAACTAGTTAGTCCCTCCGAACATAAATTAGAGATGTCACATCATACACTCCAAACATTGTTTGTTTGTATTGCATACTCTCTATCTATTTATCACCCTTTAACACTTTCCTCTACTTTTCTCCAATTGCTCTCTTCTAGGCAGCTGATGAGCTTGTTTCCATGTCATTCAAGATAATGCCTGCTTGCTTTCTTTTAAAAATTTTGCTTGCACATGACTCTTCAGCTTGTATGTTCTCCTTCTGTACAGATATAAATTTTTTATCACGCTCAGATAATAATTAAATAAAATAAGTGTTTGTAAAGAAAAGATTTAGTCATTCGATGTTACATATTATCTAACAGAAAGATCCTAGACAATTCTTGGAGAAAGGAAACATCATTGATAATCATTTTTTGCAAATAATGCTAAATCAAATAAATAATAAATTTTTAATACAATTTTTAAAAATAGAACTCGTTCAATGCTTTCATTCACAGATGACAAAGTTGTTTGACCAACATCATCTCTCGCCGTCAAAATTTCGATGACAACTAATGAAACATTCGACAAGGATGTTGTATATCTGACGTCACTTCCATGTCGGATGGCCGTCGAGGAGCAATCATAGCATCCATCGGAAATCTGATAGAAATGCACCAAAATTTGTGGCCAGGGGTGTAAATATAGCCGCCGTTGGAGGAGTTCATAACATCGTCAGATGACCGACGCAAATGGCATCGTCAAGAAGCCCAACGATGAGTTTTCAATGTTAAAGTTGGTCGGAAGTCCGACGTTTGGTTATCGCAAATCCAACAATTAGCCGTTAGAAATTAGGCCCAAATGTACTAATGGCCATAGGATCTTCCTCAAGAGATTAAGCTTCTGTTGAGAGGAGAAAGCTCTAATACCTATTTTTAGACAACTCACATAACTGGAGGACAACTAAGGGGGGGTGAATTAGTTGTCAACATATTATTTAAATTTAAGCATTAAAACCTTATTATCGGAATATAGAAACCAAAAACTAGAATACCATATATAACAGTTAAGCACAAACATAAACCATAGAACATTTACCAACCATCCACAAAAAATAACACCAAGATTTGTACGTGGAAAACCCGGTAAAGAGAAAAACCATGATGGGAATCCAACCCACAGTCATATAGTACTTTTTCAGTAAGTATGTTATTACAATAAGAGGGGCCTACACATTAAGGAAGGCCATCAGCTTAGAGCACACTACTCATCACAAAAGGAGCCTCATTGACTATAAAATAAATCCAGACTACAATCTAGAAGAAGAATGAACTGCAAGAATAGCATCTCCTATGCTTGAGTATAGTTCCGGTTAAGTTCAGTACTAGAGGTCTTAAACCTCTTTTACCAACGTAATTTGATGACCTATGGTTGACCAAAACCCTCTGCATATGATTACATCTTTGTTCGCACACAGTTAATGCCATAACCATAATCCCATGATCTACAAAGAGATATTTCATCATATTTATACCAACTTGAGACCTAAACAATTAGGTCGGCCACCTAAATGATAATATAATAAATTCATAACTTAGACCCACAATCTAATGATCAACCAAGTTAGCCTGAGACCGAAACAACATAATCCAATCAATAAACCCAACTAGTAATGCATCGGGATCATCCACCAACACGTTACATAAACTTGTCCATAACCTAGATAAATAAGATAGCATTAGGTCCAGACCCAAATCTAACACCACTGATCAATAGGAACACAAACAAGATAACCAATAGCATCCCAAAAGCCATCTAGAATCCACACCAACACCACTTATGATGTGCATCAAAAGTTCTTCAATGAAGCTCTACCGACAAAACCCTTACCGATGACCAAAAGGCTTACTAGAAGAAATGATAGCTCCTAAGTCATCAAATCCCGAACCAACTAATCATGATACCCATCTAAATAGCATGAATAATAGATCCAAATCAAATACACAAGCCAAAATATACCCGAGCATACCAGATCAATATCATAAACCAACCACTCTAACAGAACCTACGAGAAGCCGATAAACAAGCAAAAAAGTCGATGTTGCCATCAACAAAAAAACATCAATGCAACACATAATCTATTCCTCCAATTGACAACACTCTCCTAAAGTTATAAAACATATACCATTGAAGCTCATCCTCCTACAAAAAAGGCCCTTCCTACTAAGAACCCACCTACTGAGGAAACCCCAATTCCTAAAGACTAAGTCCCACAGAGGGACAACCCTGTTGGACAGAAGAGGGAAACTGCTCCTACAAAGAGGACAACTACTCCTGCAAAACAACAAGTGAGGGAAAATGCTCCTACAAAAGGACCAGCTTCCAGAGCTCCCAAGAGACCTAGAAAAAAATCTAGAGGGGAGTCATCATCTCAGGCAAAGTAACCAGAGACAACACCAACCACCCCCTTCCTCTTGAGATGACAACAGAGGAATTGTAGCATGGAGTTGAAATTAAGTTGGAGGAGGCTACAAAGAGACCAACTAGATAGACAAGGAGCCTCCATCCAAAACTATTAGAGTTATTTCAGGGGTCCTCTATGAATGACAACATCATAATTACTTTCCATGATAGGGAGGTAGGATGCAGAGATGCAATTACAAAGGAAAGAGGGTGGGATGTATTCTACTCTTTTTATGGAAATAGGGATAAACCTATCCTAGTGTCAAATCCTTGGACACTGAAATTGGGGAAGCTAGTGGTTTCGAATGTCTCTGTAGAAATAATGTTGATAAGGGAGCTAGCTATTTCATATGACCCCCCAAGCAAGATTGTAAGATCAGAGGATGGTTATGTTCTTTTGGACATTTCACATAGGGCTATTGTAGATTATTTTGGTTTAGATAGGTCTGCCGTGAAGGAAATCAACAAAGGTAATCTGGAAAGGAATTACTAATATAAAAAGGATAGCTATAGAAAGGAATTTGTTCCTCACTTTATGAAGAAGCTCTACAAAAATTCACAAAACTATGTCCTGCCCTCAGAAAGGGAGCCCTTCAGATTAGAATGCTTTTATCCCTATTTTGTCAAAACCTACTATGCATTAGGGAAGGTTCTTGGAGTAGACTGTGAGCTAACCCAAATGTCCATAGATTTCATGATGATTTCAATTAATATCAAGCACCCTACAATAAATGAGTTGTATGATTTTGAAGCCATTATCCATGAAGGGTTAATGGAAGAAAGGAATAAAAAAGAGAAGCTAGAGTTCAAAGACTATTCTTTGTTGTGTCATATGATTATTTAGCAGAAAAGGGCTTATTGGGGTCCATAATTGATAATAAGAACAAAAGATACACACACAGGTGTTATCTTCTTTGATCACTTTGTTATGAAGATATTGTCAAGGCTTGGAGTGAGCCTGCCCAAGCTGTCAAAGAATATTATCAAAATTTTGAGGATAAGGAGTTGTAGGGGTGAAGGAGTGGTGTATCCAGAGGGAGATTTCATCCATAATTTTGGAGATTTATTTTTATATGGCAACTACACCATTATTAGATTATACGGGTGTGAGAAAGCACCCCATATTTTGTCACTTTTTGTCTCTCCTACAGCAGCATTCATTAAATTAATTTGGCAGCTAATGTAGATGGAGAGGACACAAGTTCCAACTGATAAGAAAGGGAGACTCCTCCCTAGGGTGATCAATTTTGAAAATTTTACTGTAGGATGTGACATCCTAGAAAAGGTATCAGATTTCCTTGTAAATAATTACAGGTTGAAGGATGCCCAAGCTCAACATTTTGACCCTTAAGGATGTATAAATGACTTTATAATAAAAAAGTTGAAAGAGAAGGGTTGTTTTTATTCTTTTGATGATTGAGAAGATCTAATAAGAAATTCTCTCTCCGCTAAAGTAGAGTAACATAGGAAGAGAGCGGAGCTAATGAAGAGGCTTGAGCGAGAGAGGAAACAAGAGGATCCCAATTTTGAAGACTTTTTACAGGGAGATCCAAACTAATTTTGCCAGGATGTCTTTCATGATTATAAAGGCAGATGATATAATAAAAACGAAAATGGAGAGGAGGGATGCCAAGGAAAAAGGGTTTAAAGTTGAGACAAGGCCAATAGACCCCACTCCTAGAGTATACAAAATGAAAGGGCATACAGTGACAGTGGAGAAAACATCACCTAGCACTTTTGGGCAGGAAACTGAACAGGTCAGGATAGTTGAAAGGGAAAGGCAAAGATGTTTGATTTTGTAGATGTCTAGGTGGATTTTGATACAAGTGTTCCACCCCCTTCTCCCCCTTGAGAAATAGTCCATGAAGATGAGGCTATTGTGGTCCTAAATGACTTAGATAGAGCCATTATCCTGAGTACAATCCCTATTGAGGAGGTAGATGATGAAAGGATAATTGCCTCAAACAATTTTGTAGCAGATGACAATTTTGTGAACTCTCCCCAGTTCAAATCATTTTGGCTAGGGGAAAAGTTAAAAGACCTATCTGATGAGGAGATCATAAATTTTGATAGGATAGCTTCAATTGTACCCCTAAGGAAGGTAAGGATATGACTAAAAATAGTGGCATGCTTCTTTTCTTGGGTTGGGATTTTGAGAAAATCTATCTTTTGGATCGAATTATGTAGTAGAAGGACCCAAATTTCGCAAAAGAGTTCAATAATCGTGGGTTTGGGGTGAGTATAGGCCTAAAGGCCTTTTCTCTATGGTTAAGGGCCCCAAATGTTCATAAGCCTCTAGTTCTACAAGGTGGACATCAAAGGATAGGGGATGTAGTAATTAGGACCCTTGAAGACACCACTGCATCAGACGTTGTGGATATCACCTCACATGCAATCTAGTTTGCTCAAGTCGCAGTGGATGACCTTGAGCAAAAACATTTAAGATTAAAAGACATGCATGTGGCTCTCAATGAAAATTACAACAATTTATTTATTGATAATTGCACATTGAAGGAGCAAATATAAAAGGTGACTGCAAATTCTTCAGGAGGAATTAGGCTTGAAGAATTAGAAAGAATGAATAAAGAATTGCAAATAGTTAAGGATGAAGCTGAAAATAATTATTTGGAAATCAGGAGAGATACAATTTTGAGGAATTCAAATAGGATTATTGACAAATTAGATGAAATTCATTCTTCATATTCTTTGACATCTCGGCTCCTAAGTCAGTTGGATGATATTATTTCATTCTTTCAACCAATAAGATTCACTTGGTTACCAAAGGGTCAAAAGTTGAAAGAGGTCATGTTGGCAATAAAAAATGTGGCCCAGCCGCCTCAAATTGTTTGGGTCACTTGGAAAAATTATGATTTATTAACTAAAGAGTTGTCCAATATAGAAGAAGAGAAGAAATCAGTTTTGGGAATGATCAACTCTTTCCAAGGGATTAAAGGTGGCACATCCCTACAATTTTGATAGATTATGGATAGATCAAGAGCTTAGAAGAATGGAGGCAAGGCTTCCAAGTTGCAATAAATGCAGTTTTGACATCTTTGGCCACTGATCCAAACCAAGGGAATACCTCTTTTAATATTATTTATAAGATCATGGAGGTAGATCAGATGTACCATAGATTTGCGTTGGGAGCTACAGTTGTAGCTGCCCATAAAACAAAGTAAGCAATGAGTAAATTGCAGGGGTTGAGGGATTTTTCTTAGCCAACCAATGAGATAGAAGCATTTCATAGAAGGTACTACTCCTTGGAGGAAGAGCAACCTATGGAAGACTAGCCACAATTTTTCTTTTGTTAACTAAAATTTTGTATAGGCTACAAATTTCGAGGAGGACTGACATAGACTTTCAATTATCAAGGACCGTTCTCTAGGTTACATACTACCAAATGCCAAGATGTACTTTATAGCCTGACAAGAGCATATGCCAAGGTACCAATGAAGAGGTATATTTTGCAAACCTATAGCCCAAAGCTTACAGGATGGTGACTTCCTAGCTGTCTGCATTTAATGAAGCTAGGAAGACTGCACGCATGTTGACAAGGACAAGAATGGTCCTTATGGAAAATTGTATTGATGTGTACTTTTGACATATGTATTTTTGGCCTAAAGGTTTTTTTTCTCCCTTGGGTTATAAAAGGGAATTTAGGGCCAAGAAGAACGACGCTGAACATTTTGTTTAGTATGTACTAGGATATCTTTAAAGCAATATATTGACAAATAGTCTTCTACATATTTTTAGCACAACCTTTTATCATGAATGTATCATTTTATACTGAAAATCAATAAAGAGAACATTCTTTTCTTGCTCAAATTTGTCGTATGGTGTTGTATGAATTATTATGTTAATGACATTTTCAATTTTTCTTCTTTAATGGAGAATGTGTATGTCTTGATAGGTTTCATTTCAAGTAAATGAATTAAATTTTTTCTTCAATACTACAACATTTATGTGGGAGGTTTTGTGAGGAAGTTAATGAATATATTATTAGTCTGAGAATTCTAAGCAAGTCTAGAGTGATTAGTATTGGATTCTAATGTTGATATTGTGGTATTGTCTGTCTTTAAATCTATTATTTGACTTTGTATTTCCCTCGAATAGGACTAGCCATACTTTTCTTGGTTTTAGGATCACTTCAACATTCTTATTTCACCTTTTATATTTTATTTTATAGTTCTTCTTCCTTAGGAGTAGAATAGATTAGAATCAGTTTCAATGCTAGCAAAGTAACAAAAACTAAGGTTCAAGCCATAATTCATAGTATATCTTAATTTTCCTTGGTATATTTTCATTGAAAGCCTCTGCTAAAAACCTCCAATGTTTTTCCATGTAAAGTTGAAATGCTCTGAAAGATTGCAACAAGGATACCCACCTAGGTCCTGTTGAGCCTAAAGAGTGGAATATTGTAGCCTTTGTGTTGAATCTTGTTCGTTGGCCAAAACCAATCCTAAGTAGATCGATGAGTTAGTGGCAATTTCTCTAGAATCTAGGATCTGTCAATTTGGGAACCAACAGGATACCAGACATAGTGCCTCTCTAGACAGCTCCAAACACTATGAGGCACGTAACAACCAATTAATCCCAAACCATCCATTAGATCTTCAATTTCCAATGCGAAGAGATCACCATAAACCAAAAGAAAATTAATCTCCATAGTTAGACAGGACATGAATCTCTTGAGGTAACATTTGGATCCTTTCGCTAGAAATAATTTCTTTTAGCCTCTAAGAGAATTGTGGAAAGGAAGTGTAGTTCCATTCATTGTAATTAAGCCCCGCATTAGCCATATGATCAGCTGCAGTATTCCCTTCATGAAATGTATGCTGGATTTTGTATTGAAGGAAGCCAGCTAGCATGTTTTTGTAATACTCCATTAAACTAACTAAGTCCCAGGGACATCCAACCTTCCCATTCAAATGGTCCACTATCAACTTAGAGTTCCCTTCTGGAATGATCTTTTGAAACTTCAAATCTTTTAGATGCTCAATTCCTTGCCAGGCAGAAGTAGCTTCCACTTTATTATTGGATCCCTCTCCAAAGTTTTTGCAGTAAGCCTTAATAGGGTAGCCTCTCTAGTTTCTAATAACTCCCCTAGTAGTAGAGGCCCCTGGATTCCCTTTATATCATCCATCAAAATTGCATTTATCCCATTCCAAATCTAAGAGAATCCATTTAGTCATTTTTCTCTTGAAAAAACTTAGACAATTTATATTGAAGAGATTATGTTTTATTCCCTAGGTTTTCTTAATTATAGTCTTAAGGAGGTTTGAAACCACTTTTGCCCTACCAAAAGAAGCAACATCATCATTTTCCTTAATCCAATGCTTAATAATCTAGAATAGGACATAGTTTTTCCTAGTTTTCTCCCTAAAGATTATGTTGTTGTTTTCTTTCCACACATTCCAGACCACAAATGAAAGAGTTTGGAGCCAAACATTATGAGTAATAGGATGATTGAAAGGACACTAGTTCCACTGTTCAATGAAGTTATGCATGAAATGAGGAACAGTCTAATAAACCTACAAATTAGAAAACATGTCAAAACAAATTTCAGTGATGTAGGGAAATGAAGGAATATATGGTCAATACTTTCACTCTCAGCAAGACACAATGAGCATCTATCAACCAGCATGAAACCTCTCTTGTTGAGGTTGTCAATAGTGAGAATGCTGCCATGAGCGATAGTCCACCAAAAACTGTTAATCTTGGGTATAAGATTTGGAATCCAATTTTTTTTCTAGAACTGGCTAATTGAACTAGAGCTCTTAATGGCCTAATAGGCAGATCTAATAGAGAAGGATCCTCAAGAGTTGTATTTCCAAGTCCAAATATCTTGTCTGTGTTGAGAAAAAAGAGAGAAATATGGAAGATATTGCTGTCAGATATTAATTTCATCATCTATTCTATTAAGCATATGACCAGAGACAACATGAGTCTCACTAAGTTGATCTCTAAAGTTCTTCAAATTAGCCAAATTTCCCTGCTAGGTAATATAGTTGTTAAGGTTATTTCTCCATTTTTCTTTCTCAACAAATTTCTAATGTAGTTAAACTATTTGGTTACTGATAGAGACTCCTCATTGTTCTACACATCATCCCAGAATCTAGAATGCTTACCATTACCAATAATTTTCCTACTTCATTTTTTAATGACATTTTTTTTATTTTAAGTGCACTTCCAAATAGGGGATCCTGAAGGAATGCCTGGGTCATGAAGAAATTAGTTCAAAGAGTTGTTTTGCAGGTATTTGAATTTTAAGATACTGATCCAATATTTTTCACCATTGATAAATTTCCATCCAATCTTAGAAAGGAGAGCTCTATTAAAGGTATTGATTTTTTTTATTTCCAAGCCACCACAGAGTTTAGGATTATATATTTTTCCCAATTTACTAAGGAAATTCTAATCTTGTCTTCATTACCAATCCAAAGGAAATTCTTTTGGATTTTCTCAGTTTTGTTAGCAATAGACCCTAGAATTTTAAAGAGAGAAAGAGAGTACATCGAAATGTTTTAGATGCAATTCTTGAGTAGCTAAATTTAAGCGGATTGGCTTAGAAGTTTTCCTTTCCAAGCCGCTATTTGAAACGTCTCAATGAAACTATTCCAAAAATAAATAGGAAGGAACTTGGTAGAAAGGGGGAGACTCAAGTAGGTATCATGCATAACAACAACATTGCATCTCAGAATACTAACTATTTTGTCTTGAAGATAAATAGAAACATTAAGGAAATACAACTTGCTTTTTTTGAAATTGATGTGTTGTCACGAAATAAGACAATAGATATCAAGGATATCCTTCCACTTTTTATCTTCCAAAAGATAGGCCAGCCCAAACAAAATAGCGTAATGAACAAATTGTTGATGGGTATGAGGACTTAAATAGGAGGTAACATTGACACCTTTCAGCAGGTTTAATTCTCTAGAGGATTGAATGTTATGATCAAGAACTTTGGCAACCATGATAAATAAATAAGGGGAGAGGGAATTTCTTGGATATTGTTGATGCTAGGATATGTTGTTGTCATTGATGTCAACATAATCCTTTGTTCCTATATTGCAGAGAATTGGTTTGGTTGTTCTAGTTGGTATGTTACAGATGTGCTTGTGCGGATTTATGATTTCAGTAATGAAATATCTCTAGTTGATTCAATGTTGGTTTCATGATGCTATGTGATGATTTGATCGAGTTATGGATTCCAGTATAAGGATTGGTTTTTCACTGCTTAGTGTTACAAAGTTCTTATATTTGATCAATTGTACTCCACAATGACTATATCTTAAGTTGTGGATTTAGGAGAGTGTTTGGGATGTTCATGTTTATCTTCCATTCAAATTGTTCATGATTTGGAGCTCTCCAATTCATCTATCTAGTCCTAGTTGGTGTTGTTAAGTGTTCTTTAGTATCAGCATGTTGATTGGTGAAGATTTGATTAAGTGTTGTTGGTGCAGCTATTGTAGTTAGTTCTAGCATGCTTGTTGGTGTTTCCTAGTTGTGTCTTGCTGGTCCACGTTGATCACTATGTGCATTATTAAGGATCTTATGGGTTGGGTGATCTTCATGTTATGTGACATTTTCGGTGGTTTAGCATGTTCCAGATGATCTTGGAAAGATTTATAGTTGTGTTGGATGTTCGAGGATTGGATTTGGGTCCATGTTGTGTCATCATAACTTTGTATTGATCTGGTGGTTGATTTATTTATCGTGATGTAATTTTGTATTAGGTCTTAAGGGTTGATTTGACATTGTTGTCAAGGCTGATGATTTGTATAAATAGGTGTCATATTGATGTAATTTGGAGATCGATGTTGTGTCTGCATTATCAGAGAGTTGTGTATGTTTGAATAAGTGAATTCATCGTGCGGTGACAAGTGTAGAGTAGAGGTTGTTGCAGGGAAGACAAATTTTCTTAACTAGAACTATCATCAAGCATTTGGAGATGCTATTCTTTGAATTCATCTAATCCAGATTGTTGTCTAAATATTTGGAAGGCAACGAGCCTTCCCTAAACGTTGTAGACTTTCTGGGGTTTCTTATTTTGAGTAGTGAGCTATAGGAAGTGTGTCTGAATGCATGTTTATTCCCACTGTAATGTTTTCACATACTACTACAGAGTATAATCTTATTGTGGTAGGTTCCCACCACAATTTTTCCCTTAACAAGGTTTTCCACATCAAAATCTTGGTGTTATGTGTGTTGTTGCTATTGTGCTTATCTTTGTTTTTGCCACCATTGATCAGATATAAAGTTGTGCTTAAATTGTTAGATCCAGTGAAAACTAATTCACCCCCCCTCGCAATTTTCCTTCATTGTTGTTTCCAACAATTGGTATCATAGCCAGGTTCTCTGAAAGGATCTTGATTGCTTGAGGAGTTCCAGGATGGCAACCTATGTCTTCAAGAAAGAGAATCTAAGATTTAATGGAAGGAATTACACTATATGGAAGGATCCGATGGAGTATCATTTGAAGTGTCTTGGAGATGATTATTGGAAGATTACAAAGAATACCTACAATTTTCCTCAAAATGGTTTGGTTACTACAAATGACATCAAGGATGTTGAACATAACATAAGAGATTAATAATCATTGTTGAGTGCCCTAACCGATTTAGAGATGACTAATATGATGGGATTATAGATTGCACATGAGATCTCAGAAAATTTAGAGACCTTGTATGATAGAGATAAACATGTCAAAGTTGCTAAATTATAGATTTTGAAAGGAAAGTATGAGATCCTGAAGATGGGAGAATATGAGAACATATCATCCTTTATGGCTATAGTGAATGAACTTGTCATGAACATTAGATGTGTCGGTGGAACTCTTGAAGAAGATGAGATTGTTGCTAAAGTATTGAGATCCTTGCCTCCTAGTTACAAATATAAAGCTACCTTTGAGTTGAGTGGTTAATCACATGGTAAATTTGTGATTGCATTTAAAGCCTTTGTATATGGGAAGCAGACATATGATCCAAGAGAAATTTCATCTAGGGTTTTTAGATATGAAAGAAAAATGAGAGAGATGGAATAATAGGAAAGAGATTTGGAAGATCTTGAAGAACTTATTGCTCAACGATTGCATAAGGGAGCCAATAAGTATGATGGGAAGCTACCTCTGAAATGTTTCTCTTATAATACGATAGGACATTTTGCCTCTAGGTGTCCTAAAAGAAAGTCAAAGTATGATAAGAATGATAGATATAGGAAGCATGATAAGTATGATAAGCCTTATAAGCCTAAACGAAAGTACAAATATTAGAAGAAATGTTATTATGTTGTTGATGAAGGTATGAGAGATGAAGTTTGAGAATGGGAATTTAAAAGATAATTTTGTATTTGTTGCTATCAAGGAAGATAATTTGGTACCAATGGATTCTACAAGCTCAATTGTTGAGGAGAAATCTTTCGTTGCTAAGATTTAAGAGAAATATGAATGGTAATTGACATCAGTTGTTCACATCATATGACAGGTGATAAAAGTGAATTTGTGAATATGGAGAAATATGATGGTGGTATAGTGAGACTTGGAGATGATAAATCTTGTGTAATTCATGGTGGAGGTTCTATTTCTCTTAATGGTAAGCATAATACTGATGATGTTTTATATGTTGAAGGTTTGAATCATAATATTTTGAGTGTTGGACAAATGGTTGATAAGGGATATGATTTACAATTCAAGAATGGTAAATGCAAGATTTTGAATTCATCTAGAGTAGAGATTGCATTAGGAACTAAGACTAAAGGTAATATCTTTTATTTGAATGCTGGTGATAAAAGTTGTTTGATTGCTCAAATAGATGAAAGATGGTTGTGGCATAGAAGGATCTGTCATGTTAATTTTGACTGTATGATTAAGATAAGTTCTACTCAAGCTATTAGATATTTTCTTAAGATTGTGAAAACCTTCTAATCCGGTATGAAAAGAATGTCAACAAGGAAAGAAAATGAGAATCTCATTTAAAAGTAAGAAGTATACATGTAATGGATTATTATATCTTTGTGCATACTGATTTGTGTGAAACTACAAGAGTGAAAACTGTGCAGGTGACAGATATTTCATGTTATTGATTCATGACTACTTTAAAATGATATGGGTTATTTTTCTAAGGAAGATATCATAAGCACTGGAGAAATTCAAGATATTCAAAGTGAAGGTGGAGATAGAGACATGATTGAAGCCGAAATGTATGAGATTTGACAAAGGAGGAGAATTCACATCCAATGAGTTTGATTCATTTTGTGAAAACTATAGAATTAGAAGATAATTATCCACTCCTAGAATCCCCTAGCAGAATGGAGTTGTTGAAGAAAGAAAAGAACTATTTTGGATGTTGCTAGGACTATGTTGACTGAAGGGAATGTTCCAAAGACCTTTTGGAGAGAAGGTGTTAGCACTAATGTATAAGCAATCAACTGGGTGAATATAAAAGGTGATTTCGATAAGACTCCTTATGAGTTATGGTTTGGTCATGTTCCTACAGTTAGATATTTTAGAATTTTTGGAAGCAAATGTTATATCAAAAGAAATGAGGATGTATGAAAGTTTGATGCAAGATGTGATGGAGGAATCTTCTTGGGTTATTCTACTAAGAGCAAGGCCTGCTGATGTTACAATGAGAGGTTGAGAAAGATAGTGGAAAGTATGAATCTAAAGGTTGATGAATGTCATGGAAAGAAGATTAGAGCATGTCAATATGAGCTTGATGACTAGGATGTTATTTCAAAGCAAGTGCATAATGAAGAGCCTAAAGCAGAATGATCTGGTAGAGATAGTTAATCAGATATTATTTCTTTTAGTGAAGAAGTTCAACAACTTGAGAATAAGAATAATAAAAAGACTCTAAGGTTTGTGAGATTAAATAATTCAAAAAATCAGATTATTGGTGATAAGAATAAATGTGTGTGTGGACGCAGGAAAGCGAGATCGGGTGACTAGGACCTAATCCCACTTTTGCCAACACATTGGGAATATGAAAAGCCCGGGGAGATAGATCACTTTGGCTACTTCTTGTGAGAAAGGGAGAGCCAAGGATTACCTCTTAGGGTTTCTATTCCTCTTGTTGCAAATGATGAGAAAAACTAGGGTTTGAATAATCAACTAGATTGGGAGATAAAGAGTGAACATAAATGAACTTAGAATTGCACAAACTTGCAGATGTGAAACTGAGATACTGAAATCATGAAAGGGGGAGGATTCTGGATGTGTACCTGATGCTACAAATTGAAAACATCTAACCTAGACCAGGCTATCCTATTTCTGTAGACAAGAGGCTGCAACTAAAACATTACAAACTAGAGGTCCCGAGTCTGCAACCTATCAAATTTGACTACAAAATGGAGGGACCAGGGTACCATGCTCATGTCCTAGGTAGAAATAGGGCACCATGCCCTTATCCTTGATATGTTTATGCACTTCTAAGACTTTTGAGTGGTTCTGATGCCTTTTCTAGACCTGAAACTGTGTCTGTATGCCCGTTTCTACACTTGCAACTGAAAAGGGAAGGTTTGGGTGGCTATATGGGGTTTTTACTTAGTCAAACCCCTATTTTGGTTTTTTCCACCTCTACAAATAGCTGATAATGTACTCAAAATGTGTGTGCTAGAACCTTGTGTGTATGCAAGATCCTAAAATGAAAGAAACTAGAGATACCCTATGCATGAGAGTAAACCGTAAATGTAAATGACAATGCTTCAAACCAACTATGCTAAATGATCTAAAGAATGAATGTAAATATGAAAATTGATGTAAAGAAGCTCATAAAAAGACATGAAAATAACATGACATCATACCAATCCCCAAGGGAGAGGTATTGCCACTAGATCTCCTATTATTCTTCAATGTCTTCAAGGCTCCTAATTGATAATGAATGTTTCATGAAATGCTATTGAATGTTGTTGAAGACTCCATATAGGATTCTTTTTCACTACATAGAAGGATCCTTGTGCTCCAAAAACCTTCTCTTATATTCTTAGATAGATTGATAGATAGTTCTTAGTTCACTTTAAATGAAGAAAGAGAGATCTTATGTATGAAACCCTAGATCTTAATTTTGACTTAATTTCGCCTTTACGCCGACCTAGGAATTGAATTTTGTGCCAATATTTTGGGTTTAAGCATTATAATATCATAGAATTGTGCTCCCAACATTTCGGGAAAAGAACCGACGACCATGTGCACTCCCGCCACGGTCCAACCAACTTTTCACCAAATTTTCAGTCGTTAGATATGATGATATTAGAGAGAATCCCAAAGTTATAAGTGATTTTGAGTTGTTTTGATATGTGAAATCGGGACGTATGGGTTGAAATAGGACATAATTAGGGTTTACAATTAAATAATTTATTGGAGGAATAAAATAAAAAAGGGCACACTAAAGGTAAAGGGCATAATTTTATGATGTATGAAGTGATGAAATATGAATTTAGATTTTATTAAATTAATTAAATTCTTAAAGGGAAATTAGAAAGGCAAGATGCGAGACACACTAAGGCAGGTGCTAACCTAAGTGTGAAATTGTACCAACCTTGCAAGGGTGTACAATTTATGACACTACATTTAGCCTCCACTTTAGCGGTCATATGATACTACGTGCATATGCAAGATAAAGTAAAGAAAAGTAAACATTCCTGAAAAAGGATATATCCACAACTTTTCAGATGAAGTCCCCAGTGGTATCTGTAGTACATAGTTAGGATCCACACCCTACAAAACCACATGTTAGATAAAATAAAAAAATCAGCTACATTCTTACTATGGAAGGTGATGAAAATTTGAGGGTAGCTATATGCCCCCCTGTTTCTTCTTGCTAATTTTAGTGAGTTGAAATAGGGTATCATGTTTACCACATCGAATTGTGAAAGAAGATTTGATACAAGATCAAAAACTAATGGAGAATCATTTTGTAAGAAAGAGAACTAAACCTCAATTCCAACACAATAAAGAGTGCAAGGATTTGAGAGCTCTCTAACACAAGATGAAATATTTAAATGGAAACAAATGCAATAGATAAGGAAGAAGAGATATAAAGAATTAACACACCCTTTGGTGATCCATGAGAAGAGAAAATGAACCATGGGCATCTCCCCCCTAAACTAGGTGATCCATGGAGAGAAGGACATGGAAAAATATCCCCCAGAGTCTATCTGGGTGATCCATGTAAGGGAGGAGAGTGAGAACACCATTAGTTCCACTCAACCTCATGCATGTGTGTGCAAGCAGAAAAAGGATACCTACCTTCAACACCAAGAAGATATCCATCATGCAAGAATGTCATAAATCCAAGCGAGAGGGTATACTCTTCAAGCAAGGATAACATAGTTGTAAATAGATATCTTACTATATAAGTGTAAAGGAGATCCTTGGAGGAGAAGAGATCCTTGTTCAAAAGACATCTACCTGCAAGAGGAGTTCTCTTATACAAATATAACATCTTCTAGAATAAATGAATGCAAGATATTTGAAAAGAGTAGAGGATTGAGATGACATCAAAGAGAGATTATTTACAACAACACTCTTATAAAAGAAGAAAAAGAATCCTCATCAGGGATATGCACGTGCACAAAATAGAAGGGTTTATTATAAAAGAAGGAAAAGAATCCTCATCAGGGATAAAAATAGGCTATTATATTGCTTCCAAAAGTATGATTGCACGTGAAATTGTACGATCACGAATGAAAATGAGCCCCCAGTAAGTGACCTACCAATATCACATAATGATGAGAAACATAATAGTCGTTAATGTTATTGAAAGACGTGATAGATTGAATGAGGTATTTTAATATGACATGTTAAATGCTCTACTATAAGTGATATTAAAAACATGTATAAGATGATGAATGTTAAAAATTATTTAGAAAGAGAGAAGTTCATAGGAGAAGAATAGGCCATTAAGTCATACTTTTCATGCACATAGGAAAAATTAGGAGAGGGATAAGTATAATTCATTAGAACCTTATTCCTAGAAGAAGGGATTTTAGAATGAGTAGAAAATAGAGCCTCATAAGTGGGATTACAAATCTCTTGAGGAGATTCATAAAGAGATTTGTTCATCACCAATATTTTATTAAGAGGGGGATGAGTCTTGAAAGAAGTAAAAGATGATTTAATTGAGGTGAGGTTATCATCATTACTAAATAAAGAATTTAAAATTGAGAGATGATCTTTTAGTTTCTTTGGTGGGCTTAGAAGGATTATATCCAATTCTAGATGAAGCTTCACGTGTGTTATGTTCTAAAGGAACTTTAATTCCTTGCTCATTTATGCCACAACCATTGCCATCATAGCCACTCTTGGCTAAAATGTGAAAACTAGGACCATAAAGAGATGCCAAATTAGAAAGAGATGATGATTCCCCATAGGTCTCAATGCTATATGAATTATAGAAAGGATTTGAAGACTCATTTGAATTAGAAGAAGCCAAAAAGTGGTTACTTAGTTGTCTAGACAAAGTAGTTTTCTCTTTAGGTTCGTCCTTATATTTATCCTTCATGGTCTTAGATCCTTTCCAAGGTACCCTATATTCTCCTATAAAAGTAGCGGTAAAATCTAGAGATCCCCAATCATCATTTGTGAGCACTTCTTCTGCAGAAAACATATCCTTGGGAGTAGATTCCAATTGAGTAGCAGAATCAAGAGTACTAGAAGGAACAACACCATTAAAGTTGTGTGGGGGAAAAAGTGAGACTAGGTTAACATGCCCTAATCCTACCTTTTGACACACATTACGGAATACGAAAGAGCCTAGAGATATCGCACAATTGGCTACTTCTTTTGGTGAAAGAAAGAGCCACGGGATATCTATTAGGATTTCTATTCCCTTGTTGATATTGTAAGATCAAGTAATGCAAGTTCAAACCCTAATCCCAAAATGCAAGTATGAACTAATAACAAGATTGCAGAATTGAGATTAAACAATGAACAGCTGTAAATACAAGGATGAAATAAGAATGTAGATGTGTACCCGGAGTCAAAATCAGACTGAAAATGTTCGGGACGGGGGCGCGGGCACCACTGTCCTGAAAACTGCACCGGAAACTGCTATTCTGCACTCTGGAACACTGTCGGAAAGCTGTCTGAAAGCTGTCTGTCCGGACGACCAGGGCGCCCAGCGCCTCTGTCCCAGGGACCAGGGCGCCCAGCGCCCCTGTCCCAGTCTTCTGCTCTACAATTTGATACAGAGTGTTGTCTCGACCTTCTCTCTCCGGATCTGTATCCCGCGACGTCGTCTGAATCCCGAAACCTGTAATGATATCTGAAAAAGGGTGTATGGGTGGCTATATAGGGTTTTGCCTTAGTCAAACCCCTGCTTCGGTGATTTCCACCTCCACGAATAGCCAAGTTGTTTTGTAAAATGTATTGTGTGTGCAGACCTAGTGTGTGTGCAAGGTCCTAAAATGCAAGAAAGCAAACTAGAGCAACCTAGAAAGTAAACCCTAATTGCTTGTGAATGATAACGTAAATGCTCTAAATCAAGACGCAAAGTGATCTAAAGCATGAATAAATGATGTATTGAAGCTTACATAAATACATGAAAACAACATGAAATCATACCCAACCCTCAAGGGAGGAGTACAAGCCAATCTTCAGTCAGTAATCTCCTATTGTTCTTCAATGTCTTCCAAGCCCTAAGTGGATGAATGAATTTGATAGATGCTTGATAGAAGGATGTTGAATGTTGTTGAAGTCTTCAAAGACCTACTCTTTCGCTGCATATGAAGTTCCTAAAAACAAAAATCCCCTCCCCTAAAATGAAGAAAGAGAGCTCTTATGTATGAAACCCTAGGTCGCAATTTCGTCTTTTGGCCGACCTAGAGATTGAATATCCTGCCAATTTCTTGGGGTTAAGCTTTATTTTATGATTGGATCGCACTCCTAAAATTTTGGGAAAAATGTCCGGGACCGTGTGCACTCCGGGCGCCACGGTCCCGACAACTTTTCACCAAATTTTCAGGGCCGTCAGATATGATGATTTTAGAGAGAATCCCGAAGTTACAGGTGATTTTGAGATATTTTAACCCTCGAAATCAAGCCCCCAAGCTCAGAATAGGGCCTAATTAGGGTTTTTGATTAAGTGATGTATTGGAGGAATAAAATAAAAGGGGCACGCTTTAATGAAAGGGCCCAACTTTGTGATGTGGAAAATGCTGAAATAGAACCTTTAGACCTAATTAATTCAATTAATTAAGTGCTAAAGGGGAAATGCCATGCAAAGTGCAACTGCGCCAAGGCGGGTGCTAAACTAGGTGTTAAATTGTATTGCTTTAGCAAATGTGTACAATTTATGACGTTACATTTAGCCCCCACTTTAGCGGTCATATGAGTACTACGTGCATATGCAAGCTAAAGTACAGAAAGTAAACATTATTTGAAAAAGGATATATCCATAAGTTGTCAGACGAAGCCCCCAGCGGCATCTGCAGTACACAGTTAGGAACCGCACCCTACAAAACACACGTTAGATCACAAAAATCACCTAATGCTTACTAAGGAAAGTGATGAAATTTGTGAGTAGCTGTATGCCCCCCCTGTTTTGACTTGCTTATCAGGGAGGTGAAACAAGGTAGCATGTTTACTGACGACAAATTGTGTAAGAGAGTATTGATGAGGGATGTTCACTGAAAAGGCTTCATGAGAGCACTTTTTGGAACATCCCAAGAGTAGGGGAATGAAAATACGATTCCTACACAACAAACGGTTCGAAAATCGCATCTCCCAAACTCAAGTTATGATGAAATGAGTGAAAGAGGAAAATTAGGGTTTTGAAAATAAAGGTACAGGAATGAACGTATATACCTTGAAAGAGACACTTGCATTTGTCACTTTGTTGATTCTGAGTATTGTTCATTGCAGTGGAGCCCACATAGCTATCATCATGCCTTCACGATGACCGGAGCGTCCCACGAGGGTTGAGATCCTGCGCCAGGCCGTGATTGACAACGAGCCACTAGACAAGATGAGTTGACTGAACTTTGACTTTTGATTTTCTGCATTTTGACTTTTCTGTGATCGTATGCGGGCCTTGAAGGCTGACCCGAGGCCCACCCAGGGTGCCATGGTCCCTGACAAGGGCACCATGGTCCCCTTAGGGTGCCATGGTCCCTGACAGGGCGCCATGGTCCCTAATAGGACACTATGGTCCCCAATCAGGGCTTGGCGAGGGGTTTCAGGACTAGCACACGATGTTCGACAATTTGCATTAGCGATTTTGATGATCGAGTACTGATTACGGTTATGTTTTTGTGTTGCAGGGCCTTCCGTACATGAGAGAGCATACAGCAGGACATATTCTTCGTAGTTTACGAGATCAGATTCCATGGCTTACTCAGTCAGAGAGAGACACACTGTCGATAGTAGGATTATGGTATGTGATCCTCATGCCAGCCATTCAGTTCCATCCTGCGATGCTGATGGCATTGATGGAGCGATGGGATCCTGACACATGTACATTTCATCTTCTAGTAGGGGAGCTGACGGTTACACTCAAGGATGTGTACCGTATACTTCATCTGCCTATCAGAGGAGCGACTGTTACATACGCGACTGATCGGTCAGCGGAGGATCATCAGAGAGAGCAGGTGTATTGCATAGGGAGAGTCATGCCAAGCGAGATGAGAGGTCGCATCATGGTCAGCTGGCTCTTACATCCTACAGGGGAGGTACCCCTTCTGAGACGCCTTATGATAGCCATCATAGCACTAGCCGTCTGCCCTAATGGGCGAGGGACACACATGCATGGGGGTCTCACATGGTGTATCAGAGTGATGGAGAGACACAGGAGAGTGTATGCTTGGGGTCAGAGTATGCTTGCACATCTCTATCATGACCTTGAGGAGTACGTATTTGGACAGGGTTGTAGTTTGATGACATGCACACTTCTGCAGGTGTGGATTTTAGAGCACTTCACATGCACCAGGCCCGTCGGCTTTCCGCTGAGTACAGCTAGCGAGTGACCTAGGGTGTTCACTTATCCACTTACCAGCGAGTGGAGATTTGGAGATTTGTTATATTGGAGAGTGATTTTTGATAGACTGACAGTCGAGGTGATAGTGTGGAGACCTTACCTACGGATGCACAGATGGGATGGTATGGAGAGATAGTTAGCGTGCCTACAGAGGAACCGCCTACTGCGGGGACGATATGCACACATCATAGTCCCTTTCTACTTTGACCGAGGACGGAGGCAGTTTGGGCTAGAGCAGTGTGTTCCAGCCGATGTGCCCATCTATACTCGACACTCACGGGTCCTTCCCAGACCTAGAGCAGTAGCGAGACCGATGATAGATGACATCGAGACTACAGATATAGAGGGATCTGATCAGGATGTAGTCACTGACTACTCTGCAGAGCCTGGAGCATAGCGCAGGTACGTCTCATGGTTTATGAGATCATATCCAGGTCCTATCTTTCCACCAGATCATCCGACAGGCTATCTAGGCCCATGGAGACATGGAGACCAAGATGAGGACCAGGGATCCAGGTCAGAGGAGCCAGAGGAGGGAGAGGGTCATGAGGAGGCGAGAGATCCTGATCCACCTACAGGCGATCAGCCTAGTGTCGAGGAGGAGGAGGAGGATACAGATAGAGAGGAGGATGAGGGAGATGTAGGTGATGATGCGGATGAGGACAAGGATGAGGATGACAAGGAGGACAACAAGGAGGAGGATAGAGATGATGAGGAGGAGTCAGATGCAGCTCCTCACCATTCAGGGGATGATACCATAGCTCTGGATCCACCTCTTATTCCCCAACAGGGGGAACATGAGGCGATACGGAGACCTGTTCCTAGTACCGTCCAGCCCACACCCATCGTGCACAGATTATTCGAGCGAGGGGAGCCTAGTGGTGCCCAGGCACAGATGCTACCATATCATGATCCCTACTGGCGTGAGGGAGATCCAGGTATAGTAGTTTTATATTGATTGATTAATGTTTTGATGATATAGAATGGTACTAACAAAAAATCTGTTCTACTGCCACAACTAATGTGCAGGAGTGGCGTTCCTTAATTCAGCAGGCAATGATAGACATTTCCATGATAGCACAGATCCCCAGTTCCTCACAGATTGCCTATAGGCCTCAGGGGAACGCGGGTCGGCATGAGGACTTGTTTTCCCCATTCCGAGTACAGGTAGATATATGGAGGGAGAGAGAGAGATTCCTATCAGAGGACCTCCAGCAGGCGCGGCAGAGAGAGAGTCTTATCAGAAGACCTCCAACAGGCGCGGCGAGATCTAGCAGCGGCTCAGGCCGAGGCTACCACCTATCGCGCGATCCTTATGGATAGGGATCGTAGGAGTTCCTCTCGGAGTCACTCACGGTCTGTATCGCGCTACACACCCATGGGTCCACCTTCACGGCCAGATCAGGAGGGAGCGTCCAGTCAACACTCTCCAACCAGTAGCCCTAGGGATAGGAGATGATTTTATGATGTAAAAGAGAGGTCACATTTTGGATATACAGTGACCTATATTTGTATACGATCCACACATATATATATATATATATGTATATATACATGCTTCTCTTTTGTCTCAAATGTGTTATCTTTAATGCTTAAAACAATGTATATTTTGTTTTGATTAAATCTAATACATCTGGTAAATGTACATATATGTTCAGAATTTAATTTCCATGTGATTGATTTCTCAATGCTCCATGATTAAATTGATACATGTGTGACTTAATTAAATATTTAATCAAGTACTACATTGATGATAAGGAAGACATATGCATTAAGTCTAAGAATCATATAACTAATGTGATTTAAATTTGAATTTAAACACAACATGATACGATTCTACTTAACACCTAAAGACACTGTATAATATGCTAGCATAATGGGAATGTAAATCTTTCACAATTTACATAAATGAATTCAAGACAAACCATAAAGTAAGAAGACATGCTTGTCAGGAACGAAGCAATATAGATTAAACAACATAACATTTAATTCTATTTTGCTTTAATTAAGAGACACTAACATATTATCCAATGTTGAAGAATTGAAAAGAAGATAAATAAGGAATGAAGAATTAAGCTTAATATCTACGCAAGTGCATAGCATTTATAGGTTCTTTAAGAGGCGTACCGTCTACATCCGCTATTTTGTAAGCACCTGATCCATAATCCTCAATAACGATATATGGTCCAAGCCAATTAGGACTAAATTTTCCCTTTTCTGTAGGTAAGGCATTCACATTGCGCTGATTCTCATAGAGGACTAAGTCACCTACTGAGAAGGAACGTTGAATAACCTTATCATTATAGCTTCGTTGTAGAGTTTTGTGATACGCTTGAATATGCTCAAGAGCATTTATACGCTGTTCATCAAGCATCTCAAGCTGTTGAAGTCGTTGTTCTCTATAAGAATCATCATCTACTATACCTTTGAGAGAAACCCTAAGTGATGGAATCTCTAGCTCTAAAGGCATAATAGGGTCAGCACCATAAACAAGATTATAAGGAGTAGTGCCTATGGCAATTCGTACACTCATTCGGTAAGCCCAAAGAGCATAGATTAGCTAGTTACTCCAATCCTTACCATGCTTATTCACGGTTTTGCGAAGAATTTGTTCAATTATCTTATTGGATGATTCGGCTTGACCATTTGACTGAGGGTAGTATGGTGTAGAAAATCGATGTTTGATATGATACTTCTCGAGGAATTTCTTCACATCCTTGTTCTTAAATGATGTCCCATTATCTGAGATTATAGTAGAAGGTCTCCCGAATCGAGAAATGATGTTTTCTAGAAGAAATTGACAAATCACTTCAGCAGTGGTAGAGCGAAGGGGAATAGCTTCTACCCACTTCGTAAAGTAATCTATTGCGGTTATAATGAAGGTGTGTCCTTGAGATGAAGGAGGAGCGATTTTACCAATAAGATCCAAACCCCATGCGGAAAAAGGCCAAGAAGCTACTTGAGAATGGAGTTCTTGGGCAGGAGCATGAATCAGATTATTGTGTTGTTGACATTGATGACATTTTTTAACAAATGAAAAGGAATCCTTCTGCATAGTTTGCCAATAGTATCCCATACGAAGCAATCTATGAACCAAGGATTTGCCCCCAAAATGCCCCCCATAGGCACCTGAATGTGCCTCTTCAAGAGCAACAGGGATTTCCGACTTGTTAAGACAACGAAGGAGAAGACCATCATAACCCCTTCGGTAAAGGACATCAGAAAGAATGATATACCTAGCAGACAGCTTGCGGATTCTAGCCCTATTGTTCCTATTAGCAGAATCAGGAAAGGTACCATCGGTCAAATATCTTACGATATGCGAGTACCATTCATCTGAGTCTATAAAATCACAACATATTACCAAGCTAGAATCGTCTACAATAGCTGGAGAAATAAGGTTGTGAATAACAAATTTAAGATCAACCACAGGGTCCTCTAAAGATACAAGAGAAGCGACACATGCCATTGCATCCGCATGTCGATTATCTTTTCAAGGAACAGGTTCCATGGTATAAGAATCAAATTTCTGTAATAAAGAGATGGCAAGATCTTTATATTGTGATAATTTGTCTTGTTTTGCTTGATATATTCCTGTTACTTGTCTTATAATCAATTGCGAATCTCCATAGATATGTATGTGTTTTATGTTCAGAGCTAAGGCTACTTTTATTCCCGCTATAAGAGCCTCATACTCAGCAATGTTATTGGTGCACAGGAAATTTAGACAATAGGATAAGGGAATGGGTTTCTTTGTAGGAGAAATCAGAACAACACCTGCCCCCGATCCCGTACGACACTTAGAGCCATCAAAGTATAACTCCCAAGTTTCATCTTTCTCTATAGAAAGAATGAAGTCATCAGGAAAAGACTCAGGGTTAGGGAAGGAGAAAGGTGAAGGGGCCTCAACTAAGTGATCGGTCAACGCTTGTCCTTTAATTTCTCTTTGTGAAATAAATTTAAGGTCAAATTCAGTTAACATCATAACCCACTTAGCTAGACGTCCTGATAAATCAGTTTTAGAGAAAAGATGCTTCAAAGGATCAAACTTTACCATGACATGGACTTCTGAATTTAAAAGATAATGTCTCAATTTCTGAGTTGCAAATACCAAGGCCAAGCATTGTCTTTCTATCGTAGAATATCGGGTCTCATAATTGAGTAAGGTATGACTTATGTAATAAACTGGACATTCCTTACCATCTTTATCATGTTGTGCCAACAATGCTGCGAGAGCATGAGAGGAAGCAGCTGTATACAGAAGGAAGGGTTTACAAGGTTCGGCAGGTTGAAGAATAGGAGGACTAGCCAAATACACTTTTAAATCTTCAAATGCTTGCTGACAATCCTCATTCCATTGAAAAGTGATATCCTTTTTCAGAAGTTGAGTAAAAGGAAAGGTACGATCCGCAAGCTGAGACACAAACCTATGAATAGCTTGAATCTTTCCTTGTAAGCTTTTAAGTTGAGACACATTTCTAGGAGGTGGCATGTTGACAATAGCATCTATTTTCTTACTATCCACCTCAATCCCACGATGCGAAACTATGAACCCTAATATTTTTCCACTATCCACACCAAAAACACATTTGCGGGGATTCAAGTGCATGTGATATTTATGAATTCTTTCAAAGATTTGACGAAGGATTTTAACATGATCCATGCGAAGAAAGGATTTGGCCAAAATATCATCAACATAATCCTCTAAAATCTTATGCATATAATCATGAAAGATAAGGGTCATCGCTCGTTGATAAGTTGCACCAGCGTTTTTAAGTCCAAAAGGCATCATTATCCAACAAAACGTACCCCAAGGAGTGGTGAAAGCAGTTTTGAATTGATCTTGAGGGTTAATAAAAATTTGATTGTAGCCTGAAAAACCATCCATGAAGGATAACAAGGCATGTCCTGTCGTAGAATCAACTATCATGTCAATGTTTGGAAGAGGGAAATCATCTTTTAAAGAAGCCTTATTTAGATCCCGAAAGTCAGTACACATTCTTATTTTGTTGTCTGGTTTAGCCACAGCGACAATATTTGAAATCCATGGGGAATAGTCAATAGGGCGGATAAATCCAGCCTCCAATAATTTTTCAATCTCAGCCTTAACAAGTAGAGCCACCTTAGGATTCATTTTTCGAATCTTTTGTTTCACGGGCTTAGCATCAGGAACTAAGACAATATTATGAGTAACGATCTTAGGATCTATACTAGGCATGTCAGAATATGCCCAAGCAAAGATCTCAGGGAATTCATACAATAGTTCTTCATATTGTTTCTGTTCCTCTTCATCCAAACATTTCCCAATTTTAATGACTTTCTCTTTATTGCAAGGATCCATCTTAACATCAGTGGTGTCACTTATGAGAAGATTACTTTGTTGAGGAATATCCTTTAATTGAGGGAATTCTTTCACAATCTCATCATTATCAATCTCTTTTCCAAAATAGGCTTCAGTGTTCAAACAATAAGGGAGTCCCCTATTGTGATGATAATGAGGAAAAGTGTCATAGGCTCCCAAGAACTCAGCTAAAGCATCGTCGGTAGGGAAGACATCCAAAGCACAGGCACACGAAGGATCCCCATCAATATACTCAGGATGTTGTATTGATAAAGATGTAGAGATAGCATTAACACTAATGCATGGTCTTTTAGAAGCTTTAGTACGTTTGCAGGGATTAAAGCCAAGTCCAAAGGCATAATTGTGAAAATTAGTCTCTAGAGGAACTCTTATCCCTTGTTCATGAGCACCACAACCTTTTCCATGATACCCATGCTTAGCAAAAATGTGAAAACCACGACCATAACGATCAGCCATTTCAGGAAGAGAAGGTGGTTTTTCATAAGACAAAGAATCAAACTCTTCATAATTAGACGTGTGAGGAGAAGACGTTTGAGAGGCGGCCACAAAATTATTACTCATAGATTCAGGTAAGGTTGATTGATTTTTAGTTTCTTCTTTCTTTTCAACTTTATGATTTTCAGCTTCTTCCTTCTTTTCAACTTTAATTTCTCTAGAAGGAACCTTATATTCACCCACAAAGGTAGGATTAAAATCAAGGGATCCCCAATCGTTGTCTTTGAGGATCTTCCCAGGATCAAAATCCTTCTTATGTGTAGTTTCAAGTCGAGAAGAATCTTCTCCAAGAGCTCCAGACTCATCCAAAGAATTTTGATCATCGGAGAGCGAGGATTCACCGATAGGTATCTTATTTAAAGATTCATCACTAGATGAGGACGGCTTAGAAGAACACCCCTTAGAAGTGGATGTTTGCAAACAAGCTTGAAAATTAGTATCACCTATCAAGGTATATGTCTTATTGTTATAAATAAATTTAACTTGTCTATGCAATGTAGAAGGGACAACTTGCATACTGTGAATCCAAGGTCTCCCCAGTAGCAAGTTGTACGTTAGATTTCCCGACATAACATGGATAGGTGTAGGCAAAGTAATAGGCCCCACTGTGATGGGTAAGGTGATAGTACCTAATGAAGTTTTAGCCACATTATCAAAGCCTCGAATAGGACGAGAGTCCGGTTCAATAAAGGATGTATCCACATTCATCTTATGCAAAAAATTAATGCTACACACATTAAGACCAGAGCCATTATCTACTAGTGTTCGCCTTATAGCCGTGTCTTTCATGATAACCACAATCATCAAGGGATCATATTGATGTTGGATTTCACTAGTAGGTAACTCATCTTGGGTAAACACAATTTGAGCTTTAGGATTCATCACAGAGTTAACCAAAGATGCTATATTACTAGATGTATTCGGTGGAGGAACATTCAAATCTTTCCAGGTATCTTGTAACATTCCATGATGACCGGAAGAAGTTTGAATCAAATCCCAAAGGGATATCTTAGCAAGGGTAGCTTTAAGTTGTTCTATGAGATCATATTCCTTTCCAAGAACTTGTGAAATACGTGGAGCTTGTGGAAGAACCGGTTGAGGATTCGGAAGGGAAACTGGGATAACAGGAGGAGGACTAGGCTACCTATTATTTCTGGTATGATAAGTATGGGCAACCGCATGATAACTCTCTCTAGTTATTTGCTTGGCATAATTATAAGGACTTATAGGTTTTCTTCCTTGCATGATGATGATTGGTTTATTCCGGGTACGAAAGGAATCATGATCATACCTTCCTTGGACAGTAAGGAGAGGTGATTTAGGAACTTGAAAGGTGGGAGAAGGATAAGCACCTTGGACTTCAAAGAGAGGCTTATTATGTTCATTCAAGTTTATCATGTTAACTAATTTAGAAGTCTTGTTCTTGTTTAAAGATTTCGATAAAGCCACAAAGTCATCAAGAGCATCATCCAACAAAGCATGATCATATCTATTGAAAGGTTTATCTTTTGATTCAAAAGGAGACATCTCCTCATAGAGGGGATTGTTGAAAACAACCATGTTACTAGATTTAGTGGAAGAGTTGATAGGAATGTACCCTTGAGGGGACTCATTCAACTTATCTTTCTCATCACAACGAAATGGCATAGTAACAAGGTTTATGAGTTTTTGGTAAAATGAAGGTTTGGCATCTTTAGGGTTCAAAAAATCATCTAAAGCTTCATCTAATTCATCTTGGCTATACTCATAATAATCATCGAAAGCATGAACATTTTGCAAATAAAAATCTGACATTTTGAAAAGATTACACAAAACTTAAACACCCAATGCAAAGAAACACACTTTTTTTTTTTTTTGTTTCTTTTTCTTTTTAATGAAAATGAAATGAAAACACACTAAATCTAGATCTAGATCTAACAAATTCAATGCAAGAGGAAGCAATGATAGATTCACGTCGGGTTCACCAAAATGTGTGGGGGAAAAAGTGAGACTAGGTTAACATGCCCTAATCCTACCTTTTGACACACATTACGGAATACGAAAGAGCCTAGAGATATCGCACAATTGGCTACTTCTTTTGGTGAAAGAGAGAGTCATGGGATATCTATTAGGATTTCTATTCCCTTGTTGAAATTGTAAGATCAAGTAATGCAAGTTCAAACCCTAATCCCAAAATGCAAGTATGAACTAATAACAAGATTGCAGAATTGAGATTAAACAATGAACAGCTGTAAATACAAGGATGAAATAAGAATGCAGATGTGTACCCGGAGTCAAATTGGACTGAAAATGTTCGGGACAGGGGCGCGGGCACCACTGTCCTGAAAACTGCACCGGAAACTGCTGTTCTGCACTCTGGAACACTGTCGAAAAGCTGTCTGAAAGCTATCTGTCCGGAGGACCAGGGTGCCCAGCGCCTCTGTCCCAGGGACCAGGGCGCCCAGCGCCCCTGTCCCAGTCTTCTGCTCTGCAATTTGATACAGAGTGCTGTCTTGACCTTCTCTCTCCGGATCTGTATCCCGTGGCATCGTCTGAATCCCGAAACCTGCAATGATATCTGAAAAAGGGTGTATGGGCGGCTATATAGGGTTTTTCCTTAGTCAAACCCCCGCTTCGGTGATTTCCACCTCCACGAATAGCCAATTTGTTTTGTAAAATGTATTGTGTGTGCAGACCTAGTGTGTGTGCAAGGTCCTAAAATGCAAGAAAGCAAACTAGAGCAACCTAGAAAGTAAACCCTAATTGCTTGTGAATGATAACGTAAATGCTCTAAATCAAGATAAAAAGTGATCTAAAGCATGAATAAATGATGTATTGAAGCTTACGTAAAGACATGAAAACAACATGAAATCATACCCAACCCTCAAGGGAGGAGTACAAGCCAATCTTCAGTCAGTAATCTCCTATTGTTCTTCAATGTCTTCCAAGCCCTAAGTGGATGAATGAATTTGATAGATGCTTGATAGAAGGATGTTGAATGTTGTTGAAGTCTTCAAAGACCTGCTCTTTCGCTGCATATGAAGTTCCTGAAAACAAAAATCACCTCCCCTCAAATGAAGAAAGAGAGCTCTTATGTATGAAACCCTAGGTCGCAATTTCGTCTTTTGGCTGACCTAGAGATTGAATATCCCGCCAATTTCTTGGGGTTAAGCTTTATTTTATGATTGGATCGCGCTCCTAAAATTTTGGGAAAAATGTCCGGGACCGTGTGCACTCCGGGTGCCACGGTCCCGACAACTTTTCACCAAATTTTCAGGGCCGTCAGATATGATGATTTTAGAGAGAATCCCGAAGTTACAAGTGATTTCGAGATGTTTTGACCCCCGAAATCAAGCCCCCAAGCTCAGAATAGGGCCTAATTAGGGTTTTTGATTAAGTGATGTATTGGAGGAATAAAATAAAAGGGGCACACTTTAATGAAAGGGCCCAACTTTTTGATGTGGAAAATGGTGAAATAGAACCTTTAGACCTAATTAATTCAATTAATTAAGTGCTAAAGAGGAAATGCCATGCAAAGTGCAACTGCGCCAAGGCGGGTGCTAAACTAGGCGTTAAATTGTACTGCTTTAGCAAGTGCATACAATTTATGACGTTACAAAAGTAAATAGATGTATTTGAAGAAGTAGAAGGATTGGAAGAAGAATGCAAAGTAATTGACTAAGAAGATCCATATTTTAATGGTTCTTGAGGTTTGACAACAAACAAGGTGTATGTTGTATTGTTATAAATGAATTTGACTTTCCTATGCAAAGTTGAGGGGACAACTTGCATGCTATGAATCCAAGGTGTCCCTAATAGAAGGTTGTATGTTAAATTACAATGCATAACATGAATAGGTGTAGGTAAAATAACATGACCTACACTAACAGGAAAGGCTGTGACACCTAGACATTATTTAGCAACATTACCAAAGCCTCAAATAGTAATAGAAGAAGGTTTGATGAGAGAATGATCCACTTTAATAAGATTATCCGTTAAGTCCACACCACAAACATTAAGGCTAGACCCATTGTCCACAAGGGTTCATCTTATAGAACTATTATGGATAATAACCACAATCATAAGAGGATCATATTGATTTTGGATTTCAGGAGAAGGTAACTCATCTTGTGTGAATACAATTTGAGCTTTGGGTTTATTCATAGGATCAATCAAGGCAGTCATGTTATTAGGTGTCACTGCAGGTCGGATATCTAAGTTTCTCCAATCATCTTGTAACACTTCATGATAAGAAAGTGAAGTTTGAACTAAATCCCAAATAGAAATCTTGGCAGGAGTAGCTTTAAGTTGTTCTCCTTGCTAATATTTGATATACAAGGTGCTTGTGGAAGGGTAGGTTGAGAGGGAGGAAGTGAAGTTGGGATAATGGGAGGAGGATTAGGTTGCCTATTATTTTTTGTGTTGTAAGTATGAGAAACAATATAATAACTCTCTCCAGTAATTTTCTTAGCAGAATGAACAAGAATCATTAGAAGAACCTACTTGCACGACAATAATAGGTTTCTTAGGAGTGCAAAAAGAATCATTAGAAGAACCACCTTGAACCACTGAGATAGGATTACATGGGGAATATGGAGAAGGAAAAGTGCCTTGAACTATGAAGAGGGGTTTATTAGGTGTTTCATTCAAATGTATCAAACTGATTGAGGATGGTTTAGCGATACCAAAGATATCCTTAGAAGAAGAATGAACAAGATTGTTGGAAGAATTGATAGTCTCTCCTTGAACTAAAATGTTATCATGGATAAGACCAATTTTATGAGGGATACTACAAGTAGGCATTGATGTTTTAGGAGGAAAAGTATTAGTAGGTAATTTCATATCATCCTCTATCACTAAAGGATCTACATGGGGAATATACTCTCTAGGAGAAGGATCGACAATACTCTTTAAAGTCTCACCTTTGAGAGGGAGATCTTTGAAAAATATGTTAACCATCTTATCTTGAACTAGGGTATCCTTATGAGTAGAACCAAGTTGAGGAGAGGGAGATTCTTTACCTTTAGAGAAAAAATGATTGAGATTTATGGAAGGTGAGATACTATCAAGGAAGTTATTGTGTAGGGGAAAAAGTGAGACTAAGTATGGAAAACCTAATCCAACTCTCATACACACTCATAAAATACGAAAGAGCCTAGGGAGGTAACACATGTCGGATACTTCATATGAGAAAGAGAGAGTTGTGGATTACCTCCTAGGTTTTCTATTCCTTTGTTGTAAATGAGAGAGAGGAACGATGCGAAATGCAATCTAACATAGAAAGAGAAAAAGAAAGGAAATCATAATATGAGAATGCAGATCAAAGAACAATTGATACACTCCTAAAAAAGTATAGATCATAAGGAAAAATTAGAGGTCCACCCATGTTTGAAATTTGAATAGAAATGTCTGGAACCAAGGTGCCACGTAACTGTCCTAATTCTACAAATTTGCAGCTGCAACTAACATGAGGGATTCTTAGATTTGTAAGTTGTTGATCTACCATGTCCTGCTGATAGAGGGCAGTACCAGGGTATCATGCCCCTATTTTGGGCAAGACCAAGGTGCCACTCCCCTATCCTTGACATATTTCTACACTTTTAAGGTTTCTGGGTGGTGTAGATGCCTGTTCCAGACCTGTAACTACTTCTAGATTCTTTCTTCTGCACCTGCAACTGAGAAGGGAAGGTTTGGGGTGGCTATATAGGGTTTTTCCTTAGTCAAAACCCCGTTTTGGTGATTTCCACCTCCACGAATAACCAATAATGTATTGAAAATGTGTCTGCAAGAACCTTGTGTATATACAAGATCCTAAGAATGAAAGAAAATAACTTAGAGCAACCCTAAAGAGTAAACCCTAATTGTTTATAATTGACAAAGTAAATTCTCTAAATACATAATGCAAAGTGATATAAAGCATGAATTTTAATCAAAATGAAGCTTATGCAAAGATCTAAAAACAACATGAAACCATACCCAACCCCAAGGGAGAGGTACAAGCCAATCATCAGTCAGTGACCTCCTATTGTTCTTCTACATCTTGAAAAGCCCCCAATTGATAATATGATGCTTGATGAATGTTTGATGGATGAATGTTGAATGTTGTTGAAGACTTCAAATATCTACTCTTTCACTGTAAAGAAGGCTCTAATACTCCAAAAACCTGCTCTTAGATTCTTAGAAGAAGACCCCTTCAAATGAAGAAAGAGAGCTCTTAAGTATGAAACCCTAGATCTTAATTTCATGTTTAGGTCGAACTAGGATTTGAATTTAGCACTGATATTTTGGGGTTAAGAATTATCATATCATAGGATTATGATCCTGAAATTTCATGAAAAAAGACACGGACCATGTGCATTCCCACCACGGTATGACCAAATTTTCACTGAATTTTCAGGGCCATTAGATATGATGATATTCGAGTGCATCCCAGAGTTACAACTGATTTCGAGGTGTTTTGATATGCAAAATTGGGCCTAAACAGTCAAAATAAGACATAATTATGGTTTATGATTAAATGATTTAGTGGATGAATTAAATGAAAAGGCGCATGGTTAGGATAAAGGGCCCAACTTTGAGACATGACCTTACATTTAATTAAATTAATTAATTAAATTCTTAAAGGGGAATGAAAAATGTAAGATGCAAAACACATTAAGGCGGGTGCTAATCTAAGTGTGAAATTGTACCACCCTAGAAAGGGTGTACAATTTATGACACTACATTTAGCCCCCACTTTAGAGATCATATGACACTACGTGCATATGCAAGCTAAAGTATAGAAAAGGAAACATCATTTGAAAAAAAGGATATATCCATAAGTTGTCAAATGAAGCCCCTCGTGGTATCTGTGGTACACAGTTAGGAACCACACCCTAAAAAACCATATGTTAGATCATAAAATCACCTACTTATTACTAAGGAAGGTGATGAAATTCACGGGTAGCTATATGCCTCCAATGTTTTGACTTGCTTATTTGTGAGGTGAAATAGGGTATCATGTTTTCCACAGTGAATTGTGATAAAGATTGTGATGATGCAAGTTCACAACAAGGCTTGATTACTCATCCAAGCACACTATGGAACTAGCTCAGAGTGAGAGGGAGAACTCATGATTCGAACACCACTAATAGTGTGAGAATTGGTGGTTCCTAGCTCAAGATATGATAGATTGGAGAAAACATGTAGAAATTAGGGTTTTAATTTAAAAACATAAAATCAAAAAGTACATAACACATAAATATGAAAGTGACCTTCATTTGTCACTTTATGACTTTTTGTCACTATTCATTCTAGAGGATCCCACATACAAGCCATCATGCCTTGACGCTGACCAGAGTGATCTACACAAATGAGTTGACTTTTCATTTACTGTATTTGACTTTATCATGTTTTCATAGTTTTCAGAAGTGATGATGTCATCACCTAGTTTAGGTTGAGGCCCACCCTTTGGACACCTAGGGGTCCTAGGGTTCCCTGGTCCTCTTGGGGTGCCATGTTCCCAAGGGGGCACCATTCTCCCCTCTGGGTGCCATGGTTCCAATAGGGCGCCATGGTCCTAGTAGGGCATTGTGGTCCCTATTCGGGGTGACCAATGATGACACTAGATCAGATGATGAATGCTAGAAATGATATAATAATTGCATTGATTAGAAGATGATAGATGATTGATTGATTACTGATGAGAGATTGCTTTGTATTTTACAGACACTACCAGCAGATCCCAAGAGTAATAGTAGGAGAGAGGGATTTTCTACATGCAGTGGGTTTGTGGGATGTGATGACCATGTCGGCCATCCGATTCCATTCTACTATGCTAATGGCATTGACAGAGAGGTGGGATGCAGATACCCCGACATTCTCACTACCTGTGGGAGAGACGATGGTCACCCTAGAGGATGTATATTGCATTCTGCACCTACCCATTAGAGGAGAGACTATTAGATATCAATTCGATTGCACAAAGGAGGATTATAGGAGAGAGTAGGTATATTCTATGGGGAGAGTGATGCACAGCGAGACAAGGGGTCTCATTATAGTCAGCTGGCTCCTACACCCTATAGGAGAGGTTCCATTGGTGAGACGACTCACAATTGTAACCCTTGAATTAGTTGTGTGCCCTAATGGGCGCGACACACATATGCATGGAGGACTAATCTACGCCATATGAGCAATGGAGAGACATAGGAGAGTATACTCTTGGGGTTGGAGCCATCTTACGCATCTCTATCACGACCTTGGAGAGTATGTATTCGGATAGGGATGCAGCCTTATGACATGCACACTACTATAGGTGTGGATGTTTGAGCATATCACATGCATTAGACCTAGTAGAGCCCCCATAAAGATATTCCTAGAGAAGCCTAGGGTATATATTTATCCTCTTATGCATGAGTGGTGATTCAAAGATCTCCTATATTGGAGATTGAGCATGGATAGATTGATAGCAAGTTGTATCATATGGAGACCCTACCTCAGGATGTCCATGTGGGTAGTGCTACACAAATAGATGTTCAGCATGTAGAGGAACTATCTACTAGAGGGATGGTATAGCCACATAGTCATTCCCTTCTACTTTGAGTAGGTTCGATAGTAGTTTGTTTTTGAGTAGTGTCTTCCTACTGACATGCTTGTATATGTCTGACACTCACAAATGATGTTGAGGCTAGGAGCCATTCCTAGGCCTACGAGTGATGAGATTGACATCACAGATCCAGATGGGTCATATTAGGATATAGAAAATTTTTTATAGAAATGATTCAAGCCTGCACCGACGATACATCACATAATGGATGAGAACATACCTTGGAGCCATTTTCTTGGTAGACTTCCCTAGAGGGAACCCCGGACCATGGAGACAGTCAAGCAATGGAGAGGGGTTTGATGCATCTAAGGAGGATTCAGATGATCAGGGTGATGACACAGAGGAGAAGGAGGTAGGCGGAGATGTAGGTGATCTTGATACCGGAGAGGGAGATTAGGATGGAGATGATGAGGAGGATGAGAATTAGGGAGAGGATGAGGATGAAGAGGACGAGGATGAGGAGGATGAGGACAATTGAGGTATAGTTCATCACTCGAGAGAGGATACCAGATCCCTAGACCCATCAAGTCTCCCGCAGTAGGCAAAGAGGGATCCCATAAGGGGTCCCGGTCCTGATCCTCATCGGCCCACACCGATAATAACTCAATGGTGAACAAATAGTACCAAACCAGTACTAAGAGGGGGGGGTGAATCAGTACAGGCAAAATACTATCCAAAACCAGTTTGTTAGCAAATACTCCAAGTGACTAGCAAGCAGTGACACTGGTTGAAACAAAGTGCAACCGGTAAGACCCAAAACAATTAAAACAATCATAAACCGGTTACTCACTAAGATTTCCTCTTAGCTCAATACTATAGTACCATTACACCCTCATGCATGAATAGGTAAACTATCATCAAATCTTCACAATAGTTAGTTCAATATGTTTTATAGACAGGCATAAAATACAGAACCATCATATGCTCAATAGGTAATAACAAACCATCACAAGATAAAAGCATCATGCATGACACACATATTTTTCACATTGAAACCCAACTGGGAAAAACCATAGTGGGGATGAATACCCACAAGCTACTTTTTGAACTCTTTAGAAGTCCGCTCTGTTAGGAGCCTTGTCCGGTTAAAGACATAACAATAGGTTATGCTAGGATTCGATCCTGTTAGGGATCACCCGATTAAGGGATGGCTATAATACCCGGTTAAGGGTTAAACCCGGTTAGGGTTACCTTGTTAGAGGATTTCAAGTACTCAATAGCTAAAGGGTCTCCAGAGCTCTATAGCTTCCCAGAACTCAATAACTTCGAGTTACCTTGTTAAAGAATTTTAATCAAGCCGGTTAAGGCTACCTTGTTAAGGGATTTCACAACTGTTGAAGTGGTAAAAGATCAATAGGAATTACAATGATCTAGTAATAGCACTCAATGCTAATGCAAATTTGTTTTGGCTCCTCTTCACTTTCTGCACATTCACTTTGTAGGTATATCTTCTCTCCTTTGGTCTGGCAAGAATCACGTATCACATCCCTTGGATACACACATACAACTTTTGCCAACAACTTTAGAAAAGAACACAACATTGACCTTATAGGATACAAACAGGTCGGTAGCAAAAACCCTAAACCCTAAACCTGTTGGGTTAAGCAATTCAGAATGGTTCAATCCTAACCGTTGAATCATACTACATTAAATGCAACAATCTTGAATCGATCTCAAGACATTCTTTATCATCCATTACCCACCAATTTCATGGCGGCTGATAACCCATCACGCGTTATCACTGTTTGACAAACTTCGCACATTCCCAAGGTGGATAGAGATAGTCTTCTACATGCAAGATCCTTCATATACACAGGGCTTATGTGGCAACATGATCTGTTCTCTATTATACTGCTAACTAGTCACACAAAGATCACCGATTGAGTCACACAAGCTTAAGGTACTCCAACCGAAAATCCTGAAGTGGAAACTACCTACCAACCGATAGTCATACAATGCTTCTATGTGCTGGTTCCCATAACTACATGCTGATTCACCTTGAGCAAATATACCGCTTCACTTTGGCATGTATACCGGTTCATACATTTGTTAGTTCTCTCTTCTTACATATCACATATATTGGTTCACTTCATATCACATATTGACATCATTGACAACATACAATATCATTATGTCTTCATAACAATTCACATAATGCCAACAATCTCCCCCTTTGGCATTGATGGCAATATACAATGATATCTCTCCACTTCACTCCTTCTCTCCCTTTGAAAACAATGCCAAAGTGAAGGCACAAGCATCCCTATTCCATTATGTTGCTCCCCCTGAGGAGTACCATCCTTCAACACATCAATCAATAAACATTTGACTATGCAAGACTTGACTGATGTGGAACAAATACTTTTAGTTCACCTCCTGAAGGGGTAGTACAAAAGGATATGAAAATCACAGTAAAACCTTTCCTGGTAATTGGGCATTCCAACAGGTGACCAATATCTCTCTCTGTAAACGTTCATTTAGTTGTCAAACTAGGGGACGTATACTTTAAATGGCGCAGCAAAATATATGCACTAGGAACTCATTTTGGTCAAATCTTAGTAGAAATACATACTGGAAAGAAATTCTACCTACGCTACAGGAAGGTAATGCAAAGCTCTTTAACTCAACTATGATTTGATGAAAACAGAAATCATGATAACTACAACTGAAAAACAAACTATGAACTGGCCTTATGCTGCAGGAACAAGCACAATGATGGATTCCTTGTGCTGTAGGAGCAATGTAAAGCTAAGTTTGTATAAAAACTTGAAAGATGAAAGCAAACTGAAGCTTAACAGGAAAGAACAACTAACTAACTAGCTACAGATACCTACTAAGTGGGCCCCCTTAGCAAGCATCTCCTGATTACGCAGATGCTAAACTCAGAACTTCATTGAACTTTATTCATAAAAATAGAATGATATACATTGTTTTGTTGATATGGAAACTAACAACAAACTCTGTCTCTCGTTAAACAGATTCTATCATTCATTATCATATTGATTCTTACATGATATCTACTACTCTGATTCTATCTTATTCTAACTCTCTTTTTTCTTTTCTCTCGCACAGGAGGAGAACTTTATTTAAAAACAGGAGAGCAACTAACTAACTAACTTCGTCAAGGAAAGACATGGAAGTAAAATATATCCCCGAATCAAGGAACAAACTCCACAAATGAATTTATGCATTCAACTTGATCCAGAGAGAATCTAGCGCTCCACTCTTTCCTGATTGACTGACATTAAAATTCTTTCCCATGGTTTCAGTCACAGAGTCTTTGCCGGAGCTCCCTCGAAGTCGTGTAGGAAATGGACTTTACTGCAAGGCCGAGATCGGCTGCAGTTGACTCGATTGTTCTTCAACAACCTGTGAAACAAAAGGTAACAGGCAACAGAAAAAGGCGTATGGCACATACATGATATCTATTCATTAATCACACATTTTAAATCTACTTCATCATTCAAAAAACTGTATATGATATACCAGTCATTTTAGGGAGTCAACGGGGCAATAAATGCAATCAAGTCAACACAATGAGCTGCAGGAATATAAAAGTATCTTGCTATAGGATATCCCAAAAAAGGTTTCAACAAAGTCTGAACATCCATGAAATAACAAAAGTAAAGGCATTTAAAAGTTTATCATAACATCCAAATTATGAGCATATTTTAAGCTCATCACTGCCCCCTACTTAGTCCAATGCTGGTCCTCCAGCATTAACTTTCCTGGTGGTTTCTCTGAAGTCGATGGTTGCTACATGACTCTGAAACGGATTTTTAAACTTGTAATAAAATCCTCTGAAATTCCGGCATTTTTCATACCTTTGGTCTTCTAATTCATTGTTAAGATTTGTAGCCTGGTTAGGATAAAGTGGCCACATTAGCACAGGGGGTCTGAATGTCAGCGGCAACCACAGTTCAAATCTTGTTTGAAGTCCCAATTGAATATATCTGCTGATTCGTTTGAGAGCTGCTGTGAAATTTAGGGGACCATGTGGTTCTAACTTTCTTAATCCAACAGTTAATCTCTCCCATCTTTTCTCACTTCTAGTGAATGCCAATTTCCAAAATGAATATTGTTGTGCCTGGAACTCATCATATACTTGTTTTCTGATATCAAATATTTTCTCTCTTGCTGAAACATTATTAATACCATATGTCAGAGTAAACAAATCTTTCAACATTGCATGGGGGTTTGAACTTTGAGAACGTAATGGAACAAGCTCTGTTTTCTCAGCTTCCTCATATGTTTCCCACTGCCTACAATAATTCGCCTCATTTCCTGCCCATGACATAAATGCTCTCAAATGAATATCACCAATATATAGAAGAGGATTCCATTATATTTCAAATGGTATTAAAAAGCCATGCAAATAGAAATCACACAAAGAATTCCTTAACTAGTTAGGGGCTGCCTGGTATGCTTCATAGAATTCCTTGGTAGTATGAATTATAGGATCTTGGTTTCTGGAAATTCTCATCAATTTGAAACATAAAAACTGTTCTTTAAGGCACAGAGCATAAACTCTGGGTGGTGGTCTACATTCAATAATCTGACTAGTTACTTTTAACATTTCGTCCATTTTTGCTTTCAACTGAGCAATTTCCTGCTTCTGACTTTCAATTTTCTTTTTCAATTTCTTCTTTTCTATTTCCCATAGACTTTGTTGCATGTCAGTCTGGGCTATGTATCGGAAAGTCAGGGTTTGCAATGTAACTGTTTCCCAATTAGCTTTAACATATTCCAGAAACTCAATTAAAAATGTTTCTTATATACAACAATGGCTTTACAAATTGCAGGGTGAAATACAACTTCACTAGGCACATTCAATTGTTCAGTCTGTTCTTGCTCTTGCTGCAAGATAAATTCTTCTCGTTGCTGCGGTGGAGAAGTCTGTGCTTCCTCCAAAAATTGCATAGCAGCAGTAGCCAAATCATCAAGATTTGGTAACCCTAGCTCATTATGCCCTGTTTCTTTTGTCTCAACTTGTTCCTCTTCAAGAACGAATGAACTCTGGGCAGCATTCTCGGACACATTCTGAGAAACATTAAATTCGGACTCAACAGACCCTTCTAAAATTACAATCACCTCTGGTTGCGATGAAGCAGGGGAGGTCTTAGATTGTTTCCTTGCGGAAACCCTTCTTGGCACTGATGTGGCTGTAGGAGGTGTTCCGGTAGCTTTCCTCTTCCTTGTTTGTTCAGAGGGCTTTGCCCTACCAGAGGATGATGGTGAACTAGTAATAGCAACAGGTGTTGCTGTAGGAGAAACAGCTGTAGGGGAAGGTGCTGCAGGAGAAGGGTATTGCCTTTTCTGAGAACGAGGGTCAGATTTTGGGGACCCTTCTACCTTTGTTTTTCCCTTCTCTCTCCTAGTGGCAGACCTAGTTTGTACCCTAGCAGAGGATTCAGGTGCGAAAGTTGCAGGACCAGGTGCTACAGGAGTAGATGACCCTTGCCCTGTTTTACTGGTAGATGCAATTTCTTTCTTCTTTTTCTGAGGCCGTGGGGTAAGTACCCTAGGGGGTTGTGGAATTTGTAAACTCTTTTGGGCAACAAATTGTTGCCAAGAGAGAGGTGAGACATCCCTCAAAGAGCGCTCAATTAGTAATTTAATAAGGCCATGATGAGCGACATAATTATCTTTCCCCTGTTGAGTTCCATGGGCACTTTGTTCTAAAAATTTTAACAAGAAATTCGGAACATTTATAACTAACCCATGCCTCATATGGCTCAATAATTTAAAATGATGAGAATGTAGATAGGAAAAACGGCCTTCACAGGTCAAATACCTGATTATGTAAGTAGCATACTCTGAATAAGGAGGAGGCAACGATACGCACTTGCATCCCTTCTTGGAGACTTCCAGAGGTCCATCAGTAGGCATTGAAAACTCAGCCCTTGTAGCTGCAGCATCTGAAAAAAAGTTTTCTCCAACGGCTGGAAGCCCAGTTACTTCAGTAATTCTATTTTCGGTTGCAACAACCGTTAGACCCCATACGGTGGCTTCCCCTTCAGAAAGGGTTCTCAAAAATTCTCCAGCAGCCCCCTCATTAAAATCATTTAAGCTCAAGAAATAATTTAACCACCCACAGAGGCTGAATGCGTGGACTGTTTGCAGATTTTGCAATAACATTTCATGAGCTCCAGGCTTATGTCACACCAACTGACCACCCATTTTTGTAGTTTTCCTTTAGCTGAACTCAATTCCTTGCTGAAGGTTCAAATTCTCTGTTTTCCTTTCTGCTCTGGTTTTTCTTCTTTCATGCCTTCACATTTCTTTTTTTTTCCAAAAATGAACTTTTTGAACAAGCAGTTTTAATCATAATTATGCAATAAAGAAGGACATGCGATCATATTTGGAAAGTACCAGAAAATTATTAAAGAAAGATTATTTTGCAGTTATGGCAGCGACAAAAAGATAGATTTTAAAAGATAGATTACCCCGCCCCCTACTTAAAGTATGACATGTGTCCTCACATATCGTAAAGAACAGGTAGAGATTCGGGTAATAATAACCAGTACATGCATAGCAGTAAATGAATAGAATGAAATAAATCAAATATGCGATCAGAAAAGATATGGCGTACCTTTGATAATTGCACATACGTGTGAAGAAGGATGACGGCATCTGCATGAATTGACAAGTGGGAAAGATATCTTAATTAAGGTTGATGCGGATGGATGACGTGGATGGGTGAGATGGGTGGATGAAATGAATGGATGGAATGGATGGACGGAAGATAAAGAAGTGAAATGGGGGCGATAAATGAGAATGGAGAAAAAGGGATTTCCTTTTTAAAAAGAAAACCTTTATTATGGGCATGCATTTTTTAAAATTACGGTAACGTTGCAGGAGAAAGGCTAAAGCCTTCGGCTATAGGAAGAGTAGTGGGAGGAACCTGAATGAACTGCTGCATGAATTCTTTCTTGGAGACTGGTTTGTGGTACAACCGGAATCGGTGACCATTCACTAGCAATTTGAAGCGGACTGGGTCTATTGTTACTAGCTGTACAGCTCCATTGTCGAACACATTTTCAACTCCATAGGGGCCAAGCGAGCATGTTGTGAGCTTACCTTGGTTTTCTTGATATCTGGGATTATATAACAGAGCCCAATCTCCAGCAGAAAATTTCCTGGTTTTGATGTGCTGATCATGCCATTTCTTCCTTTGCTGTTGGATTGCTTCTGTATGCTATAGGGCGGATTTTCTCATTTCATCCAAAGCATTTAGTTGTAGGAGATGGTCCTTGTGTGCTTCAGATATGTCTATGTATATGGTGAAAATGGATAACAAATAACAACAATATTGAAAGACTAAAATGGATTCAACCACCAAACCCTAGCCTAACAATGAACAAAGATCCACCATAACATATGAAGATAACCTAAGACAATGCAAAATAACTCAAAATCACAAAGATTATACCATCACATGTCCAATAGGGTTTTGATCTCCATTCTTCCTATCTCCATTGATCTTGTTTGATATGCTTGCTCTCAGATTTTTGTATGCACAAGAGCTCAACAAAGAATGGAATGTGGTTGCAAGTGTAGCAAATTGCATGAAAGATCATTAGCATGAGTGGTTAGGGTTCTGTCCTTAGAATGCTTGATTAGGGTTTGACAATGAAGAAAGCATCTTCTTAAATAGAAGACACAATAGGAAATGGAGGGTTAAGATTGAGAGGTGTAAAAAGAGAGGTTGGCTAGGATTAGAGGGTAGGTAGAGGAAATAATAAAATAATGAAAGAGGTAGGTAGTGTATGAATTAAGAGATGAATGACATGTGTCATGTGTAGAAAAAGATAATGAATTAATTAAATAAATAAAGATCTATTTAATTAATAGAAGAAGTAGGACAATTAAATAAATAAGATATTTATTTAATTTAGGAAAGGGATAATTTAAATAAATAAATGTATTTATTTAAATGAGAAATAAGGCTAGAAGAGGATAAATGAATTAATTAAATAAATAAAGATTTATTTAATTAATAGAAGAATTAGGCTTAGATAATTAAATAAATAAAATATTTATTTAATTAGACATGACAATTTTGAGTGTCTACATTTTGCCCCTCTTTGAGACAATGCGGCTTGTCGCGTTGTTTCAAAGAAGATAAGATGAACTGATACAGAGTTGCCCCAGAATGGGAATGATATGCCCCCTTGAGAGATTGGATGAAAATGTCTGAAAAGATTGCAGACAATCTCTCGATAAGAAAGATGGGATAGAATGGGTTGAGCGAATAGAGTGACAGAGTCACGGACTGAAGAAGACTGACTCGGGAAAATGCAGGCGAGGGCTAGGCTAGGTTATAAGATAGGCCACGGGAAAAAGACATCCTCATTGTCATCCACACCCATAGAAGATCATAGTGCAGAGCGAGAAAAGAGCAGCAGCAGTCAGCAGCGATGGCATTCATTCATAGATTCGACCGTGTCCGCCGATTCCAGCGACCAGCCGATGCAGGAGAGCCGGTAAGTACCCGAAAACCTCCTCGTACTTTCACGCATTTCGAGTTTTGTCATAAATGCATGTTTAGGAGCAATAAATGTGCTAGGAATAGGATAGTTTAAAAGTGCAAAAACATGCAACCGCATCTGTGTCAGCGCTAGGCGCGTCTGTGTCCAACAGGCGCGTCTGTGTCTAGTCCAGGCGCGTCTGTGTCCAACAGGCGCGTCTGTGTTGGGTCCAGGCGCGTCTGTGCCTGGAACCGCGTTTGTGTTGAATGCGGACGCGTTTGTGAAATGTAGCAGCGTCTGTGATTTTTAATAGCGTTTATGTCATGTAGGGACGTCTGTGTTCCCTGGTCACGTTTGTGTCTGGCATAGGCACGTTTGTGTTCAGAAAATGCGTCTGTGTTGCAGAGGCGCGTTTATGCAGTCTATAAGCGCGTTTAGGAGTTAAAAGCGCGTTTGTGTGGTAAAAGTGCGTTTGTGTGTTTAAATGCATGGTTTTTGTCTTTTAGGTCAAATCGACAGTTCTGTGATGAACATACGCTGTCGATTGCATAAGCTGCTGAGAGGATACACTCAAGCAGGTCCTCTAGGAAGATTAGGATAGATCAAGGCACTTTGTGATGAATAGGGAGCACAAGGATAGGCAGCACTTTGTGATGAACAGGGAGTGCGAATGTGAGTGACACTTTGTGATGAACAGGGAATGTCACACACGTAGTACTTTGTGATGAACAGTGAGTACTACTAGGATAAATAGCAACACTTTGTGATGAACAGTGAGTGTCACTAGGGTAGATAGCCATATGCATTTAGGTAGCAAGTAGCATTTTGTGATAAACAGTGAATGCCACGATAACTGACAAGATTGATTGTGTGACTGCAGGAGTATTTGCCGATGCTAGAGTCACGGGAGAGATTCCCGTCGACTCAGAGACTGCGACCAGAGTTGTTGATTCAGGACATGATTTCCATTGAGGAGATGGGTCTCACACATATGCTCTATGTGCCCGAGTTTCGGGCAAACATGGGGTTGCTGACTGCATTGGCCGAGAGATGGCACTCGGAGACGTGCACGTTTCACCTGGCGATGGGTGAGATGACAGTGACCTTGGAGGATGTGTATAGGATACTACATGTCCCCATTGATGGAGAGCTGATTCCCTATGACCGTGACGGTGACAGGGAGGCATTGAGACGGGTGTTTCAGGATCCCGGTTTGGAGATGCGAGCAGGTCATGTAGCCTGGGATACCATGACTGCCACAGGGTTAGCATTGTCGGCAGTTGTTGGAGGAGTCATCAGTGGATACTTGTGTCCAGACAGGGCCACACGAGGATTGGCAGTGGGCTGGGGAGGGGCTTTGGAGACGCTGATGGTAGAGAACACCAGGTATGCATGGGGGCCATGTGTCTTGGCACATTTGTATTATGAGCTACATCAGTTTGTGTACCACGGGTCAGTGGGTTTGGGCTGCGGCGTGACTCTCTTGCAGGTGTGGGCCTATGAGCACCTTCCCATCACATGACCCATTCATTTCAGAGGCAGAGGATAGGGACAGAGTTTTGTTCATTTATATGACATGATCACCTCACAGCCGCGGATTGGCAGGTTAGAGCATTGGCGGCGAGTGATAGATGACATTGATGTAGTCATCTGGAGACCGTATCTAGGATGCGAGGAGTGGGAGGATGACGCAGTGGAGCTGCCCTACACCTTCCGGAGTAGGTACCTGATTGGGCGGACGCCCTATATATTAGAGAGATAGCTAGTGGACAGGGTATGCAGGCAGTATGGCAGGATCCAGAGGATGCCGCGAGGCTCGGGTATGTATGCCCGTACGGTCAGAGATCAGGTGCAGTTTGGCCCACTGCTATCATATGATCAGGCAGTCATGCAGCTAGCAGAGATGATGCCGATGCCATGGGACATGTGGCCAGAGGTAGATGATGTAGGGATGGATGCTGAGTACTCTGCGTATTGGGCAGAGCATCCATTTCCCAGATTGACAGATCCGGCAGAGCCACTGGATGGAGAGGGTGGAGGAGATGATGATGATGGAGGAGGGGATGGAGGTAGGGGCCGGCGGAGGCGGAGGGGAGTGGTGGGAGAGAGGCGGGTAGCACCTCGGAGTGAGGGAGGACAGGTGCAGGTAGAGGGACAGAGACAGGTACAGCCATAGGTACCTATACAGGCACAGGGACAGGTGCAGCCAGAGGCATAGGGACAGGCACCTATAGGGGAGGAGCCATAGGCAGAGGCCGAGAGCGGAGACTTTGAGGAGGATGAGGTGTTGAGGCTGCGGGAGATCTGCCAGGGCCAGGCAGATGAGATTGAGGATCTGGTGCGGGAGAGAGACCATCTCAGGATCAGGGTCCGATACACAGAGCGGGAGAGGGATCGGGCCATCCAGAGATACACAGAGGCCGAGACAGCTCTGAGGGCAGGGAGGCGGGCAGCACAGGATGCAGGGGCAGGCTACGCATATGTTTTGCGAGCCGGAGAGGAGATCGCCTACTGGAGGGATCTATACTATGCAGCCGTGCCAGCAGATCAGCGGGCTAGGAGCTTCCATAGATCGTCACGCACAGCGACGGCTACGGGAGGGAGTCGCAGGAGACAGGCATCCAGCGGTGGAGTCATGGGGCCTCCACCACCACCAGAGAGACAGGGGGATCCTGGGGTGGGTCCATCTATAGCTCAGACTCCGTCGAGGCGAGGCGGCTCCGAGGGAGGGAGTTCCTCATAGCTATAGTGGGCTCCCATTGTATCAGTATATGTACCATTATTGTATTGTAGACACCTGCGGGTGATTCTTTTGTAGCCATATGATTCTTTTGACATCATTGTATCATGACACTTTTGATTATATATATGAGATGATTCATTTTGCGGCAGCTATATGCATGTGTACCTTATGTGATGAAATGTTCTTATGTGATACATGTTTTATGATATGGATGCTTATATGATGCAATGCAATATATTTTTGTTCTTTTATGTTGTATATGTGATGCATGATGCAAATGTGAATGTATGTAATGCAAATGAATATGATAATGCAAATGATTATTTACATAATGAAAATGTGAGATGTACTAACATGTGTTGTATGCAGGATGTGATGCAATTGTGATATCTATATGTATGTATGAAATGCTTATATGTGGTGATATAGGTGTAACTATATGAAATGCAAATGTTTTTGGTGTGTCATTATACTCAGTCATGTGATAGCGGGCTACGCAGACTCGAGAAGGACAATGGAAATCAATCAAGAAAGGGGGGATGAAAGATAGAAGATATGAAAGTGAAAGAGCTTCTTGTGTGTTGTCATCATTAAGCTTTATTATGGCAAAATAGGTTATGACAATCGAGGCATTTGTTCGGCCCAGAAAGTCATTGTACCTGTTTGCATGGAGATAAGACAGTCACAAACAAGGAATGCCCCAGTTTATACTAGACTCATAGTGTCCTCATATCCTTGGACAAGTCATAGCATTACTAAAAGACAATCCACAGACAGCAAATGCAAATAGGTGACGATACCCCATCCTCGCCTTTCTAGTCAAAGACATCCTGGAGATAGAATCTCTAGTCAAAGACATCATGGAAAAGCTAAAAGACATGTCACCAAAAAGATAAAATCAAAAGAAAACCAAGACTCGACACCAACATCCACTGTAGTCCTCAAGTTTAGTGTCTCTTGTCACTTGTTTAAGTCTTATTCAATTGTGGTCACAATGTTCACTTTCACAAAAAGGATAGATAGCACTGAACCATATGTTGTCTGAGTCTGTTGAAAGATTTGATTTTGTTGAAGCTCATTGTTGCTGCTGTGCCTCATCTAAAACTGACTGAATCCATGAAACTGATACTTTATTGCGGAGAAGATGGAACTTTATTGTGGATCTGTGATGCAAATGTTGCTTTATTGCAGACTATGCGCGGATAGACTGAAGAAAGCTGAAAGAAACTGTACTCCTCGAAACATGTGATGTTCTCAGTTCCACACCCATTACTAGACGTAGGATTTTGCCTTAGCCACAGATAGGATCTGATTTGTTATGGATGGAAAGGGAGGTTTATTATGAATGGCTAACCAATCTTGGGTAGATCAATAACAAGCCATGATGGGAATGGGTAAGTTTATTGGGAGCGAATAAGTTGTGAGTGTGTGCAAAGTGAAAGGATGAAAGTGAATCCTGAAGGAGGGAGGAGCAAAGTCCCTACGCATGGCACTGGTGACCCAGTTTTCACCATGGTACTTGCCCAGGGCGCCACCGAAGTGGTTTTCACCGTTGGACGAAATTATTTCTCTTTACTTTTTTCGATTTTTCAATTTTTTTGTTGTCACAAGGCACCTGTTTGCCAGGTTTTCACCAAGTAACGATTTTTTTTTGTTTTATAATTTTTTTGTATTTTTGCATTTTTTTGATTTTTTTGTATTTTTGAATTAGGATATTCCAAAGAGCTTATGTGTAGAACCTGCGAAGATGCATGCTGTTGATAGGATCCTCCAAGGGTTCACCTTCTGTATTTGAGAGCTGATATGCCCCAGATCCATATGCTGCTGTGATGATGCAAGGACCAAGCCAGTTGGGTTCAAATTTGCCCTTCTTATCTCTATCTTGCTGATGCTTGGGGTTCTCTCTGAGGACTAAGTCACCTACCTCAAATGTGCGAGGCTTGACCTTGTGATTGTAACTGTGACTCATTCGTTGTTGGTAAGCCTTGAGATGATTAAAAGCAGTGTGTCGTCGTTCTTCCAGCAGTTCTAGTTCTTGTAAGCGAGAGACCCTGTAGTCTTCATCGTTGATTATGTTTCTCAAGGAGACCCCTAAAGAAGGTAACTCGACCTCAATAGGCAAGATGGCTTCAGCACCGTAGACAAGTGAGTAGGGTGTAGCTCCTGTAGGTGTACGGATACTAGTACGATAGGCCCAAAGTGCGGGATTGAGTTGGACATGCCAGTTACGGCCAGCGTCGTCGACTGTCTTTTTAAGGATTTTGAGAATTGTTTTGTTAGACGCCTCAGCTTGGCCATTACCTTGGGGATAATATGGTGTGGAGAAACGATGAGAGATATGGAAGTGCTCACAGAGTTCACGAACATCCTGGTTCTTGAAAGGACATCCGTTGTCAGTGATAATGGAAGTAGGGATCCCGTATCGGCAAATGATGTAGTTCAGGATGAAAGTAGCGATTTGTTTCCCAGTAACTTGGGTGAGAGGCACGGCTTCAATCCACTTTGTGAAATACTCTGTGGCTGTGATAATGAATTTATGTCCATTGGAAGAAGGAGGGTGAATCTTGCCTATGAGATTGAGTCCCCACTGACAAAAGGGCCAAGGAGATGCAAGTGGTTGTAGTTCCTGTGCTGGTGCATGTATGAGGTCTCCATGAATTTGATACTGCTTACACTTCTTGACAAACTGATATGCATCTTTTTCCATATTAGGCCAGTAGTATCCAGTCCTAATGAGTTTCTTGGCCAAGGTAGGACCACTAGTATGCGGACCACATATCCCTTCGTGTACTTCTCGTAATGCAATTTGAGCTTCGTCATTCTCTAAACATCTAAGGAGGGTGCCATCTAGACCTCGTCGGTATAGGATATCAGCTAGGATAACGTATCTGGAGGATTGGCGGATGAAAGTGCGGCGTTGGTTGTTCGATAGATCGGGAGGTAAGATATTGTCGCGAAGGTATGTGAATATGGAACCATATAACTGGGATTCAGGACCAATAACACATATCATTTTCGTAGGAGTGATCTCGTATGACGGAATCAGCAGGTTGTCAACCAGGAACTCATAGCAGGTCTCATTTTGCGGTAAATCAATGAGCGAAGCAATTATAGCCATGGCATCAGCAGCACGGTTCTGTTCTCTTGGTATCTGCTCAAACTCTATCTTTGCAAAGTGCTGTTTCAGATCATCTACCAGTTGTTTGTAAGGCATTAGCTTTTCATCTTTTGTTTGATAATCATCAGTTGCTTGACGGATGACAAGTTGAGAATCGCCAAAAACACGAAGTTCCTGGATCTTCCACTGAACTGCAATTCTTAGCCCCGTTGTTAATGCCTCGTATTTCGCTATATTGTTGGTGCAAGGAAATGATAAGCAGTATGACTTTGGTATAGAATCACCTTGGGGAGTTATAAAGAGTATACCCGCTCCTGCCCCATGCTGTGTGTATGAGCCGTCAAAGTATAGTTGCCATGGCTTTGCAGGTGATATCGTTAGAATGGACTCATCTGGAAATTCTGACTGTAGAGGAACATCATCTATCATGGGAGCATCTGCCAATTGATCTGCAATTGCTTGTCCTTTGATTGCTTTTTTGTCCACGTATTCGATGTCGAATTCACTCAAGATCATTACCCACTTGGCCAGCCGCCCAGTAAGTGTAGCTTTGTTGAGAAGATATTTTAGTGGATCAATTCTGGCAATCAACTTAGTCTTGTGAGTAAGCATATAATGTCGTAATTTTTGTGAAGCGAAGACCACAGCGAGACATGCACGCTCAATTGGTGTGTAGTTTAGCTCATATCCCACCAATGTGCGACTGATATAGTAGACTGCTTTTTCCTTGGCGTCAGGTATTTGTTGTGCTAGGAGTGCCCCCAGTGCTGTTGGAGTAGCTGATATGTAAAGTAGCAATGGTTGATCTTGAATTGGTGGCATCAAAACTGGCGGGTTCAAAAGATAGTCTTTAAGTGCCTGAAAAGCCTGTTGACAGTTCTCATCCCATTTGAACTTAATGTTTTTGTGTAGCAGGTGCTGGAAAGGGTTACACTTATCTGCAAGTTGTGCTATGAATCTTCGTATGGACTGGAGTCTCCCTTGTAAAGACCGAAGTTGACTGATATTCTTGGGTGGTGGCATGTCCAAGATAGCCTTGACCTTTGCTGGATCAGCTTCTATTCCTCTTTTAGACACAATGAATCCTAGGAGCTTCCCGGAGGTTACTCCAAAGACACATTTCTTTGGGTTTAATCTTACCTTGTATTTTTCCAGCCTATCAAAAGTAACTGAAAGTATGTCCAAGTGTGTATTTCTGTCTATTGATTTAACCAAAAGGTCGTCAACATAATCTTCCACCGTTATATGCATGAGATCATGGAAGATAGTAGTCATAGCTCGTTGATACGTGGCACCTGCATTTTTTAGCCCAAAGGGCATGACGTTCCAGCAGAAGGTTCCCCATGGACAAGTAAATGATGTTTTATGTTGATCTTCAGGTGCAATCCTGATCTGATTATATCCAGAGAATCCGTCCATTAAAGATAACATCTCATGGCCTGCTGTGAGATCAACAATTAAATCAATGTTTGGTAATGGGAAATCGTCCTTCGGACAAGCCTTGTTGATATCCCTGAAGTCTGTGCATATTCGGATGCTGCGATCTGGTTTGCTGACAGGTACTAAATTGGAAATCCATTCAGGATAATCAATTGGGCGTATGAATCCGACATCCAGTAATTTCTCCAGCTCTGCCTTGACTAGCAATGCCACTTGTGGATGCATTTTCCTCAATTTCTGCTTTACTGGTTTTGCCCTCGGTTTGACTGTTAAATGATGCATTACTAAATCGGGGTCTAGTCCAGGCATATCAGCATAAGACCATGCGAAGTTCACTTGTCATTCCTTAAAGAAGCTTATGAACCTTGCTTTCTCGGCCTCTGTCAATGATTGAGCCAAAAATATGTTATGTGGAACCTCTATTGTACCAATGTTTGTCTTTATAGTCTCCTCTACCAACATGGATGATTTTTCCTCGTATGATGCTGGGAGAATGTCAAGCCTTCCATCTTCGAGCGCCTCAGAGAGGTTTTCGCCCTCAGATACGTCCTTTCTTTTTACTTTTTTAGAGTCAGATAGCGCCACAGTGTGGTTTTCGCCATAAGACCCTTGTTTTGTTTTTATTTTCACATTTTTGCGACTAGAAGGCCCGACACCCTCACCAAAGTATGCCATGTTATTAAGCTCTATGGCGTATCCTGCTTTATGGTCTCCAAGAGGAAGATCATCGCGAATGCCAAGATAATCGACAATAGCTTCATCATTTTGAAATGTATCAAGCTGTGCTGGTCCATCCTGATTCCAGTCAATGAGTTGGGGGTGAATGAGGGGAAGGTCTTTAGTGTTTTTAGAGTCCGCAAGGCTAATAGTGAAGATGTGGTTATATTCAGGTATGTCCAGATAGTCATCGAGGTCGTCAATGGCACTCTCCTCATCAGTTTCGATCGTGAGTGAGTCCAAATTATCATCACTAGTAGCACCCTCAGGGACAGGTGTCCTCATCCTATGTGATCTTGACCTAGGGCCTTGAAACGAAGCTTGTGTGGGATCCTTATGGGTCGGTTCTTGACCAACTCTGAATTTCTTGTAAAACTCCTCCTCCTCTGTAGGTTCCTCTGGCTCTCTAAATGTCTCGTTGAGCTCATAGTCGCTGGAGGATTTGTCTGAACCCCATTCCCATTCGTTGGAATCTGTAGAATAGTCATCTTCTTGTTGAACTTCAGCCACTTTGACTTGCCATATCTATTTTGTTCTTTTATTTTGAATCTTGGGATTTAGAAAACCAAGCCCCTTAGAGCGTTCCCTTCTTGTAGTTAGCTCAGGTTGTAAAGGCTCCATGACACCTTCTTTGCGTAGTCCGAGAGGACTTTTTCCATCATACCCGAATCTCTGCAGAATTTTGAAACCTTTGCCATAGTTCTCACAGGGCATTATAATTTGGTCATGTGTATCATCTTCAGTGTCCTTATATAGCATTTTATATAAATTTTCGTCCTCTAGTTCACCCCATTTTTGAAAGACGGTAGGATCCCATTTAAGTAGCATGATGGAGATTTGCTTATTAGGATGTGGCCTCCCATATTCCTTAGGGGAGTTCATGACTTGTCGTAAGAACATTGTTTGATTCAGAGTGTATTCTCCCATGCCTTTGTCTTGAAACTTGGCTCTAATTTCACCTTGTTTGGATGTCGAGGGCTTTAATGACTCAGGATCAATGTATGCTGAAGAAGGAGTAGCCTCACGATTGCTAGGAATGATAGTCTCAGTATGTGATCTCAAGTTATTGCAATATATGAATGGATTTGGATCACCATTGACCATTACCTCGACTCCATTATGAGGAAATTTTATGCACTGATGGTATGTTGATGGGACTGCCCTCATTTCATGAATCCACGGGTGTCCTAGCAATATGTTATACGTGAGGTCTAGATCCAGGACTTGACAAACCACGTCCTTTGTGACTGGCCCTATTCTTAGTGGTAAGATGACCGTGCCCTTGGACGAACGCTCTTCATCATCATAAGCCTTAATAGTGATTTGGTTTGTAGCATTCACAGCTTTGTCAGAATATCCCAATTGTCTTATGGTACTCAAGGTACAAATGTTAAGACTTGCTCCTCCATCTATCAGGACTCGTTTTATTCGGTGTTTATGTATGAAGGCTTCAATGTGTAGAGGTGCATTGTGAGGCTGACTTATGGAGGCGTCATCGGCTTCTGTGAATGTGAGGGAGTGTGGAACGGATAGGTATCCCACCATGGCTTGAAACTGGTCCACGTTCAGATCAGTAGGGATAGCAGTATCTCTCAAGGTTTTGTCAAGGACAGCTTTATGTGCAGGAGATATACGTAAGAGCTCAAGAATAGAGATGAGTGCGGGTGTTTTCCCTAATTGCTCTACAAGGTCGTACTCAGGCTTAGTTGACGGAAGATTGGTATTCTTAGTAGAGGTACCTGGCAATGTGATCTTACCTCGACGGGTTGTAACATGACATTCAGAGGTAGATGCGGACGAAGATCCCACACCTTTTAGGACAATTTTGGGTCTTTGAGAAGGATTCTCAGGATTTTTGTTTTTGATAGTAATGGTAGAAATATGATTGTCCATTGAGATGTGATTGATGGTGGAATCATAATTGTAAGATACTCTGGTGTAATTGGCTTGATCATCTGCGACTTTGCCTTTTCCTTTGTCATGTTTTGGGAATGGTTCCTTAAACACCTCATTCTCTTGGTTAGATGAATGTCCCTCAATCTCAATATCTCCTCTGTCAATGAGATCTTGTACAATGTTTTTCAATCGATGGCAATTACTTGTCTTATGACCCTTGCTCTTATGAAATTCGCAAAATTCATCATCATTCCACCAATTCGGTTTTACCTTTGGTTCATATGGAGGAAAATCTGGGACCGTGATCACTTTGTTTGCTACAAGCTTTTTGAATACTGATTCAAGTGGTTCCCCCAATGGAGTATATTTCCTTCGTGGTTTAGCAGCCGTTTGATTGTTCACTTGATTGTTGGTAGAACTTGATCCAGAAAAGACGAACTTTGGTCTCACTGTGTTGGCATCAACAACACCATCATTAACTGTGTTCTTGTTCTTGTTCCAAAACTTTGGTTTATCCTTGCCCTTAAAGTCCTCTTTGTTTTCTTTGAATAGTTTGATAACTCCTTGTTCAATTAAGACCTTTTCTGTTGCTAGGCCCTTTTCAATGACATCCTTGAATGTAGACAAACAAGCTTTTCTGAGATCATAGCCAATAGCCTTGTTAACATTTTGTGTGAACATTTCCACCATTTGTTTTTGCGGGATTTCACAAGAGCATCTGCTAGCTAAGTTTCTCCATCTTTGTAAAAATGACGCAAAATATTCTCCTTCTTTTTGTTTCGTATTGCACAAGGTAGTAACTGAGACATCTGTTTCAATGTTGTAAGAGAAATGTTGAATGAATGCCTCTGCCAAGTCGCCCCATGACTTAATACCGGGAGGTAATTGAGAAAACCATTCCATTGCTTGATCTCCTAAGCTCTGTGGGAACAACCTCATTAAGTATGTTTCTTCTGCTGCTACCTCAATGCAAGCTATGAAGAATTGTCTTATATGTGCCTTGGGGTCTCCTCTCCCTCTATATTTGTCAAATTTCGGCGTTGCAAAGTGCGGAGGAAACGGAGGCATTGGAATGCTCTTATCAAAGGGATAAGGGCATATATCTCTCATAGTATATGTGGTTTTGATGTGCCCATGTCTTCCACTTTCTTTTGTAGATCTCTAATTTGTTGCTCCAAATTATTCTTGGGAGGAGACTGATTTCTTGTAGCATACCCCATGTTTGAAACACCCATTTGAGGAGGAACTTGTTGCATGTATGGATGATACTGATCGTAGACATGTCCATATGGAGGTCTATATTGTTGCGACATATATGGAGCACTTGGCATAATTTCTTGTTGGGGAACCCCATATCTGTTTTGTGTATATAAACCATATTCAATAGGCCTTTCATTTTCCATTGTGTTGCCCCCAATTTTGACATGGGGTCTCCTTGTGTCAAAATTTTGAGGATGTCCTTGTGTATCCACTTGTCTTAATTGACCCATATCTTGAGCATGTGTTTGAACATAAGGCCTCCATGATGGTCTTTGAGTGTAAGTATCATATATTTGAGCTTGTGTATGTGGGATTGCTGGTTTTTGAAGCAAAACTGATGGTGACTCCGGCATCATATTATTGGGTCCTCCACTATTTGGTCTCCTTTGATCCATGTTATGTTGAGTTTGTTGTGAAGGTCTATTTTCCATAAGTTGAGATAAGTCAAAATCATGCGGTATTTTGGCTCCACTTTGTGCCATCATGTTTAAAAAGTATTGACGATCTCTCCTCATTATCTCTTCAACCAATCTATTGAATTGAGGATCCATTATAGATTCTTGTATGTCTGCTGATAGTATTGAAGAATTGTCCACATTATCATTGTGTGTAGCGTTGGGTATAACGTTTGCACTTTCCACATTTGGATTGTGTCTATAAACATTCATGTCTGGTAATGTAGTGTGCTCAGGATTGTAGAAGACATCATTGTCATACTCATAAGAACTCATGTTTACGGACCCTTGAGCTTCTTTAGCTTTTCTCCTAGATTTTTGAAGACGGGTTTCAACCATGAACTAAGTGTTAGACCAATATGTGGGAGACTAGACGAAAATGACAAGAGTATGTAAGACCAAGAGTTGTATGGAATGTAAGTGACTCTGAAGTTTACTTGCAATGTCCAAAGTGTAAGACCAAGTATGTATGTAGTAGAGTAGGTGTGACTTCCAAAGAGAGGATAGTTTCTCTTGATGAGGTAAGCTGACCTTGACTCTAAGTAAGACCAAATGAGACCCAAAGGTAAGAAACCTTGATGAGGGACCACTTAGCAAAGTGTAGTAGTATGTAGTGTGTTGAAAAAGTATGATGAGGACAAGCAAGTGACTTTTTGACTCAAGTTTAGACAAGTATGAATGTAAAATGTGGTATGAAGCAATGATGGACTGTGTAAGACCTTAGAACAGGCTGAATGCTAGATGAAACCTGAAGAGACAACCTAGGAAGCTCAAGTATGCCGAAACTGATTTTCTTTGTTTGCTTGACTGTTAAACTTTTCAAATCCTGACACAGACGCCTCTGTATACTTCACAGACGCGGTTTTAAGACACAGACGCTATTCTGTTTGACGCAGACGCGAGTCTGAGATTTTCCTGTTGATGTTTGCTGGGACTGTAACAGTTTTTTTTTGCAATTGCGGACACAGACGCGCCTGTATACTTCACAGACGCGATTTCCAGACACAGACGTGTCTCTGTTCGACACAGACGCTGATAAAAACATAGACGCTATTCTGTACTTCACAGACGCGTCTATCCGACATAGACGTGGTTTTAACAGACACAGACGCGTTTCTGTAACCTTAGTGCAATCTTTCCTATCTGTGAATTTGTTTTGCTATGACCAAATCTGATTTTTTGACTGTTTTTCATGACAAGAGGACACAGTGTTGATGACCCAATGTTTGCAGACTGTTTAGACTCCAAGAAGTGTGTTGTTTGATGTAAAAAGTTTTTGCATACACTTGAAGACACAAAAGACACAATGTTTTGCTATTTTGTCTTGAGTGTTTGAATGTTTATCATAAGTCAAGCACAATTCTTATGGCTGGCCAAGACAATAGTTGTTGATCCCACATGGGGTTTTACCCCCGAGGCTACGCTATTCAGAGCGGATACTTAGATGCTTGACCTCACTGGCTCCACCCTCGGCACTCACTTCTCGGGTCAGCCAAGCATCAGTCCCCATGAAAACTCCCCATGGCGAACTTTGTATCTCTACTAAGAACCGTATGTGTGTGGGCCGCTACCAGAGGTCCGACCTCCTGCCTCAACAACTAGAAGGATTTGGGCATCTAAAACAAAGAGGTGCTAGTAAGGGCATCCGCTCGTGTGGCCATACATGCGGCACTTTCAGCTCTGTAAATACAGAAGGCTCCCAGCCGGTAGGGGTTACGCCCTACAAATGATCAAATAAATTTGATCAAACGGGTTTATGGGGAGACGTAGTGTCGGTATGAACTAATCAGCACACGTTATTCATAGTTTTCACCATGAATACATTTGATTATAGTGGCTTGGAAGAAGATGGCTTTTCTTTTGCTACCACTTGGGTCGTTCTCTTCTCACTAGTAGTCCTAATGACCACACGGGAAGACAGGCCCTCTAAAGAGTAAACAAAAAGAGCCTATTGCTCAAGACACAAAAGACAATGATTCAATTTTAGTGCACCAATTGAAGTGTTTGCTAAGCTATGAAAACAAGGCACACAATAAAATTTCAAAAAGCCCTAGCCAAGGCCCTGCGACAAAATTGTTAGTAGTTTGGGTTGTTTCAAATGATAACCCCTTCCTGCAAGCACACAAGTTAGGTAAATTTTAGAAAACCCAAAAAGACTTTGTGAAAAGGGGCCTTCAACAAAAACGTATTTTCCTCCAAAGCAAGCTGCACAAATCAGGTTAGCTAGATCTGCAAAGGTTAGCCGAAAATAAACCAGATCTGGAACCCTAAGTACAAAATCCGAAAACCCGAATCGAAAAACTTGAAAAATTTGCAAAACAGAATGCACAGACACTGTTATACCAGACACAGACGCGGTTCTGTGATTCACAGACGCGGTCCAAGGTCACAGACGCGCCTCCCAAACACAGACGCGATAAGATGATGCACAGACGCGATTCGGAATCACAGACGTGACTTTCGAAAACCTGCAAAAATAGAAAATGACAGAAACACAGACGTGATCCAATATATCGCAGATGCCTCTGAAATACAAAAACGCGATCCGAACACTCGCAGACGCGGAAAAAACCTAAAATGTCGCCGAAATCGTCCGATCTGCAACTTCAAAAATGCAAAATTTGCAACAAAAATGTTAAATGCAAAGGGACAAGAGTCCCACTGAGCGTGCCAAAATGTATATGGTGAAAATGGATAACAAATAACAACAATATTGAAAGACTAAAATGGATTCAACCACCAAACCCTAGCCTAACAATGAACAAAGATCCACCATAACATATGAAGATAACCTAAGACAATGCAAAATAACTCAAAATCACAAAGATTATACCATCACATGTCCAATAGGGTTTTGATCTCCATTCTTCCTATCTCCATTGATCTTGTTTGATATGCTTGCTCTTAGATTTTTGTATGCACAAGAGCTCAACAAAGAACGGAATGTGGTTGCAAGTGTAGCAAATTGCATGAAAGATCATTAGCATGAGTGGTTAGGGTTCTGTCCTTAGAATGCTTGATTAGGGTTATACAATGAAGAAAGCATCTTCTTAAATAGAAGACACAATAGGAAATGGAGGGTTAAGATTGAGAGGTGTAAAAAGAGAGGTCGGCTAGGATTAGAGGGTAGGTAGAGGAAATAATAAAATAATGAAAGAGGTAGGTAGTGTATGAATTAAGAGATGAATGACATGTGTCATGTGTAGAAAAAGATAATGAATTAATTAAATAAATAAAGATCTATTTAATTAATAGAAGAAGTAGGACAATTAAATAAATAAGATATTTATTTAATTTAGGAAAGGGATAATTTAAATAAATAAATGTATTTATTTAAATGAGAAATAAGGCTAGAAGAGGATAAATGAATTAATTAAATAAATAAAGATTTATTTAATTAATAGAAGAATTAGGCTTAGATAATTAAATAAATAAAATATTTATTTAATTAGACATGACAATTTTGAGTGTCTACAGTCTATATTGAGTTCAAGAGCTGTCCTCAAAGTTTTGTGTTCAAATTATATGGGTAACATGGTTGTTTTCCCATAAAGCAGCTCAAAAGGTGTAAACCCAGTTATTGTTTTCCATGTAGTTCTGTAAGCCCAAACTGCTTCAAGAAGTCTATTGTTCCAATCTTTTCTGTAGATCTGCACTATCTTTGTGAGGATCGCCTCAATTTCTCTGTTTGTTACCTCTGCCTGACCATTGGCTTGAGGGTGATAAGGGCTGGACTTCCTATGTTTGATTTTATAGTCATTCATTAGTGCAGTGATCAGATTCGACATAAACTGAGCTCCTTGATCAGTTACAAGCTCTCTGGGAACTCCAAATCTTGTGAAAATTTGTTCATACAGAAACTCAGCAACTTTGTTATCTCGGGCATGAGTCATAGCTGTTACCTCGACCCATTTTGTTACATAGTCCGTGCAAACTAGAATGTATGACTTTCCATTTGATGGGGGATCAATTGGCCCTACAAAATCCATCCCCAATTTATCAAAAGGGGTGACTATTATCTGTGGATATAGTGCCATTTCATCGGACTTAGTTGGTCTTCCCATACACTGGCATCTGTCACATTTTCTTATATAGGCCACAGCATCCTTATGTAATGTTGGCCAGTAGTACCCTGTTGTAAGAACTTTCATTGATGTTCTTTTTGCTGCAAAATGTCCTCCACATGGTTCATCATGGCAAGCATGCAATATGTCATAAGTTTCGTCTTCTCTTACACATCTTCGCATTACTTGATTAGGTCCAGTATAGAACAAACTATTTGCAATCCAGGAAAAGTTAAAACTTTTCTCTATTAACAATTTCTTTTCTTTTGGAGAAAAGTGGTCTGGTATTCTGTTTGCTGCTAGATAATTGGCAATGTCTACATACCAGGGTATATGTACAGCGATGGAAAACAAGTGTTCATCTGGGAACCTATCATCAATGATCTCATGTTCAACAGGTGCAGCTGATTGAAGTCTTGATAAAAAGTCAACTACAACATTAGCTCTCCTTGGTTTGTCAATTATGGAAATGTCAAACTCTTGTAACAATAGGAGCCAACGTGCCAGCCTACTAGAGATGGCAGGTTTGTTCATCAGATACTTGATTGCTGCATGGTCAGTATGGACGAATATCTGATAACCTATGACATAATGCCTAAATTTATTCAAAGCATACACTACTGCAAGCAACTCCTTTTCTGTGATAGTATAGTTGAGCTCAGGACCTTGAAAGTTCTTGCTGATAAAGTAAATAGCATGTTCAACTGAATTTTCTTTTTGATTCAGAACTGCTTCTATGCCAAAGTCGGAAGCATCAGCATGTATGTGAAAAGGCAAATTCCATTTTGGACCTTGAAGAACAGGGGCTTTAGTAAGCAAGTCCTTTAGTTGTAGGAAGGATTTTTCACAGGCCTCTGTCCACTCAAATTGGGAATCCTTTGTTAACAAAGCATAAAGTGGACTGACAATTTTACTGAAGTCTTTTATAAACCTTCTATAATACCCTGCATGACCAAGAAAACTTCTGACATCTTTCTGTTTTGTAGGAGTTTGTAAATTCTGAATTACTTTAATTTTAGCAGGGTCGACCTGAATTCCATTCTTTGAAACATGATGTCCTAGAACAATACCTTCTTCCATCATTAGAAAACACTTCTCACTGTTTAGAGACAAATTTTGCTCTCTTCACCTTTTCAATACTTTTTCTAAATTTACCAGTGCTTCTTCAAATGTGACTCCATAGGCAGTGAAATCATCCATGTAAATCTCCATACATTCATGAGATATATCAGTAAAGATACTAATTACTGCTCTCTGAAATGTTGTTGGCGCATTGCATAGGCCAAAAGGAAAGACCGAATAAGCAAATGTTCCCCATGGACAGGTAAAAGTGGTCTTATCTTGATCTTCAGGGATAATTTTTATCTGATTGTACCCACTGTAACCATCCAAAAAAGAAAAATATTTTTTGCCAAACAGTGAGTCTAGTACTTGATCTACAAAAGGTAGTGGAAAGTAATCTTTTTTAGTGGCATTGTTCAATTCTCTATAATCTACACATACTCTCCATTTTCCACTTTTCTTGGGGACAATGACTAATGGAGAAACCCATTGACTGTCAGAGATTGGATAAATAAAACTAGTATCAAGCAACTTTTGAAGCTCACTTTTAACTATTTCTCTAAGTGCTGGATTTACTCTTCTTTGAGGTTGTCTAATTGGTGAACAATCTTCTTTCATATATATCCTATGAGTACAAACTCGAGGATCTATTCCTTGCATGTCCCCATATTCCCATGCAAAAGCTTTATGTTGTTTTTATAGCATTTTTAATAAGTCATCCCGTTGAGACTGTGACAGCTTGTTATTGATATTCAAACAATGACCTTGAGACAATTCTATCTGCTCTGTGAGATTACTCATAGAGTCTACAGGTAATGTTTGTACCTCTTGTGGAAGCAAATTATGAAAAATCGCTGGAAGTTTAGGCAGTGAACTTTCAGAATCTGGTTGCTGCAGGAAACATTGTAAATGAGTACCATTTGGATCAGATGAACTACCCGTATCAGAATTGTACTGTAGAATTTGAAACAGCAAGGCATCTTCACTTTGAAGTTGTGAGAATGGGTCATTTTGAATCATCATTAATTGAGCCAAAGAATTGGCTTCTTCAATTTCCTCCCCCACATCTGGCCAAACAGGTTGGGACAATTCTGGTTGAGGTCTAGTAGGCGGATACAGAGTCAATTTCTTTGTGGACTGCCCATCAGAAATGGTCATATCTCCAAAATGGCATCCTATTAAAGCATCAGCAGTTGCTAACCATGGTCTACCAAGAATAACTAGATATCCTCCTAAAGTTGTCTTAACTGATAATATTGTGAAATCAGCAGGATACTCCCAAGATTCAAGAATGACAATTACATCTTCTACTATCCCATCAGGTTTAACTGTGGAGCTGTCTGCAAGCTGCAGAACTGTGGGTGTAGACCTAATGTTTAAAATGTTCAGGGAGTCCATAGTATGCTTTGTCATGACATTAATGGCAGCACCTAAATCAATCAAAACATTTTTTACAACTTGGCCATTTACATTTATCTGCACTACAGGACTTCCAGGGTCAATATACTTTGGAATAACTACATTTCCCAACATTATATCAGCCAATTTCCCTAATACATGAATTGTTTGAGGATCCTTTTTCTTTCATCCAGGCTTCTTCAAACAGGCTTCTTTAATAGCTTTTCCAAAAATAGGAATATCTTTAATAGCCTGAAATAAAGGAATTTGAATCTGCACATTTTTTAGCTGATCCATAATGTCAAAAGTGGGTTCTTCCATGGGTTTGTATGCAGTACTTTGCAACCTCTGAGGAAAAGGTGGGTTGTCTTGATTTTGCAGAACAGGCTCTTTAGGAACTGTATCAGTTATGGGCATGTACTCAGTAGGAACAACAGGTGCAGTAGATTCTTCATGGGCAGAATCTGATATTTCAGTAATCAGAGGCGGTTTTGGAGTAGGTAAAGTAGTTCCAGATCTCAAATGGATGTCATTAACGTTTAAGGCATAAGCTTAATATTGGTTGGCTTCAGCAAGATACGCAGGTTGCTGAGGCTGCTGCTGTTGCTTATTATTGGGATTGGGCAACGGCTGGACAGGCATAGGTGTTTGTTTTGGAGGTCCAGGATTTGTGGCAGTTACTGCAGGAGGTGGCATAAGGGCTTGTGGTTGTGGCTATGTAAGCTGCAAGAATCCATAGGACTAGTTTTACCATTGCTGAGGGCCTCGCCATTGGAAATTTTGCTGTCAATTTCTTGAAGGTGGGATCCATTGCCCTTCTGGCTACTACCATCCTCCTTGAGGGGATTGCCATTACTGGTTTTGATAATTAGGCCAATTTGGTTGACGTGGATTCTAGGGTGGTGGTGGTCCATATGCATGTTGCCATTGGTTATTATATCCAGAATAAGAATTGCCAAAAGTTAAAGGGTCTTGAGGCATACCTTGTCTTTGGGCCCATGGTCTCCTTTGTGCAATAAAGAACACTTGATCATCATCTCCTTCTACTGGCTTGAAGTCAGTAGGTAGCTGTTTGGCTTCCAAATTAGCCACCATCTTGCATCTGTAGTCATGCTTCTTTTGTCTACAGTATGGACAGAACTCGGCCAAAACTGCGTCAGCCTCCTCATGTTTCTTTTGAGCTTGCATAGTGTCCAGTTGCGTAGCCATATTATTAATGATGTCCTGCTTGAAGTCAGATAGCAAATTTGTTATCTCCATTCAGGAAACTCCATCAGAAGAAGACTTCCCTATTGTAGCATGATGACCTCGACCTTTCTTAACTATTGCTCGAGAGTAGTTAAGACATATTTTCTTTATATCATCCCAAGGCACCTGGGTTATATCACCTCCTCCTATCAGGTCCAGGGCGTCTATACAAGAATCACCTATTCCCTTTAGAAACAGTAGCTTCTGAGAGTCCTCGTTAAGAGTATGGTTTGAGTTCCTCTGTAGTGAAAATAAGAATCTGGAAATATAATCTTCCAAACTTTCATCGTCCTTCTGCTAAATTCGGAATATGTCATCACCTTTGCTAGCGCTCTTACAATATTCCTTATATTTTTCAAGGAATTTCGTCTGCATGACCTCCCAACTATCGATGACACCTCTTCCCAGACTCATGAACCATCTAAGAGCTCCTTCCTTCAAGGTGGAAGGAAATAACTTCAGTTTATGAGCGTCTGTGTTGTAGTCATAACTGCAACAGAGGACATCAAATTCAAACAGAAAGGTTTTTGGGTCCTCTGTGACCAGGCCATAAAAATTTGGAAGCAAAGAAGAGGGAATGTTTTTGAGATTTTCAATATCTCCCTGGGGGACAATGGGAAACTCAAATGCAGGAGGTGGATTATTAGGTGGATTATTTGCCATGTTTGGTTGCTGGAATAACAGAGCGAATGGATTTTCTTCAGGTTCGTTGTTAGCTAGGTCAAATGGTAGTTCAATAAATAGATTTTCAGGGAGGAACCTTCCTAGGGCATCTCTTCTTCTTCTATGCATGCAATATGATGAATAGTGGTTTGAAGGATCTAGAAAATTTTACTAACAAGCTAAACTAATGCTAAAAATGACTTCTGATAAACTCCTAGCTAGACGCCATCCCCGGCAATGGTGCCAAAAATGGTCGCGTCCACAAAAGGATATGAAAATCATAGTAAAACCTTTCTCGAGAATTGGGCATTCCAACAGGTGACCAATATCTCTCTCTGTAGACATTCATTTACTTGTCAAACTAGGGGACGTATACTTTAAATAGCGCAAGAAAATATATGCACTAGGAACTCATTTTGGTCAAATCTTAGCAGAAATACATACTGGAAAGAAATTCTACCTATGCTACAGGAAGGTAATGCAAAGATCTTTAACTCAACTATGATTTGATGAAAACAGAAATCATGATAACCACAACTGAAACACAAACTATGAAATGACCTTATGCTATAGGAACAGGCACAGTGATGGATTCCTTGTGCTGCAGGAGCAATGTAAAGCTGAGTTTGTATAAAAACTTTAAAGATGAAAGCAAACTGAAGCTTAATAGGAAAGAACAACTAACTAACTATCTACAGATACCTACTAAGTGGGCCCCCTTAGCAAGCATCTCCTGATTACGCAAATGCTAAACTCAGAACTTCATTGAACTTTATTCATAAAAACAGAATGATATACATTGTTTTGTTGATATGGAAACTAACAACAAACTCTGTCTCTCGTTAAACAGATTCTGTCTTTCATTATCATATTGATTCTTATATGATATCTACTACTCTGATTCTATCTTATTCTAACTCTCTTTTTTCTTTTCTCTCACACAGGAGGAGAACTTTATTTAAAAACAGGAGAGCAACTAACTAACTAACTCCATCAAGGAAAGACATGGAAGTAAAATATATCCCCGAATCAAGGAACAAACTCCAGAAATGAATTTATGCATTCAACCTGATCCAGAGAGAATCTAGTGCTCCACTCTTTCCAGATTGACTGACATTAAAATTCTTTCCCATGGTTTCGGTCACAGAGTCTTCGCCGGAGCTCCCTCGAAGTCATGCAGGAAATGGACTTTACTGCAAGGCTGAGATCGGCTGCACTTGACTTGATCATTCTTCAACAACCTGCGAAACAAAAGGTAACAGGCAACAGAAAAAGGCGTATGGCACATACACGATATCTATTCATTAATCACACATTTTAAATCTACTTCATCATTCAAAAAACTGTATACGATATACCAGTCATTTTAGGGAGTCAACAGGGCAATAAATGCAATCAAGTCAACACAATGAGCTGCAGGAATATAAAAGTATCTTGCTATAGGATATCCCAAAAAAGGTTTCAACAAAGTCTGAACATCCATGAAATAACAAAAGTAAAGGCATTTAAAATTTTATCATAACATCCAAATTATGAGCATATTTTAAGCTCATCAAGGATCATGATTCAGCTTGACATACTGAGGAATGGTCTTGACTAGTTCTTCTTGCTTTTCCTCTTCATCCTCATCTTCATCAGTATTAGCATTCACTGGTTCAGGAACACTGTTACCAGTACTTGGTTGACTGACAATTGGTTCCCAAAAGGTTGCAACCGGTTCATTTACAGCTTGCTCACTACTGGTTTCCTTAGTTTTCTTAAAGGATTCATCAACTCTTACATTGATACTTTCCATAATTCTCTGAGTCCTATTGTTGTAACACTTGAGAGCTTTACTCTTGGTTGAATATCCTAGGAATATTCCCTCATCACATTTAGCTTCAAATTTGCCCTGATGTTCACTCCTCTTGATGTAAAATTTGCTACCAAATACCCTAAAGTAGCTAACCATAGGTGTCTTACCGGTCCAATACTCATAAGGAGTTTCGTCCTTACCTTTCTTGATGAGTACCCAGTTCATTGTGTAGACTGCAATGCTCACCGCTTCCCTCCAAAAGGTGTGAGCTACCTCTCCTTGAATCAACATGGTTCTAGCTGCTTCAACCACAGTCTAGTTATTCCTTTCTGCTAGGCCATTCTACTATGGAGTCCAAGGGGTAGATAGTTGCCTCTTGATGCCAAATTCTTCACAATACTTGTTGAATTCATCGGAAGTGAATTCCCCTCCTTGATCAGTTCTGAGACACTTTATCCTTTTACAGCTTTCCTTCTCCACTAATGCTCTGAAAGATTTGAATTTCACAAAGGCTTCAGACTTGTCTTTCAAGAATGTGACCCACATCATTCTTGAGCAGTCATTAGTGAGAATCATGAAGTACCTATCACCCTGCACACTTCTACTTTTCATAGGACCACACAAATCAGTATGCACAAGATCAAGTAAGCTGTTAGCAGTGAAAGATTTACCTTTAAAGGTTGAGGAAGACATTTTCCCCAATTGACACTCTCTACACAAGGTATTATTTGGTTTTCTTAGCACCGACAACCCTCTAACTGCCTTGATCTTATTAGCCTTTACAATGTTATCAAAGTTTACATGGTGGAGTCTCCTATGCCATATCCAGCTATCATCAAACTTAGCCTTAAGACATGTACTTATATTTGCATTCAGATGAAATAGGTTACCTTTGGTCTGCATGCCAGTGGCCACCAATTCACCATCTTTTCTTTTGATTCTGCAGACTCCATTCTTAAATTCTAGTCATTCAGCTAGGCAACACTCATAAGGTTGTGTCTAAGACCATCAACCCAGTACACATTGTCAGCACTGCTCTTTCCATTCAGAGAGATGGACCCTCTACCTTTCACCATGCGTGGTACATCATTGCCAAAGAGAAACCACACCACCATCATACTCCTCCAGGGATAGAAACTTGTTGTGGTCACCTGTCATATGGTGAGAACAACCACTGTCAATGATCCACTCATTGGAATTATCAAACTAGGAGACAAGAGCCTTCTTGTCTACCACATTTTCCTTTACAACAACAAACACAATGTCTTCATTCTCTTCATCTTCTAATTCCTCATTTGTGACACCTTCATCAACTACCACAATACAGTTTCTCTGGTTTTCTCCTTTGAATTTCCTAAACCTTTCTGGTTTGTCCTTGTTATAGCCATTAAGACAGTTTATAGCAATATGTCCTATCCGATTACAAGAAAATCATTTCAAAGATAGCTTACCTTTGTATTTACCAGTTCCTTTAGGAAGCTTCCTAGCAATGAGAGCTTCAAATGCCATCAGAATCTCCTCATAATTCATTTCTTTGCTCTATCTAGGTTCACCACTAGTGCTAGCTTCTTTTCCTTTTCTGGATGGTATAGCAGAGGCTTTAAATGCTGATTCAGTCTTTTGGACACCACCATCAAAACTATTTAGCTCATAAGCTATTAACTTGGCTATGATGGAGTCCAGGGATGCCTTAGTCTTGTCTATTGATCTCAGCTCCAGAATAGCAGCAACTCTTATTGCATAGATCGGCAACAAGGATCTCAGGACTTTGCTTACCACAATGGAATCTTTTATTTTACCACCTACACTCTTGATTTCTCCAACAACTTTTTTGATTCTTATTCCATACTGCTGAATGGTCTCACCTTCAACCATCCACATATCTTCAAACTTCCCTCTCAGGCTTTCTTCCTTAGCCTGTTTTACATCTTCATCACCACCATAGATATTTTCAAGAGCATCTCATACTCCTTGGGAGTTACCTTGTCCTGAACATCAATAAACTCAATGTCAGATAGACTACTAATAAGGGCTTCCATGAAATGCCCATTTTCTTGTATCTCTCTCTTTTGGTCATTGGTGACAGTACGGGTAGGGACAACATAGACATTCTCAACATAACTCTAGTCTTGAGCACCCATGCTTTTGATGAATATCTTCATCCTATCTTTCCATATACCAAAATTTTCCTTGTTAAACTTTGGACCTTCCCTCTTCATCATTTGACTGGGATCTTTACCTCAAGCGGTTAAGCTTAAAACACAGAGGACCTAGAGTGCTCTGATACAAATTGATAACTCAATGATGACCAAATAGTACCAAACCAGTACTAAGAGGGGGGGGTGAATCAGTACAGGCAAAATACTATCCAAAACCGATTTGTCAGCAAATACTCCAAGTGACTGGCAAGCAGTGACACTAGTTGAAACAGAGTGCAACCGGTAAGACCTAGAACAACTAAAACAATCATAAACCGGTTACTCACTAAGCTTTCCTCTTAGGTCAATACTATAGTACCATTACACCCTCATGCATGAACAGGTAAACTATCATCAGATCTTCACAATAGTTAGTTCAATATATTTTATAGATAGGCATAAACCACATAACCATCATATGCTCAACAGGTAATAACAAAGCATCACAAGATAAAAGCATCACACATGACACACATATTTTTCATCTGGAAACCCAACTGGGAAAAACCACGGTGGGGATGAATACCCACAAGCTGCTTTTTGAACTCTTTAGAAGTCCACTCTGTTAGGAGCCTTGTCCAGTTAAAGACATAACAATAGGTTATGCTAGGAACCGATCCTGTTAGGGATCACCTGGTTAAGGGATGGCTATAATACCCGGTTAAGGGTTAAATCTGGTTAGGGTTACCTTGTTAGAGGATTTCAAGAACTCAATAGCTAAAGGATCTCTAGAGCTCTATAGCTTCCCAGAACTCAATAACTTTGAGTTACCTTGTTAAAGTATTTTAATCAAGCCGGTTAAGGCTACCTTGATAAGGGATTTCACAACTGTTGAAGTGGTAAAAGATCAATAGGAATTACAATGATCTAGTAATAGCACTCAATGCTAATGCAAATTCATTTTGGCTCCCCTTCACTTTCTGCACATTCACTTTGCAGGTATATCTTCTCTCCTTTGGTCTAGCAAGAATCACGTATCACATCCCTTGGATAGACACATACAACTTTTGCCAACAAATTTAGAAAAGAACACAACATCGACCTTATAGGATACAAACAGGTCGGTAGCAAAAACCCTAAACCCTAAACCTGTTGGGTTAAGCAATTCAGAATGGTTCAATCCTAACCGTTGAATTATACTGCATTAAATGCAACAATCTTGAATCGATCTCAAGACATTCTCCATTGTCCATTACCCATCGACTTCATGGTGGTTGATAACCCATCATGCATTATCACTATTTGACAAACTTCGCACATTCCCAAGGTGGATAGGGATAGTCTTCTACATGCAAGATCCTTCACACGCACAAGGCTTACATGGCAACATGATCTATTCTCCATTATATTGCTAACTCGTCACACAAAGATCATCGATTGAGTCACACAGGCTTGAGGTACTCCAAGCAGAAATCCTGAAGTGGAAACTACCTACCAACTGGTAGTCATACAATGCTTCCATTTGTTGATTCCCATAACTACATGCCGGTTCACCTTGAGAAAATATACCACTTCACTTTGGCATGTATACCAGTTCACACATCTGCCGGTTCTATCTTCTCACATATCACATATGTCGGTTCACTTCATATCACATATTGACATCAATGACAACATACAATATCATTATGTCTTCATACCGGTTCACATAATGCCAACAACCGATTATACAGAGATAGTATCAGCGGGGAGAGCCTAGCGAGTCCCAGTCTCAGGCACTCATTTACCACGATCCTCACTAGTGAGAGGGAGATCTAGGTAATGTTCTCTATTATTGATTAACATATTCATCATACCTACCTTAAATATGATGATATAGAATATTACAGATGAAAAATTTCTCTCTATCTTCACGCTACTGTCTAGGACTGGCACTCTGATTCAGAATGCAATGACAAACCTTATTGTGACTACACACATTCTGAGCTCCACATAGATACCACATAGATCCTAGAGGAGTGCAGGACGACATGATGACCTTTTCTCCCCTATTCATATGGAGGTGGAGGTCCTATAGGACAGATTACGATAGACGGAGACCTAGCAGCGATGCAAACAGAGGCAGCCACATACTGAGGGATCATGATGGAGAGAGATCACAGGAGCTCCTTGTGGAGTAAATCACGGTCTGTATCATGATATAGCCCTATGGGGCCACCCTCATGACCAGATCAGGAGGGGCATCTAGCCACCATACTCGTCTACTAGTCCTAGGGATAGGAGATGATTTTCATCTATCGATGTATATATGATAATACTCATGATAATTCTATTTTTAATGCTTAAACAATGTACACATTTCATAGATTATAAGTAACATATTGAGTAATGATCATGTATATCTCATTTAATTTTCCATGTGATTGATTTCTCAATACTTCATGATTAAATTGATACATGTGTGATTTAATGAAATAACTAAGTATTTAATCAAATGCTACTTTGATGATGGGTAAGTGCACAAAGTTGTGTCCACTTAGTGTGGAGGTTTTACACTTAGAAAAAAAGGCAAATCTCACAGAATGCAATAGAAACGAAAAAGGATCTCATTTCATGTCAGGATCCCGAGCCAAAATTTGAAATGGGATCCTGAGCCTAGATCTAAGAAATGGGATCTCGTTACAAAAATGAAACGGGATCCCATTCTAAAATGGGATCCCGTTTCAAAAAGTTTCCTTTAAAAAAAAATTTTTTTTTTAAAATTAAAATTAAATTTTTTTTTCTACTTTTTTAAAAAAAAAAATTTTAATAAAAAATAAAAGCTATATATACATGAAATATAAAATTTATATATAAGTCACATTTCTCTTTGTCTTGTTTTTCCTTTCTATCTCACTTTGTCCTCTCTCTGCCAAAATCTAAAACTATGTCTCTACCTCTCTCTCACGTCCTTAACTCTTTATTCTTTATCTTCGCTATCTTTATATACCTCCCCTTACCCCCTACCTACCTATATATTTCTCTATATATACATCTCTACCTCTCTCTTAACATACCATCTCTCTCTCCCAACCAACTTATCTTTCTCTACATATGTCATAATAGGTCCTACTAAGGGGTCTTATGTCATAATAGGTCCTAGTAAGAGGTATAATGTCTTAATAGATCCTCTTAAGGGGTCTTATGATATAATAGGACCTATTATATCATAATAGGACCTATTATATCATAATAGGACCTATTATATCACAATAGGTCCTATTTTGTCATCATAGGACCTATTATGTCACAATGGGACATATTATGACATAATAGGTTGCATTATGACATTATAGGTCCTATTATGTCACAATAGGTCCTATTATGACATAATACCCCTTAACAAGTCCTAGTAAGGGGTATAAAGTCATAATAGGTCTTCTTAAGGGGTTTTATGAGATAATATGACCTATGATGTCATAATACGACCTATGATAATATAATAGGACTTGTTATATCATCATAGATCTTATTATGTCATTATTAGTCCTATTATGACATAATACCCTTTAGTGGGTCCTACAAAGGGGTATAATGTCATAATAGGTCCTCTTAAGGGGTATTATGACATTATAGGACCTATTATGACGTCATAGGTCCTAATATGTATTAATTGATCTTATTATGTCATAATAGATCCTACTAAGGGGTCTTATGTCATAATAGGTCCTGTTAAGGGGTCTTATGACATAATAGGACACTATTATGACATAATAGGTCGTATTATGTCACAATAGGACCTATTATGTCACAATAGGTCCTATTATGTCACAATGTGGCCTACTATGACATAATAAGTCGTATTATGACATTAGAGGTCCTATTATGTCACAATGTGACCCATTATGACATAACATGTCGTATTATGACATTATAGGTCATATTATGTCACAATAGGTCCTATTATGACATAATACCCCTTAACTCTCTCTAAAAGTACCATCTCTCTCTCTCAACCAACTTATCTTTATCTACATATGTCATAATAGGTCCTACTAAGGGGTCTTATGTCATAATAGGTCCTAGTAAGAGGTATAATGTCATAATAGGTCCTCTTAAGGGGTCTTGTGACATAATAGGTCGTATTATGACATAATAGGTCGTATTATGTCATAATAGGTTGTATTATGTCATAATAGGTCATATTATGTCATAATAGGACCTATGATGTCATAATAGGACCTATTATGTCACAATGGGACCTATTATGACATAATATGTCATATTATGACATTATAGGTCATGTTATGTCACAATAGGTCCTATTATGACATAATACCCATTAACAAGTCCTAGTAAGGGGTATAAAGTCATAATAGGTCCTCTTAAGGGGTTTTATGACATAATATGACCTATGATGTCATAATAGGACCTATGATGACATAATAGGACCTATTACATCATCATAGATCCTATTATGTCATTATTAATCCTATTATGATGCAATACCCTTTAACAGGTCCTAGTAAGGGGTATAATGTCATAATAGGTCCCCTTAAAGGGTCTTATGACATGACAGGTCCCCTTAAGGGGTCTTCTAACATTAGAGGACCTATTATAACATAATATATCCTATTATGTAATAATCAACCCTATTATGTCATAATAGGTCCTACTAAAGTTCATCTTATGTCATAATAGGTCCTACTAAAGTTCATCTTATGTCATAATAGGTCCTAGTAAGGGGTATAATGTCATAATAGGTCCTCTTAAGGGCTCTTATGATATAATAGGACCTATTATGACATAATAGGTCCGATTATGACATAATAGGTCCTATTATGTGATAGTCTATCATATTCTACTAAGGGGTCATATGTCATAATAGGTCCTAGTAAGAGGTATAATACCATAATAGGTCTTCTTAAGGGGTCTTATGACATAATAGGACCTATTATGGCATAATAGGTCGTAATATGTCACAATAGGACCTATTATGTCACAATAGGACCTATTATGTTAGAATAGGTCCTATTACGTCACAGTAGGTCATGTTATGACATAATACCCCTCAACTCTATCTAAACATACCATCTCTCTCTTCCAACCAACTTATCTTTCTCTACATATGTCATAACAGATCTTACTAAAGGGTCTTATATCATAATAGGTACTCTTAAGGGGTCTTATGATATAATAGGTCATATTATGACATAATAGGTCGTATTATGACATAATAAGTCGTATTATGTCATAATATGACCTATTATGTCACAATGAGACCTATTATGACATAATATGTCGTATTATGACATTATAGGTCCTATTATATCGCAATAGGTCCTATTATGACATAATACCCCTTAACATGTCCTAGTAAGGGGTATACAGTCATAATAGGTCCTCTTAAGGGGTTTTATGACATAATATGACGTATGTTGTCATAATAGGATGTATGATGACATAATAGGACCTATTACATCATCATAGATCATATTATGTCATAATTGGTCCTTTTATGACATAATACCCTTTATCAGGTCCTACTGAGGGGCATAATGTTATAATAGGTCCTCTTAAGTGGTCTTATAACATAATAGGATCAATTATGATAGAACATGTTCTCTTAAGGGGTCTTATGACATTATATGACCTATATGACATAATAGGTCCTATTATATGATAATCGGTCCTATTATGTCATAATAGGTCCTACTAAGGGGTCTTATGTCATAATAGGTCCTAGTAAGAGGTATAATGTCATAATAGGTCCTCTTGAGGGGTATTATGACACAAAAGGACTTATTATATGTCACAAAAGGACCTATTATGACATAATAGGTCGTGTTATGACATTATAGGTCCTATTATGTCACAATAGGTCTTGTTATGACATAATACCCCTTAACAAGTCCTACTAAGGGGTATAAAGTCATAATAGTTTCTCTTAAGAGATTTTATGACATAATATGACCTATGATGTCATAATAGGACCTATGATGACATAATATGACCTATTGTGTCATCACAGGTCCTATGATGTCATAGTCAATCCTATTATGACATAATACCCTTCAATAGGTCCTACTAAAGGGTATAATATAATAATACATCCTTTTAAGGGGTCTTATGACATAATAGGACCTATTATGACATGACATGTCCTCTTAATGGGTCTTATGACATTATAGGACCTATTATGACATAATAGGTCTTTCTAAGGGGTCTTAAGTCATAATAGTTCCTACTAAGAGGTATAATGTCATAATAGGTCCTTGTGAGGGGTCTTATGACATAATAGGACCTATTATGACGTAATAGGTCTTATTATGTCACAATAGGACCTATGATGACACAATATGACCTATTATGACACATTAGGACCTATTATGTACCAATGGGACTTATTATGACATAATAGGTTTTATTATGACATTGTAGGTCCCATTACGTCACAATTTATAAGTTCTAAAATCTAGAATCTGTATTATAACTCCTAGAGATCTGAAATCACTCTCAAACATCCTGCTAATATATACATAAAATATGACTTTAAGTATAAGAAAGCAAAAAGACAAAGGGAAATGTGACTTAAACTTAAATTTTATATTTCATGTATATATAGTTTGTTTTAAAAAAAAAAAAAAATTGTTTTAAAAAAAAAAAATTTAAAAAAAAGGGAAATGGGATCCCGTTTTGTTTTTGAAACGAGATCCCGTTTCAAAATGGAATCCCATTTGCTAAACATTTTTTTAATTATTTTAAAAAACAAAACGGGATCCCGTTTCTAAAAATTTCAACTTTGGTTCAGTTGTAGCTTCAGTTTTGGCTTGGGAAATGGCTTGGAGAGCCGACCCTTAGGCTTGGATCTGGTTTGACCTGCAACATGAAGGCCAAATCAATCTTCATATAAAATAATGACTTCAAAAATATATCCAAACACCAAATTTTCAGAATTTTTTTAAACAATGAAAACCAATTATAGTAGAGACTGTCTAAATTCTAAATATGTAATTTTTAAAAAAAATTGATCAATATTTTTATTTTTAAAATAATTACTAATGAAAGAGGTCTATAAACTCGAAATAACATAGTTTTTTAGTTTTTTAATAACTTTTTTGTTTCCAAGTTTTTTGAAAAAAAATTTATATGGCATCAAACTAGAGACAATTCTATATAGTTTAAAGAAAAAAACCAAAAAATGTTAAGTTTAGGTCAAATTATGCTTGCCGTACACAAGAATTTTTCAAAATAATGATTATGCCCAATAAAAAATTAACAAAAAAAAAATATGCAGAAAAAAATTACAAAAAAATATTCTCATCAAAGGTGAGTGAGTTATAGATCTTTTCCCAAAATGATTTATAAGAATAATCTCATTTAGGTCAAATTATTGTTGTTGTACACAGGCATGGTATGGTCCTGAAAAGTGACTTTTAATCTATAGGTTTTAGTAATGCCTATTCAAACTTCATTTTTAAGATCTGGGTATTAAAATAAATTACATATTTGGAAAGTAGACTTCTAGCCCTACATTTTCGATTACTGAATATTTACAAGATTCATTTTTTAAGTGCCTCAAATATTTAGGTCAAATGGGACAAAATTGAAAAAAAAAGGGAAAAAACTTCCACTTTTTGGCCAAAAAGACAACTTCTTCCACTTACCCTGATGTAAAAGAGGAATGTACTAAGCCTGAGAACTATATAATTAATGTGATTTAATTAACTCTAATTAAATACAACATTGTATAATTCTACTTAATACATAAGAAATTGTATAATATGCTAGCACATATGAAATATAAATCCATTACAATTTACATAAATATAATCCAAGACAAACAATACACTAATGAAACATGCTTGTCAAGAATGAAGTAATGTAGACCAATAATTATAACATCATTTAATGTTACATACTTAAATGAAAACATGCTAACATATTACCCAATTTTGAAGAAAAAAAGACAAAGAGAGAACAGAAAGAAGACTAGAAAGAGAGAGAGAGAGAGAGAGAGAGAGAGAGAACTAGGCATAGTATCTTGAAAGGTGCTTAACATTTATGGGTTCCTTGAGAAGCGTACCTTCCACATCTACTATCCTATAAGCACCTGATCCATAGACATCCACAACAATTTATTATCCAAGCCAATTAGGATTGAACTTTCCTTTCTCCTTAGGTAAGGCATTCACGTTGTGCTGATTCTCATAAAGGACTAAATCCCCTACCGTGAAGGAACGTTGAATAACCTTATCATTCTATCTTTGTTGCGAATTTGTATGATATGCTTGAATATCTTCGAGGGCATTTATAAGCCATTCATCAAGCATCTTAAGTTGTTGAAATATTTACTCTCTATAGGAATCATCATTCACTATACCCCTAAGAGAAACTCTCAAAGAGGGAATTTCTAACTCCAAAGGCATAATGGCGTCAGCAATATAAACAAGATTATAAGGGGTAAAAACCGTAGCAACACACACACTTGTGTGATAAAGCCCACAAAACATAAGTTAATTGAGTATGCCAATCGTGACCATGCTTTTTTACAATCTTTTGAAGAATTTGTTCAATCCTATTAGAAGATTTAGCTTGACCATTTGATTGAGGATAATAGGGTGTAGAAAATTTATGTTGAATATGATATTTTTCGAGAAACTTCTTCACATCCTTATTTTTAAATGGTGTTCCATTATCTGAAACTAAGGCAGAAGGTAACCCAAATTGAGAAATAATGTTTTCCAAAATGAATTGACAAATTACCTTAGCAGTAGTGGATCGAAGAGGAACGACTTCCACCCACTTTGTAAAGTAATTAGTGGTAGTTATAATGAAAGTATGTCTTTGAGATGAGGGAGGAGATATTTTACAAACAAGATCCAAACCCTATGTAGAAAAGGGCCAAGATGCTACCTATGATTGAAGTTATTGGGTAGGGGCATGGATCAAATTGCTATGTTGCTAACATTGATGACATCGTTTAACAAATGGAAGAGAATCTTTTTCCATGGTTTGCCAATAATATCCTATTCGGAGCAATCTCTCAACAAAAGAACTACCCCCAAAATGCCCCCTACAAGAACTTGAATGTTCTTCTACGAAAGCAATAGGGACCTTAGCCTTGTTTCAGCATCGAAGAAGAAGACCATTATAACCACTCCTATAGAGAAAATTAGAAAGGATAATGTATCTAGCAATCAATTTGCGAACCCTAGCCCTAGTATTCTTATTCATAGAGTTGGGAAAGGTACCATCACTCAAATATCTTACAAAATGCGAGTACCATTTGTCAGAATCTATAATGCAATAATATGCCACATCACTAGGGTTATCAGCAATAGCTAGGGAAGTAAGGTTGTGAATAGTGAATTGAAGATCTACCATGGTGTCCTCTAGAGACACAAGAGAAATGACACATGCCATTGCATCAACATGTCAATTATCTTTTCGAGGAATAGGCTCCATGGTGTAAGAATCAAATTTTTGTAACAAGGATAAAGCTAGATCTTTAAATTGTGATAGTTTGTCTTGTTTAGCTTGATAAAATATTGTCACTTATCTTATTATTAACTAAGAATCTCCATAAATATTTAGATTTTTCACACTCAACACCAAGGCTGCTTTAATTCTAACTATAAGAGCTTCATATTTAGCAATGTTGCTGGTACATAAGAAATTGAGACAATATGGTAAAGGAATAGGCTTCTTTTTAGGAGAATTTAAGACCACCCCTACCCCCAATCCTATACGACACTTAAAGCCATCGAAGTACAATTCCCAAATATCATCAACCTTAATGGAAACAATCTATTCATCAGGAAAATATTCTGGATTAGGTAGGGAAAAGGGTGAAGGAGCATCAACTAAATGACCAGTCAACGCTTGACCCTTTATTGCCTTTTGTGAGATAAAATTAAGGTAAAACTCAGTCAACATCATAACCCACTTAGCTAAGCATCTAGAAAGATCAATTTTGGAGAAAAGATGTTTAAGACGATCAAATTTAATGATAACATGAATCTCAACATTTAAGAGATAATGCCTCAACTTTTGGGTTGCAAATACTAAATCATGGTATTGTCTCTCTATCGTAGAATATTGGACTTCGTAATTCAGTAGAGTGTAGATTATGTAATAAACTAGCCATTCTCTACCATCCTTATCACATTGTGCCAATAAGGCTGCAAGAGCTTGAGGGGAAACAATAGTGTATAGAAGAAAAGGCTTACTAGGATCAGCAAGTTGAAGAATGGGAGGATTGGCCAAATAAGTTTGTAGGTCTTCAAATGCTTGACAATAATCTTCATTCCATTGGAAAGTGATATTATTTTTAAGAAATTTTGTGAAAGGAAAGGAACAATCCGCAAGTTGAGAGACGAACCTACGAATAGCTTGGATCTTTCCTTGCAGACTTTTTAGTTGAGAAACATTCTTAGTAGGCTGCATGTTAACAATAGCATCTATCTTTTTCATGTCCACCTCAACGCCATGATGTGAAACTATGAACCCTAATATTTTTCTACTATCCACACCAAAAACACATTTTCAAAGATTCAAACGCATGTTGTACTTATGAATTCTCTCAAAGATTTGATGAAGGATCTTAGCATGATTTGTACGAAGGACGGATTTGGCTAAGATATCATCAATGTAATCTTCTAACGTCTTATGCATATAGTCATGGAAAATGAGAGTCATAGCACACTGATAGGTTGCACCTCTATTTTTCAATCCAAAAGGCATCACAATTCACCAAAATGTACCCCAGGGAGTTGTGAAAGTAGTTTTATATTGATCTTGGAGATTGATAAAAAAATTATTATATCCTAAGAAACCATCCATAAAGGATAGTAAAGAATGTCGTGCTACCGAATCCACTATCATATCAATATTCGAGAGGGTAAAATCATCTTTTAAAGAGGCCTTGTTCAAATCATGAAAATTAGTACACATCCTAATCTTGTTTTCAGCTTTAGCTACCACCACAATGTTGGAAATCCATGGGGAATAATTGATAGGATGAATGAATCCAGCTTCAAACAATTTTTCAATCTTAGCTTTAAGAAGCAATGCCACTTTAGGGCAATTCTTTCAAATATTTTGCTTCATAGGTTTAGCATCAGGAACTAGGACAATGTTATGACTGACAATCTTAGGATCTATGCCAGGCATGTCAGAATATATCCAAGTAAAGATCTCAAGAAATTCATGTAACAACTCAACATATTTCTTTTTCTCTTCTTCATCAAGATATTTCCCTATCTTGATTATCTTATCTTCAACACAAGGATCCCTCTTGATATCAATGGTGTCATTTATTAAGAGATTACTTTATTGAGGACCATCTCTCAATTGAGGAAGTTGTTTAACTATCTCATCATTATTTCTTTCCTTCCCAAAGTAAGCTTCTGCATTTAAATAATAGGTAAAACTATGATTGTGGTGATAACGAGGAAGGTTGTCATAAGCTCCCAACAATTCAACTAAGGAATCATCGGTAAAAAAATATCTAAAGCAAAGACACAAGAAGGGTCAAAGTCAATATATTCTAGATATTTTAATGAGAAAGAAGTAGAAATGACATTAACACTAATAGATCATCTCTTAGAGGCTTTAGTGTGCTTGAAAGGATCATAACCAAGCCCAAAGGTCATATCACAAAATTTGTTTTCCAAGGGAACCTTGATCCCTTTTTCTTGAGAATCACTCCCATTTCCATTATATCCACACCTAGCTAGGATGTGAAAACTAGGACCATAAAGGTTAGTCATTTCCGAAGAAGAAGGAGGATTTTCAAAAAGTGAAGGATCAAAATCCTCTAGACTAGAAAATAAGGGAGATAAAATCTGAGAACCCACCACAAACTTATTACTCAATGGCTCAGACAAAGTAGATTGCTTTTTAGGTTCTTCTTCTTTCTTCTTTTTGACCTTAGGTTCTCTAGGGGGAATTTTGTATTCCCCTACAAAAGTAGGATTGAAATCAAGGGATCCCCAATCATCTTCTACAAGAATCTTCTTAGTAGAGAATGTATTCTCAATTGTACAGTTAGGCTAAGAAAATTCTTCTTGAAGAACCTTAGGTCCACTTGAGGAAGTATCGGGGATTGATCCAAATATAAGAGACAAGTTTGATGAACTAGTCACACTAATCAGAGTAGAAGCTTTAAATGAATTATCTAAGATAGTTGGGAAAGAATTATTGAAGTGGATTTAGAACTTGATGTTTGTAAACAATCCTGAAATGTCATGTCTCCTAACAAGGTATATGTTATATTGTTGTGAATGAATTTGATTTGCCTATGCAATGTAGAGGGAACAACTTGCATGCTATGAATCCAAGGTATTCCTAGAAACAAGTTGTATGGTAACTCTCTAGACATGACATGGATAGGAGTAGGTAAAGTAGTGGGACCTACCTTAACAGGCAAGGTGATGACACCTAGTGAAGATTTAGCAACATTATCAAAGCCACAAATAGTGAGCGAATCAGGCTTGATACTTGGGATGTATAAACATTGATCTTATGCAACAAGTTAATGCTACAAACATTAAGGCCAGAACCATTATCCACTAATGTTCATCTTATCGCGCTATAATTTATGATGACCACAATAATTAGGGGATCATATTGTTGTTGAATTTCATTAGAAGGAAGCTCATCTTGTGTAAACCCAATCTAAGCCTTAGGTGATGTAATAGAGTGAATCAAGAAAGCCATATTATTAGTTGTCACTGCAGGTGGGACATTCAATGTTTTCAAGGCATATTGTGGTATTCCATGATGAGTCGAGGAATTTTGAAGATAATCCCAAAGGGATATCTTGGTAGGAGTAGCTTTAAGTTGTTTGACAAGATCATATCCCTTACCAAGAGTTTGTGAAATATGAGGTGCTTGAGGAAGAATGAGTTGAGGATTAGGTAGAGGAGTCGAAACAATCGGAGGAGGGTTAGGTTGCCTATTGTTTATCATGTTGTAGGTATGGAAAACTGAATTATAACTCTTATTAGTAAGTTGTCTAGCATAGCTCTAAGGACTCTTAGTGTGATTCCTTCCTTGAACCATAATGATGGGTTTGTTTGGAGTGCTAAAGGAATCATGACCATATCCACCTTGAACCATGAAAAGGGGTTGACTAGGAAGAGATGAAGTGGGAGAAGGACAAGCACCTTGGACAACAAAAATTGGCTTGCTATGTTCATTCACATTGATCATGTTGATTAACTTTTTAGATGCATTATTCTTGTTTGAAAGTTTAGGAAAAGACATAAAGTCATCAAGGGAATCATCCAATAAAGCATTGTCATAGTGATTGAAAGGCTTATCTTTAGACTCAAAAGGAGACATAACATCATAGAGGGAATCATGGGAGTCAATTATGTTGCTACATCTAGTGGAAGAGTTGATAGGATATACCCATGAGAGGGATCATTCAACTTATCTTTCTCATCACCATGAAATGGCATAGTAACAAGGTTCATTAATATTTAGTAAAATAAGGGATTAGAAGGATTAGGGTTCAAAAACTCATCTAGAGCTTCATCTAATTCATCCTTACTAAACTCATAATCAAAAAAAATTCATACATCATCAAAAGCATGAACTTCTTGCAAATAGAAATCTGACATTTTGAAATGAAAATTAAATGAAACTTAAACACACAATGCAAGGAAAATGAAAGAAACCTATATATTATTTTTTTCTCTTTTCTTTTTTTCTTGTTTTGTTTTGAAATAAAATGAAATAAATTAGATCTAGATCTAGCAATGCAATGCAATGGAAATGAATTTGAGTTCACATCCAGTTCACCAAATATGTATAGGGGAAAAAGTGATACTAAGTATAGAAACCCTAATCCCACTCTCATACACACTCACGGAATATGAAAGAGCCTAGGGAGGTAACGCATGGTGACTACTTCTTATGAGAAAGAGAGAGTTTTGGATTATCTCTTAGGTTTTCTATTCCTTTGTCACAAATGAGAGAGAGGAATGATGCAAAATGCAATCTAACCTAGAAAGAAAATAAGCAAGCAAATCCTAATCTGAGAATGTAGATCAGAGAATAACTGATACACTACTAAAAAGTATACATCAGAAGTAAAAATCAGAGGTGTACCTGTGTCTGAAATCTTAGCAGAAATGTCTAGTACTAGGGTGCCACACCACTATCCTGATTCTGCAATTCTGGAACTCCAATTAACAGGAGGGATTGTGGGATCTATAAGTTGTTTATCTACCAAGACCTACTAACAGAGGGAAGGACTAGGGCGCCATGCCCCTGTCCTAGGCAGGACCGGGGTGCCACGCCTCTGTAGGTGGTGTAGACGCATGTTCTCATCCTGTAACTGCTTCGAGATTCCTATTTCTACACCTTCAATTGAAAACGGAAGTTTTAGGGTGGTTATATAGGGTTTTTCCTTAGTCAAACTCCCATTTTGGTGAATTCCACCTCCATGAATAACCGATAATATACTGAAAATGTGTGTGCAAGAACCTTGTGTATATGTAAGATCCTAAGAGTGAAAGTAAACAACCTAGAGTAAACCTAAAGATTAAACCCTAATTACTTATAATTGACAAAGTAAATGCTCTAAATCCATAATTCAAAGTGATCTAAAGAATGAATATGAATCAAAATGAAGCTTATGAAAAGATATGAAAACAAAATAAAACCATACCCAACTCCAAGGGAGAGGTACAAGCCAATCATCAGTTGGTGATCTCCTATTGTTCTTCTACATCTTCAAAATCCCCCAATTGATAGAATAATGCTTGATGATGGATGAATGTTGAATTTTGTTGAAGACTTCAAAGATCTACTCTTTCACTACAAAGAAGGATCTAATACTCCAGAAACCTACTCTTAGATTTTTAGAAGAAGACCCCTTCAAATGAAGAAAGAGAGCTCTTAAGTATGAAACCCTAGATCTTAATTTCATGTTTAGGATGACCTAGGACTTTAATTTCTCACTAATGTTCTGGGGTTAAGCATTATCATATCATAGGATTGTACTCCCAAAATTTCAGGAAAAAAGCTGTGGACCATGTGCATTCCCACCATGATCCGACCAACTTTTCACCAAATTTTTTAGGGCCATTAGATATAATGATATTAGACTGCTTCTCGAAGTTACAGCCGATTTTGAGGTATTTTGATATGCAAAATTGGGCCTAAACGGCCAAAATAAGACATAATTAGGGTTTATGATTAGATGATTCATTGGAGGAATATAATGAAAAGGGGCACACTTAGGGTAAAGGGCCCAACTTTGAGACATGACCTTAGATTTAATTAAATTAATTAATTAAATTCTTAAAGGGGAATGAGAAATGCAAGATAGAAAACACACTAAGGCAAGTGCTAATATAAGTGTGAAATTGTATCACCCTAGCAAGGGTGTACAATTTATGACACTACAGTTTTCAATCATGATTTTATCCCCTTTGGCTAGGGTTCTCTGATGGGGTAGAGAATAATCAACACCTTCTTCTAATGGTTCATCCCAAATAGTGAGGTCACTAGGAAAAGTATTACAAATATCTTGCACAAAGATGTCCTTATTGCTATTGCCAATTTTGGGTGAAGGGATAACATTGTTCATTAATTCTTCATCCTTAGGAAGGAGAGAATCACTACATGTATTTAAATCATTCACTTTCCTCAAAATTTTTTGAATAGGATCCTTAGGGGAGAGAGAATTAAGGAAATTTATTTTGATTTCATCTTCTTTCTCTAAGCCATCTTTAGGGGTAAGGAAAACTTTAGGAGAAGGGAAAGAATTTCTCATTAATGCATTATCTCTAGTGGGAATTTTGTTGGAATCAAAATAGAAAATTCTCTCAATAGGAAAAGTAGGGAGAATACCATCTTCTTGCACAAAATGAACCTCATGAGGGGAGAATTATTTAGGAAGGAGATGAAAATATTTCTCCAAAGATTCTTGATTAGGAAGGAGATCTTTGGAAGAAGTGTTCATAACCTCTTGTTGTACTAACATGCCCCCATTGGTAAGACCAAGCTTAGGAGAGGATAAGTCAATGTCCATAAATACCTTTTCACTTATAGAGGCATCATTTAAGGAAGGTGAAGTAATGTTAAGAATGGTGTTTATGATAGCATCCTCTTCCTCTAAGATAGCTAGATGGGAAGGGCCCATTTTAGGAGAATTGTCAAGATCACTCTTCAAATCTTCATCCTCGAAGAATGGCAGAGTTTTGAAGGGGTTGGTAACAACTCTTTTAGGCACTAAAATTTTTTCATAAATAGGAGGAGGTTCTTTAAGAGATGGAAAAAATGAAACAAAGGAAGCTAACCCATTATCACATTTGTGAAATGAATGCATCATGACAAAAAAATTCCTCTTTCAAATGATAACATATGCAAAATAGAAGGAAAATTTCAATTTTAACCAATGAAAGCACTCTAAATGCTGATTTAGAAAATGAAATTTATAAGTGAAATGAGTTCCTAAATCAGATCTGAAATTAATGATCCAAAAGAAGCTATCCACAAGTTCAATTTTGAATTGAAAAATTAAGGTTTCAACAAAATTAACCTCTAAATTTTGAAATTTGCAAGGAATTGAAACTTGTAAATGTAAATTTGAATTTGAAATAGAAAAAACACTCATATTTAAGAACATAAATTAGAATTAAATAATATTGGATTCTCGTCGGGTTCACCAAAATGTTGGGGCGGGGAAGCGATATTGGATGACTAGGACCTAATCCCACTTTTGCCAACACATTGGGAATATGAAAGAGCCTATGGAGATAAATCACTTTCGCTACTTCTTGTGAGAAAGAGAGAGCCAAGGATTACCTCTTAGGATTTCTATTCCTCTTGTTGCAAATAATGAGAAAAACTAGGGTTTGAATGATCAACTAGATTAGGAGATAAAGAGTAAAGCATAAACAAACTCAGAATTACACAAACTTGTAGATCTGAAACCGAGATACTGAAAGCATGAAAGGGGGAGGATTTTGGATGTGTACCTGATAGTACAAATTGAGCAAAATAGACATAGACAAGGGTGTCACACCACTGACCTATTTCTGTAGACATAAGGCTGCAACTAAGACACTCCAAACTGGAGGTCCTGAGTCTGTAACCTATCAAATTTGACTGAAAAATGGAGGGACTAGGGTGCCATGCCCCTTTCCTTGATATATTTCTAGACTTCTAGGACTTCTGAGTGGTTCGGATGCCGTTTCCAGATCTAAAACTTCCTTTGGATGCCTATTTCTACAAGTGCAACTAAAAAGGGAATGTTTGGGTGGCTATATGGGGTTTTTCCTTAGTCAAACCCTTATGTTGGTGATTACCACCTCCACAAATAGCTGATAATATACTGAAAATGTGTGTGCTACAACCTTCTATGTATGCAAGATCCTAAAATGAAAGAAACTAGAGCTACCCTACACATGAGAGTAAACCCTAAATGTAAATGTGAATGTAAATGACAATTATTCAAACCAAATATGATAAATGATCTAAAGTATGAATGTAAATATTCAAATTAATGTAAATAAGCTCATACAAATACATGAAAATAACATGAAATCATACCAATCGGCAAAGGAGAGGTATTGCCACTAGATCTCCTATTATTCTTCAATGTCATCAAGGCTCCTAATTGATGATGAATGCTTGATGAAATATTGTTGAATTTTTTTGAATGTTGTTGAAGACTCCACATAGGCTTCTCTTTCACTACATGGAAGGCTCCTTGTGCTCGAGAAACCTACTCTTAGATTCTTAGATAGATCAATAGATAGTTCTTAGTTCCCTTCAAATGAAGAAAGAGAGCTCTTATGTATCAAACTATAGATCTTAATTTTGACTTAATTATTCCTTTAGGCCGACCTAAGAATTGAATTTCCCACCAATATTTTTGGTTTAAGCATTATAATATCATATAATTGTGCTCCCAAAATTTTGGGAAAAAAGTCGAGGACTATGTGCACTCCCGCCATGGTCCAACCAAGTTTTCACCAAATTTTCAAGGCTGTTAGATATGATGATATTAGAGATAATCCTAGAGTTACAACTAATTTAGAGGTGTTTTGATATGTGAAATGGGGCATTAAAGGTTTAAATAGGACATAATTAGGGTTTACAATTAAATGATTTATTGGAGGAATAAAATAAAAAGGGGTACACTTAGGGTAAAGGGATCAATTTTATGATGTATGAATCGATGAAATATGACTTTAGATTTAATTAAATTAATTAATTCAATTCTGAAAGATAAATTATAAATGCAAGATGCAAGACACACTAAGGCGGGTGCTAACCTAAGTGTGAAATTTTACCACCCTAGCAAGGGTGTACAATTTATGACACTACAATGTTATGACTAGGAGAAGGATTGTTGTTGAAAAGGTATGTTTGATTTCCAAGATTGAACCTAAAGATTTTGAAGCTTGTAAAGATGAGAATTGGATAAAAGCCATGGAAGAAGAGTTGAATCAAATTGATAAGAACAATACATGGGAACTTGTTCCAAGACCAAAAAATAAGAATGTGATTGGTACAAAATGGGTATTTAGAAAGAAATTAAATGAAGTTGATGAAGTGGTTAGAAACAAAGAAAGATTGGTATGTAAAGGATGCTCATAGATGGAAGGTATTGGTTATGAGGAGAGTTTAACTTCTGTAGCTAGAATTGAAGTTGTTAGATTACTTCTTGCATATGCTACTTATAAGAATTTCAAGGTATATCAGATGGATGTTAAGTCAGCTTTTTTTATTGGTGATTTGGAAGAGGAAGTCTACATTAAGCAACCAGATGGGTTTTCATTATCAAATGAAGGACACATGGTATGCATATTGAAAAAAGCATTGTATGGACTTAAACAAGCCCTTAGATCTTGGTATGCTAGATTGGGCATGTGTTTGATGAAGTTGGGATTCTATAAAGGTACTCCTGATAGTAAGTTATACTTTAAGGTTGGTAATGATAAAATTTTGATTGTTGAAGTTTTTTTTGATGATATAATTTTTGGAGGAGAAGATGATTTGAGTTCATAGTCTTATCTTCCTATCCAAATTGATGAGAAGTTGTTGCTAGTCTGCAGGAGTAGTGAGTGTGTGGTTGTGATGTTCAGATTTGTGAGTTTACCCTAAGGGGGAGAGATGCATGATTTGTATGTGTCTTTGACATTGTTGTCAAAGGGGGAGAGAAGCATGTAAAAAACAGCCTTATCTTGGAATTTGTGAGCATATGATCTCAGGGGTAGATGGTTGGTGTTGATTTATTTCTTTGCATTGATTGTTTTTCACACTCATATGTTGCCATGAATTCTGAAGGGGGAGATTGTTGGATAATGTTGCTGTTGTGTTCCTATATTGTAGAGAATTGGTTTGGTTGTTTCAGTTGGTATGTTAAAGATGTGCTTGTGTGTATTTATAATTTTAGTACTAAAGTATCTCTAGTTTATTTAGTGATGGTTTCATGATGCTATGTGATGATTTGATCGAGTTATGCATTCTTGTATGAGGACTGGTTTTTCAGTGTTAAGTGTTGCAGAGTTCTAGTATTTGATCTGTTGTGCTCTAAAATGATTATATCTTGAGTTGCAGATTTGGGAGAGTGTTTTGGATGTTCATGTGTATCTTCAATTTAGATGGTTCATGATTTGGTTCTCCGCAAGTCATGTTTCTAGTCCCAGTTGTTGCTATTAAGTGTTCTTGAGTATCAGTGTGTTGATCGATGGAGATTTGATTAAGTGGTGTTGGTGTAGCTATTTTGGATTGTTCTAATGTGCTTTTTGGTATTTCCTAATCATTTCCCTTTTTTTTTGTTGGTCCTCATTTATCATTGTGCGCATTATTGAGGATCTTATGGGTTTGATAATTTTCTTCATGTTATGTGACATTTTTGGTGGTGTACCGTATTTCCGATGACCTTGGCAAGATTTTTGGTGGTGTTGCATGTTAGGGGATTTGATTTGGGTCCACGCTATGTCATCATGACATTTTATTGGTCTGGTGGTTGATTTATGTATCGTGTGACGTAATTTTGTATTAGGTCTTAAGGGTTGAGCTGACCTTGAAGTCAAGGTTTATGATTTGTATAAATAGGTGTCATATTCATTTAATTTGGAGATCGATGTTGTGTTTACATTATCAGAGAGTGGTGTATGTGAAAATAAACAAATTCATCTTTTGGTGACAAGTGTAGAGAAAAGAGTGTTGCAAGGTAGACAAATATGCTTAACTAGAACTATCATGAGGCATTTGGAGATGCTATTCTTTCAGTTCATGTAATCTAGATTGTTGGCCGAATCTTTGTAAGGCAGTGAACCTTCCCTAAAGGTTGTAGCCTTTGTGGGGTTTCTTATTTTGAGTAGTGAGCTTTAGGCAGTGTGCCTGAATGCTTATGCATTCCCATTGTAATATATTCACATACTATTGTAGAGTATCATCTTATTGTGGGTAGGTTCCCACCATGGTTTTTCCCTTAACTGGGTTTTTGACATCAAAATCTTGGTTTTATGTGTGTTGTTGTTATTGTTCTTATCTTTGTTGTTGCTATAGTTGATCAAATATAAAGTTGTGCTTAAATTGTTAGATCTATTGAAAATAGATTTAGCCCCCTTGCCTCTCAGTTTCCCTTCATTATTGTTGGCAACAGGTTCTCCCTACCTTAACCCTTTGCCACAATAAAATAACCCCTTAGGGGAACCATTGACCATAACAAAAAACATGGGGGGAGTAAAACAATCTATTATTATTTTAAAGAATTTTCCTTTGAAGCCAAATTTTCTGATAACTTCAGATAAGAAACTCTAAGAGACACTATCATAACCCTTAGAAATATTGAGCTTGAGAACCATACCAACATTTTTCCTTGATTCCATAGAGTGGATGATCTCATGGGTAGTGATGACAACATCGAGAATATTCCTCCCTTTAACAAACCCCTTTTGTTTTTGAGAGATAAGTTTATCCAGGACCAAATTGAGTCTATTCACCATGATTTTAGAGAATATATTTGGAAAGAGTGTTACACGGACTGATAGGTCTAAAATTAGTCATTTTGTTGGCATCCAATAACTTAGAAATCATAACTATAAAGGTGGAGTTTATCTATTTTAGGAGCTTACCTATCCTGAATAAATCTCTTACATCATTATGGATATCACTACCAACAATGTCCCAAAACTCCTAAAAGAAAGTGGAGGGAAGTCATGAGGACCCAAGGCTTTAAAAGTTCCAAAGGAGAACACGACATCTTTGACTTCCTGAAAGGAAACTTTCTCCATTAACTTTTGATTATCTTGATCTGACAACAAATCAGGGATGACATCCAGTAGCCCAAAGGAGTTGCAAAAACTAGGAGAGGGATTCATTTGAAAATCAGAAAAGAAAAAAGGAAAAAAAAAGGAAACAACAATATTGGAAATAGAAGGATTAATGAGCATGTCCATTTATTTATTTAGATTGCATAGGAATCCACCATTAAAAAATTTCTTAGTGTTTATGCCAACTCAACTGTGCTCCAACTACTCTAACTACTCTGGTATAAATGAGAGAATGGCACTAGAAAAAAATGGTTGAATATTTCCTTGTAGATACAACAATTTGATGAACAACTACTTTTCCAATCAACAATCGCCATTTGTAAGTAAATAAAACTTTTAAAAAATAACAATTCATCTTTAAAGCATACATGTGAGATTTGACTACGAGCTACATTTAAATTGACTTCAAGTGCTTTCTAATTTCCTTTTAACATTGTCTAGAAAGGATGTGTATTTTTTTATCATAAGTTAATAAGTTAATTATAAAGATAATAGAGTAAAAGGTGGTGGTTTTTTGTTTTAGAGTGTTAAAGAGTAAGTACCTAGCTTATGGGGATTAAAGAGCATTAATAAAATTATTTTTGTTTTTGTTGTATACTAGTCTAGAGTAAATAATATTTTAGTTAATTTATTTACATAGGTTCTTTAAGAAGATAATTTTTAAGATGTAGGTGTTTTTATATTAGATATTTATTTAATTCAAGCATCTTACAATGTAGTAAACTTTTGCCTTCATTAAATTTAAATTGCAAAAATAACATTCTATGTATTCAATCTTTATATGTGATCCATGTTTCAATTCTAGAGATAAGATGACATCAATCTTGTAATCCCAACATAATAAAAGATTGTGATAGTTTAACTGTTTTCTAAAAGATATTAGAACAAATAAGACACTTATCACATCTTATTGTGATAAATCTAATGTCCAACATAATAAAAAAGGAGACAATTTAAGAATTATTTTACATGATGTCATAAAACTTTGATGAAAAAAATACACACAATCGAATCCAAAAGAAAACAACAAATATGTTTATATGTCTCACCATTAAGATTTGGATGTAGACTTTTAATTTCAAACTTTTTACAGCAACAAGAAATGATTTTTATTAATTTTTCAGGTCTAAAATAACTATCAATCATTTATATTTTATGTGTTTTGACAAAAAAAAAATTTAATGTCTTCTTAATAACTTGATCTCACTTACATATTTATTTAATATTACAAAAGATAAAACAATTTTATGTTTTTTTTACTTAAGTCTTTAATTAATTTTTTTATTTTTTTGTTTTAAATATTTTTCAAAATTGTTTTAATAATCTATATCAAAAATATCTTTAAACTCACCTATCATAATATTTATAATTTGAATTTTTTTTTCCCTATAATAACATTATAGGGAACTCCATGACCTAAATCAACAATGCTCTTAAATTCGTTTTAGGATGAACCATTCAAATTTCTTCTGTTTTTACAACGTAATTAGGGGTTTCGGGCTGTGTGAGGGACTCATCTTTATGAGAATATAGGTGGATCTCGATTTCCCACAGACAATCATTTTCTTTCCCGAGAAAAGATCATTTCCTGACCAAAAGTCGATCTTTTTTGGTTGATAATACAGGTGTTCGATTCTCAAACTCTTTGTTTTGGGCTGTGTGAGAATATAGATAAATCTCCATTTCCCAGAGATTTTCATTTCGTCCATTTTTTCCCCTAAGTAGTTTTAATTGCGGTGATCTACAGGTGGCAGAACAGAATGCAACGGCACGGGATACCGAGAGTTTAATTGCAGAAGGTTTTTTTCACAGGCGATCTGGCAAGAAGATGTTGATTAGAATTGGGCATATAAAGCTTTGAGTTTTAATCTTCGAATCAGCTTAATAATCAATATTGTCTTTTTTTTTATGGAAATAGGATATCAGAAAATTATAGAAAATATACATAGAGACTATTATCTATTGTGGGTCAGTCTTAAACACTATACACTAAACAACATTTTAAGTCTAGAGAATGTCAGTCAACTCTGAGTGTTTAACACTTTTAAAACCCAGTTCAATTGAATATAATTAATAAATGAACTATGATGGTACATAAATAAGATCTCAGTTTGATATGTAAAAATCAAAAACTTTTTTAAATAAAAAGACATTTTAAATTTAATATCAGAATTTCTTATTTAAGAAACTGTCATACTACAATAATGAAAATATATACTAGGCAGAAGTAGGTTGCAAATTCTGATGATAATTGCATAAGCACATTAGAGGGTGGATCATGACGATGCATTTGGGTAAACGAATATTAAACGAATATTAAGCACAATAAGCCAAAACCGACGCATTATATGAATTTATGCCTCAATAAACTAAGCAGGGATCAAGATTTCAATCTAAACTGTTCTATTTCTTTCTTTTTTACCAAATTCACTAATGCTAGGGTTTCATATAGGAAGCTAAAAGAACAACATATTCGCCTTGCCAAATCAATCCGAAATCCAAATATGAAAATATTGAAAATGTCATAGGGGAAAGGATGCAGTAGTTGAGCATGTTCCAATTGTTGTGAGGGTTGTTGATACCTTTTGTTCCAAAAATTGAACAAATAAAACCTATTGTTTGAAACAAAAAATATCAATTTTTGTTAGGAAATGTACCAACAGTTGTTAGGAAATGTACCAATAGTTGTTAAGAAATGTACTAATATTGTAAAAAGTAACCAATCAGGTGATGCCACATCGGCTGCACAACTATTGGGGTCTCTTTTGCATGCCTATTGGTCTCACTTTTTTTGGGGGCTGTTTTGGACACCTTGGCAAAAAGCATGCTGATGTGGCATCATATTTTATGATGTGGCCCTGAAACCTTAGTTATAAGCAGGGGACTTGCCAAGTAAGCTGCTGTAAAAAAATCGGAGTGATTCGAAATTTCCAAGTAGAATTTTGAGAAGCGTGAAGTTAGGGTGCACGACTACTGAGTCCTTTCCCCTATATAAAAACTATGCAAGTGGTACATGATCGAATCCAAATATGAAAATATTGGAAATGTCATATATAAAAATTATGCAAGTGGTACATGATCTCGAAACGTAATCTTACTTTTGTAGCATCACAGCAACATAGACCATGCGCTACTACATTTTTATATTTAGAATGCGCTACAAAACATAAACCAGTTTTGCAGGAATGCCAACACCCTTACATATCTGCATGCAAATGAAATGATTCCAATTTTCTGATATCAGACGTATCTACCAATGGATTCCTGCGAGCTCCACTATCCACTTCCTCTTCCTGCATATTAATATATATTGCTCAGAAAGATGCCGTAATCTTACTCATAGAACATATAATTGGAAGGACAATGCAAAATATTTTATACTCCTTTCTTTTTTGGCCGTTTCTCTCTTGCACGGGCATTTTGGAACCAGTAGAATACGATCATGCCTTCCACAGCACCATGGGACTGCAGCTCTGCCGAAATGTGGTTTATTTGGTCATATCTGCTAGTGTCGTGGAGAGCGCAAGCAGTAGAAGACGTTCTTGCAGAAAATAGACTCCAATCTTCTCTTTCGAGCTTCATTTGGCTTCGATCTACAGCTTGCACTCTCCACTCACCTAGCAGATATGATAATCCTGGGATCTGATAAGCCTCAATCTGAAGAAAACAAAACAATGGATTGATTTACAACATTGTACCGAATTGAAAAACTAGATTAGAGCAACTCAATTCGTTTTATACCCTAAAAAAAAACAATGGATTTATTTACAACATTGTACCCTAAACTTGAAATACCCTAACTGAACTTACTTTAAAAAACCCTAGGGGGCTCAACCAGCTTAGCATCTCAGGTAAATCAGCTTCAGATCCGCCCCAGCTGAGTATCTCAGGTAAATCAGCTTCAGTCACCGTAAACCCTAAATCCGCCCCAGCTGAGAGAGCTCGACGTAAACCCTAAAACTTAAAGAGCTCACCCAGCTGAGTATCTAACCGATGGTAAGTAAAGAAAGGAGATGTGAGGTATAAATAAGCAGAAAGAACCCGAGCAAAGTCAAACTACAACGCAAAGTCAATAAATTTTGGTATAAATAAAATTTATTACATGACCGAAAAGAGTTCTAAAATATAATAAGAATACTAAATCAGTTACCATGTAGGTTGTGTGTTGGGGTAGGTTAGATTAAAAAACCCTAGAGGGCTCACCCAGCTGAGTAACTGAGGGTAGACAAAGGATAGACAAAGGAGATGGTGTTGTAAATAAGCCAATTGCCAGGGAGTGAGAGAGAAACGGCCGAGTCAATAAACTTTTATAAACATGAAAATGGGCTCACCCAGCTGAGTAACTGAGGGTAGACAAAGGAGATGGTGTTGTAAATAAGCCAATTGCTAGGGAGTGAGAGAGAAATGGCAGAGTCAATCAACTTTTATAAACATGAAAATTGTGTACATGACAGAGAAGAGTATAGAAAATTAATTGAGTTAAGAGGTAGGTTATGGGTTGGAATTTTATATATCAAAAGAAAATTTCATGGGTTGGGATTTGGGAGTGTAAATTGATTTAGATAAAAAGTGAAAGATTAATGTCAAATTTTAAGAATGATTTTTTAAAAAGAAAAATTTAATTATTTTGTAAAAATAATATTTAGTTTAGGTATTAAAGATGATTTCAGTCAATAAAAGTAAGATAATTATTTGTGATATGTTCATACACATGAAGTGTAAATGTTAAGCATGAGTGAAACTAAAGACTGTAGATAGACTTTTAGCTCTATAACATGGACACGATTAGCAAGATTAGAAAAATAATATGATAAATAATCAAGTTAACATAGTCTATACTTCTTCAACCATGATTAGAAGAATGTGTATACACCATACGATAAATAAAATCTCTGAATTTTCAGACATGATTAGAAGAATGTCTACACACAAATATGATAAATAACCATGTTAACATAGTTTGACATGATTAGAAGAATGTGTACACACAAATATAATAAATAACTAGGTGAACAATGTCTATAGTAGCGACATGTTAGAATAATGTGTATGCATACATATATATAAGTTCTTAGTTTTCATGGATAAAAGAACATGATGAAAGACAATAATAGAACACATTCAAAAAAATTATTGGCTGGATATAAAATGTCTAAGTTCTCATTTTTGTTGATAGTAGAACATGATGAAAGAGAATAATAGAACACATTCAAAAAATTATTGGGTGGATATAAAATCTCATTCCTAGAGACAAACAAGACTAATATGGGAACAAAATAAGCTTAGCAAACATACTTTTGTTTCTATTAAAAAAAATAACTGAAAGTTTTTCTTAAAAATGCAATGAATTAATCCATATTGATAGTGACATTAGTTGAAATATAAAATTTAATAAAAAAATAAATTATAACCATATAAAGAACATGTGACAAAAACTTATCGTATTATTATCTTAAAATTTAAAATTAATATTTAAACATTAGAAAAGACAAAATAATCATTACACCAAGATATAATCTTATTATTAAAATTAAACCACATTCTTACCTACAATAAAAACATTAAAGTTTTAAATTTAATATTTAATTTTTAGTATAAATAGAACACTAATATTTTTACTCTAAATTTATAACTAAATAATATAAATTATATATTAATTATATTTAGCATTTATATACTATATTTAAATAAAATATTAATATAATAATAATTCTTTCTAACAAAATAGCTCGCACAAGTAGGTGAGTTGGCTTGGGTGATGGGTTTTCTCCCCACCGATATTTTGTTTGACTCCCTCCTGGGTTTAAGAGGGGTTATTGCTTGTAGGTTGTGGAATCACTAATTATGAAGATCTGGCTAGAGAGTGACTCATTAAACATTATCAAGTATTTAAAGGATGTTTAGGCTCCTACTTGGACAATCAAAATATTAATGCTTAAATATTTTGATGATTATAAAATCTCCCATGTTTTTTGTGAAGGTAATAAAGTTGGTCACACTTTTGCTAATGTTGGAGTCAAGCAACCTAATATATAATGGTGGGGGACATGATCGAATCCCCATGTAAATTAAAAATCCCATTGCTAATGATAGTTGATTGCTTTTTGTAATGATCGCTCATTACACTTGGCTGGTGTAAATGGAAAGGATGAGATGTCCAATCCTCATTATGGGAGGAAAAGGCAGGACACATATTTACAAGAGAAATAGGGAAGAGCCTACTGCTTATGAAAAATGGTAGAATAATCATCTTGTTTGGGATAAGATTTCAATGGGAGGCATTACTCTATATCTAGAGAAACTCCCTAGCCATGACCCTTTGGTGACCAATTATTTTCTAGAAGGGTGGTAAAATGGGATTTTGTGTGCGTATAAGGTTGAAATATCACTCACTAATGACCTAATTGTCAAAATCACTTAGAATGATGGTGGAGGACAAGAAATTTTATAGGGATTGAAAGACATCTGATGAAGAAGTCAATATCTTTTTCAAAGAATGAGAATGGGAGAAGGTTATGAAAATTACTGATGGGGGTTATGACCATGAAACTATAAAATCCATTTGGGATGAAGTTGCAAAAGTTATCATGAGGTATATAACCCTTGATGGTCATTTTACAATCATGTTTAGCTATCATTTCATGATTTAGAATAATTATAGGCATGATATATGGATCTCTCTGCCCTTTTATCTTCTCTCTTTTGTCTGCAATGGGATTAATGCACATAGAAAGAACCCTAATTCCTCGGTTCTCCATGAAGGCCTCATACTCCTTCTCATTTAACATGATAAAGCTTTATCTATTTAGCCTAAACCATCCTTTTCTAAACATAAAATTAACTTTGCCCAGAATATTCATAGGCATTACTCTAATTTATCTATCGACCTTGAAAATGCCCCATCTAATGATGAAGATTGCTACCATCTTGGTAATTGTGAACTCCCTAAGAAGGATAATTCTGCCCCCAATTCAGCCCATAGATATGAAATAGATAAAGAGGACTTTGTTTATGTTCCCTTAGTGGAGAATGCTTTCGACTCTTAAACCCCAAGTTCTATTAAGAAGGGTAAATATGGGTGGGTGAATCTTCTAAATCTTCAAAGTACAAAAAGCCTAAAGAGAAGAAAAAAGGCCCTAGTTTGTCTCAATCTGTGATCAATGGATAAAAGGAAAACCACTACCCCCATGTCAAGAAGACTTTGGAGAAATCACATGTGAATGTTAGAAATATGATGAATGAGGTGTTGGACATTGTTGCTTCTAGAATATGTTGTTGTCATTGATGTCAACATATTCGTACTCCAATGATTGTTGATTAGTTTATTGGTATTATGGCTTGATACATGGAGTATTTATAGTGTCACTATATTCTTCTGTATTGGTTTTTCTAATCCGGAAGCTTAATTGATCATATCATATGATCCAATTTTGCAGTTTGTTTTTCTGATAAGTGCTTTGCAGAGTTCAGTATTTCCTCTAGCATATTTCAGTGTGATCAGCTCATGATTTGAGTCTTTAGGAGACTGTTTGGGATGGTCTTGTGTATCTTCATTTCAGATGGTTCATGATTTGGTTCTCCACAAGTTATCTTTCTTCATGGCAGTTGTTGTTGTTTGAGTGTCCTTGACTTTTAGATGTTGATTAATGAAGATTTGATAAGTGGTGTTAGTGTAGTTGTTGCTGATGATTATAATGTGCTTCCTAGTGTTTCCTAATTTTTCCTTTTTTTTTTTTTATGATCCACATTGATCATTGAGCAAGTTCTAGCTGATTTTTCTGAACCAATCATGTTCTTTGTGTTATGCGTTTTCATGGTGGTGTAGCGTGTTGCAGTTGATCTTGGCATGATTTCCAATGTTGTTGTGTGTTTGGAGATTTGAATTAGGTCCATGTTATGTCATTTATATCATTTTAATTGTCCAGTGGTTGATCTTTGTATCGTGTGATGTAATTTTGTAATTATGAGTTGAGGGTTTAGTCGACCTTGTTGTCAAGGTTGATGAATTGTATAAATAGGTGATATTGTCATGTAATTTTGGTATCAAGGTCATGTCTACATTATCAAAGAGTGGTGTATGTGCAAAAAAGTGATTCATCCTTCAGAATTGTGATTGAGAAAATATTGGTGTTGTAGAGAAGACAATTGTGCTTAACTGGAACTATCATAAAGCATTTGTAGATGTTATTATTATAGTTCATTCCTTTTGGATTGTAGTTTGAATCTTGTTGTAAGTCTGTGAGACTTCCTTGAGGGTTGTAGCCTTCTGGATCATTATCTTTGAGCAGTGAGCTCTAGGCAGTGTCCATGAATGCATGTGCATTCCCCATTGTAATATTTACACATATTACTATAGAGTATCATCTTATTATGGATAGGTTCCCACCGTGGTTTTTCCCTTAACCAGGTTTTCCACATCAAAATATTGGTGTTGTGTGTTTTGTTGTCAATTTTCTTATCGTTGTTTTTGTTGTAGTTTATCAAATCTATATTTTTTATTAAATTTGTTGATCTGGTGAAAACGGATTCACCCCCCTCCCTCTTAGTTTTCCTTCATTGTTATTGCCAACAATTGGTATAAGAATCATAAGAACTACTACTATTTTATAAAATGAAGAATCAAAAGGAGATGAAGTTGTGTTTCTTGCCATTAAGGAAGATGGACTGGTACTCATTGATTCCACTAGATGCACTATTGAGGAGAAAGCTTTAGCTGATAAAGTTGAAGAAAAAGATGAATGGGTGATTGACATCAGGGGTTCACATCATATGACCAGTGATAAAAGAAAATTTATGAGTATGGAGAGGTATGATGGTGGAATTGTGAGATTTAGAGATGACAAAGCCCATGTGATCCATGTTAGAGTTTCTATTTTCCTTGATGGTAAGCATAATACTGATGATGTTTTGTATGTTGAAGGTTTGAAGCATAATATTTTAAGTGTTGAGCATATGGTTGACAAAGGTTATGATTTACAATTCAAGAATGGTAATTGCAAGATCCTAAATGCCTCTGGTATAGAGATTGCAACAAGATCCTAAATGCTTCTAGTATAGAGATTGCAACTAGAACTGAGACTGAAGGTAATATTTTTTATTTGAATGCTAGTGAGTAAAGTTGATTAATTGCTCAAATTGATGAAAATTGGTTGTGGCATAGGAGAATGTGTCATGTTAACTTTGATTCAACGATTAAGATTAGTTCTACACAAGCTATTAGAGATCTTCCTAAGATTGCTAAGCCTGCCAATCCGGTATGTAAGGAATGTCAATTGGGTAAGCAAACAAGATTTTCTTTCAAGAGAAAACAAACATCTGATGGATTGCTACATCTTGTGCATAGTAACCTATGTGGACCTACAAATGTTAGAAGTGTGCAGGGAGATAGATATTTTATGTTCCTAATTGATGATTATTCTAGGATGATGTGGGTTGTCTTTTTGAAGGAGAAATATGAAGCATTAGACAAATTCAAGATAGAAAAGGTTGAGACTGAGTCAGAATTAAAGTTTAAATGTCTGAGATCTGACATAGGTGGCTAATTTTTTTTTGGTGAGTTTAATTCAATCTGTGAGAAGTAGGGATTAGACAACAATTATCTTCTCCTTGAACCCCTCAGTGAAATGGAGTTGTTAAAAGGAAGAACAAGGCTATCATGGATATTACAAGGACTATGTTGATTGAAGGAAATATTTTGAAGATCTATTGGAGAGAAGTTATTAGCACTACTATTTACACATTCAATTGAGTACACATTAATTGTGATGCTAGTAAGACTCCTTATGAGCTATGGTTTGGTCATATTCCTACTATGAGATATTTTAGAATATTTGGTAGCAAATGTTATATCAATAGAGATGATGTCATAGGAAATTTTGATGCAAGAAGTGATGAAGGAATTTTCTTGGGATATTCAACAAAGAGAAAAGCCTACCGGTGCTACAATAAGAGACAAAGAAAGATAGTGGAAAGTGAAAATATGAAGGTGGATGAAAATCTTGCAAAATAAATTAGAGCTTGTGGATATGATGATGGTCAGCACATTGTTCTGAATCTTATTCAAACTTAAGAATCAAAGAAAAATGATCCCATAGAGACAGCTAATTCGGATGTTGTTGTTGCCAGTGGAGAGGTTCAGAAACCTAAAAATTTAGAAAACTCTAAGGTATGTAAGATTGAATCATTCATAAAATAAGGTTATTGGAGATAAAAATAAAGGTGTGATGACTAGAAGAAGGCTAGTTGATGAAGAGGTATGTTTGATTTTTAAAGTTGAACCTAAAGATGTTATTGAGGCTTACAAAGATGAAAATTGGATGAGAGCTATGGAAGAATAATTAGATCAAATTGAAAAGAATAACACATGGGAGCTTGTACCTAGACCTAAAGATAAGAATGTGATTGGTACTAAATGGGTATTTATGAATAAATTAATGAAGTTGGTGAAGTAAAAAATAAAGCAAGACTGGTATGCAAAGGATATTAAGAGAAAAAAGGAATTGATTATGAGGAGAATTTTGCTCCAATAGCCAGACTTGAATCTGTGAGACTATTGCTTGCATATGCTGCCTACAAATAATTCAAGGTATATCAGATGGATGTCAAGTCATCTTTTCTGAATGGTGATCTTGAGGAAGAAGTCTACATTGAGCAACCTGATGGAATTTCATTATCTGATGATGGAGACATGTTATGTAAACTAAAGAAATTTCTTTATGGATTGAAACAAGTCCCTAGAGCCTAGTATGCTAGACTAGATAAGTACTTGTTGAAATTGGGATTTAATAAAGGGACTGTTGATGATATTATCTTTGGAGGTGATGATAACTTGAGCATAAATATTTTTAGTGATCTGCAGAAAGAATTTGAGATGTCTATGGCAAGAGAGATGGCTTTTTTCCTAGGTTTGTAGATTTCACAGATTGGAAAAGGCATTTTTATATCTCAAACTAAATATGCGAAGGAACTACTGAAGAAGTTTGGGCTAGATGACTCTAAACCGGTTGGAACTCCTATGGTGACTGGCTATAAATTGTCTAATAATTATGAATCTTTGAAAGCTAATTAGAGCTTGTATATATCTATGGTTGGTGGACTACTATATCTTACTTAGACTAGGTCAGACATTATACATGTTGTATACATGGTTGTTAGATATCAAGTTGATTCGAAAGAGAGTCATAGCATTGCAGTAAAGAGGATTTTTAGATACTTGAAAGGAACTGTGGATTATGGATTGTGGTAACTGAGGAATGAAGATTTCATGTTATATGATTACACTGATTCTTATTGGGTTGGTGATGTTGGTGATTGGAAGAGTACATCAGATGGTGCTTTCTTTTTGGGTAAGAAATTGATTTCATGGGCTAGTAAGAAATAGGATCCAGTGTCCTTATCTAGTGTTGAAGTTGAGTTCATTGCTGCTACTAGTAGCTGCACTTAGGTGGGATGAAGAAAATGTTGAACGATATCAGAGTTATCTATGATGAGCCCACTTTTATATATTCTGATAATTCCAATGCTATTAACATGCCAAAGAATCTAGTGCAACATAAACATGTGTCAATAAAATATCATTACTTGAGAGAAAAAGTATATGAAGAGGAAGTAAAGATGGAATATGTGTCTACAAAGGAAGAGATTCCTAATATTTTCACTAAGCCTTTGCCTATGGATACATTTGTCTATTTAAGAGACAAGCTAAGGGTATCCGCCCCTCCTAATGAGAAATAGATGCATTTTGTTGCATCAATCCGGTGGACTTCACAATCTTATTTTTTATCCAGATTGATGAATTGGTTTTTCTCCTCTGGTGGAGTAGTCCGGTTATGTGTTTTATTGGAAAGATTCATATTTTATATTCTAAGAGAGTGAATTTGGTTTTTTGGTTTTTGCCATTATCGTCAAAGGGGGAGAAAAGCATGTGAAAAATTGTTTTATTTGCTTGATCTTAGTGGTAGTTTGTTGGAGTTATTTTTTTCTTTGCATTGATTGTTTTTCACATTCATATGTTTCCATCAATGCCAAAGGGGACGATTGTTGCACATTGTTGTTGCTAGGATATGTTGTTGTCATTGATGTCAACATATTCCTGCTCTAGTGATTGTTGATTGGTTTACTATGATTATGGCTTTATACATGGAGTATTTATAGTATCATTATATTCTTCTATATTATTTTGGTGATCCGAGAAGCTTAATTGATCATATCATATATTCCAATTTTGCGGTTTGTTTTTATGATCAGTGCTTTGCAGAGTTCAGTATTTCCTCTGGTATAATTCAGTGTGATCAGCTCATGATCTAAGTCTTTGGGAGACTATTTGGAATGGTCTTGTGTATCTTGATTTTAGACAGTTCATGATTTGGTGCTCCATAATTTATCTTTCTTTGTGACATTTGTTGTTGTTTGAGTTTTCTTGAGTTTCGGATGTTGATCGATGAATATTTGATAAGTGATGTTGGTGCTGATGATTCTAACGTTCTTGCTGGTATTTTATAATTGTGTCCTATTTGTTTTGATGATTTGCTTTGATCATTATGAAATTTGTTGGTGATTTTGTTGAACCGGTGATGTTCTTCATCTTATACAATTTTCCTGGTGTAGCATGTTGTGGTTGATCTTGGCATGATTTCTAGTGGTGTTGCATGTTTGGAGATTTGAATTAGGTCCATTTTATGTCATGTATATCATTGTATTGGTCTGGTGGTTGATCTTTGTATCGTGTTATATAATTTTGAAATTGTGAGTTGAGGTTTAGACGACCTTGTTGTCAAGGTTGATGAATTGTATAAATAGATTGTCATGTAATTTTGGTATCAAGGTTATGACTACATTATCAAAGAGTGGTGTATATGCAAACAAGTGATTCATCCTTTGACATTGTGATTGAGAAGAGATTGGTGTTGCAGAGAAGAAAATTATGCTTAATCAGAACTGTCATCAAGCATTTTTAGATGTAATTATTGCAGTTTATTCCTTCAGGATTGTAGTCTGAATCTTATTGTAAGTCAGTGAGACTTCCCTCAGGGTTGTAACCTTTTGGGTCATTATCTTTTGAGCAGTGATCTCTAAGCAGTGTGCCTAAATGGATGTGTATTCCAAATTATAATATTTAGACATACTACTACAAAGTATCATCTTATTGTGGGTAGGTTCCCACTATGTTTTTTCTCTTAACTGAGTTTTCCACGTCAAAATCTGGGTGTTATGTGTTGTGTTGTCAATTTGCTTGTATTTTTTATTATTGCAGTTTATCATATCTATATTTGTGATTAAGTTTTTTGATCTGGTGAAATCTGATTCACTACTCCCTCACAGTTTTTCTTCATTGTTATTGCGAACATGAGGAGTTAGGGGCCATCCCACGAGAGATGGAATTCTATATAGAAATCCCTATTTAAATAAAGAAAGGTTTCCTTGCAAAAATGGAAAAGGGTTTGTCTACCACGAGGATGGGGGACATGTTGATGGTGACCAAGGATGCAAGAGAGGGACAAAACAACCTTTTCAAATGGATGGTGTCTGAAACAAAATTTCTTAAGGATAGGGTTAATACCTTTAATGACAAAGTAGATTTGGGGCATAATAGTTTGAATAGAATCCCTACTTTGGACAACTCCGATAAAATTCTCACTCTTATCCAAAATGTGACCAAGGATGTGAAAAATATGAAGATATACCATGAGGAAAAGATCAAGATTCTAGAAGAGACCATCGATAAGGTACATGATAATATAACGGGTATTGTGGCTATGAGTACAAAAACTTGTTGGCATTGTGTTGTCATTGATGTCAACCGGTATAGGATGTTAACGGTATCACTGAGATTGATGTCAACTAGTGAACAAGAGGTTGTTGACATTAGAGTTTGATGTCAACCGATATAGAAGATGGATCGGTATGGGAGAAGATTTAATGTGTTGTCATTGATGACAACTTGGTGACCATCATCTTATAGAAGGAAGAACCGGTTTGTTAGATGTGCAGTAAAGAGATCAGTCTACAGGCAGGGTACTAATAAGGTGTTGCATACAACCGGTATAAAGAGATTACATAATGAGCATTGGTTATGCTGAAGCGGAAGAATGCTGATTGGTTAACATCAACAACAAAGGGGAAGTTTGAGCAGGACACCAGATTGCTAGTGAGAGGTTGACTAGCAGGACTCCCATCATTTGAAGAAGCTATCACTGGCTAGGTGATAGATTGGTAGAGCATGTTCCCTCTATGTGTAGGATGACATATGTCACGTGGATGTTGTATCCTCCCCTCAGTAAAGTCATACCTGTACTGACAGAATGATTGCCTAAGATAGGCATGTGATTGAATGCAGAGACCGATTGTACAGTTCGAGTGTGATGACTTGGTGTCATCAATATATTTGAACGGTAATATGGACAAGGTGCATATATAGAAGAGTCCCATCTTTTAGAGATGTGCATGATTTAGATACGCATGTCTGAAGACCCATTTAGGTGTTCCACTGGCAGCTCAGCAAGTGCAGATATAATGAGCGAACTAGTAGAATGCGAGATACCAACGGGATTAGTTAACCAAAAGTGAAGAGGAATCGGTAGAGTGTGTGGTCGGTGACCAAGATAAACTGACAGAGTAGTGTGATGAGGTGGATACCAATTGTGATTGCACGTGAAGATGAAGTGGCAGATGAAACATGCACAGGTCGGTGAAGTAAGGTCGGCGAGGTAGTTGTGATTGGTTTGACATTAATGGTGACTACAAAGCTTGAGGTGGAGTTGTAGAATTGCATGGCTCGAGATCCGAGACAGGCTTATTGTGCAAATCAAAGTAGGTGAAGGTGATAGCTCGACCATTTAATGGAAATTGACTGAGCAAAGCCAAAAGATTGATTGCAGGCTGCTGAAGAAGGAAGACGTGTTCTGGAAGGCATGTAAATGGTGGATATGTATAGATACACATCTCTGAGTTGGGATCCGATCAGATTTGATTAGATTTGGTCTATCTCATGATCAGTGGAGAAAACCCTAAGGCACCAAGTTTGAATTAGTTTTTGGTGGGAAGTTTGGGCGATAAATACGCGAGCTAGAGAGATAGATGGTGTTGCTGGATAGAATATCATTATGCTATGGCGAAGTGGGATACTTCTACAAGTATGAGAAAATCAGCCAAGTGCTCAACGAGCATCTAAGAGAACTGAGTGAGGGAGAAGGAAAACCTAGTTGAAGTATTCAACCAATTGGAGAGAAGAACCGGTAGTGTTCATAACGATTGAGCTTAAGTGAAGGAGGCTACAGAGAAGGTAGACAGAGAACCGACAGAGTGTTAGTACTGGTAAAGAGCAGAGTGGTAAGAAGGAGATTTAGTGAGAGTAGAAAAAAAGAGAGATGAACCGGTAAGGCTTACTGATAGAGAAGCAACAAGTGAAGAGCATTAAGAGCAGTGAGTCGATGTAGAAGAGAAAGTATCTCATTGATAGAGTAAGATATATGACAAGGTTGCAAGATTCACTTGTAACAAGACAAATACTTTTATAATTGAATTTATCTTTGTGATGACTGGGTTGTAGTTTGGTGTAGGGGTTGCAGCTCCTTTGGGTTGTAGCCCATAAAGTCAGGGTTGTAGCTCCTTGGGTTGGTGCCCTAAACTCGGGGGTTGGTGCTCCTTGGGTTGGTGCCCTAAAAATTTTAACAGTTTTTTCATTGTGAGGCTAGATTGGAGCAATAGACTCAAGCAGCATTGCTCACCGAGGTTTTTCCCATCTTGGGTTTTCCTTGTATATGCTAGTGTTATGAGAAGTCCCTTGTGTGATTGCATTTGTGTTAGTCTCCCCACTAACTAGTAAGTCTGCATTGAGTTAGATCTATCAACTGGTATGCTCACATAGGATAGCTAAAGAAAAAAGATTTGAGAACCACTGGTTTACCCCGTCCCCCTCTCAATGGTACATTGTGTCTAACAATTGGTATCAGAGCCTAGGTTCCCAGTTAGAAGAGAGTTCTCCAACTTGGGTAGGTTTTGGCCTAAGGACACAATGGTTTATTTCGTATCAATCCTTGCTCCAATGTTTGATGGTTCAAACTATGCTATTTGGAGTTGCAGAATGGAAATCTTCCTATCCACTCTAGGTTATGATGTTTGGATGGAAGTTATAAATGGTCTCCCTAGGAATGTATGTCCCCCCACTGGCACTAAAGAAGAAAGAAGACGCTTATGTAATGAAGAAGCCATGAAGGTTATATTCAGTGGGCTCACCAGTGATGCCTCCTCACAGGTGGGCAGATGCAAAACAACAAAAAGTCTATGGGATGGACTGAAAATGCTTTATGGAAATGAGCCATGCACTGCTGAATCAGATTGTGGAAGCATGAAGAACAACAATTTTGACACATGTGGAAGTATTGACAACAAATTCATTAGTTTCTATAGTTTTGATGAAGAGGAAACTCATCTCTTCATGGAACAAGAGACAGAAAGTGATGCACACAAATCACAGTGTGACAAGGTTGATAGATCCCACCTCCATGATGTGTTTGGGAGTAATGATGAAGATGAAGCAGAAGTAGATGTTGAATGTGAACTGGTTAGTGCACTAGATGAGCTGCAAAGTGTTAGAAAGGATTTTAAGAATTACAAAGATTTAGTTCATGATGAATGGAGCAAGTTGATTATATGCCTTGAAGAATCAAATAAAAATGTCTACATATTGACATCTCAACTTGAAGAGGCAAAAGGATTGACTAGTGAGTTGAAATCAGTCTTCAATGATAAGGAGAGAAGATGTGAGGATCTCCAGCTAGAAGTGGAAACAAAGGATAAAGAGTGTCTAAAGCTGAAAGATGAAATGGAGAGCATCAAGAAAGACCTTGAGAAATATCAAAATGAGCTCAAGATAAGGATTTGTTATGATGGCAATACTGGGGCCTTGGACAAAATGTTAAGTATACAAAAACATTCCAAGGATACTAGAGGATTAGGATATGCTACCGGTAAATGCTCTACAAGAAAGGAGACCTCCCACAAAGATATTCAATTTGTCTCCTCAAATGAGAATGGAAAAGGCCAAACCTTCACAGTCAAAGATACTTCAAGAAAGAAGGTTGACCTGACTTCAACTAGTGAAGACATGAAGAGGAAAATTGGTGCTGCATGGAGGAACAATGCAGACCTAAAAGGTAAAGGGAAAATAGGAGAAGATAGCTTCACTGAAAGCAAGAACATGAGAAGGGAACCTAGAAGGTTTTTCACCAGAAGAAGACAGGGAGATGTTGCTGCCCACACATCATGTCAAGTGTAGAAGAAGGAGAGATCTAATGGAAAATCTGTAGAGCATGGACAACCCAGAGTCCATCCCTAGAAAAGGAGAAATGGAGAGACCAAACTGGTAAGATCATCTCATGGTTGGCAGAACAAATTTGTAAGTAATAAGCCACCTTTGTCTAGTTATTTCTTTAAATGTAAAGTATTTGGTCATAGGGCAGATGAATGTAAAATGAGGCCTAGGAATAGATAGGGTTCTCCTCCTAGGAATAGCATGTTAGATTGCAAGAGAAGAAATGCATTTGGGAATAGAAATTATGAATGCAGGAAGAAGAACTCAACTTCCTATGGCAACTGGTTGAACTATCCTAATCAACTCAGAGATAGTTATAGGACTTATGAGTGGCAAAGACATGTATGGAATAAAATGCAATGTGTTCCTGGACATGCAAGGAATTCAAAGATACCGGTAACCATCCAAAATGGCTTGGTCAAAGAAGGAAGAGCTAACCAGTATGTTAGAAGGTTTCCCAATCATGTGGTTGGAATGAATGTTGTGTGTCAGTACAACACTATCTGTAGAGAAAGAACTAATGAGGAGGAGAAGAAGATGACTATAGATGCAGAAAGGAAAGAATTCAAGAAGACATGGAAGAGGCAGCAAGAAAATAAGACCATGGACCAGCATTGTGCATTAAATGCACAACTGTTATCTCCTATGGCTTAAACGAGATGCAGGACTTATGGGGAGTTACCTATTGATTAGATCAATCACCCCTTAGTTGAAAGTGGTCAAGGAGATGAACAAACTATTACCGGTAAGAGGAAGAATTTAAGATGGCAGTGTGTGTGTGTAATTACTACCTTGACTACACTTGGAAGATAGTTTACTTCTATAGGTGAAATGAATGGTAGCAAAGGAAATTGGAATCAAGAAATGATGGTAAATAAGAAAGTGTCCCAGTAGAAACAAAGAGACCGGTATATGAAACATGTTACTAACACAAATGTTGATCAGTGTTGCTAAGTTATGTAAGTCAATGAGTTGAGGGATCATTGCAATAACTCTGATGGCCTGGATGGATGTGGTTATGTCTCAGGTGTTATTGGAAAGGACCTAAATTTCATGTACTGTTATGGTAGCTGATCTCATGTGAATGCATCTTTATGAGTCAACCAGTTGGATAGGTGACCTACACTTGGCATTGTGGTCGTGATGGTAGGCATTACGAGTACCATTTTTGAAATCAGGTAAATGAGAAATGAAGACCAAAAATTTGTGTTTTAGGGGCACTTCAGAGCTATATCCTCAGATTAATATTAGATAGACTGAACATGGAAAAAAATCAAGTAGAGGCTCAAAGAAGGAGAGAGACTGGTGTTTACTGGAAAGGGTTGTTTGGTACCTAAGCTTTTCATCTCAAGTGTTGAGGTTTGAGATGATGTTGTGCTTAATCTTCAAGAGGGAGATGCACCTGGTAATAAGGGGATAAAGATTCATGTCAAAGCTCGGTAGATGCAAGCAGAAATATTATCCCGATAGTGCCCTTTGCCATTAATGTAGTATGCAAGTTACTGTAGTATACCAGATACTACATGTGTTGACATCAATGCCAAAGGGAGAGATTGTTGGCATTGTGTTGTCATTAATGTCAACCGATATAGGATGTTAGCAGTATCATTGACATTGATGTCAACTAGTGAACAAGAGGTTGTTGACATTAGAGTTTGATATCAACTGGTATAGAAGATGGATCGGTATGGGAGAACATTTAATGTGTTGTCATTGATGACAACCTGGTGACCATCCTCTTACAGATGGAAGAACCGGTTTGCTAGATGTGCAGTAAAGAGATCACTCTGTAGGTAGGGTATTGATATGGTATTGCATACAACCGCTATAAAGAGATTACATAATGAGTACTAGTTATGCTAAAGTGGTAGAATGTTGATTGGTTAACATCAACACCAAAGGGGAAGTTTGAGCAAGACACCGAATTGCTAGTGAGAGGTTGACTAGCAGGACTCCCATCGTTTGAAAAAGCTATCAATAGCTAGGTGACAGATTGATATTGTATGTTCCCTCTATGTGGAGGATGACATATGTCATGTGGATTTTGTATCCTCCCTTGAGTAAAGTCACACCTATACTAATAGAATGATTCCCTAAGATAGGCAGGTGATTGAATGCAGAGACCGGTTGTACAGTTTGAGTGTGATGACTTGGTGTCATCAATATGTATCAATAGTAATATGGACAAGGTGCAGGTACAAAAGAGTCCCATCTGTTAGAGATGTGAATGATTTGGATACGCATGTCTGAAGACCGATTTAGGTGTTCCACTGGCAGCTCAGCTAATGCAGATATGATGAGTGAACCTATTGAATGTGAGATACCGACAAGATTAGTTAACCCGAAGTGAAGAGGAACTGGTAGAGTGTGTGGTCGGTGACCAAGCTAAATCGACAGAGTAGTGTGATGAGGTGGATACCGACTGTGATGCCATGTGAAGATGAAGTGGCAGATGAAACATGCACAGGTCAATGAAGTAAGGTCGGTGAGGTAGTTGTGATTGGTGTGACATTAATAGTGACTACAAAGCTCGATGTAGAGTTGTAGAGTTGCATGGCTCAAGATCTAAGACACACTAATTGTGTAGATCGAAGTAGGCAAAGGTGATAGTTGGGCCAATTATGGTGAATTGATTGAGAAAAAACAAAAGATTGATTGCAGGTTGTTGAAGGAAGAAGATGTGTTCTGGAAGGCACATAAATGGTGGATATGTACAGATAGACATCTCAGAGTTGTGATCCGATTAGATTTTATTGGATTAGGTGTGTCACGTGATCAGTGGAGAAAACCATAAGGCGCCATGTTTGAATTGGTTTTTGGCTAGAAGTCAGGGTGATAAATACATGAGCCTAAGAGATAGATGGTGTTGCTTGATAGAAGATCATCGTGCTATGGTGAAGTGGGATACTTCTGCAAGTAATAGAAAATTAGCCAAGTTCTCAACGAGCATCAGAGAGAAGTGAGTGAGAGAGAGGGAGAACCTTCTTGAAGTATTCAACTGGTTGGAGAGAAGAATTGGTAGTGTTCATACCAATCGAGCAGAAGTGAAGGAGGTTGTATAGAAGGTAGATAGAGAACTAGTAGAATGTTAGTACTGGTTAACAACAAATCCATAAGGAGGAGATTCAATGAGAGCAAAACATAAGAGAGATGAACCGATAAGCCTTACTGACAAAGAAGCAATAGGTGAAGAGCAGCAAGAGAAGCGAGTTAGTGTAGAAGAGAAAGTATCTCATCGACAGAGTAAAATATATGACGAGGTTGCAAGATTCACTTGTAATAAGACAAATACTTTTGTAATTTAAGTTATCTTTGTGTTCACTAGATTGTAGCTCAGTGCAGGGGTTGTAGCTCCTTTGGGTTGTAGCCCATAAAGTCAGGGGTTGTATCTCATTAGGTTGGTGCCCTAAATTCAGGGGTTGGTGCTCGTTGGGTTGGTGGCCTAAACTTTGTAACAATGTTTTCATTGTGAGGCTAGATTGCAGCAGTTGACTCCAGTAGCATTGCTCACTGAGGTTTTCCCATCTTGGGTTTTCCTCCTATATTCTAGTGTTATGAAAAGTTCCTTGTGTGATTGCATTTGTGTTAGTCTCCCCACTAATTGGTAAGTTTTCATTGAGTTAGAGCTATCAACCAATATGCTTACATAGGATAGCTAAAGAGAAAAGATTTGAGAACCACTGATTCACCCCCTCCCCCTCTCAGTGGTGCATTGTGTCTAACAAAACTACGTAGATTATTACCAATGGTCTCAAACAACTGAATGAAAAACCACATACCCTTAAAGGTTTGACAAAGGGTAACTCTGGCCCTCCTTCTACTATTATGGAGGACAATGGAAAGAATGCTTCTATAGATCAACATGGGATGGGTACAAGACACATTCTCAGCCCCTCAACTAGAATGCACAACAGTGATAAAGATAAGATTGAACAAGTACATATTATACATTATGTTCTAATCATCAATGAAGTAGTGATTCACAAGAATGAAGAAGCTACAAAAATGTTAAAGAATCTTTAGTAATATTTTTGAGTCTATCGACCCTTTGGTTTCGTTTTGCTTTGTTGTTGACCAATCCTTGGTTTGTGTCTAGTTTTCTCCTATTGCTATTTATCATTTTTTGTTAAGTGTTTTGTGGTCCCTTCAAACTTTCTTTACTCTAATAAAAAAATTAGTATAAAGCTATCATCAATGAAAATATTTTTTAAGAATTAAACAAATGAAAAATTCAAGCCACCGTTCACTCTTTATGTCCCACCTAACAATAAAAATATAATTTCCCATTGGCCTCGAAAGATATTTTATTACTTAAAATAAATAAATAATTTGTCCTCTTTTGTTTACTATAAATATAAATAACATGAATCCAACCTTGCAAACTTAGGAATGTTAGTGTTGATGGAAGAGAGAGATAGAGGAATCTAGGAAACTACAACAAAGCCTTCCAAAATTCCTCACAAGGGCATTGGATAAACATTGGCATCCTTTTTATCAACACTAATAAGCATGTTAATATTTATAATGTCATCCACCATTAATAAATATTTATATAGTATGGTGTAGATAAGAGTTATAAATTAAATATGTTTAAATTACAATCAAACATGTTAGAATTTGTGTATCTTCAAATTAATTTAATCAAACTTCAATTTATATTGTTATATAGAATTAATATTTAAAATTTGAAATCAAAATTTGGATTTGGGAATAAAGATGAATTAAATTAGATAAGTTGGTTCTTAGTACTTAATCACACAACAATATTATCTTAGGATGTATGGTCCCATTCAAATGTGTGAATCATTGATTTTCTTTAAAATGTGTATGTAATAATATTGTTTGATATCTTACAAGATCAATATTCATTCATAATTGATGTCCCTAGAGAAACCTAGAGACCTCACATAGCTAAATCATTAACAAATTTAAAATACTAATTAAATGTGTGGAATAAACACTAAATTAATGTGAATCGTGTAATTAACAATTAATATTAGCAAACTCATAAAACAAAAATTGTAATACAAAATGAAAATCAACAATAAAAATTAATACACACCTATATTAGTTGAATAAAAATGCTTTATAATAATAGATCCTTATCTCTCTATTCTAACAACATTATCAAATTTTCACAATAATCACCCTACGAGTACCCATAATATTACCATCCAATGAATCCAACCTTAAGAAAATATAAAGGGACAACTATAAATATTTCATTAAATATGAGAGCATCAAAACCCATGACATGGGGAAAATCCAACACCAGTTACACCAATTCATTCGACACCTTAAATATTAACATCCCATAATGATAACATGTTTTACCAATAACTTAAATGGCACACATGCCTAAAGGTATCACTCCATTTTGGAATCACTATTACATGTTCTAGCATCGTAGATTGTACACCCTTAATAAAGATTTTTCAATTTGATGCTTAGGTTAGCACCCGCCTTATTGTGTTGCATTTTGCATTCTAAATAATTATTTTAGGCATTTAATTAAATATAAAGTCCTCACTAATCATTCAACACATTATAAAATTGGCCCCTTAACCTTGAGTGTGCCCCTTTTAATTTAATCTCCTTTAATCAATTAATTAATTAAATCCTAATAAGGTCCTATTTCAACATTCAAGGCTCAAATTCGCAAACCTAAACACCTTGGATTGTCGCACCAAGATAGGATAAAATTTGTAATTACGATACCTTGCATCCCCAAAAATTTGGAAAAAAGTTGACAGGACGATGGTTCGGTACCATGGTCCCGACTTTTTCTCCCTGAATTTTGGGATCATGTTTTGGCCGTATTATAAGGTTTAAATCTTTCTTTGTGCAAAATTATATCAATTCTAGGTCGACCTAAAGGTGATTTTAATTCTGAAATCCCTATATAAGGCATCTCTCTCTATTCATTTTACTTATAGATAATAATTACATCATATGCAAATGATATCATCAATTCAAGAGCACATCTGATTCAAGGACCAACAAACTACATCAAGATATCTTCAAATTATGTTTCAATTATGGTTTCATGATGGATTTTGTGTAATTTATCATGCTATTACATCAACACATGAAGCACTTATCCTAAGAGCATTGCATCACCTATTTAAGGTAAAATCATCTACATTCAAGAATTTCAGTCCCTTTCCCTCAAAAGGCAAGAATTTCCATTTCAATTCAAGTTCAATTTCTATTTCAATCAGGGTTTATTCCGAACCTAGGGTTTGACCTAATGCAAAACCCTATCCACAAAACAATTTCCCTTCTTTTGGTGTTTAGATAGCAAATTTGGTATCTGTGCAGTTATAAAAGGACAGAGGAGACTGAGACAAATTGAATTTTCTTTCACAGAAGTTCTGGAGACACCTCAGGACCAGGGCGCTACAGAGGGACCAAGGTGCTACCAGAGGACCAGGGGGGCAATACCCTAGTCTCGACATTTTTTCTTGAACTTTCGGGTATAGGATCTGATCATCTCCTCTTGGTTAGATCTCATCTTACAACTCTGTTTGACTTTTGCAACATTCTATTTCATCATTTAATTTTAATTTCTCATTGTTGTTATAGATTTAGCATTTATAATTCAAAACCTAATTCAAACACAATTTCAACTCAAACAAAAGGGGAAATAGGACCTCCATTAGCATTCAACCCTCTTCTTAATATAATTGAGGTTGGATCTATTAAGTACATACTCCTTTGAATATAATGTTTGTGAAAGTTAGCTCATTTCTTAGTTTACAAAGCATATCTTGTGAAACCCTAGTTTTCCACCCATTACATTTTGGTGAACCTGACTCTTCTTATGCTTGCATACTTTTATTTTAATTTCTTAGATTTGGATATTTTTATTTCATAGCTTTCTTTAACATAAATTTATAAAAAAAAATCTTGTTTTATGCACTTTGTGTGTTTGCATGCTTTAGCTCATTTTATAGCAATAGTTAGTATTTTTTTTTCAAAATGTCAAATTACTATTTGCAATACTATCATTCCTTTAACAATTCATATTCTTATAATGAATATGATTTCAAATAATTTTATAGTAGAGAAGAACTTGTGGAGGCTCTTGATGGTTTCCTTTATCCTAAGTCTTCTAAACCATCCTTTTGCCAAAGGTTAATCAACATAATGCATAAGCCATTTAGTAGCGATGACCATGAAATTTTGGATGAAAATCTTGATGACTTCATGCTTCCTTCTAAATCATCCTCTAAATCTCTAACAATTCACAAGGATGTTGCCATGCATGACAATCTTCTTAATGAACCTTTACCTTCTATCAATCCTATTTATGAAGAATCTTTTGTGATAAAAGAAGTTGAAGTAGGTGACAAGCTTTACCTTTTAGAGATGAGGCCCTAATGAACCATGATAATTCCTCTCCTAAATATTCTCTTGTTCATGAGGATATTTTGGTGCAAGAAAAGATTATTAACACTTAGTTTACAACTCTTCTTCTTAAGGATGAAGTTTTTTAAATTGATGGTGATCTTTCTCCTAAAATATGCCTCTCTGAGAAGAATATCTTAGAGCATGAGGATGATATCATAAACACCTTCTTTGATTTCACTTTATCTTACATAAATGGTGTCTCTCCTATAGAATAAGTGTTGATGGACATTGATTTACCCTCTTGCAAATTTTGTTCCACCCATGAAGGCACATTGGTGCAAGAAGAGGTTATGAACACTTATTTCAAAGATCTCCCTCCTAAGGATGAATCTTTGAAGAATGATATTTTTCCTAAAATATACCTCCCCCATGAGGATCATTTGGTTCAAACAAATGATATTGTAGCTACCTTTCCTATTGGTAACATATCTCATTTTTAAAATGAATTTCCTACTAGAAATGAAGCATTAATGGGTCATGTTTGTCCTTGTCCTAAATCTTTTCTTACCCATAGAGATAATTTGGCGCAAGAATATGAAATCATTAGAAACTTCCTTGATCCTCTCCCTTATTTAGATGTATCATTGAAGAACAAAGATCTTAATCAAGTCAATACCATTCATGTTTCTGTTGGAATCCAAGAACACCGAGAGGGGCGATGAATCAGTGTTCTGTCGAAATATTTAGATTTAACCTTATTATAACATGCAGTCACTAGACGATAAACCGGTACATATAATTGAATAAAGTAACGCAATCAATGAACCAATCACACAAATGAATACCATAACACTGAGAGCTTATACATGGAAAACCTCAAAGACGAAAAACCACGGTGGGATTTGTGACCCACAATAGCAATCCACTGGCCATATGAATAGACATTACATAATATGGAGGTCTGCACATGTAGGAAGGCTTACCTCCTAGAGCACATTTCTCAACACAAAGGAGTCTCATTTACTATAGTCACTTTGAATAAGGAAACATACAACTAAACTCATTTAATACATCTGCTATGCCTAATCGAGTTCCAGTTCAAGCTCTGAAACCCTAAACCCTTACTAGAATAACCTTTACTCTATGAGTGCGTCCAAAATCATCTATAGATCATTATAGAATATTGACCTCTTACAAATGACCTCATATACATGATCTTTGCATCACTAATCTAATCTAACAACATCATCATCATATATCATATATCAAAATGATCTAATAATTGACCTATGTACCGTTACAGACCTTCATGACTCATGTCAGCCTACATAGATAACACAAAATTTATTATACATGTCAGCTCATTACATATATACATAAATAACAAACTGAATTGCCGATTGCAAGATCTTCCAATGATGTCAACCTCCAATATTGATACCCTTCTTGCCCATTATTATCCTTGCCTGATCTGCAAATCATATCAACCTTCAATGCCAGTACCCATAAAATCTTTCCTATCGATGAAGATACCTGTCGGTGTTGGTGAAGTGTCGGCCAGCGAAGTACCAAACTAAAGAATGAAGCTAGAACATTTTTCCATCAATAGAAACATATGAAACCAATCAAATGAGTGTCAATTTCCAACAATCTCCCCCTTTGGCATTGATGGCAACACTCATGTGAAAAATGATAATGGTTTCCATCTGCTCGATTCACCCTGAGACTGTTCCCCCTGAGCTGAATATCCATCTGTAATCATGATCTGTACAAATACTCCTTATCTCTTGATGTCAAGGATTTATTTTTCACCTATACTCCGCCACCTTTGACATAAATGCCAAAAAAACACCAAAAATCGGGATAAAGAATGAAATTTTGTACAAAGAGTGTGTCCCAAAACACTTTACTCGAGCTGAATATACTTAAACATTTCTGGATAGGATTTCTCCAAAAGATAGATAAGTGTCCTGACTAGATTTGAATGTTTTAGATACTAATACAAGTCCATTAAGAATATGAAAACAAGACTCTCTTTCGGTTAGATATCTGCTGCAATGATTGAAAATCCTTAGAGATGTGCTTAGTAATTATGTTTATCTTGCCAGATGGGCTTGCTCCTTTTTCAAACTAGCTATCGAGGACAAGTCTATGCAAAATTGGAATTGACTGATCAATTATTCCCTTGTCCACTAATCCTTCCTTCATCATCTTTTGAGCAGCTATCATTATGAGCTCAGTAGAACTCATCTTAGTTATGCTCTTCTGTTCTACCTGGGAGGTGTCAATTGACAACAAAGATGTGCTAGCTACAGGTTCCCTACCGTATTCCTCTACCTTTCTCTCTGATGGTTTAATAGCTTTAATAACATCCTCTTTTGCACCAGTGGCTTCACCATTTGGTGCAGTGTCTATTACTTCCTGTTCCACATTAACTGTATCCACAATCTGTAAATTCTAATCTGGAGGACTATTGTCCTCAACATCTGTAATCTATACATTCTATGTATCTGTTGGTATATGTACATTATCTACTTTTGCTGGTATCTCCTCTTTGTCCTGTATATCTGATTCTGTCTGGGGCTCTACATCTAATTCCTTAGTATGTTTCAAAATTATAGGTGGGGTACCCACTAAACCTTTTCCTTTCCCTTCAGTTAGGATGTTAGTAGTCTTAGTCTTAGCCTTTGATGAAGTGAAGAAACCAGGGTTTTCAACAAATAATTGAACCCATGCCTTGTGAGTTTCACTGATTATTTCATTAGCCCTGCCTACCATAAGACTAATTATCATGTGCTTGCTATGAAAAATTGTTCTGTCTGCAACTTCAATGGTCATATCCAACTCATTTGGAGTAATTGAACCACAAATAGTTAATAACTTATGAATTTTAATGCACTTATCCTCCTCCATAGCGGATAATCTCCTAGCATCTCGATTGTTATACAGTTGTGTCAGTATTTTCTTTTCAATTTCTAATAAAGCCTTCTTAAATATATCTAGGTGTAACAAAACTGCTTCCTCAATTTCTTTGCGCTCATCATCATCTAAGTCTTCATAATAGTATGGTATATTTTATAGAATTCCATCCTTGGTGATTTCATCTATCAATTCTGTACAAGTCTTGGGAGGGATTATAGATACATTACCGGTTACAATAGAAAGGTCTATGTCTTCCTTCTTCTTTCTTCTGCCAGTGCCTGATGGTGCAGAAGGTGTAAGAGATATTTCCTTTGGAGCTCTTTTCTTTTTTAGGTTGGTTGGCTGATACCTTGATTGTGACCTTTCTTACCGGTTCCTTCCTTGCCTCCTCCTTAGACTCCTCACCTTTCTTTCTCAATTCCCTCTTGAATGGTAGAGGAGGGTCATATTCAGTTCTAGAGTCTGATGGAATAGGCTCAATGAATATTTCAGGCTCTTTCCTCTTCCTTCCTTTTTCCAGAACAACTTCCATTAAGGCCTTGATGTCTTTGGATACTTTTTCAATAAATTTTCTGGCCTTACCTTGCTATTTCTCCCTCTTCTTTAGATTGAATTCAGTTTGAACTTCTTGCTTCTTTTTCTTTGTAGTACCAAAAGACATTTCAACCTCATCAATTGGAGCATCAATCAACATTTGTGCATAAGCATCCAAAATCATAGCATCAACCTCATACACCATCTCCTCTATCCATATCTTCTGGGGTTTAACTACTTCTATTAAGGTTTCATCCTTTTTGACCATAAAGCAGATCTCGGTTGAATATTTGTCAACAATGTGTTTGGGGACCCTCTCTGTGGATTTTATTGCTTTCTAAAATGCCTTGAAATAACCCCAAACCTTATCAGCTCATATGCTTCCTAAGATATAAATAGATTGATTCAATTGTCTGCCTACCGAGATGTTGAATGCCCACAATCTCTTTTCAAAATTCGGAGTTTCATTAAGGAAAAATAGCATTAAGAAGACAATGAGATTCCCATATTGTAATACCCCCCTTTTCTCTCCTTTAATCTTTCCAAGATTAATGATCAACTCATCATTCATCCATCCACATAGATCTATTTTCTCATTTTTCCTCATAATTTTATGTGCAATATATATTCAGGAAATAGAAACAAAATTGAGAGGATTGGATTGAGATACCTTATACTCAATGATCATGCTACCAAATCTGATGTCTCAATCAGTGATGGTACTGACCCTCATCGATCACCGATCCGAAGTTGCACCAATGAGTTTGTTAACTTGATCATTTAAAATCTTTTTCTCTGGACGCTGACCAATCTCTGGCAAACTAGTGATGGCCCTAATGGCCTCCTTTGTGATCTTATATGGCTTGTCCAATCAATGAACTCTCCATGAACCCTTCTCAGTACATATTGGATTCCCTCATCTTCAAATTCAGGGATATCTAAGATGCCAGTAAACCCTAGATATTGATGGCTTGTCCAATCAATGAACTCTTCATGATCTTTTCAAAGTCACCCATCAACTCATTCATCTACATATTATTGATGTCACTGGTACCTAGATCCTTAATGTGGAAATTTTTGGCCATTTGGAGGAATTGACTATGTGTTGCATTAATGTTTTGTTATTGATGTCAACACTAGCTATTTTGATTGCTTTATTGGTATCCTTTTGGTCCCAGTAAGTTGTTTGGTTTCTGGTTGGATTAGATCGTGATGATCCAGTATGCTCTATTATGTTTTGGCTTTTGGAATTGTCTTATTCATACTACTCAGATTCATGTTCATTCAGTTGGTTTTGATTTGGTGATTGGATGCTATCCTCTATGCTGGTAAGCTTAGTTTGTTGATCTGGTGAGGGTTTCATTGACAAAGATTTTTTGAAGATCTTTGATGTTCTGCATAAATGGTGTTGATATGGCTTCTAATAGAGATTCATGATGTTGATTGTGATCAGGTTGAAGACTTGGTTGATTGTGATCATTTCTTTAGTGTGTGTGGAGCTAAATTGGGTCTAGTATTATCTAGGTTATGGATCGGCTTCATGTCACATGTTGATTGGACTTCTCGATGTGTTTTTGGGATGTCTTATGGGTTGGATATTATTTGTTTGGTCTCAGGATGACATGTTTTTTAATTATGTAATTGGTTTATTATCTGGTGGCCAATCTTATTATTTGTGGTCAAGGGTTTATATATATATGATGTAAGATCTCATTGTAGATCATATGTGAGGATGAAAAGGATTTAAGAAGCAAATAATGTAATAATCATTTATGTAGAGGATTTGGTAGATCATTAGTGATTGAGTTGGGTTTATGTAGGAGGATTTAGTCCTCTACTATTGATCTTAACCAGAACTATATTCAAGAATAGGAGATGCTATGATTATAGTTCATTCCTTCTTCCAGATTGTAGTCTGGATTTGTATGTAGTCAATGAGACTCCTTTTCATAATGATTAGTGTGATCTAGGATGTTGGTCTTCATTCAAGTGTAGGCCCCTCATTTATCATCACATATTTACTATATAAGTATTATATAACTGTGGGTTAGCTTCCCACCATGGTTTTTCCTTTTACTAGGTTTTTGAGGTACAAATCTTGGTGTCATGTGGATGGTATTTCTTCTCTGATCATTGCCTGTTCTTAATTAGTATATATGCTATTTTGGTATTTGATTTATGCATTCTGATAGTGATCTTTTTGGTTCCAGTATTAAAGTTTTAATTTCTTAAGGTTATGGTAATCTGGTGACAACTGATTCATTCCCCATTCTTAATTGTCTTTCAGTTATTTGAACTATCTAACAACAATGAATATATGCTCTGATATCTTCCACATCAACAACTCCTTCCAAAGCACGCAAAACTGCACCAACCAAATCATCAAAGGTGGTAATATGCAGGCATTGCTTGAAAATTGGCCTGGGATGATTCTTAACCTCGATGACAATTGGTTTTTCAATGAAAGTAGGTGCAGAGGATGATCCAGCTTCCATCCTGAGGGATGAATGTGAGAAATACCTAAGAAACAGTTGTTGGTGAATAAACCTAGAGGATTCTTCTGAGTGCTAGTGGAATCACTGATGAAATTTTTTTATTGCTCTAAATCGCCTTAGACTCACTCTCTATTGCTCTTAATCACTCTGAATGCAAGGTGATAAAAAATGAAGTGGATTCAACCTTTTAACCTTTGAGAAACCCTAATATGTCATTGATATAAGTGTCTTCCAATGGAACATATCGGATCTCAGTCGGACATCTCCATGCTGGATAAACATTTTCCAATGTCTGGAAATTCTTCTCGATCTCCTTCCCAGTGCTTATGCAATATTTTCATGAAATTTTCCTACCCCTAAGGCATTTGCATCAGTTATCGGATGAGCTTCCTGCTAGTGTAGGAGCAATCTCCTCTGTCAGTTGAGTAACCAAAGCAATCCCATTTGTTGATTGATCATTTGACTTCCTAACCCATTTCTTGGTATGATCTTGTCGGATTTCATGTATCTTTTCTTTCTATTTTTACCATTTGATCCATCATTGCTAACTGGTGGATTTTTGCTTCTACAAAACTTAGGTATGTGCCCAATCTCGTTGCATGCATAACATGTAATATTGTTCTTTTTAATTACTTTGCTATAACTAAAATAATTGCTTGACCTGCACTGATTAGACATGTGTCCAAACTTTCCACATGCATGACATTTAACATTCATTCTGCAATCTTTTGTCTTAGGACCATACTTATTGCATTTGGAACATGGATTGGGAGTATAATTATATTTCTAGTGTATTTTTTTCTGGATTTGATTGTGTGTATATTTTTCCATCAACGTTTCGAATCACACTCCGTGATTCATCATCAGGATGAAAAGAATTCCCAAGACATGAAAGATGTTGAGTTGCAGATTTGAGGCAGAATATAAAGAGGAGAGGGGTGGGGGAAGGCACGAGAAACAAGGAGAGAGGGAAAAAGAAAAGGAAAAGACCACCTGAAGGATGGGAGACCTAAAAAACTCCAAGGAATAAACCACCCACAGAAAAGAAAAGGAAAGCCCAACATCACATTCAAAACCACTAAAAAACACAAAAGAAGAAAAGAATATGGGCCAAAAATTAAAAACTAAAAGAATAAATAAATGAATAAAAATACATAACGGAATAAACGCAAAGGCATAAACCAAAAGACAAAAATCCAGAAACAAATAAGAAAAGAGATATTAACAATTCCAAAAGACAAGAGCATATAAAAATAAACACACGATGAGGTCTGAAAGAAAATATAAACTAGAAAATAAACAAAAAGGAAAATAGACCAAAGGGGGAGAGGGAGATGCACAAATGAGGAAGAAAGAGGGGGAGAAGTCAAGGAGGGGGGCGGGGATGACGCTGGAGGGCCAGAAGAAGAGGGTGCCATGAGATGCTAAGGTTTAACCCATCGTCTTGATTAAGATTGGATGGGTGCTGAATGATAGCAATGGCCTCTTTAACTTTCCTCTTGAAAAAGTTGTTCTCTCTACACAATACCTGAGTGTCCTCCAAACAGATATGATGCTTGGTAGTTGATGAATGCTCGGCTAAGGCTGATTTGAGGGCACGTTCATGCTTAATGTCGGCACTATGCTCTTTTATTCGAGTCATGAACGAATGACCTGTTTCTCCAATGTATGGAGTTCCACAGGAGCATACAATCTTGTATACACCTGACTCTGAAAAGGCATCCCTAGTGTCCTTAAGCGGTGGGGCATGCCTCTTGATGGTGGGGCATCCCTAGTGTCCTTGGCTTTAAGAGCCCATCGGATTTGTGATAAGGATAACTTAGACCAAGAGCTCTCCCATCTTCGTCAAGTCTTCCTTTGGAACGGCTACTCGAACAAGTAGATCACTAGGGCCTTCCTCCAAGCCAAATCTCATTTCCTTTCCATCTCGAATCCCGTACCCTCTCCATCTCAGGCCCCGTTTGTCTCTCTCCCTTATGTTGAAGGCATTTCTCACAAAATCTCAAAAATCCTTGGGAAAAAAGGTCTCCGTTGTGCCTTCAAACCTGTTTCCACCATCAAGAGGCATGCCCCACCGCTTAAGGACACTAGGGATGCCTTTTCAGAGTCAGGTGTATACAAGATTGTATGCTCCTGTGGAACTCCATACATTGGAGAAACAGGTCGTTCGTTCATGACTCGAATAAAAGAGCATAGTGCCGACATTAAGCATGAACGTGCCCTCAAATCAGCCTTAGCCGAGCATTCATCAACTACCAAGCATCATATCTGTTTGGAGGACACTCAGGTATTGTGTAGAGAGAACAACTTTTTCAAGAGGAAAGTTAAAGAGGCCATTGCTATCATTCAGCACCCATCCAAGCTTAATCGAGACGATGGGTTAAACCTTAGCATCTCGTGGCACCCTCTTCTTCTGGCCTTCCAGCGTCATCCCCGCCCCCCTCCTTGACTTCTCCCCCTCTTTCTTCCTCATTTGTGCGTCTCCCTCTCCCCCTTTGGTCTATTTTCCTTTTTGTTTATTTTCTAGTTTATATTTGCTTTCAGACCTCATCGTGTGTTTATTTTTATATGCTCTTGTCTTTTGGAATTGTTAATATCTCTTTTCTTATTTGTTTCTGGATTTTTGTCTTTTGGTTTATGCCTTTGCGTTTATTCCGTTATGTATTTTTATTCATTTATTTATTCTTTTAGTTTTTAATTTTTGGCCCATATTCTTTTCTTCTTTTGTGTTTTTTAGTGGTTTTGAATGTGATGCTGGGCTTTCCTTTTTTCTTTTCTGTGGGTGGTTTATTCCTTGGAGTTTTTTAGGTCTCCCATCCTTTAGGTGGTCTTTTCCTTTTCTTTTTCCCTCTCTCCTTGTTTCTCGTGCCTTCCCCCATCCCTCTCCTCTTTATATTCTGCCTCAAATCTGCAACTCAACATCTTTCATGTCTTGGGAATTCTTTTCATCCTGATGATGAATCATGGAGTGTGATTCAAAACGTTGATGGAAAAATATACACACAATCGAATCCAGAAAAAAATACACTAGAAATGCAAAATGGATTGTGGAAATCTCATAGCTTTAGTATAATTATAGTTATGATTTTCTCTATTTCTACATTGCCTAACCATATGACCAAATTTATTACAAACAAATCATCTACCATTGAATTTGTTAGTATTGAGCTGCCTTACCGGTGTCTTCTAGTTCTAGTTGTTCTAATCTTCATTTGGAGTACCAGAGCTTTGACCTTGTTCAAATCCAGGTCCACTACAATCTTCGTTCTATTTTTGGCTTTTCAATAGGTTGTGTTGAACTAAACTTGAATTTATCCTTATAATCATTTGCAATAGTCAAATCAGGTCTTAGGATTATCATCTATCTTTCAAGTTCTTGTCCATTGCTTTGGGATTGCACTAAACCTATTCTCAACACATCATTTTCATGAGCCAACTAATGATTTCTTCAGATCTGTCTTTCAGAGGTCTCCCAAGGTTTTCTTCATTCATCTTTCGGTCTTCAATCTCCTTTGACATCCTCATAGTTAGGGATTACATTTAATTCCTTGTGACAACATTCTCTTTACTCGGCCTCTGACATTTTTCATTAAGGGCATCTTTCTCTTCATTATCTTGATTTTACAGAAGTTCGTTCCTCCTAGCTTGAACAAATGACAACCTCTCCTATAAGATAAGAATGAATTCATTTGCATAATTTAATTCATCTTGTAACTTCAAGTTCTTCATCCTTTCAACATCATAATCTTCAAGTGCTACCTCAAGTTGCTTCTCCATACTCATTTCCAGGGATTTCGGATTCAAGATCTCCCTCAAGCTGTTAGGCTTCCTCCAAGTCACAAGGCTCTGATACCAATTGTTGGAATCCAAGTACACTAAGAGAAGGGGGTGAATCAATGTTCTACTAGAATGTTTAGATTTAACCTTATTATAACATGCATTCACCAACCGGTAAACTAGTATATATATAATTTAAAGAAGTAACGCAATCAATGAACAAGTCACACAAATGAATAGCATAACATAGAGAGTTTATGCATGGAAAACCTCAAAGAGGAAAAACCACGGTCAGATTTGTGAGCCACAATATCAATCCACTAGCCATATGAATAGATATTACATATTATGAGGTCTTGCAAAGGAAAGAAGGCATACCGCCTAGAGCACAATGCTCAACACAAAGGAGTCTCACTGACTATAGTCAATTTGAATAAGGAAACATACAACTGAACTCATTTAGTGCACCTTCTATGCCTAATTGAGTTTTGGTTCAAGCTCTGACTATTCTGGTTCTGAAGCCCTAAACCCTTACGGGAATAACATTTGCTCTGTGAGCACATCCAAAATCATCTACAGATCATTATAGAATATTGACCTCTTACAAATGACCTCATATACATGATCTTTGCATTACTAATCTAATTTAACATCATCATGATCATCATGATCATATATCATATATAAAAATGATATAATAACTGACCTATATACCCTTGCAGTCCTTCATGACTCGTGTCAGCTTACATAGATAATACAAAATTGATTATACATGTCGGCTCATTACATATATACATAAATAACAAAGTGAATGGTCGATTGCTGGATCTCCCAATGATGGCCACCTCTAATAATGGTATCATGATTGCCAACTATTATCCTTTCCTGATCTGCAAATCATGTTGGCCTTCAATGATGCTACCCTTATAATCCTTCCTACCAGTGAAGATACCTGGCAGTACTAGTGAAGTGTTGGTCAATGAAGTACCAAACCAAAGAATGAAGCTGGAACATGTTGCCATCAATGACAACATATAATACCAATCAAAAGAGTGTTAATTGCCAACAATTTCTAGTCATGAGAAACCTAAACCCAAGGAACCTCCCAACATCCTAAAAGTTGTAAAATACATATTTGAAAGAGGTGATATGGAAAGACAACTAGAACAAAATAATGGTTTTGAAATGCATCACACATTTAATGATTGTATCAAAAAGAAAGAGCCAAATATTCTTCTCACTTCTCTTTCTTCCCCCTCTCATCCTAAAAAACACATTGATAAAGATCTTGTTGAGAAACGCCATGATATCTTAGCAAAGATCTCCCTTTGGGACTTGATTCCAAATTCCCCTTCACACCATAGGTTGATCCTAATAACTTAATGATGAACTAGTAGTACCAAACTGGTACTGAGAGGGGGGGGTGAATCAGTACAGGCAAAAACTCAACCTTAACCCAGTTTGTCAACTAACACTTATGCACTGATAGACAAACAACAGCATCGGTCCTTCAACAGAGTTCAACCGGCAAAACCCAGTGTAACTAAGACAAGCAAAGACCGGTTGACACTTATCTTCTCATATAATCTAATTCTTCATTCCCATTTCACTCTAATGCATGAAACCCAACTGGGAAAAACCACAGTGGGGATGAATACCCACAAGCTTGTTTTTGAACTCTTTGGAAGTCCGCTCTATTAGGAGCCTTGTCCAGTTAAAGACAAATACAATAGGTTCTGTTAGGAACCGATCTTGTTAGGGATCACCCGGTTAAGGGTTAAACCCTATTAAGGGTACCTTGTTAGAGGATTTCAAGAACTCAATAGCTAAAGGCTATCAATGACTCAGTAGCTTCGAGTTACCCTGTTAGAGGATTTTCAACAAGCCGGTTAAGGCTACCCTGTTAGGGGATTTCACAACTGTTGAAGTAGTTAAAGATCAATAGGTATATCAATGACCTGATAATAGCACTCAATGCCAATGCAGATCCGCTTAAGCTCCTCTTCACCTTCTGCACTTACACTCTTCAAATATGACTTCTCTCCTCTGGTCTGGCTAGAATCATGTATCTCTTCTCTTAGATACACACACACAACTTTTTCCAACACCTCTGAAATAATCACAACATCGACCTTATAGGACAACAGAGAGGTTGGTAGCATAAACCCTAAACCCTAGACCTATTAGGTTAAGGAATTCAAACAATTCAATCCTGACCGTTGATCATACTGTATTGAATGCAACAATCTTGATCCAATCTCAAGACATTCTCCACCATTCGTTTTCCACTACTTTAATGGCAGCTGATAACCCATCACACGTTATCACCGTTTACAGACTTCACACATTCCTGAGGTAGATAGGAACACTCTTCTTTATGCAAGATCCTTCACGTAGAGAAGGCTTACGTGGCAACACTATCTGTTCTTCATTATCATGCTAACTTCATCACATAAAGATCACCGATTGAGTCACACAGGCTTGAGATACTCCAACTGGAAATCCTAAAATGGAAACTACCTACCAACCGATAGTCATACAATGCTTCCATGTGTCAGTTCCCATGACTACGTGCCGGTTCACCTTGAATAAATATACCACTTTACTTTGGCATATATACCAGTTCTCACATGTGTCGGTTCTCTCTTCATATCACATATTGACATCAATGACAACATACAATATCATTATGCCCTCATACCGGTTCACATAATGCCAATAGATCCAAGAAGCCTTTCATAAAGTGGTTCCTCATCCTTGTAAACTAAATGATATTACATTCTCACAAGATGAATTGGCTTCTTTATAGATTAAAAAAAGAGACAATCCCCTTATTATTACTCCTCGCATTTATGAACAAAATATAAGATGTACTTTAATTGATAATGGGTCAGCACTTAACATTTTTTGTGTTTACTTATTGGACAAGATAAATTGGGATCATTCTTCTATTCAAATTGATCCCCTTTATGTTTGTGTCTTTGATAATGTTGCTAGAGAGTTACTTGGTATAGTCATATTAACTACCAAAGTAGGATATATGACTTTACCTACTCCTATTCATGTCATGCCCAGCCATGTTAATTATAACCTTATTTTAGGTAGACCATAGATTCATGCTATGAAAGCGGTCCCTTCTACTCTTCATCGCACAATCAAATTCATATATAACAATGAACTTCACACAATCAAGGCTGATCCTAATCCTCATGATTTTGTTCATGATGAAGTAGGATGCATTTATCTCTTAAAAAATATGATTCCTTCAAAATCACAATCTTCTATCAATGATGCTTCCTTAGCGAATAATTCAGGTACATTAGACTTTATACCTTCTTTCAATAGGCATAAGATCCCTCAATCTAACAAGGAAGCCTTGAAGGAGACTTGTGTGTCATTTATCCAAACTTCTTCTAAATAAATTACCACCTCTCCTTCCAACACATGTCTTGATGATGATGAGGGGTCTTTAGATTTCGATACTATGAATGAATTCTCTCCTCTATAAATTCCAACACATATATTTGATTCTAAACACGGATACAATGGACATGATTTAGGATATGTGCAATAAAGTTTTGATGGTAATAAGAAATGTATAGAAGGTCTAGGTTTCAAAAGTCATTTTTTGACATCCCCTTCCCCATTCCCTAATACATCTATATCTTATTACAATGTCTTATCACAATAAGAGAGTATATTGTGTGAGATTCTTAAATCCAACTTGATTACTCTCCGTTTAAAGAATCAAAGAAAGAATTGTAAGAAAAAACAACACAATTCATATATTTGCAAGTATCATGAAATCCCTGGCCATGCCACTAATGAATGTCATGATTTAGTGGATAGAATTCAATGAATTACTGTAACTAGTACCATTCAAATGCTAGATGGAAATGAGTTGAACTCTCATATTTTTCCTTCTACATAACACTTAGTTCCTATTATGTTGATCCTCATTATATGACATTGGTATCTTGTTCACAATTGACACTCATCTGGTGGCTTCTGATGATTGATTATTGGTTTAGGATTTTCATTGATGGAAACTCTTCATGAGATTCCCATCTGGTAATCACGGATCTTGATTTTGGAAGAGGATGTCAACTGGTAGACAGTTAACCCATATTTCAGGATGAACAAAGCATTTTTGGTCTGGAAGATTTTTGGTGATTGTTGAGCTATAAATCGTCTTTAGGGTGATTGGGCTGACATGGACACATAATTTTATCATTGTTTTGGTGATCCACATTTACTTTTGGTGATCCAGTCAAGCTGACATATGACTACATGTTACATTAACAGGTCGACTTGATAAATAATCTATTTTGTTATTGTGGATATATAAGATCGGTGTAGATGATATTTTTGATACATGGTATGATTATATGAGGGCTAGTGGTGATCAAGAATCCTTTATAGAATAGTTTCACATGCACATTATTAATCTGATAGCTGAATAAGACAGTGAACAAGGTAGAGCAGAGCAGAACAGCATAGGTGATCAGAGTGTATTTGGCACCTAACCGGAACTCATCCATGCATTGTAGATGCTATTTTCATTCATCATTGTAATTAAATCATTAAGGCAGTGAGCCTTCCAGGGTTGTAGCCCTTATTGTATTTGACCAATGAGCTCCAGGCAATGTGCTTGAATGCTTGTCCATTCTCCATATTGTAATATTATTTTTCTACTGGCCATAGTGGAATTATATTATGGGTTGAAATCCCACTAAGGTTATTCCCATTTGGTTTTCCACATAAAAATACGGTGTTATGATTTAGTGGTTGATTGTTTTATGTTCCTGCATTTTAGTTTCATGTTTCTGCTTCAGGTGGTTTAATGTTAAGTCTACAAATCTGCTAACTAGTAGATCATTGATTAACCCCCTCTCAACAATTCCTGATGCCAATAAATGGTATCATAACCTAGTTCCTCTTAGGAAGCTTAACCTCTTGAGGAAGGTCCAGGAGATTGAATCAATGGATTCTAGTTTTCAAAGATAGCTCAGTGTGGCACTTGAGGATCTTGATGCAATAAGAAATGAGATCAGTTCCTTGAAAACAAACTTGAATGTTGTTGATGATTTCATTAACGACTTGAAGGATCAAGTGAATACTTCAACAGACAAGAGGAAATAATTTAAGGACAAATTGAAGGAGAAAAAGATCAAATCATGGAAAATTAGGGTAAAGCTGATGAAGTTGACAAGCTTGAGAGAGAGAATGTTGCATTGAAGAATGAGATGCAATCCATTGTGATGAGGCTAACTAAGGAGATTGAGGACCGAAATAAAATGAACAAAATCGGGCACAATAATTGAAGTAAAGATTTGATGTTCATGCTTCAGGATTACCTATGAGAACGATCAACTGAAGCTTGAGTTGACATAGTCAAGGAATAACGGTCATGAAATTGAAAGACAGATTGATATCTTAAGAGATGAACTTTCTACTGCTAATGATTACAAAGACAAATTCAAAGCTAGCTCAACAAGGCTTGATGAGATGATGGAAACCTAGAGACATGGAGAGGACATGCAAGGACTTGAATTTGAGAAAGGTGAATCCTCTGGATCTAGACTAAGAAATACAAAACCTAATTAGAAGAAGAGCAAGAATCCTCTAGTAAGACAAGCTAATTCCCATAAATTCAATGGTAGATGCTTTACTTGCAATAAATTTGGTCATATGGTGAATCAATGCAGAAGTAGGGTGAATAATGCAATGAACAACATGAATGATGTTCCTACTTTTACCGGTCAGTGTTTCATATGAATAATTTTGGTCAAATGTCAAATATATGTAGAGCAATAATGAATAAATTCCAAAAAGGAGGTGTTATGCTTGTGGGATGTTTGGACATATCTCTAACCAATGCAAGATGAGACCAAATTAGATGAACTTTACAGCTACGCAGAGTGTTGTTTGTTGTGCATGCAATAAATCATGTCACATTGCAAAGTACTACAGAAGCAAGAATAGGGCTCTAATAGACAAGAAAAAATCAGATGAGAAGGGCAAGGCAAAGGTAGGAGAGATCAGAGACAAACATAAGAATGTTGGCATTACAATAAGCAAAATTGTTGGCATTTCAATATCAGGAGATTTTTGATATTCAATAAGGATATTGAAAAGGTTGTTGAAGATTATTGATATAACTGTGTAAAGCGGAAAATCGCGATCGAACCCTAGTTGCTCTCCCCTCTTCCAACTCCGAGGAGAGAGAAGGGAGATTCACTAGGGTTGATGGTTTTCACTTAGGGGAGAGACTTTACATTCAAAAGAGGGGTTGAAACCCACAAGATCCAATCCCACACAATGCAAGATTGGATGCTAAATGTGTTTCAAGGGTTATGACAGCAAGGCTACCCTCTTTTGTAAAGAATGTGCATAGAAGAATTAAGCTAGGAATGCATAGAAAGTGACAAAGATTTGCTTATAAACTGAGATAGGAATACAGTATGAAGCTGCGGACTTGGAATTAGCAGTGAAATGTCGATACGGCGCTGTCCTGCAAATTTGAGCAAAAGTCGCCGGGACGATGGCGCCCGACCGCCACGGTCCTCCGAAAAATCCGCAAAATGAAGGGGGATCTGTTCATCTCTGCACTAGGATTCCAGATCTTCAATTTCAGCCGCGTACCTGCAACGTACACACAGAAAAGCGAAGACGATTGGGGGGTTAGGGATTAGGGGTTTGCCTTTAGGTCAAAACCCGGTTTTGGAATTAACCAAGAAATGAGCAAGTGCTGTAAATGTAAATGTATGTAAAACAAGTATTAATACCTTGTTGTAAGGATGTTTGTATCCTATTGTGCGAAGGTATAGATGTTGTTGTTTGTTGTATGTTGTATGTTGTATGTAGCATGTAGTATGTGATCTCCTCTTCAATGGTTGAATCCTTGACTTGAATGCAACACTTAGCCTTGAATGGAGACCTGAAATGATCAATTGCTTGAAGTAATGCTTGAATGCTTGAATGCTTGAGTATAGTTTCCACGCTTTTCCCTCATGTGTGTCTCTTCTCCAAATGAGAGAGGAAAATGTAGTTTATATACTTGTCATTTAGGGCTGATAGACTGATTTTCTCGACCTTAGGCTGACCAGGAAAGTTAATTTCCAAATTGCAAACAAAAAGACCCGAGACCCCTTAGGAGACCGGGCCCAAAATAGGACCCAGGGACCAGGGCGCTGGGCGCCATGGTCCTGGGGACCAGGGCGCTGGGCGCCCTTGTCCTGAAGGACTAAGGTGCTGGGCGCTATGGTCCCACCTCCCGGGACAGCAGGGTGCAAGGAGGTTCAGGCCAGGGTGCTTGAAAAATGCAGTTTTCAGTGTCGTGAGCAAGTTTCAGGGTCTCCATTCAGATTGCGTGTTGCGTCACCATCGTGAAGACCGAAATGCAGTCGAAATTGCAAGTGTCGCAATTTTAGGATGCTACATTTAGCCCCCACTTTAGCGGGAGTATGTATGCTCATACTTCCGGTAAAGTACAAGGAAACAACATTGAAAGACTTTCACCACGTCAAGGAGGCAAGATACACCAAGCCCCCAGTGGACTAAGGATCTTACGACTTCGATTGACAAAGTAAAAGGGAAGATTACGAGGGAGAACCATGACTATCAGTAGTAAGGTTCCCTCACTATGAGTCATGCAAGAAAGATATCAAAAATTTTCAAGGCAAAGCTAAATTTGCCAAGAAATTTTCAAGTATCTTGAAAAGATATGAACGGGATGTATGCCCCCCTACGTTAAAGCGATCGCACATGCCTCACTGGGGGTGATTGCTTTAAGGTAGTGATACATATAAGAAATGAGAAAGGAAAGGAGCATGTTATCGCAAGGATTTAGCCCCCAAGTGTGAGATAAACCCAAGGATAATAGACACAAAACACAAAGCACGAGGTGACCTCGCTTTCCTCGGGGTCAGTATGCTATATGATAATTCATGTATATCATATGTATGTATGCATAATTGTTCTTCATTCCCCAATCAAGGAAGGTCACCTAGAAGAAGGGAACACATGTGTCTTCTGAGTCAACATGAGAGAGATCGAGAGATCTCAATGCTTTGCATCGTCCTCAAGTAGACAACACTAAGGACAAAAAATAGAAGAATGAGAATAACACATAGAGGAAGTAACAAAAGAGAGGAGGAGAGAATCTGCTATGCTAATGTAACTAGTCTAGCACGTCATCTACCCCCCCGATCTTGCTGATCAATGTTTCGGGAAGGTAGGGAACACGCTAGAGGAGAAACATTCAACACAGCAGATGGAGCTATCACAAGATCCAAACAAGGGCTATGTTCATGTTCCAAGCCACGTTGTTCTTGTCTAGGAGCTAGGATAAGTGCTTTAGAAAATTCATTAGATAAATGGTTATCAATATCAACAAGTTCATATTCACTATCAGAAGCAAGAGGAGTAACATTTTCATCATGAATAACATTTTCATCTATATCATCATCAAGATTTATAAAAATAGGATCTTTAACTCGCTCAGGATCAAGACCATCATGCATCTTATGTTTAGGAGATTTAGGCTCAACGTCCGGCTGAGGAGAAAATGGAATAATGCTTGTTGAAGGTGTTTTTGGAGATTGCAAAGTTTGAGAAGCAGTTGCTTGAGCTCTAAGACGATGCTTTCGTCGGCATTCACGTGCCGAACGATTTCGTCTAGTCTTAGTAGGAAGTTGCGAAGATTGAGGAGGAGGAATGTTCTCATCCCTATCACTTGGGTGTTTAGGTTGTGGTCTCTTAGGCTGGATAATAGGAGAAGAAGAAGGTCTCTTCTCTCTATAAAAAGGAGGAGGAGGAACTGCTCCATATAAAGGAGGAATATTTGGTTTAGGGAGAAGACCAAGTCCATCATGATGAGGAGGTATAGGTCTACTCTTAGAAGGTTTATTAGGCATAGACATACTCACATCCATAGGGATGGGTTGGGAATCTTCTTGAGGAAAGACATTAGTTTTATCTTTCAAAGGAAGAACTTCCTTCTCAAGAATGATAGGAATATCAAGTTTAGGTGTTCTAGGTTCACTTAGAGATAGGATCATATCTGTTTTCCACTTTTGATAAGATTTGAAAAGATGATCACTTCGCGGAGGAAGAGATTGGAATTGTTTAGGCCAAAAGTAATCAATAGGAACACTAGAAGTTCTTTCAGCTGGTTTAAAGAGACTATGATTGACAGTAACAACTTCACCATTATGGGGAAATTTCAAACACTTGTGAATAGGAGAAGCAATAGCTTTCATGGAAGATAGCCAAGGATAGCCAAGCTTCACACGAAATTGTTCGAAAGATGGAATAATAGCAAAGTTCACATCAACAGATTTGTTATGGACCTAAATAGGCAATGTAATAGAACCAATTGCAGGAGAAGAAAATGCATCAAATAATTTCACAACCACATTTGTTTCATCATAGATCACTTGATTCAATTGCAAAGTAAAAAGAAATTCTTCAGTAATAACATTAATCATGCACGAAGGATCAATAAGCACTCCATGGCAAGGTGTGTTCTTGACTTTTGCAACTATGTATAAAGGACCATCAGGTGCCCTAATGGTTTCACTGGAATCAAATGTGATGGAAGGTTCTTTAGGATTTTCTTGCTGCTCTACGAAGTTAATCACATTCGGAGTCATAGACACAAGACCATCAGATGAGAGAGAGGAATCATTAGCCTCAATTGCATTAGAGGTATGAGAAGGTAATGGATCAGTGAAAATCTGAAGATTTTGATTAGGAGGAGCTACAGATGTATTGCCTTTATCATTCACTCTAGAAACAGAAATAGTGTTATTATCAATCAAATCTTGAATTTTACCCTTTAAAGAAAAACATTTTTCAGTATCATGCCCAGGCTGACGATGAAACTGACAAAAGGCTTTGTTATCAAAATAAGGTGAAGTAATCTTTGCAGGATCAATTTGCCTTATAGGAGGAAGAATAAGCACATTTTGTTCCAATAACTTATTCATAATACTATGCAATGATTCATTCAAAGGAGTATACTTTCTTTCTTTCTTGTAAAATTTAGAAATAGAAGGCACACCTGATGCTGCATTCACATTGTTGTTGATGATGTTTTCATTGAATTTGATGGAATCTCTGTTCGGTTTAAACTTCCCAAATGGTTGTTGATTGCTATCACCCTTATCACTCGAAGCCATAGGATGTGATTGTTCCATTTGACTCACAGTCAGTTGATAATTGTGAAGAGTTGCACACAACTGTTGGAAAGAAGTAAACTCAGAAAACAGAAGTTTGTCTCAAATATATTTTTGTAAATTAGAAATAAATATTCTTTGAATATCATTGTCAGGCACTGGAAAAGAAATTTGAGCATACAAATGCTTATATCTACCAATGAAATCAGTCACTTTTTCTTTAACACCTTGTTTACAATGCATTAAATCAATCAAAGTAATTTTAGGACTTATATTGTTTTGAAATTGTTGAATGAAAGCATTTGCAAGTTGTTCAAAAGAAGTAATAGAATAGGAAGGCAACAAGCAATACCATTGTAGGGCTTTGTCTCTTAATGTTCTAGTAAACAATTTTGCAAGCAACCTTTGGTCATAAGCAAAATCAGTACATATTGTTTGAAAAGTCTTAACATGTGTTAGAGGATCACCTTTACCATTATAAAGCTCCAAATGCGGAATTTCAACATGTTTAGGAGGGATAGCTCGAACAATATCAAGAGAAAGTGGGCTCGCAACATCAAATGTGGGCACACTAAACTTAGATTGATTCATAGAGGCAATTTGTTGCTGTAAAGAAGAGACGGTTTGTGCAAGATTGTTAATGGTCGCTTCAGTCGAAGAATTCATATTAGATGTGTTAGATTGAGATGGAGGTGTTATGTTATTGAAAGAAGGTAGAGAGTAAGGTGGTGGGACTCTATGATAATTAGTCATAGGAGATGATTGGACAGGAGGAACACTACAAGGAGGATGGTTAAACGAATTGCCCCCTTGCATCATGTTCATTTGTGGAGATGTAATAGGAACACTCATTGAAGGAATGAATGAAGAAGTCGGATTAAATGAAGGAAGAGGGTTAATTGAAGAAGAGGGATTGCCCCCATGACTGGTGATCACAGGAGGAATGTCTTGTGTAGAAGTAGCCATGATGTTTGATGTAAAAGTAGGTATGCTAGCAATAGAAGTTGTCAAAGGAATAGAATGATTGACTTGAGTAGGAGGTTGTGTATAACCTAAGGTTTCGGCACAACTCTTCATAGGCATCACATTCAAATTCACAATGTGTGAAATACCATGCAAAATATCAATTTCATTCTTATCACTTTAAAGCATACGTTTTAGACCCTCAATTAAAGGAAGAGCTTGACTATCGGGGTATTCTTGAGACATCCATTGTCGAAAATTGTCAAATTGGTTATCCAATTTTGAAAGTTGTTCTTCAGAAACCTCATGGAGAGCTTCTTCATCATTAGGAGGATTAGAGGAATTACCCATGTCCTCGTTAAAAAGGCTATTCAAATTAGGTTCCATCTCCTCGGTAATTAAACCTCGGAAAGACTTAATTCTACGGCTTCGTCTAACGGGAATAGTGTAAGTAGGGCTTATTGTTGTAAAACTCATGCACTAGAGAGAGAGAGAAAGTTTTGAATTTAGAGGTAGCAATTTTCAGTAAAATCAGCCAATCTTCCAGATTTAAGCTGTTAAATGCAATCAGGACAATCTCCCGAAATTTCAGAAAAAATGTCCGGGACCGTGGTGCTCGGAGTACAACACGGTCCTTGCAACTTTTTTCGAAATTTGCAGGGATGAAAGGTATGATGATTTTAAAGCTAATCTGAAAAAATTGAGTGATTTTACGATCTGTAGATAGGCCAAATTAAAGTTGCAAATTCAAAATTGAACCCTATCAAGATTGTCGAAAAATGCAAAAATTTGAATTTTGAAAAAGAGAGGGAAACTGAAATTTTGAATGTTATGATTTTAGAGGGAATGTCAAGAGCAATGCAAATTTTGAAATTTAAAAATTGACTCAATTTCACGCAAAATTCAATTTTGGAAGCGGAAATTAAAGTTGTTGTAATTAAGCACTTAATTTCAAAAGTCACAAATTGCAAGAATTTGAATAAAGCACTGAAATTTTTAATGAATGCAAACACACTTTTCAGATTTAGGACAGTAAGAACACAATTTTGATACAAAATTTCAATTTCAATGATTTTTGAATGTTTAGAAGCCTTAATCCAAGCAATCACAAGACCAACTTTGACTGTAATTTTGAAAGTGTTAGATTTGATAAAATCAGCCAAAATTCTGGATTTTAGCAGGAAAATACAGTAAGATCTCGCTCCCGAAATTTCGGAAAAAATGTCGGGGACGATGGCGCTCAGAGTGCACACGGTCCTCGCAACTTTTTTCCAAATTTTCAGGGATGAAAGATATTGTGATTTTATTGCGGAATCCAAAGTTACAGCTGATTTGGAGATGTTTTGATCAGTGAAATTGTCAGACAAAGGTTGAATCAAGAGGGTTTCAAAAATTAGGGTTTTGACACTTAACCACTTAATTTTCAAAATTAAAGCATAGATATAAATTGATAATTTGTAATAGAAGGGCAGATCTGAAATAGGCATTAATAATTAAACATTTCGCAAGCTTAATTTTCAAAAAGAAATTTTACGGTTTTTATGCAATCACCTCTAAAATTTTGCAAAAGATCAAACATGGAAATGTAATCAAGGAATCCAATTTTCAGATCTAACTATGAATAATCAGAAAGGATGTTCACGTCGGGTTCACCAAAATGTAAAGCGAAAAATCACGATCGAACCCTAGTTGCTCTCCCCTCTTCCAACTCCGAGGAGAGAGAAGGGAGATTCACTAGGGTTGATGGTTTTCACTTAGGGGAGAGACTTTACATTCAAAAGAGGGGTTGAAACCCACAAGATCCAATCCCACACAATGCAAGATTGGATGCTAAATGTGTTTCAAGGGTTATGACAGCAAGGCTACCCTCTTTTGTAAAGAATGTGCATAGAAGAATTAAGCTAGGAATGCATAGAAAGTGACAAAGATTCGCTTATAAACTGAGATAGGAATACAATATGAAGCTGCGGACTTGGAATTAGCAGTGAAATGTCGATACGGCGCTGTCCTGCAAATCTGAGCAAAAGTCGCCGGGACGATGGCGCCCGACCGCCACGGTCCTCCGAAAAATCCGCGAAACGAAGGGGGATCTGTTCGTCTCTGCACAAGGATTCCAGATCTTCAATTTCAGCCGCGTACCTGCAACGTACACACAGAAAAGCGAAGACGATTGGGGGGTTAGGGATTAGGGGTTTGCCTTTAGGTCAAACCCTGGTTTTGGAATTAACGAAGAAATGAGCAAGTGCTGTAAATGTAAATGTATGCAAAACAAGTACTAATACCTTGTTGTAAGGATGTTTGTATCCTTATGTGTGAAGGTATAGATGTTGTTTGTTGTATGTTGTATGTTGTATGTAGCATGTAGTATGTGATCTCCTCTTCAATGGTTGAATCCTTGACTTGAATGCAACACTTAGCCTTGAATGGAGACTTGAAATGATCAATTGCTTGAAGTAATGCTTGAATGCTTGAATGCTTGAGTATAGTTTCCACGCTTTTCCCTCATGTGTGTCTCTTCTCCAAATGAGAGAGGAAAATGTAGTTTATATACTTGTCATTTAGGGCTGATAGACTGATTTTCCCGACCTTAGGCTGACCAGGAAAGTTAATTTCCAAATTGCAAGCAAAAAGACCCGAGACCCCTTAGGAGACCGGGCCCAAAATAGTACCCAGGGACCAGGGCACTGGGCACCATGGTCCTGGGGACCAGGGCACTAGGCGCCCTAGTCCTGAAGGACCAGGGTGCTGGGCGCTCTAGTCCCACCTCCCGGGACAGCAGGGTGCAAGGAGGTTCAGGCCAGGGTGCTTGAAAAATGCAGTTTTCAGTGTCGTGAGCAAGTTTCAGGGTCTCCATTCAGGTTGCGTGTTGCATCGCCATCGTGAAGACCGAAATGCAGTCGAAATTGCAAGTGTCACAATTTTAGGACGCTACAAACTGAAGAAGGATGATAACTATCTTTATAACATTATTTTGTCATTGATGTCAAGGAATTGATTATCTGATTTAGTATGGTGTTGTCATATCTTGAGAAGATTTATTAGAAGACAATTTAGATGTCAGTAAAAGACACAGAAAGAATGTGATGAATAAAGAGGAGGAATAAGTTATTCAATGGGAAACTATTACCGAGTTAGACAATGATGAGATAATGATGTTTAGATTGTTTTGATATCCTACATATGTTGTTGATTGTAAGGTTAAGACTATACTATGTCACCGAGCAAAGAACCTAGTCGGTAAAACCTAAGGTTATCAATATCGGTTAATGAAGGCGAAATGTCTACCGAGTAAAGTTTAGTATTTACCAAGTTGCAACTGAGTTATGATAGTACCCATTGGATGGATAAAACCATTATTTAATGAAGGACAATGATTAGGTAGAGATTTATAAATGATTGGTATGTCGTGCATGAATTTTGTTAAGGATCTATGGCAAAGGAAAATCGACAGGAAGATCTACAGTGCAGATTGAACCACAATAACCTTATGCTAGTTCCAAGAAGGGAATGCAAGTCCCTAGGTAAGGTAAAACATTTTCAGATCGGAAGGATACATTGAACCTAGTCAAGTTTGAAGATCTGATGGATAAGATTAATCATGGGAAATGTGATCAAGGAAATTTAGCGGTTAGCAATTGTTTATAAATAAGGAATTGTTAATAAACAATAAATGTAGGCAAGTGTATGCATAGGGATACTACATAGTGATTACTGAGCATAGAAGCTTAAAGACCTGTTTGAATACCAAAGTAGAGAGCCTAGCAGAGGGACAAGATAATTTTTATGACTAGATTGTTTTGAGCAAATAAGAATCTGCTTTAGCATTTTAGATGTGAAGTTGCAGATAGATTTTTATTACTGTTATTTTGTAAGTGACAGAAAATCTCTTAACCGAGTGGACTTAACAGTCTTATTTATAAACCCTCTAGCAAGGTAACATTCTAAATGAATGTTTGAAATCCTTTGACAAGGTCACTTCTAACAAAGTGAAGATCCTAACAGATCTGAGGGAAATCCCTTAACCGGGTTACATCTAGCAATGTGTTTGTAATCTTTAACACAATTTGCTTTTAACTGAGCATACTCTAGAAGAGTATATTTCTTAGTGGGTCCGAAATCCCATAGTAGTTTTTCCCTATTTGGGTTTCCATGTTAAATCTGGTGTTATGAGTGTCATTATGATTATGTGTTCATAAGTTTGCATGTTTAGCAGTTTTTGGTTAAGTTGCTGAAGTATAAGTTACCGAGGTTGAATCTGTTGATTTTATGGAAGTTTAAGTTTGTATGATTCAGCCCCCCCCTCTCATCTTGTTAGCTCTAGGCATCTGTACTTTACATTTAGTATTAGAAATAAAAAAGAAGATGTGGGTTAGAAAAGATGAATCGAAAGAAGACAATGGATCTGCACCCGAATTCGATGTAGGATCTTCATCTGGTAACTAGGGCTTTATGCCTTAGGGGGGAATTTTCATGTAGACTCTAAGAACCCCATCTTCCATGATCTACAATCAATTTTAGAAGGTTGCAGAAGGCTTAAATCATATATGCAGATGTTATCTAGAAGTTTCAGAGAAGATTTGATGCTCTGGTAAGTGACTCTATGAAAATCAAGGTAACCGATTGCAATATTTATTGCGATGAAGAATTAGGTTTTTGAAGGTTAAAAGGGCATTTCAAAGCTTCATTCATCACAATGTGATCAAGAGAATAGTGTAGAGAAGAAGAACAAAGCAATTTGGTGATCTCAACAACGATTTCAGCGATCTTAAAGAGAATTCCAATGCCCGGTTGTGAAATAAGGTATTTATCTATTTCAGACTATCAGTTTTCACAAACCCTAAGTTCGAAATAGCTTTAGATTCTAGAATTGCTACCCCACTTGTTGTGGAGATTAAGGATAGAGCTCGACTTCTTTTTAGAAAACATCCTTTTAAATCTACCAATCCTGAAGGGGCATTTTCCTCTGTACCCTACGGTGTTCTTCACAATGAGGACATTAGGACATACATCTATTGCAATCTTGGTGAACTTGGGAGTGCTGACATGTTGAATATGTACAAAAAATATCTAGCGGACAACTTGGGAAATCTCAAGTTGGAATATCAACATTTGTAGGTGAAGGGTTTTTCTCAGTTTGTGCATTTTTGACTTTTAATGAGAAAGAATGTATCCGGTTTGTACTTAGCAGAATTGATGATGAATTTATGTGGTTGGAAAAGCCTCACAATATTACCAAGCAAGAAATCCAAGTTGTAACTTGTCTAATCTCATTTGGTGAAGTTCCTATTTTGAGGAAGATATCAAACAACACTATGATTGTCGTCGTTGGTTCCCTGTTTGATAACAGAGCGATGACCATAAATGACATTTTGGAGCATGATGTGAAGTTTGCATCAATTATGGTCAGATACAAGGTGTACTAGTTAAGAAGACACAACTCTGTCTCTGGTACAGAAATATACTCTACCTATTTGATGTTGAAGGAAGACAAATGGTATGGCTTGTGTATTGTCATTCTGAACGAGTTGCTAAGAAATTTAAAGAAAATCAAACAAGACATGAACCACACTTTTAATTTTGGCACTCTTATCATTTATTTGGATTTCTATTTCATGAATGAAATCCACGATGTTCAAGGAAAGGTCCAATGGGCCTATGACAGGTCAGTTGCTAGGCAAATCGAGGAAGGGATTATGGGGATTGGTGATGCCACAATGAGAATATATCCTCTTTGGGGTTATTTAAAAACCTTCCAAGACACAATGAAGAGAAAAGAAAGAATCTTGAAGGAGGTAGTGGATAAATATGATGTAACAATCTGCTTCATGGTTGATAAGGACCAATGCTTGATGGAAGCAGTTGAGCCAAGGAATGTGTGGATTATTCTTATGGGGTATGAAGTTGATCCTTGTACCCTATAATTCTATTCTCAACATTTGTTGATTTAGTCGATTCATGAGAAGGAGGAAATATTTGGAACATTCAAGGAGAAAGACCTTGAATTTCACAAACAGTTCAATGCACCTTCTAGAAAAAGAAAAGTTTCAAAGATGGCTAAGGAAGTGGCAGTGTAGATGGGATTCACTTGGGAGGAGGTGCAACACGCTAGAGATAAACATGAACAGATGGAGGCCAAAGATCAAACCACAAAGCCTAAGGCTGACCCGGTTCCCTCCAAGACTAAATCAAAAGAGACCAAGTTTGCCCCTACTCTGGTGGCACCATCTTCAGGATAGAACCCATCCAGAAAGGGGGTGGCGAATAAAAAGGAGAAGTCTAACTAAACTTATGTTGATGTGTCTCTGGTGGCCTCTGAGACAAAATCTAATGATGAAGCAGGCAAGCTTAAGAAGAAAGGTGAACTTGTAAGAGTAGTGAGGAAACCGCAGTCTGGTGGATCCCAGTAAAGAAAGAAAGCCAAATTTGAACCTACCCCTATCAGAAGACCCAAAAGAAGAAGATAGGTCAGAACTCAACTTGACAAAGATCTTGAATCCGATGACCTACAAGGTAAATACACAATTTCTCCTCCATTGTCAATAGACCAACTAATAGATGAAGTAATTGTTGATGGAAAATTAAAGAATCTTGGAGCTTATTATGAACATATAGATGAGGTAGATTAGAGAAAGGTTGAAGAATATGTTATTTTATACTTTCACAATTTAAGTAAAACATTGATTGAGTAGGAGAAGAGAATCCCTAAGGACCTATACAACATTATTGATACAAGGAGACTAACTCCTAGCACAACAAAAAAGGAAATGAAAGAAAGAGAGTTGATAAATGTTTGCACCTGTATCACCTAAGATGAAGTCAAAAGGCTCATTGAGGAAACTAATAAGAAAGAATTCAAAAGAAAAAACAAGGTAAACAAATTGATGATTGGCAAGGTGGAAGAGGTAAGAAATGAAACTGAAGATATATGGAGAAAAATAATTGTGAATGATCCTTTGTATAAAGATGCATTTAAGTCTTCTTATCTGGAAGTAAAAGAAGGTGTTTCTGGTGATTAGAAGGATGAAACTCAGACTGAGGGACATCTGGAAGATCAAGGCAACACAACTCTTGATACTAAAACAAGTGATAAACCTCTGGTGGTAGATAGTTCAATAACTCTTGAGATTCAAAAGGATGATACTGCACCAAGTGGTAACACCGAAGCACAAGATAAAGGGGATGGAGCAGAGAAAAAGAAACCTGAGAAAGCAGAGGTAAAGGTTGCTGAGATAGACAAGGGCAAAGGAGTTGTTCATCCAGTAATTGACACTCCTATAGCCACAAGGACCCCACCTCAAATCTCTATCAATCTTGATGGTCCACTAAATCTTGGATAAATGTCACCTGCCAAGAAGCTAATGCTTGCAGGATTTGTTCAAGCTCAGGCTAGTCAGGATCTCATAAAATCCATGTCAGAAGATAAAAAGATCATTTTGATGTCTGTCGATATTTTGTAGAAGGTGGCTTCGAGTGTATAGTTAGATTCTAATGCTAGCCCCTCTAATAAATTGTTACAATCGATTAATAGTGTAAATACCAGTTTTGATTCTTTAGAAAAGTCTAGTACTAAGAAAGTATTGGATAGATTTAAAGAAGTAAAAATGCAAACATTTTTGAAGATGATTGAAGATGTCAGAGTGAGATTGAATAAAGGTCTACAGGTTATTTTAGATGCATTGAAAGAAGGTGGTAAATTGTATAAGTCTTGTCTAATTTTTCCCAAATTCACTATAGATTTAGATAAGCAAATAAGTGTTTGCCAAGGTAAACTTGTTGGTATTTCACAATCTTTTGGCCCCAATGTAGCTCTGACTAGTAGTGTTGAAGGGTAGATATTGGCTCTTAATGATAATATCTTGGTCCTTAATACAGACAAGGACAAAATTTTGAGAGTTGGTGAACTTGATAACTTGATTTCCCCTCAGTTGGACACCATGTTAAGCAATAAGGTAGACTATATGAAGGCAATGGCTCAACCTATGTCATCTAAGCTGAAGGAAGTAGAGATTCATGCAACTATCTTTAGTGCATCCATTATAATTTTGGATAAATTTAAGAGTGGGTGGGACACTCACCTAGGATCTTTAAAGACCATATTTGCTGACATTTTCAAGAATTTGTAAAGTCTCCAGAAGGTATCTCTATATATGAATTTTGGACAACGCCCCATCTTTGGAATTGTTGTCAAAGGGGGAGATAAATGTGTTGAACACAATGTACCATTGAGAGGGGGGTGAATCAGTGGTTCCTAAAATATTTTCTTTTTAAACCAAGTTTTGAGTACCAGTTAACAACCTAAACACTAAGCAATCAAACCAGTAAGATATGAGAGGATATAAAAATAGGCAAAAACACAAATGCATAACCCACAACACCAAATGTAGGAGGAAAACCCTGTATGGGAAAAACCTCGATGAGAAATGTCATTGGAGTCTACTGCTCCAATCCAACCTCACAATGAAACAATGAATTATAAATGATTTAGGGCACCAACCCAAGGAGCACCAACCCCTACTAATTTTAGGGCACCAACCCCTGCACCAAGCACCAACTCTGTGTAATACAATTATAATGCAATGATAGAACCTAGTTGCAAATGAGTTCTGCAACACCTGATCAACTGATGTCTTTCAGTAATCACCTTCCTCTATTTCACCAGTCCTTCTTTTGCTGATTATTAGATTGCTTTCTCTGATCTCTTACCGGTTTCTCTTTGCCTTTCTTCTATTTCTCAAAAATTCATCCTACACACTATCACACTTGGATGGCTTCTTAACCATACAATCTCTACCTGTACGCTTGACTATTAAGATTATAATAGTTTTCTAGTTACTATGTCTCTGTCAGTTAGAACCTCTCACTGATTCAGCTTGCCAACTCCACAATCTAACTCCCCATGAAACAACTTATGAGAAAATAGTCTCTCTTCTTTATCAAGATCTCTTCTTCTCTCACAACTCACATCCAACATCACCATATTCAGTCTCGAGTTCACATATTTTTATCTGAGGGTTCCCGCCAAAAGTAACATTAAAATGATGGTGTGCTAGGGTTTTCCTCTACCAATTCAATCCATATCCAATTTGATCAGATCTTCTTTTTTGGAGAGATGATCTGCGTCATATCAAATAGAACCACCATATCCTTGCCTTCTAATGCACATTTTATATTTTTAGATGTCTGTAACATGCTTTTTAGCATTTCTCTGTCAGTCACCTTTAATGGCTTGGTTGTTTCCTTTGGCCAACAAGTACAAGGATCAGATCATCTTGTAAGGTTAGTTTAATCACCTTGCCACTCTATCTCCCTCGAGCCATAACATCCTGCCATCATCCCATGATTTGTGGGTTCTTCATTAATGTCAACCTGCTCATCAAACTACTACATCAGTGAATACTTCACCAACTTCTGCATGTTCACCACCTATTGTCCACCTGTCATCCTTGTCGACATCCACCTATGCTTAAACTACAAAGTTAGTTTGACATCCTTCACCGACCAGGACATACTACCTGTTCAACTCACTTTACGAGTATAACCCAACTTCACCGATTGACCTGCATACCTACTAACCACTTCTCTTCCGATGGATCAACTTGGCCTTCCATAAAACATGTTGGTCCATCCACTGAATCCATTTATTGATTTCATTATACTTCTCTTTGTCTATCAGTGATCACATCCCTCTGTCCTTCTTTTATTTTTTTCTTTCTTGTCAGTGCTCTTGATTTATTGGTAAATGTTGCACATCATGTGTACCGGTAACATACTTTTTTTGTCTACTTAGACACTCCATCCTTCATACCGGTTCACATCATTACTTACTTCACCCATACCGGTCACCACTAGCTACTCACCAGTGACCATTCCATACCGGTTGACATCAATGACAACATAATGCCAACAATCTCCCCCTTTGGCATTGATATCAGCACACTATGTTCCTTCATTCAACCCATTTGACCATTCTCCCCCTTTGACAACAATGACAAAGGGTCGGGGCATCCATCCATCTAATTCATTATTCACTGATTATAAAGTGTATTCTCCCCCTTTGAGTGCATTCCTCTCAACCAGCATCATATAAGACTCAGATGTGATTGTATTATGAGTGCTGCCAAGTGGGAAAGTAGATATCCATAATCATGAAATTCTGTTGGGTATTCTTATAACAATTTCCTTCTTTTGAAGTTTGTGCTTCTAGTACACCCAAAAGTTCAAGAATGTAGGTACTGTATCATAAACACTTGATGTCCCCCTATGTCCATTATATGGTCCAAGAGATAGGGCATTTCACAATGAACTTCCTCTGAACCATAGTCTCCTTCCAAACTTAAGTGCATGAGGTAGATGACACAAATCCCAACTTGTGTCTTAAGTACTCAAAAGTGCTTAGCAGTAATGGTTTGGTGAAGATGTCTACCACTTGTTCTCTTGTACTGACATATTCCATCATGACTTCTACTCCTTCAACTTTCTCATTGAGAAAATGATATTTGATGGCTATATGCTTTTTCCTTGAATGCATCATCGGGCTCTTTGATATGTTGATGTCACTAGAATTGTTACACTAGATGGAAATAGGATCAGAGATATCCACTTGTATGTCTTTAAGGGTCTGCTTCATCCAAAGCACCTGAGAGAAACATTTGGTAGCATCAATGTATTGTGCTTCAGCAATGGATAGGGAGATTGAATCCTTCTTCTTGCTATGCCATGAGACCAACCGGTCACCTACAAAGAATGCACCACCACTTGTGCTCTTCCAATAATCAATGCAACCTGCCCAATCAGCATTAGTATATGCTTCCAAGATGAATTCCCCTTGTTTAGGGTACCATAATCCATAATTGAGTGTCCCTTGTAGGTACCTAAAATTTTTGCTAATTGCATTCATATGTGGCTGTTTAGGTGCCACTTGAAATCTAGCCACCATACACACTACCTACACTATATCTGACCTAGAAGTAGTAAGATACAATAAAATGCTTATCATGTTACTACTTATCAAGTTGCCATTACTTTTTATATTCAAAGTCATACTATATACTCTAGTGGATTAGCACTACTGAATCATGCAGTTGGTATACACAGAGAAGCCGGTATGCACAATCTAGTCGGTTAAAAAAGAAAAGTAGTCACAGAATGCAATACACACCGAGCTGGCTACCGAGTATCTTTTTATGTCTATCAAGCAGTAAAGATGACACACCGAGTTGATATACACCAAGTGAAACATGTAACCAGATACGTTGAACCTGGACATACATAGGAAAATGTGTTACAAGATCGAGGCACATCTAACCGTTATCACATTGGAAATTGCACCAGAAGATTGTGTATGGTTTTGAGGTCAATGTAATTAATGAAATATTTTGTTATTCATTCAAGGAATCATGTTTGTAAGATCGAAGCAATGAATTAGATCACCGTCTTAAGAGATCTATTTATACAGCATGAGTTAAGGGTGTATATGTATGTGTAAGAAGACTGTTATAGAGACAGAGGTCACCCAGAAGGTTTTCAAAGAACAGTCGAAGAACAGAGTAAATAGAAGGGTTTACCGAGTTACTATATGGGTTACCGAGGTATGCTATAAGCAAGGTAATCTATTTTGAGCACATAGAATCTACTATAACATTTCAGATGTAAATTTGCAGATATTTGTAATGATTTTATTGTAATATTGTGAAGTTGAAAGAGAAACTTTTAACAGGGTAAAAGACTCTAATCAAGTCTATAAATTGTAAAGCCTCTAACTAGGTGCAGCATTCAGAATGAATGTTGTAAAATCCTTTAGCAAGGTAGATCTAACAGATCTTGTTACTCCTAACAGGGTAAACTATCAGAAATAGCAAAAATGTAGCTCTAACCGAGCACTCTTTATTATTGCAGTAGTGAAGTTGTGGGTGCCATCCCCACTGTAGTTTTTCTCTCTAACCAAGAGTTTTTGCGTAACCAAAATATATGTGTTATGGAGTGAATCATGTATGATTGTTATCTATTTGCTTTGACTTTATTTTATGTTACTGCACTATTCTGTTTATGCATAATAGTAAAGTTATTATTGAAGAAAAGTTTTGGAGTACTAATTCACCCCTCCCCTCTTAGTACATTAGCTTTCCATATTGGGCCTAACAATTGGTATCAGAGCTTGAATCTTGGAAAAGGGTTTAACTACCTAAAGAGAAAGATCTTATCAATGGAAGGCTATAAACAATCTTGAAGGATTGTATATCTATAAGAAGAGCTGGATCATGCTAATCAAGTGATTGCAGACATGCAAAGGAAAATGCAAAAATCTTTGAAAGTAAGAAGAAGATTATCTGATGACTTGTAGGATTCTCAAGAGTTAGTGGAACAAATTGAGACATCATCTGAGAATAGTATATCTGAAGAAACTAAAGAAATGATTGGAGTATTGAAAGAAAAGAACAAAGCATTGGTTGATCAACTAAAAGCAATGAAAAGAGAACATGAACATTTCAGCACACAAATGACTGAAAATCGAGATGCATTGAGGATAGCTGAGGATAAAGCAAGAGATCTACAAAGAGAGAAATAACAACTTGAAGTCTTAGTATCTAATAAAAATGATGAAATAATAAGGTTGACTGGGATTCAACAAAATATGATAGATCAACTAGGTTATGCACATCATGAAGCAATTTTGAAGAATGATGAAAATCAAGCATTGAAACTTGAAGCATCAAGGTTGACCGATGAACTTGAAACAGAGAAGAAATCCAAAGAAACACTAAAGAGGAGTTATGAAGCATCAAAGATGTTGGATGAGCAATTGAATACAAGAAGACCCAACATCTAGATGTAGGACTCGGTTACAAAGGAAAAGACTCTACCAAGAAAGGAATTCATACTACCGAGAGAGGAGAATCATCAAAGAAAGTTGGAAACAAGAATAACATCAAAAGAAAGAAGCCTATTTTCTACTACTGTGGAAATCAAGGTCATACTACCAACATATGCCAAATCAGAAAAGGTAAGCAACTAAATATCACTAAGTCCAATGGTTATTGTTACAATTGCAATAAATATGGTCACACATTTAACCAATGTGGGACAAAGTCTGTTAACAACTATCAGAAGGCAAAATAAAAAGGGTTTTGTAGAAACTGCAATAGATATGGACATAGTACTGTGAAGTTCTAGCTTAAGCAAATGAACTACTTGTGGTTTGCACACTGAGCAAACACTAGAGGTTACCGAACTCACACAAATCCTTACCGACAATATGCAATATTACCATAGGATTACAATACAAGGATATGGTGTGAATGTTGTGGAAGATATGGACATATTAGTGCCAACTATTTTATAAGGTTTGGAATGAACAATCGAAGATCATGGAGAAATCCTGGTATGGCATGTTTTCATTGTCACAAAGTTGGACATTTAGCTGGAGATTGCAGAGATCAACCTAGAGGAGACACTGAGGAAATAAAAGGAAAATTAAAGATGATTTGGAAAAAGAAGGAAATTGTGTCAAATGAAGAAAGCACCTTACCTACCGAGTTAGGTGCACCTATTCCAAATTAATTAGAAAAGGTATGAAGGGACCACATTCTCTGAAGGTTAAAATCATAACAGTTCCTATTCTATTATGTACTAGATTCAAAATTTGCATAGTTAAGATGCATGAGTAAGTTTGAAATTCTATCAAAAGTACTTTATAGGAAACCTGTCAAGTCGGTGAATACAAGAAGCTTTCCAAGTCGGTAAATGAAGGAAATTTGGTTACTCAGTTAAAATGAAAAAAGAGAGTAAATCGGTTAAAGGTAAACCGAGTGCATTTAATGTTTTGACCTAACCCGCATGGAGCCCGATAAGGTATTTTGTGTACTTAAAAGAATTTTCACGGTCATTTACATTAACCAAGTTTTCGAAGAGCAAAGCAGAGCAAATCAAGGTGATCAAACTTCATTCAAAGCGAATCCAAGGTATTTACATCAAATCTCATCACACTGTCAAGCTAGTTTACCGATCTTATCATATTGCTATTATCTGCCGAGTGTGAAGCGTCTGTCATTCATAAACCTTCAAACCCTAAGGATAGATTCCTAAGTTTTACTTGAAATCTACAATGGAACCCAAGATCCAAGATCCCATAGTTGTCAAGAATATAGAGAAGCCCTCACTGAAATACACTTTGACTCCTAAAGTCGCCTTTGAACCGGATGATAAAACCGCCCTTTCACTCATCCCGGATCAAGTCTTGCTAGTTGAAGATGTTAGATTCTTCACCAAATGTCGTGTTCAAGAACTCGGTCATGTTGAGATTAGAGACACCTATGATGAATTATGTACTGATGGTGTATTAAACAGCAAGTATGAACACATCAGAATCAAGGGATTGACTAAAGCCCTAACCTACCCTCGTGTGTTTAAGCCCCAATGCGTTAAGTTTGTTTTGAGTAGAGTTCATGATGATTTCATGTGGCTAGAAGAGCAAACATTCAAAATCACTAGGGAAATCATTCATGTGATCACTGGTTATCCTATCTATGATCATGCACGAGCTCAAAAGATGATATCACAGAAGGAGTTAATTAGTTTAACCAAAGTAGAATTTGATTATAGAGGACTAAAACTAAACAATGTCACTATGTAGAACTTAAGTTTGCCATTAGAGTAATTAGTTACTATTTCTTCCAATCAGCATGGGAAAACAGTGTACCCTGTGCAACAGTTGACTTAGCCTATAAAATTGTGAAAAAGGGAATGAAAGTTGACTTATGTGAAGTGTTATTGAAAAACTTGTTTGAGAATCTGAATACAATAAGGAAGCCGAAGAAGAACAACTCGACAAATACACTGAAGTTTGGTTCACTTCTTGTATGCATGTTTTTCTACATTGAGAAATTCTTTCCATCAGTCAGTAAAGTAGTTCGGGAGCTACACCAACCAATCACCCATCAAATTAATGAATTTATCAAGAAGTTGGGAGATAATTTCAATGATATAATGGATGACTACTTCAGCAAATTTCAAGAGAAGATGCACAATAGGTACCGGATTCCACCCTAGCTGGTAGAGAAATATAAAGATGATATATGCTTTGAGGTAGACACTGATTACTATTATGTGAATGCTATGGAACCGAGGACTCAATCTTTGCCACCAATGGGTTAGGAGATTGACTTTGATATCACACAACAACAAATTGATGCATATCTTTCATTACCAAGGCATGCTACCGAACTAAGATATGGAACTTATGAAGAAGTTAAGGAAAAGGTAAAAATGAGCATTGTAGTACCCAAAGCTACAAGAAAGCTATAAAGATGATAAAGGTTTTATCTGAGAAGTTCAAAGAAGAATCTTCCTCTACACCTGTCAAAGGCACTCTTGCCATCATCGAAGAGGAATCTGAAGCTCAAGAGGCAGCAATAACATTGAGCACCGAGTTGCTTAAGGGTAAAGTGTTGAAAACAAAGAAACTGGACACTTCAAAGGCCCTACCGACTCCACCAACAAAGAGACCTAACACTAGAGCATCAGCTGCATCACCGAGTAAGAAACAAAAGAGTGTTACTACTCCCAAGGTAACCAAGACCTACAAGAAATCTACTCAGAGACTCATTCTGGCAAAAGAGTCTAGTGATAAAGAATCTGATGATGCAAACAAATTCCAGATTATAAAAAGCAATAAGGTAAATATTCATAGTGTTGAAATTTTTTGTGCCAATCTAAAAGAATATGGTGGATTTGTAGGATTTAGATATGTCAAGTATGAGACTAGGAATAATGATGAGAAGAGACAAATTGAAGAAGATGTTATTTGCACACTTCTAAAGTTTCGGCTAGCTCCATTAGAACTAGTAAAGTCACTTCCAAATGAACTTTACTTGCATATTGATAATAGGTGGAAATATGCAATGGACTCAGAGAAACAAATTAGAGAAAGAAGTCTAGTCCATCTATTTCCTGATATGTCTATAGCAGAAATAAAGGAACATTTGACAACCTACAATTCAAAATTTCTTGTCAAACAGAGAGCCTTAAAACTAATGAATGGGCTATATATTGATGTAAAAAATGAGACAAAAGAAAAATGGCAGGAAATCTTCAAAACTAAGGATGTCGGTGAACAATCTAAAGTTGAAATTGTGGATGTCACCGAGCACAATCTTGATGCTACCAAGCAAGACTCGGCTGACACTATTCAAATTGATGAAGATGTCATGGATGCAGAAGCACCGGAGCAGGAAATGATCGAAGGCACAACATATGCAAAACTTGTATCTAGTGAATCCGTTTTAGAACAAGTTCAGCCTTACCCACTGATCAATCAACCTATCTCTATCGAAGCTACTCAGGATATAGCACAAGGCACTGAAGGTCACCAGTTTGAAGCAGCAGAAGGTACAACTCAAGAAAAGACCTCTCAAGCACCGTCGAGCACCGAAAATGTAGTAGCTGAGACTCCCAGTACCGAGACACCAAAAGAAACCACAACAGCTACAGAACTGACCAAAGTGTTGCCTCTACCGAGCAACCTACCGAGGGTCAACAAGCCTCTCAAGCTATTGTCTTGGTCCAACCAACCAAAGGTAAAGAGAAGAAGGTGAAAAAGCATAGCTTCAAAGTTGATTTATCTAAACCAATAGTGCTGCCTAATGTGGATATCTAAAAATTAAAGGGGCAAGCACTTATTGATTTCAGTGAACTATGCAAAGCAAAGGCTGAACAAGAAAAATAGATGGCCATTCAAAAGAAGAATAAAGTACATCAGAAGGTAAAGACACTGCTGATAGATATGCTACCATCAGCTACAGTGTCAACCAATGCAGCCATCCATATTCAACTAGATGAACTCCTTAATCAAATAGAAACATCTGGAGTAGATGCATCTGAGTACTTAAGCAAGCTAATAGATAAGGAGCTTACTGCAAAAATGATAGAAGAGGTACAAAAAGCTCTAGCTATTGGAAAAGTCAAGCTTGTCAAATTCATTGCTGAGTTGTCCCCTCAACTCAAGCGTATTCTTTATTTATTTCAGAAACTTTGCACATTTTCTATATTCATTAAAGATATCAAGAATAAAACTGATGTAATTGAGAAAGAGATCACTGATCTCTCTAATAAGTTGACCACTGAGCCCAATTCAGTTCAGAATTTTTATACAAAGCTTCAACAACTCATGGCTCAACAATTGGAACTAAGAAATGAAGAACATAAGATCAGGATGGATATAATGACACTCGGACATTATTCCTTCCTCATCTTTCATCAATTCAAGAACAGATTAACCGAGTTACATGTCTAGCTACTACACAAGAGGGAAGCACTCTTGATAGCTTAATATCCCTATTGGCTGATATTCAAGCCCAAACTTCTTTAATGGAAAGTGTAAAGGATGCACTCTCTATCGCTCTCACCGATGCCTGGAAGAAGTATAAATCTATTTTTGATCAGTTACCACCCCCGGATGAAAATTAAGTTTTTGATGTTTGTCAAAAAGGGGGAGTGATACTATATTTGGGGAGTAATATAATATATTGAGGGAGTGATACAGTTTTTGTGATATAGTTTTGATACAGTATTTAGAGTATTGTATACAGGTGGAGTATACCGAGCAGAGTATGCAGAGTATCCAAGGACAGTAAGCAGAGCACACAAGCACAGAACCGAGCATGCAAAATCAAAGTTATGTACAGTATAATGATAAGGGGAGTATATCTGAATATACTATTTCATTGACTATTGTATATATTGTCAAGTATAGTCATCTTGCAAAGTATATAGATTTTTGAGTTATGAATTTAAAAGTAGTTTTATCAAACATCTCAACTAATGTCAAAAGGGGAGATTGTTACTACTTATCAAGTTGACATTAGTTTTTATATTCAAAGTCATACTATATACTCTAGTCAGTTAGCACTACCGAATCATGCAGTCGGTATACACAGAGAAGTTGGTATGCACAGTCTAGTCAGTTACAGAAGAAAAGCAGTCACAGAACGTAGTACACACTGAGCTAGCTACCGAGTATCTTTTTATGTCTACCAAGTAGTAAAGATGACACACCAAGTTGATAGACACCGAGTGAAATGTGTTACCAAATACATTGAACCTGGACATACTTATGAAAATGTGTTACAAGATTGAGGCACATCTAACCATTATCACATTGGAAATTGCACCAGAAGATTGCGTATGATTTGATGTCAATCTAACCATTGAAATATTTTGTTTAGTTATTCATTTGACGAATCATGTTTGTAAGATCGAAGCAATGAATTAGATCACCGTCTTAAGAGATCTATTTATACAGCATGAGTTAAGGGTGTATATGTATGTGTAAGAAGACTATTACAGAGACAAAGTGGTCACCGAGAAGGTTTTCAGAGAACAGTCAAAGAACAGAGTACACAGAAGGGTTTACCAAGTTACTATATGGGTTACTGAGGTATGCTATAAGCAAGCTAATCTATTCTGAGCACATAGAATCTGCTATAACATTTCAGATGTAAAGTTCCAGATATTTGTAATGATTTTATTGTAATATTGTGAAGTTGAAAGAGAAACCTTTAACAGGGTAAAAGACTCTAATCAAGTCTATAAATTGTAAAGCCTCTAACCAGGTGCAGCATTCAGAATAAATGTTGTAAAATCCTTTAGCAAGGTAGATCTAACAGATCTTGTTACTCCTAATAGGGTAAGCTATCAGAAATAGTTAAAATGTAGCTCTAACCAAGCACTCTTTATTATTGCAGTAGTGAAGTTGTGGGTGCCATCCCCACCATAGTTTTTCTCTCTAACCAAGAGTTTCTACGTAACCAAAATATATGTGTTATGGAGTGAATCATGTATGATTGTTATCTATTTGCTTTAACTTTATTTTATATTACTGCACTATTCTGTTTATGCATAACAGTAGTTATTATTGAAGAAATTTTTTGGAGTACTGATTCACCCCTCCCCTCTCAGTACATTAGCTTTCCATATTGGGCCTTACATATCATGGATCTATACAAGGTTTGATCCACTGCCGGTGACTCATCATTCTTTCTTAGTTTGCTTCTGGTCACCATGGGGGTACTCGCTTGTTTGTAGTCCTCCATTTGAAACTTCTTTAGCGTGTCCTTTACATAATTGGTTTGTGAGATGAAGATTCCCTTATCTAGCTCTGATTCCTGCAAACCAAGAAAGTATGTCAACTCTCCAAGTATTGACATCTCAAACTCTGACTGCATCTGATCAGAATAATCTTTGCAAAGAGTGTCTGGTCATACTGTTGGGACTCATTAAATTTGGTGACTTTGAGAGGCCCATTTCAAATTTTTGCATCTGCACTTTCAAGGGACCACCTAATGAGTCAACCTGATAGGCTTTTTTTTTAAGTGTAAAATGGAGCCAGTTGATTATTAAGTGGTAAAGCCTTGGTAAGTGTTGTATACCTTTCATTTGGCCTATGAAGTGTTTTGCAACTTTCAGAATTCAGTTTGGATCAATTTATCAAGTACCCTTTTCAAGGGGTGGACTGAAAGTTGTTTTATGTGCAAATTCAGATTTTATTAAGTGACCTACTTTGAGGCCTTGCATCTTTTGCCCAGTTGATCATCATGTTGAAATTCAAAGTGCATTGAATCATATGCATATAGGTGAATCTACATGCCAAATTTCATGTCCCTATGAATCCATTTGCTTGGTCTGGTAAGGCCATTTCATTTGCAGTTTATATTGTTTGCATAGAAACTTGTTTCAACAGCTAGTTAGAGCCTCGCTTTGCACGTGTGTAAAAAATGCCCAGTTGAGTGTTATATCAAATTTTTTCTTCCAGGGTACTATTAGTATGAAATACTAGCTATGTTTCCAGTTTCAGGTCATAGCCAATCCGTTTGATCAGTTTTCCGAGATGGTTTTTTGAGCCACTTCATTCAGTTTACTACATTTTCATTGCTATATCTTTTTAAGTGGCCATTTTAATGAACCTACCATTTGTACCCAGTCAGCCTTTTGGTCAAACTAAACATTCCATGGTCTTCCTTGTACTTCAAAGTATCTATGCCCCAGATTTGGGTATCTACAAAGACCATTTGATATTTTTAAGGAAGGCATTTTGAGGTCCCTGGGCATTGATTTTGTTAGGTTTATAGTGCCGATAGAGCCAAATGGTCATCTTTGACCGTTAAAAATTTCTTCACCCGGGATTCGTCTTGAGAAACAGTTTGGCAGAGTGAATGCTTATATATCAGACAATATGCGTATTAGTTTGTGAAGTCCAGAAAAGTATTTTGACTAGTTCTAAAATTGCATCTTTGGATTTAAATGGGAAAATATGGCGCAGTTGCCAGTGGGTTGTAAAACTTAGTCTAATGATCAGCAAACTGTGACGATCAACTCCAAAGGTATTTTCAGGGTTCCTGAGGCATTTCAAAGGTCAGTTGCATGAAAACAAAAATTTTTTAGTCAGGCCCACTTTGGGGCCCAACATGGCTCATGCCTGTGCAGTAATTTTATGGCAAAGATGGTCTTAAATTCATGGCAATGTATAATAATGTTAGCTCAAGTTCCATTGGCAACTTGGTTTGAGTGAAGATTTAAAATTCTTGATGCATGTCATCAAGTGAAAAAAGTGAGAAGCGTGTCTAAGACATGGAAACTTCCAAACAAGGATTTGGCCTATGTAATATATTTTTTGCTTTGGCAACAGAGAAGGGCATTAAAAGAAACTTCAAACAAATTGCAATTGGCAGGCATTATGCCAAATCCAATAGAGTGTGGTGTGATGAATGGAGGAGAGGCAAATGAAAGAGGGCAACATAAACTTTCAACAAGTTCTATTAGTAGGTTAAGTTTAGTACCCAAAACCTTTGTCAGCATCCTCCCTGCTATGTGTATGGAGTGGCAGTGTGGCATGTGAAAGACTTTGAAACATCAAGAAAATGCTATCTACCATGGTGTTGTCTCCTCCCTACATGGGCTTGTGGTGTGTTTTAAAAGAAAACTATCTGCACAGGCAATTGGCAGGTGCAAGGCTAAAACCCCCTCCCATGTGTTAGTAGCCATTAAAAGAACTCTCCAGCAAATGCAATTGGCAGGTGTAAAGCCCAATTTCCATAGCCTTTATCAGTTCCCTATGTGTGGTGTTTGGTGAAGGCAAAATAAATTGGCAAATGAGAGAAGCTCCTCCCTGTGTGGGCCTGTTGAAAAGTCTTTAGAAACCTTCAAACAAATGCATTGCTAGTTTTAAAACATGGTGTAATCTCTCCCTACCATGAGTTAGATGGCCTTGAATGGGTACCGGTAAAGTTTCAATAAAATGCATATTGGCAAGCATTAAGCCAAATTCTTTGGAGTGTGGTGTGATGGCTGGAGGAGAGAAAATAAAACTTGAAACAAATGTGTTGGCAGGTGTAAAGCGTAGTTCCACAACCTTGCTTCCTCCCTGTTGTGCGTGGATGTTGGGAGCCATTACAAGTTTCAACAAATAGCAGTCTGGAGGTGTAAAGCTTGGTTCCATGCCCTCTGCTACCATCCTCCCTTCACGTTCTAGTGAGGAATGTAAAAGACAACAGAAAAATCCAAGCAAATGCAATTGGAAGGTGTAAAACCAATGTTCCCAGTTGTGGTGTTGAGAGGAATTTTAAAACTTAAGCAAATAAAATGGAAGGAAAAGCACCTAAATCCCCAATTTTGCATTGAACAGACAATGAAAGGTTCAAAAAAAAAATTGCAATCTACCAGCATCCTCCCTCTGCCTAGTGTTTGGGGGGCATAGAAATCTTCAACAAATACAATTACCAGAGAAAAGCTCTAAGAAACCTTCAAAAGATGTAGTGCCAAGCTAATGCCATTAACCCACATTGGCTGGGCGGAGGGACTTTTTGATATTTAAATGCAAAAACACACCTATCCATAGTGTCAAAGCCTTGAGGATTTGGATGCAAGGTGCTAGCTCGATGCCCAAGAATACCCCATGAGCGCATGCACAAACCCCGAGGTAGTGAAGAGATCTAATGGTTGTTGTTGATTCACAATGCAAAGTTGGCCGAAGGTTACCCATCACGAAACAGCTATGAAGCACGTGCAGAAAAGGCATGTTAAAGATCAAGTAGGTTGAGAATGGTCAGACGACTATCGCTAAGTCCCTATGCGAAGGTGCTCGATCGTTACCCTTCTCAAACTAGCGACAAGTGAGATGGAAGGTATAGGTGGTGGTGAGCTAGTGGGTCCAAGTGAGGTGACACTGAGATGGTGATGAGCTAGCAGGTCTAGTGGCAGTCCAGTGGTGGATAGGTGGCAGTCTGCAAGGCAGGTGAGGTGGCAGATAGGTGAGGTGTCATCCCAGTGGATTCATGAACAAATTGCAGGACACCACGTGGCAAGGTGGAGAGAGTTAAATCAGGCAAAAAATCAAAGCTAATAATGAAGTCCTGACTATAGGTAAAATTCCAAAAATTTAAATGATGGGTCCATATTCAAAATTAATTGACAGGAGGGGCATTTGTTACTCAAATATACAAGTATAATATACCATTGGAAAGTTCTCAAAATGAGGAATTCAATTTTGTAGTTAGTTTTAACAAACATGAGATATTTTGAGATAAGTTTCAATGGGAAGGATGAAGGAAATATTTTTCAGTTGGGGAAAGAGGGCACTTGGGAATTTTTGATGCAATCTGGTCTTTTCCCCCTCCTTCATATTCTCATTTATTCTCTTTTGTATTAATGTAATGCATTAATACATGAAAATTTAATGTTGAGAGAAACTTGCATCTAAGATTTCTCTTCCAGTTTTATGCATGACTCTATGGCCTGGATAAGGCACTGGTCTTTTGTAACATTGAAGGATTGTTAGAACACCATTTTAAAAAAATCAAATCAGAATATCTTTTGTTTTTTGTTCTGTGGTAGTGTTCCATCCATCTCATGATTCAAAATATTGTTGAGTTCTAAGTGTAGATCTAGCCCATCTACAATACCCTCCTTGTTTTTGAACCTTATGAGATTCATCTACTTTTGTTGATGTAGTCTTGTGTGTAATGGGTCTAATTCAATGCATCAAAGGTACACCCACCTAAGTTTTGCAGAGCCTGAATAGTAGAAGGATTTAGATCCTTGTTATGTTGTCCAAGTCCCCGGGTTCTTCATAGATTGAATTGGCTATTTAATAAATCAATTACAAGTGAACTTGGGTTAACTAGTTTTGGTGAACAACAAAAATGGTGACTCTGTTGGGGAAGTGTTGTAAGAATCTATGTTGAATCGAATCCTAGAGTTGTGCCTATCTAATTTGAGAAGAGAGTCATTAAAGTGTTGTAAATCTGAAAGTATTTTCAGATCTTTCGTTATCTGTCTGGTAGTGTTGTATGAAGTCAGGAATGCCTTCATTTTGTCATGAGAGTCAATTCCTATCCAAGTGTTGAAAGTCTGTTATCCTTTTATCTTTGTAAATGTCCATATCTATTCATGTTCTATAAATGATTTTATAAATTCTCATAGCAGTGAGTGGAAACTCTAAAAGATCTTTGCACCAATGTGCATTATTGTAAAATTTTTAAAAGATTTGGTGAACTTACAGCAAAGATGTAACATAGGCTTGGAGTTTTGAGATTGAAGGTCCCAGTCAAGGAGAAATAAGAAGAACAATAGTAGAATTATTTTACTAGGTATTCCTCAAAGTATTTATGAGACAATTCATGTTCCTTATAAGGTGAAAAAGTCACCATAGAAAGGAAAAGAAATTTGCACTTTACATACTTCATGTTTTGAAATAAATTTTAGTTAAGTGATGGGAGAAGTATGTGGTTGTGAAAATTATGACTACATATGTTTTGAAAAGAATTTATGAAATAGTAAGGATGAATGGTCATTGTCTAAATAATGGTTTAGTAGATGTTATAAACTTGATAGATCTAGATGTAGTTCCTAGATCTAAAAATCCTTTGTCAAATCTAAAATAAATTGATAGGGAGATTGAAATATGTCTTAAAAAGATCCAAGAGAAGTTTATCTTGTTTTTAAGAAAGAAAGTAGGGAAACGAAAAGAGGAAGAGTCATCATATGTTTTCTATGAAAGATTTATAGCTGCATTGAATGAGCTTTCAACTGATGCTAGACCCCATGAGTCTGTTTGGATTGAGTTATTTTTAGAGCTTGATGAGCTTGACTCAATTAATTGGTCTACAACCTTGAGAGAAGAAACTGTTGCATGTATTAAAGAATGGATAGATGAGATTGAAAGGACTAAATCTGAAAATGTACACAAGACTAAGTATAGTGATGGAGATGAATCTGTGAGTGGATATACCTCTTATGATGCTAAAGGCGACTCTTATTCTCAGCATGACAGTGCAAATGTGTATTCAGAGCAAGGAGAAAATTGTGAGAGAATAAGTAATTGTTCAAATAATCATGAGCCCATTGAGATTTCAGATCTTAATGGTATAGATCACCTTGTTGTTAAGTTCAATCCACAAAATGTTTGCAATTAAGGTTATGAAACTATGTTCCAACATATAGTAGCACTTTATGAGCAGCATGATAAAGGTTATGATGCAGATGCAAGTTGCTGCAATGATGATATAAATGTGTGTAAAGACATGAGCACTACAGATTTACTACTTTTATCAGATTGGGACAATGTTTATAGCATAGAAGATAAAGCCAAGGAAAATGAAAATGAAGGAGAAGGTTCCCTAAGTAGTGAACAAATCTCTGAACTCTTAGGTGCTGATCTTCAAAGGTATGCATCAAAAAATGTGCCCAATCTCTCACACCCAACCAATACATGTTTTGATATTGACAATGGTTTTGAGGGTGTGAAGTATGATACATATGCTATGTTAGGACCTAGAGGCAACTGACAAGGGGGTGAATCAGTTGTCTATTAATTTGAACCCAAATATAACTTAATCAAACTTGATGCATAATACCGGTAAACCAAACTTTATGCTAGTTGACAGTTTATTAGTTAATTACAATACTGGTAAAGTTTAATGCATGAAACAGAAAGACAAATAACATCCACAACACATAAAACATAAATTTGTAAGTGGAAACCTGGTAAGGGGAAAAGCCATAGTGGGAAACCTTACCCACAATAAGATGATACTAGTGTAGATAGTATGTGTGTACAATATGGGGTCTGCACATGCAGAAATCCCAACTACCTAGAGCTCACTGCTCAAACACAAAATGGGTGTCACACTGACTACAATTGGATGGTTAAATCCAATGATAATGTACTACTCAAAATAGCATCTTCATATGCTAGATTCAGCACCGGTTAAGCTCTGATTGCCTTCTCCAAACCTTCCTTGAATCTTCAAATTATGTCTACATGTATAGCTCTGCTTATATTTGCATATACCAAACTACCTTATTCTCTTCCACTTATTACATTAATCTCACAAATGAGATCTTACATATATACCAAAACCTAAGACCAAATGTGTAGGTCGGTCACTAAGAATATTACAATAAAATCTATTACAAATGGATCAATATGTGATGCAAAATGTCAGATCAATCCATTTACAATAATAACTAATAAGCAAAACATATCCATAACGTGTCATGCTGATCTGGAATAGATAATGCCTACCGATCCATAACCTAGACCTATTTGACGGTAACAACAAATATGCAAACTCGTATAGACAAATAACCAAATCGCCAAAACAAAGTGTCCAAACAATGTCTTCGACATAAGAAAGTAATCTCCAAGTCATCCTTAGTGCCGATGAACAACATAACCTTGTTGGCATTTTTGATGATTGATGTTGTGATTGTCATTGATGGACACACACTTGATTTGAGATCACTCTTTGTATGTATAAGTTAAAGCTCAACTGGTATTTGCTCCAACCGGTATGATGTATTATAGTCTTTAGACTATCAGTGTTTTGCAGAAAGTGTTTACCGATATGAAGCGGTATGAAGACCTCAAGCGGTACGAAGGAACAAAGTGGCACAACTCATATTTCCTAGTCTTTGTTTTGTCAAACTGGCAACCGGTATTTTACTTAAACCAGTACTCTATATGAACTGGTAATACTCTGTGATGAGTTACCAACCGATAATTTGTGATGAGTTACCATCCACTGATTATTTGGCGGTGCCGACACTTTAACAGTGTTTTTTGTGTCATGTTACCAAATATGTCTAGATGCATTGAACTTAGGAAATTGTATTATAATCCTATTGGACCGACATGAAATCAGATTCCTTGATAAGGACATCATGTCTAGGGTTTTAGGTTGTTGCTAGGGTTTAAGGTGGTTGAAGAGTTTTTGTGAGTGTTAAGATAGAAGAGAAGTTCAAGTCTACGAGAAGAGGCAGAGAGTGAATGTCTTGAAGACTTAATTAATGCTGGAATGCATTAGAAATGAGCTATCAAGGATCTAACCAAGAAATATTTGCTATCTGCTAGATCACTCACTTTTTGATTACTCACATCTTCGACAAGTCTGAAGTCCTTAACCGGGTAGTCCCAAAAAGCCTTTTGTAAATCCTCTAACAAGGTGGTTCACATCTATGGATTTAAAATCCTCTAGAAAGGTATATTTTAATTGGACTTATCTCCTAACAGAGATTGAGATTCCTAGCAGGATCTGTTCTGGTAAAGAACATTGTATGACCTTAACCGGTCTGGTTCCTATTCTGTAGATAGTTACTTGTGAGTTTCATCTCACTGTGTTTTTTCCCATTTGGGTTTCCATGTCAAAATCTCTTTCGTTTTGGTGTTTGTGCTTCTGTGGGTGAATGTATTATTTGCTACTTGGTTTGCATGTGTGCTAACAGGTCTGTTTGCTAAACTCTTTTACTGGTTTACTGGCAGTCTAGTAAAGTGTTGAAGTACAGTAATTTTTGGCATACTAATTCAAACCCCCTCTTAGTATTGATCAAACCTATCGATGAACCAGATACCAGTGACTATGCATAAGTCACTGAACATGCCGGTGAACCTAACCAAAGATCTCTAGGTGCTGATAGGTGCTGACAAGTGTTGACATCAATGAAAAAACTAGTACAGCACATCTAAAATACCAACAATCTCCCCCTTTGGTATTGATGGCAACACAAGATGGAAAAACCATCTAAGTGCCAAATCATAAATGCCAAAACACAAAAACCAACAATCTCCGAAGGAGATCAATTACTAGAAATCAAAATACATAATATATCTCTCCCCAAAAGATAATGTGTTTTTTCATAGATATCTCTACCCCTTTGACATTAGTTGCCAAATCATTACCAAAACTAGATACAAACAGTTCATAGAACTTATTACAAAATACCAACTTATCCAATTTATCCAGCTACTCCCCCTGAGAAGTAGCTCTCCTCATGAAAGCCAGAAAAGAGTTTCTCTATAAATTCTGTCGGTTTGGTGCCAAGCATCAACTGTCTAAGTCTCTACCTGTGAGGGTATAACTCCAAGTTGCTCTCTGCTCTTTAGTATCCACATAAACCAATTTCACTTCTTTTGCTTCAACATTCTCTTTAAGAAAATTGAATTTGATGAAAACATGTTTAGTTTTAGAATGAAATATTGGATTCTTAGATATATCAATTGCTGCCATATTATCACAGTAAATGATTATAGGTTCTTTGCATTTTACCTTTATGTCTTTCAACATTTTCTTAATCCATAATACCTAGGTACAATTAGTTGCTGCTGCAACATATTCTGATTCTGGTGTGGATAAAGATGTGCAACTATGTTTCTTTCTCAACCATGAAATCAATCTGCTACCAAGAAAGAATGCTCTACCGGTGGTTCTCTTTCTGTCATCTACATCTCCTGCCCAATTTCCATCCATGTATGCACATAGATCAAAATTTTCATCTTTAGGATACCATAAACCAAGCTTTGTTGTGCCTTGTAGATACTAGAAAATCCTTTTCACTGTTGATTCATGATTTTCTTCAGGATTACTCTGAAATATTGAAACAATACATATTACATTCATAATATTAGGTCTTGTTTGTGTCAAATATAGTAAACCTCCAATCATAGACTTGTATCTTGTTGGATTAATAGGTGATGATTCATCCTTCAATGATATTTTATCAGTTGTAGTCATAGGTGTACTTATCGGTTTAGAGTTTTCCATACCAAATTTCTTTAGTAATTCCTTCAAGTACTTTCATTGATTTATGAATATACCTTTATCAGTTTGTGAAATCTGCAATCCTAAAAAGAATTTTATCTCCCCAATCATAGATATTTCAAATTCTTCCTGCATCTTATTAGAAAAGTCTTTACACAATCCATCTTCACCTCCAAAAATAATATCATCAACAAAAACTTCTATAACCAAGATGTCATCATTAGTCACTTTGTAATATAGGTTGTTGTCAGCATTACCTTTAGTGTAACCAAGCTTCAAAAGATATTTGTCCAATCTAGCATACGAAGCTCTAGGAGCTTGCTTTAATCCATATAAAGCTTTCCTTAACCTGCAAACCATATCTTTGTCATTTGTCAAATAAAATCCATCAGGTTGTTCAATGTAAACTTCCTCTTCAAGATCACCATTCATAAATGCACATTTAACATCCATTTGATATACTTTATAGTTCTTGTGAGCTGCAAAAGTTAAGAATAGTCTGACTACCTCAATTCTAGCTACTGGTGCAAAGGTTTCATTATAATCAATTCCTTCTTTCTGTGAATATCCCTTACACACTAATCTTTCTTTGTTTCTGATTACCTTACCATCTTCATTAAGTTTATTTCTGAATACCCATTTAGTTCCAATTACATTTTTGTTTTTAGGCCGGGGAACCAATGTCCATGTGTTATTCTTTTCAATTTGTTCCAATTCATCTTCCATAGCTTTAATCCAATGTTTATCTTCGCATGCCTCAATAACTGATGCTGGTTCAATTTGAGAAATTAGACATACCTCTTCATTTTCTAGTCTTCTTCTAGTCATAACTCCTTGATACTTTCCCAATTATCTGACTTTCAGAGTGATTTATTCTTACATACCTGGGTGTATTCACTTGTTGCTGTTCTTCAGTCATTGTGGAATTCTGAGATGATGCCGGTGTGACTGGATCAACATTCTATACTGGTGTACTCAGTAAGGTTCATTTGTGATTATTTCTATTGTTGGTTCAGAGTCCATTGACCTTGAATTACCTCTAAACTATTCGTCAATCTTCACATTTGCACTCTCAACAATTTTCTACAATCTTTTATTAAAACATCTATATGCCTTGCTCATAGATGAATAACCAAGAAATATTCCTTCATCACTTCTAGGATCAAATTTTCCAATATACTCATCTCTCCTAATATAACATTTACTTCCAAACATTCTGAAATATTTAAGAGTAGGAGTATTACCAAACCATAGTTCATGAGGGGTCTTACCAGTTTCACCTTTGATGTGAACTCTGTTGAGTGTGTAAGCCATTGTATTCACTACTTCTCTCCAACACACATGAGGTAGGTTTTCTTCTGATATCATGCTTCTAGTTGTATCCAGAATAGTTCTTTTTTTCCTTTCCACAACTCCATTCTGCTAGCGTGTCTAAGGTGCTGATAATTGTCTTCTAATTCCATTCACTTCACAGAATGTATTAAATTCCTTAGATGTGAATTCACCTCCTTGATTTGATCTTAAACATTTGATTTTCTTACCAGTTTCATTCTCTACCATTACCTTGAATAATTTGAATTTCCGAAAAGCTTCTAATTTCTCCCTGAGAAAAGTAACCCAACACATTCTAGAATAGTCATCAATGATTAGCACAAAATATCTATCTCCTTCTAAACTTCTAGTTCTTCCTGGACCACATAAATCAGTATGAATTAAGTCAAGAACATTATTAGATTTCTCTGGAATACTCTTAAAATTTGTTCTAGCTTGCTTTCCAAATTGACATTCCTTACATACCGGATTGTGAGGTTTACCAATCTTAGGTAAATCCCTTACTGCCTTAGTTGTACTAATCTTCACAATCCAATCAAAATTTACATGACAAAGTCTCTTATGCCATAAATAACTTTCATCAATATCTGTAGTCAAGAAAGCTTTGTCATTGTTATTCAAATGAAAGATATTACCTCTAGTCTAATTACCGGTTGCAATTTCCAAACCAGTTATGTTCATGATTTTGCATTTACAATTCTTTAATTGTAACTAAAATCCTTTTTCAACTAACTGACCAACACTCAAAAGATTATGCTTCAAAACTTCAACATAGTAAACATTATCAGTATTGTGCTTACCATCAAAAGATATAGTGCCTTTTGCTTTGATCAAACAATCTTAATCATCCCCAAATCTTACTAGACCTCCATTGTATTCCTGAAAAGATAAGAATTTACTTTTATCACTAGTCATATAATGTGAACATCCAGAATCTATAATCCATTAATCTTTTTCTTCAATTTTAGCTGCCAGAGCCTTCTCTATCGGTGGAATAGTAGGTATCGGTGATCTTCTTTTATTGCAACAAAATCCCATCCATTGTATGTTGGTTCTTCATCAGAATCATCAATAACTCCTTCATCAGCATAGTAACATAATTTTTCTCTATTCTTAAATCTGTATATCTGATATTCAGGGTTAGGCTTATATGTTCTTTTAGCTTCTTCTCTCAATCTTGCATGTCTTTTAGGACATCTACATGCCATATGACCAACTTTGTTGCACTTAAAACATTTAAATGGTGCTTTACCTTCATACTTACTTCCAATAGGACCTTTAGGCATTTTCTTTGCAAATAGTGCTTCAAGTTCTTCCAGTTCTTCATTTTCCTTTTTGATATCTTCAAGTTCTCTTGTATAAAGTGATTTCCAATCAGATTTGTTAGATGATGATGATGATGCTGCAGATGATGATGCTTTGAAGGCCAAATCTATCTTAATTGTAGAAATAGGACCAAATTCCTCAAGTTCAAATGCTAAAAGTTTTCCAACCAAGGTATCTCTAGATAGTGATGTATTAGGGATTGTTCTCAACTCACTAATAGAAGTTACTTTCATTCTGTATGCCAGTGGAAAATCTCTTAAAAATTTAGAAACAATTTCATCTTCACTTAAGGATCCTCCACAACATTGTATTCCCAAAACCAAATCATTTACTCTTTCCATAAAAGCAAAAAATCTTTCATCTTCTTCCATTTTCAGATTTTTATACCTGACCCAGGAGCGTTCCAGTTTTGTAATTTTGACAGTGGTATCTCCTTCATTCAATGTCTCCAATTTATCCCAAATACCTTTAGTAGTAGATCGGTCTGATAATCCCATTATTTGATGATCTGACAAGGCGATCAAAAGTACTTCTCTTGCTTTGCAATCATTCTCTTGATCCTTACCCAATGTTGGTGGATTAGGTTGATTCGGTGTAGGACCAACATAGCCATTATTTGTAACATCCCATATGTCTCTTCCAATGCAATTTAGATGTGTCTCCATTCTGATCTTCCATATACCATAGTTAGTTCCATCAAGTTTCGGACTGTCTTTCTTGAAAAAGTTTGTTGCCATAGAATCTCCTCAAGTTGTTAAACTTCTGCAAGAAGAGGACTTAGCTCTGATACCAATTTTTAGGACCCGAAGGAAACTGAGAGGGGGGGGTGAATCAGTTGTCAATTAATTTCCACCCAAATATAACTTAAACAAACTTGATACTTAATACCAGTAAACTAAACTTAATGTCGATTGACAGATAAGAAGTTAATATTAATACTGGTGAAACTCAAAGCATAAAATAGAAAGAGAAACAACATCCACAACACATAACACATAGATTTGTACGTGGAAACCCTGTAAGTGGAAAAACCATGGTGGGAAACCTTACCTACAATCAGATGATACTAGTTCAGATAGTATGTGTATACAAATGGGGTCTGCACATGCAAAAAGGCCAACCACCTAGAGCTCACTACTCAATCACAAAATAGGAATCACACTAACTACAATTGGATGGTTAAATCCAATGATAATGTACTTCTCAAAATAGCATCTCCAATGCTGGATTCAGTACCGGTTAAGCTCTAATAATCACCTTCAAACCTTCCTTGAACTTTCTCTATGGTATGCTCATATGATCTTCAATATTCACACATACCATGTTACAAAACCATATACCATATACCGTTATCTTCCTTGTTGCATCATCTCATAAATGAGATCTCGTATCATCTTCCTTCTCTTTTGAAGATTCGGAGCTAAAAGAGCTCTCCTCAACTTTTTGCCTATCTAGGGGTCTTGATTCAACTCTTTTAGGTGTAGAAGGGAATTGAATTACATCTTCCTTTTTATTCTATTATGGCTAAATGTAATAGAAGGAGACTTAATTCTACCATATGATGAAGATACATTTCATAGCCTTGTTCTCCAAAAATTTTCTCTTCTCCTTTGGCACATGTGCATATCCCTCGCAAGCAAAAACTCTAAGATGTCTCAATGAAGGCTTGTGACCCAACCATGCTTCCATAGGTGTTTTATCAACAAGGGCTGACGTAGGAGACCTGTTAATCAGGTAGCAAGCAGTGGCAATAGCTTCGGCCCAAAAATTTTATTCTATACCAACACCACTTAGCATACTCCTAGCCTTCTCCATCAATGTCCTATTCATTCTTTCTGCAACTCCATTGTTCTATGGAGAATACGGAGTTGTCTTTTGTTTGTTAATGCCACAGTCTTTACAGAACCTATCAAAATCATTAGAGAAAAATTCACCACCATTATCAATCCTCAAACATTTAATTTTCTTTCCAGTCTACAACTCAACCATTGCTTTAAATTGTTTAAATCGACTGAAAACTTCAGATTTGTTGTTTAGAAAATATACCCATGTCCTACTAAAATCATCAATAAATGAAACATAATATGTGGATTTTCCAATCGAAGGAACATCTACATGACCAAACACATCAAAATGAATAAAATCCAAAAGACCACAAGTTTTATGAGAACTCGAGTAAACCTGGATGTGGTTTTGTTTTTCATAAATGCAATACTCACATAGAAAGTCAAGATTACAATCATTCAAACCTTCAACAAGGTTTTTATTTTTCAAAGTCCATAGACCCTTTTTTCCAATGTGGCCAAGCCTTTGGTGCCATAATATTGTCTTCTCTGCAGGTAACTTTTATTTAGAAGAAAGAGTGCCCTTAGGTACCCAAAAGCCATTTCCATCTTCTAAAGGTGAAACCCTCAAATCTTCCACAAATTTACTTTTTACAGAAGTGCTATTAAACTAAGTAGTGTATGTGTCTAGCTTAAACAAAGTGTCAAACCTGACTTCTCTAGAAATTACCATAGCACCCTTAATCATCAAGTACATCCTTCTTCAGAAAAGACTACCTACACACCTACATCTATCAATTTTCTAAGAGATAACAAATTTCATTTTAAATAAGGGATATGCAATACACACCATTAATCCTTTTTATTCTACCATCAGAAAACTTGATTCTAACTTTACCTCAACCAACAATGTCTAAATGTGAATCATCACCCAAGTACACCTTACCTCCATTAAATTCTTCATATTTAGAAAACCAATCTCTATTGGCATTCATATAAAAGGATGCATCTGATTCAATTAACCAATCATCATTACCTACATGAGTTGCCAAAGCTGCAATGAATGCATCACCATCTTCCTTCTCAAACTAAGAATCGTAATCAAATGTCTTCTTTTTCTTCTTCTTTTCTTCTTTGCAATCATTAGGAATGTGACCTGGTTTACTGCAATTCCAACAAATGACTTTCAACTTTCCAAGAGATTTTGATTCCCCTCTCGATTTGGACTTGTTGTGCTTCTCATTCTTCTTGCTTTTCTCCTTTGGTCTTCCATGAACAGTTAGGTATTCCTTTGAACTGAGGGATACCTTCCTCCGCATCTCTTCACCAAGTAGGGAACCCACCACATCTTCAATCTTCAAAGCAATAGAAGTAATATTGATAGCCATAACAAGAGAATCCCATGAATCAGGTAAAGAACAAAGAAAGATCGAACATTTCTCCTCTTTGTTCATCTTAAAACTGATATATACTAATTGAGCCACCAACATATTGAATTCTTCTACATGGTCTGTAATTCATCTACTCTCTTCTATCTTCAAGGAAGACAATTTCTTCCTCAAGAAAATCTGATTTAATAAAAAATGTGCTTGATACATTTCACCAAGCTTAGTCCATAGCTTCTTTGTTGAGTTTTCTTTGTGGACATTGATCAGAACAGGGTCTCCCAAACATAATCTAATTAGACCCTTGAATTTTTGGCCCATAACATCATACTGAGCTGCTATAGTAGGATCTAAGGGCCTTTGCACATTCTAATCAAAATTATCCCACAGATCTCAATCTATTAGCAAAACTTCCATCTTTAGCTTCCACATCTCAAAATTCATTCCATTAAATTTTACCACCTATATTTTCCCTGATGAACTTACCATCTGAAAATTCTTGCAACAAGTTAAAAAAGTGTATTTCTACACAAGCTCCCACTCAAATCTTGATTATTTCAAAAAACCCAACAACTGAAAGCAAAGGTGATCAAGCTCTAATACCACTTGTCAGGAAGTCAAGTTGCAAAACAAATTCCTACACTAACCTTGAGAGAAGGATAATGCAAAAACCTTTATAGATCATTACAATAGTTTGAAAAACTTAACAAACATAGACATAATAAACTTCAAACCATAACACAGTGATTTATGTGGGGAAAACCCTTTCAGGAGAAAAACCCCACACTCTAAAAGCCGCCTAATATATTATTGAGCAATCAAAAATATATTCCAATATACTTGCAGAGTAAGATCTTCAAAGGAGTACCACTAATCAAAGATTTAGAGGTAACTCAATAGCCATAAGACTCTTACACACAACCTCTATCTCATGCACCTCATATATAGGAGATACAATACAAGAAATTATCAAACGGTATTACAAAACCATGGGCTAAAACCACCCAATAAGGTGTATCTAACCTTATCTCCCTTCTAGATTCCCTATGACATGTTAAAACACACATCAACATGTGTCCCTCCCTTTTACAACTCATTTATGTGTCTGATAGAAATTATGTTTTCTATTTCAGGAGTACAAACTTCTGGAGGTCATAATTTGTGAATCGTGTGTCCGATTGACGAAGTGTTTGAGGCACTAGAAAGCTCGCAAAGTTCTCTATTTCTTCATAAACCACTATGCCATTCATGCCTATGTTTAGGGAGTTATTGAGGGTCTAATTCCCCAAAATTAAGTTTAAACCTTTAATTTCACCCCTTCAAAATGAAAACTTTGATATGTTCAAAACTATTTGTGGTCTTGTGATGAAAATTTATCAGCATGCTTATCTAACTAGCAAGAAGCTTCTCAGAGAATTTCACACTATTTCGTGCTCAAATCAAAACTTACTATAAATAGTAACCTTCTTTAAATGCAAGGTTGAGACACCATTTTTCCCAACAACATTTATTGTGTGGATTATGATATCAATGAGAACTTTGGCTACTTGAACTTGAGTTTTCTCACATGTGATCTAGCTCTTGAGTATTGCATTTAATCTCCTCCTATTGATATCACATCTACTATTTCACCTGATGATCCTTAGGTTTCTATAGTTTTGACTTCTTATGGTTCAGTGTAGCAAGATATATGTTGTCTTCTAGATATAGTTCCTTGGGATGACTACTTGACAAACATTGTATTTTTGTTTGTGGAGTCCTACATTCCAAATTTTGGAGACATCATTGATGATATTCATCTTCTCTTTGATGGAGATGATCCTTCTTCATTTGTTGCAAGGGAGCACTCTAACCCTCTTGTTTATTCTCTACATGATCATTCTTTTGAATTTTATGTTACTATGGATACTTATGTATAGCATTTGGATGAGGTCTCTTTATCTTTCTGAGTCTTTGGCCATGTTCTACATCCATCTTCACTAGATCTTGGATTTCCTTTTCAGCAGTGTTGCCTAGTCCACCTAATTGGGAGGGGGAAACTTTTAGCATCAACATGAGGACATTTGAGAAGCTTTTAGAGATTCCATACATTTTAATAATTCTTCCTACATCTTCCTTTCTAGATTGGAGAGACTTCATACATACACCTTTGGTTAAATGTTTCTTCCCAAGGGGAAGAATGTTGTTCAACAATCATGAAGTGACTTCTTCATTCAGTTTCAAACTTCTACCATTGGTACATATTCTACATTGAGGGGAGGGTACTTGGTGTCTCTTCTTGTCTCTTATGGGGGGGACTTTTTCCTCACATTGAGATTTGTCCTTCTCATTCTTCTTTGAGATTTATTTTGTATTTTCATCTCTCTTTTGGGGGGAGTTTTTTCCTAATGGGTTCCTATCTCTCTCTATTTGTGAGAGATTCCATTGCATTTGTACATGGGTACCTAACATGACCTAATATCCGGGACCCATCTTGCATTGTTATCTTGAGTCTACATTCCCCTAAGTTGCACTTAAGGGGGAGTGTTGGTATAATTTATCTCTCATGTAATTACACTTCACTTAAGTTAACTTAGGATAATGCATATCATAATAATTTTCATAGGAGACACTTAGGGAATTGTGTATCTAGGGAATATGATTGTAGGAGAAATTATATCTTTGGTGGTGTTATCTTGTTATCACATTTTCATATTCAAGCAAAGTATAATGATAATTCCACCTTCAGTGGGTGATACACCTTTAGTGGAATTATCTATTATTTTCTCCTACCCACCCTTGCATCTCATTGAGCCACATTTCATCCTCGTGTGCTCTCTTATCCTTTTTCCTTGCCTATATATGTAGGCACGTGCAAATTGTACTTAGTTGGGTATTTTTCATCTTGATAAGAATATAGTTTTTTCTTGTATATTTTGTTCTCTTTCTTTTGTACTATTCATTGGCCTCTAGATCTTGGGTTGCTATAGGCAAATTCTTACACTAGAGATGTGGCCAATGTAAGGCAAAGTACTATAGAGAAACTGAGAACTATAAGAAACTAAAAATAAATATTCTTTCATGAAATATAAGGGGGATCGATAGTTCACATATGAATAATATATAAAGAACCTCATCAATGAAAGAAGGCCCGATTTTTTACTAATTTAGGAAACAAAAATGAATCATTATTCTTTAAGAAATTGTATAAATGTATCTACCATTTTCCTAATTATATTTCTCTTGATCCTAATGGTGCTTTAGTGGGTTTAGAAATTATATGGGAATACAACAAAGCCTAATGTAATCTTGTTATCATGGATAAATATCTTTTTAATATCTAATTCATTGACCTTGAAAAACCTAAATGGGCACAATTTAATATGTATGATCCTAACAATCAAGTATAAGTTTATAAAACCTCAAGCAACCTCTTAAATAATTGTGTTTCTTTTATGGACCAATAGTAGATTTTATCTAGGGAAATACAAGTCTCCTCTCTTCCCCATTGAGAACATGGATGTAACCATACTTTTTTTATGGTATGATAGATGTTAAAAAATATTTTTTTAGAGGATTAGGAGGCCTCATTGATTTATGTTTCAAAAGATGCCCAATCTAGTAAAATAAGTAAATATAATCTTATCTAGTTCACTCTAGATAGATGCATTGTTCCTACTAGCTAGTATATTATATCAATCATTGCAAGATTTATTCCTTGCCAAGATTTAGTTTTCACCACACTCTGATGTTGTAAATTTGAGTTCTCCTCACCCTAAAGTGACCTTTCCTTTTCTAAGGTGGTGTTAACCTATCACCATGATCTTAAGTATCTCATTAAGAACTAGTTGGCTATTGATATTTTTGAGATGAATAAGTTAAAATTATTTTGAATAATCAAATTATTAGAATTAAATCTAAAAGGTTGGAAAGTGTTCTACTTTAGGAATACTATTTCAATCAAATGTAGCTAGGGATTAACTTTAAAGGGTCTAAGATAAAATAGATTGAATTAAGAAAACTTAGGACCTCTACTATGAGGAAAAATTTATTCTGAGTAATCTCCACAGTTTTTCTAGTGTTGTGTTGTCAATTTTTATCCTTAAATATGATCCCAATTTTACACTCTCCTCAACAATTTCTTTAGTTTTTATTCCTATAGAAATTTTTAAGATCATTTCTAGCCTTGATTCTAACACTCGCCTTAAGGAGTTGTGTCCTATCCTAATTAAAAAGTTAATTATCTTATTCTATATTGAAACATCATTATAAATTTCCATTGAAATGAAATTAGAAGTGCACCTTCAAAGTTTAAAATGCTAGATTTGAAAATGAAATGTTGAATTGGAATGTTATACCTTTATGAATATTGCTTTGAACTCTTCATTAAAAGGTTGGCGTTGTTATGTTGGAATGCATGGATTTATTCATAAGAACCTCATCATGGATTCCATCTTCAATGTTTGAAATATTAATACTTGACCTCTCCTTCACTGAAATAATGATGCTTGATGACTTTCTCATTTGAATATGAAATTGAGATATTTTTTAAATGAGTGGGTAAGACTTTATTTTATACCTTACGAAATGAAATTTTTTTACAATTACAAAGGAGGATGACACAAAATATATTTTTGCCTAAAAAATTTTGATTATTAGATTGTCCAAAATTGGACCCTATTGGTTTGGATATGGGTGCTAGGGTCCCCTGTCTAGGAGGAAAAGTGTGCTTGGAACTCTTGTCCAACCCATCTAGTTTGAACAAAGGACCATCAAGCAAAGACGAGAATGAAGATTGTAGATATGATTTTGGTGTGAGTAGAATCAAGCAAGATTAGGGAATAGAAGGCAAAAATGCCAAACTAAGGCCCAATCAAGTATGAAATTGTACAAGGATAAAATTTATGACACCAGAAACATTAATTTTTAGCATCAACATTGTTTTTGCTTATGCATTCTAAGGTGCTAATTACCTTATATAGCAAGACTTTCTATTGTAATAATTTAAATTGCATGCAATATACATATCACACAACATAAGAAAACTTTTTGTCCAATAGAATTTGTGCCTTCCATGGTTACGCCAATATAATATAACCTATTGGCTGGTAGAATCTATGTTGTAAACATGAATCACCCAAAACAACAAAAGAAATTGGCTACTGGAATTCATGGATCTTCTATGGACCCCTGGCATAACATGACTTCCTATTTGTGAGACCATAGACCCTTTTACAATCACAAATTGGTGTATGATCTTACATCTTTCTAAAAGTTGTCTTATTCTTTTATAATGGCATTCTAAGAAATATATTCATTGTTGAGATAGTTTTGATGTTGAGGTTTCTTGAACTAGTTGACTTAAAGCCTTTAGTTTTTATACCAACACTCTTGGTGTCTTTCTTTTTTCTTTTCTTTCTTTGTTTTCTTTGCTTTATTTTTCTATTGTGTTTTTTGTATTATCCTTTGGATGTTCTTGTGTGAGTTGATAATATTCTAATTATAGAGACTTAATTCCCTTAACTTAGTGGTATAAAATCTATTGTATATCATTCTCCTAGTTGATTACTCTACTTTACAATGAGTATAGGAGTAAATTCACACTCCCAATAAATTGGGGTCTAAATATAGTATAATAAATTATATCCATTTACAATTTCACACTCTATTTTGCCCCTACTTTAGTGTACTTTCTTGTTGATCATTTTAAGCCGATTTGGGTTCTATCCCACTATATGCATGGAAAGTGTGGAACCTACCAAGGAGGATCAAACAACATCAAACACACACATGAAAAATTATGTTAGAGTTAGAAATCAACATAGAAACTAAACTAAGTTAGTTTCAAAATCAAGAACCCCAAGCACGTCTAATGTTCTTTTATCTCCAAGAATTTTCAAGATTCAAGGTGGCTCTCACTTGGAAGAGCACTTGATCTTTTAGATGTCAACCTAAAGAATGAGATTGAAGGATATGCCAAGATCAAAATTAACGCAATGAAGATCCTAGCTAGATGATCAAATGATATGAAAAGATGAAATGCAAGATGGAATGCAAGATATGAAACTAATATTGATTCCAAATTGAAAGCTTAGGTGTACTAATTAAACTAACATGGAGATTTATATGAAATTGATATACAATGGATATGAATTAATCTAGCATGAAAATGGGATTAGCGTGATACTATCAACATGATAAAAACTAAACTAACATGCAACTAAGACTATCTAAGTGCTTGAAGATGACAAATTGAGCTCCTTGATAACCAGAAAAATGACTATAATTTTGATGCACAAGATGATGGATCCTAAGATTAAAGAAATGGGCTCTATTTATAGAGAAAATAGAGAAATGGATGGCCAAGATTGAGCAATCTTAACAAGGGCTAGGATTGAAAGTTATCACTCCGTGAGGGCAAATCAATCCAATCCCAAGTTGACAACCTTGAGATGGCTTGAGAGGATGCTAAGAAAGCATTGGGGAAAACCTCAATGGATGACATCATTAGATAATGTTGTTATCCAAGGGAGCATGTTGTCATCCAAGAGGTAAACTCTTGTGCAAAGTTGAGGGATGACCAAAGGGACAACCATCATGGGCTAGGGTGATGTCTTGTAAGAGGCATTAAATGCTCTTTGAATACTTTGGAGGTTAACTTGTTGAATGTTAGATAAAGTTCATTGATTTTGTAAGAGCCTTACAAGTTTGGAAGACTCAATAAGTTAACTTGTTGAAGAAGGCAAAGTCTTCAACACATTTTGAAGACTTTCCCCAACTCTGGAGAAGTGACCCCAAAATTTAGGGATGTGACAAGATTAGAAGAATTAGGCTAATTAATGAGGGGTTAGAGGGGTTCTACGAGAATTTTAGCATGCTAATGGATAATATAGGAGAATGCAAGTGGAGGTAAATAGGTATTTTTAAATAAAATAAAATATTATGTTAGCCAAAAGGGGTGCAACTTGCATTTGTAGGATTTTGCAAGTGGGGGAGTAATCACAAATTAATAATGATTTATTTAAATGCAAAGCAATTTTTTTTAATCAAATGTAAATTCAATTAAAAGGGAAAAATGGGGTTTTAATTAAATAAATAATATTTATTCAATTAAATGGATAAAGAGTACTTAATCAAACCTTAGTTTAATTAATAGGTTAGGCTAGAAGAAAAGGATTTTAGTCAAATCTTTAATTTGATTAATAGACTGATTGGAAGAATAGGGATATTAATTAAACCTTAGTATAATTAATAGGCGAATAAATGATGATTAAATGAATAAAATTCATTTAATTAGTTTTGTATGTTTTTGGTGTCTACATTTTTCCCCTCTTTTAAGGGATGTGTGACCACATGTTTATTCAAAGAAAAATGCTCGATATGTCACCAAAATTCTTGATATGGTCATATTGTCAAAATTGTCAATATGATGCCCCAGATATGAAGAATTGATTTGATATGAAAAGTCGATATGAAGGTGGTGTTGATATGAGACTGATATGAAATTGATATGGATATTTTATATGATAATGCCTCATCAGGAGATCGTGTGTGCACTAAAGGCATGAATGATCTCTCGAAAGAAGAAGAACGTTATTTGAAAGATAGAAGAGTGAATAGTTGATGACATGCATGGGTTTGATAAGATTGATCAGATTGATTGGATAGATAAGATTGATCAGATTGATAAGAATGAGATCAAATTTGATTTCAAGAATGACACCTGCTATATAAGACAAAGATGATCAAAACATTTTGTTTCAAGAATAATATATCTTGTATAAGACCTGATCAAAATGTCTGGCTTCAGGAAAGATAAATCTTGTATAAGACATGATATAATGGATAAGATGAAATGGATTGATAGAATTGATAAGATCGAGATTAAGTTCGGTTTCAGGAATGACACCTCCTGTATAAGACAAAAATGATCAAAACATCTAGTTTCAAGAACAATATATCCTATATAAGACCTGATCAAAATGTCTAGTTTCAAGAAAGATACATCCTATATAAGACATGATAGAATGGATCAGATGAAATAGATTGATAGAATTGATAAGATTGAGATCAAGTCTGGTTTCAGGAATGAAGCCTCCTGTATAAGATAAAGATGAGCAAAACGTCTGGTTTTAGGAATGATATATCTTGTATAAGACCTGATCAAACCGTCTGGTTTTAGGAAAGATTCATCTTGTATAAGACATGGTAGATGAGAGTTGGATGAATGATGAAGATATGAAAGTGAAGAAATATTCCATGATGATGCGATAGATGTGCCTATGATGGATGCAATGATGAATGTGATTAGAGGATGATGATGATGATATGCAACTAAATTCCATGATATGATAATGCAACTAAATGTAAATTTTAGGAATGATCATAAAAATGCACCTAAGCACTTAACAATGATATGAAACTTGATATGAAATGCACTCTCATTTTGTATATTGTCACATTTTCAATCAAATTAGATATGCTTCCTTTTTATCATCATTGATCCTTTGATATGTTGAAAGTTAATAGAAGCATCATGGTATAATTGAACCATGATGACCTTAGTACAACTTACATGAATTTTGATATTGTAAGATAGCAAAAGCGTCAAGGTATAATTGAACCACAATGACCTAAGTGCGGCTTGTGTAAATAGACAAGAGTTAACCTTTGTCTTATACAAATTGGAAATGTCCTCAGTGATATGCCACTAGATCACGTCGTAGAACAAATTTGCATAGTAAAAGGCTTCACTCACAACCAACAAAGAAAGAAAATATCATACTCCTTCCTTGCTTCTCTCATTTTAAGACATCCTTGAGTCGCTCGGGAGATACGATAAGCAAAAATAAAAAACAACCATTGATAAGCATGCATGCCATCCTATGTGTTTTTTTTCGGATAAAACATCTTGCAAATACCTCATTGTTTAGTTTTGACCAGTTCATGTTTATTTATTTTACCGTTGATTGCCGTGATCTTGTTTTCATCTCAATGTGTTTGTTGTGATCGATTGTCTATTTGAAACCCTAAGGTGATCTTCCCCTAGCGAGGTTAGGATTTTTCCCTCATTGTAGATACTACTTATGATATGCAATATGTACATTGACTACCAAGCCATGGCATGATATGATATGGATAATTGTTCAGATAATCAAGGATAGTGACTATGCTAAGTATGTCCAGGATTGATAAGCATTAGTGAAATTGTGAATTTCTAGTGATGGATTAGATGGGTGGATATGATATGTACAAATAGATGGAGGAGCCGCTCTATCAAATAGTGCTTGTTGCCAAGTTTTTTCCACTTATTTTTATTGCACATTTTGATTTGTTTTCAATTTTTTTTTGTATTTTTCTTTGATTTTTTTATTTTTAGTTTTTGGAATTTTTAAATTTTTCTATTTTTTTTAGAGATGAAACATGTCCTGCCATCAATTGATAAAGATAAGGCTAACTGGGACAAAATCCAGTAGTCATACTGATCTATGTCATTATGTTGATTTGTTCAATGATTGATAAGAATGTCTGGTTTTAAAGAGCGAGTACCCTGTATAAGATCGATCTATCTAGTTTCGAGTGTACCTATCCCTGTATAAGATATGTTAATTTTGATGTTGATAGATGGATTGATTAACAAGACTTGATTATTGATAGGAATGTCTAGTTTCAAAGACTGAGTACCCCATATAAGACCAATCTGTCTAGTTTTGAGTGTACCTATCCATGTATAAGACACGTTGATGTTGATAGATTTCAAGTGATGAATTGATTAAAAAGACATGTTATCAGTTTGATTGCAAACTTTGAGAGTTTTCCTATTGTTGATTTGATGGATGGGCCATGCATTCATGCTTTGATTTTTGATTTTTTATTTTTATTTTTATTTTTTTAATTTTTTTTTAGACATTTCTGATTTTTGGAGCTTTTAGGATTAGAAGAAATATGTATTTGGTTGCCCTAATGTATAGAAAGACAAGGAATATTATGAATGGATATCTAAACCATTAAGGTGCAAATGGATAGGAGAAAGATGAAGGTAGCTTATGAGGAGACACATCAAGATATTTTTGAAATCATGTTTTTGTCCTTAGTTTTGATCAAGATCAAGGATGGAAAAGGGGATATGGATGGAGATATGATATGGATAGGAGAAACAAGATCATAGATAGTGATAGATTATGGAAGAAATGAATAGTTAGGATATATGGTATGGATTAACATCAAGAAAGATCATAGATAGCACTGGGTGAATTTAGATAGGGTAATGGATATTGGAGGAAGGATAATTGGAGATGTGGTATGAAGAATAGAGTGGATGAAACTTTGAACCCAGGTATAGAGGTCTCCATTTGAAAAGAGATATGTAATATTTTCACATTATTTAGCACCACTTGAATAAGTGTTCTTGAACTTTTTCAAAGATAGAGACCCAACACACACTTAGAACCTCTGAAACATTCTACCGAACATATCTAGCAACTAGGAAGTAGACTCAAAAGGGAAGAAGAATCCAAAACTAGAACAAGGTACTTAGTCTTTGATTACCTATGTGTGTGAAATTGGGTTCATACTGGCTCATATGATCATTGTAAGCTTCAAAATCCAACGTGGCTAGCTACATGAGTTATCCTTACTTCAAAAGCATCTTGGATAGAGCCTTGCTACCAACAAGCATCCATAGCTCTGACAAGGTTATCATTGTAATATCACAATTATTTCTCTTTGTCTAGCCAGGCGTCCATAGCCCCGATGGAGTTACTCGCATGTTCCCATAGCCAAGGATTTTAATATTGCATGTTTTTGGTCTTTTCTTTTGTTTTCTTGATCATGCTTTTGATATTTTGATATTGTATTTTTCTTTTCTTGTTTTGATTGCATTTGCTTATAAGTAATGAAACTTACATGGGTATGATAATTACAGTATCACTAAAGCAAGATTTTAGATTTTTCACTATCCATGTCTTCAACTAAGAGATCACAATGATTTAGAGCAATTGATTAAGTGTATGAGATACAGTAATCAAAATATGTCAGCACCAATATACAATAAGTGGTTCTTTTTTGGATTGAGTGTCTATCCCAACCAAAATAAAATGTTAGAGAGCATCAACCTTGGATTCTAAAGTGTTTCATAAATAGATATCTAGGAAAAGGACTAAACATGAGATTTGAGCATAGGCAAGCATGTGACAAAATGACACAAATTCCTATTTCAGACATGATGAATTATGCAAAGCATTGAATGAAAAGGATGGAAGGATAGAAAAGAGGTGTTGGATAATAGATAGAATGTTTTAAGATTTGTGTGAGGATAGATGGAAATGCATTCAAGATGAGTGTTGGTACACAACTCGAGAAGTAATGAAGAGATGGAGGAAAATTAAATTTTGGAACATAAGGACCCAAAATAGATAAAGGAAATAATGGAAGAATAGTTTTGGAAAGATTTTTAGATAGATGGTTGAAAGAAGTTCAAATATGTGTGCCTTTGTTGATTTTTCTTATGGATCATTTGAGGTGATGGATTGGTGGATGGAGGGAGGTAAGTACCCAAGATGGATAGAAGGGATGGAGAATTTGACTTTGGAATGAAAGGACCTAAAATGGATTCGGAGGATGAAGAGTTTGACTTTGGATTGAAAGGGCCTAAAGTGGATTTGGAGGATGAAAGGATTCCTTGATCTTGATCTTGACTTGGAGCAGGATCATTTGAGTTTTTGATTTTCTCTTGATTTTGAATTAGATTAGTGTAGGAGATGGAAAGGATATCATGCTCTTTCTTAGGAGGTGGATGTTGAATGGGACTCTGCTCTTGAGATAAAGGGGATCATCGTGAATGGAAAACAAAAATCTTAGGGGATCATCGTAAGATTCTTGATAAGTGGGATCTTGAAAAAAATGGGATTAGATTGGAGAGCCATGATATCTTGATCTTCATTTAGGATAGGACTAATTTGCTTTGAATAATCTTCTTCTTCTTCAAGCGACAAGGGATGGTCACATGAGTGATCAAAGTTTCAGTTTGGATAGGTTGATGTTCTTGACTTGATGGATACTTCATTTCGGATACTCAAGCTTACTAAGTTGAATAGAGGGTTTGTTTGATAGGCCCCTATGACAAAGAACATCAAATGATATGGATAAAGTCTCACAATATGGAAACTTGTTTTGACTAACTTGAATACCTAGCTAGGTACTGTTTTCATTGAGATAATTGGATGATAACTTGTGATCACCTTGTTTGATATTCCTCTAATCTTGTTAGATGAAAGTCTTGCCTTAAGATAGTTGAAAATTTTATAACCAACTCAAAAGGTGCTTTGTTGGATTTCAAAATCTCCTCCACTTATGTTTTTTCTTTGTTTGAAATGATTTTTTAGTTGGTTGATTGACATTTTTGCAAGATGTTTTAACATTTGTGACAAGAATACATAGCACACATGAAGAAAATGGTCATCCTAATGCTAAACATTTAGTGGATGTTCTTTGAGGATGTGTTCAAATCCCTAATGTTTTCACTGGTTTGGATATAGATAAGACACACCAAGTAGACTCTTTATTCAAGGGTCATCAACAATATCATAGCCCATAGCTCAATACTACTTTAGCTCAAACAGCCATGTCACCCCCTAAGGGGTGCCAATTTTTTTTGCCTTTTTCCAAAAATTAACCCAGAGTGGATTGCTCCTCAATTGGGTAGTTCTCTTGGGAGATGTATGGTGAGTGATCTTGGGGGCAGATTCTTCCCCACCCTTGCACTATGATATTGCCAATGTATGGCAACTGACTCGGCTCAAAGTTTCTACTTCTATGGTTCGTAGTAAAGGATCTGTTAAGCACAACAAATGATAAACTCAATTAAGAGGCTTCCCAATCTTTAGAACAAAGGATTTTTGCATCTCAAGGATACTAGGGGAAGGCTATCAAATACACACTTCCATTGGAGAGGATTTTCATCAGCCTCCACATTTGATTATTATGGGTTGGTAAAATTGGCTTTAGCTGTTGCCCACTTAAGTTGTACCCTTCTCACAAGCCCCCTCAAGGCTTCGGGAAGGTAGGCCATCTAAAGGTTTTAAATTCTTGAAAGTAAATAAAGCATGAAAAGAGTGGGTTTGGCTGTTTGGTCACCCAATTAAGGGGAGAGCATATACCTACCACTCAAGACAAAGCATACAATGTTCTTTTTACCTTCCAAAGCAATGATTATCTAAGTCATAATTGGAGATGTTACTCCAATCAAACATGGTATTTAGTTTAGTTCCACATAGAAATTGTTTCCTAACTAGGAAAGTGAAATACTGGTCAACAAAATGAAAGCACGTTTTTATAAAGTAAATTGATTTTGCAAAAAGGGACAAGTTGATTGTTCTTTTTAACTTGAAAATAAAGATTGATTATGAGTTTTACCTTTGCAATAAAATGAAAGATTTGTTGTTCTATTTAAGTTGCTTTAAAATAAATCAAACTTGCCTTTTGGGCTCTGAAAAGAACATCACTTGCAAAGGTAAAAAGAAATTATGAGGTTCTTTTTACCAAAAAGGAAATATGAATTCTTTTTACCCCACTTTGATAAAGATGGAAAGAAATAAAAAATCCTAATTTAACTCCTTCAAACTACAAGAATTTGTTAGAAACCAACAAAAAAAGTAGTCAAAATTCCAATTGCTTCGTGTGCTAGACAAGCCTAATTTGCCAAACCAAATTACAAAATTTTGCCTCTGTGACAAATGCGTTATTACAAAGTGAAAATGCACTAAAATAGAGAGCGAATGTGCTACAATGTACTACAAATATGCTAAACTGTCCATAACCAAAAAAAGATAGAAGATGCAAATGTGCTATTATAGAGAATATATGTGTTGCACCGTACATCAAATGCACTATAATATTGATCGTATGCACTATAAAAGAGACCAAATGTGTTGCAACATACAACATATGTGCTAAAAGAGTCGGGAAGATTTTTTTGGCCAGACGTGTGCAAAACTGTTAGAAATTTGATATATTTAGGGGTCAAGCCCCACGATGGGCACCAAAAATGTGCACATGGAAAGTGTGGAACCTGCCAAAGATGATCAAACAACATCAAACACATACGTGAAACATTATTCTAGAGTTAGAAATCAACATAGAAACTAAACTAAGTTAGCTTCAAAATCAAGAACCCCAAGCATGTCTCATCTTCCACTATCTCCAAGGATCTTCAACATTCTAGGTGGCTCTCACTTGGAAGAGAACTTGATCTTTTAAATGTCAACCTAAAGAATGAGATTGAAGGATATGCCAAGATCAAAATGAATGCAACTAAGATCCTAGCTAGATGATCAAATGATATGAAAAGATGAAACGCAAGATGGAAGGCAAGATATGAGACTAAGATTGATTCTAAATTGAAAGCTTAGGTGTGATAATTAAATTAACATGCAAATTTCTATTAAATTGATATACAATGGCTATGAATTAAGATAGCATGAAAATTGGATTAGCATGATACTATCAACACGATGAAAGCTAAACTAGCATACAACTAAGATGATCTAAGTGCTTGAAGATGACAAATTAAGCTTCTTAATAACCTACAAAATGACTTGAAGTTTGATGCACAAGATGATGGATCCTAAGATTGAAGAAATGGGCTCTATTTATAGAGAAAATAGAGAAATGGATGGCCAAGATTGAGCAATCTTGACAAGGGCTAATATTGAAAGCTTTCAATCCATAAGGGGAATTCAATCCAATCGCAAATTGACAAATGTCATATTGAGATGGCTTGAGAGGATGCTAAGCAAGCATTATATACTAAGTAAGCATTGGGGATAACCTGAAGGGATGAAATATTTTGATAATGCTATTATCCAAGTGAGCATGATATTGTCCAAGAGGTAAACTCTTATGCAAAGTCAAGGGATGGCCAAAGGGACAACCATCATGGGCTAGGGTGATGTCTTGTAAGAGAAATTAAATTCTCTTTGAAAACTTTGGAGGTTAACTTGTTGAAAGTTAGATAAATTTCAAGGCTTTTGTAAGAGCCTTATAGGTTTGAAAGATTCAACAAGTTAACTTGTTGAAGAAGGTAAAGTCTTCAACACATTTTGAAGACTTTCCTCAAATTTGGAGAAGTGATTCCCCCAAATTTAGGGATGTGACATGATTAGAATAATTAGACTAATTAATGAGTGGTTAGAGGGGTTCTAAAAGAATATTAATAGGCTAATGGAAAATGTAGGAGAGCGCAAGTGGAGGGAAATAGGTATTTTTTGATAAAATAAAAGATTTATTTTAGCCAAAAGGGGTGCAACTTGCATTTCTAGGATTTTGCAAGTGGGGGGACTATTCACAAATAAAAAATGATTTATTTAAATTCAAAGGGATTTTTTTAATCAAATATAAATTCAATTAAAAGGGAAAAAGGGATTTTTAATTAAATAAATAAGATTTATTCAGTTAAATGGCTAAAGGGTACTTAATCAAACCTTAGTTTAATTAATTGGTTAGGCTAGAAGAAAAGGATTTTAATCAAATCTTCAATTCTATTAATAGACTGATTGGAAGAATAGGGATATTAATTAAACCTTAGTCTAATTAATAGGTGAATAAATGATGATTAAATGAATTAAATTCATTTAATTAGTTGTGCAAGTTTTAGGTATCTACAAGACCTATTTTCTACCTCTTGATACTGCAATCTTTTTCTATTCCTTTTTTTAGTGGAATAGACTACCCATTTCCGTAGTCCCTTTAAAAGAGGCCCAAATTTAAATTTGTACCATTGCTGGCCTTTGTCATTTGTGATATGGTCCTGATATTTTTTTTTGATCATTGGTTATTGGTCTACATTAAAATATACATTTTGCACCCTATATAAAGAAATGTTCATTCAAAAGGTTTGAGGCATTCTAAGAGGGAATTCATTTGATTTAGAATTATGAAGAAAATACTTCTTCAACCTAAGTGTTTAAAATTTTGAGCAAAAATCTTTAAAAAACCTACATTCAAGTATGATTTCATGTTAAACCTACATTCAAGTATGATTTCATGTTCATTATATTTTGTTATCATATTATTGCATAAACAATTGAAGCCTTTGTCTATAGAGAATTTCATCACCACCATTTCCATTATTAATTTAGCCTATGTCCTCCTGAGGACAACCTCTTTTTAACATCACCATAGATATTGTGGAGGTGGGAACACCAACATGATGTTTGACATAAGGAAGCCCCTATGTATGCAGGTTCATATTTAATAGAAGAGGATATTACATGAGTGCAAAGTAGACAAGTAAATATGGTCCTAGATTTTAAATAGGAAAAAAAGTCAACACTAGAGCATCCTTTACCATGGAATTCTTTGTTGACTCAATTTGTGAGAGAAACTTATATGACCTCTTGAATGAAAATCTACAAAAAAAATTTTGCACATACACCCCCTCCAACCATGTTCACCATTTTTATGCCTAGACAATAGCTATAAGTTTCTCTCTGTCTCCTCGTTCAAAATCTATGCTACTACATTTGTTTTCCATTCTATATTTTATTGTTATTGGTAAAGTCATCATTTTTCTATCATTAAACCTAGTTTATTCACACACACTTCACAATATTATTTATATTATGACAATAGAAAAATAAATTCAAAAATAAAAACTAATTCAATAAAAAATCTAAAAATATTCCACATGGAAGCTCAGTTGGAAGATACAAATTCAAAAAAAAAATTTAGAGAAAACCCATAAAGAAACCAATAAAGTCAAACTAGACAAACTCCAATTTCATAATTTAATGTAATCTCACAAGTCCCATAGCTCACTTTTGTAAATATCCACCTCAAGAATCAAATCTAGTTTTTCCTTAAGGCCATTATTTTCATTTTCTCTTCAAATAATGAAATACCAATTGTTCTCCACTAGCATTGAACCTAAATCCCATGAATTTATTTGTGAAAAGATACATACTTCAAAATCAAAAGAAGAAACTGGACAACTAGCTCAACTCAAACATAAGAATGATGACAGAGAGCCCCAATTTGCCCTCCATATATACTATGATTCCGTACTAATTTAGTTGTGTCACTTTTCATTTATGGGTAATGTCTATTTATTTATTTATTTAGAGTTTCTTGAAATCTCCTGTTAGAGAAAATTAGTTGAAGCTTTCCCTCATTTTTGTTTGATACAATGATTTTATCAACAACAATTGTTTTTTCAGTCAATAGTAGCCATTTGTATATGATGTCAGAATAGATAAAGAACTTTAGATGACATAACCATTGTTCTATATGATGTTGTAAATGTAGTGCCCAACATAATAAAAGATCCATAACTATTTTCTATATGATCTCAGAGTAGATAAAACACTTAAGATGACATAACCATTGTTCTATATGATGTTGTAAATGTAATGCCCAACATAATAAAAGATGACATAGCTTAACTATTTTTTTACATGAGGTCAGACAAGAAGGTTGAGTTCCCTGAGTTGGTTGCTGATGATTGGACTGGTTTGTTGCTTTCCCAGCACATGGTGGCTGGAAAAAATGAATAATGGGTGTTTTTTTCCATTTTTGTTTAAGGTTTCGATGTTGGATCCTGCTTATGTTTAATTTCAGCATCATAACTCTTTTTATTATGTCCAGATACTATCAATCTTGTGATTTTTTATAGTAGCAGGTGAATTATGTTTTTTTTGAATTTTTCATTTATATTTAACCGTGTTTTCACAAAAAAAATAAAAATTAATGTCTTCTTAATAACTTGATCTCACTTACACATTTATCTATATCACAAAAGATGAAACAATTTCAATTTTTTAAATTTAATATAATTTAGATTTTTTCATACAATATTTGAATCTTTGATTTTATTTTTAAATTTTACTTTAAATATTTTCTAAAATTAATCTAATAATTTTAATAAAAAATTATACTTTTAAACTTGCATGTCATAAATAAATATTGTAATTTAATATTTATAGATTAGGAATAAATTTCCCTATTACACCATTATGTAAAGTTCCACGACCTAAGTCCACAATGTTTTTTTTTAGAATTAACCATTCAATTTCTTCTTCAAATAATTAGACTTTTATCATAAATAAATTCATATAAAAATTAATAAATATATATCAAAATAATTTTATATTTTGCAGAAATTGAAGCCCTAATGCGAACCTGGGATGACAGTGTTACAAATCTCTGGTTAGAAACAAAGGACTGAAACAAGACTCTCAATTCCCTCGACAATTTGATTTTACTGCGCAATTATCTGTGTGAGGGACTCGCCTTTACCAGAATATAGAAAAGAAACTGATTCCATGAACATTTCCTGTCCAAAACTCATTTAGTCAAAGCTTTAAATTATTTTCCTTCCCGAGAAAAGAAACAGATTTCATGAGCTTCTTTCCACAACCGATCCGGGAAGATCTTGACTAGGCTTTCGAACATAAAACGGAACCACGAATTGCGATTATCATTGCAGAAGCTTTTTTTCACAACCAATCTGCCAAGATCGCCAGGGTACAATTGCGTGATATGGAGGGCATAGAAATTGGGAATTGCAGGCGTGAGTAAATGGAATCGTAAATAGAGAGTTACAGCCTGGACTTGATCGAGACAGGAGATGGGTAATTTGGAAATGATTAAATCTGTTTGCTTTATAGACGACTTTTTTAATCCAAATGTATTTTTTATATTACATTATGATTATAAGGAGAAATTTATTCAGCTGTATATTATATTCATAATATATTATATATTAAAAAGTGATATATTTTATTTGTTCAATTTTCTTCACACATGATCAATCATTTAATTTGATACATAAGATGTCAATATTTGTAAAGATAAGATGTTAATTGTGTTAAATGTAATGAGAAACAAAGTAGTTTTTAATATCATGTCTACTAAGATTCACAATTTAAATATTTTTTAATATCTTATTAATAACTTGGTCTTACTTATATATTTATTTGATATTACAAAAGATAAACAATTTAAAATTTTTTAAACTTAATATAATTTAGATTTTTTTATATAAATATTTGAATCTTTTATTTTATCTTGATTTAGAAACAAATTCTAGAACCATCTCAGTATTTTAAAACAAAACCATACCTTTAAAATTTTATATCATATATGAATATTATAGTTTAATAATTCTAGAGTAATTTTGAAAACTCTAGTGCCATGTAGTGCTCTTTGGTGTTCAAGGGTTTCATGCCATTGTTGCCCCTAGAGATGTTTCAGTATTGGAAATAAGATGACGGCAATCTTGTAATACTCGACATGATGTAAGACCAAGATAATTGTAATACCTGACATGATGTAAGACCAAGATAATTTAAGACAATTGTTTTACATGATGTGAGAACCTATAGGACACTTGAGATGTTGGATCATTAATTTTAATCTTTTCATTTAATAACCTTTTCATTTGATAACAACAAAAAGGTTTAGATGTTTAATCTCATTGTTTTGTTTTTAAAATTTTCAACATTTATATGACATCCACATTTCAACATTGAAGATAAGATGAGTCAATCTTGTAATGCTTGACATGATGTAAGATCAAGATAATTTAACTATTTTCTATATAATGCCAAAACAAATAAAACACTTCAAATCAAATGTTATTCTATTAAATATAATGTTGGACATAATAAAAATGAGATAGTGTAAGAGTTGTTTTACATGATTTCATAAATATAATTCCCAACATAATAAAAGATGAGACAATTTAAACTATTGTTTTACACGATGTAAGAAGAGATAGGATAGTTGAGATGTTGGACTATTAATTTAAACCTTTTCATTTGATAACAATAAAAAGGTTTAGATGTCCAACTATTAAAATAACTATCTAACATTTATATTTTACAGTGTTTAAAAAATACAACTTTAGAGATCCCAAGAACACCTCCAAGCAAAATACCTATCACAAGAGAAGAATGGAGGCAAAAAAACAATAATGGCTCTGAAGAAAAAGATTATCATTCAAATAGGGAATTAATCCAGAAATACAATACAATCCTTATAAAAGGATATTATGCAACCCTAAAGAAACTCTAAAGGGATAATGTGTATTTAATAATTAGAATAATTATTAAATACCTACAACATTATTAAATGCCTAAGTTTAGCTTAAGTGTAGAGGATAATAGACTAATCATTAAATAAATAATTGTTAGCTAATACATGATAACTCTAACACCCCCCTTTAAGATGAAATTAGGGAGCAGCTAAAAACAACTAGGGACTAAAAATGCATGTAAATAAAATGCATGAAAGTAACAATGGGTCCCGAGAACTAGGCCTGATGAGGTACCCAAGTACAAATGATCTCTCACAACTAGAGAAAAGGAGAAAACCTCATTGAAAAAACTCCTCTCCTAAAGAGAGAAATACAAGTGAAGGACTGAAGAAGCCTCCAAACAAGAGAATGTCCTAGAAAAAATGAACAAAGATGAACATGAAGAACACCACTGAAGCCTGAAGCTGCAAACACTATCGAAGAATAGTTGTCAATTTGAAGAACCTCCACTAAAATAGAAGATGATTAGGTAGAGAAGATTGTAATCTGCATAAGTGCCCTCAAATAACACTACTCGAATCAGATGGAAAGCAAAGGAAAACAACTAAAATCGAAGATACAGATGGCAAAAACACAAAAGTCTGAAGAGCTGATCAATCAAAGATGAAAGGTTGTCTCCAAAAATAGGAATGAAAGAGTGTCCATATGGTAAATGATCCATCTCACTGAAATGCATAGGTAACCAACCACTACATCTGCCTAGTACATAGGAACAAATAATGAATACATATCTCACTCCAACGAACCAAGGAAGCGTTAGAACCAATAACAAACAGGAGAAACCCCCCCATAATGCTGACAAGGGAGAGGTGACAGGTACATTGAAACTGAATGCCAAGAAAAATAGCATGATGAAGAACCAAAAACATCAAGAGTGTAGCATAAAGTACAAACACATATAAAGGCTAGTGTCATGGAACGAACACTCACTTGACACACATCATCAATGTAATATCATTAAAGGAACACTCACGTGACAAAGGTAGATGGTAAACAAAGTCAAACATCAAACCTCCCATGGCATTTTATAATGGAGTGCGAGTAAAATAAGGCACAAGATGTGCAAGATCCCAAGCATGCAAGGCATAGTGGTACTTTATCTAGGTGCATTTGCAAAAAAGAAAATGCATACAATGAAATCTCAGAATGTCAAAAAAAATACATAAGATTGGAAATACATGAAGAACAGCAAAAAACAAGTCATCCCATGCAAATGAGAAGTTTCCACAACATCATATATCCAAGTAATTCACTAGAGTGTGAAAACACAAAAAAGTTGGAATCGTGAAAAATGGACAAACTAGTGAAAAGGTATGAGCTCGGGTTTGAAAACAACACCTTTTATTTCAAATGACTATAGAATGTACTAGTAAAAAAAAAACAAGTGATGAAACCCAGAAATCTGGAAAGTAGAGGAAACCAGCTTTCCAACTATATCTTGTTTGCCAAAAAATGATATTGTATGCCCAAGTTATGGCCAAAAGAAAAAAAACCCTCTTTTAAGGGCATAAAGAGGGTCACAGGGGCCATGCAAAGTTGTTTGTACTACTGATGTCAACATGATGTCATGCTGATGTCAGCATAATATTTCCAGAATATTCTCTACCTGTCAAAAAAAATACCAGGTGCAGGAAAAATATGCCGAATTTTTTTCGTCTCAATGGAAAAAATCTTCCTGTCGGCAAAAAAAATCCAGAGACCCAAAAAGTGACCAGTGGCTAGAAGGTAGCTGGACTGGTGGTGTGTTTGGTAGCCAATGACCAAAGGTAGAGTGGACAAGAGGCCGCCACAGATAAGAGGTTGGAGGGTAGGGATGGAGTGGAGAGGAGACCGGAGGGCAGGAGCGGACCTGAGGCACGAAGGCTGAAGGCGAGCCCTATTGCAGGTGGTGGGGTAGGGTCCACGACCTATTGCGGGTCGTACGAACCTACAGAGGACCTCGCCCCCCTCCCCAATGTGCTTTTAAAAATTAAACCTTTTTTTTAAAAAGGTTTTTCACAATTTTTTTGCATTCAGCCTGGGTATGTTGCTAAACTGCCTCCAATTTAATTATTTTTTTAATTTTTAATTTTTCTCGAAATCTGTGCCTAGAAAAGGGCAAAAATAAATAAAAATATTCAAACTCAAACTTGTCCAAAATGGATAAATTTTAATTGAAAATGGGGGTTTTTGGGTGATCTAATCTCAATAGTGAGATCCATTTGAGCCCAAAATGCCCAAAAACAAAGAACCACCCCAAATTCAAAATAAAAACTCTAAAAATCTTGAAACCCTAGCTTCCAAAAAATCTTCGAAAAAAAAATCAAGAACAAGTAGCAGCAGATGTAGGTTCTGATACCATGAAAAAGTTGAGAAATACAACTTCAAAGATCCCAAGAACACTTGGAAGCAAAATGTCTGTCACAAGAGAAGAATGGAGGCAAAAATGCAATAATGGATCAAAAGAAAAAGATTATCATTCAAAGAGGGAGTTAATAAAGAAATACAATACAATCCTTATAAAAAGATATTATGCAACCCTTAAGAAACCCTAAAGGGATAATGTGTATTAATTATTAAATACCTAGAATATTATTAAATGTCTAAGTTTAGCTTAAGTGTAGACGATAATAGACTAATAATTAAATAAATATTAAATAAATAATTATTAGCTAATACATGACAACTCTAACAATTTGATATTACAAAAGAAAAAACAATTTAAATTTTTTAAATTTAATAAAACTTAGATTTTTTTATATAAATATTTGAATTCTTAATTTTTTTTTATTTTTTTTCAATTTTTTTCCAAAATAAACTGAATTATTTATATCAAATTATACATTTTAAATGTATTGTAATTTAATATTTATAGATTAGGAATTTCCCTACAGTGTTTGCAGATTTAGTTCAGGGCACGATTGTGCTAATTTGTAGGGTTTCAAATACAACAACGCATCATAAATAGAAAGTACTTTGTAAAGCTAAAATGGTTGAATTTGTTTGTTTCATAGATCTATTTTTTAAAGCAATTGTATCCTTATGATTATAAGTAGAATTTTTTTTTATCAGCAAAAGGTCGAAGTTGAGAATATTTTATATTATATGATATAATTATGAAAATGAACATAAGGAAACCAATTCTGTCATTAATGAAAAAACTCCAAAAAACTTTAGAGTTCCATATTGTTTCATCTAGAAATTGGTTTTACCAAATTCTATTCTTGGGGCTTTGCCTAGAGTTCTATAAGAAATTAACTAAAAACCAAAATTGGAGGATCTTTGCTCAAAAAGAAGATAATTAAAACTTCAACTAAATACTTTATAGAGAATAAAAGAGTGAGTAGTATAATTTCAAACCTAAGCTCCTAAGGAATATGTGCCCGTGCTTGATAGTTTCCCATGACTTCCTCAAGGTGCTCTCCCTTGCTATATGAAGTTTAAAAGAGCTTGGTCTGAAATGCATTCTTATGCATTAGTCGATTCTAGATCCTTGTTCTTCTATGATCTCTCAAAGCTCAACCACCCACCCATCCATCCTCTCATATGCTACAAATATAACAATACCATTGGCTTCCAAGTAATCTCTTACCCAATTCTCAAGTTCATTTTTCCTAAGTATGAATAATTTCGTTGTAAAATCTACATTTTTCTTTATGTCAAACTTCTTTGCTTTGAATGGCTTCATATCCTCTATTTGCCAAAATGGGAAATTAGGGAGGAGGTTTACCATCTTGAATAGTAATCATGCAATCCTTTGGGAGAGGGATCGATAGGTTTGCATCTATGTTTCTCAAAACCCTTTCCTGATCACCCAACAAACAGTCTTTAAAGACCTTTCTGCAGAGCTTTTCTACATTATTCTTTTCCATACCAACATGAAGGAGAGTGGCCAGAAACACAGCTAGGATTTTCATGTTTACTCTGTATTTGTGGTCCACAAAGACGAATTCTCCTCCCAAGATCCTCTTTATCACCATAATCACCTAGTGAACGCAATTCATGACTTTTTTCATTATGTTCTCCTTAATCTCACTAATGAAGGCTATTTTCCTTTTGGAAGCAACAAACAGTTTGGGGATTCCCTCATTTCTTCAATTTCTCTTACTCTTCCACCAGCCTGCAATTCCTTCCTTGAGCTCAAGCTAAATACTTTTGAAGTTTCTAGATATCTAGGTGAAGCTAATTATAATCTTGGAAGGGAATCTATAATAAATGAATTATCTCCAAGTTCCCTTCGTATTTCTCTCACTCACACCAACTTTGTGGCTTTGCAGGAACAACTAAAACTCGCTTATATGAGAGATAAGGGAAAAGGTGATTATCTTTAGCCTCTACTATGTTAAGTTAGTTCCTTGGCTAAGAGATCAGTCACTAGTCGTCAACAAATCTCCACACTAATTACAATCTTGGAACCTGAAAGACATAATAAATGAAGAGACTCCAAGTTGCATCTATATTTCTCTCACTCATGGCAACTTTGTAGCTTGGGATACTTAACTAGAACCTATTTAAGGGAAAAGGACATTATCTTTAGCCTCCTCTATCTTGAGTTAGTTTCTTGGCTAAGAAATAAGTTTCTATCCTTCACCTCCACCAAGATCACTTTGTGTGCATTGTCTAAAGAAAGTATGATCTAATTGGCTCATATGCTGTGATAGCCACCTAGCTTTAGATTTTCTAGTAAGAATGATTTCTAAAATTAATGATTTTTTAAATTCTAATCATTTGGGAAGTCCTATTTACCAACCATCTTGACTAAGAAATTTTCTCCAAGCAATCTTATATTGCCAACTTTCGTAAACTTGATCTCTGACCCAATTTAATGTGAAGTGACTGCCCCTAAAAAATTTCAGACAACTCTTGTTGGTCTTTAGATCCTTAGTCAATTCTAATAGAAAAAATTAAAAAATAATACCATTTGGGAAGCCCCTATAGAATGTCCTTTACATCACCTTTTTTAAGGGATGCCTCCATCCAAAATTCCATTAATGAAAAGGATTTGAAAGCCCTTTACACCAACTTTTCCTTTGAAAAATGTTTTCCAAATTTTATTAAGATTCCCTTTCCTCTTATTCAAAATAATTGAGAGACTTGAATTCCATATCCTGAAATCTATTATTAACTATCCTTAGCTCTATGAATAATTTGAGTCATCTAGCCTATGACTATGATATGACCCGCTAATCTATTTTTTGTATATTCTATCAGCTCCTATATTTTCTAGTTGATCTGCTAGACTATTAGCTTCTCTATAAATGTGATTGATTGTTGTCATACCAAAGAATTATAAAACGATCTAAAGCCCTTCCTAGGAATGAGTTCAACCTCAAATTTGGGGTTGCTCGAGTTCTATGAGAATTTATAATTATTATCAAGTCTTCTTAAATTTCCAACTTCTTGATTCTTAGTTATCTACAAATTAACATGCCTTCTATCATTTCTTTAATTTCTTCTATAGTGTTAGTGTCCATTTCTAAAGGTTTAGACAACTTAGCAATTAAAATTCCCTCCTACGAATGAACTACACAACTAGCTCTTGAAGCACCTGGGTTGCCTCTAGAAGCTCCATCAAAATTAATCTTATACCATCCTAGTTTAGGGAGATACCATACACCACCCAAACACATTCTTCTATCTATCCTAGAAGCCTCTCCCTCCTTACCAACATAGGGTGAAATCTTAAACCCAAACCATCTACCCCTCATCTTATCATCCCAGCTGGAAAAGCGAGTCTCTTTTGGACCATATGTTGATATTATATTGTTAACCACCTCAACTATGGTTGCTTCCATCCTATTCGAAAGGGCCTCCCAAAACATTTTTTTTTTCGGGAAATATCCTACAATTTGTTTCCTTCCATAATCCTATTACACTATTGAAGGAGATGAGATCCACATTATCCCATATAGACATGATGAGAATGATTTAGGCCAACATTGAAACATACTCATTATGCCTCTGGGAAGAGAAATAATCTATCCCAATTTCGCACATAACCATTGCCAACATCTAGAGGCAAAGGGACATCTAAGAAAGATATGATCAATTGTCTCTTCTCTCCACTCACAATGAAAAAAAATGGAATCTCCAACAAATCCTAGCCTCCTAAACCATTTTGAAATTAAAACTCTACCTTGAAGGGCTACCCAAGCGAAGATACCTACCTTTGTAAAACACATTTTATCCCAACACAATTGAGTTAGAATCTCAATCTTTTGGAAATGTTGCCTTTCAATTATTACTCTATATCCATCCTTAAAGTTTTAACTTCTTGATTTCTCTTATTTCCAAATCAATATATCTATTTCATTCCATATTGAGATTGATCTATTTTTCTAAATCTCATTAAGTTGATAATATCTTCTTTTCTAACAGGAGACCCTCAATTTTTCTCCATCTCCATCCCAAAGAGGAACCATTGTGAATAAATTCAATATAATATCTGACATGAATTTCCTAATTTATTTCACAGAATTCCCTGATGTTATTGACTTCCATCATTTTTCTATACCTAGGTAAAATCCCCAAGAGTTTGACAAGGAAAGTGCCCATCTTTGATCTACCACATCCCAAGATAGTTTCTCTATGATCAATTCTCTATATTTTATTATAAAGTTCCAAATCCTTGATCCATTTGGGGGGATTTTGAATCCTAAAGAAACCTTCTAGACTCGAGTCTTCTAAGTATTTACTCTTTAAGATTCTAACCTATTTTAAATGAGAATCCTAATATAATTTCCAAACTAAGTTGGCTCCCAATTCTTTATTTTGCCACACCTGATTTCTCAAACGTACTCCTCCTGATTCTATTGGCCTACAAATTTTATCACATTCTATTAACCTTCTATGAAGAGAAAAGGAGATAAAAGATCCCCTTGGTGAAGACCTCTAGGTAAATCAAAAAAATCTTCTGGACTTCCATTAACTAAGACCAAGAATCTAGGGATAGAGATGCAATAAAAGATTAAATTTATCCAATCCCTTGAGAATCCAAAGGGTTCTAGATATTTGCATAAAATTATTCAATAAAATTTGTCATATGCTTTCTTCATATCCAACTTAATCATCAGTCTTGGCTTTTTATTGATCTAAATTGAATGAATTGATTCTTGGGCTATAATCACTCCATCAAAAATGGATTTTCCTGACACAAATCTAGTTTGTTCTTTCAAGATGATGGTTAAGAGTAACCCTTTTAATCTATTAGCTAAAGCTTTGGCCAAGACCTTATATATGGTGTTGCATAAGGACATTGGCCTGAAATCATCTAACCTCAATACTTTCTCCTTCTTGGGAATTAGAGCTATAAAGGTATTGTTAATTTCTCTTAAAAATCTTCTAGAATTTATTGTAGCTTTTAAAGCTTCATCATCTCCTCTCCTAAAATGTGCCAACATTTCTAAAAGAAACATGCTAGAAACCCATCCAGTCCTAAAGCTTTATCTATGTGCATTTTCTTGAGGGCTTCTTCAATTTCCAATATTGAGAACTTTTCTATAAGCATCTTATTCTATTCTACCAAGATCAGCCTTGGAATAATATCCAACAATGCATTTTGAGACTTTAAGTCAAACACTTCCCAATTATTTAAAATCTTAGTGAAAAATAATACTATCTCTCTGACTATTTCCTTGGGGTCTTCCTTTATGTTCCCTAGCTCATCTTTTAATTTGTATATCCTATTGATGATCCTTCTTTTATTAGTGATATTGTGAAAAAACTTAGAATTCTTTTCTTCCTCTCCTAAACATACTTTTATAGATTTCTATCTCTCAAAAATCTCTTCTTTGGCCAATGCTTCCTCATTGTTTGAGAAGCTCCATTTTCATTTGAGAAAACTATCTTGTCCATTCCTTTTCTAATTACTTGTTCATTCAATCTGTCCAGTTCCTCTCCTACTTTAGTTTTAGCCAAGAAGATGTTAGATAAGTTCTCTATTCCATTTTAATAAAGAAAAATATTAGTTTTTAATTTAGACATAAAACAAAATAGTTTGGAACCCTCAAATTTCTCTTCCTTCCACCAAGTTTCTATCATTTCAAAGAAATTTTGGTCTTTCATCCACATATTTTTAAACTTGAAGGGGCACTTATTGGGCTTCTTATCCCACTGAATTTCTAGATGAACTAGAAAGTGATCTAATATTGAAGAGGGCTTAATAAATAGTTTTAATTAAAAAAGAAATTTAGAGAGATCCCACTTGAAAATAGATTTGTCTAGTTTTTTTCCTATTGTTCCAAGTAAAGGTCCCATTATCAATTTTTATATCCATTATCGTGTTTCTTGCTACCTAATTCCTAAAGTCCACTTTAGATTGGGACTCCTTTTGGATGCCCCTACTTTTCTCTGATAAATATAGAAAATGTTTTCTATAGGGATATTTTGAAGGAATATTTCCAATCCTTTCTATAGTTCTAGTTTTTGGTTATTATAAGTGGGCATATAAACATTCAAGATGACAAAAATGATATCTCCATTGATACTTCTTAAGATAACCACTATCTAGTGTCTCCTTCCTACTATTTTTTCAAATTTAACCCTCCTAGGGTGCCAAAGGATAGCTAGGCCTCGTAAAGATCCCAACACCTCATTTGTTTGTACCTCCCACAAACCTAATTTAGATTTGAAAGATGCTATCTAATCTACATTTAGTGTTTTCTCTTGCAACAAAACTAATTCTACTTTGGAGGATTTTATACAACATTTAACCAAACGATGTTTGTTAGGGGCATTAAATCCCCTAAGATTCCATTTTAATAGATTCATTGATACAAGGGAAGGACCTTTTCCTTCACCAAATTCCATAAAATACTGATTTTCTTTAGATCCTTAGCCTCTCCTTCTAGGTTTGTAAGATCTGATAAGGATTTCCTTCCTTTCCTATTTCCTGGAGATTGTCCGTAATTTTCTTTAGATCCTTAGTCTCCCCTAAGTGAAAACCATCAACCCTAGTGACTCTCCCTTTCTCTCTCCTTGGAGTTGGGGAGGGGAGAACGACTAGGGTTCAATTTTTTCCGCTTTACATTTTGGTGAACCCGACGTGAACATCCTCATTCTAATTATTCATGGTTAGATCTGAAAATTTTGCTTCCCTAATTACATTTCCATGTTTGATCTTTCGCAAATTTTAGAGGCTAATTGCATAAAAACCCTAAAATTTTCTTTTTAAGTAATTAAACTTGGGAAATGTTTAATTGTTAATGCTTGTTTCAGATCTACCCTTCTATTGCAAATTGTCAGTTCATATTTGTGCTTTAATTCTGAAAATTAAGTGGTTAAATGTCAAAATCCTAATTTTTAAAACCTCCTTGATTCAACCTTTGACTGATAATTTCACTGATCAAAACACCTCCAAATCGGCTGTAACTTTGGATTCCGCAATAAAATCACAATATCTTTCATCCCTGAAAATTTGGAAAAAAGTTGCGAGGACCGTGTGCACCCCGAGCGCCATCGTCCCCGACATTTTTTCCGAAATTTCGGGAGCTAGATCTTACTGTATTTTTCTGCTAAAATCCAGAATTTTGGCTGATTTTATCAATTCTAACACTTTCAAAATTAAAGTCAAAGTTGGTCTAGCGATTGCTTGGATTGAGGCTTCTAATCATTCAAAAATTGTTGAAATTGAAATTTTTATCAAAATTGTGTTTCTTACAGTCCTAAATCTGAGAAGTGTGTTGGTATTCATTCGAAATTTCAATGCTTTATTCAAATTCTTGCAATTTGTGACTTTTGAAATGAAGTGTTTAATTGCAACAACCTTGATTTCCACTTTCCAAATTCTAATTTTGCATGAAATCGAGTCAACTTTTAAATTTCAAAACTTGCATTGCTTTTAGCATTCCCTCTAAAATCATACAATTCAAAATTTCAGTTTCCCTCTCTTTTTCAAAATTCAAATTTTACATTTTTCAACAATCTTGGTAGGGTTCAATTTTGAGATTGCAACTTTAATTTGGCCTATCTACAGATCGTAAAATCACTCAATTTTTTCAGATTAGCTTTAAAATCATCATAACTTTTATCCCTGAAAATTTCAAAAAAAGTTGCGAGGACCGTGTGCACTCCGTTCACCACGGTCCCGGACATTTTTTCCGAAATTTTGGGAGATTGTCCTGATTGCATTTAACAGCTTAAATCTAGGAGATTGGCTGATTTTATTGAAATTTGCTACCTCTAAAACTCAAAATCTTCTCTCTCTCTTTAGTGCATGAGTTTTACGACAATAAGCCCTACTTACACTATTCCCGTTAGACGTAGCCTTAGAATTAAGTCTTTCCAAGGTGTAATTACCGAGGAGATGGAACCTAATTTGAATGGCCTCTTTAATGAGGACATGGGTAATTCCTCTAATCCTCTTAATGATGAAGAAGCTCTCCATGAGGTTTCTGTAGAACAACTTTCAAAATTGGATAACCAATTTGATGATTTTCGACAATGGATGTCTCAAGAATACCCCGATAGCGAAGCTCTTTCATTAATTGAGGGTCTAAAACGTATGGTTCAAAGTGATAAGAATGGAATTAATATTTTGCGTGGTATTGCACACATTGTGGATTCAAATGTGATGCCGATGAAAAGTTGTGCCGAAACCTTAGGTTATACACAACCTCCTACTCAAGTTAATCATTCTATTCCTTTGACGACTTCTATTGCTAGTATACCTACTTTTACATCAAACATAATGGCTACTTCAATACAAGACATTCCTCCTATGATCACCAGTCATGGGGGCAATCCTTCTTCTACAATCAACCCTCTTCCTTCATTCAATCCAACTTCTTCATTCATTCCTTCAATGAGTGTTCCTATTATATCTCCACAAATGAACACGACGCAAGGGGGCAATTCGTTTAATCATTCCATTCCTCCTTGTAGTGTTCCTCCTTTCCAATCATCTCCTATGACTAACTATCATAGTGTCCCACCACCTTACTCTCTACCTTCTTTCAATAACATAACACCTCCATCACAATCTAACACATCTAATATGAACTCTTCGACTGAAGTGACCATTAACAATCTTGCACAAACTATCTCTTCTTTACAACAACAAATTACTTCTATGAATCAATCTAAGTTTAGTGTGCCCACATTTGATGTTGTGAGCCCACTTTCTCTTGACATTGTTCGAGCTATCCTCCCTAAACATGTTGAAATTCCGCATTTGGAGCTTTATAACGGTAAGGGTGATCCTCTAACACATGTTAAGACCTTTCAAACAATATGTACCAATTTTGCTTATGACCAAAGGTTGCTTGCAAAATTGTTTACTAGAACATTAAGAGATAAAGCCCTACAATGGTATTGCTCATTGCCTTCCTATTCTATTTCTTCTTTCGAACAACTTGCAAATGCTTTCATTCAACAATTTCAAAACAATATAAGTCCTAAAGTTACTTTGATTGATTTAATGCATTGTAAACAAGGTGTTAAAGAAAAAGTGACTGATTTCATTGGTAGATATAAGCATTTGTATGCTCAAATTTCTTTTCCAGTGCTTGACAATGATATTCAAAGAATCTTTATTTCTAATTTACAAAAAGATATTAGAGAAAAACTCCTGTTTTCTGAGTTTACTTCTTTCCAACAGTTGTGCGCAACTCTTCACAATTATCAACTGACTGTGAGTCAAATGGAACAAGCAAATCCTATGGCTCTGAGTGATAAGGGTGATAGTAGTCAACAACCATTTGGGAAGTTTAAACGAACAGAGAGTCCATTAAATTCAATGAAAACATCATCAACAACAATGTGAATGCAGCATCAGGTGTGCCTCCTATTTCTAAGTTTTTCAAGAAAGAAAGAAAGTTTACTCCTTTGAATGAATCATTGCATAGTATTATGAATAAGTTATTGGAACAAAATGTGCTCACTCTCCCTCCTATAAAGCAAATAGATCCTGCAAAGATTAATTCACCCTATTTTGATAACAAATCTTTTTGTCAATTTCATCGTCATCCTGGGCATGATACTGAAAAATGTTTTGCTTTAAAGGGTAAAATTCAAGATTTGATTGATAATAATACTATCTCTGTTTCTGGTGTGAATGATAAAGGCAACACATCTGTAGCTCCTCCTAACGAAAATCTTTAGATTTTTACTGATCCATTGCCTTCTCATACCTCTAATGTGATTGATACTACTGATTCCTCTGTCTCACCTGATGATCTTGTGTCTATGACTCCTAATGTGATTAACTTTGTGGAGCAGCAGAAAATCCCTAAAGAACCTTCCATCACATTTGATTCCAGTGAAACTATCAGGGCACCTGACGGTCCTTTATATATAGTTGCAAAAGTCAAAAATACACCTTGCCATGGAGTGCTTATTGATCCTTCTTGCATGGTTAATGTCATTACTGAAGAATTTCTTTTTACTTTGCAATTGAATCAAGTGATCTATGATGAAACAAATGTGGTTGTGAAACTATTTGATGCATTTTCTTCTCCTGCAATTGGTTCTATTACATTACCTATTGAGGTCCATAACAAATCCCTTGATATGAGCTTTGTTATTATTCCATCGTCCGAACAATTTCATGTGAAGCTAGGCTATCCTTGGCTATCTTCCATGAAAGCTATTGCTTCTCCTATTCACAAGTGCTTGAAATTTTCCCATAATGGTGAAGTTGTTACTATCAATCATAGTCTCTTTAAACCAGCTGAAAGAACCTCTAGCATTCCTATTGATTACTTTTGGCCTAAACAATTCCAATCTCTTCCTCCGCGAAGTGATCATCTTTTCAAATCTTACCAAAAGTGGAAAAAAGATATGATCCTATCTCTAAGTGAACCTAGAACACCCAAACTTGACATTCCTATCGTTCTTGAGAAGGAAGTTCTTCCTTTGAAAGATAAAACTAATGTCTTTCCTCAAGAAGATTCCCAACCCATCCCTATGGATGTAACTATGCCTATGTCTAATAAACTTTCTAAAGGTAGACCTATACCTTCTCGTCATGATGGGCTTGGTCTCCTTCCTAAACCAAATATTCCTCCTTTATATGGAGTAGTTCCTCCTCCTTCCTCTTATGGAGAGAAGAGACCTTCCTCTTCTCCTATTGTTCAACCTAAGAGACCACAACCTAAACACCCAAGTGATAAAGATGAGAACATTCCTCCTCCTCAATCTTCTCAACTTCCTACTAAGACTAGACGAAATCGTTCTGCACGTGAACGCTGACGAAAGCGTCATCTTAGAGCTCAAGCAGCTGCTTCTCAAACTTTGTAGTCCCCAAAAACACCTTCAGCCAGTATTATTCCATTTTCTCCTCAGCTGACGATTGAGCCGAAATCTCCTAAACATAAGATGCATGATGGTCTTGATCCTGTGCAAGTTAAAGATCCTATTTTTATAAATCTTGATGATGATATAGATGAAAATGTTATTCATGACGAAAATGTTATTCCTGTTCATTTTGATAGTGAATATGAGTATGTTGATGTTGATAACCATTTATCTAACGCATTTTCTAAAGCACTTATCCTAGCTCCTAGACAAGAACAACGTGGCTCGGAACATTAACATAGCCCTTGTTTGGATCTTGTGATAGCTCCATCTGCTGTGTTGGATGTTCCTCCTCTAGCATGTTTCCTACCTTCCCGAAATATTGATCAGCAAGATCGGGGGAGTAGATGACGTGCTAGACTAGTTTCATTAGCATAGCAGATTCTCTCCTCCTCTCTTGATCTCTTTTGTTACTTCTTCTATGTGTTATTCTCATTCTTCTATTTGTTGTCCTTAGTGTTGTCTACTTGAGGACGATGCAAAGCATTGAGATCTCTTTTGGTCTCTCTCATGTTGACTCAAAAGACACATGTGTTCCCTTCTTCTAGGTGACCTTCCTTGATTGGGGAATGAAGAACAATTATGCATACATACATATGATATACATGAATTATCATACAGCATACTGACCTCGAGGAAAGCGAAGTCACCTTGTGCTTTGTGCTTTGTGTCTATTATCCTTGGGCTTATCTCACACTTGGGGGCTAAATCCTTGTGACAACGTGCTCCTTTCTCATTTCTTATATGTATCACTACCTTAAAGTAATCACCCCCAGTGAGGTGTGTGCGATCACTTTAACGTAGGGGGCATACACCCTGTTCATATCTCTTCAAGATACATGAAAATTTCTTGACAAATTTAGCTTTGCCTTGAAAATTTTTGATATCTTTCTTGCATGACTCATAGTGAGGGAACCTTACTACTGACAGTCATGGTTCTCCCTCATGATCTTCCCTTTTACTTTGTCAATCAAAGTCGTAAGATCCTTAGTTCACTGGGGGCTTGGTGTATCTTGCCTCCTTGACATGGTGAAAGTTTTTCAATGTTGTTTCCTTGTACTTTACCGGAAGTATGAGCGTACGCTTATACTCCCGCTAAAGTGGGGGCTAAATGTAGCGTCCTAAAATTGTGACACTTGCAATTTCGACTGCATTTGGGTCTTCACGATGGCGATGCAACACGGAACCTGAATGGAGACCCCGAAACTTGTTCATGACATCAAAAACTGCATTTTTCAGCACCCTGGCCTGATCCTCCTTGCACCCTGCTGCCCCTGGAGGTGGGACCATGGCGCCCAGCGCCCTGGTCCTTCAGGACTAGGGCGCCCAGCGCCCTGGTCCCCCAGGACCATGGCGCCCAGTGCTCTAGTCCCTGGCCCTATTTTGGGCCCGGTCTCTTATGGGGCTTCGGGTCTTTAAGTTTGCAAATTGGAAAATAATCTTCCTAGGTCGGCCTAAGGTCGGGAAAATCAGTCTATCAGCCCTAATTGACAAGTATATAAACTACATTTCCTCTCCCATTCTGGTAGATGGAAAAAGAGGTGAAAGCAATATTCAAACATTCAAGCATTCAAGCATTCAAGCATTCCTTCAAGCAATTGATCATTCTAAGTCTCCATTCAAGGCTAGGTGTTGCATTCAAGACAAGGATTCAACCATTGAAGAGGAGATCACTTACAACACATTACATACTACATACATTACACCTTCGCATGTAAGAATACAAACATTCTTACAACAAGGTTGCAGGTACGCGGCTGTAATTGAAGATCTGGAGTCCTTGTGCAGAGACGAACCGATCCCCATTCGTTTCGCGGATTTTTCGGAGGACTGTGTGCACGCCGGGCGCCATCGTCCTGTCAACTTTCGCTCAAATTTGCAGAACAGCACCGTCTCGACATTTTACTGCTAATTCCAGGTCCGCAGCTTCATCCTATATTCCTATCTCTGTTTATAAGCGAATCTTTCTCACTTTTCATGCATTCCTAGCTTAATCTTTCTATCTACATTCTTTACAAAAGAGGGTATCCTTGATGTCTTAACCCTTGAAACTCATTTAGAATCCAATCTTGCATTGCGTGGGATTGGATCTTGTGGGTTTCAACCCCTCTTTTGAATGTAAAGTCTCCCCTAAGTGAAAACCATCAACCCTAGTGACTCTCCCTTTCTCTCTCCTTGGAGTTGGGGAGGGGAGAACGACTAGGGTTCGATTTTTTCCGCTTTACAACTGCTACCAACTCTAGTTGGACCGGACTCTCTTCCTCTAAAAGACTTTTCCTCCTATTCTTTGAAGGAGAGGGATACTGATATGAGAAGGAACCACCAATTCTAGATAATTTTCTTGTTTCCACTTTGCTCAAGTCAATGGCTTCTAGTTGTTTTTTCTCTTTCCTACTGGATCTAATAGGTGAGGATGAATGTTGAGACTTCCTAATAGGAATAGACTATGAGCTTTTCAAGTTTTTTATCTCCAGAAGCCTAATTGATATTCTCCTATCTCACTTAAGGCTTTGAGCTTAGATTGATTGAGAATTTTTTTCAGATAAATTTCTTTCCTTCTACTATTTTGTGCTCCCCAGTGGTCTACCTCTTTTCGCCCTTACTAGAGTTAGGAATGTTTCCTCAATTATCCCAATTTTAGAAAAATTGGAGAGGAGTTTATTTTCCTTGTTGTCTTCTAGAGTTATATCTACCAAAATTTTTTAATGGCTCCTTTGTGATTTCTCAAAGGAGGATTGGTGAGAACTCTCCTTGACCTTCTTCAATGTCTCTCTCAAATGAACCCTTCTGAAGATTTCTCAAATCCTTTATCACATTCATCTTTCTACATTGAATGATTTGACATATTTCCTTTGAATTCTGATTTTTGGTTAGAAGTTTCAAATCTTGAATCCCAAATTGCTCGTCTTCATACATGTTCCTTCTAGTCTTTTTGCTAAGTACTATTTTCTTTTCATCATATTGAACCAATTTTCTAGTAGACACTTCTTATTCTTGATTTCTTTTTTCTCCACAAACCTTTCCACATTCGATAACCCAATTTGATGTCTCTCAATACATCACACAGTGTTTCAATACAAAATGAGTCTAGATCCTTCCCTTATCTTTCTTTGAGCAGGGTTAAAAGGAATGTAAAAATGACAATTTGGGATCCGTGCACTAACTATTAGGATTCTATCATCTTGGGGAATGAAGTAAACTAATAATTGAGAATCATTTCCTGCACTGAGGGGAGAGGGAAGATTTTCTATTTTCTATCCTCCCCTAACACTTGATCTACCAAGTCTTCAATGAGATTATCTTGGACTTCCTCATAGAAATTTAGGACAAATGAATCCATCTCCTTCAATGAAACTCTACACTCTATTGGCCATGTCCAAGACTTAGTTAAAACCTTTACCGAACTTCTATCTTTAATCTAGAATCCATCTCCAATGAAACTCTACACTCTATTGGCCATGTCCAAGACTTGGTTAAAACCTTTACCGAACTTCTATCTTTAATCTATCTTTTAAGAGTATAATATTTAGGTTCACAAATCTTTGCTCCCTGATTGTGATGAGCTTATTTGATTTTGGAAACTATCGCAATATTCCTTTCCAATGTCTGCATTGAACTATCGAGAAAAAACCTCATTTTTTGAGAAAAGATATAATAGACTAGTCCTATTTGGAGAAGGGGAGATCTGGGTCAAGGTGAACCTGATTGCTAATGCTTTATAAATTTGGACATGAAGAGGACAGGTGGTCTAGAAATGGAAGATGTTGCATACTAAACTCGGCTCTTCATAGAACAAATTTTGATTCCAGCAACCATTTTTGGAAAAGAATTTCAAATAAGTAGGGAAAGATCTAGTTGCATCCATTAGTAGGCATAAACATAGTGGGATATTTAGATATTCCTACAAGGTTAAATCATTTTTTATAAAAGTGCCCTCTATTCCCAATACATTCTAAAATCTCAATCTCCTTGTATTTAAGTGGGATATTGTGTAACTAGATCCATTTAAGGATAAACTTGATGATGCCTAAGACAGGATCAAAATTCAGATTTTAGGATTGCATATATAAACTAGAGCTATTACAAAACTAGTGTTTGATTCAGAAAACATAATCTCTCCTCTCTTTGGATTAAAATAAAGCAACAAAAAATCCATTTCCTTGATCAATGAGGAAAACAACAATTACTCTAGACCAATGATCTTCTACCCAATTAAAAAAACTTTTTTATCAATGAAAATTTTCTAAAACTTACATATTATCGTTCTTTGTTAAAGATCCTAATTTTTGGAAGGTAAGGCTTCTTCTAAAAGGTTATTCTTAATTATTTTTTGTTGCAGAGAGGCTCTTCCAAAGTGGGACACTGAGATTCACCTTTTGAACTAATATCCTTCTCCTATGTTCTTTCAAAGAATGAAACATTTGTCAGCTCAAAGTTTTGAGCTTGAAGAAATTTCTTTGTTCTAAGGCTTTGACTCTTCAAAACCCACATCTTTCTTCTTGATGGAGGCAAAGGTTGATTTCTTTGTTGGAAACTCATACTCGAATTGCTTCCTAGGTGTCTTCTCCTTTCTGATAGGCCTTCCAATGAATTTTCCAAAGCAAAATGGGCTAGTGAGATATTGTTTGGAAAAGAAATCAGGAAGATTTTCTTTCTTGGTCCCATATAGTTGAATGATTTTGAAGGAGGATACTACAATGCTTTATACTTGTTACCTTTGTCGTACTCTCGAATCATGGATTTCAAAACTTTATTTGTGAACTTAGAAATTTCCCAATACTCTTGTGGCCATGCTTTCTTTAGCCAAGGAAGATTCACTAGAATCCCAGAATGCCAAAGTAGGAAAATTGGAATGTTAATGGGAAAGGTCACAAGAATCTTACCAACTATGCAGGAAAAGTCTTGACTTCTTCTTCAGAAGCCACTTTTCTTGTCAACTTGCTTAGTATTCCACAAAAAGCCTCTTTGTTGCCCTTCTAGTATGAAACAAGCATGTTATCTATCCATTTGCTTCCTGAAATCCTCCCTAAAGACATAGCTTTACCCCAAGAATCTCCTCCCTACTTTGCTTCGCTCCACCATTTTTTTTGCACTAATTCTTCTCTTATTATAAGCAAAAATTATATTCAACGTAAATTTAATTAAAATGGAGGTCGTAAAAGAACCTAGAAATAGGGTGCCATCAACCACCCACCAACACCACCCAGCCTCCACCGTAGCACCCAACTCCGCATCCATAGGAGAAAAGTTAAATCTAGTACCACCTATCTCCACCTCAATAGAAGATAGGGCCCCCTCAATAGGACAAGCTAGAGAAAATAGAGACAAAAGGGAGAGAGCAACCAAAAGATGAAACAAGCACAAACATTGCTGGACCGGAGACAACAACCCTCCAAAAAAAATAAAAAAAATACCCAAGGGAACAGGAAGGTCTAGTTGCATCATAGGTTATGAAATAAAATAGACAATATGCACCAAAGGATGCAACATCAAAGCATAAATAAATTAGGGCCAAAGAAAAAGACCTCCAAACACATGCCCTAGAACATCCTAGAAGAGAAATAGGGATGTCAGAGGGAGCAAACCCTCCACCTCCCAAAACATCAGTCTCATAATCATCAAACCCCGAGCTAGAATACACCACATCAATAGGAATCCCATAAACCTCCACTACATCTGCCTGCCCGCAATCACACCTCAAGAAGGAAAAGAAACTCAAGGGGTCAAGAAACCCCACACCACCGCACACATAGGTGAGACTAACATGCAAACCACACAAAAAACCCTACAATGAACCCCAAAGGCACCAAACCAACCCCGAGTTGTAGCAACATGGCTCCCATCAACATCAAAGCCATGGATCATAGAGGCCGAGAAGGCCATGTAGAAACTAGTATCAAGGAAACACCCCTAGAAAGAAGAAGGGGAAGAGGAAAAAGAAACCAACACAGAGCAGAATAGAGCCACCACAAACTCTGAAACCCCAAAAGCCAACAGGAACAATGCCAGAAAGAACAGTAAAGATCCCTCCTCACCATCATCTTCATCAGAATTAGAAGCCCCTTCACTGCCTCCATCACAAGAAACCCTAGCCCCTCTACAATCACTCTCCCTCTCGCCCATTTCAAAAAATTATTCTCAATGGTTTGATTAATATAACTATTATAGTTATTTTGTAGTTTAAAAATAGAGATGAGAGATTAATGTTTTGTTTCTAAATAACGAAGGCACAAAGCTAAAATGGAGAGGTTTATAAAGGCTTAGAGATGACACAAGGGTGCAAAGGACAAAGAAATAAAATTTTATTGCCAAGAAGGACATATATTACAATGGATATCCTCTAATATTGATAGTGACCACTTCATTCTTTCCATATCCCATTTGAGAAAGGTCATTGCAGTCAATTATGATAGACACCATAATTACAAGCTGCTAGATATTATTCTTCTTCTTTTTTCTAATATGTGTATTAGCCATAGTAGAAGAATCTATAATCTAAGTCTTATGTACTATAAAATACATATGGCATGTGTTGACCTTGAGCTCATGAATTCATAAGCTAAATTTACTTTCTCCAAAGAAGAAATATCCTACCAAGTATACAAAAAGAGTTAAAATTATTCTTGAAAGTAGTCATAGAGAGGAAGATAGTCTCATTTGTGGAAGAATCCATGGCCAAACGAAAAGAAAGAAGACTGCCTATTGTGATACCATTAAAAAAAAAGGTGAATTATGTGAAATATTTATAAATGGTGGGTTCACTCTTTCCTTTCTATCAATGAATCACTACAACAAACAGCTATTTTCTATATTTTTTCAATTCATGGGGATTAGGGATGGGTATCTATAGGAAGTCTTAAGTTTTACATCATTATGAAGTTGATTGGGCATGCTATGGGTTTTAGGCTTAAAGGGTTGAATTTTGCCAATGGATAAATGATGATTACAAGAATTTTGTGAATAATTTGAAGGAATGATAAGATTAAAAGTCACCCAAATTGCTACAATAGAGACAAGTTCCTTCTCCTAGGGGTTTGGTGAGTTTCTTTCTTATGAAATATTTTTCTTTAGAATGAAGGTTTCAAAGTATTCATAAATACCATTTCCCCCATTATATCATATTTGACATGGTTAAAAAGTAAACTTTCCTTTCTACCTACTCTCGTCACTTTATAATTGTATTGAATATGGAGCAAGCCCCCCTCTTCACCAAGGCTTGATTATGGCCATTTGTAAATTTTAGCTGGTAAAAAGGCCCCAACATACCTCATTAGCACTAGATCTATGAAAATTCATAAGTGAGTACCTTGACTCTCATAAAAATTAGTCTAGTAAAGTGAAGGGTAAATTTTTTGATCCTATAGGGATTGTCATTTGTAAAATTGTGACCAATATCCAATCATTCTATAAAAACTTGTGAAAGTTTCTCCAAAAGGAGGAAATCTCTAATTCCTAATATCCCTATAGCCCCCAAGAAAAAAATTTAGGCAGAAAAACTTCAACCCTCATATTATTGAGGATATAAGAGAGGTGGATGAACAATACTTTGATGAGAACAAAGAGGGGGTGATAATAAAATTAAAAATATTGGTAGATTTAGTGGCCATAGATTTACTAGAATAGAAATGGAAGCTCATACTATCAAAGAAAATGAAAATAAAGAGAAACAAATAAAAGAACCTTCCTCTAAAGATGAAGAGGACTCACATCAAGATAACTACCCTCCTCATTTCGACGAAGACATTTTTGAGGTTAATGAGGGTGATTAGAAAGGGGATTACAACAAGGATGAACATAAAACTTGCATGGAAGAGGAAGAAACTAACAATGAAGAAAAGGATATTGAAGAGGAAGAAGGAAATAAGGATGAGTATTATGATAGAGGAGTGACCGATAATTAGGATACTAGCCATCATTAGGAAGGAGGGAATGATAATACAATGTCAAGGAATAATATGTAGTTTCTTTCTTTGAATAACCAAGTTGCTCAACTTTGGAACTATGTGATAGAGATTGAGGAGAGATTGGATCATATTAACAAGGAAAAAGACAACCAATTTGAACAAGGCCTAAAATGCTATTCACAAATGGTATAATGAATAAAGTTGTTATGGGAGTTATTCCAAGAAGCACAAAGATAAAAAATAGCTTAAGAAAAGAATGAGGATCATAAAAACAAAATAAAGACAAACAAGAGGGTTGGGAGGAGTGGCTGAATTCGATTACTACCAACTAGAACCTCATTAAATGAAAGTTCTCTTTAGTGTTGTCATTCTTTTTTTGTTGTTTTGTTATAGTAAAGTTTATAATGCTCATCCCCTATGTGCCATCTTTGATATTTTTAATGTTGTCTTGAGACCCTCTTTCTCTTTAGTTTTGTTATTATTTTTTCATTGTTTTGTTATAGTGAGGTTTATAATGCTCATCCCCTATGTGCCATCTTTGATATTTTGAATGTTGTCTTGAGGCCTTCTACTAATTATGAGAACCGTTCTATTATTCCAAAAGTTATTTAGGTCTTACTATAAACTTTTTGAGCTCTACTTTTTTCACTAATTGTGAGACCTCCTTGAATCACTAGGTTTTTTGTAATGGTTCTTATGTTGTAATTATGGTTCCCTACTTAATCAATCAAAAACAAGAAATGTATTCCTAATATTTTTATTACAAGTGCATATTATTTTTTATTATAAATTAAAACTAATTTTTTATAATATATTTATTCTAAATATACATTACTTTAATAAAAAATATTTTTTTAATATCTAAGTAAACAGAATTTGAAATATTTTATTTCATAATGTAATATTATTTTTTAATATTTAAATATCAATATTAAATTATTTTAATTTACATAAGGATTACTCTTTATATAAAAAAATATTATTTTTTAATACGTAAGAAAAAAGATATATTAATAAATAAAAATAATTTCATAAGTGATAGCCTACTGGCCACGTCTGCCCAAGACAAAGTCAAAACTCTTACCGGAGAGGATAAAAATAGCAGGCAGGGAATAAAACTAAAACAAGAACCTCCTTCCACTGTTTTTCATCAGAAAATACATAGAGAGACCATTTTCTACTGCGGGTGGGAGCAACGAAGCCCTCATCTGAAGGTCAAAACGATCTCCAAGAAGATCCTAACCTCACCAGATGCATGAGGAAATCATCAATACAAGGTATTTTTAAGTGAATACTCTTAAAATAAAACTTTCCCAATATTTTATTAAATATTAAGAAATTTAATAAATTAAAAAATATGTTTTAAATTTGAGATTTTTTAAAAATAAAAAAAAAGTTTAATTGAATATCATCAATAAACGACGCTACATAAATAAAACATATGTTTGATATCTGAAAATAAAAAACTTAATTAAATAAAAAAACATATTTTAAATTCAATATCGAATTTTTTATTTAAAAAACCACCATGATTGATATCACATGAATTGAGTCTGAACGAAGCTGAATACAAATAATCAAATCATAAGTAAAATAAGATCAAAACTGTGCAGGTACATTAGACAGCGGCCTGAACAAAGGATCAAAATTTGGACACATAACAGTCCCAAAAAACATGTTTCGTCTTATGTTTAGAATGTAATGGTTCGTCTTATGTATTTGTGTTCTTCGTTTCGGTCTTTTTTTTAAGACTTCATGTTTTGGCTGTCTTGTATTTAGCTTTATGTGCTTTTTTAATTCAGCTTCTTTCAATTAAAAAATGGATCAAAATTTGGTGTGGAGGTTTGAGCAAATAAATGTTAAAAAAGTAACATGACAATAAGCGAAAAAAACCAACGCATCATATGAATTTCTGCCTTAATAAGCAGGTATCAAGATATTAAGGTGTAGTTTTCAGTTAGACTTAAAAAATTTATTTCAATCTAAACTGTAATTTTATTGTTCCATTTGTCTTTTTTTTTCACCAAATTCCCTTATACTAGGGTTTCATTAAGGAAGCTAAAAGAACAGTAAAATCTAATACTAGAATTTCATTTACGAAGCTAAAAGAACTTTATAAGAACAACATATTCTCCTTCTCAAATCTATCTGAAATCCAAATATGAAATGATAATCATTGAAAATGTCATATATATAAAAACTATGCAAGTGTTACAATGAGCATCACAGCAATATAGACAATGAGCTACTACATTTTCATATTTAGAATGTCCTCAGTCAGACACTGTTTATGAAACCCTACACTAACAAAAGAGAAACCAGTCTTGCAGGAATGCAATTCCTGCAAAGGAAATAATTCTCGCGAAAATGGGCTCCGATCTCCTCTTTTGAGATTCAGTTGGCTTCCATCTACAGCTTGCGCTCTCCACAACACTAACAGATCCGATCCTAACAGATCTGATAAGCCTGGAATCTGAAGAAAACAAAACAATACAATTATTTACAGCATTGTACCAAATTGAAAAATCTATATGAGAACAACCCAATTCGTTTTATTAAATCACTACTACCCAGTTGGTTTACGTGCTGCAGATCCATTATGTTCGGTCGGCCATAAACTTGAAAATACCTAGCTGAGGTTACTTTAAAAAACCCTAGACGGCTCACCAGCTGAGTATCTCGGGCAAATCCTAATCTAAAATAATAGAATTATTCTGGCAATAAACAATATCGTATGGAATTGAAAAAACTAGGCGTGAACTACCCAATTCGTTTTATATAATCACAAGTACCCAATCAATTTAACCGCTTCAGATCCGCGATCCATTATGCCCTGCCTGCCCTAAACTTGAAATGCGTAACTGAGGTTACTTTAAAAAACCCTAATGGGGCCACCCACCTTAGTATCTCAGGTAAATCCAAAACGATAGAATTATTTACAACATTGTATCGAATTGAAAAAGCTAGATGAGAACAACCCAATTCGTTTTATAAAATCACAAGTACCCAGTTGGTTTACCTGGTCCAGATCCGCGATCCACTTCTTCTTCCTGCATATTAATACACATTCTTCAGAAATTCACCCCAATCTTATTCTTAAAACACATAATTTGATAGACAGGCCTGATCAATATATAAACGCCCTTTCATACCTGTACAGAAGATGACCTCTTCGAACGGAATAACGAAGTCCAGTTTCGCGCCTTCAATACTGAAGGCCATTTTGAGGCTAAAATAAACATTTTTTGGGTTAGTTTTAAAAACAATGTAAGGAACAACAAACTCTTAAGAATCTGTCCGGTTACTTACATCTCTCTGGTTCTTCTTTCTTCCGTTTCCCTCTCCCAGCGGCATTTTGAAACCAGTAGAATACTTTCTTGCCTTCCACTGGACCATGCCGCGGCAGCTCTGTCCACAGATGGCTTTCTCAGTCCAATATTCTCTTTTGGCCTTCTGTTGGCCTCCATCTGCTCAAAGCCCTCCTAATCCTTGCGCTCTCCACAACACTAGCAGATCTGATAAGCCCGGAATCTGAAGAAAACAAAACAATACAATTATTAACAAAATCGTACGGATCCAATTGAAAAAACTACATATGAACAACCTAATTCACAAGTACCTGCAGCAGATCCGCGATCCATTATGCTCTGCCGGCCAAAAAATTGAGATATCATTAGTAACTGAAATTACTTTTGAAAACCTAGAGAGCTCTCCCAGCTGAGTATCCAAAGCCGATCGTAAACCCTAAAACCTAGAGGGCTCACCCAGCCGAGTAACTCAGGTAAATGCCAAGCCGATGGTAAGGAGAGAAAGGAGATGAGAGGTATAAATAAGCAGAAAGAACGCGAGGGAGGGAGTCGGAGAGAAACGTGGAGGCAAATTCAAAAATTTTTGGTAAAGATAAAAATTTGTTGCGTGACAGAGAAGATTACTGAAGAGGTAGGTTATGGCTTCGGACATGACAAGAAAATTATATGGGTTGGGTGTGCGACATAGAGAAGAATGCTAAAGAGGTAGGTTATGGGTTAGGACTTCTGAGATCACAAGAAAATTACTTATATGGGTTGGGTCTAGGATTTGTGAGAAAATGATATGCGTTGGGTTTGGGACTTGTGAGAAAATGAATTTTAGTGTGTGAATTTAAATATTAGTATTAAAAAATTTCTTTTATTAAATTTTATTGTTAAGTTTATAGTATTTTTATAAGATTTTATTTTTTAATATTATTTAATTTAATTATTACAGATGATTTCAATCAATGAAAGTAAGATAATTATTTATCATATTTTCATATATATGAAGTGTAAATGTTTAACATGATTGAAATTAGAGATTGAAGATAAATTTTTATCATAGTCTGTGGTATGAACATGGTTAAAAGAATGTGTAGGCATAAAAATGATAAAGAGAAGCTCTTAATTTTTAAGTGTTGAACTTGTTCAGCATAGCTTATAGAATGGACACAATTAGAAGAATGTGTATGCACATATATGATCAATAACCACGTTAACGAAGTCTATAGTATGCACAACGTTAGAAGAATGTGTATGCTTACCATAAATTAAAGCTTTTAGTTTTCAAGTTTTCAGTAGATAAAAGAACATTAAAAAAGAGAATAATAGTACACATTCAAAAAATGTTGGGTGCATATAAAGTCTCACTACTACACTACTAGAGGAAAAGAAGACTAAAATGGGAACAAAATAATCTTACCAAACATACTTTAGTTTTTATAGAAAACTATAACTGAAAGTTTTTCTTAGAATTAATCCAAATTGACATTGACATTAGTTGAAATACAATAATTTAATATAAATATAAATTATTATTAATATTTTAATCAATAATTTTTTATTACATTATTTATGACAATAAAGAATTGCAAATAGCATAAAAAATTAACTATCCACAAGCTTCCATGGTCAACCCAAAACCCCCCATAATGCCAGTCACATCTAATCTTTGAATACTAAAAAAGACTAAAATCTATCCTCCCCTTATAAGAACTTGCTAGTCCTAACCTAGAAGAAAACTAACATAATCTAATCCTATTGAAAGATAACATCCAATATCATGCATTTATTATAAGTAAATAACAGTTACCATACATACATTTTTGTGCGAGAACCACTGACCCATCCTTAAGATTATTGGGTATAAAATTAGATACTTTAGTCAATTTGTCTACTACAACTAATATCATGTCATTCTTGTTCTTGGACATAGGTAAACCTTGAATAAAATCCATACTGATCACTTGTCATTTATAATTTGCCACATGGAAAGAAAATAATAACCCTACTGGATGTATATGCTCAGCCTTGACTCGCTGGCATTCAAAACATTGCCTCACATAGACTATCACATCTCTCTTAAGTCCAGGCCAAAAATATAAGGGTCTCATATCTGTAACCATTTTATTTGCGTTAGGATTTCTAGAATAAGGAACATTAAGCATTTCTTCCATGATTAAGTCCCTTAACTCTCCTTTGTTAGGAACATACATCCTCCTTATATATCAAAGAAGTCTATTTGGCTCTAAAGTGTACCCGTCAAAGTGGTGGTTGGAAGGATTAGTCTCTAAGGCGCTCTTGACTAAGTCATAATGTTCGTCCCTTTGGAGATTTTTCAACACTTGTTGCCTTAAGGTAGTTCTTGTTGTTGCTATCATTTCTAAATGTCTTCTTCTTCTTAAAGCATTAGGCACTCTATTTTCCTTTCCCTTAATGTAGTTTATCTCAAATTTATACTCACAATTCAATGTTCTAATCAGATTCAACCTTGGTAGAACTTACTTGATATGCAACTATGATTGTAAATCATTCAAACTGATAAACTGATAAACTTGAAAAATCAAAACACATTTAACACCAGATTTAATGTAGAAACCCAAATAGGGAAAAAACACTATGAGATTTCGGACCCACAAAGAAAATATACTCTTCTAGAGTATGCTCGATTAAAAGCCAATCCTGTTAAAAATTACATAAATACATTGTTATATGTGACCCAGTCAAGGGATTTCCCTCAGATCTATCAGAATCTTGCACTTTGTTAGAAGTGGCCTTGTCAAAGGACTTAAAACACTCAATTAGAATGTTACCTTGCTAGAGGATTTACAAATAAGACTGTTAGGTCCACCCGGTTAACAAATTTCCTATCACTTACAAAAATAAATAACAATAACAAAATATATCTACAACTTTACATCTGAAATGTTATAGCAGACTCCATATGCTCAAAATAATCTTGTCATAAGACTTATCCTCCTCCTTGTTGGGCTTCTTACTCAGTTCTTCAATCAGATCTTCAATCTTTTGTACTATGTGTATGCGGGAAAAGTGGGCTGATAAAACTTAATATGTGAAAATTTAGTTAAATACTAGTCCACACACACACACAGGACTTCTTGATGCAAGCTATGGAGTAATGTAATGTTACTCAGCTTCCCAAGGAGGGTCCCATGGTTCTCTATCTCACAATGTCCCTCAAACCAACGTTTTTGCTCTCAGATCACTGAGCAAAATGGTTTAGGGATGGCAAATGTAAGAATGAGGGATGCTCTGATAGATTTTTAGTATGAAATGGAGGTTAAGCTATGTATGACTCTACAATGCAATACACTAGATGATAAGATGACGAGGTTAGTATGAATACTATCCTAGCATACTATATTTAGTCTATGATTGAGCTAAAATGATAAAGAAATTATTCTAAACATGCATATTAGTCTAATTTCTGATCTAAAAGAGGCTAAATGATGAGCATAAAAATGATATGAAAGATTGAATGTATTTGAGCATAAGTGTGATGCTACAAATTTGAAAGATGATTGTTGTGAATGGAGGAATGAGAGCTCTATTTATAGCATAAACAGGGCAATGGATGGTCAAGATTGAAAGGTTTAATCAAGGGCTAGGTTTGAAAGTTGGGGTTCCATGTGCACAATTGGCACCGATGAAATGGTAACAAGTGTCAACATAGGGTTGGGTTGAGAGAAGAGGTTGGAGGCATTAAAGGCCTGAGAAGACCTCATGGTTATCTAAAGGCTAAGGGTCAAGTCCAAGTTAGGCTTACCCACTGGATTAAGAGTTAATCCAAGGATAAACCTTTGTGCAAATGATTAAGAGCTAATCATGGTCAAAGCATTAATGGCCTGATGAGACCCTTAGGTTGGATAGAGGTTGAGTCAAAACAAATGTTTTAACCATGTGGGAGGGTTTGAATTAACCATTAATGGTTATTGGAGACTTTGGGGATTAAGTGGTTGAAGGTTGGAAGCCTTCAATGGTTTTCAAAGACTTTAAGGGTTTTGGTGGTTGAAGGTTGAAAACCTTTAATGGTTATCAAAGACTTTGAGACATTTGAGAAGTGACTTCCCTTTGCTTAGGGATGTGACAAAATTTAGAGGAGGGTTAGGTTAATTAGAAGTGTTTAGAAGATTCTAGAAGGGATTAGAAAGGGGTTTGGGATTTTGCAAGTGGATGGAGGGATAATAGGATTTTAATTGAAATAAGGAATTTCATTCAATTTGGTTGTAATTTGGAGAAATTAAATAAATTAGATTTATTCAATTTTAGGATAACTATTTAATTAAATTTGAATTTAATTAAAAGTGGATAGGGGGATTTAATAAAATGATTTATTTATTAAATGGTATAGTGAATTTAATTTAAATAAATTGAATAATTTATTTAATTAAATAGAAGAATGTGGATAATTTAATTAAATTGGATTTAATCAAATAGAGAAATGAACATAAAATATTCATTTAGGAATATGGTCATTTTTATACGTCTACACTATGTAATCACTTCAGTAGCATCACTGTTCTTCTATTTGCCTGCATACATTGTGTTAGCATTATGTGAACCAGTATGAGGACATAATAACATTATATGTTGTCATTGATGTCAATATGCTAAAGAGGTGCGAAGCGGCATATGTGAGAACTGGTATAACACTGTGAACCGACATTTGTGCCAAAGTGAAGCGGTATGTTTGTTCAAGGTGAACCGGCATATGGTTATGGGAACTGGCACATGGACGCATTGTATGACTACCGGTTGGTAGTCTCAACTTCAGGGTTTCCGGTTGAAGTGCTTCAAGCCTGTGTGGCTCAACCGATGACTTTGTGTGATGAGTTTGAATGGTAACGAAGAATAGATCGTGTTGCCACATAATCCTTATGCATGTGAAGGATCTTGCATGCAGGAGATCCTTCCTATCTAACTCGGGAATGTGTGAAGTTTGTAAAACGGTGATAATGTGTGATGGGTTATTAGCCACCAAGAAATGGATGATGGAGAATGTCTTGAGATTGGATCAAGAACTATTGCATTTAATGCAGTGTGCTCAACAGTCAAGATTGAACCATTTGAATTCCTTAACCTAATAGGTTTAGGGTCTAGAGTTTATGCTACCGACCTATATGTTTTCCTATAAGGTTGATGTTGTGTCTCTTTTTGAGGTTGTTGGCAAAAGTTATGTGTGTGTATCCAAGAGAAGGGATACGTGATTCTTGCTAGACCAAAAGGAGAGAAGTTTTACCTGCAGAGTGTAAGTGCAGAAGGTTTAGAGGAGCTTAAGCGGATCTGCATTGGCATTGAGTGTTGTTACCAGATCATTGTAATACCTGTTGATCTCTAACCACTTCAATAGTTGAGAAATCCCTTAACAGGGTAGCTTTAATGGGCTTGCTGAAAATCCTTTAACAGGGTGACTCAAAACCATTGAGTTCTTGAAATCCTCTAACAAGGTAACCTTTAATAGGGTTTAACCCTTAACTGGGTATTCTAGCAATCCCTTAACCGGGTGATCCCTAATAGGATCGGTTCATAACAGAACCTATTGTATCAGTCTTTAACCGGACAAGGCTCCTAACAGAGCAGACTTATAAAGAGTTCAAAAACAAGCTTGTGGGTATTCATCCCCACCGTGGTTTTTTCCTGTTGGGTTTCCACATGAAAAATATGTGTGTTATGTGTGATGTCTTCTTCAGGTGATGATTTGCTGTTCTCTGTCAAGCAGTGAATCTTGTTGATCTAGTTGCTCATATGTATATCTTTGATGGTAGATTACTTGTTCATGCATTAGGGTGAAAAGGAAATGAAGTGTTAGATTGTATGAGAAGATAAGTGTTAGTTGGTTTATGCCTGTCTTACTTATTCTGGGTTTTGTCGGTTGTACTTTGTTTGAGGACCGGTGTCACTCTTTGTCTGTCAATGCACAGTGTCTGTAGACAAACTGGTTCAAAAGTGTGTTTTTTCCTGTACTGATTCACCCCCCCTCTCAGTACCGGTTGGGTACTACTCATTCATCATTGTGTTATCAATTGGTATCAAAGCATCCTCCAGGTCCTCTATGTTATAAGCCTAACCGCTTGAGGTAAAGATCCCAGTATAATGATGAAGAGGGAAGGTCCAAAGTTTAACACAAAAAAATTTTGTATATGGAAAGATGGAATGAAGATATACATCAGAAGCATGGGTGCTCAACACTGGAGATATGTTGAGAATGCCTATGTTGCCCCTACCGGTACTATCATTGATGACCAGAAGAGAGAGATACAAGAGAATGGGCAAGTCATGGAAGCCTTAATTAGTAGTTTATCTAACATTGAGTTTATTGATGTCCAAGATAAGGAAAATCCCAAAGATGTATGGGATACTCTTGAAAATATCTATGGTAGTGATGACATGTAAAACAAGCTAAGGAAGAAAGCCTTAGAGGGAGGTTTGAGGATATGTGGATGGTTGAAGGTGTGACCATTCAACAGTATGGAATAAGAATCAAAACCATTGCTAGAGATATCAAGAGTGCAGGTGGTAAAATAGAAGATTCCAGTATGGTAAGCAAAGTCCTGAGATCCCTATTGCTGGTCTATGCAATAAGGGTTGCTGCTATTCAGGAGCTGAGATTAATAGACAAGACTAAGGTATCCCTAGACTCCATCATTGCAAAGTTGACAACCTATGAGCTAAATAGTTTTGATGGCAGTGTACAAAAGACTAAATCAACTTTTAAAGCTTCTGTAGTACCATCCAGAAAAGGAAAAGAAGCTAGCACTAGTGGTGAACCAAGACAGAGCAGAGAAATGGATGATGAGGAGATTCTGATGGCATTTGAAGCTCTCCTTTCCAGGAAACTTCCTAAATGAATCGGCAAATACAGAGGTAAGCTACCGTTGAAATGCTTTTCCTATCACCGCATAGGACATATTGTTGTAAACTGTCCTAATGGTTACAACAAGGACAAACCAGAAAGGTTCAAGAAATTCAAAGGAGGAAACTGGAGAAACTATTTTGTGGTAGTTGATGAAGGTGTCACAAATGAGGAATTAGAGGATGAAGAAAATGAAGATATTATGTTTGTTGCGGTCAAGGAAGATGTGTCAGACAAGAAGGCTCTTGTCTCCTGGTTTGATAATTCCAATGAGTGGATCATTTATAGTGGTTGTTCTCATGATATGACTGGTGACCAGAGCAATTTTCTATCTTTGGAAGAGTATGATGGTGGTGTGGTTCGCTTTGGCAATGATGCACCATGCATGGTCAAAGGCATAGGGTCTATCTCTCTGAATGGAAAGAGAAGTGCTGACAATGTGTATTGGGTTGATGGTCTCAGACACAACCTTCTGAGTGTTACCCAACTCAATAACAATGGCCTCACTCGAGAATTCAAGAATGGAGTTTCCAGAATCAAAGGAAAGAATGGTGAATTGGTGGCCACCGGCATGTAGACCAAAGGTAACCTATTTTAGCTAAATGCAAATATAAGTACATGTCTTATGGCTAAATTTGATGATAGCTGGATATGGCATAGGAGACTCTGCCATGTAAACTTTGATAACATTGTGAAGGCTAGTAAGATCAAGGTAGTTAGAGGGTTGTTGGTGCTAAGAAAACCGGATAATACCTTGTGCAAAGAGTGTCAATTGGGGAAAATGTCTTCCTCAACCTTTAAAGGTAAATCTTTCACTGCAGACAACTTGCTTGATCTTGTGCATACTGATTTGTGTGGTCCTATGAAAACTAGAAGTGTGCAGGGTGATAGGTACTTCATGATTCTCACTGATGACTACTCAAGAATGATGTGGGTCACATTCTTGAAAGACAAGTCTGAAGCCTTTGTAAAGTTCAAAGCTTTCAGAGCATTAGTGGAGAAGGAAAGTGGTAAAAGGATCAAGTGCCCGAGAACTGATCAAGGAGGGGAATTCACTTCCGGTGAATTCAACAAGTACTGTGAAGAACATGGCATCAAAAAGAAACTGTCTACCCCCCGGACTCCATAGCATAATGGCCTAGCAGAGAGGAATAACTAGACTGTAGTTGAAGCAGCTAGAACCATGTTGATTCAATGAAAGGTAGCTCACACATTTCGGAGAGAAGTGGTGAGCACTGCAGTCTACACAATGAACAAGGTACTCATCAAGAAAGGTAAGGATAAAACTCCTTATGAGTATTGGACTGGTAAGACACCTGTGGTTAGCTACTTTAGAGTGTTTGGTAGCAAATGTTACATCAAGAGGAGTGAACACCAGAGAAAATTTGATGCGAAATGTGATGAAGGAATATTCCTACGATATTCCACCAAGAGCAAAGCTCTCAAGTGTTTCAACAATAGGACTCAGAGAATTATGGAAAGCATCAATGTAAGAGTTGATGAAACCTCTGAGAAAACTGAGGAAACCGGCAGTGAGCAAGTGGTAAATGAACCAGTTGTCAGGACCATGGTGCCTAGTGCCTTGGTCCTCCAGGACCATGGCGCCCAGCGCCCTAGTCCCTTGCCCTATTTTGGGCCCGGTCTCTTGTTGGGCATCGGGTCTTCAAGTTTGCAATTTGGAAAAAAATGTTCCTAGGTCAGCCTAAGGTCGGAAAAATCAGTCTCCTAACCCTAATGGACAAGTACATAAACTACATTTTCCCTCTCAGGAAAAGGTAAGTGAAACATATGTGTGCAAGAGGCGAAAGCGCTAGGCAAGCATTCAAACATTCAAGCATTCAAGCATTCCTTCAAGCAATTGATCATTCTAAGTCTCCATTCAAGGCTAAGTGTTGCATTCAAGACAAGGATTCAACCATTGAAGAGGAGATCACCTACAACATACAACATCATTACACCTTTGCATGTAAGAATGCAAACATTCTTACAACAAGGTATCAGTACTTGATTACATTACAAACATTTACATTTACAGCATTCTCATTTCTTGGTTAATTTCAAAATCGGGGTTTGACCTGAAGGCAAACCCCTCATCCCTAACCCCCCAATCGTTCTCTCTTTTCTATGTGTAGGTTGCAAGTACGCAGCTGTAATTGAAGATCTAGAATCCTTGTGCAGAGACGAACAGATCCCCCTTCGTTTTGCGGATTTTTCGGAGGACCGTGTGCACTCCGGGCGCCATCATCCCGTCAACTTTCGCTCAAATTTGCAAGATAGTTTCATCTCGACATTTTACTACTAATTTCAGGTCCGTAGCTTCATCCCGTGTCCCTATCTCTGTCTACAAGCGAATCTTTCTTACTTTACATACATTCCTAGTTCAATCCTTCTATCTACATTCTTTACAAAACAGGGTATCCTTGATGTCTCAACCCTTGAAACTCATTTAGAATCTATTCTTGCATTGTGTGGGATTGGATCTTGTGGGTTTCAACCCCTCTTTTGAATGTAAAGTCTCTCCTAAGTGAAAACCGTCAACCCTAGTGACCTCCTTTCTCTCTCCTTGGAGTGGGGGGAACACCTGGGGTTCGATTTTTTGCTTTACACAAAGTATATCAAATTGATGTAAAATCTATATTCCTAAATGGTGTACTTGAAGAGGAGGTGTATATTGAGCAACCAGATGGGTTTTCCCTATTTGAAGTTAGTGACATGGTATGTAGGCTACATAAAGCCTTATATGGTCTAAAGTAGACACCTAGAGAATGGTATGAGCGTCTGCATTCCCATCTTGTGAAGATTGGATTTGAGAGAAGAAGTGAAGATAGCAATATCTACTTGAAGTTTGAAGGAGATCAGATCTTGATCTGTGAGGTATTTGTTGATGACATTATCTTTGGTGGAGATGACAAGATGAGTCATGAGTTTTCTCATAAGATGAAGTAAGAGTTTGAGATGTCACTCATAGGGGAGATTAAATTCTTCATTGGATTGCATATCTAGTAGATGAAAGATGGAATCTTTATCACTCAGTCCAAGTATGTCAAAGAGGTGTTCAAGACCATTGGCATGGAAGATAGAAAATCGGTTGGTACTCCGATGGTGACTGGTTGTAAACTATCCAAAGAAGATGACTCAACATTAGTTGATGAGAAGGAATATCGATCAATGATTGGTAAGTTGCGTTATTTAGTGCATAGCAGACCGGATTACAAATGCAGTTGGAATTACTGCAAGATTCTAGAAAAGCCCAAGGGGATCCCACTTGATTGCAGTCAAGCGGATTCCTAGCTATCTGAAGGGAACTATTGACTATGGATTGTGGTATCCATATAGCAAGGATTTCAACTTGAAAGTATACACAAATGCTGATTGGGCAGGCAATATAGATGACCAAAAAAGCACAACTTGTGGTGCATTCTTTCTCGGTGGTAGATTGGTCTCATGGATGAGTAAGAAGTAGAGTATGTTGCAACTTTCATGAACGGCACTCAGACAATTTGGATGAAGCATGTATTAAATGGCTTCAAAGTTCCTGTATCTGAATCGGTAAGTATATTTTGTGACAATACTAGTGCAATTAATATCTCCAAGAATCTGGTTTTACATTCTAGAACCAAGCACTTTGAGCTTAAGTATCATTTCATGAGGGAAAAGGTTCAGAATAAAGAGATTGCACTAGAACATGTTTCCAGTCAGGAGCAATTAGCAGACATATTCACCAAGCCTCTCCCAAAGGCTACATTTATGTACTTAAGAGGTGAATTAGGGGTGTTGCCCCTTCAGGAGGTAAACTAAAGGTATATGCTCCACATCAGTTAGGTATTGCATAGTCAAATTTTTCTTCAGGATTGATGTGTTGAAGGATGCTACTCCTGAGGGGGAGCAACATAATGGAATGGGGAAGCTTGTGCCTCCACATTGGCATTGTTGTCAAAGAGGGAGAAGATGTGAAGCGGAGAAGATATCTCCAGAAATTGAGGGAGAAGATGTGAAGTGGAGAGATATCTTTGTATATTGCCATCAATGCCAAAGGGGCCAATTGTTGGTATTATGTGAACCAGTATGAGGACATAATAACATTGTATGTTGTCATTGATGTCAATATGCTGAGGAGGTGAGAACCAGCATATGTGAGAACTGATGTAACACTGTGAACCAACATTTGTGCCAAACTGAAGTAGTATGTTTGTTCAAGGTGAACTGGCATATGGTAATGGGAACCAGCACATGGATGCATTGTATGACTATCTGTTGGTAGTCTCAACTTCAGGGTTTTCAGTTGAAGTGCTTCAAGCCTGTGTCGCTCAACCGGTGACTTTGTGTGATGAGTTTGCATGGTAACGAAGAATAGATCATGTTGCCACGTAAGCCTTGTGCGCATGAAGGATCTTGCATGAAGGAGATTGTTCCTATCTACCCTGGGAATGTGCAAAGTTTGTAAAACGGTGATAATGTGTGATGGCTTATCAGCCGCCATGAAATCGGTGGAAATGGACAATGGAGAATGTCTTGAGATTGGATCAAGAACTGTTGCATTTAATGCAGTGTGCTCAACGGTCAGGATTGAACTGTTTGAATTCCTTAACCTAACAAGTTTAGGGTCTAGGGTTTATGCTACCGACCTATCTGTTTTCCTATAAGGTCAATGTTGTGTCTCTTTCTAAGGTTGTTGGCAAAAGTTGTGTGTGTGTATCCAAGAGAAGGGATACATGATTCTTGCTAGAACAAAAGGAGAGAAGTGATACCTATAGAGTGTAAGTGCAGAAGGTGAAGAGGAGTTTAAGCGGATCTGCATTGGCATTGAGTGCTATTACCAGATCATTGTAATATCTATTGATCTCTAAGCACTTCAACAGTTAAGAAATCCCTTAACAGGGTAGCTTTAACAGGCTTGCTAAAAATACTTTAATAGGGTGACTTAAAACCATTGAGTTCTTGAAATCCTCTAACAAGGTAACCTTTAACAGGGTTTTTCCCTTAACCAGGTATTCTAGCCATCCCTTAACTGGGTGATCCCTAAAAGGATCGGTTCCTAACAGAACCTAGTGTATCAATCTTTAACCAAACAAGGCTCCTAACAGAGCGGACTTCTAAAGAGTTCAAAAATAAGCTTGTGGGTATTCATCCCCACCGTGGTTTTTCCCTATTGGGTTTCCACGTGAAAAATATGTGTGTTATGTGTGATGTCTTCCTCAGGTGATACTTTGTTGTTTTCTGTCAAGCAATGAATCTTGTTGATCTAGTTGCTCATATGTATATCTTTGATGGTAGATTACCTGTTCATGCATTAGGGTGAAAAGGAAATGAAGTGTCAGATTGTATGAGCAGATAAGTGTTAGCCATTTTATGCCTGTCTTAGTTATTCTGGGTTTTGCCGGTTGTACTCTGTTTGAGGACCGGTGTCACTGTTTGTCTGTCAATGCACACTGTCTATAGACAAACCAGTTCAAGAGTGTGTTTTTTCCTATACTAATTCACCCCCCTCTCAGTACCGGTTGGGTACTACTCATTCATCATTGTGTTATCACATTGTTCATCAACTATTCCTTATTTATAAGCAATTCTTAACTGCTTAATCTCCTTAATCACTTTTTTGATGATTAATATTAGCCATCAGATCTTCAAACTTGACTAGGTTCATTGAATCCTTTGAACTAAAAAATGTTTTATCTTTCCTTGAAACTTGTATTCCTTCCTTGGTACTTGTGCTCGATTATGACCGTTCAATCTGTGTTGTCGATCTAACTCTTGAATTTTCATTATCGTTGATCCTTACCAAACTTCTTGCATGACATTCCAATCTTTTATAAATCTCTAGTTCATTGGCATCCTTCATTTAATAATGTATTTATTCATCCAATGCATTCTGTTACTGCTCGGTTGACGCACGATTAATTCTGAACTTCACTCAGTAGACATTTTGTATTCATCTCGGTTACTATCTCAGTAGCTTTGCTTGCTGACGACACTCAGTGACTTCTTTCTTCTTTAACTGACATCGATAACCTTGGAGTTTAACGACTGGCTCCTTGCTCCGTAAAATAGAATAGTATCAAACCTTTACTCATTCGACTACATGAAATATTTTCTCCTTCTTATTCAGTCTTTGAATACACATATATAAGATATCAAAACAATCAAAATAACATAATCTCATCATTGTCTAACTTAGAAATAGTTGCCCATTGAATAACTTAGTACTCCCCTTCATTTTCACATTCTTTTAGTGTCACTTAGCTACATCGTTATACTCATCAAAACATACTCTTTAAGATATGGCAACATCATACTGAATCAGAAAATCAATTGCTTGACATCAATGACAAAATAATATCATTAAGAAAGTAATCATCCTTTATCAATTATATCATCAATCTCCAACAACCTTCTCAATATAACCATACCAACAAACTTAATTTAATGCCAACAATCTCCCCCTTTGGCATTGATGGCAATACCAACTTGATTTATTCCAATTGATTCAGACTACTGTTATTCTTCTCCTATTATCCTTGAGCTGTAAACTTCTCCTGTAATCATTTCCCCCTATCATTGGTCTCCTCCCACTTTGACAACAATGCCAAAAGTAAAGCTAATCCATGATTACTTCCCTTGTGAAGTAATTTCCTTGTTGCTAAAACATATACAAATGTATCATCTCAGTCTCAGTAGGGGCATCTTGTCTTCATTCACTGTTTCCTACACAACTTTAGGCAACCTCCTAAAGTGTGTAAATCAACATCAACTCACAAATAGTATTCTGTAGAGTCATGGAATTGATGCTTTCACTGAACTCTGTCAGTGAGTACTAGATAGGCATAGGACCCCTAACTTACTTCTGAGATACTCAAAAGTGTCCCTTGGCAGTGGCTTTGTGAAGATGTCTACTATTTGTTCCTTTGTGCTAACATATTCCAGCACAACTTTCTTTTCTTGAACTTCTTCTCTTATATAATGATACTTTATAGAAATATGCTTTGTTTTAGAGTGCATTACCAGATTCTTTGAAATTTTAATAGCACTTGTATTATCACAAAATATAGTTACTTGTTTGGTAACTGTCTCATTCATACCTTCCAACAATTGTTTCATCCATGCTATATTGGTACAATTCAGTGCTGCAGTGACATATTCAACTTCAACAGTTGACTGTGAAATGCATCCTTGTTTCTTGCTAAGCCAACTCACTAGTCTTTCTCCCAAAAAGAAAGCTCCACCACTTGTTCTTTTCCTGTCATCAATATTTCCTGCCCAATCAGCATCAGTATAGACTTTTAAGTCAAAATCATTCTTCTTTTTATATAGTAAACCATAATCTTCAATGCCTCTCAAGTATCTGAAAATTCTCTTGATAGTTGTCATATGGGTTTCTTTGGGATCTGCAGAAAATCTTGCAGCTATACCTACTGCATGTGCTATATTAGGCCTGTTGTGAACTACATATTGCAACTTTCCAATCATAGATCGGTAAAGTGTCTCATCAATAGATGTAGATTCATCATTCTTTGATAGTTTACAATTAGTAGTCATAGGAGTACTTATAGGTTCAGAATCTTCCATTCCAAATTTCTTCAAAATTTCCTTTATATACTTGGATTGAGTAATGAAAATCCCATTTTTCATTTGCAGTATTTGTAAACCTATAAAATACATTATTTCACCAATTAATGACATCTCAAATTCTTTCCACATTTCATTTCCAAATTTCTTGCATAAAGAATCATTTCCACAAAAAATAATATCATCAACAAATATGGCTGAAATTAGTATTCCATTATCCTCATCATTCTTCATATACATGTTGTTGTTTTCACTAGTCATCATAAATCCAATCTTTATTAAGTAGGAGTGCAACCTTTCATACCATGCTCTAGGTGCTTGCTTTAGGCCATATAAAGCTTTGTTCAACTTACATACCCGATCTTTATTCTTCTCTTCAATAAATCCTTCAGGCTGTTCGATATAGTCTTCTTCTTCTAGTATACCATTCAAAAATGTAGATTTAACATCCATTTGATATACCTTGAAATTTTTGTAAGCAACATATGCCAGCAATGTTCTCACTCCCTCAAGTCTTGACATAGGTGCAAAAGTCTCACCATAGTCTATTCCTTCTTCTTGAGCATAACCTTTACAAACTAGCCTTGCATTATTTTGAATGCCCTCACCTTTTTCATTTAGCTTATTTCTGAAAATCCACTTTGTACCGATTAGATTTTTCTCTTTTGGTCTTGGGACCAGTGTCCATGTTTCATTTTTCTTGATTTATTCAATCTCTTCTCTCATAACTTTCACCCAATATTCATTGCTTAATGCCTCTTTTACTATCCTTGGTTTAATCTTAGATATCAAACATGTGTTTTGTCTCAGTTTGTTCCTTGTCATCACTGGAGCATCCTTATCTCCTATAATCTGACTTGATGCATGATTTCTTCTAACATTTTTTGCTATTATAGGCTCGGTAGGCTCCGTATGATCTTCTTCATCACTCGGTAACTGAGTATTTTCTTCATCGGCTTTCTTGGTTAGACTTCTCAGTTGTACATATACAAACTTTTCATAATCTTCTAGTTCTTTGGAATTTCCTTCATCATTCCTTTCTGCAAATTCATCAATTTTCACATTTGCACTTTCCACTATTTTGTTAGATGATTTGATCAGACATTTAAATGCTTTACTCCTAGAGGAATAACTAAGAAATGTTCCTTCCTTGCTTTTCTGATCAAATTTTCCATTTCTGTCATCTTTGTGAACATAACATCTACTTCCAAATATTTAAAAATAACTTATATTTGGTTTCTTGTCATACCAGATTTCATATAGTGTCTTCATAGTTCCTTTCTTTAGTTGTACTCGGTTCAGGGTGTAAATTGCAGTGCTTATTGCTTCTCTCCAAAATATTTGAGGTACTCTCTTTTCTATTATCAAAGTTCTGGCACAATCTATAATTGATCTGTTTCTTCTTTCAGCTATCCCATTTTGCTCTGGTGTTCTCGGTGTAGACACTTGTCTCTTTATACCATGATCATTGCAAAATAAGTTAAATTCATCTGAAATGAACTCTCCTCCTCTATCAGATATTAGACATTTCAACTGTCTTCCAGTTTCATTTTCAACTCTTGCCTTATACCATTTGAACATTTGAAAGGCTTCTTATTTCTCTTTTAAAAACATAACTGACATCATCCTTAAGTAACCATCCATAAATAATATGAAGTATTTATCACCATAATAACTTTGAACTTTCATAGGACCATCCACTATCTATGATCCAAGAATCATTATTATTTATGTGTGATATTAAGGCTTTTTTTTCATACCTTTCTTCATCTGATCCATCTTTGATAGCTATATATACAACTTCCTCTGTCTCAGTCCCATCAGATTTATCATCATTGGATTCCTCATCAGCTACTAGGCATGTTTTTCTATCTCTCCTTCTGAAGTCTCGGTGCCCTCTGTATTGGTTGTCTTTTTGTCTATCATCTCAGTATTCTCTCTTTTCACTAGATTCTTTTTCAGGACAGTTAGAAGCCATATGTCTAATTTTATCACAGTTAAAATATTTTAAAGGTAACTTTTCTTTATACTTACCTTTGCCTCTCAGTAACCTTCTGGCCAATAATGCTTCAAACTCTTCTTGCTTTCTGATTTCGTCATATAGTTTGTGTACTTCTTCCATGTTTTTGAGAAATCTCTCACTTGCTCCACTATGATTTCCTTTAGCATACTTATACATTCTATCATTCTAATAATTACATTCACCAAAATGAAAAGAACTGAGTGCAGATTCAACTTTGTTTACCAAAGACCCACTATTATCAAAATTACTTAACTCAAAAGCATGTAGCTTACCGATAGTAGCATCCAAAGAGACTGGCATGTTTGGTACAGACCTTAATTCATTAATTGCAGAGACTCAAATGGCATAAGCAGGTAGAAGTGTTCTCAACAACTTACTTATTACATCCTTTTCTTCAATAGTTCCTCCTGCTCCTTTGATTTGATTGACAATTTCTTTTAACCTTGTACTATATTGGATTATGTTCTCACCTTCATTCATTCTCATGGATTCAATTTGACCTCTTAGACTGTCTACTTTTTCTCTTTGAACATGTTCATCACCACCATACATAGATGTAAGCTTATTCCACATAGCTTTGGCATTATTACAACCTTCTAGTTCATTAAACTCTGAGTCGGTCAATGCTGATGTTATTTCAATCATTGCTTGAATATGTTCTTACTTTGCCTTTATTTCAATCATTGCTTGAATATGTTCTTACTTTGCCTTTATTTCTTCTATTGTCATAGGGTAGGTGCTAGGTGTAGTGTAACCATTCTCCAAATAATATGTTGCATATTCTCCAATTCCTTATAAGTTCAACTTCATCCTTTTTTGCCATGTGGTGAAACTTGACTTGTTCAATTTTGGTGCATCCCTTTTATACATCTTCGGATCTTGCCTCAAGTTCCTTTAAACTTTTCTTTCAGAGTTCTAGCTCTGATACCAATTGTTAGTTAAATAAGAGAGGGCGGTGAATCAGATAAACTCACAATGCAATGTTCTAATCATATTCAATCTCGGTAGAACTTATTTGATATGCAACTATGACTGTAAATCATTCAAACTCATAAACTGATAAACTTGAAACATCAAAACACATTTAACACCAGATTTAACATGGAAACCCAAATAGGGAAAAACCACTATGGGATTTCGTACCCACAAAGAAAATATACTCTTCTAGAGTATGCTCGGTTAAAAGCCAATCTTGTTAAAGATTACATAAACACATTGTTATATGTGTCCTGGTCAAGGGATTTCCCTCAGATCTATCAGAATCTTGCACTTTGTTAGAAATGACCTTGTCAAAGGATTTAAAACACCTAATTAGAATGTTACCTTGCTATAGGACTTATAAATAAGATTGTTAGGTCCACTCAGTTAACAGATTTCCTGTCACTTACAAAAATAAATAACTGTAATAAAATAAATCTGCAACTTTACATCTGAAATGTTATAGCAGACTCTATGTGCTCAAAATAATCTTGTCATAAGACTTATCATCCTCCTTTCTAGGCTTCTTACTCTATTCTTCAATCAGATCTTCAATCTTCTGTACTCTATTATCACTTCAGCAGCATCACTTTTCTTCTATTTGCCCACATACATTGTTCATCAACTATTCCTTATTTATAAGCAATTCCTAACCGCTTAATCTCCTTAATCACATTTCCCATGATTAATATTAGCCATCACATCTTCAAACTTGACTAGGTTTGTTGAATCCTTCGAACTGAAAAATGTTTTGTCTTGCCTTGAAACTTGTATTCCTTCCTTGGTACTTGTTCTCGGTTATGACCGTTCAATCTGTACTATAGATCTAACTCTTGAATTTTGATTGCCATTGATCCTTAACAAACTTCTTGCACGACATTCCAATCTTCTATAAATCTCTAGTTCATTGGCATCCTTCATTTAATAATGTATTTATTCATCCAATGCATTCTATTACTGCTCGGTTGACGCTTGGTTAATTCTTAACTTCACTCGGTAGACATTCTATATTCATCTCAGTTACTATCTTGGTAGCTTTGCTTGCTAATGACACTCGATGACTTCTTTCTTCTTTAACCGACATCGATAACGTTGAAGTTTATCGACTGGCTCCTTGCTTGGTAAAATAGAATAGTATCAAACCTTTACTCATTCTATTACATGAAATCTTTTCTCCTTCTTATTCAGTCTTCGAATACACATATATAGGATATCAAAACAATTAAAATAACATAATCTCATCACTATCTAACTCAGTAATATATGCCCATTGAATAACTTATTACTCCCCTTCATTTTCACATTCTTTCAGTGTCACTTACCGACATCTTTATACTCATCAAAACATACTCTTTAAGATATGGCAACATCATACTAAATCAGAAAATCAATTGCTTGACATCAATGACAAAATAATATTATTAAGATAGTAATCATCCTTTATCAATTATATCATCAATCTCCAACAACCTTCTCAATATCATCACACCAACAAACTTAATGTAATGCCAACACCATTTGGGTTAGGTATGGTAAGTATAGGTTTTGAGGTCAACTTCTATTTTCGTAAGTTGAAAGCTTGCTCACATTTCTTCGTCCAATCAAATTTGTTTCCCTTTCTTTGGCATGTAGTTATAGGAGCTGCAATCTTAGAGATTACTTCTACAAATTTCCTATATTATCCATCTAATTCCATTAAGCTATGAACTTCAGATACATTTTGAGGAGGTATCCACTCTAAGATTGATTTGATCTTTTTAGGAACAATAGATACTCCATCTCCTGAAATGATATGTCCAAGGTAATGGATATTTCTTTGGAAATAAGCACATTTGGACAATTTACCATAATGTTCCCTTAATTGATGCAATACTAGACTTAAGTTCTTCTCATTCTCTTCTATTGATTTAGAATATATGAGGATATCATCAATAAAAATCAAGACGAAATACTCTAGACAATCCTAGAAAACACTATTCATAAGATTCATAAAAGTTTCCAGAGTATTAGTCAAACCAAAAGGTAACATTATGAACTCATAATGTCCATAGCGAGTTCAAAAGGCTGTCTTATGTATATCTTCATCCTTTATTAAATGTTGGTGGTATCCTAACCTAAGATCAATCTTTGAAATCAATATTGCTCCTTTCATTTTATCAAACAACTCATCAATTATAGGGAGTGGGTTCCTATTCTTGATGGTGATTTTATTCAACATCCTGCAATCAATGCATAGGTGGAGTGTGCCATCCTTTGTCTTGACGAATATTACTAGTTCTCTCCATGGTGATACACCTAGTCTAATTAGGCACTTCTCCAATAATTCTTGCAACTATATCTTTAGCTCATATAATTTTCTGGTTGCCATTCTATAGGGAGCCTTAGATTGATGTTTCATCCCTAGATGTAGATCAAAAGTAAAGTCAAATTACCTCTTGGGAGGAAATCCTAGTAATTCCTCGGGAAAAACATCTTGGTACTCTTGAAGGATAGGGTGTGTATAAATTCCAATTTTATCATCTTTTAAGTCCTTGATGTGGACTGCAAATATTTCACAACCCTTCCTTTGGGCCTTCTTGAGTTGCATTGCTGAAATTTTCCTAAGTTGTAGAAGCTTATTAAGTCCTTGTATCTCCACTCGATTTGCTAAATCATCAAGGAATGTTACATGTTTGTTTCAACAATTCCCTATGACTTTATGACTATATAACCAATTGATTCCTAGGATGACATCATAGCTTCCTAATGGAGCCACATAAAGGTTCACTTATGTTAGGAAGTTGAGAGGTTGTAATTCGCTACATCCCAAACATTTGTCTACCCTCCGCTCTGCCCGATTTTCATATTGAACATTCCAAGGTTTAGAAATATAACCAGGCTTAATATTTAATCTAGATACAATTCTAGGATCCTCAAAATATTTAGTAGCACCTGTCTCTATAAGAATGGAGACTTTGTGACTAGAGAGTTTACCATTAAGTTGAATTGGTGAACCTTGGAAGTTTGGTTGTCAATTGTCAATTGCAGCTTGAATCTGATGTTGATCCTATTTCTTCCCTCCCACTTTAGTTGTGTGTTTATCTCACTAGTTAGCATAGTGGTTTCCTCGACATATATAACATCCACTTATAGGTCCCTTCTTATACTTTTTCTTATCCTTCCCATTATTGTTCCTATTATTGTACCTATTTTTGCCATAATTATTGTTCCCTCTATTATTATTTTTGTTGAAATTTTATCCTTTGTTGTCCCCAGTGTTGTTCTTCTTCATATTTCTGATATACTGAGTTCCACCCTTATGATTGTTGTTTTGAAATTTCCTCTTCCTGATTTTTTTTTTGATCGATAAAAGGCCAAAGCCAAAGAATTTTAATTAATTAAAAATAATTACAGTTACACCTCCATTCACTGTGGGCACCAGTAGGAAAGAATGGAGGAAGAATATCTCTGGTCTAGTCTAGATCCATTAATGGATCAAAAAATAGCTCTTCCTGAATTATCAGCTTTTGATCCTATCTTCATAAATTTGTTTTAGTTCCCATTCTTGCTTAGTGGCCTTCTCAAATTCTTCTTCCATTAGCTTAGGACTATGCATATCAACTTCTACTCCTCTTTGGGGTTTCATTCCTAATATGAACTTACAAACCCTGAAATTGTCATCCATCTGATATTGTGGTACATACTTCAGGAAGTGAGAAAACTTTTCCCAATATTGTCTTACTGTCATATCTCCTTGAGTCAAATTTTGAAATTCATTTATCTTACTATCAAATAAGTTTTGTGGAAGCCACCTTCTTCATAAAAGTTGGAGGAAATTGTCCCAAGTGAGTTCCCCAAGTTGAAAGTTGTTTTGTTCTTTTTCATTAACACACCTTGTAGCTACTTCTCTAGAAATTTGATAGTCAGCCCAAACTTCTCTAGTTTCATCAGATAGATTTCTAAGCCCAAATTACATTTCCATCTCAATAATCCATGCTTCTGCTCCATCACCTATGCTCTTTCCATCAAATTTTGATGGAGTAACTTTCTTGAGATCCTTTGCTAATTCTTCTGAAATCTTCCCTTTGTTAGATTCTTCCACCCTAGGTTGTTGTTCTTGCCTCACTTATTTTGTCCAGAGTTCTTCATTTGCAAGTTGTTCATTCCTAAGATTCCCATTAAGAACCCTTTGTATTTCCTAATCCATATTATTCATACAGGTGTCTTAACAGTTGAGAAGTTCAAATATATAATCCAATCTCTCACTAGGCTTATTTCTAGGTCCACTGCTACTAGGTCTTTCTTTTTTCCTTGTTTGCACCATGTTTTCCTAATAAGTTCCTAGAAATTTTAAGAAATTAAGACTTATCATAGAAAGAACAAGTCCCTAGAGTTAAAACCTAAGGCTCTGATACCAAAATATAAGGATCCGCTAGTCCTAATCAATAGAAAAACTAACATAATCTAATCCTATTGAAAGCTAACATCCAATATCATGCATTTATTATAAGTAAATAACAATTACCATTGATATGAGCATAGGATTTATCATACTTGCAATTCAAAATAATAGTCTAACAAGCATTTATCAAATGAAAGGCAAATATCCATTATATAGATGCCAGATCTTAACATTCCTAAGAATTAAAATTAAGTAACAAATATAAAAAATAATGTAATGACTCCTTAGATTAATAAGGTAGCCTAAAGATAGTATGCATAAGATGAATTATAAACTAAGAAAAATTATCTTTCATGAAACTATGAATACTATGAATTAAAGTTAATATGCCTACAATACCTTAACAAACTTGTGTACTATATTTATATATGAGGATTGTAGTTACTTAAAATAAAGGACTATATGTTATATAGGAAAATAAATGTTGCAATTTTTAGTTATTATAAATAAGATAAACTATCAAACAAATGAACTTCTTATGTCTAAGTTTAATTAATGATTAATACATACTAAGGTCAATGTACAAAATAGTAAAGACAACTTATCATCCTAGACAATATCATTCAACCATGCTTTTATGAATGGAAGTTAGAGACTAAGCAAAGAAAAACATATATAAGATTAATCATGCACACAAGAGAAAACATGTTAGTGGGTTAGGTTTTTTTCTTTCTTCCTATTAGTTACATATTCATGGCAACTTCCTAGCGCATCTTTGATAGTATACCATATAGGCCTTGTAAAAAAATTACATAGCTTGATCATGTGACCATATATATATATATATATCTGTGTGTGTGTGTGTGTGTGTGTGTGTGTGTGTCTATATATATATATATATATGTATGCCCCCTACTATTTGAAAGGGCTAGCAAGCTGGGCCCCCATACTCACCACAAGCTTATTAATTATTCTAGCAAGTTCCCTACCATTTATATATGTACATATGTATATATACATACATATATATATATATATATATGTACATATGTATATGTACATATATGTATATATATATGTATGTACATATATATATATACATGTTAGGATAACCAGTGAACAACTGAGAGGGGGGGTGAATCAGTTGTTAACATATTATGTGAATTAAACCACTTAAAACCTTATATTGGAATAACCGATTAACCGTTAAAGAATAAATAAAAACCAAAGAATCAATACTATGCAACCATAACACATAACACCATGATTTGTATGTGGAAAACCTCAATGAGGAAAAACCACAGTGGGAAACCCTACCCACGGTCAGATGATACTTCTATAGCAAGTATATGATTACAATAAGGGTCTGCACATGCAGGAAGGCACACTGCCTAGAGTGCACTACACATCACAATGGAGTCTCACTAACTACAGAGATGACAACCACCTCAAGATATTTGGACTACAATCTAGAGCAAAGAACTGTTACTAATAACATCAAACATGCAAGATTACGATTTCAAATAAGCTAAATACCAGAGGTCTAAAACCTCTTACATAAACCCAACTCGATTACCTATGATTGATCAAATCCTCTACACAAATTATTATTACATTATTCGCTCCTTTCTATTCCCATATAATCTACAATGAGATCTTACATATATTTATACCAACCTGAGACCTAACCAATTAGGTCAGCGACCCAAATGATAATTCAATAGATCCATTACATAATCCTGAAATAAAATCATAACACACATCATCCTAAGGCCAAACACATATCATCCAATCAATAAAACATCCAGGAAGAGCATCTGAGGATCCACCAACATGTTTCATGAAAACCGGTCCATAACCTAGATAGCACCGGACCTAAATTAGATCCACACACGCCAAAGAAATGACACCAATCAATCGAGGCATGAACAAAATCACCATCAAGATCCTATATCCCTTCTAGAAGTAGCACCAACACCACTTATGCATTACATCAAAGATCTTCAATAAAGCTTTGTTTGTGAAACCCTTACCGGACCAATAAAGAAAGCTTACTAGAATATAAGATAGCATCTGATCATCAAGTCAATACCAACTAAATGAAACATACTTCATAAGAATACGAACCATCCATACAAACTTATTCCATCGACTAGATCATACCGATGACAATCAATTGATTATCTTCCAAGTTCAACCCTTCTACCGGAAGCCGATAAACAACCATAATAGCAAGTGTTGACATTAGTGACAAAACATCAATGCAACACCTAATCACTTCCAGCATATGGCCAACAATCTCCCCCTTTGGAATTGATGGCAACACTAGATGTGAAAAATATCCAAGTCCCAAGAAAATGCCAAACAATTCTCCCCCAATGGAAGACCGCCAACAATCTCCCATAAAATGATATATCAATGAAGCTTTGAACCACATCTGAATCAAAAAGACCAAATACTACCAAACTCCCCCTAAGGAGTTCAATCCATCTGAAAAAAAAATAGCAATGGTCTTTCACATATATTCCTCCCCCTTTTATAGCAATGCCAAAGAATCAAACAAAATATGAAAACTCTAAGTCTCAAGGCTGACTACTCCCCCTGAGTAGTAGCCTTATTCCATCAATCTAGAGCAAAAGATAGCTCTGATAATGCATACCGGATTGATGCACATCTGAATCATTTAAGTCTCTAACGGAGGGGTAGAAACCCCCAATCTATCTCTCAAATACTCAAATGATTCCTGAGGCAAAGGTTTAGTGAAGATGTCTACTATTTGCTCTTTAGTGTTCACATAAACGAATCTGACTTCTTTTACTTCCACCTTTTCCTTCAAAAAGTTATACTTGATTGATATATGCTTAGTGTTGGAGTGAAATACCGGATTCTTTGATATGTCAATAGCTACAGAGTTATCACAATGGATAATAACCAAATCATTACTGTTGGTGTAAATAATTATTCATCATGGATATTATTACACTTTACTTATGTTTACTTAGGAAATGCATTTCATAGTAGTTTGGGTATGAGACACTTGGGTGTTTGTGCCACATTGGGATAGTGTGTGTGGATAATTTCCACCTTTTATGGTGTTGATCTTGTTACTACTCTATCATATCCACTTCTTTTGGAGTGATAATTCCACCCTCGGTGGGCAATCCACCTCATGTGAAATATTTTATTGTTTCTCCTACCTACCACGCCTATTTCCTACCTACCCTTGTTTCTTATTGAGCCACATGTCATGTTTGTATGCTCACATATCTATATAGCCTTGCCTATATATGTAGGCTCATATTTATTGTATGTAATGATTGATGATCATGTTGATCAGTATTTTCATCTTGATAGAATACAGTTTATTCCTATCATACATTTTGTTCTCTTTTATTTGTGCTTTCCATTGCCTCTAGATCTTGGCAAAACATCACAATTACAAATCACTTGTATATCCTTCAACATATGCTTCATCCATAGAACTTGAATACAATTGGTTGCGGCTGCAACATATTCAACTTCAGTAGTATATAAAGAAATGAATTAGTGCTTCTTGTTGATCCATGAAACCAACTTCTTCATAAGGAAGAATGCTCCACCAGATGTGCTCTTTTGATCATCAACATCACCTGCCCAATCTGCATTTATATATGTACATAAATTAAAGTCATCATCTTTAGGGTACCGTAAACCATATTTAGTTGTACTTTGCAAATACCAGAATATCCTTTTTATTGCACTTTCATGATTTTCTCTTAGATTAATTTGAGATCATGATACAATAATAACTACATTCATCTATCGAGTCTAGTCTGAGTTAAATATAGAAAACCACCAATCATTGATTTATATCTTGTAGAATTTATTGAAGGGGATACATCCTTAATTGACAATTTTTCACTTGTAACCATAGGAGTACTAACCGGTTTCGAATTTTCCGTACCAAATTTCTTCAACAATTCCCTTAGATACTTAGTTTGACCGATAAAGATATATTTGTCAGTCTGAGTAATCTACAAACCTAGAAAAAATATTATTTCTCCAGTCATAGACATTTTAAATTCACCATCCATATTATTAGAAAATTCCATGCACAATTTTTCTTCACCTCCAAAAATGATATCATAAAAAAATCCTTCAATAATCAGAATATCATCATTAGTGATCTTATAATATAGGTTACTATCAGCATTACCTTTTATAAAATCAAGCTTCAAAAGATACTTATCCAACCTTGCATACCAAGCTGTAGGAGCTTGTTTTAGTCCATATAGAGCTTTCCTTAATCTACACCATATTTTTGTCATCTGTCAGTAAAAATCCATCAAGTTTCTCAATAAAGACTTCCTCTTCAAGTTCTCCATTCAAAATGTGCACTTAATATCCATCTGATAGACCTTGTACTTCTTATAGGTTGCATCAGCAAGACATAGTCTAACAACTTCAATTCTAGCTACTGGTGTAAAACTTTCACCATAATCAATTCCTTCCTGCTAAGAATATCCTTTGTAGACCAATCTAGCCTTGTTTCTTACAAATTTTCCATCCTCATTCAGTTTATTTCTAAAAACCCATTTATATCCAATAAAATTCTTATTTTTAGGCTGGGGAACTAAAGTCCAAGTATTGTTCTTTTCTATCTGATCTAATTCATCTTCCATAGCTTTCATCCAACATTCATCTTTACAAGCTTCAATTACAGATGCCAGTTCAATCTGAGAAATGAAGCATACCTCTTGATTTTCCAATCTTGTCCTTTTCATAACTCTCATCTTTTTGTCTCCAATGATCTGATTTTAAGAATGATTTAGTCGTACATATCTTGGTGCTTTTTTATTTTTCAGGTTCTCTCTGCTTCTCTACAATTACAGTTGAGTTTTTTGATGATGTTGAGATAACTGGTTCAGTATTTTGTTCTGGTACAAGAACTATCAATTCAGTTATGATCATTTCCACTATTAGTTCATTGTCATAAGATTTAGCTTGGTCTTTGTGTTGCTCATCCACTTTTACATTAGCGCTCTCTACAATTCTCTGCAATCTTTTGTTATAACATCTATATGCTTTTCTCTTAGTTGAATAACCAAGAAATATTCCTTCATTAGATCTAGGGTCAAATTTTCCAATGGAATCATCTCTTTTGATATAACACTTACTTCCAAAGATTCTGAAATATTTCAGAGTAGGGAAATGACCAAACCATAATTCATAAGGTGTCTTATTGGTATCTCCTTTGATATGAACTCTATTGAATGTATAAACTATTGTACTTACTGCTTCTCTCTAGTAGATATGAGGAAAATTATCTTCCATCATCATGCTTCTGATTGCATCCAAAATAGTTATGTTATTTCTTTCCATAATGTCATTCTGCTGAGGTGTCTGGGGTGCAGATAACTGTCTCCTAATGTCATTTTTCTCATAATAACTATTAAATTCACCAGATGTGAATTCACCACCTTGATTTGATCTCAGACGCTTTATTTTCATTCATGTCTCTATCTCAACCATAGCTTTAAAGATCTTGAATTTATCAAAGGATTCAGATTTGTCCCTTAGAAAAGCAACCCACATCATTCTAGAATAGTCATCGATGATTAACATGAAATATCTATCTCCTTGATAGCTTCTTGAATTAGCAGGACCACATAGGTCAGTATGAATCAAATAAACAACATAATTAGATTTATTAGGTATGCTCTTAAAAAAAATTCTGATTTGCTTACCCATTGGGCATTCCTTACATATCGGATTATGAGGCTTCACAATCTTAGGTAAATCTCTCACTGCCTTAGTTGAACTGATCTTTACAATGTAATCAAAATCTAAATAACACAACCTCTTATTCCATAGACAACTTTCGTCAATATGTGCAATCAAATATGTCTTTTCACCAGAGTTCAAATGAAAGATGTTACCTTTTGTCTGTGTACCAGTTGCAATCTCCGGCAATCCTGATTGGCTAATCATTTTGCACTTTCCATCCTTGAATTGTAATTGAAATCCTCTGTCTACCAACTATCCTACACTCAAAAGATTATGCTTCAAACCTTGAATATAATATACATTATCAGTGTTATGCTTACCATCCAATGAAATGGTTCCTCTTCCTTTGATCATGCATGCCTTGTTATTACTAAATCTAACTTGATCACCTTCAAATTCTTCCAGGGTTAGAAAATTTCCTTTATCACCTGTCATATGATGAGAACATCCACTGTCTATTACCCATTCATCTATGTCTTTAACTTTTTCTACAAGGGCATTTTCCTCATTTTTGATAATTGGTTCCAGATCATCTTCCTTCATAGAATAAAATACCCAGTCTTTTTCATTGCCAAATCCACTAGCTAAATCTCCTACCGGTTCTTCTTCTGAGTCATTAGTTACTCCTTCCTCATCAGCATAGTAGTATGATTTGTTTTTGTTTCTCATGTACTTATGCTTGATCTGATATTCAAGGTTAGGCTTAAAAGATTTTCTTTCTCTTTCTTTCAATTTTGAATTCCTTTCAAGACATCTAGATGCAAAATGACCTATCTTATTACATGCAAAACATTTGAAAGGAGATTTTCCTTCATACTTACTTCCTAATGGACCTTTAGGTATCCTTCTACCAAATAGGGCTTCAAGCTTCTCAAGTTCTTCATCTTATTTCTTAATCTCTTCCAATTCCTTTACATACAACACTTTCCAATCTTGCTTGTCAGTTGATGGTGTAGATACCTTAAATGTAGTATCAATATTTGTAG